>NW_025814856.1:88285000-90685000 GCF_022079265.1 Lynx rufus
AAATCATTTTGTAGTATTTTTTCTGCTATGGCGAGCTATATCATAAAATGCGGTAAAAATGAATGCAGGTTTAAAGTCTCCAGTTTAGAAATGCTTTGACTGCTGGTCTACATATAGATGTGACAAACCGGAATAAATAAATTTACAGAGTTCCAATGTGTGTCCTTTTTAAATAGAATTAATTAGTTGGAAGAAATGAGACATTCTCACATTTAAAAATAAACTCCAAGCTAATTTTCAGATTGTTACCAAGAATATATCTGCAATCTCACTCCTGATAGAGTAAAAATGATACAGTAAATATTCATTTATGCACAAATTTTAGGGATTAGTTTATTTTTGACATATTGTTCTACTTATTGTAATAGTCTGGTTAATAAAAAAAACAACAAGATACTCACATAAGCATTTCATATTTAAGAAGATGGCATTCCAAAAAAAAAATATATTAGCACTAAGATTATTCTGCATGTACTTAAATCTTTGAGGATTTAGATGGCGTTTTATGATGACGTCACATAGAAAACTGTGCTCAAAGGGACCGGCTGCATTGCTTTGCAAACTAATTTGGCGACTCAAAAAAGTACTCTACCTAAGGAAATCGTGTTGTAAACTGCTATTAGGTTATTTTGAGAATCCGTAAGAATCTTTGCAACCAGTGTGTCCCAGAAAGACTTCACCCGTGTTAGCCAGCCTGCGTTCTGCTCCCTGAGAGTTAAGTATCCCCAGTGAGGAAAGGAAGAGACAGAAGGCACTGGCGTCTGAGAACTCAAGAAGTGGACAATAGAAGCGAGCAACTGACCAGAAGTGTTCAACTGACAGGAACGGCATTAGAAGAAGCTTTTTTAAACTAACTCTTGTCCTGAATAAACGGCAAAAAACTATAGGGAAAATGGCATAAAAAGTCATTTTATTGCTTATTTGCCTTTTTCTTATGCCTGAGGACACATTCTTCTTTGTTATTCTAAGTCTCTCAACCAACGGCTGAACTTTCCCCTTAAAGTATTCCTTTCTAAAAACCCTAATAGCTTCTTCCCTCCCCTGGTTTCCTTCTTCCACCTCCACCCCATCAAAAATGTCATTTCAACAGTTCAGGTGACCCCAAATGGCTTTTAGCTGGTTGACGAATTGATACTGCTTATGTGAATTCTAGCCCACTTAATTCTACAAGAGTTAGTAGCGTTTTAAAGAAGGTTACTTGATAAATCAAAGACATCTTTATTATATTAAAAAATTTTTTTTAAGTTTATCCATTTTGAGAGAGAGAGAGAGGAGGGGCAGAGAGAGAGGGGGAAAGAGAATCCCAAGCAGTCTCTGTGCTGTCAGAGTGGAGTCTGACAGGACTCGAACTCATGAACTTGGAGATCATGACCTGAGCTGAAATCTAGAGTTGGATGTGGAACCGACTCAGCCACCTAGGCACTGCTACTTGACAGAATTTTTAAGATGAGACTGAAAGACTTTCTTCATACGTGCAAATGTTGCACATGCGAAATTATACCATTAAGTCTGGTAGGTCATCTTGATTCAGCTAAACTAAGATTTCTACAGTTGATTTTATTCATCAAAAGTTTCCATGGCAATTCCATGGGGGGAATAATTTTTTCAACAAATGGTTGAAATGGTTGGGAATAGACGAGTAGCCATATGTAAAGAAATAAATCCTGGCACATACTTCACAGCATACACAAAACTAATTTCAAATGGGTATACATCCAAATGTAAGAGCTAAGGCTATAAAAGTTCTTGAAGAAAAAAAATTGAAAAAAATCTTAGTAATCTTATGTTTGACAAGAATTTCTTAAATTCATCACAAAAAACTGAAATGTCAAAAATTGGACTTAGTAAAAATGTTTGCTGCTAAGACATTGTTACCAAAATAAACGGAAACATGAAGACAGAGAAATATTTACAAAATCTGTATCTAACAAAGACTCTGTATCTAAAATATATAAAGAGCTCCTGCAACTTAATAATGAGAAGATAAACAGCCAAATAAAAATGGGCAAAATATTTGAGCAATCATATCCCCCAAAAAGACATATAACAAGCACACGAAAAGATGCTCAACATCGTCAGTCATTGGGCTAACGTAAACGAAAAACCAAGATGAGATACTAGTGCACACCTAGTATTTATGACCAAAATTGAAAAGACTGAACATACCAAGTGCTAGTATGGGTATGGAAGAAATGGAACTCTCATACGCTGCTCATGGAAAGGTAAAATTGTACAATTACTTTGGAAAACAATTTAACAGTTTCTTCAAAAATTAAATATACACCAACTACACAAGCTGGAAACTCCATTCCGAGGTTTCTACCCAGGAAAAATAAATGGCTATATCTATCAAAGACTCGTGCATGAGTGTTCAAAGCAATTTTATTTGTAATAGATGAAAAGAAAAAAAAAAGTCCATCACAGATTTATATACCCATCACAATGGTAATAAAAAGGAAGAAATTACTGAGATGTTCAACAACTGGGCAGAATCTGAAAATAATTATGTTTAGTGGAAGAAGCTAGACACACAGAGAATATACTGTATTTTTCCACTTGCATACAGTTTAGAAAACACAAACTACTCTACAGTATCATAAACAGATGAGGGGTTCCCCAGGCATGGGGAGGGGTGAGGAGAAAGAAAGAAATTAACAAGGGGAATGAGGATATTTTGGGGCATAATAGATATATTCAGTATCTTGATTGTAGTAGTTTCACAGATGTACATATATATGAAAACTCAGAAAATTGCACATTTTAAATATGTACAGTTTATTTTACATCAACTTTGTGTCAATAAAGCTTTAAAAATAACAGTTTAAAGATAAAGTATTTTGGCCTCCATACTAAAGAGTTTGATTTTTCTCTGTAAGTACTTGAACATAGTCTTTGGATCCCTTTTTATAGGATCAAACAATGTTATAAATGGTAAGTATTCCAAATTCATCTGGTCCAATCACTTCATTTTACATATTTGGTAGCCAAAATATATTTTACATATTTGGAAGCAGAGAAACTAAATGGGTTTTCTAAGTTATCTGTCAACATGACAACTAGAATTGCATTCTGCTGGCTTCAGCTAGGATACCTTTCACACATTTCTGGAGTTTTTTGCTGTACTGTCCATGAGACCAAATTTCCTAATATGAATAGTGACAAAACTGACAAGGAACAGACATTCCAAGAAAGCTCCAAAAGTGTCTCTGCTTCTGCCATCTGTTCCTTAAGAATTACATGATGAGAAAAAAAAAATGTGCTGTCCTTTTATGTCTTATAAAATGTAAATCCTGAATACTCCTTTTGGTATCAATATTTTGCCCTTTTGCTTCAATTATGTAAAATGACTTTTTTTTTTTTTTGGTAAAATGACTCTTTATCCACAGTTAACATATTTTCAGAAAGCTTGCCCAAATACGACTTTCTCATAAACTATTGTGGCAAAAATTAAAATGTGTAGACTTTACCAACAAAATAATAGATGTTTTTTACATTGCCTGAATATAATGTTTTGCCAAAATTTGGATTTTTAAGCAGAGTGTTAAATCTCTGAATTATCAGTTCAGGAGGATGGATGAGTTCCTTGCCTATACCACACCAGTGTTACTGATTTTAATTTAAACTTTTCAATTTACTTGTTGCCTCAACAGATGATGTCTGTAGCAGATGATGCCTTTTTCTACTCAATCTCTCTCCCACTGTCTTTTTTTTTTCTGATAGCTATGTTCGTCTCCTAGTGTAGGGTTAGAAACTACCTTTCCTGGATTCCCTGATGTAGGTGCTGACATGATCCTGATGTGGAAGTCTTCTGGAGGCTTTGGTTTGGTTGGGATGGACAGATAATCTTTCCTTGAGCACTGTCCTTAGCATATTTTGTGAAAAAAAAAAAAAGAAAGAAAAAAAAAGATACCTAGACCATCTGCTCGAGGACAAAGTCAATGCCCAGGATAGCAGAAGGAAAGATAAAAATTACCTGAGCCATTTAGGAATCCAGGGGGTGGGATGGAGAGCCCAGAGAGCAAAATGTAAACTCAGAGAGGGCAAAGGCAAGAGTCATAGAATATCCCTAGGCCTTGAAACCTAATATGGAGATTTCAAACCTAATCCTACTGAAATATTAAACTGCTTTGGATGGTGACTCCATTTTACCTACTCGTTTTCCCTGTTCGAACCAGAATATCTAGAAACTATTAACCTATGTCTGTCCCATCATTGTATGTTGGAATCAGATAACAAATTCCTTTAGTTTCAGAGAGCCACACAGGGAAAAAAAATTGTGCCCTAGTGGGTATTTGATAGATTATACCAAGAGCCTCATCTGCACCTGATGTAGAAGACAGATGATGAGATTCGGGATTTTTCAGCTGATGCCATAACAGAATGAGAACTTTGGGGACCTTAAGATGGGATAAACATAATTTGCATTTGCGAAGAATGTAAATTTTGGGAGGCCAGGGTATGGATTGTGATGCTCCAAATATGGCCACATCCTAATCCCCAGAACCTGAAAATATGTTGTGTTGCATGGCAAAAGGGATTTTGCTGTTGTATTTAAGGTAATAAATCTTTAAAGAGAGAGATTAGTCTGGATTATCTGGGTGGGTCCAGTCTTATCACACAAACATGAAAAGCAGAGAAGTTTCTCCAGTTGGAGGCACAGAAATGTGGAGAAAGTCAGAGATGCCAAGCCTGAGAAGGACTCGACTGTCCATTGTTGACATTCAATATGGAGGGCAGGGCGCAGGGATCTCAGTCCTAGAACCACAAGAACCAGAATTTTCCCAATTACCTGGATTCTTTCCCAAGGCCCAGGCAGCTGGTGCATTGACATTGGTCTGCTGAGATCTTAAGCAGAGAATCCAGCTAAGACATGTGCCTTGACTTTGGACTTACAAAATTCACAACATGATAAACTTGAGTTGTTTTGTGCTGCTTAAAACAAACAAATGTGTAAAATAAGAAACTCTTTAACGATTCTTTCAAATTAGATCGAATTCATGGAATAATCTCCAAGAGATCATTTCACTTGTCACTATTTTTTTTTTTTGGTTGATAATTGAGTTCATAATTTTGTATTCTCCTTCCCCAGAAACCTAATTCTGATCCACAGAAATCAGCTACAGTTTGGAAACACCTACAATTTGCAAACTGATATAAGCCAGCAGTCATCTTTGCTGAGAGGCCACCTTTCCCACATATCACTGTTTATTTAACTTGTATTTTCAGATGTTTTGGAAATGTATCTATTGGCTTATTATGCATGTTTCTGTGTATGCTTAACCTCTGCACCTTTCTTTCCTTTCCTTCAAGTATTAGTCTGCTAAGGCTGCTATAAGAAAATACCATAGGGGCGCCTGGGTGGCTCAGTCAGTTGAGCATCTGACTTTGGCTCAGGTCATGGTTCCAAAGTTGGAGCCCTGCACTGGGCTCTGTGCTGACAGCTCAGAGCCTGGAGCCTGCTTTGGATTCTGTGACTCCCCCTCTCTCTGTGTGTCTCTCCCCTCATCTCTCTCTCAAAAATAAACATTAAAAAAAATATTTATTTATTTTGAAAGGGACAGAGTGTGGGCAGGGGAAGAGCAGAGATAGAGGGAGACAGAGAATCCCAAGCAGGCTCTGTGAAGTCTGGGCATAGAGCCCCGACACAGGGCTCCAACTCATAAAACCCTGAGATCATGACCTGAGCCGAAATCAAGAGGTGGAAGCTTAAGCAACTGAGCCACTGAGGCACCCCGAATGCATTTGAAAAGCTAAGCTCTTATAAGGTTTCAAGCTGCATCACGTGAAAAATAGGATTTGGAATGCTTTTCAATAAAAGCTGTAGACACATTCTAAGAACAAATACAACTCAATTTTTCTTTATTGATCTAACTTAATGGCATTATTAACACTTCTACGCTTTAGGAAACACCTGGTCCAGTGCCTGGCATATAGTTTTTGAATAAAAAAAATGGGTGCATGTTTTGGTTCCCTTGAATAACAGGCAAGAAAGGACTATGACCATAACCGTTTCTCTACTTTCCCTGGACCGATGACTGTTTATCGAAACAGCAGTTTCCTTGGGTTCCTCAAATACTACAGAAGTAGGCCCTGTATTATAAATGAGTGCGAGCTTGAAACAAGTATAAACCGTTACCATTAATGGCGTCCTATCATAAAGCTGCCAGAAACACTGTCTGGAAGCTGCCGCCAGATTCTTGCTTTAAAGCTTTGTAACTAATTACTGACCAAAACAACAATTTTCCTTAAAAAGAGAACTCCCAAAAGAGAGTTTCATTTAACACCAAATCTCATTTAAATGACCTCTCCAAGGTCTAATAAAAATAGCAGAGAAAATGGCAATTTACATACATTAAGGTAAATGTTGCGGCCTGCAAAAATTGTCAATATGCTACTTGTTACCATTTCAAAAGCATTCATTCCCCATATCTCTTATCTGGATGATGCAGCTTCGAAAGGAATTTCAGGCTGCTGGTTCTAGAAACAAGATGTGGCAGAAAGAGACCCACAGGCTTCAACGTAATGAGACCAATGGACTTTTTCCTTCTTAAGAAAGTTGACTGACATTTTCAAGGAAAGAGAAGTGAATTCTTTTCTAACTTCTTAAAGAAAACGAACACTAGTCTAGCATTGAATGTTTACATTTAGGCTTGACACGTTAGGAAACTTGAGTTTAACGGGCAAAAACTTAGGAAACATTCCTCAGACAGCACTTAAGGGTTCAGTAAATATTTATTTCTTTAGCATCTAAGTTGAGCTAAATACAAATTGTACATAATAGTACAGGCAAATGATGCAGTGCATAGCGGCAAATCCATAGGATAGTCAAAGGGACACACTGTCCATGGTCTTTGCACCTTACCACTAGATGATAATAAGTCTCATGGCTTATAATCAGTGAAAGAAATAAGAAAGCACATGCTGTTATGGGCCCAGGCAAATAAAAGGAAGCCATATAGGCCAGAACACCCCAATACAGTACTCTAGCTATAAGCCACTTAAACACAAACAGAACACATTCAATTATAATGAGAGCCAAAATATTAACGCTACCTTTCCGAGAAAAAATAAACATACCAGCTTAAATAACACACTCCAATCAAAACAGTGTTCGTGGAAAATCTATTATTTATACCTGATTCAAATGCAACAGGTGTTGGCCTGAAAAATGAGCACTGCTTTCGAAAAAGCAACTTGATGTGATGATATTCTGCTGTAAGAGCAAGAACATGGACTCCTTATTGTCATCATAACTGCAAGCACTTTCTCCCGGGATCTCAAGTTTCCACACGAGGCTAAGCAGTTCTGTTAATGTCCCTGTCAGGCTAAAGACAACTCACTTTTAAGGTCAACAGCTGTTGTGTTTGTTTCATGCTTAACACCAACAGGCAGAACTATGTATCATAGTTTACAAATTGTACAAATGCTCATAATCGCTAGGAAGATTTACAAAGCCCTACACCCTATTGCAAATATTAAACACTCAATAAAAACATCCTAACTGTTCAGCTAATTTGGGGAAACACAAAAACTCCAAAATATATACAGAATTGCCGCTTACTAAACAGGCAAAGACTTTCTACTCCCTTTTATGTAGATTTCTTACTCGCGTTTATTTCTAGTTTAATCCCTGTTTCTCCAAGTTAATAGCTTTGCATTGAAATTTTCAGTGATAAACACATAGGAAAAAAATTAGCAATGTAGAATGTTAGACATGGAAGAGACCTCACAGATCACGAAGTGAACCCTCTTGGAGTTGTAATCCTACTTGCTAACAAATCTTCATCTCTGTATAGCTGACATAGAACTGAACGAGGAGGTGTGCATGGCTTGACCTCAAGGCTCATCCTATACACCGGGCCTCTCTGCTTACAGAGAATGTCCTAGCATTGGTCTGAAAAAGCAGGAGACCGATCCTGCATGGAGGTGCCTCTTTGAACCTAGGATGGGCAGTTACGATTCTTTCTCAGCTTAATGTTTGTTCCTAGAGGGCATGATTTCTCTTCACCAGGTCTCTGGGGAAAATACGGTGAGTCAGGGCCAACTCTTAATTCCCCCAAGTCTTGTAGGTAGCTAAATACATGCCCTTCCTGAGTTCAAGAAAAAGAGGATAAAGCTGATCAACACATTAGTGATTTTCTAAGCCTGGACATTTCTCAAAGGAGACCCTGAATTTGAATTCTGACGCCAGACCAAATAAAAGACTGGGAAGGCGTTCTGTGGTAGGTTTCAGATTCTCAAGGACAGCCACATAGGTTGTTGGTTTGTCTTTTGAGATGGCAATACAGCTTTATCTTAAAGTACATCGTGATGTGTTCCTGTGGTGCAATGCATCTGCACACGTTTGGGGGAAGAAATGGGGAGACAGAGTAAGAAAAGGGAAAAAAGTATATATGTATGGAAATTTAGTGCACTTACTCAATTGTGGACTTGAGTCGTCAACATTCTCTTATAAAGATGCTCTTAAATTAGCATTTTAAAAAGCTCCCTCTCCTTAATGGTCATCTCATATTCCTTGAACAGCTTCAAGGTATATTTAATTCTTAAGACTTATTATCAAAGTTATTTTCCTCAGTCTTATCTCTTCAGTTACGAAACATTTTAGCTCATAAAGGACATTACTGTTATCCTTGTTAACAACTGCTTATATGCGCTATTGGGATTAAAATGTCAACTAAGTAGGTGCTATATGCCTTACTTAAAAAAAAAACAAAAACAAAAACAAAAACAAAAACAAAAACAAAAACAAAAACACCTGAAGAGAAAATCCTGCTTTCCTTTTTCCTGTATTAATGGAAGAATATTTTCAATAAATCGTGCTTTACTGACTTATCTGTTCCCTTCAAGTATTTCAGACATAAACTTTGCTATGGACCCCTGTGATCTGTGGTTACGGTTCTACTTCTCCACACTGGGTGGGATTTTATTGAAATACACGCTGTTTTCAGTTAATACTGGTGGGCGGCAATGACCTCCGGTGGATTCTTGAGGAAACAGCAACTGGGTTTTTCAGAGGACGTTCTTTTTCAAAATATTTCTATCCTTCAGAGCTTTTGGAGCTTCATGGCTTAACAAACGAACTTCTTAGACTTTCTTAAAACACTTTTGTATTTGTTAATTTTCAAATGAAAGTATAAGCTATTCCAAGTTCTCCACACCTTAACTTTCTTAATTATATACTCTGTAAGCTAGCTTTGAAAGTTGAAATGAATATCTAAGTATTTAAATAAACATTCGTAATTGTTTTCACGTGTAATTCACTTATTTTTAATTTTTATTTAAATGAAAAATCTCAACAAAACTTCCTATATTAGAAAGGTAATCACTACATTAAAAGGGGAAGGACGGACTTGAAGAAATAAGCATTCTCAAAAACTTTGGATACTATTTATAAAAGTAAACGTGCTCTGGATATCTCGGTAGTTAAGTGACCCCGTGAAACAATTTTGTTATTTGTTAACATAAAATAGCGAGGAAAATTAGATATCTGAGCACAAATTGCTTTAATATTTTAAAGACAATAAACATGTTTCTGGAGTGTCCTTTATATTTGAGGGAAGATTATTTAGAAGGCGTAAAATTTAAGTTTCAATAGAGCTTCAGGGCTACAATATCTTCATTTTTGGCCTGTGAGGTAATAAATTATTCATAAACACATTATTTCCATCTTAAAGTATGACATAAGCAGTGAGACATTTTTAAGTTTTTTTTTTTCTTCTGAAAATGGACAGGATGTATTAACAGAAACTGCTTTCAAATCTTTACTAGACAATCTGTAAAAAGAGAAAAAAGAGAATATACTTTTTCTACCACAAGAGGGTAGCAAAAACTTTTTCAGTTAGATTTCTAACTGTAACTTCATCTGTTTTTGGCATATTTTGCTATCTTTCTGAGAAGTTATCTTAATGTCATTCTTTCTGCACTGGAGTGAAATTCAAAGGATGTGTTTTCATCATGAAATGTAACTGTAGAGAATGTGGCTTATTGAATGTTTTATGAAGGGCATGAGCCTCAAGGTGACCATAATTTTTCTTTCATGGTTTACAATAATTTCAACACACCTGGCTTCATAAAACTCATGGTTTAGATACTAATACAAGTTTTGTTTTGTTTTTTTTTCCCACTAATACAATTCTTAAAAAGTACAGACAGTTCACGTGAGAATGATAAAGTATTTGGTATTCTTTACCTTTTACATCGTGGTGGAAAGGTAGAATTCAGAAAGATTAAAATATATATTTAATTTTCACATGATTATTAACATCTCTAATTTTTCAATATTCCAATAACCATAAGTCTTCCAAGAGAAAATAATAATTGCCATGGAAAAGCAGCCAGGTACTCAAAACTACAGACAAGGTCACTTTTTGATAAATATTGTTTAGAAAAGTTAGTTAACTTTATGTGATTTTTAACCAGTCAAATGAGTACGTATAATAATTTATCATAATACCTTCACAGTCATTTCTGTATTACAGAAATCTGTTAAGCGATAAGAAGCTGGATGGTTTCTCATTTTGTTTGTTTTCGGTTCCAAACATAAATTCTTCAGAAGCCAGGAGGCGGTGTCACGCCGTCAGGAGTCCAGCGTGTGCCTGGGCAGGCGATAGTGCTCAGCTTTGGGACGAAGCTTCTTCTCCTGTGGGTTGGCGTACTTCCACTTGGAAGGTGACATTTTAAGCTTTTTCCTCTTCTTATCTGTGCACCAGACCTTTTCACAGTATTCTTCCACTCTCTGGAAGTTGCTATAACCAATCAGCTGTAAGAATTCCTTGTACCATGGTTTTGCCCCCTGTGGGATGATACTCTGGGCAGGACAAGGCATCTTGGGAGGCCCGTCCTCTTCCAAGTCTTTGTGAAACATCTCCTCTACTCTCTCCTCTTCTACTACCTCCAGGGTAATTTTGCGGACGGTATGGACAAAACCATGCTCTACTGTCTGGCAAAAATAGGTCCCAGCATCCATTTTTCGTACCCTAAGGAAGAGTAAGCCAAGGTCCATCTTGACCACTCTGTCATCTGTCTTCACCTGCAAGAACAAGAAAATAAATGGCAGTGGAGTATTATCTAGGAGAGAACACCAGCCTATAACCCTTTTACTATCATCAGATTTTTAATTTTTGTTATTACATGATGAAATCCTGAGAGTCATACATACATATGAGAGAGAGCAAGAGAGTGAGAGTGACTGAGAGAGGGGGAATGATTAATTAAATCAGGTGTGTGTGTTGAACTTACTTGAGATCACTTCATATAATGATTTTGACGTCATTTCACATCAATATTATTAAGAGGTGAGTGAAAGAGCTTTCTCCCTAATGATTTCAATTAATCATTAGAAAAAAATATCTACTTCAGTACAGCACTCAAAGTTAGACTAAAATGAAGATCTATCAAATTTATTTTTTTTCTTAGTAGACAGCACAAGTGCCATTTCTCCCATCAGTAGATCAAGGGTTCTTCCCTGATCATAAAGACCTGGGTCTTCCCCAGATCATAAAGACCAACATTTCCATAAGGATCTCTCTTAAGAGAGGTGAGAAACCTTCACTCTCTTTCTTTACCAAAAAAAAAAAAAAAAGAAAAAAAATCATCCATTAAATGAGCATGCTTATATTTCTACAAGGCTTTCTACTTAACAGAGACTTAAAATCAAGCCAGAAACATCCATATTCTTCTCGGAAGAATTTCACACTCTAATAATTTTAAGTTTGCATATAACTTCAGGACTCAAATACCTTATGTTTGTGAAATAATAGGTTATGCACATTATTTCTATAAATTATTACAATTCAAGGTAAGAAGAGCCCAATAAAGCTTTTGATAAACAGCTCATATCTTATTACCGATAGTTGTACTAGTGAGTATATGATTTCACATTAGACAAATCTAAATTGAAATTTTGGCACTAACTGTGTGATCTGGGGCATTTATGTATATTCTCTTAGTTTTCTTTGTAAAAGTGCAGATAATCCAAATGTCACTTGAATGTTGTGACATTTCCATAAAATAATGTATAAGTGAGAACACTTTGTACAGGGCTATCAACACCGACCTCTACCTTTCCTGTATACATTCTTCTAGCTAAAAACAAACTGGTTTTTGTTTTCAGATGACCCCAGATCATGCCATGATGGTATAAAGGTGACTCACACCTTACTGGCTGACTTTTCCCTTGAGAATACAAAACAAAAGCGATATTCTCCTTTGCCAGTATAAAAGGGGCATACGGACAACCAGAACCACTTTGGCAGCAAAGACCATTAAGACAAGCACACTTTTGCCCCAAGTGGCAGGTATTGGCAAGACCTGCTGGGCTCACCTTTCCTGAACCTTAATCAGTTCCGGCACGTCCAGAGTTGCAATGTAATTACTCATGTGGACTCATTTATATAATCTGTGAATAATGTGACAAAATGGCATTAGCAGTGTAGTAAGAGATGCATCTCAAATAGGAATGTTAAAGACAAATTATGAGACACTCAGAGGGTTTTTTTTTTTTCTTCAGCCACGTAGGTAAATACATTACTCAGGAGCTTTAGAGTGACACAGTTGGCTGAAGGGGCTCCATATATCCTTGATATAGGCTTCATTTAACTTGATAGGACTATGTCCAAGTAGGCAAAATGTTAGCTCCACTAACTCAGGAAGTTCTCCCGTGAGGGATCAGGAAGAGCTGTCATGCCATAAAACACACTACATACGTCACTACATAAAACAGTTGCTTACTTGGTGACAGGTTTTGCTGAGAAAGTATCCTTGGCAACTGCCACAGCCAATACCTCTCAAATGACTTGGAGTCACTGCTCACATTTACCCCTACTTAATCCATAAGTTCACCACCATGCCTTGGATGCTTCTGACTCTGAAACACAACCTCCATTGTTTTTAAACTTATGGCTGCATTTGGCATAGAGGGACCCGCCTTCTTAAACTTTTTTCTGTGTGGTACCTGCCATTTTACTATCTTGGCTCTCCTCTTGGTTCTTTCTTGGTCTCTTGGTGTAGATTTCTCATTCTCTCTAAGGCACAATCCTCTACCCTTCCCTGATCTCATGTTTTATTTGCATTCATTTGGTTAAGTCTTCTGTTTCCTCATTTCAACCAGCTTCCCTAAAACAGATCTCACACACAGATTATCCACTGTTTTGTATTTCCTGTTAATTACAAAACACTGACCGAAACTTACACCATCCTTCATTATTTACAATCCAGTGTCTCTCCACACAAACTGCACCTCCCCATTTACTAACTTCCCTATTCCTGACAATTACATTATTCTTCTTCTAGTTCCTCTGTCCTCATGTGTTGTCATACTTCTTACTCATTATTATGTGTTCATAGCCAACACATCACAAATTCCTATCAACATCTCTTCTGTGGTGATGGTGGGAAACATTCATTCCATTTCACCATTTTCCCACGTTAGACTTTCCCATGTTAGGCTCTTCTATTTTGTGACTGATTCTTTGACTTTATCTCACGGTAGATTCCTCCCAAATCTTCCTGCTTTCTGTGTCTGCTGCTATGCCCAGCTTGATTCTGTTTCGGGACCTATGCTGTTGTACCTGACTGTAGGGACTTCCCCACTGCTGGTTCCTTATTGGAAAAGACTGAATGAAAATGTCATCTCTTCAAACAGGCCTCCCTCACAGCACTGTAAGAGTGTACTCCTTCCCTTATTACCACCATGTCATCTGTTAACCTTTCTACAAGTGGGCATGCAAAATTACCTGCAAAAAAGAACAAGTCCTTCAAGTAAGTTTCTTTTGACTAATACCTTTCCCCTTTATTTCAACAAATGTGTATTATTTTACTCTGTTTCAAATTTCACTTCCTTTTATCATGCTCCTTATTCAGATTCTATTGCTTGCCCAAGCAAGTGAAAATTGTTCAGTTAACCAGATCTTGCTTTTTCTTTTTTTAGAGAGAGAGAGAGAGAGCAAGCAAAAGAAAGAGAAAGCAGGGCAGAGGTCCACAGGGAGAGAGAATCTTAAACAGGCTCCATGCTTAGCGTGGAACCTGACACAGGGCTCGATCCCATGACCCTGGGATCATGACATGAGCCGAAATCATGCGTTGGACACTCAACTGACTGAGCCACCAGGTGCTCCCAAATCCTGCCTTTCTAAATCCGTATTCCAAAACAGCTTACTGCAGTGTTTCTCATAGGTTTGGTGGAATAGGTACATTTCTGGTGATCAATCAGTTTTATACAAAGACTTCGACTATTGTGTTTAGTTTTCATGATAATGTAAATTAATAAACTGTATTTGGGATCGTGGGGAAGATCAACTTCGTTGTTAGTATTGGTGTTTATCATAGATTCTGAACTATTTTCAAAGCTTTAACAGTTTCCAGCTGCTGAGAACAAAGATGAATGTAGTATGTTAATGATACGTTCCAGCCAGATGAAAACCAAACAACATCCCGATGTAGTAACGTACATAAAAAGTTTTGAAGTCACTTGTATCAAGTGTTAGGGGGATTGAGTCATCACGCAGCAAAAGTGCTCCAGGCAGATGTTTTATACACTCATGGACACACACACATATATGGTTGTCTGTGTCCCATGTTATGTTCATGGAGATGCCTTATTTCAGTGAAAAAAAAAAAAACCAACACATTAGATAAAGATTAAAAACTGCAAGTATTTATCTTATTCGTAAATTTATTTTGTTTCTACATTTGAATACAAGTTACAAGCAAAAATATGCACTTGTTTTATTCTTGTGCATATTTAATAAACATTTTAATATAAATTGTGCCAGCAGCACAGGACGTTTTACATTCAACGGCACAAGGTGGGCACAACCTGTAGATACACCAGAGTCAAATCTTCCTCTTTGTAACTCCTGTACTCATTTCCTTGTAGTGCCCCTTTATCGCTTCCATGTCTTATTCTAGTCTTACCCTTGCTTTCTGATAGCGAACTCCCTTATACTGTCTACCAATCCACTTTTTAAAATTTCTTTCCAAGTTTACATTTTCATTTCTTAATGAATATTTTCTTTTCAGCCAGATAGGTCTCATTTCTTTTTGTAATTCACTAAGCATTCACATTTGTAGCACACAAGCTGGTATTTGCTCCTCTTCAAATAATTTTGTGATGCAAGTTTTTTCCTTTAACCATATGACAAGTTTCATAAGAACAAAAGTCTATCTCTCAATTATTCTAAATAGTCCATAATGAGTAGTGTGCTCAGAATACAGAGAAATGACAACATACTGATTAGTCCAGAGTGTGCAAGAATGCAAGACAATGGGATATCCCAGTAACGATATATCCAGAAGTTATTCACCAGTGGATTTACTCCAGAAGTAAATCCAATAAGGATTTAGACAGGAAGGAAGCAAAGATGATTTGAGGAGCAGCTAGTAACTATTGAAAGGGCTATGCTTTGGAGATATAAATAGGAAAACCACTTGTAGGACACTGTTTTCACCTGAAACGAATCTGCATACCAACACCCTCACTGAATACGATCCTTTATCTTCTCCCTACTCTATATCCTGTGCGAATGCAAATATGAAAACAGGAAAGTCATCTATCCTAGTTTCTGGCATATACCAACCAGTTTATGAAAGTGTTCTAAAATAAAACAAAAAGCAGAAGTGAAGATAAATACAAATCCTTGACCACTGGATTAGGAGTGCTTATTTTTTCAAGCATGTATTTCTTTCAAAATCAGAAACCCAACTTGAGAAACACCGCACTGTGTATATATAAAGTCCACACTGGTTCAAAGATGTGGAGGCATGACAATTACAATGGGAGCTGTCCTACATCATTTATTTGCACATTGGAGATAGTTCCTGTCTCAGAAGAGGTCTCCCCTCTTGGTTATGGTGTTAGAAATTGAGAAATAAAAGACATTTCAATTCTGAAATCTGGACGGCTGTATGCTATATGGACGTTAAATCGCCTTGAAAGTTAAATGTATCTTCCATAGCCTATGGATACCCAAAAATAAAAAAATGACTTAGAAATTTGTATTTGAAGTCCTTCCATGATTTAATCTTTCCACTTGAGTCCACATGGGCACCTTCGACAGCAAATCTTGATTACACAATTGTTTTCATCAGCTGTGCTTTCTCTATGTCTGAAGACCTGATTTCCTTGTTCAAGAAGATGATATATAATACATCCCTTTATCAAATATTCCTATAGGCAATCTACAAAAATAAAGCATTTCTTACTCAAAGTGGTTTTAATATTCTGAGTTATAAAGATTGATTCAGTATGTTTCGTAATGTCTAACAAAAAAAAAAAAAGGTAATTGAACAAAGAACTCTGCACATCTGGTAGCTGGTCAGGAAGAAGGAGTGATTTCCATGTGTATCAACCATATGGTTCTACACTTTTCATAGGAAAAGAACAGACACAGGCCTTGAATTGGTTTCTTTCGGAATATATTTAACAATGAAATTAGTTTTAGTCAAGAAATAAAGGCCAACAATTTATATAATTGTTTGCTTATCCAGCCTACCTTCAATACAAAAAAAATATTGGTTGACTTACAAAAAATATGTCATAATACAGCATAAAAATTAAGCAAAACTTCTTTTATAAAAGCACTTTCTAAATCTGCTTTATGATAGAGAGTATTACCCAACAGAAACAGAGTGAATTACTTGATGGCACATTTAGGGAAACCTATCACACTATATAAAGAAATAAAGTTGTAGGTATATACTTCAGATTAAAGACGCAAATGTGGAAAACCTATTTCTTTTAAGTTTATTCATTTATTTATTTAAAGAGAGAGCCTGAGTGAGAGAGAGAGAGAGAGAGAGAGAACGCATGCATACGTGTGAGTGGGGAAGGGGCAGAGAGAGGAGGCGAGAGAATCCCCATCAGGCTCCGTGCGGTCATGAACCATGAGATCATGACCTGAGCCAAAATCAAGAACCAGACTCTTAACCACCCAGGTGCCTCAATTAAAACGTATTTCTAGTACAAAAAGATGCTGAGAGGTCATAAATATGAACTCAAAACCATACTGTAAAAACAATGTTACACTGAAAAACATCAACTATATCAGAGAAAAGCTTGAACATTTATATTCAAGAACTAATTAATGTACAGAAGATTCAAAGGACTCTAACGAGAAAAATAGGGAAAAAATATATAAACAGGCAAATCAGAGAAAAAACAACCCAAATGTTTAATAAGTATGCAAGTTAATGTTCAATCTTACTAGTAATTTTAGAAATACGAATTTAAATAACACAGCCCCTTATCCCAATAAGAGAGGCACAAATTAGAAAATACCAAAATTGGTGAGAGTGTGGGAAAATGAGAATCCACATAAACTGCTTTGATGGTACAGATGATGCCAAACTTCCGGAAAGCAAGCTGACAAAACTGTAGAAATGAAGGCTGTCAGAAGGCAAGAATGCAGAGATTTGCACTCACATCTGTAGGAGGTTATGTGAAGAGATGATCCTTAAAGATGTCGTAGTGGGAATTAATTGGTCCACTCTTAGGGGTGTTGATCAACTAAGAGCAATGAATGAATGCTATGGGATATGGGATATTGAGTTGCAGTCAGAAACAATGAAATAAAGACACACACGGCAACAGTGATAAATTATAAAAACACAGTGTTGAGTTATAAAGAGAAACAGAGTAAGATCTCTAACTCAATAGCTTTATTTTTACAGTTCACGAATACTCAAAATGCTATATTCTTGTTCAATATAGTACAAATGATGTAGTATTGGACTTAATCCAATCATTACAATGCATGCATATGGCAAACCAAAGATGAAAGTGGAGAAGGGTGGTCCAGGAAAAATTAAGTCAAACAAGAAAGGAGATCTGTGTGAACCCATTACGACAATGTGCTATGAACTAAATAATATGACTATAGTGATTATCTTGGTTTGGCAACCAATAAACCAGGTCTATAAGATCTGTTCAAGCTATGGTATACTGTTCAAGCTATAGAAATCATATGATTTCAGAAATAATGCTAAAAAAATAAACAGCAGTGTAAGGGTAATGTTTTATTAAAAATTTCCAAAGATAAGAATAATCAGGACAATCAAGATGAAGGGAAAATAGGAGAGGATCAAAGAAAGATAATGTTTGGACACATAAATGCTTATCATAAGGCACTAAACAACTACCATATTTGGAGTAGAAAGTCAACACTAAATTACCTAGTGACCAAAGCAAAGGGGAGAGTATGATAAATTCTAAGACCCGAATGTCTCTAAAGTATATTTTTGAAGTTATTCTTTATCATAGGGAATATAGTCAATGATATTGTAATAGCCTTGTATAGGGACAGATGGCAGCAAGCATAGCACAGCATATACAGAAGTTGAATCACTATGCTGTACATCTGAAGATAATGCGACATTGTGTGTCAACTATACTCAAATAAAAAAATTATTATTAAAAAATAAAGGTACTCCTTACGTCAAGTACACCTTTCTCTGGCAATGAGGTCTGAGAAAAAAATCTCTTCTGTGTTTTCATAAAATGAGATATAGGTGTCCAAACAGCAGCACGACAGTAAACACAGTAAACGCAAGTACAGTTCAGTATAAGCTATTCTTTGGGACTAACACGATGTGGTACGGATACAAAGTTCTATGCTCTTGTATCTTCATGCAGATGTACCCTTTTTATTATCTAGAAGACTATGTGAACTATAACTTCCACTGGAACAAAAGAAATTAAAAAGAGAATTCCTATGTTTGCTCTTTTTTGAAGGTCTACCATGTGCTTGACACCGGCCTTGCTGCATTACCATGTTAGTGTAATCAGAAGCCTCGAGTCAGAGTAATCTTAGTGGGATAAAACATAGATCTGCATTTGATTCCAAAGATATGGGAATTTTAATTTTCAAAGATGTTAAGTATTCTCTTGGAAAATTAACCAGAGAGGGTTCTATCTAAACCACTAGATCAACTTCCATCCTTAAGACCACAAACTTGCTCTATGTTTTCCTTTTACAGGAACTGTGTCTTTACCACTGTGAAGGAAAAAATGAAACTAATGGGCTCTACTAATTATTTCAGAACTAAAATATGGAGCAAATGACATTATAAAAATATGCTTGTCAAGGCTGAAAATGTAAATTATGAATATCTACTTGTAAAGAATTGTTAGTTTAGAAAAGATGAACCGAGTTTTTTTTAAAGACTGAAATGGAAACACCAAAATGGCTAAGCAGATGTTTCAAATGAAGCAGAGTTCATGCACTTTATGTTATGACAACAAGAAAAACAAATAATATTCATGTAGAACAAACCTCATGCTTTCAGTACATGTATATAAAGACAAAATCGTAAACTTATGGCTGTCATTGATCCCCTAGGCTTCCTGTCATGGGTTACCATTGGGAAGGTCAAGAAAATATGGGTCATCTAGCAAACAAGATAGAATAAGTATGAAATTTCACATCATATCTCTCTCAGTTTTGATGACATAATAAATGTGCAACATCAAGAGATGTAACTTGTATACTCCATTTTTCTTTGTTCTGTTTTTACAAGAGAAGCTGTCTCCACAATGCGCTGAATCATCAATAAAATTATGTTTTACTTAAAGCTGTACAAATTCTGTGTGGATGCAGTGAACTCTGGAAGGGACTGCTGGCGGATAAGGTAACCATGCCTCTTAGATTTCTCAGCAGTAATTAGATGACTCTGATGAATTTATCCTACTCAGTAGGTGGTCTGAAAGCAGAGTTCAAAGTGACAACTTGTGCCATCCAGTTAACAAACAGAATTGAGAGAGTGGGGTGAAACTGAAGTCTTGGGGTTTTGATGTCAACTTACATTCTCTCTTGGATTTTTTATAATAAACATGAACATGCGCATTTGTGCATTATTTAAGCAGTCTGCACAATACATATAATCAGCTATTTTAAAGTGAGAGATTTTATTTTTAAGACACACAAGCACACACACAAAATATTTTCCCTTAAATAAAGAATCTACAATGGAAAGATCAATGAGGATTAAGGGGAAAATGAAACTTCCATGCTTACCAAAGAATAGATTGTGATGCTGATATTATGGGCCAGCAACTTTCTTGCCTGCCTTTTACCACTTTGGAGAATATTTTATATGTTTTGGGATTGCCCCCCCACCCCAGTTTCTTCACTTGGAATTTACGTACATTTATTCAGTTTCTTCGTGGAACTCTACCTTGTTTACAGTGTCTTTGGGATACACATTGGTTTTATCAGTAAAGGTCTAGTGAACAAAGTCTGAAACACACTCCAAGAAACTATTCATATGGTTTGGTTTTAACGAAAACTCATTCCAATGACATTATAGTGCTCAGCACAAAATGGTGGCTTAGTTATTCGTGAAAATATTTTTTTCTCCAAAATACAGAGATATTTTTCAGAATAATACTTATTTAATAAAGCTTCACTCTACCTCAAATCAGAGGCCAAAAAACTTCCTGTAAAGAGCTATACAGTAAAGGTTTTTGGGCTTTGTAGGTCATATGGTCTCTGTTATAAGTACTCAACTTTGTGGTTATAGGATGGAAACATCCATAGATTCTAGGTAAACACATGGGTGTGGCAGTTTTCAAATAAAATTTTATTTACAGAAGAGGTGGGAGACCAGATTTGGTCTCCAGACTGTAGTCTGCCAAACTTCTGCTTTAAATCGTCGTCAGGTTCAAAGACATACTCTATCTTCAGGTTAAAATCATATACTCCAAACTTACAACATTCAAAGTGAGTAACGTATTAAGGTAAAAAGTTATTTACTTATGTTACGAGTAGCTTGAACAAACTAAGGTTTTCTTTGTCATGATTACTGAGAAGTACACATACTGAATAAACATTTAAAACTAAGCAATAAATACATAAGTAAATTTTCCCTCATTTACTTAGTTTTAAAATGTAGTGTTTGTGCATTCTAGAGAAAGAGAAATGTACAGGGAAATACTTCAATTGTCCAACCAGTGTCGTAACAAGTATGAATTCCTTTCCTTTGGAATATTACTCATGATGAAATTTTTGCAATCATTTTGGGAGCTTATAAATTCAAGTATATGGAACTGAGAATCCATAAACTAGCATGTATTATTTCCAGTGCTTTAGTTATGTTTATAACAGTTTTGTCCTCTGAAATTACAAAAATATAATTTATATATCCTTATACATATAAAGAAGATTTGAACTGATATTCCAAACTTAAATAATTATGGAATGAATTTGGAACAACTAAACTTGGATTTTGTGGACAAAATTATCTTCCTTATCCACATACATAAAATCTTTATTTTCTTTTCTCCCCCTTCAGAAAATGAGTGGTTTTTCTCTTCCTTCTTGAAACTCACTCAACTTTTGTCTATATTGTCTCCCACAAGCTCTTTATCTTGCTTCATCAATTAGCTGCACATTTTCTTCTTTATGGCTTCTTCCCTTCAACCTATAAACATGACTAAGTCACATTTTTTCTTAAGTCAAAAACACCTGGAAGTTCTCTCTACTCTTGTCTCTCTCTGTTGACCTCTTTCTCACTGAAACCTTTAGGTAAAATACACGGCACTAGCTGTTTCTAATTCCCCACAGCCTCATTCATCAGCTAACCTATTGTTAGATGGCTCCTAGCTTAACCATTCCACTGAGCACATTCTCACTGGACACTAGGTACTTATGTTCTGAAAATTTCAAAGTTTTCACTTCGTCTTATAGAATTTGTCTTCTAATTTTTCCTGGGATGTGGGTTTTCGCTTTGCTTCTAGGCTTTGCTCAAAATCACTTCTTATTTAGTCATTCTCCAAGGTAACCTACACAGTTGGAGTTACCATGACATTGTGACTAAGGGTCTAGAATTGAAAATAGAGTATCTGGTCTGAAACTCAAACTCATTTCACAGGCTATGTAATACTGTGAAAGTAACTCAATCTCTTTGTGCTTCAGTTTCTTTATCTATTAATTGGGGACAACAATACCAGGTATTTCATAAGACTCTTGCAAGGATTAAAAGTATTAAAATATGTAAAATTCACAGAACAGTGCCAGGAACACCATAAGTGATATTGAAGAATGACTGCTGCTATATTATTCTTACTTTTATTACCTCCATGAATTTAATTACTACCTCTTTGCTGATGTCTCTCACATATCTCTTACCATTCCAAATCTTTCCTTTGAATTCTATATTCCTAAACATACATACACCACAGGAAAGCTCTACCTAAATGCTTTACTGAAGACCTCGGTTCAACATGGCCAAAAATGAATTCAACATCTTCTAAACTTTCTATTCCTCCCTGTGTTCTTTAAATCATTGTTATTGCACCATCTACTACCAAAACATCCAAAGAACATGTCAATCATTATGACTGCTTCTCTTGTATCTCACAAATTAAATAAATGCACAGTGTGTTCTCTCATAAAAATGAAAACCTTTTTTTTTTTTTTTTTTCCATTCCTACTACCATTGTTCAGTTCTGGTCAAAAGTCTTCCATGTGTCTACTGAAATACCTTCTTAAACAGTCTTCGTGACACCCACTTATCCTCAGAGCTTACAAACAAGATTCAAGAGTAATGTGTCTAAAAGGTTGTCTAAGGTGTTCTCATTGCCTTATAAATAAAGTGAAATGGTTCCTTGATCTGTGTACTCATTTGTGTATCCTCATTTCCAGCCACAGATCTACACATACCACATTGTTTCTCATCCCCATCACATATGCTCATCCTATTCTCTCTGGTAGTTAACTTCTACTCATCCATTAAGACCTAGCTCACATGTCACCTCTGCCTTGAATATTTTCCTGATTGTCTATCATGCAACCTCCATAGCCAACCTGTTGGTTGACAGTTTTTCTTTTCTCGTAGTTTCTTTTTTTTTAATGCTTATTTTATGATTTTGAGAGCGAGCGAGCGAGCAAGCAGGGGAGGAGCAGAGAGCAAAAGGGAGACACAGACTCTGAAACAGGCTCCAGGCTCTGGGCTATCAGCACAGAGCCCGATGTGGGTCTTGAAGTCACAAACTGTGAGATCATGACCTGAGCCAAAGTCAGACACTTAACCGACAGCCACCCAGGTACCCCATCTTTTCTCATCTTCCAACATAACTTTTATTATATTTATTATATATACAATATATTCAACAATATAATTATCAGTTTACATTCTTGTATTCACTTTAAGACTATAGGCTTCTAAAGGGCTAAGGCCTTTATTCATTACCAATTAAGGTATCCTCTGTGTATTTTTTATTTAAAATTGTTTTTCAGTGGTTTATTTTATTAATTTTTTTAACATCTATTTATTTTTGAGAGCCAGAGAGAGACAAAGCATGACTGGGGAGGAGCAGAGAGAGAGGGAGACACAGAATCTGAAGCAGGCTCCAGGCTCTGAGCTGTCAGCACAGAGCCTGATGTGGGCTCGAACCCACAAACTGTGAGATCACGACCTGAGCTGAAGTTGGACACTCAACCGACTAAGCCACCCAGGCACCCTTTCTCTGAGTATTTATTGAGCTCAAAACACTAATTGCAGACACTTTAAACAGAGAGGAGACCAGAAAGTTGAAAAAGTATTCATTCCACCTGAGAAGTTACATAGCCTTCAGGATTCTGAATAATAACAGAGGGCATGTGAAAATCCCATTGCTATTATGTGTATGAGGCAGCCACATGTACATTATTTGACCTTGAATATAAAGGCACACTGAGAATTAATGCTGCATCACATAATATGAAAGCTTATGACCCTAACACCTCAATGATTACCAGCTTCTGTCTTTCTCCCTACCTCCACATACTATATTCTTAATACAATAACTAAGACAATCATTTTAAAACCAAATTTTGATCATGTCATGGCTCCACTGAAAATGACCCAATGGCTATCTATTTAATTCAGAGCAAACACCACAGCCTTTAATAAGAGCCTAAAAGCCCTGCATGAGTGGGCCCTTTACCTTACTTTTTGACTCATAGTGTCTTATTCTCCCTACTGCTCATTTCTCTCTGGCGACACTGCCCTTCAGTCTGGTGTTCCTTGAATATATCAGGTGCACCACATCTCAAGGGCCTTTACACTTACTGTTCCTACTGTCTAGAAAGTTCTTCTCCAACACTGCCATATGGCCTACTACCTCAGTTCTTTCAAGTCCTTTTTCAAATGTCACTTAGTGAACTTCTTAGTAAGACTTTCTATGAACACCCTTTTAAAGTTGCAACCTCCCCCTGCAGGCAATCTCTCTTGTATTTGTCTTCTTATCATCATCTGATACATTAAATATGGTTCTTATTTAGTTGTATTACTATTATTTTCATGATTCTCATTATCTTCCTCTGTTCTTCAGAATACCCATTCTATGAAAACAAGACATATTGGGTGCTCTTTAGATAAATTGCAAAATAATTAATGAGGCATTATTTTAGTCAAAAACCTAAGAAAATGAAGTGGAATGCTCTAGGTTTTCTATCTACATTGCTCAAATGATTGAGGACTCTTATTTTGATATAGTCCTTCTTCTACCAACAGGCATAGAGTAGAAGCCTTGAAGGGCAATTGACGATGAAAATACACTGATGCATATATTGTATAATAAGGATTCTCAGTATCCTTAATATATATATATATATATAACATATATTATAAAAATATATTTATATTTAATATATTTTTATATTTATATATTTTGTTATATATTTTTATAAAATAAAACTTTTATAAATTTTTATATATTTATATTATATATTTTATATTTTATGAATACATTTTATATATTTTATATTTACATTTTATATTTATATTTAACAAGTTATATTTATAATATATATTATAAAAATATATATTTACATATATATGTATATATACATATCAAGCAGTATCAAGCAGTATAAGGGTCGTTTTTCAGGTGTCATATTCTAGAATCTCTGCTATATAAGGTTTTCCATGCGCTCCATGTCCCAGGGCATCTGAAACTGTATTTAGCATTCCAATTTCAGAAGGTTGTGTGGTTTAGTAGAAAGAACATAGACAGCTGGATTTGAGATGACTTTACTAGCAGTCAGTAACCAGGAAAGGTATTAAACATTCTGTGTTTCAATTATGTCACATGTAAATCATGTCAAATAAAACGGTACAATCTATAAAATGCACATAGCAAATCGCTCGGTACTTAGACAATGCTTAAATGTGAAGCATCTCAGCTATGGAGTCAGGAATATCTGAGTCCAAACCTTGGGTCTGTCACAGATTTTGTTTATGGCCTATACCTCTCTCACATTCCACATTTTTAATATCAGGTTGATTACTTCTAATGTTCATTTGTGAGATATAAAAACAAAAGGTAAGTCACCTACCCACTATTGCAGCTCCTGTGGTCAGTAGATGCACACAGAATGGACTTACCTATAAAGCCTCTTCTATTAAATCTTTTCCCTCAGGATATTATAGTAACGGATGCACATCTTAACTAACTAGGTAATTGAGTCTAGGGAAAATACTTCCTTATGAAGTACCTACACAACAGGCTTTCAATAAACATTTATGGAATTCATAAAATGTACAGAGATTGTGTTTCTTGCGTGGAATTTAAGAAAGCAGGAGACCATAAAGTGCATCTTTGAGAAAACAGCAGTAATCCAGTCTGGAACTAGGTAATTGGATTTCTAGATGCTTTCTAGAAATTCAGCTATGTAGCATTTCAAAAACTTCATTTGAGCAAGATTTTTATCTACCTCAATATGTGGTTTCCAGATAACTTGAGAGGGCTGAGTCTGAATTTGCAGACAGAAGTTCCAGACTCAAAAATTTTGGTTCCAGGAAAGGAATACACACACACACACACACACACACACACACACACACACACACAGTTTTTTACAATCCAAATTTTTTACAAAGCTTATGGTCTGACTGCAAAGCAATGACTTATGGATTGTAGTGTCTGTGATGGATCTTGATGGCTACTGTCAGGTGTAGTCTAAAAGCACTTCCATATGAGGAAAGAAATGGAGTGGATAAACTTAAATATATTATACAATGGTCAAGATTTGATAATAAAATAAGTATCTGTCCATAGTAACTACCATCTATACATAAATGGTCTTTAAAAAAATTCTAAAAGCTTCAAAAATAGACTCTAAAATTTAGGACTTTTAAAAAACCCTCAGAGGACACACAAAGTTATTCTGCTTTGTGTATTAAGCATACACATCCATCTTTTTAAGAAAGTAGCAATTTTGTGCTTTGTTCTAGATTGTGAATAAATCAATATATATTGCTATGTATACAGAAACCAAGTATTATATTATTATTACATCTAATGGAGAGTAAATTCAAAATTTCAAATATCACTAAATACATCAGTCATGGAAATTTGAAAAACAGGGACTAAAATCTGGGGAAAGGAGAAGCAGATTATATTAACAATATGAGAAAGAAGCTTATAATTGAACATTGATGGGTGCAGCATGTCAAAATGATTTGGAAAGGATTTCCAAATGAGGCAGATTATGGTGAGTTCCAAATTAGAAACAGAACATACTAAGGGAAGAAAACCACTGATGAAAGAATTACTTCTCTGTCTTCTGAAGCCATTCAACCAGAGGAGCTATAGAATATTCCCAGGTCCTCTCCTGCCAAGTGAGTTATGATGGAATTTAAAAATCAAGTTCACATCAGATTTGTGGAATGGAAAATATTTTAGTACCAAATCAACAATGTATTTTAGAGCAATAGGCTATAACATTTTTGGACAGATGTTTATTCTCATGACGTCATGAAAATTTAGGGGAATTTTCCTGTCTCTGAATGCCTTACTATATTATCTCTAAAAGCCTTTGTTGAGTGCCTTCCTCTGTAGTAACTATCCCAGGAAACTGGGATTTATAAATTTAATCATCTTCCAGAATGTATTATATAATTTTGGACCAAAAACATGTAATACTTTTAGTTTCACAGTAGACTAGAAAAAAAAAAGGTATCAAAAGTCAATGTGCTGTACATTTGGAATCTACAGTTGATGACTTCATTGATTCACTTTCTATCTACTATGCACGTATTAACTTCTCCCTGGGTCCAAAGACAGGTGTCTAACATTTATTTCCCTAATTCAATTTGCAACCTTCTTTTCACTATGGAACATTTTGCTAGAATTCACCAATATCTATTTCCTTTTAACCAAATTTCATTCTATTTTCATAATTCCACTTTTGTGAAAATTGAGTTCAAAGCCCACATTAGCATCAACAATGCTTTATCTGCCTTCACTAATTGCTTCATGCCGTTGACTGTGCCAACATACAAGCAGATTTCTAGACTTGCATAAAAAGATTAGCCAGTAACTGCCTCTACAGTATTCCTTATGTGTAATTTATTTTTTTTTTAATTTTTTTTTCAACGTTTATTTATTTATGGGACAGAGAGAGACAGAGCATGAACGGGGGAGGGGCAGAGAGAGAGGGAGACACAGAATCGGAAACAGGCTCCAGGCTCTGAGCCATCAGCCCAGAGCCTGACGCAGGGCTCGAACTCACAGACCGCGAGATCGTGACCTGGCTGAAGTCGGACGCTTAACCGACTGCGCCACCCAGGCGCCCCTACTTATGTGTAATTTAAATGCTAGGGTGCTGAGGTGGCTCAGTGGTTGGGCATCTGACTCTTGATTTCGGGTCAAGATCTCATGGTTCATGAGTTCGAGCCTCATATCAGGCTCTGTGCTGACAGTGAGGGGCCTGCTTGGAATTCTCTCTCTTCCTCTCTCTCTGCCCCTCCCCCATTCATGAGCATGCATGTTCTCTCAAAATAAACAAACTTAAAAAAAAAAAACAGATTTTAAATGCTTCCTATTCTTACATCTATAAAAGCAGCCCAACTGATTCCTCTCTCATTTAGATCATAATAAAAATATAATCTCTATCAGTCAATCCACCTAAAAGGACAAACAGATGCCTTTCTTTTATTTCCAGTGGGCAATAATGGGACCCCTATGTTGAATTTTCATATGTGATTCAACTGCTTTATCAAACAAATGTTGCTGGTGTTGTTTTAATTCTATTATCCATATGTCTAAGATATACATGTTAACGGTGTTTGAATTTGTTATTTTTCTAGAACATTACCTTGGGTGATACAATTTAAGACTATCATTTTGACATGATACTAAAACCATGAAATTATGAGTACCTCCTGAATAAAAATCCAATTTTCAGAATCCAAGTTTATTTTATACACACACACACACACACACATATACACACATATATACATATATGTAATTTATTTACATGTGTAGGCACTTTATATTTGATATATATACATATGTATATATATTTACATGCCTATTTATATACATTTGAAAATTTTAAATATACCTATAGGTTTTTATAGCATTTATAAATTGTATATACATAGAAATCAATGTGTGTATTTAAAAATTTTTATATGTATATAAATCACACACAATAAACAAATCCACTCTTTAAATAACACATGTATAGCATAATAGACTAATTCATTTTTAAATACCAATAAATCATCATCTATTTACTATCACACACCATATGCAAGACAGCATGGTGTGAATATGCAGCTATGAATTACCTCCTCTTTTCTTGTGTCACGTCCTTTCTGCACAAACCAGATAACTTTGGCTTGCAACGATCGTGGGGTACATTCCAGCAAAGTACTGTTGTTCTCTATGCCATAGGCCAGTCGCTCTTCAGTCTTATCCAAAGCGTCCCCTACAATATACATGTTAATATTAACCTTAAGACTTAAATTTTACCAGTAATATGTTTAAAAGATTATTTATATCTCTGCAGCAAAGTATCTTTCATTACTGCTAATTTCTATGCACAGTCACTTAAAGTAGTTATTTAGAGACAATGGCATACCAAAATCTAGGCTTTAAAAAGGTAGTGCAGGCTATGGAGAGGACCAGAAGGAAGTAACTGGGAGTGTGGGTCCAAAGGACAGGCAGTCAGTCAGAAAGTACGTTAGTGTTAAATGCATGGAGAATCAGTGACAATATCCACTGATAAAGCAGGCAAGAGAAGGGGAGCACCAAACATTCATGTAAGACACAGGATAAACAAAATTCATGGTAACAAACAAAAATAGAAGGCAGAAATCGAGGTGATACAGCATTACATAAACAGAAGCTTGAGTGAGATTTTGTCAAGGGATTGCACTTTATCTAGATATTGGGTTCCTGCATTAAGAAAACAGTACAAAACTGAACTACAGACTTCATGACCCACAGCTTCTTGATTATAATCTGTATCTTGGCCCAGAGAGGCTCTCACTGGACTTGAACTCTAATGTGCATATGGGCAAGTACACTTAACTGCAGTGGGGAATAAAACCAAGTGGACGTATTCACTGGTGTTTTAACCAGTATCAAATTTATTAACCACAACCTGGGATTTTTTCCCTTATGCCTGAGTCCTCCTCACTTTCAAACTGACCCCTAAGTCTTCCTAGATGGAGATCCTACCTTCCTCCAGCCAATGTTCTCAGAGGCTTACATTCTGAACCAAACCCTCAGTCAGTCTTGGGTCTAGCGAACTGAGGCTGTGTAACCTCTGCACTGTGCATAAGCACTGCTGGTCTCCCAGTCATGATTCTTCATCTCTCTGTCACCTCCTGGTAAAACTGGTGATGCAAATCACAGCCTGTTCCAACCACCAACACGGTGTGAGGAGTCAAGAGCGTAGTTTTCTGTGTTGTCTGACTTCCTTACATTTGCTGGAGTTGCAATTTCCTCTCATCCTTTACTCATCAGACCACCTATTACCTTCCCTCAGAAACTCACATTTGCACCATCAGCCTGAGCTCTAGGCTTCCTTACTCTAGTGGAAGAGTTAAAGCTTTTCATTTTGTTTTATCCCAAAGCTTAGTGGTGACTTGATATAAGTTGGATCACTCTTGAAAAGATTATTGTAGGTTATGTAACATGGTAAAGATATTCCCAGGGTTGAGATGGAGACAGAGGTCCTACAAATCACTGTGGCAGAATCTTTTCTAAGATTCCCCTGTTGTGAGGTCCAACAGCAAGGTTTCGTGGTGGCATACAGAACTTACTTTCCTAAGTAATTAAAAATTCTATGTCCACATATAGTTAAAAATTTTGTTTTAAAATTCCACTATGTGGAAGAAAAAAGGAATACTTGCAGTAACACTGTTCTAGTACATATCAATCACAAAGAAAGTAAAGACCCTTTTAAAGAGTTTCCAGTGTCTCTTCACTGTATACCCTGAGTAACCCATAGCAATTGATTTTCTATGGATTACCGACAAACTGCTGTCCAAAGCATTGCTGAGCTGCGTTGCCATGCCGAACATCTTGTCTGCGGAACCGCCTGGAAGAAAGTAAATGTGCTGAGGAGATGTTCAGATTTCAGTTTTTCAGACTTTAAAATACAGCCAACCACATAAAAGATTCAAGTAGTATTCTGCTACTGAAAAAAATTGATCAGTCATACAAAACAAGGGTAAAATTCAAGTTTCATAGTTTCCCATATTTTCATTGAATGTTATTCAATGGATAAGATCTACATTCAACTTCTCTTTAAGTGTCCATGTAAGTTTGAATTCTGGATCCTGAAACAATTATTATTTTTTTAAAGTTCGTTTCTTTTTTCAGAAAGAGAGAGCAGGGGAGAGGCAGAGAGAGAGAGAGAGAGAGAGGGAAAGAGAGAATCCCAAGCAGGCTCCATTGCTGTCAGCACAGAACCTGATGCAGGGTTCAAACTCATGAACCATGAGATCATGACCTGAGCTGGAAACAAGAGTCAGATGCTTAACCAATTGAGCCACCCAGGAACCCCCTCCAACAATAATTAAAGAAAGCTCTCTTTATGTTTTGTTAAAAATCTAGTGCAACAAGAATTCTTCTGTTTCAAATGGGTGTTTTGGGTGGTAGGGAAGGTATGCCAAAAAGACAATGGGATTTGAGGCAGACTATTTGAACAAAAAATCATAAAACTCCTTCATATAATGGAAATGCATACAAAAAAGGTAAGGGTATTTGAACCCAAATATTTTGTTCTATTCTCATCATAATCACATAGCAAAAATATACTTAATAAAAAGAGATACATTAATAATATATTCAACTTACTCTTTTATTTAGATATTATGTGTAGAGATTATTTGCCTCTATTCAATGTGATTGTGTGTTATACATATTTAATAGGCTGTCTTTCAAAACTGCCTATTAGATTTAGGATCACTTCTGGTGTATTGTCATATTTTATAGATTGCTTATAAATATAATAAAAAAATAACAACATTCTTTATCCCTGGAGAAAAAGTTTATAATACAGATCTTGTTTTAAATTTGCAAGCACCTTTCTGAGGGATTAAACAATAGAAATTATTATTAGTACTGAAATTCTAAACTCAAAATTCTCAGTATATTAATTTAGATTAGAGATAAAAATAGAAGTATTACATAAAGGCAGAAAATACCACTTGCTTTTCTAAATCATGGCATTTCTTCAAGATTGAGGGAAAAACAGAAGGCAAAGCAGAAGTTTTACCACAGAGGGAGATGGTGAGGCTTCCAAAGTGACAATGAGACGCTTTAACCATATGCAATGATGAAATTTGAAAAAGGAACCAGATTCAAATCCCAATGCCATCACTCACGTGTTGTTTGATCTTATGCATATCTTGTCTGTTTCTTGGTTCTTTCTGTCCCCTTTGTAAAATGAAATTTATCTAAATGACATCTAAAATCTAGTCCAGTCTCATTTTTTTTTTTTTTTCATTCTAGGCTCTCCTCACTGCTCCAAATGATGATAATGCAACATCATTTCAAGAGATGGAGTGCTTTCTCACATATAAGTTCAAATCTTAGTTAACTTAAATAATAATAATACTTAAAAAAAAAACTGGTTTAGGGGCATCTGAGTAGGTCAGTTGGTTAAGCGTCCAACTTTTGATTTTGGCTCAGGTCATGATTTCACAGTTTGTGGGATCTAGGTTCGAGCCCTGTTGGGCTCTGCGCTAACAATGGGAAGCCTGCTTGGGATTCTTTCTCCCTCCTCCTTCTGCTCCTCCCCTATGAGCACGTGCATGTGCTCTTTTAGAAAACAAAACAGAAAGACAATGGCTTAAGTATTTCCTTATATTATAAGCTAAAGCAGATGAATATTTCCAATCAATTTTTAGAATTATGACCTGTGTGCAAAAGCATGCTGTTTCAAAATCGAGATTGTAGATTAGAAGAATTTATCTTAAAAACATGGTATTTTATAAAGATTAAAACTGCTGTATGAATCATTCTATTGATTTAAATTGAAAAAACAACTTGACAAAAAAGGAGCTAAAATTAAAAGTTTTACGCTTCTTTATCGTGTTACACTAGCATGTACACAGCTATGTATAACTGAGAGCAGATCTGGGTAAGAATTATACCACTGTTGTTGATCTCTCACTCCATTAAGTATTGTTTTGGTCCTGGGAATGTAAAGTCTACTGAGCATTAAAGAATAATGGAGCAGGGGTAAATCTGTGAAATGGGAAATAGTTTCTACTTTGAAAAAATGTTGTATCAGGTTTATTACACAAATGATGTGAGAGTGAGGGGAGATGGAATCAGATAGTTCTAGATAAGAGATGTGGATAAGAAGAATGCAAAAGTTTTGTTTAAATTCACTGAAAAAGAATGCATTTTAAAAAAAGGTATCACATCCCCCAACAAGGTTTCAGTTCATTTTATGCTATCTGAATATAACTGTCTTTTATTTCAGGGTTTTAAAAAGACTATAAGTGTTCAGGACTTTTAGAAAGGTTAATCAAAGTGGTCTTTTATTCTCAAAGTCACATATTTTTCTTACATCTCTTGCCACTTAGAAACCTTTTAAGTGAACACCGGAAATAGACAAAATGCGAGAGCAAGGGGAAGTAAAAGATTTAGCTCTATAACTTATAGTGTATTTTGGAAGACTATTTTAAACAAGCGGTTTGGATTGTGAATTAATGTTTTTTCTCTGTTGACTCATTTTCACTCTGTGAACAGAAAAGTATTTATTTTAATGACTAGTTTTCGATTTCTGCTGCTCGTCAGGTCTGAAGCAAAAACGACCTGCTATAAAAGCAAACTATTTTCCCTTAGTGTGCTGGAGCCTATCCAAAATGTTCTCCTCCAGGGGTGGATGATGGTTCAAAAGAATCTGACACCATGGAAAGATCTCCATTACATGTCACTGAACTGAACTAATTCATTTATGAGCAAAGCTCCTGACTCAAACATTGTGCTCCTTCCTAAGATTTTGCCCCTTCATTTAACTTGTACTAAATAACTTTTTGTTCACCCTTTATAAATATATCATCAAGCTTGTGGATATCCACTCTAATAAGATGCACCATGTATCAAGAAATATTTAGCTTTGGAAACTGCTCAGTTAGAATTCATCACCCCTACTGCATGTTATTACAATAACAAAATACAATACTTGTAATTCATAAGTATTTGATTCAAGTCTTGCAAACATTGTTATTGTTGCTAATAACAATAAAATAATTAATTGTATTATTTTTGGTGAAATGACCTTTCCACCCTTCAAACCAGCTACTTTACTCCTAACCTATGGAAATACATGGTTTTCCCTGACCATTCTATGCCTTTTATATAAATTCCCTTTAACTAGACTTATATTTCTAACTACAAGACTGAGCTCAAAGGTTGAGTTATTTTGAAAATCAAATACTATATAATGGATATTGCACTTAGTTCAGTACCTTACACATGGTAAGTGCTCAGTAGTGACCTGCTATCACTCTTATTTCCAATTCCATTCTCCACTTTAGGTTCTGATTCTGCAGCCAAGGAGTACTGACCTCTTCTTCATACTCCTCGCACATAGTACAGTAGTTAGCATAATGGGTGAATAAATCATTGAACAGTATTTTTACATAGTAACATGGCTATATTCCTTAACAAGAGTTTTGTTTTTTTTAATTTTTTTTTCAACGTTTTTTATTTATTTTTGGGACAGAGAGAGACAGAGCATGAACGGGGGAGGGGCAGAGAGAGAGGGAGACACAGAATCGGAAACAGGCTCCAGGTTCCGAGCCATCAGCCCAGAGCCCGACGCGGAGCTCGAACTCACGGACCGCGAGATCGTGACCTGGCTGATGTCGGACGCTTAACCGACTGCGCCACCCAGGCGCCCCAAGAGTTTTTAAATATTAATAAGCATTTGTACAAGATCCAATAATTTGCTCACTGTTTTTTTTTTTTTTTTTTAACTTTTACCTATTTTTGAGAGACAGAGAGAGAGCATGAATGAGGGAGGAACAGAGACAGGGGAGACACAGAATCTGAAACGGGCTCCAGGCTCTGAGGTGTCAGCACAGAGCCTGACATGGGGCTCGAACCCACAACCATGAGATCATGACCTGAGCTGAAGTCAGACGCTTAACCAACTAAGCCACCCAGGTGCTCCTTGCTCAGTTCTTTAAAATGGTTGGTAAGTTTAGTTTACAAATGTCCCCTCAAAGTTTCTTTTCACTATCTGTTTATTACATACTTTCATTAAGTATATAATGATTTCATTAAGTATATAATATATAACATTGGAGTGAATGTTAATGTAACCAATGTCAAGTTAATAAAACTTCTGAATTAGGGCTACATTTATTAAAAATGAGATTCTACTATATATGTGAACTTATAAAAATAACAACTATATTAAGGTGAGTTAGATTTTTAAAAAGGTTTGAAGTAACCCACAGTGGAAGAATCAAAATTACTGAAATTAATAAAAATTAATTTTCTGTAAGGAAACTATACACAGTCCTATGTTTTTGCTTTATATTGTCTTCTGTCACTTGACTAGGAGAAAAAAAATTGCTTATTCTATAATAAATAAAAATATCTTCCTTTATGTTGTCCCCCAAAGAATGAACAATTTCATACGGCTCAAGTGAGGGAAGATCTCCAACCTTCAAAATACTTTCTGGACTTCAAGATTTCCTGTTCAAAGTATACCGGGATTTACCTTCTCTTACAAGTGGCAATGACCTCGCTGAATTGTAGACATTAGAGTTTGGAAGTCTTTAAGTACCTTTCATTTGTGTTGACTTAAATCACACATTTCATTAATTATACAGGTCATGCATTTGCCTGGGAGTTAAAATATTCACTTTCAAAATGAAATAAATGAAGACCAGCTGGTTGAGAGGACATGGGGCGAATGCAGGATGTATTGTAGAATTTATTTATTTATTTTTCTTTTAAGTCTTTGAATCCCTCATGTGTGGTGCCTTGCCATTTCCACATTTTAAGTTTATCCAAACTGGTTTCATGTCTTGCAGGAAAACCGTCAGGAGGGAGAAGAGTCGATTCAAACATGAGTAAAGAAGAAGGACTCAGCAGCATGCTCCACTCCAATCTCCACACAGTAATGGACAGGAGTTATTTTCAGGGAAAATTCAACTTTCAAAGCTTGTATTATGAACAAAACATTACTATGACGGATTTTTTAAACAAAAATAACATGGGTATTTTCATGGAACGTGTGCAGAAAGAAAAATATTTTAAGAAATATTATGGGTTTTCTAAACAAGGTAAATATCCCCTCGAGGACTCTCTCACCTTTTTGCATGAGTGCCCGTTGGGTAATACCGGGAACAGGATATGCCATCCCAGGCACAGTATGGGTCTCGAGCCAGGCAGCAATCAGCACAAGCACTTCCATACATGTCGCACTGATGGAATCTCACTTGGGCCACGGCAGAAGCAGATCCGATATACAGCTGTTGCTAGAGACATCAAAGAACAGAGAGGCCGCTAGTAGAAACGGACAGAACTCTCAGTGATCTTCACCTCTGTGAATATTCATTTAAATTACTGCAGTTACTGAGGATGGATAATGGAACACCGATACTTCCATTTTTTCTAAGATGGGAAATACTCCTATAGACCTGGAAGCTCGAGCAACAAAACTGCTTAACCGAGCTTGACAAAATCTTAGGAAGCTGACTCTTCTTTTGTTATCTAAATAGAAAGACTCATCAATTAACGCTGTAGGCCTTTTTAAAAGACCTGGGGGAACGTCCAATAACAGACTGGATAAGTAAATGCTCTTTTGTTGTTGCATCTTTTTTTAAAAAATTTTTCTTAATGTTTTTTTAAATTTATTTTTGAGAGAGAGACAGAGAGAGAGAGAGAGAGAGAGAGAGAGAGAGAGAGAGAGAGAATGAGTGTGGGAGGGGCAGAGAGAGACAGTGCGACACAGAATCTGAACCAGGCTCCAGTCTCTGAGCTGTCAGCAGAGAGCCAGATGTGGGGCTTGAACTCACAAACTGCGAGATCATGACCTGAGCCGAAGGCAGATGCTCAACCGACTGAGCCACCAGGCACCCCTGTTGTTTCATATTTTAAACTGAGATGTAATTAACAAATAACATTATATTAGTTTCAGTGTATACATAATGATTCCATATTTGCATATTGGGAAATGATGAACATAATAAGTCTGGTTAACACTCTTCAACACACAGGGAGAGTTGTTCTTGTGTGGTGAAAACTTTTCAAATAAGTATTAGGGTATTATTTAGTATAATCACCATGGCATTCATTACATCCCCAGGTCTTCCTTTGTAACTGGAAGTTTGTACCTTAGGATCACCTGCACATTTTGCCCACTTCCCATCCCCTGCCTCTGGGAGCTGCCAAACTGTCCTATTCATGAATTCATTTTCTGTTGTTGCTTTGTGTGTTTTAATTCCACATATCAGTAGGTTTGTATGGTTTTTGTATTTCTTCGACTTATTTCACTTAGCATAATGCCCTCAAGGTCCATTCACATTGTCACAAATGGAAGGATTTCCTTCTTTTTTGTGGCTGAATAATGTTCCAATATTCCACATATATACATCATTTTCTCTATCCATTCATCCATTGATGGCACTTAAGGTAGTTTCCATGTCTTGGCCATGGTAAATAATACTGCAATAAACATGGGTGCAGATGGCTTCCAGAGTGGGTACTTTGTTTCCTTTGGATAAATACCCAGAAATGACACTGCTTAATCATATGCTGGTTCTATTTTTAATAAATTGAGGAAACTCTGCACTGTTTTTCATATTGGCTGTAGCAATCTACACTCCAACCAATAGCGCACATTAACACTAAACATTTAAAAGAGTAACGAAGATACATACAGAGAGAATGATATGGAATCAACTGTAAGATCTGTTGTGAAGTAAATACAAGTAGCAGAGCAATGAACGTTGCATGTTCTTGTTCGCCTAAACATAAATGGTTATTTATAAATAAATTTGAGGGAATATATGTACCAACTACTTCTGGAAAAAGTTTCACCAGTAACTGGTTCTAGTAAAGCGGAGAGGCGTTTGTGTTTCACTGCACATTCTTTTGTGTTACCATCATTACCATTATTTTTGCCCTTAAAAATGTTAACAAAAAAATTACAGAATAACATCCTATCATGTCTACTCTCATGTACTTTCCTCCAATAAGGGAAAATAAAGAAACCTATTACATGTAAACCACTATGTATTTTTACTAGAATACAACTGTAACTTGTTTATGTATAAACACATGTACTTATGCTCTTCATTCTTGCCTTTACTCACACATAGAACACAAACACATACACACAACTTACTCTCTTTGAAGAAATCTCCATAGAAATAATAGGAACTGGATCCTGCAAGACATTTTTTAAAGTTGTTATTAAAGAAACATAGGAATATACCTTAATATGGTTGCAATCATCTGAACTCCTATTAGGTATGTGAGTGGTTCTATGCTAGTCCATAGCTTTCATTTTAGCAAATCAATAGGAAAACATAATTACATTAAAATATAGCTTTCTTAAAAAAAATCTTTTTAATGGAGTAGAACAGATATGTAAGATGAAAAAAGTAGTGGCTAATCTAAGTAGCTTACCATTTGTTTCTGAAATGTAATTTTTGTATTTGGGTTTGAATATTACTCTTGTTTGGGAAACCCAAATATCTCTAAATAAAATAATAAAGGCACAGCATTCTTTCTTACAATTTGAACCAGTAGAAGTGAAACAGTTATGTCTTTCAATTGGTGTTATTATTAGGAAACCATGTGATCTTTAATTGTTTTAATCCAAGTCTAATCAGAATACTTTTCTGTTGGGAGTTATTGTGGTCAAACACTACGAACCCAGGATGCTCTGAGAAAGATGAATAACTTCATTGCCTTAGAAGTGCACCAGAGGAAAGAAAATCTATCACAATGTTTTGAGAGCCTGTGTGTTATTTTAGGGTTGGTGATTAAAACTAGAGGGTCTCTAATGAGTACCACAACTCAGAAGGATTCTGCAAGCAGACAAGCAAGAGGCAGGTGAGATCTACACGATGGATGATTATCCTTCAAAGAATTATTTTTTGAAAGAGAAAATTTGATCCCGTGTCAATATTTTTTTCAATATTTTAAACTATAGAACACTTTATTCATGCATAATGCACTTATTTATTCATTCAAGTGATAATGTTTTTTTAGTGTTGATATAAACAAGATACTGTGGGGGAAGGCTCCTAATATAGTAGCTGTGGTCACTATTGTGAAATGAAATCTTACACAGAAATCCAATATGCAAGATAGACAAAAACATAGGTGCTCTGGTTGAGATAGGAACATGGTCAGCTTTGGGTGCAGCTATGGGGAATCTAATCTCCAGACAGCTAAGGTAAAATGAACTGTTTTTTATCAATAAAAATATTTTCATACATATTCATTACATACACATACAGTCAATCTTAATAATTTACAGACTGTTTTTTTTTTTTGCAAATTTTCTGAATTGCTTAAATTTATTTGTAATCCCTTCATTAATACTTATGGTGTCCTGTGGTCATTCATGGACATGTGCAGGCACACAGAAGCAATACATTTTAGTTGCCTTATAAGTATAAGGTCAATCATTGCAACACTCTGCCTTCTTGTTTCAGCTTTTGTATTTTAAACAAGTGTCCTTTCGATGGTCTATTTCGTGCTTTGTGTTGGCAATTTTGATGTTTAAAACAGCCTTTAAGCAAAGTGTTGAAGCACTGTATAGTGTTTCTAAGCTTCAAAAGGCTGTGATGTGCATTGTGGGAAAATACACGTGTTAAACAAGATTTGTTCAGGCATGAGTTATAGTGCTGTGGAACAAAGTTCAATGTTAGTTAATAAACTATATGTGAAATAAGGTGTCTTTAAATAAAAACACAAAAAGAACAATGCTGTATATTGATCAGTTGACAAAACTGTTGTGACTAGAGGCCCACAGGAAAGTAACCTTCTATTTCCCATAGGAGCATCAGTCAGTATTCACTAATTTAGTGTTCATGGTGATTCTAAAGACCATAACTGCCTTAAATATTGAGACTTGAGTCTGTGTGTGTGTGTGTGTGTGTGTGTGTGTATGCATGCATACAATTGCTTTTGTCATGTCTAATCCTTCCATTATCATTTTGCAGTTTTCTCTTTTTTAGTAAATTCTTTGTGTAATTGCTATGTTATAATAAAAGGCGATATGCTTATCATATCCCAACGTGCACAATATGAAACCTACTGCTTTGTCTGTGTTGACAGTACATTTGTAAAATGAGACTCTGCGATAATGATTCTGGAATTCGTATGTGGTACATATTATTTCTTTAAGTCACAGTTCATGCTAGCTAGGTTAATATTAGCATTTTCATTTGAATAGTCTACAATAATCAAACAGATGCATCAGGATTTTAAACCATTTCTCACTTCAGATTCACTCTGAATTCACAACATACCTGTTAGAAGAAAAAAAAAAGTGAGCCAGCATCTTTAATATTTGCAACTCATTGGCAATTGTTAATACATAAATGTTGGCTATTTCATTTCATTTTATTTTTTTACTAAAAATACCTTGAATATCTGAAGTTCTTCTAGAATTACTTCTTCCATTGATTCTGTTTCTTGGTTATAAATCGTGATTACTTTCAGTACAATTCCATTATCTGTAAGAAAGCAAAAGAAGAGATAAACCAGAAGCTTATCACAATCTGGTTTTCAAACAATTAAAAACCATGCAGCACCTATGAATTTGAATAAGATTTGAGATCTAGATGTATGAAAATTTTACTCATTGTTAGTTAAAACAATATGACCACTCATACATTCATATTTTAAAATGGCAAAAAAATAAAAATAAAAAGGGCAAAAAATAACTGTATGTCTGGCTAAGAAATAAGACCAAATAATATGTAATTATTTTTCAAATAATGTGATTCAGAAACTCAATTAAAGACTGAGAAATCAAAATATATTAATATATATACAATTATATCTGATACTATTATTACATATATATACACTTTTAATAAGAAAAATGTCAGTATATACTACTGAGAGAACAGCATAAGTCCTCCCGTACTAATCATTTAACTTCTGTAATTATCAATAATTTTATAAATTTAAATTCATAATTTAAAATTTCACCTAATTTTTATTACACTTGATATTCTGAGCTTCTTTCCAATAAAAATTTTAATAAGACACTAATTTGCTTGTAAGAATAATGTGGTGTAGTGCTAAAAATAGCTCAGGAAAAATAAGCACTTTGAAGGTGCTGGTCTAAGGGGCGCCTGGGTGGCGCAGTCGGTTAAGTGTTCGACTTCAGCCAGGTCACGATCTCGCGGTCCGGGAGTTCGAGCCCCGCGTCGGGCTCTGGGCTGATGGCTCGGAGCCTGGAGCCTGTTTCCGAGTCTGTGTCTCCCTCTCTCTCTGCCCCTCCCCCGTTCATGCTCTGTCTCTCTCTGTCCCAAAAATAAATAAAAACGTTGGAAAAAAAAAATTTAAAAAAAAGAAGGTGCTGGTCTAAGAATTTCTATGGTATGTAAGCAGTTTGTTTAAAAATTACCAAATCATGAGGGTGGGTTAATAAAATTTGATTAAAATGAGTAAAAATTACCTATATAATACATGAAAAGGAATCCAAACTATAATTTTTAAGCCAAGAATACATAGCACCTTAAAATTATTATATCAAGCAAAACACAAAGATGAAACTCAAATTATTAATTTGCAACTAGTGACTTGCAATAAAGACCCTTCCTATATACAGTATTTTATACACACCCACACAATATTAAAGCACAGGGAAAAATCATTATCATTTGTGAGATTTTCCAATGTACTCACCACACATTCATCAAATATCTTCTTTTGTGTTGAAAAGCTGTGGCTCAATATGATGGTATCTTTGAGTTAAAAATCATTTACATGATAGCATAAATATTTATCTGATATTTCTGGAATTCTCTCAAATAGCTTTGGTCAATCTAACAAGAAAGTATTTCTAAAAACAGTCTTGGACTGATATACTGTTTATGACCGGTACTTTTCCAGGTCATAAATATGTTAAAAATAACATACCTTTTCCCATGGTTAATTTTTATCAAATATTTTTCTTACTTATGACTCTTGAAAAGAAAAAGCTCTATTAATGTCACTATGAGTGAATTCATGGCCAAGTAATTTGAAGTCTGTTAAAGAAACATGACACTTTGTTAATCTTGAATCTGCAGTGCAGAGAATATCATGAACATTAACCTCCTAAAATAAGGATAAAATACAGCCTACACCAGAGATCAATTTCTGCAAATCAGATGAAGGTTTCCTTACTGAAATCTTTGCTTTTTAAAAAAGTGTGAGTGGAGAAGCCCAAGCACCAATATTAGTATCATATTCTGGTTCCTGATCTAAGTATATGCAATGTCTCTGTAGAATTATGTCTGTGATTGAAGTTACGTATGGTAGGATGCTTACTCTTCTAAATACCAACTGCTATAGCAATGATTATAATGTATATAAAAAAATGAAACGATAATTTAAAAGATTTTTTAAATGTCTATAGATTTTTAAAGTACTTGACAGAATTTTTATCTATTATCCAGATGCCAAAAGGTCCAAAGATTTCAAATTCTCTTCCACAAGCTATATGTATGGAATTGAAGTTATATATTTATTTGAAAATGTCCCTTTTCAGCATATTTCTTTGTTTTATTAATGCAGGATATTATAGCTTTGCTCTAAAAGTTTGCCTCCATTATGGGTAACAAATGGCCCATTTTGTACAAATGGATGATTCTGATGGGGCCTGATAAGCAGTGTTGTGATTATAGACTCAGTCGAAGTTACTGTCCCAAGCTGTTTAACAAATCTTGAGACCTTACTTAACAGCCAAAGGCGGGAAGGGATCTGGGGACTGAGTGCAGAACCATCCTTGCTATGGCAGCCTACTTCCTTTAGGAGAAGCTGTCTGGAACCAATGCTGTTTATGAAAATCAATTAATCCTAATCCATTTATTCAAGGATATTGACTGTGTATCAGGAATTATGGGCTGTAACCGCCTCAAATCCTCTCTTCCACTGCACAGAAAAAGCAGTGTGCAGGGGCACTCGGGTGGCTCAGTTGGTTAAGTGTCCGACCTCGGCTGAGGTCATGATCTTGTGGTTTGTGAGTCTGAGCCCCATGTTGGGCTCTGTGCTGACAGCTCAGAGCCTGGAGCCTGCTTTAGATTCTGTGTCTTTCTCTCTCTCTCAAAAATAAATAAAAACATTTTTAAAAAAAGCAGTGTACAAATGGGCTAATGGATTAATAGATTTGTTGATAGGTTTTAAAAATATTAATAATGTTAATGATTTTAAGATTCAGTACATGCGTCTCAGTACTTTGTAATCTCTTTACCTGTCCCAATAAACAAGACATCATATTGGCCATCCTCAGCTTCCACTCGATCCACTGCTATTTGTTTCAGGTTATATCTTCCATCTGTTTTTACCAGGATTGGTTTTTTATGGGCAGGTTTTATGGGCTGGTACATAAGTGGATGACTTCTTGCAAATCGGATGGCTTCATCAGGATAGTCTTTGGTGGTTCCGTACCTCCCACCATTAACTTTGCTGGCACACTGCAATACAAGTGGATAATATTTTTGTCTTACGCATAAAGAGCAAATTTGCAATCAATTATGAAAACAATCAGAAAACTGGATGTGTTCAATGAATTAACTGCAGTTAGAAATACTTAGTAACCACATATCCTTCATTAGAGAAATAAAATCTGCATTAACAATTGCAAATAAAGACTGAATCATCCCAAACATGCAGCACTAGAAAAATACAGAAAGCAGTGATATCTTGGGAAAGTGAAGTATATTTAATACTGTACAATTTGAAGGTGGTAAAAATGAATATCATCATAAATACTGTTATTATTTCCCATTTTCTGAAATTTTTTAATTTTTTCACATTGTAATTTAAGTTTTGAAGATAAACCATGTATTGTTTATAACAGAGCAAAAGCCTCTTTGTTGTGCTAAATCCTCCTCCCGAATTAAGGATCACAACTGCACAAAATAGTTTTCCCATTATTGAGACTAAGATAATATGATTGGTGATGGTTTCAGCAGACTCACTGACTATACAATCTTGGTGCTGTAACAAAGAAAACTATTTAAATTCTGTCAGTGTTAATTAAGAAAAAAAAAAACCCCTCTCCATTCTACTGTAATCTGCATGAATTTATATTATTTCTGTATGGATTCAACACAATAAACTGAGAAAGTGAGAAATATTTGCAAAAACATGCTTAAATTCTTAATTTATTGACTCTAAAAATAAATGTTCAACAGCACCTAAGTAACTTCTTGGAATACCTTTAAGTGTGTTGATTCATGCTTGTTATTAAGCACTCCCTTATTTCGTATATTTCCCTCCAGAATCAGCAGCAATTGCAATGATTATGTTGATAAAGAATTTTCCACTTTAGAGTATAAATACAGTAGTGTAGTAATCAGATTCTGCAAACAGGGCATTTTTAATGGTCTGTTTTAAAATTCAGGTCATATTTCTTAATTTGGCCTGAATTTTTCACTGGAGTGTACTTACATGATACATAATTGGAAACATTCTGGACCAGCCTGGAAGCAGTTCAGTAACCAGTCACTTCCTCCAAATCTCCTTTAATACCATGTGGTTTCAAGAAGCATTTCCAGCAAAGCCACAGGAGTGGGTTTTCTCCATTTAAATTGTAATTTCAATCAATAGAGTGAAATAAAGTATACTTTATGTCTTACTGGAAGTAATAATTTTAAGCTAGTGAGAATGATTGAAATGGTAAAGCTTTACACTTGTTAATGGAGGTAAGGTTTGTTTCCACTTTGAATTTTGGCTCTGCAAAAATGGTTTCTACTTGACTTGCAAGTACTTGTGGAATGAGCACAGCGATGGGTTTTCACCAGCTGCTCAAGAAAAAGTGTAGACTTTTGACTTGTATGACAAGTTAAATGTTTGTTCTCCGTGGTCTGTGAGCACATACAATGAGCTGACATTTTTCCAACATAGTTTTGCACAGGACACATGACACAAATTCATCATCATTGTCATCAGCATCATCGTTTTTAGATACACATGTAAGTAAAAGCACAAAAGCTTGGCTAATCAGGGAGAATGTCAGCAGCATGAGTTCACAGGTGAGTGGTGAAACTTCTGGAACTCTAGGAGCACTTTTGTATTGGCATTTTCCTTCTAAGAGCCAGGAAGGATGCTGAATGAGATGCTAAGTATACTGGTAAGGTAGAGAAAAAGCTTAATTCAGTGATGCTAAAGTGAGAAGAAAGGAGAAAGTGTGGCTGGGGGAACTTGGAGGCTGACTCAAATATTAGGATGTGAATACATGGTAACTTTCTCACGCTTGGAAATTCTATGTGGCACCAGTTCTTCTAAAGAAATGGAGGAATAGGATACTCTCTTTACTGGATGTTTCTGTGTTCACCAGTTATCTCAAAAATAAATTTTCTTTTGGGGCTACTTAGCCAAAATATCAATGACAATCTACAATTTATCAGGCTGCTTAGATGTTCTCACTGTAGATTTTTTTTTCCATTAAATAAAAAGCGTACAACCAGATACAAGAAGTGGTATTTCTTTACCATGCAAGTAATGAAGCACATTTTTAGATGTAGAATTTCTTAATTGTTTAATGCAAGTTTTGTAAAGCATCTGAAACACTGAATAAAATATTACTAAAAGAGCCTTTAAAACCTAAGAATACTTTGTTCAATGTCTAAACTTACAGAACCAGGTCTTGGGTAAGGGACTTTTCCTTCATAGAGTGACCAGTGGTATTCAGGTCCTTCCTTATGTGCATATGGTCCATTAAAGGCTGCCCGGATGCTAGACATATGATAGACACATATTGCATGCCCCCTAAATATGTTACTGGAAAAAAAAAAGATAATTACTATACTGGAGCTGACTAGCAGTCATCTAATCAAATCCTTCAGACTACAGAAATAAGGATAAAGTCTTTTGGATAAAACAGTTGCAACATCTTAAGTATAGGATATTCTACAAATATGAACTACTGCAATATTTCAAGTACTGGAACTCTAAAACTTACTGTTTCTTTACCTTATTACAAGAAACTGAAAATGGCACTGTTAGACTAAAAAAAGTGACACTTGTCACCTCACTTTATTTCTAAATCTTACATTGTGTCTTTATATTTTTTATTAAGGAAAATATCGCCTGAATATTTAAAAAGATTCATTCCCAAGTTGAATTACTCATTTTTTTAAAGTTTATTTATTTTGAGACAGGGAGAGAGCATGAGCAGGAGAGGGGCAGAGGGAGAGGGAGAGAGAGAATCCCAAGCAGGCTCCGTGTTGTCAGCACAGAGCCCCATGCAGGGCTCCATCTCAGGAACCGTGAGATCATGACCTGAGCCAAAATCAAAAGTCAGATGCTTACGTGACTGAACCACCCAGGTGCCCCTGAATTATTCATTTTAAGCTTTATTTCCTTGTATGCTGTTTCATATTCTGAGTAGACAGTGCTCACCTAATCACTACGCTGTTAGTATTGCTAATTCCGTTCAAATTTTATTTGATTTCTCAATGTATATGATTAAATAACAAGTTAAAGTCTCATGAAACTTTGGGACTTTGTTCCATTCTTTATGTTAGGTCATACAGGCATTAATAAGTTTGCTGTATGTTCCCTTCTCCTGTGACTTCCAGGTCACTGAAACTGCACTAGAGTGGAAAGATGACAGGATTACACTAGATTAATTTTGGGAAAATGACTTAAATTGTATAAAACTCAGAATATTTACCTCCAGAACTATCAGCAATTAGAATCATTTTTTTTAATAAAAAGTTCTACTTATAAAGGATAAAGACACCAGTTGACTACAATGAGTTTTACTGGGGACATTTGTGATAAATTTCTGCAAAAAGGACATTTTTAAATAATTTGTTTTAAAAATCTGGCCATATTTCTTAATTTGGTATTATCTGAACAAATTCAAACATTTCCCCAGCCTCCTCACTGTGAGAAGCAAAATAATTAATGTTTGTGAAAGTGCTTTCAACACATAGTTTCAACAACACATAGTTCTTTATAAACGTAAAAGTTCCTATACTCTGAGACACCTGTAGAGCAGCAGTTATGTTACTGTCTTAGGACATCAATTCACACATTTTATAACACACCTTGAAGCAATTGGAAATGCCTCCGATAGTGAGAAAACCAGAGATAGTCTCCCAACTAAAGTGGCAATAAACCTTTGATCACTATGCTACAAATATCAACCTTTAAGTCAGGTAACAGCTGGGACACCTTTTCCTCAGATTTATGTAAAAAATGAACAGTCAAAATTGAAATTATGGGAAAAAATAATGTGTTGTCTTTGAAATCTAGACAGTTCCATTATGCTATCATTTAGGAAAGTACCATACAAAGTGATCATACTAACCTGTGGAAAAACTATTCTGGTTATCCCATAGCTTTTATTTATTATAAAACCATGGGATTAGAATGCAACGTCTAAATTCCTTACAGGCATGAAAGTGAAGATGAAGTTAAAAAAAAAAAAAAGTGAGGACTGTGGACTGTGACAACTTCCAATCTACATTCACTAATTTTCTTTGCATCAAGGAAGAACTGATAGCAAAATTGTTTCCATATTTCTCTGCTGAAGAGAAGGTCTCCTTACAATTGCACAATATTTATCAAAAGAACTTTATTATTTTTTTTTCAAAGTGACCATAAGAAATCACCTGCTGAAAAAAACAAACAACTTTGTGGAGAGATCGAGAACAAACAAGGTAAAAATTACAATATAGCTGAAGACCAGTGCAGTGCAAAAGAGGAAGTGAGTTCTGGCATTCTATCCTTGTCTAGAGAATTGAGGGATATTCTTTACTTCTCATTTAGAATTGAGGGATATTCTTTACTTCTCATTCCAGTCATTTCGGCTCCAGTCTCTCCTATCTGGAAAGACACACTCAAGAAAGTATATGTGTAAACTTTCAACCAAAACTGATGCTAGTAATATTTTTTCATTCATGTACTGCCACACATGAAGTAGTATTTCATTTTTACCAACACTCCTCAATGGACATAAAATAAAACATGTTAAAGAGAAAAGTAATAGATTCTAGGCCCTAAACTTAAACACCTTATTTAAATTTAAAACATGGAAAGCAAATCATAAATACATGTTCTCTGTGAATCCACATAGGACTGGGACAGCCTGAGTAAGAGAGTGAGCATAAGAGAGAGTGCTCTATTTAAGAGTCTTGATTAAGGAATCAAGGAGTATTTCTTATAGATGGCAACTGACAAGTACTGGTGAACTGATATAAACCAGTGTTGGAAGACAGTCATTTAAAGCAAGAGAGGTGGGTAAATAAAATCATAGTGATGGGACCCATGGATTCTGTCAAGGTATAATCTAAAAAGCATAACATCAGAGAGCCAGAGGAAAAACTTCCAAAACTGAGTAACAGTTGACAAAGACGTTTGAAAACCTGACTCGGAAAACTATATGACAATTAAAGTAATTATTCTACCCTCTATAACCCAAAACTCAGATCTTATAAACTATATGAGAAGAAAATCATTCTGTTGTAGGTCAGAGAGGGAGGAAATTAGGATACTGAGCACAGAAGGATGCTGGGGTGCTTCAAACAGACACGCAGATCTGAATTGAGATCATGGCTTTAAAAATGAAAGAAAACTTGCAAACATGAGAACAAAGAAAAATTGGTGACATAAAAAGAGACAATGACAATGACAATGGGTCAACAGTATTTCCAACTTACAGACACCATGAAAGGGTAAGGCATATTTTGTTTCATAATGTTTTTATTGACCATATATGCATTTCTCACCTGGTAGTGTTAAAGAGTCCAAATATCACTGGGTTCTTAGGATCTCTGGTATGTAGCAAGAAAATATCCTCTGAAAATTAAAGTCCATTACATTAGTATTTGTAGTCCTCTTTGCATGTAAAGAAAAATATATTGACATAAAGTAGCTAAGAATCCATTACAGATATAAGATATCAATGTCTTTCCATACACGGTCATACGACCCTGACCAAATCACAAAAAAGTGAAATACTTGGCTATTCAGGATGACTCTGAGCTGGGCCTTAAGGAAGGAATGAGGTGCTGACTGTAAGCTACACAGAGGGATCTCCTGTTCCTGCAACTCCTTTGACCCCACCATGTGGACCTGGCCAAAATGAGAAGAACGGAAACTTGCACACTGCAGGAAGCAAGTCTCCATAAGTGAGATAGTGAGGGTTTATTGAGGAGAACAAACATCAAAGGGTAACATTTAATTCTTTCAATTCAGTAAGATTTACCTAATTCATCAAAATACGTGTCAATTCCATTCATTCCTGGTACTGAGCAAACAAGTCTTGCTTTGAGGAACGTGCTCCACTTATTGACCAGTATTCTCTGTCCTCCTACATCATTCTGTGACAAACAAAATCATGCAAATGAGTACCAAAAGAACTTTTTAACAACAAATTTTGCAATATTAAACAGGCAGATGGCAAGAGTTGTAGCTTTTTTATTTAATCTGGAAATTGGAGCCTAATTCTCAAATAATACCACAGATGCATTTCCCCATAAACATTCTTTGAGATTTCCACCTTCCACCTGGTTAGTATACTTTTACTCTGTCCATTAAATATACTTTCCAGGTGTTAAAGAATGCTAATAGACTGGTGTTTCTTATATAAAGCACTGGTAACGGTAACCTTCAATATTATTTTATTGATAAATACGGTATCATAATATGGTAACCTTCAATATTATTTTATTGATAAATAATCTGCTTATCTCAGAAAAAGCACCATTATTTTTTTCTTTTAGAAAAATCTTGAATTACATACACATACATATGCATACACCATACCTATATGTTTGCACACATATATACACACAAATGTACATCCATGGCTATACATACGTATTTATAACTTTCTTCTTAAATTTATTCTGAAATATCAAAGTAACTTAACAGCTGTAATATTATTAGCAATCTGTCAATATATATTGCTCCTTCAGTTGATTTTGAATGTCTCCCAACAGCCTATCTGTTGGTTAAGCATCCGAGTCTTGATTTCAGCTCAGGTCATGATCTCATGGTTTATGGGACTGAGCCCCACATCAGGCTCTGTGATGACAGTGCAGAACTTGCTTGGGATTCTCTCTCTCTCTCTCCCCCCACCCTCAAAAATAAATGAATGTAAAGAAAAAAAACAATATAAAACCTTCAGGAGATGTGAAGTATAATTATTAGACAGCAAATGCTGATTTTAGGCAGCCTACAGAATAGTATCAAGTATTTTATAGTAGAAAGCCTACTGGGACACCTGGGTGGCTCAGCCCATTAAACGTCTATCTCTGGATTTTGGCTCAAGTCATTATCTTGCAGTTCGTGAGTTCAAGTCCCGTGTCAAGCTCTGTGCTAACAGCGCAGAGCCTGCTTGGAATTCTCTCTCTCCCTCTCTCTGTGGCGCTCCCCTGCTCACGCTCTCTCTCTCTTGCTCTATCAAGTAAATCAACTTACAAAACTTAAAAAGAAACTTAAAAAATAAAAAAGAAAAAAAAAAACGAACAAATGACCAAGGCCTGACCATAAATTGTGAGCTAAGCACACGGATGAGAGAGAAAGGTGGTCCTCACCACACAGAGTCTCCCCACTCTGGTGTAAATTGCATGGGCACTGTTTTCTGCCTCTAGGGCCTTCTCGGTAAAAAAGAAATACACTTTGTTGTCATCTCGGTCTTCATTGTCAGGAATCATATATGAACCGACAAATTTTGGTTCTACAGGTATAAAAAAGTAGAAGAAAAGTAAAACAGCTATTACAAGAAAATGACAAGGTTATTCTAATATATTACATATCACACAAACACGTCAGCATAACTTTCAACATTTCATGAAGAAATAAAGTTATTTCCTTTAAATGTTGTATGCACATTAAAATCATGTAGATATCTCCATTCTCTTTGCAAACTAACATTTTGTTTGGAACTATTACAGGCAATTTTAATAGGAAAATAAGAGTCACGAAAGGAAAAATCAGTTTGAAACAGCATACCTTAAAATTCATTCAAAGAACAGATTAGGGGCATGAGGGTGATCATCTGCATAAATTTCCTCCCAAACATATAAAAAGTCAACATAAATACCTAATAGAGAAGTTTCAATAGAGAAGTTTATCAATTTTTTAAGTTCATAGATTATCTATCAGGGTAGCTCACGGAAGACCATTTTAAGGTAGCAAATGTATTTTAAGCCTTTCTGTTTGTAGTCTAAGGAATCTGAGTGAACCCCCTTGACTGATATGGTATGTCAAATATTTTAATGGTAACATGCTGCCAGTAATGACTAAAGGTTAATAAAAAGGCTAAAAATAACAAAAACACTATTAAATGATGCTTTAATCTCTGGATAGGTCAGGGTGCCCAAATATAAACATTATTCCTTATAAAGAATTCTATCAATGAATGGCTAGTGATTTTCCTAGGGTTTAATTTGTCTCTAAACACAATGTGATCTTATTAAAACAAGTAAAACAATGGAATCAATTCATCCAAAATTATACCAACTGACAAGAGAAAACAAAGCTACTTACTAGATGAAAGGATTTTTTTGCTTTTCATGTATTTAGTTGGTTTTCTCCATTTAAATTCTGATTTCTAAGTATTGTTATGGGGGTAACATAGTTTTATAATAATGTCAATCCATTTTGATACAAAATGTTATATATATATTGCAGATTTTCAAGAACACTACTAATAAAAAATCCTGAAATTTGTAAAACACTATCAATGGCATTTGTATTATTACTACAATCAAAACATGGCAAGTTTCTCATGAGTTCTAGACTTGTTTTCAGTTCTGATTTACATACTCTTTTCTCCTCAACCCCACCTTTTAACAGGCGCTCGTCGTCATGCTCAGTGCGAATATGAGCCAATCGACCCATGCTCCGGAAGATTGCAGCATCTCTGCCCCAGTAGTCACTGTAGAGGCCAGCAAACAATTCACTACCTACAGGGAAACGTCAGTTAAAAAGAAGTCAGTATTTGTTTCTGGATCTGACGGCCATATATAAGCCACAATTACAGTAAACATATCCAGGTTTACTGCACATATAACCTATGGAATTAATATAAGAGCATGGATGGTATATTCATATTGCCAGGCTTGGAATCCTGATTCGACCACTTACTAGCTGTGTGAAATTGGGCTAGGTGCTTAACCTACCTGTGTCTCAGTTTCCTCACATACAAATAGGAATAGCACTCAAAAGTATTATAAAGAGTAAAGCACTTCAAAGAATAGCTGACATATACTAAGACCTATATGAGTATTTGATAAGTAATGTGATTCATCTTATTTTATTAAACTTTTAGCCTTCATATGAAGGTATTATTATTATTATTGGTACTATGTGCAAGTCAGCTCACTCGAATCCTTGGAACAAGAAATTGCTTCCATTAACATAATTTTATTTTTCAAATTTTTTTTAATGTTTACTTATTTTTGAGAGACAGAGTGTGAGCAGGAGAGGGACAGAGATAGGGGGAGACGCAGAATCCAAAGCAGGCTCCAGGCTCAGAGCTGTCAGCACAGAGTCTACCCGGGGCTCGAACTCCTGAACTGTGAGATCATGACCTGAGCTGAAGTTGGACACCTAATTGACTGAGCCACCCAGGTGCCCCTCTGTTAACATGATTTTAGTGTAGGAACCACAAAGTCTGACAAAGTCACGTATAATATGATTAGTTATCATTTAATTTTAAGTTTGTGGCTTAGATAGGAATGGCATAAAGAATTTATAACTTAATCAGTCAGAATGAATGAAGTTGGCTCTAACATGCGGTGGAGGTCCCAGACTAAAATCAGACCAAGGAACCACAAACGTATGGTTCCTTGAAATGACAACGTGTCCTTGGTTTCAAGAAATGACAATGTGTCCTTGCAGACACCAGAAAGAAAGACATTAAAATAGCTTATGAGAAAGGAATAAAAATAACAAATAGAAAAATAACATAAAGATACAGGGAACTGAGGAAGACCAGCACGTATCAAGCATAGGGACTTGGAGTTCTCTTTTGTCAAAGGGACAACAAAAGATAATCAGTGTGCCCATGAGTGATGCCAGAAGGATTGTCCCGGGCCTATGCCTTGCAAATAGCTCTGAAAGGAAGCAAATGAGAGTAGCAGAGAGAAGCAGTAACCTCAATTTAGGGTGGTAAAATTCTTATAAAGAATATCATATAACTCTGGTAAGGTTTAAAAATATATAACTGATGACTATACTGAACTCAACATACTAATGTTTTTCTGTTAAATAAGGAATGTGTACAGATATGTGTACACATGGTATTTAAAGTGCTTTACATGTAAGAGAATTGAAATGAATTATATTTTTATTTAATGAATTTAATTGAATATTTAATTTTAGAATTAGAATTATTAAACTTACAGGTATAAAGATTTAACCAAGTATATAAACAGAATTTAAGAGAACTTGATATCATGTTTATACATTTTATTAATTCAATTTAAAAAATTATTTCAGCATTTATAAAGGGCTTTTTCTAAGTTAAGGCCTTTAAAAGTCTGAAAAATCTTGAGTAGACTATCTTTGTATGGTTGAAAATTTGAAAGAGCAATCAAATATGTTGTAAATAGGACACTTTACAAAGGAGTTTATTTTCAACTTGAGTTAACTGAGTTTTTAAAAAGTGAAAATAATGCTTTTGTTTTACCAGATTTAAAAAATAGAATAAGGAGATACAAATTGAATTTGAAGGCTTGAGAAAAATAAGTTTTCAGGTATGTTATAATTATAAATTAATTTTCATTTATACAGAGGCAAGGAAATAGTTTTTTGTTGTTTTTGTTGTTGTTGGTTCACAAAATCCACTATGAATACTTAAATATATATAGGAAATACATAAATAAAATCCAGGTTTCCCACAAATGAATTCACCTTTAAACTATACATAAATATAAAAAGAAAGAAGAGAGACAGAGGCAAATGTGGGAGAATATTAATAATTAATGAATCAAGGTAAATGGTATAAAGGTGTAAATTTTATTCCTCTTTCAATTTTTCTTTGTATTTGAAAATTTTCAAGATAACAAGTTTAAAGAAAGCTGTATTTACTGAGTTCATCTCATATACTCAAATGTATACTAAGTGAGAGGTGTGATAGAGAAAATAATAGAAACTGAAAAAACAAAGATGCTTTATATCTGGACTTAAAATATAATTGGATAGAGGAAAGTATTATCAGAACTCTTATTTAAACATAGTCTTTGGTAACAGGGAAAAAAAACGACACAATTTATATCAAAGTCAGTTAGTGTTATATTCAGCCAAAAGTTATATCTGTATGTAGAAAAGGCATATTTTGAGATAAAATGGTATCAATAGTTAGGAATAGAAACCACAGGTGGGATGCATTCTGCACTACTTGAGCATGGATAAAATGCTAAATTCATTAAAAGGCCTTGGGGAACATTATGGCCTAAATGAATGAGTTGATCCATAAAAGGGTTAATTGACTACTGAACCACCAGAGTGAGGATTTTTCTGAAATATTTTTGTTGTTAATTATTAAACTTCATGATATTCCCCATATAAAATATAAAGTCCATTTTATATAATTATTCTAAGCAAAACTTATTTTCCTAATATGGGCTTGGCTGAATGCTTTATGCATAATGGGTACAAAAAATAGAATTCTTAAAAATCATGATCGTTTTCTATTCCTTAAGCTTTTAATATTTGATTTAACTTAGTTTCTCAAGCTATTTCTAGAACTCTGATATTTGAAAACGCTATTATATGAATATAATCTTATTATTTCACATCAATTTCATTGCACTCACCCAGTCTGAAACACTGTGTCAAAATTTTACTTGTTTTAATCAGTTTTACCAACTTAACAAACACGTACCCCTTGGAGCCACTAGATGGCAACCTTAGGATAGCAAATACTACTATATCCAAGGCAGGTTATCTGCACAACGGAAAAGATGATAGATTACCAATTTTACCCAATTTCCCTTTTTGTATTCAGATAAAAGAAAACAGTTTGTGAGCAATTCAAATAACACAATATGAACTGTATGACTTGAACTTCAAAGAAACCAGACAGGTGCTAAAAAACTATGCTGTGTAAAACTGAACCAAATGTGTTTCTGTTGGAAATGTTAGGTTTTCCTCAGAAGGGAAAGATTCTCCTTTCATAGCTTATTATCATTGTAAAGAACAAAATAAATCCAGAGCAATAGATAGTAATTATGCTTGATAAAATACTTTCCAAAGGAAAACACTTTAATGAAAAACCATAAAGTAGAATAAGGCTTTAGGCACAAATATTACCTAATAGTAATTAAATGAGCCAAAATATTCAGCATCATTATAACTGATACTGTTTACAACAAATATGTAAACTACATATCACAATATTTTAATCGACAACTTTACTTTAAAATTATAACCATTTGACATAATTAAGATAAATTTGTGAATCAATAGTTTGGTATTTTACAGAGTACAAAAAATTTCTGGATAAATCATATTTTCATGGATTAAAAACAAACATGTCTATAGAGACATGATATTCAATAAACACATTAACTTAGCCAGAAATTTAACTAGTATCTTATCTCTTGTGATATACTGAATATAAATAACCAACTGCATTTTTATGCCATACATTACTTTTCATTTGTTATAGCACTGACTTATATTGGAAACTGATGTTATGTTAATTTTAGATGGTCATGTGTGGTTATAATTAGACAATAGAACATCTGCAGGGTATTTTGACAGGTGAATGAAACTTATTATTGTCATGCTCAATGTACTCTCTTTGTACAGATACAACAATAGTTCTGTCTGCACTGGAAATCTGTCATACTAAGTCTCCAGCTCGAAATCTGCTGTTTGGCTGTGGCCAAACTGTTCAATAGCTCATGGTCTTGGTTACCTGTAAAATCAGAGACCAACATGTAATTTCTTGAGCCTGCCAAGCTTTTATGTTCTCTCTGCCTGGGAATGTTTTGCCTGGAACTCTGCATCTCCTTTCCTGTTTTACCTCCCATACCCAGCGACTGCCCATTCCCTCCATGAAGCCTTCCTTGGCTAAACTTTTGTTAGTTGAGTGATTTCTAGTACCACCACAGGCCTGGTGCCTATTTCTATCATACTGCTCATCCTACTATATTTTAACTGCTTATATGTTTGGCATTATGTCTCACTAGAATGTAGGCTTCTTGATATGTCTTGTATATTCTCTTGCACAGCATCTGGGATACAGGAAATGCTCAATCAGCATTTGCTGAATCAGTGAAGAGCATAATGAATTAATAAGTGAGCATATTTAAAAATTATTTTAGGTGTTTAAATTAAGCTATGAAAATACAATAAGAACACTGAGGACAAAATCCTGATTTCTCACAAATCTTCAGGAGAAAAAAATGATTAGGCATTTATATGAAAAACAGAGTTCCTTGAATTTCTGTTCCTTAAAAAGCTATATTTAATCATTTTAATTCATGAACACAGGACTCTATTTTCTTCCAGTATTTGTCCCTTATAGTTTCAGCCCCCAAAACTGTGTCTACACTAAATTGCTTATATGAAAGAAAATAAGACAATCATTTGACTCTTCGCAGGATACAAAGTAAATCCAGTGTAAATAATTCCAAGTTACAATGCATCATTCAAATAGTTTTCTACCTAATTCCTTTTTTTACAATACAAACTCTAATTGAAGTTTCAGTTAAACATATTGCATTGTCTTAGTATTTTATGAAAGTTATCAACAGCTTTGCTCATTGGCTGTATACTTACTAATTGATTCAAGATTTTATTCACCATGTTTGAAATACAGATTTTAATTATTCGGTAAGAAAAAATACACAGTTTATCTTCTTAAGATTTACTCAAGCATTTCTCCTATTTATGCTGGAAATGTCTACACATCTAAATAATGTAAAGTATATTTTATATTTGCCTTATGGATAGCACATGGCTGAAGACTGATTTAACTGCCTCATTTTATAACTGAATTCTGTAATTCTTTTAGGAAATCATTCTGATATCAGATGCATCATTTTGCAGAATGACTAAAACAGGCATCACGGCAAACAGAAACCAAATGCACTTGAGGGGAGAGGAAGGATACGAATGATCCGTATGTTCCAACATCCACAACCCAGGTCCCACTCACTCTCTGCTTAGGATGCTAAAAGAAATCAGGCAAAAAGTATCCCCCTATTAGTTACAGTTGTTTGGACTTTTTTTTTTTCTTCTATCCTTATGATTTTTTTGTTTGTTTGTTTTGAGGAATCCATAAACAAAATATTCAAAGAGCCCCTTAGAAACTCGTAGTTACAGCCAGAAGCAACAGTAAGCAAGTGGATAATTGGCATTTTGCCAAATGTGAGAGAGCAACAGACTTGGATAAGAAATTATAGAAATTCTTGAGGTGCCTGGGTGGCTCAGTTCGTTGAGCGTCCAGCTTCGGCTTAGGTCACAATCTCATGGTTTGTGAGGTCGAGCCTCGCATTGGGCTCTGTGCTGACAGCTCAGAGCCTGGAGCCTGGTTCAGATTCTGTGTCTCCCTCTCTCTCTGCTCCTCTCCTGCTCATGCTCTGTCTCTGTCTCTCTCTCTCAAAAAAATAAATAAACATTTTAAAAAATTAAAAAAAAATTATATTCTTTAGGGACAGATGCTATATAAATGGAATGCCTTCAAGAAATAAGCCAATACACTTCACTTGTTATGTTTATAAAGGATGCAATTTTTTTTTTTAACGTTTATTTATTTTTGGGACAAAGAGAGACAGAGCATGAACGGGGGAGGGGCAGAGGGAGAGGGAGACACAGAATCGGAAACAGGCTCCAGGCTCTGAGCCATCAGCCCAGAGCCCGACACGGGGCTCGAACTCACGGACCGCGAGATCGTGACCTGGCTGAAGTCACACGCTTAACCGACTGCACCACCCAGGCGCCCCAGGACGCAATTTTAAAGACATACATTTTACCTTCATTTAGATGGTTTCATTTATTTTTCTAATATTTATGAAGTCATATTTTGTGCCAGAACCATTCATTCATAACTCTGTCCTGAATACAATTAATTTAAAAGGAACATTTATTTAAAAATTTTTTTCATGCTATTAAGAGCTTGAAATAATCACTTAAATTTCCCCATGCATATATTCCAACCTCCTTTCATTCAATCAGCACTGACCTCCAATTCACAGAATATACAATGAGGAAATATATTCACAAAGATCTCATTATTATGAATAAAAGTGCAGGAAGAAAATTTCAGTGGCTATAAACTTTTTAAATTTATTTGCTGAAAAAGGTAATATAGGACCAAAAAAAAAAAAGCACAGAAAGAAAATTTCAGTGAGTAAAATATCTTATTCATGGTTATTTGCTGAAATAAAATTTAGTCAGTCTTTAATTTCAGAAATATTCTAAAAATATCCTAACAACAAAGCGAACACTTTGAAAGCAAAGAAAAAGTACATGACAAATTAGAATGATACCCTCCAAATGCTAGTAACATGCATGTTAGCATACTTTAGTCGCATCAGGTATGGTAAATATTAAATGGCACCTGGGACTAGTGATACAAATCTGAATCAGAATGAAATGTTAAAAAAATGGCAACAGAACTGAGAGGGCAAAATATAAGGAAAATCCTGCAGTTGCTGAAGGTGTTATCAACTTATTAAGAGTATTGCAATATTACACCCAACACAGGTTATGAAAAAGAGTCAGCCAATATTTTCCTTCTGGGACAAAATAATATATGACATAAAGAAAAGATTTCTTGCATTTTTTGGGTTATTTATTTTGAGAGAGAGACAAAGAGAGCAGGGGAGGGGCAGAGAGAGAGGGAGAGACAGAGATTCCCAAGCAGGCTCCACAGTGTGAGAGCAGAGCTTGATGTGGGGATTGAACCCACGAAATGTGAGATCGTGACCTGAGCTGAAGTCAAAAGTCAGACGCTTAACTGAATGAGCCACCCAGGTGCCCCAAGAACCTTGACTTTTTATTTGGTAGCAAGGTAAGTACTAAGTATCTTTGGATGAAAGGGAGAGGCAAGTAATGTAGCAATTTATTTTACTAAATAATTCATTGTTTCAATAAAGTGTTTTTAAAATCAGGGTGTGATGTCTTATATTCTTCACACAGTTACTTAAGACCATTTAAAATACAATATTACTAATCACAGTGGGGGGGGTGGGAAATGTGGCTAAACATGTAGAAATTTTGCACCTGCAATATGAATTTATATGCTACCAAGATAACATATTAATACCAAGTGGCATTTGAAGAGCAACCTAATTAATATAAGATTTGATATCAAATGATTTCTAAACATAGAGAACATAGACTGCTTTACTCCTAAAAACCTGTTTCACGTGGAATCACTGCACAATACAGCATTTCATTTCTACATCAGATTATAAAACATGGTCATCAACTTATCTTTTACCTAGCAAATACTCTTTCTTTAGTTTTTCCATAAGATTTTACTTTATGTGATCTTCAGCTAACTGAATTTAAGTGACTGAAACGAAAACTGTATATAAAGTTGAGAAATTAAAGACGCTCTTTGATTTGCCACCACATTTATTTTTTTCCCTTTGGGGGCCTTGTTAGTTTTATGAGTATTGTTACAAATTTGAATTCCTTATCACGACAGCACATCTTAAGGTGAGCAGGCACTAAACAGGTAGCGCGACCTATAATTAACAAGGAAACGAAGAAGTATCATGGCCTAAAGATGGTCATCATTTTGCTGAAGTCTTGTCCTAACCCATCAACAGAGAACACGTGTGGCCATAAAATACCACATTAACGCATTCTTTCCCTGTCAGTAAGTTACATCAAGCTTGCCAAACTCCAACTCAGGTAGCTCCATTTTTCCAGCCCAAATTCTTGCTGTGTTTTCAATTGGGTGAATTACTTCTACTTCCTCTCTTTTAGAGTTGCTGGCTCACACAGGTTATCAGGTTTCTATCTCAGTGGCTGCTTCATATCTACAGTGAGTGAGTGATCTTTCAGAGGTACTTGGGGATGAAAGCTAGTGGATAAATGTCAAGAATTATATTTTTATTTCTTCTCTTTGGAGGGATTATTCCTCTAACTTTTGTGTTTGGTTTGGAGGGCTCTTAGGATTTGATTTCTCTTCTGAATAAGCGAAACAGCCACCCAGATGGCAAGCACTTCACATTTCGGCACAGTGTAATTTGATTTGGAAGTTCAATGAAACTCACTTGGAAATGTCCCTCCAGTAATATTTCCCCTCTTAAAAAATTCAGTTTTAAGTTCCTGGTTTCATGCATAAATAAGCTCCAGGGAGGCTTAGTGGTGAGTGGCAGGGTGACTGAATAAAGTATTTCAACCTTTTAAATGAAATGTTAAAAATAAATGGAGTTCTAACCTTCTTGGGATTTCTCTACAGATGTAGTGTTCACTCTGTAATTTTCAACTTTCAATATCATTTATAACATTCTTATGAATATTCCAAAATTTGTTTGTTTGTTGAAGGATATTGACTCTATTCAGTGAATATGTATAGAAGTCCCATTCTGTGCAAGATGTACAGAAAAAGGAATAAGAAAATCTATTCCAAACATATTCCAATTTTCAATCTATGAACTTGCCCCCCACAAAGCACTGAAAGCATTAGAAACAAAAACTGTTTAACAAATACATGTATTTTAATTCATACGCTGCCATTTCTAACATTTATCGATCTGGCATTCATCAAAAGTATCACCCCCCCCCAAATTTTGATTCTTACTAAAGTTTAAACTTACTTAGCAATCTTATTTTCATATTTAAATTCTCCTTTCCTCATATCTTGTTCATACACGCACACACACACAAATAGGTTAGCAGAGGAACACAGCTACCTTAAAATACTATTTTTCTTTAAAATTTTATATTCTTTAAGAATATTACATATCTTTATTCAACCTTCTGAAGAACTTCATTACTATGTGAAATCTCATCTCAGAACTGCACTGTATTTATTTTTAAAAAATCTGCATACACCTGGACCTGTTAAGTTCACACCTATGTTGTTCAAGGGTCAACTGTATGTATCAACAAAGCTCTGCTTGCTTGGACTTAAGTACCATGACTGGGCTGGGGAAGCACAGAGAGTGGGATTGGGATCCAAGGCCCAACAAAATCAACTGTCTGGAATAAGTTCAGGGACTATAAAGTTCTTAGAATACACAGGAATATCTTTATTAACACAAAATCAGTGATATGGTATTTTGATTATTTCTCAGTGGGGAGTTTTAAGTGTTAACCCTTTAGTTTGAATCTGATGTCCCTACATGTTATTTTACACTTTCCCATTTTCTGCAAACAGGATGACCTAATAACAGCATACAACTCTAAGCAGCGCACGTGTAATAATAGAAATTTGTACGTCTGTGCCATACCTATAACAGAACCTCACAACACTGTGGGGGGAAAAAAAACAGATTTCTAATGGCACCCAGTTAAATGTCAGGGATAGCTCTCTTCAATTTTACACTCGGAAACTCCTCCATCGTATCTTCACAGTGCTGGAGTACTTTGACAAGTGGGCTATTTAAAATTTTTTTTTAATGTTTATTTTTGAGACAGAGAGAGAGAGAGACAGCATGAGTGGGGGAGGGCAGAGAGAGAGGGAGACAAAGAATCTGACACAGGCTCCAGGCTTTGAACTGTCAGCACAGAGCCCAACACGGGGCTCTAACCCACAAACCATGAGATCATGATCTGAGCTGAAGCCGGACGCTTAACTGACTGAGCCACCCAGGCACCCAACAAGTGTGCCATTTTTAAACCCCAAGAATATAAGAGAAAAAGAAAAAGAAGAAAGAGACAAAGATAAAAAGAAAGAAAGAAAAATTTCACTGTCTCTTAAGTGAGGTATCCAGGTACCTCATCTAATTAAATGGAATCAAATGGAAATCTAGATCAGACATGCCAGCTTTTTTCTATTATTTCAATATGGACATTTAGTACAAGTTTAAACTGGTCAACCTCTGTAGTTTATATTCTAGATTAACAGGAGTTTAGATAAATAACATTAATTCTCAATTGAGATGACTTTCTACTGATACAGAGACACCAAGAAGAGAATCTAAGCTCCCCGGAAATCAGAGGGTAAAATATAAGTAACTAACCTATGTTAAAACAGTTCAGTTTCTCTAGCTGGCGATGTTTTTATAAAGTGTTACTATAACTGCATTTTTTGCACGATAAATGGCACACTGCAAGGTGTTTTATATCAGGTATTAAGTAGAAATTTGTGTTTTCAGAATGAGACACGCATACTTTATAGCAGCTGCACTTATTTTAGAGTTAAATTGGCTCAATTTAGCATGGTTTGAAATTTAACATTCTCGTTCTTAGAACCAATAAATAAATATGACAAGGCAACACATATTAAGAAATGCTAAAAGAATCAGACTGACGTTTCAAAATCAATATGATGACCAACTGATTGTGGTGACAATAATTACCGATTAAGGTAGAGATGAAGGATGAGCTGGGATCAAAAGGGCACCTGCCCCTTCCTCTTTCTGACCTGTGTGGTTCCAGATGAAACAGAGGATCCTAGAAAGAAAACCAGACAAGCCGTTATGTATTTGCCAACTTTAATAAGAATCTAACTGCTCAGAGAAAACATAAACATCTTGACCTTGTACAGAACTGCTATCGGAAACAGGGCACCAGAGAGTAACATCAAGTTATTTAGGAGCAAACTCGGTTTTGTAAATAAATAGATGGGTTTTCAGGCCCACATGGATTCTCTCCCTCCTTCCTAGTAGGTATACAGGTGATGAAATGAAAGAAGTTATTAGCAGTTTTTATCACTTGAGCGAAGAGTATTAATTACTTTGAGATGTGTCAGTTAAATACTCCAAAGAAATGAAAACTTGCAGAAGAAAGGTTACTAAAAGGGAGGTTCAGCGATAAATACAGAAATGGTCTTTTATTCCAGAAAGGCCACTATTGATTTTTTTTGAAGCGTCCGTAAAAGAAAAAGATGAAATTTTCTATCAATTTTGATTATTTATTTCCATTTTAATTCTTCATCACATATTCTTTGTATAGACACTTAACTTTAATAATTTAGAGAATGATGGCTGCATAAATAATTACTGGAATATAGACGCATAAATAAATGTCACATTACGAGCAATATGTCAGACTCATGTCACGTAAATGAAACTGGAAAATAAGTATTTCTGTGAAGAACCACTACTACATTGGTTCCTACTGCAAACCCATAACCACAGAATATCCTCTGAATATTCTCGGAATTCAAAACTCTCAGCACATTTTTGTAATTATTATTAAGTGTGCTATAAATGTTTTGGGTAAAAAAAAAAAGTACTTTGGAAAAGTGACAATAGGAATCAATATGTAAAATTTTGTAGGAAAAAAAAGCCCACTATTTTGCAATAGAATATTGTTGATACTGCCCATCGGTATCTATGAATAGCCCTGCGCATCTGTAAACTATGAACCTAAAAACAATCCTAATGTCCTGAATAACCTTTGAGAATTGCCAGCACTTTTTTCAAGCTTGATTTTGACTTTCTTAGCCACACTCCTTACTCCATGTTACCTGTTCTGTCCTTCTCTTGCATTGTTATTTGACACATTTTTCTTACTGTCTCTGATTTTCTAATATCACCATTCTGATCCTGTTGTTCTAAAACCTTTCCAGTAAACGCAGAGTTCACCTGACTTCTATAATCTTCCAGTCTTATCCTTGGAATTGACCTGTGGGAATTGACAGCCTATAGAGCAAATGTATGCTCCTGACCCAGAGGTGGCTAAAATCCATAAAAAATTTTTTAAGTCCAATTTTTTTCCCTACTCCTACATTTTACACAAATTAGCAGAGAGCAAGAATACCAATAAATAATTGGAGACATTTTTGTTTTTGCTCCTCAGAGGTGAGCAATTTGCAATGACATGAGAAAAAAAAAAGTTTGTTAAAATGAGACCGAATTCTTGGTCCTCCCACCTAACAGCTGTGCTGAACAGTTTTCATCTGTTTTTTTTTCATCTGTTATTTGCAAAACTGACCCACAGCACTATATGAAGGAGAAAGAGATCAAGTGTGTGAATGTAATACTCGTCTGACCTTTAGTCACACTGCCACTTTGTGGATTATTTGAGAAAAGTAGGTAGGACATACATTTTACATTTTTTCTAACACAGTCAAAAGTCCCAATATTTGGTTATAGAAAACCAGTAAAGAGACTGAAGTGCTTTCTTAAATCAAGACTTTCTATAACTTCAAAATTCTGAAACTCAACTTTTTATCACTAATGACAGGTAAAGGTGATTTACCTAATGGATAAAATTAGATACCTTCAGCACTAAAATTGAAGAGAAAAACAAATATGTTGCTTATTTATTCAAGTCAGCACAATATATTAAGTTTAAACTGTCAAGTAGATGAAACATAGAAAATGCAAACGAAGAATTCTAAGATTGAGAGAATCTCAAACTTCAAAGAAGGGTAGGCAGGTGATGGGGATGAAGTCACAGTTTCTTAGAGAGATCACAGGTTTCTTAAGTATAAATCATGACTAGGTTCCTGAGGCTGTTGCTGACTGCTGAATTTCAGCACATGTCTGAGGTATCAATTACCTGGCATATCAGTGTTTTCAGTTTTGAAGAGAAGTAGACTGAATTGACAGAAACCTACGTTCAAAAAGATGCCTACCACCCTAACATTTGGCAAACAACTAAGTGGAACCCAGGCTCATGTGGAATTTTTCATTCGATGTGAGTCTGTAAAAGGACATACTCTTTTACAAAACCTCAAATTTAAACCTGAGAACAAATGAGTGCCGGACACTCAAATATTTGTATGCCTTACGTCCAAACTTGGATGTACCTTGACAGATCGCTTCCTGTTTTATGCAGAAGATTTCAAATATGTATCTCATTTTATGATTAATGGCTAAGACTATCTCAACGTATAGTCATTGTAAAATAAGTTAAATTAAAACTTTTTTGCCTGCTTTTACATCACTATTAAAAATGCATATTTTTGAATAGTTTAAAGGACAGACGTATCATTTTAATTTAAAAAATGCATGTACTCTTTAGTTTCTAATTGTTTAGCCCATTAGTGAATAAAAAGAAAAAAAAAACGATATACTCCTGGAAGACCTTTGCTTTGGACAAACACCATTATCTTTATGTACAGAGAGAAGGAAGGTCCAAATCTTTAGAGGACATAGTCATTTCTTCCATACATAGCACTTGGTTAACAATACTCCAGGAGTCAAATAATGTAAAACTAAAAGACAATGACAAATTGGATTGTAGAGCACGATACTTCTTAAATTTTAAAACTACTGAAATGTGCGTTTTGAAGACTATAATATTTGTAACAAGCGAATGAAGAGTTGTTTTGAACACTTGAAGGTTCTGTAACTGCTCTCACAGTGTGGGTACCTGCCATTCTGAACTACTGGCAGGTTTCTGAATATCTCTTTCCCAGGTTCCTCAATGTGTTCTGGGTAATAATGCCCATATAATATTAAAAATTCAGCAGAGACTTTATGACCCCTGGGAATCCTGATCTGATCTCTTTGACTGCTGTCAAATCTCTTCCTTTTCCTTTTTGTGTCCCTGCAAGCATCATATGAATCCCTCTTTTATACCATGTATTTTTCTGTATTATAATTGTCTATGTGTTTAACTCTCCTTCCTACTGGTTTGCAGGGTTTTTTTGAGGAAATTGCTCATGTGATGTTAATCTCCAATCCTCTGTATCAAATAAATGAACAACTGTTCATGATGTTTGAAAAAATACCACTTTTCTAGAAACATTTTTTTGCCCATGCTTATTTTCTTTTATATCTAAAAGAACTCACAGAACTGCTGTATATAGGTATATTGATTCAAAACTAGATAATATGTACAAGTTATTATGCTGTCCTATATTGTATATGGTTTCTGAGGGCTACTCATATAGAAACATCATGGTCCTATTTTTTCACTGTATTTTGATTGCTATTGGTTTAGTAAAACTATTACATTGTTCAAAAAACTAAAGAAAAGATATATTCTTTATTTCCCCAGCTACTATTTAATGAAGATAATACACTAACATATATACCTTTATGATTTATGATGAATTCTTGCCAGTACTAATGTATTAAGGGTTAGGATAAATATAACATAATTGAATATTCCATTGCATTTATTAAAAGTAAAATCAAATACTTAAGAATAATGGTATTTGTTTTATTCCCAATGACCCTATTATTATTTTTTATAATGTTGGTTTATTTTTGAGAAAGAGAGAGAGAACGAGCATGAGTAGAGCAGGGAGTGGGTGGAGGGGAGACAGAGGATCAAAAGCGGGCTCTGTGCTGACAGCAGAGAGCCCGATGTGGGCTTTGAATTCAAGAAATGTGAGATCGTGACCTGAGCTGAACTGAGACCCTTAACCTACTGAGCCACTCAGGCACCCTCTCCACCATGACCTTATTAATGACAATATGTAATTTGAAGTAATAGGGAGGTGTGACATGAAGGTATAATCATTTTTTAGTTAAGGCTTCCCTGTCCCACATGACTGATTTATTTTTATTTTTATTTTTTACTGAATATCTTTTGATACTGCGGTGTGTGGTCATGAAACTGCAACACTGAGCTGGGAGTAAAGACTGAGTTCTGAATTCTTATCAAATAACTGACTTGACAGTAGTTTTTAATAATTTACCTGATATTTTGTTTCATGCTTTTAGAGCGGAGGCTTTCTTTACCTTGTTAAGCCACATATGACAGAACGATACATTGGTTCAATTCATCTTAGTTCCTCAGGACTCAATGTATTATTTTTGCAATTTCATACAACAGAGATGTTGAAATTGTTGAGAAGAGGTAAAAAGAAAAAAATTACCCTAGACTGGATAGTGCTGATGTTGTAACACAATGCAGGCAAATTCCAAACTTCTATAGCTTTGTTCTGCACAGATCAGCCTGACTTCAAATTAAGTAGTTCCTCCCATTACCTTGAGAGTTCACTATAATCTTAAATGCAGTGTTTAATTTAGTGCACAATCCAATAAAATACTAAAAAGTGAGTAATATCATTTTCTTCCATGAAGTGGAATTCAGCAACCAAACCAACCAGAAAACTTGAGGCACGGTGACACTGTCAATGACCCCAAAGCAACTGCGCTTATGGTTCAAGGAATACGTAACGTTGGTGTTTAACCTTATTGAGAATGTTGGCCAGTGCTTCCACTGGCTTTCCATTATCTGTGTTTTAACAGCTGGAATTTCTACGTGAGTAATGTGGCTTAAATTTACAAGACATCACTAGCATTAGAAGTGTGAGCTACACGTTTTGTTTCAGTGTGGCAGGAAGTTTTTCAATGGGTTCTCTTGTGCTCGAGAGAAAGCAGGGCCTATGGTTTGCAAATGCGTGAGCAGATGCACATGCTATTCAAAAAACATTTAAAGAATAAACAGTAAGTCTTTCCAGGACAGTTTTTCCCTTTAGGCCTTGCGGGGAGCGCTCAGGATCCAGCAAGCCTGCTGTAAGCTATTTTCAATATGTGAGTTACTGCACATATCACGTGTTAAATGTCATGCCCATTAAATGAAATGATTTTCCCATTAATAAGTCAGCTTGATGAACTATTTGTGCCCTTAGTGTCAATAGTATATTCTGAAAGATGTCAGAGAAAAAAAGAACATTACAAATACTCTAAAACAAATCAAATAATTCCCTATTTTATTAACTATTTCTAATGGTTAGAGAAAAAGTAGTAAAATACATACATGTACTCATCAACAATGAAAAATAAAAGATGCAGTTTGGATATGTAAATGTCTAGAATAACCATATCATGTAGTTTAATTCTTTACATAATAGCTATCTAATAATCTGCATCAAATTAACTTTAAATATGACTATATAATTTTTTCCTTTCTTCTGCCAATCAATAAAAACATGTATTAAAGTATATTGGAAACATTTCCCAAAGGCTCAATAAACTAGCAGAAAAAATATGAAAAGGGACTGAAATTTTAAGTAAATGTTTTGACACCAAGGCTAACAGCTTTGCATTTTAATTTTTTTTTTTACATTTTTATCTCTAAAAAAATAATGTCATATTTGTATAGTGCTTTAAAATTTAGGAACCATTTTTGCCTACATTATTTTGTTTCACCCTCAATATAAGTCTATGAAGTATAAAAGCGTCAATAATATTGTTCACAAATATTATTTTCCTTTTATAGATGAGAAATCAGAGGCAGGGTGGTGCTTTGCAAATCTAGAAGAGTATCTTCTAACTTCTAGTGCCATATTCATTCTACAGTATTATCTACCCTACCTACCACTGTAGATGGAGAAGGCATTACAGATGTGCTGCTGGCATGGCTGAGTATCTGTTACGAGGTAATTCATGCATAATCAAGGTTTGAATATGTATATGAAGAATTATTTAAAGAAAAAAATACTTACCGTAATTTAGTTATTAAATTACATATTTAAATGTTTTGTTTCCTTTAACATTATTGGAATAGCTTGCAAATGCGACCAAACATTTTTAAAAGGCATATAATACATCTAAGGTAAAATTCTAACTCACTTTTCTTATGCTGAATTTGTAAATAAACATTTGTTTAACCTGTATTTTTAAGAAAAATAATCTTTCCCCCCCTTCTGTGTTTCCTTTAATTGTTACTTCATGATTCCATTCTCCTCACCCTCATCTTATTCCAACAGTCTCTTAAATTCCACACTATTAGCACAGTCTACCAGAAATGTATGCCTGGTAGAGTAAGAGTACTAGAAATAAATACTCTTCCAACTTTGATTATGTTGTCCTGAAGCCTACTTTTATTAGAAAACAGCGTCAACCTCTTCTTTATCACCCTCTCCAATACAACCATGTTTCTCTCTTAGGTACCTCCTCACTGTTATAAAGTCTCATCTCCAGAACGGCAGTTCAGGATCTTCACGGCTTGATTTTAGGTTTTTTCTCCCTCTAGAAACCCACCCTCCAATCAAAACTCTAGCATCACAAGCTGACTGACTTTCTTTAAAGTTGTAGGTATGATAATATCCACAGCTCTTCTATTACATTTTCCCTTGGGGAAAAAAGGAATTCAATTCTTCCTTTTCTCTACAACACAAAAACCCTGTGTAATGAGGAAATACTGTTGAAAGATGCCTTCTTGCTGATATTCTCCAAGACTTCTCTAAGCAAACCTTCTTCCACAGACTGTGCTATATATCTCTTGTAACATTATTTCCAATGTATTGTGATTATGCATACAAATGGGTAATTCAACCAACATTTAAGAAGCCTATGACAGCTCAAGCATTCAGTCAATATTCAATTTAGGATACATGATGCATGCTACTCCTTTTAAACCCTATAAAATTAAGCAAAGCATCCTCTCTAATTGTAAATTTAACAAACAGAAACGCTAAAATGAACAGGTGACTACCACTAACATATTAGTTAATTTTTTATTAATATGTTAAATATAGTTCAATAACTAATAACTATATTTTAATACTTGAATCATATTAGGCAAGTATACCACTTCAATGGCAGAAATAAAGTCTCTAATGTTATCTTATAAACTACTAGGAAAAAGAAGAAGGAAGAGAATGAAAATAGGAATAGGAATAAGAAGTCAAATAAGAGTCAAAAAATGTTTTTCTAAAGAGAGCTAATCTAACATGGAGATAAAAAAGCCTCTGATTTGATCTATGGCTCAAGTCCCATAACCCCATTCAACCTCAATTTCAACACTTGTGAAAAAGAAGAAATAATATTTCCATGCTGCTGTCTCCTATGACTGTTGTGAGAATCAGAAGAAGGAATTTAATATAAAAGAAACTAAAAGAATCAGAAAATCTGAACGTGAAATAACTATATATGGGAAGAAAACTGAGCCCTTACTATATCCAAGGGTTTGCAACCAGATTTCATATCAAACCTGATGGTGCATAATGCTGATTTCATTCAGTATTATTTTATTTTTGTTTTCTGATGTTTTGCAGTTAACTTTAAAACCTTATTCTATCTTATGAGAAGCCATAAGTGTAAGAATGCACATTAATATGGATAGTATTTCAAAGCACTGTGGATAAATGATGGATTATTCGATAAATGGTGTTTGGACAACTGGAGTGCCATATGGAAAAAAATAAAGTTTGATTACTACCTCATGTCCTATAGCCCTATAGCCAAATTCCAGATTGATCAACAATTTAAACATAGGAAATAGGATTATACAAGGGAATAGAAAAAGACATAAAAATTTGGTATGTATCCTTCAGTGTGGTGTGGGAAAGGCCTTTTAAAACAAGACACAAAATCCAGGAGGCATAAAAGAAAGATGGATAAATAATGTAACTTAATGATTTTGGGGAAAAAAATCTTAAAATGGGAAAACCATAAACATTATTTCACTCAAATAAAAAAGGGTTTCTTCTTTCCTTATTATATAATGAACTCATACATATCAATAAAGACCACAAAATTAAAAAAAAAAGTCTGGTGCCATAAATGTACAAAGTGGCCTTAGAATATCTTTTTATTCTACAAAGCGAAGAAGCTAAGAAAACTATTAGAGTTATATCACAAGGCTTAGAAGAGGGATGTTGACTTGAAGAGGTATCTACTGGACAAAGATGAAACAATTTATTTATCAATAAGGAGAATAACAGCAATAGACTGAAATAAACCTAAGAAAATAAAGATCTGGATGCTGACTATTTGCTGGACATATAAGGTCACATTAGGAAATGTCATATTACAATTAAATATCTAGTTCTGAGCTTAAGAAATTTGGTATTTTAATTACGTGAAAAATAAGCAGAGCCAGTCTTGTAATAAGGACATTATTGGTTGTAATTTGTTTCATTTACCTCAAGATCATCTGTGTTTGCTTTTGGAAAAAGTCAAATTTAATGTGATAGAAAATCTATCACAGTATTTCTAGCCAATCCTTGCCTGGACCACCCAGTCAATCTGCTCCTAAATTTACCACTCATACTGAAACTGAAGCACCATTCTGTAATAAACTACTAAGTCACTCACTTGGAATCTCTTTACATCAACAAATTATACAATGTTCAAAGCAGGTCTACATATAAAAAGGCTGAAGGAAATAGAGTTTTGCGGTAATGGGCATCATGACCTACTAGATTTCTTAATCTCAGCTGCTTAATAAAATGCCAAGAATTCTAGGGAATGTGAGTACAATCAGCTATCTTTTAAGCAAGTAGGGACTTCTATCCTGTGTAGATATTTTAGGGCAAATTTAGTAGGAAAAAAATCGTGGTAGTAAATATTTGTTCAGCATAAACAGGGTTTAACTTCTGATACTCTCTATACACTGTATAAAATAATTGCTATACCATAAATGAGCAATTATAGTCTGTTTCTTAGAATACATGGTACATATATGATAATTTTTATATATGTTTATATAATAATCTACATATTTGACAATATAAGAATTTATATATTTTAACATGTAAAATATTAAGAGATATTAGTATTAAAATACTCCTTATTATAAACAACATTAATATTAATATCAACATGCAACAGAGAATGCTAGAAAAAATCATGAAGAAAACTTCATGTATACCTTAAAAAATTTAACTGAAGGATGGAGGTAATTATTTAGACATTTACACATAAAAAGAAAAGATCCATCTTAACTCCAGTTAGCTTTAAGATCTGGATTTCTTTTCGACACTATTTTTCCTGTCCACCTCTGGATTTGACTACTCTCACTGTTATTCTGACCACACACAATGAAGCAAAAAGCAAGATTCTTTTTTGAGGACAAAGATGCTTTTTATAAAACTATGAATATCTACTTTTCATGGGAAGGAAGTCATAGTCCCTTTTTAGCATACAGACAGCCTTTGGAGCAAGTCCTGATTTCTGAATCCCTGTTCCCTTTCCCTTGGACACATTTGAAAACTCCTCAATCTTATGAGTGTTCCTACTGCTGACTGAGTCATACATGATCACAAAGGATCACAGTCCTGTGTGGAGAAGAAAGAAAAGAATTGCTGGTAAAAGAAAAAATAAATTCACCATCTGCACAGTAAGAGCAGGACAGCTGCAAGGGAAGGGACACTTTCTTTAACAGCTGATTTGTCACTCAGTCCTGGCTGGACCCATACAGCTCTTGGAGTTAATGGTGTCATCAAAGGCAATTTTGGAAAATAGAGTGAATGGGTAAAGTCTTCCATGGTTAGGAGAGTCTAGGTTAAGGGATTCCTGGCTTTCTCTTGGGGAAAGAGGAAATCTACATATGAGGAATTGATTCTCTACTGTAGAAATCTTATACAGTTAGAGAAGAGTATTCCAAAATCATTTTCAAAGGTGATAATATTAAAACCCTTTCTGATTTGATGATTCCTGGGCCACGGCCTACTTTGCCATATACTTGAAGTGGGAAGGCCTGTTCCATGACTTTGAGAGTGAGGGTGTATGTTCCACCCTTCTTCTGGCATCTCATCCCTCCCTTTATCAAACCACAAACATCAGCTTATTACACAAACATAAAAGGGATGTGAGCATATTCTTAACATGTTTCTTGTTTTGAATGATTACTTTGGAGGTCCATGCCTGTAGATACAGATGAGACAGAGATATAATACAATTAAAAGAGACAACAAGCATGTTTCACTAAGATCACATCATCAGTGATAACGGAATGGAGAATAAACACGGTACCTAACATACACTAAGATATCTTTTCAATGTATATTTCATTCAATGTGCACTTCATAACTCTGCAAAGCACTGTGCAAGGTGCTACAAAAGTAATAAAAGTTCACTTCTGCAGAGCACTTAAAATACAAAACACTTTCACCTAACTATTCTCCTGTATTGCTTATTACAAATCTCTAAGATAGGTATTTAAATGTATAGTGATTCTCCAAAAAACATCACAGGACAGGAGCTACATCTTTCAGGCTCTATAGAGGGGGAATATAATTACTATAATGAGTGCTTCAGTGTGAAAAGTCCTAGAACAAGGTACTAACTATGATGAGAACAAGAACTTGGAACCTAATTTTAGTACTGGAGGTAGAGTGGTCTAAGCTGAGGGAAGGAGGGGTGATACCCTGAAATGTTTTTCTCAGCGAAACAAAAAACAAAACAAAAAAACTAAAGTTAGTGAAGATTTCTATTAGGAACTCTCTACATGTCAGTTATTTTAAGAACATAGCTTATTTGTGTATTTCATTGTTACTGCAACCTAATGAGACATATATATTAAGTTTTATTTTCATTATTTATTTTGAGAGAGAGAGAGAGAGAGAGCGAGCATGCGTGAGCTCAGGTACATGAGTTGGGGAGGGGTAGGGAGAGAGAAGGAGAGGGAGAATCCCATGCAAGAATCCATGCACTCTCACTATGGAGCTTGATATGGGGCTTGATCTCATGAACGCTGAGATTATGGCCTGAGCCAAAATCAAGAGTCAGACACTTAACAGACTGAGCCATCCAAGTGCCCATAATAACACTGCTTATTTGTTTATTCCACAGTTACTACAACCTGATAAGATAGATATCTGTCTCCTATTTTATAAATAAAGTTCCTGAGGCTCAGAGATATAAAGAAACTTACCCAGATTTATATAGCTATTAACAGGAAGATCTAATTCCCAACCTTCCTAATCATTCTTCTAAAGGAAGATATTCTGGAAAGAGAAACAAAACAAAACAAAACAAAAAACACTTCATGATGAAGGGATGGGTAAGAAAGGAGTAAGGAGTCCTGATTGATGGTAACCAAACTTGTACAGGGAAAGTTTAATGAGCAAAGGAGAGAAGATACAGTGTAGGTGAGAGATACAATGAAGAACACGGGCTGTCTGAGATAAGGCACTCAGACCTCCTTCACTCGATGTGCAATGGTAAATCATGAATGTTCTGAAAAGACTTATTGTTTAGTGAAGTTAATTTGACAGCAGAGATAAAGCCAGAGTGAAGAGCCAGTGAGACTGTAAGGAAACTCGTGGGAGCGGTTAGGGATAATAATAGTTCTGGCAGAAGGAACAGAAAGAGGAATGAATTGGAAAGGTACTTTAAAGATATAGCTATAAAAAAGCATTGCTCCTAATTCAACTTGGGGGAAAGCTAGGCTGACAACAAAACACTGAGGTTTTAAGCTTGAGTGAAAAAGAAAAGAGTAATATCTTACTCTTTTCAATTACTCTTTTCATAGTAGAAGAGAATGAAATAATTGATTTTTAAGGAAACATGGTAAATTTCATACTAGGAATGTGTCTGATTTACTGATTTTGATACTTTAAAAATGTTTATTTATTTTGAGATTTTGAGAGAGAGAGAACATGAGCAAGGGAGGAGCAGAGAGAGAGAGGGAGAGGGAGAGAGAAACTTAAGCAGGTTCCACGCTTAGTGCAGAGCCTGGCACGGGGCTCTATTTCATGACCCTGGGATCATGACCTAGCTGAAATCAAGAGTCAGACGCCCAACTGACTGAGCCACACAGGTGCCCCAGATTTGGAAACTTTATTTATTTATTTTTTTTAATTTTTTTTTCAATGTTTATTTATTTTTGGGACAGAGAGAGAGCATGAACGGGCGAGGGGCAGAGAGAGAGGGAGACACAGAATCAGAAACAGGCTCCAGGCTCTGAGCCATCAGCCCAGAGCCTGACGCGGGGCTCGAACTCACGGACCGCGAGATCGTGACCTGGCTGAAGTCGGACGCTTAACCGACTGCGCCACCCAGGCGCCCCCAGATTTGGAAACTTTAAATGACAGGAAGTCATTTATAAGATATCAGATATAAAATATCAAAAGCTATGTGAGAGCTGGGAATTCAAATTTGTGAACGAACATGTGATGGCAATGACTGACACCAACCATTGAAGAGCGTAAAGGAATGAGATGCTCTGGCTGGTGGTGACCATGAGAGTTCGTGATCCCTGGCATTCACTATTTGTCCAGCACTATTCTAGGTGCTTTACTTACATTACTCCAATCCTCACGATGAGTCTATACATGGAATACTATTATAAGCTCATTTTATGGAGGAGGACACTGAAGGACACTGACATTGCCTCGAGTTAGCCAAAAGGAGACTGGGATTTTAAGCCTACAGGTCTAGAATATAAACACATACACACACATTGAACCAGTATTATCAGTTTGGGTTGAGCACTTCCATAGAGAACATAAGAGGTGAGAGAGCCACAACCCAAATCAGGGGTGGTGGTTTCCTCTGGAGAAGGGAATGAGACTGAAGAGATGTTGAAAAACTGCTCTCAATTTGACTCAGTTCTTTAATTTCCTTAACAGGAGTGGGCAGTGACTTGTAGGACTATAAAGGACTGAAACAATATCATTAATATGAAATCAATTTATAATTATGGAGGAAAATATAGAATATTAATAAACAAAGGCTGAAAATAATGATTCTTCATAATGCTAACTAGAGAACCAATGCTGAAGCTGTGTTCTACTTGTGTCCAGTCTTTATAGCATCTTTGATATCTTATTTCCTAGAGCTCACGTTTGGCTGAGTTTACCTGGAGGTCAGACAAAAACTACATTCTATCTCCATTCCTTTAATAAATACTTTTCGATCTCCAGTTCTACAATATTTTAGGTTCATAACTTTTCTTTAAGCCCCGCGGTTCATGGATTCTTATGTACACATCACTGGAGTGAAAAGGTGTCTACCAGCCTGGTAGGGCTTGAAACGAGGTGAGCGATTTCTCCATTTAACTATCTCAGTGTCCTCCTTGACTCCTGTTACTTCTGTCCTCTCACATATTTAACTGGGGTATAAGTGTTGTATTATCTGATCAGTGATTCGGCCACCTGAGAGGAAGGGAATGTGAGTCTGGCGGGAAGTCCAGAAAGGGAGACAACCTGGGTGAAAGGTTCAATGACTTGTGTTTCTCCCTTCCTGCGTTTCCTACGGCTGTTAGCCTGCAGGCCAGTTGTGTGTGTTTGTGTTTTTGTTCTGTGTTATAGGCTTTCTGTATACAGCTTTATGTTTAGGCCAGTCTCTACTTCATGCAAGCAATGTGTTTCACCTATCCCCTCTCCAGATGTTCCTAGCAAGGTCTGCAGAGTTTGCCCGAAAATCTCTCTGCTTCCCATAAGGAAGCACTGCTCTGTCAAGTAGTACTACTTGACCCTTAGTGCCTTCCTCCAATCTGGTTCTGCATCATAGCTAATAAAATGTCCTTGGACTTTCTAGCATATGGTAGCACTCACTCCTCCTTAGGAGCATATGCTGATGCACGTTTTCTCCTTTGGTAAAATCCTTTCAGTAATTTCAATAGAAAATCAGCAAATATGTGGTTCCTAAGTGGTAGAAAAAGTAGGCCATTTTTTGTATCAGTCTGGATCCAATCAAGGACAAAAAAAAAAAAAAAAGATACAGTGAGTTAAACAGGAGATGTTTAATGTAAACAATGATTAAGTGATGACAAGAGAGCAAGTATGATGAAAGGAAGGCTAAGGAAGGAAAAACCTGGGAGGAGGCTCTCACACCTCACTAGAGAAGGTGTGGTTTCATGCCACTGGCGGGTGGAGTAGCTTGCACTATTGCCAGGGCTGACTGTCATTGTCCCCAGGCAAGAGCAACAACTCCCAGGCACACAGAGGAAGTCCTGCGTGCAAAGGCCATTAGGGGAACCTGGAGTTGGAGAGGCCTCCCTCTGCAGAACGTAGCATGCTGGTGTGGTGTGAACTGGGTGGCTCCCCAGATGGCCATCCCCATGGGCCCACAGTGTGTAAATGGTGGGGAAAGGGAGCAGGAGAAGCAGCAATCTGCATGTGCTCTTGGGCTCCCATGCTGCCTCTGCTGGAATTGAGAATTGAAGCCAGGTACTGTAAGAGATGTGTATCCAGTGGACAGTTCACACTTAGAAAATCACCTGGTCTGGGGAGGGGAATAAAAAGAGCACTCTCTAGAAACCTGGTGAAGGAGCCATACCAGAACAAAGAGGACAGCCTCCACCTTCTGGAATGTCTCTCAGTGCCATCTACTGACAATGTTTAGTAACTGCCAGCTTAAAGAAAAACTAATTAGGGACTAATTACACCAGCATACTCCCTTCTCCTTTTTAATACAATACACCCTGATCATGGGTGTGATATCACATCACCTTTGCTATATTCGATTGGGTAGAAGCAAGTTACAAGTCCCCCTCACTCAAGAGGAGGGGATTAGACAAGGCATGACTCCCTAGGCTTATCTTAGAATTTGACCTACCATAAGCTGCATTATTCATAATCACCCAAAACTGGAAATGACCTCATTGCCGCTCACTATGTAAATGGATAAACAAACCATGATACATCCATGCTATGGAATATGCCTCAGTAATGTAAAGGAACAAATTCCTGATATACACACTACTGGATACAATCTCAAATGCTTTACGCTAAGTGATAGAAGCCAATCTCAAAGTCTGACCACTGTATGATTCCACTTAAATCACATTCTCAAAATTATCAAACTACTGGGACAGATTACAGGTCAGTGGCTGCCAAGGGCTCAAGAGGGGCCAAAGAGTTCACCTCCAATCCTGTCAGTGGGGGTGACTTCTAGAATCTATGCATGTGTTCAAAATTCGTAAGACAAATTTAGAATAGATTTGTCAAAGAAAAGTGTGATTATACTGGATATAAAATTGACTCTTAATACTTTAAAAGAAACAAACAAAAAAAGCACGTATATTTTGTTGTTTGCACCAGAAAGAAGAGTTCCTGTTCCATGTTTTTAGTGAATGGTTTCAATGACTACTGCCAGGATTACGTTGGACCCTAAAGGAATAGACGTAGAAATGACAGTCTCTTCCCTAGACACACTCTGGCATTCATAGAGAAATCATAATTTATAATTAGGTTTGTCTTAAGTACAATGGAAATCCAAAAGAAAAGTAATTAACTTCACCAGGTGGAGGTCGAGATAAATATCACGGAGAAGGTGATGTATAAACTTAGACTTGAAAGAGGATTTAGGATTTTCAAAGGAGAGAAAAAAGATAAAAGTTGTTCAAGTAAAGAGATCAGCATGAACAAAGCCAGGAGCCAAGGGACTGAATGCACATGATGTTGTGATTGCCTCGTTGGTCTTTTAGGATAAGATGAGTCTTAAAGGTGGTGTAGGATCCACCTCCTCCCTCATCAGGGAGATTCTCCATCCTTTTCAAACTGAATTTTCAGAGTTTTAGTATTAAAACAACTCTTTCCTCGCAATGTCTCTAGGACATTATTTCATGGGCATCTAGCAGGCATAGGATATGCAGATTTAGAGTTCTGGACAGAGGTCAAGCTTGGGAAGTAATAATGAGAGCCAACAATAGATAATATAGCCATGTGAATTAATCAGGATGTCAAGGAAAGCCTGAAATATAGAAAAACACAGACCAAGGACAGAGCTCCTACAGTCACCCGCATTTAAAGGACTAGGAAGCTAGAATATTCAGAATTTCACAACTATGAAAAAAATTATGGCCCTCAAAACTACAAGAGGAAAGCTTTTATACAAAAATTACAAATGTTCTAGAATGCAATAGAGAAGAAGCATAAAACAAGGTATTAAAGAGATACTTATTTGACATCCAGAAGGTCATAAGTAACAGTAACAGAATCAGTTTTTAAAAAGTGATAAATGTAGCCTGGATTGAAGAACCAATGGAATTTGAGAAAGTAGAGATGGTAAATCCAGACTATAGGCAGTTTTTTCCCCCACATATCATCTCAGAAAATCCATACAATCTGTCAAGCAAGGTATTACAAGAGAGACTTATATTTACAGGTAAAGAAACCAAAGTTCAAACATGTTAAGTAGTGACCCAAAGTCATACAGGTAGCGAGGTGCAGAACCTAGATTTGAAATTTCATCTGTCTAGTCCAAAGTCAATATTCTTCTCGTGCTATCATTTTACCTCCATCTCACCTCCAGAACTGTAGAGACTGGACAATGCCAAGACAATTAAGGACTAACAATGACTGACTAGATGTACATGGGCTCATTTAAATAACAATGGTGATAACCAACATCCTCCAAAAGTCTCTAATGATATTCAGAAGTTTCGGAGTCCCAGTGGAGAAAACAAAAGGTTCAAAAGAACCAGGATTAATAAAGAACAAAGAAACAAAGAACAAAGTCATTTGTGGTCGTGTTTTGTCACTTCAGTGAGGTCTACAGAGTTATCAAGAAGGTAGTAAAACCTGGAGATAAAGGATGAGAGAAAATGGAAAATGTCTACAGAAAGCAGATATACAAGTCAAGAGTGTGGGAGAGCAGTGAGGAGCACAAATTCACACAGACGATGCCTGCTCACATACAATTATTACTACCATCACTGAACTCTTTATATGACACTTCATAGTTCACAAAATGCCTTCATGCAGTATGTCATGAAGGGAAGCAGCACAGCATAATGGCAAAAACTTGACCTTAGACCATGAAACCCAAGTTTGGCCACTTAACTGTGTCGTGTTAAGAAGCAACTTTACCCTCTTTTTACTTCTTTCCTCATTTGTTATTTGAGAGCAATAACTCCACCCTTGTGAGAAGTTATGAGTATCAAAGCAAATGAACTAAAACATCTGTCACAAGCATGTAATCAATACATGATGATTACATTTATTAAGATTCTTAGTGGGATAATTTGATTCTCACAATAAGACTGTGAGCTGCACAGTGTTATTTCACTGATATGCAAATTTTAGATAACAAGATACCTTCTTATCTTACAAATGAGAAAATGAGGAATTAGAGAAGAAAGCAAACTTTCTTGAGGATGTGGTATTAGGATGAAACTGTACCTTGTCAGTGTTGCTCCAGAATTTAATTCAGGAAATAAAACTGAATCTACGTGTTGATCAATCAATCTACAGAGATGACCATAATCTGACAAATGTTTCAGGCATGAGAATATTGATGGACACATAAAAGCATATTTAACATTTTAATATTGGTTGAGTCTGTTACTTTTTTCTTCATTCTCTTGTTGGAAAACGATGGTGGTAAGCAACACGTCAAGAATCCTGTATTCCTATTGAACTCCACTTTTTCTTACCTTTCTCTGCCTACCTGTTTCATCTATACCAACAAGTCTTCAAGAAAATATATCCACAACGTTAAAGAATTTTGAAAGTTAACACAATAAGGGGTGCCTGGGTAGCTCTCGGTTAAATGTCTGACTCTTGATTTCGTCTCAGGTCATGATCTCACAGTTTGTGGGATTGAGCCCTGCATTGGACTCTGTGCTGACAGTGCAGAACCTGCTCAGGATTCTCTCTCTCCCTCTTTCTCTGCCCCTCCTCTGCTCATGCATGTGCATTTTCACTCCCTCTCTCTCTCTCTCTCTCTCTCCCCCTCTCTCTCAAAAATAAAGATGAAAAAAAGTTAACACAATAAATGAGTAAAATTAGAGTTTACTTACTTTAAATGTATCTCCCTTTGAGAAGTAAAACCTGACAAAATTCAGTTTGCCAGACTGGAATAAGCAAGTCATTTTAATTAAGCCAGTATTTTAATGAGACTACCAAATTTAACTCTATGTACATCTGTTCTATATCATGTTCATGAATTAGCAATATAGAAAGTGATTGAATTTGTAACTAATTTAACTTGACTACACTAATAAAATTCAAGTTGGTTGTAAGGAGCCAACATATCACTTAATCACCTAATGTTACTCAAACGTCTTAGAGAAAACATTCTTGAAAACAAGAAAAACCCACCACGTTAGCATGTTTTCCTCCTTACAGTCACTAAATTTTGATGAATATCAAATGTACTTTTAGAGCGAGATTATTTTATTAATATCCTAAGGTATACATTTTCAAAATTTCTTCAGATACTTTTAGGAGAATATTTAAAAACTGAATCCATTTCACATCACTGCCAACCTAGAGCTACTACAGAACATCTACCATTATTCAGTTGTCCACACAGAAGCATGGAAAGAGATCATCCGTCACGGTATGAGAAATGTGAAAAGTGATAAACTACAATAACATTAAGTTTTTGGCATGAGGTACAAAAGTCCATATCTAGAAAGTCTCTTTTTCTGTGTAAAAGACTTAGATTGTGGACATGGTTCATTATGTTGTTAATGTCCCCTATATAAATAATTATGTCATAATTATATCTCAAAGCTCAAATATGGAAAATGTGATATAAAGTAGCTACTTTCTGTTGAGTACTTACTTCACTATTGGCTGTATTTTTTATTTATATGTGACTTTTATTATAATTTTATACTTAAAATGTTTTTATGTTTAATTTTTAATGTATTTATTTAATTCTCACTACTGATGCTGAAGACAGTATAATTGATAAGCCTGTAAAATATCTAGTTAAGTTACAGGGAAAAAATGAGAACTCAGGTATTCTTGATTCCAAAGCTCATGCCATTAATCTCTAGACTGTTCCTTGTCATGAGAACTATGTAACTCTTTTTTCAAAGACTTGTCTTGATTGAAAAAAAAGTCAGTATCATAATAAGGAAACAGAAGTTTTACCTCCCTCTCTGTTCCTTCTTTCTCATCTCTTTATATATAATCTAACTGTTATCTTTCACCAATTCCCCCCAATTTTGTTTCTAACCCTTATTTTAAACTTTCTATCAGTTTTGAAAAGCAAAGGAGTTATACTAGAAATCATCTATCAACAGTAGATAATTATTTTCCCCAAAACTGACCGGGATGCTTGATATTTGCTCCCTCACAAAATCCCCCAACAAACCTATGTGGCAAATGTCAAACACATCTTCAATGGACAACCAGAAACTTCAAGAGTGACTCAAAAATTCTAAGCCTCAATAAAAAGAAACATGCTCAACTTTATTAGTCATCAGGAAAACAAAAACTGAAACCACTATGTGATACCACTACATACCCACCAAAATGGCTACAAAAGAGACATACAAAGCTAAGTACTGTCCGTGGAGTGTGGAGTAATTGAAACACTCTCATCACTGGAGGGCATTCCAGTACAATGACTGGAAACCAGTTTGGTAGTATTTCCTCAAGTGAGGCAAATGCATCCTCCACAATACATGAATTCCACTCTCAGAAAATACTAAGCAAAAACATATGCATATGTTTACCAAAAGGCATGCACAAGACTGATCAGAGTAGCACAATAACAGCACAAAGCTATAAACAACTCAAACAGTCATTAAAAGGAGAATAGGTAAATAAATGGAGGTAAATGGAGGTATATCTATACAAAGAAATACTACCCAGCCATGAGAACACATGAACTACAACTACACGTGACACAGATTATCTTACAGCGTTTTAAGCGAAAAAAAAAAAAAAAATCTGGACACAACAAATACATGCTATGTGATTCTATCTACATAAAATTCTAAAATCGCCAACACTAATCTGTGGTGACAGAAGTCAGAATAGTGGTTATTTGCAGGGAATATATATTCACTGGAAAAGTACACAGCAGAGATTTTGGGGAGCTGGTGATGTTTTATTTCTTGACCTGGATACTGGTTAGGCAGATGGGTTCAATTTGTAAAAACAAATCATGGGTACATTTTGTTTTTCGATCTATACACTTTTCTGTATGCATTTTATAAGTTAACAAAAAAAAGTATACCTAAAGAATGTCTCTGCTGTGTATATCACGCTGGCTAATTTATATTCTTAGGACCAGAAAAGTAAAAACATATACCTGTTATTATCATTTCATCATCAAACCTTTTCAAGAGTGGACAAAATCTACATAATTAAAAGAAAAACAATGTGTCGGGGAGGGTACTCAAAAATTCTAACTTATAAAAACTTCCACTAATTTCTCAAATTGGACTTCATAGTACCTTAAACAAAGTTTTACATCAAAGTAGAAATGTAACAAAACCCATTCATTCATTAATTCACACTCATTCATTCACTCCAAAGTTATTTCAGTGACTACTAGATTCGAGCACTTGAGGATCTGGGGGAAATTCATAATTATTCTGGTGCTTGGGGAACAAAGGCAAATGCCTGTCAGCACTAGGTGGAGATGACAAACCAGAAAAGAGCCTGGGTGTAAGTGAGAGGGATGGGGACCGTGCAACACTGTTAATAACATGCCCCTATGTAAAGAGTCCAGCAGCAACTACTCAGCACCAACAGATTCTTTTCATGTCACTTCAATGGAAATCACAATGTACAATGTGAAACCAACCAGTTTTCAAATGTAGGCTCTTGAAAAGAGAACAAACAAGAAACACTGTGACAAAGCACATCTGTGAGCCCAATCCAGCATATGGCTGCCAGTTTGTAACATCTGATTAAACTCCAGAGACATGAATGCTTAACTGGTTGACAGCCGTGAGGGGCTCATTTGCACGTTAGGTGCCCAACCCCTCAAGCATCATGCTCATTCTCTGCTTCACTGTAGGCTTAGGATTGACAGTTTAAAAATAAAATGCTTCATTACATACATTATGATTCGTTCTCACAATGAAATACTATGCAGCCATTTAAATGAATGAGACAGAATTACTGTGTCCTAACATATAATGCATTTCCATGAAATATTTTTGAGTTAAAACCAATGAAATCAGGACTTCAAGTGGAGTTTCACATTTTTTATTTTTATACAGACACGCACCCATGTTTAGAAAACTAAACATCAAACTCTAATCAGAGGAGTGCCACGGAAGAGGTGGGCAGAAGTTTGGGTGGCAACAATTTCACTTTTTATTTTATTTTCATTTCACTTTTTATTATTTCATATTATCTTTTGACTGCTTCCATGTATTCATATGTTTTAGGTGAACAAAAGCCCTAGAGCAGAACTCCCAGTTCCCCGTGGATATGGCCTGCTACTTCTTTCATTAGTTCCAGTTCAGAACCAGTATCAGCCCCGCCTGATCCAGCCTCCAGGGGAAGTTGCTCTGCAACATGGCATCACCCAGTTTTTCTCGGTACCTTCCTCCTGCTCACAATACACAGAGCTGGAGAGAGGGGCTTCTTGTTAACTGCTTCACACTCAGCACGCAAAAGGGAGTCGTTAAGTCAAGTGTGTCAAACGGTTTCTATACGAAACCAAGAGGTTTCATATAGTCAGTCATTCTCAGACAAAGAATCCTGTTTTCCTGCTCACCAGATCACGTAACCTGCTTTCACTGTTAAAAGTGACAGAAGAGAGGACCTGAAGGAACAGTTCCTCTGTGGAGACATTTTAAAATAACCTTAGGGGTTTTAAAAACCACAAAAATAACAGACTGTGAGCTCCTGACTGAAAGCACCATACTCCCTTTTGATTTCCAGCAAAGAAGGCAGAAGAAACAATGCAGACAATGACTAAGGACCCAGTTGACAAACCATATAATTTCTTTTAAAATATTGGTTCTATTTAAATCTTCTAATGCTAATTTCTAAATCATAAGTCTTGATACAATGTAATATAAAATGTAAAAGAGCCTTGTTTACCTTTTCACAACATTTTTGTCTTCTTTTTTAAAAGAACTATCAACATATTCTCTTTGGTTGCTACTGTGTTAGTATAAATAACTTCTCCTTCCACATTTAATTTTCAATATCCATTTTAATACATATTTCCATTCTCCTTGCTTAAAAATAAAAAAAAAGTATTATTGTAAGGTAATGTCTATTTTCATTGCCCATAATTTCAATGACATTTTCAGTCAAAAATACATCAACACCTGGTCTACAGAATGAAAAATATATAGAGTGAGGCCAAAACGAAACCTAAACCTGATTTCATAGGGTGATACGTATTGCCTTTTAATCACTTATTTTAAGGAGGATATAAAAAATTGCCATGATTTTTAAATCAGTAAGACATTTCTATACCCCTTCACATAAATGGATCAGGAAATTACAACCAGGGTTGCCCTATAAAACATGTGACCAAAAAGATGGACATTTGTGTTAACTGAAGGCTAGTTTAATTTATTAAAATTATCTGAAAGTATGCATGTTCCCAAATACTTGATGCAACTCTTCATATATCTATTCAATTCAAATGGGTAATGCACACCCTTGACTGTTAGTTACAAAATTATTTTAAAATTATTACCCTTACATTTTTTCACCTACTGTTATGATCATTGCAGTTAACAAGTGGAAATAAACAAAGGCCTAACAGAAGCCCAGTGAAAGAACAAATTTAAAAATCTTTGTAATATTGTGGGTTTAGAAGCTGGGTGAGGCAAGAATGGGTATTAAACAAAATAATTTGTGAAATAAAAATATACAGATCTCTTTGTGAAAAGCACAAGGAATATTAAATGCATGGGTATACTGATCACAGCTGTGTAAAACAAAACACTAATATCAGTTACACAACTCTAATGGGTAACATTTTTAAGCCACAAGAAGCTGTTACTGGTTTTGTTGGCTATCCAATGGAATTTTACTCTGTACTTTAAACAGGAAAATTTAACTGACCAAGAAACCAATATTAATTAAGTACCTGTTAAAAACCATACTTCATTAAAAAATCCACATATTCATAACATGTATTTTGATCTCTTTTGAATATTTAAAAATTATTGCTTGAAATGATATTTTTAGTATTTACTGAAAATACAGAGTTCAAACTCTAAAGGGCCAATACGTAAAACATATGGCTCCAAAAGGCAAGAGTCCTGTTGTGTCTAAATTGTAACCTCTTACTGGCATATTATAAAATGTTTAACTACAGAATTAAAAATTTCCAGTCTATGAAATATAAACATGGGCTAATTGTTAGGATCATTACTTGAATACAGTTTCTGACACACTTTCAAAGAGATTTATACTAGATCGAAGGATATGCATAACTCTTATGATTCTGAAGCTGATAATATCCCAACTTAAATAGCTGAGCTGCATTAGAGGAAATGTGTCAAAACCATACACTGAAAATCAAAAAGTGCATTATTGATTGTATTTGGAGCCAAGCATAGTTGCATGACTAATTTAGTCTGCATACTTAAAAAGTGATATAAATAGGCTTAAAATAAAAATACACTGAGAAAATATACCCTACATTAATGAAATATGACAGCAATGTATATTCAAATGTTCATGCCTGCAAGAATAAACCTATTTTCCCATGTTTGGGAAGACAAATTTTGGAGACGGCCCACATATTCATCCCTTAATCCTATGGTTCTTGCAAAAAGGAATGCAGACTTCTTTTAAGAGGAGAGCCACAAAGTTTAGAAACAAATGACTCATTTCTCAGCCTTTATCCTATGCCTTTGCTTTGTTTCCCCCCAGAAAGAGCCTGTGAAAACATCTGTGCTAATACAACCTTTCTTTCATATGTAAGACATGGTAGGCAGAGTGTCAAGGGCACCCAAGATTCCGAGCCCCGCACAAAGATGTCCTGGCTAATCCTGCCCCTTCAGTGTGGCCAGAAAGCACAAATATGGTGGCAACCACTCTCTACTGTATAGCACTTTCTATGGTTATGGATGGTACAGCAATTCTTATGACTAGATTATATTGTATCACCCCCTCTTGGTAAACTAAACAGGAATATTCTCCTGCTGGCCTTGAAGAAGTATGCTGCCATGTTGTGATAGGGCCGTGTGGCAAGGAACTGCAGGTAGAATTCTGTGAGTTGAGAGCTGCCCCTGGGGGACAGACGCCAAGAAAATGGACACTTGAGTCCCACAGCTCAGCAAGAACTAAATTCTGTCAACAATCACAAGAACCTAGAATATGACCTTGCACTCCAGAAAGATATGTGAAGTCTTGAAGACACCTCCAGCAGTGAGGCCAGCTGAGTAGCACCCTGGACTCCTATCCCACAGAAAATGTGAGATAATAAATGTATGTTATTTTAAGCTGCCCAATTTTTGATTTTTTTTTTTGCATCATAGAAAACTAATACAAATAGTAACATGCTAATATGATTTGCTAAAGTCTTTGTGTTCTAAGAGAAACTTAGGTTGTGCAGTAACAAAAACACTTTTAATTTTGCGGCAGTTCAAGGCCTTTTCCAGTTCTCTAGAAATACATGTTTTATACCTGAACTGCTGGGTTTCTTTTTATCTGAACCTCTACATTTCAACACCTAACTTCCATTTTCTTTGGAAGGTGTGTAAAATTAGAAGTAAACACAAATGCATAGTATTTCATGTAGTACTCTATATTTGTAGAGCAGTGTGCTATTTAAAAGGTCCTGTGAGTTTCTGCAACGATACCAGCAGAGGCATATATTCTACCCTCTATAAATTCTCCCAGAAAAGACAGATGGATCAACTAGGGATGCAAAACCAAAAGCTCACTGACAACACTTAGAGCAAAACTGGCTGTTGAGACATCTCCATGAGTAACCAAGTGCAAGCTGGTGTGGATGAAACACCATGAGCTATAAACCTCACAGGGTATTCATATATTTCAGGAAGAAGCAGAGAGAAGCAACCAGGTTTTGATACACCACAGAAAAAAAGAACTCTCCAATTTCCAAGGGCTCACAGGGAGTGTAGCATTGCTTTATAACATCAGTTGAACCTGGTGGGAATTTTTGTGGATTTGATCTCTGAGTGACTGCAAGAAGTCTGTGGGAAAAATGAAGTTCTGTGAACCCTCAGAATTCACCAGTGCACCGCCCCCTTCCAAGAAGAAACTGCTGAAAGTAGAATATCATTTGTCCAAGAAAAAGATAAAGAAGGCCAAAGAAAAAGCAATATCCTGATAAAAGATGAAAAGATGATAGCCCCTAGAAGATGTGTATACATAGCTCTCCATACTTCTTTTAACACTTCAGTGAATAAAACAGAATGGTAAGTTCTAGAACGTGAAGGTACTAGACATCTATTCTGACCCACACTTCCCTTTTAAAAGCTTAGGAAGACTAATTCTATATAAAAATGAGCAACAGAGAAAGATCCAGCTAAATCTAGTACAATGTTCTTATAAGAAACAAGAATAAGGAACAGAATAATATTTACCACAAACCATTAAGGTCTGTCAAAAAAAAAAAGATAAGAAACAGATAAGAACCCAACCATAACTTAGTATTTCAATGGAATTTAGAATTAAGAAGAAGAAATAAACATAAATCATCAATAAAAATTAGAAAAACTAAAAAATGAGGTGACAGTATTAAGGGTTTTGAAATTAAAAAAAAAAACAATTTTAAGAATGAATACTAAACTAGAAGGAGCATACGAGCAAAAAATATCCCCAAAGTTTATGATATATGAGGGGGGAAAAAGGTGAAAATAAAAACAAAAAAATAAATCACTGAATCTAGGAAAATGATCTAGCCATTCATTTATATCCTGTATACTCCTTGTATTTTTATTACACTTCAGTAAAAAAAAAAAAAGAAAAGAAAAGAAAAAAAAAAGAAAATAGAGCACTGTGAAAAAGATAAAAGCGCTTCAAGATAAAGTTGGCCTTAATCTTTAATGCCAGAAGACTGTGATCTGCATCCACATTTTAATGAAACTCCTCTCATAAAAGCCTCCAAACACTTTCTAGGTCCAATGACAGTTTGACTCTTCAAAACTTTTAACCTCGACGATCACTCCTTTATTTCTGCGCTGTCTCACTCTCTGATTTCCCTTCTAAACTTCTTGGTCACTCACTTTTAATCTCTTTGTGGGTTTTTCTTCTTCCACAAGCCTTTCAAGAATTGGGATTTCCAGGCTCCATATTTGGCTATTTTCCCCTTTTACTCAAATTCTCTTCCTAGGCAATGATATCATGCCTAAAGATCTCAGCTTTCACACACACACACATACACACACGTACACATACACACACATGCTACTGATTCTCAAATCCGTATTTCTACCTTAGGTCTCTCTCTCCTGATATCCGCTTAAATCAAACTGCTGATGAGATCTATTAAATAGCTCACTGTTCCCCTCAGAAAACTTACTTCCCACCTGGCTCACCTTATCTGCAAGAAGTGGCCATTTCCTCTTACTGGATAACTGCTTTTTCTCTATCTGCTATCCTAAGAAAAAACTTCTTTCAACACTCCTATACTTCTTGTAGCTTTCCCTTATTTTTTTTTCATTAAGGAAAAATAAGGAATCTACTTCTGGATTAAATAGGCAATATTACTATCTTTACTTTGTCACTATTCAGTCACTTCTTAATCTCCTACATTCTAATTATTCATCCCTTTAGCAAACTGCCCTCTCTGTAGAATTGATGATGCTATCATTTTATAATAATTTTTATTATATTTATAATATACATATATATTATTTTACTTATAATAAAATAAATTATATTATGTATAATATAATTTAATTATATTATGTACAATATAATTTTATTATATTATGTACAATATAATTTTATTATATTATGTACAATATAATTTTATTATATTATGTATAATATAATTTTATTATATTATGTATAATTTTATTATATTATGTATAATATAATTTTATTTTATTATAAATAAATTATTTACAATAATTTTCCCTTTCAAGTGTGATTATAAATTCTTTACTACCTGATTTGCCTTATACTACTCTGTCTGCTCAGTCTCTGTTTACACTCATACTCCCTAGACATTCACTGTCACCTATATCATAGAATTTTCCAAGTACTTGGATAAAGTGAGAGGGAGAGAAGGCGTAAGATGGAGGGGTGGATGGAGGGAGGGAGGAAGAGAAGGAGAAAGAGAGAGGAGACACATTATGGAACAATTAACTACCTAGGCTTCAATAATTCAACTTATTCTGGTAACACCCTCTCCTAGTACACAGATCAATGTTTCAAATATCTATACACAGAAATGAAAAAGTTACAACTGAGAAATACTGAGCATTTTTAAATGTTTTCACAAAACCTACTCTGCTTTCTTAGCTCCCTCTTGTTTTTCTTCTGAATCATCAAGAAATAAATTTGCAATGGTTTCTAATTCCCTTTAATCAGCAACCTCCAATAAAATGTTGTTATATAACCTCTTGACCACTAAACAGCTTCTCACATTGGTTCCACACTTCCTTTCCTTTGCTATTGTGACCATACTGTTAAATATCTTCATGATCTTACAGACTCTTGTAATAGCCTTCTTTAATTTCTGTCTTTCATCTCTCTCTGCTTGAATCAATTCTAAATATTACTAATGTCATGTCATTCAATCTGCTCAATTCCTTTATGTTCTCTATGCTGTCTTTAGAAGTAACAACAAAATGCCACTGCCTGGCATTAAAAAATCCTGTGCCAATTTGCTCCCAATGTTATCTCCTGACATTCCACAACCTATTCTACTAATGTCTGCAAACCTATCTCATATGTGTGGGCCTCTGTGTTTTTTAAACAAAGTATTTTCCGGAGTGCCTGGGTGGCTCAGTCAGCTGGCCAGCCGACTTTGGCTCAGGCCATGATCTCACGGTCCATTACTCTGTGAGTTCGAGCCCTGCGTCGGGCTCTGTGCTGACAGCTCAGAGCCGGGAGCCTGCCTTGAATTCTGTGTCTCCCTCTCTCTCTGCACCTCCTCCACTTGCACTCTGTCTCTCTCTCTCTCAAAAATAAATAAACATTAAAAAAAAATAAAGTATTTTCCTTGCCTATAATAATTTGTAATTTCTCATTCTCTCATATAAAATGTTATCAAGCCTCCAAATGGAGTTTGGGGAATCAATTTCTCACTATTCTTATTATCATATCCCACAAGCTCCTCTTATGCAATGTACAGAATTTTTCAAAATGTGTTTTCAATCATATTGTTACTTAGAAAATTACACAAGAAAAAATGTTCACTACCATGTCTATGTAGGTGACTTATAATAGAGATCCATCTCTGCTAATGACAATCTGCTAGTCTGGACTCTCACACAGATAATAATGACAAACTAGTCATTTTTTTTTTTTTTTAATGATCTTAAGAAAATGGAGATAGTTAAGAGCAAAGACAAGAAAGTTTTTCACTCAAGGAAATCCCCTAATCTATGTGGTGAGGAATGGCTAGAACTCAAGCAGAAAGCTCCAGACTTAATAGCCTGGAGAGTAAAAAAAAAAAAAAAAAAAAAAAAAAAAAAAGAAATTGAAAGTACCAGGTCAGCTGAAATGCAAGAGGAGATATCCAAAAACTGAGGGAGGAGGCGCCCTGAAATCCATGTCTACATTCTTTCCCAAATTCTTGGCGGACACCTGACTACACGTGCAAGCAGAGCATAAAAAGCACCGTCTGGAAAGTTGAAAGAGATTTTTGGCTGCCATCCATCACAAGAGATTTGTGAGTTTGAGTCCAGACAAGTAAGCTGCCTACTAGAATAAAAATCAACTCTCTTTAAAAGATAATCAAACCTACAATCTTGAAAACATATGATGTATAATGTCTGGTACACAATAAAAATTACTAGACATGCAGAGAAACAAGAAAATATGACCTACAGGTAAGAGAAAAAAATCAATCAATGCAAACTTACCTTAAGTTGACCCAGATGTTAAAATTAGCACAGAGGGATTTTAAAACAGCTGTTAAAAATATGTTCAAGAGCTTAAAGAAAAAGATAGTCATGATGAATAAAAATATGGGGAAATGCTCATTAAAGAAATGAAATATAAACAAAATGGAAGTTTTAGAACTGCAAAGTACAATATCTGTATTGACCATTAACGGGGTTAGCTTAACAGCCCACTGGAGATGTCAGGAGAAAGGATTAGTAAACTTGAAAATAAATCAAGAGAATGTATCCAATTTGCAAAGCAGAGAAAACAGAAACAATAAAAATGGGCAGAATCTCAGTCATTTGTGGCACAATGCCCCCCCCCCCCCCGCCCCCCACGAAACCCTGAAGAAGAGGAGGGCATAAAGCAGTAATATTATTTGGAATTATAAGGGCCAAAAATGTGTGAAATTAGATGCAAAACATAAGCTTTTGTGTTAAAAAATGTCAATATTTCAAGAAATGTAAACACCAATCTCCCACCACCACCACACACAAAAAGGCACACTATGGAGAAACTGGTGAAAACCAAACAGGAAGAGAAAATCCTCAAATACAAAGCAACTGCAAACAGGGTAGTATCAGTATGAATGAAACAGGAATTTACATCAGAAAAAGATCAGAAGACATTTGAAGCATTTTGAAATGCTAAAAAAACAAACAAAACAAAACAAAACAAAACAAACCAACCCTGTGAACCCTAAATTCTATATCCAGGGAAAATTTCCTTCATAAATAAAAATGAAATCAAGGCATTTTCAGATAATGAAAACTGAGAGGATCTGTTGCCAATAGATCTGCACCACAAAATGTATATATTCTGGCTTTATATATATGCATACATGACTGTCAGTATACTTTTTTTAATGTTTATTTTTGAGGGAGGGAGAGAGAGACAGAGACAGAGAGAGCGAGAGAGCGAGAGAGCGAGAGAGAGAATGAGCAGGGGAGGGGCAGAGAGAGAGGGAGATAAAAGATCCAAAGCAAGCTCTACTCTGAAAGTCAGCGCTTAACATTGAGCCACCCAGGTGCCTCTGTCTGTATACTTTGTATACATGTAGATATTCTGATTCTGCACAGGGCAGATTTGCCTTATACATCTCCGTTTAAAGTTCTTCCAATAGATCAGCTGTCTTTTCTCTTTAAAATAATTCAGTGAATACACTTGATGTGTTTGTGTATGCTACTTAGCTTTAATCTACAAGGAGAGGTGGTTACCATTTAAAATAGACTAATCAAAAATCCCGCCTATAAGGACACTTACCAGCTGAAGTATCTCAAATCAGAGGCTCTCTCAAAAGGCAGCTAAAGTAAGCACTTCAGATATTGCTAATTATACGTGCACCTGAGTGTTAACTAGTATAAGGAATATCAGAAATAATTTTTCACTAGTGAAATGAATGTTATTCTTTATATGTGGTGACTGAAAATATTTTAGGGTTACTGCAGCCCTTTCATAAATACAGTATGAGAATCAAGAGACTATAGACTATCTACATGTATGTTTTACCTGCATCCTGTCTTCATGTAGGATCTGCCTTCTGACCTAAAAAAAGGGAGCAGATTCTGACGTCAGAATAGCGTTTAATATATTTCAGAGTGAAAGTGTGACGTAAGGTGCTTGAAAATGTGCCTTATAAAATAAGTGAGAGTTGAGAGTTCATCTGACTTGTCAAAACAGGTTATGTGACTGATCTTCAAGCCAACTTGTTGGTCAGTATTATATACGTGACAGAACTCACCTAAGATTTGTTTTCTTTCACCTAGTAGTGGTTCTGGGGCATACAGCTTTCACTCTTTAATACTTAGCTTCAGTTTGTAATCTCCCTTACCGCTCCCAACTCTACCTCCCTCACTTCACCTGCCTAAAAATAAGAGTAATTACAAAATCAACGTCTTTGCATACCCTTTATAAAATACTATATGTAGTAACTTTGTTTATATAAATTTATTTTTACATATATTCATGGTTGCATTCTAGTTTGGCAGTTTACATTAATAAAATTTACATAAGAACACAACAGAGAACACAGTTTGATATGAAGTAATATTTTTAAGTGTACAATTAAGTAAATGAATTTGTTCAGGGAATGAATACATAAAGAATTTATTGATTCACTGATTTTATAGCTGATGAGGATTTTAAAGGTCCAGAGAGATCCTTTCTCTGACTTAGGAAAATTTTACCAGTACATCACAAATGTTTTTGTTTTTCACCAAAGAAAATACCACAAACTTTTTTTTTTCTTTTATTTTTCATTCATTCATTCATTCATTCATCCATTCATTCAATCATTTATTTTTTAGAACATGAGCAGGGAAGAGGCAGAGAGAGAGAGAGAGAGAGAGAGAGACAATCCCAAGCAGGGTTCTATGCTCTCAGCGTGGAGCCTGACGCAGGCTTTCTCAGGAACCATTAGATCATGACCTGAGCCAAACCCACTCGGGTGCTTGGCTGACTAAGCCACCCAGGCACCCGACCCACTACTTTTCTTTTAAAATAAAGTTCTTTCAAGCATGACTTTTATTGATATGAGTGAACTTATCTTACCTCCAAATGGTATCCAACCCTGATGAAGGCACAAAGTGGGTCAAAAGCTCCAGTACCACAGGTCAGAAGATGTGTCCTATTATAGTGATGCAAAACTCGAACATAATTTGCACATTCACTCTATAGCAGGGAAAAAAAAAAAGGAAGATACTGGTTAATATAAAAAAAAAGTTTAGCCCTTTTTAATTTTTGTATTTCCTAACGTACAAATCTCATGTTTAAGCCTCCCATGGCTAGTGGGGGCATGTGGGACAGATGACAGAGGGCAAGGAACAGTGGAAGAACAGACTGAGGTGGCCAAAGCACACTGCAGTTAGCCACGCTGTGTGAATTACACTTATAATGGGATTCTGTCACTTTTCAGGTATTCTAGAAATGTATTCAATATAAAGATTTGCATGGCAATATGTTCCACTAGGTAATTAAGTTATTCCCAATGCTGTTATTTTTTTAAAGTACATGTAAACAGTGAGTAAGTACAAAGTCAGAAAACCAATAATTAGAGAAAGCTTCATTACTCTCAAGGAAACATATACAGACTTTAAGGCATTACTGAGTTTTTTAATGGTTAGGGAAAATAAGTCATATATTCATATTCATACATTCACATACAGCACTTTTATAGAGAACTTTCAAAGAAATATATAGAAAGCTAACCAAGAGAAATACTTATTTTATACCTATAAGACTGCTGTCCAGGAATCAGCAAAAAATTTCTTATAATGGACCAGGGAATAAATATATTTAGTTGAATGGTCTCTGTTCCAACTACTTACTGGTCTCTGTTCCAACTACTTACCTCTGTAGATAAGGCATGAAGGCATCCAGAGATAATACAGAAACGATTGTGTGCAACTGGCTTCCAATGAAACGTTATTTACAAAAATAGAAACTTTATTTACAAAAATAGAAACTTTATTTACAAAAAAATTTACAAAAATAAAAAACTTTAAAACTTTATTTACAAGTATATTTGGCCAAGAAGCTCTAGTCTGCCTATACTTGGATCCAAATCTAAGTTTTTTGAGGACATAGTATTTATTTTACACACCTTTTATTCCCTGCTTAATCAAACACAGTACCAAATATATTGTATATGCTTATGAAATTTTACTACATAAATCACTAGGTGAGTTTCATGACCAATAGGCTGAATGAAAAGAAGTCTAAAACTGCTCAAACCAACTTGTCTAAGTTAATTACAGCAAACACCTTCTTGGTAAATTAGGTACTGCTATTTCATTCAAAAATTTTTTTAATGTTAATTTGTGTTTGAGAGCGAGAGAGAGCAAGCGAGCAGGGGAGGGACAGAGAGAGAGAGGGGGAGACACAGAATCGGAAGCAGTCTCCAGGCTCTGAGCTGGCAGCACAGAGCCCAACACGGGGCTCGAACCCACGAACCATGAGATCATGATCTGAGCCGAAGTTGGACGCTCAACCAACTGAGCCACCCAGGCACCCCGGATACTGTTATTTCACTTAAAATAAGTTACAGGGGCGCCTGGGTGGCGCAGTCGGTTAAGCGTCCGACTTCAGCCAGGTCACGATCTCGCGGTCCGTGAGTTCGAGCCCCGCGTCGGGCTCTGGGCTGATGGCTCAGAGCCTGGAGCCTGTTTCCGATTCTGTGTCTCCCTCTCTCTCTGCCCCTCCCCCGTTCATGCTCTGTCTCTCTCTGTCCCAAAAATAAAAATAAACGTTGAAAAAAAAATTAAAAAAAAAAAAAGTTACAAAATACTATTTTAATGCTAAATATTACTTTAATATCAATACATGCAATAGTCAGGAAATATAACGTTTTATAAGGATGGTTTGTCCTTATAAAGTCTCTCATATAACAGTATCGAATGAAAAAGTCACCAGAACTATCTTACCATAAATGATCCATATTATGGCATTCCCTTGGTAAGAATGAGGAACATACTACTACCCTGATTATCCACAGCACGTAGATATATTTTTTTCAATTTCCAACTCATAGCATTTTATTATGAGAGTGACCCATATCACTGGAAAAATCTAATCATTCAGACATGGAGAAAATATTCTATCACTAGAAGCACCTGCTTTTCATGTCATCAGACGATGTCACACCTTGAATGAAACGAACAACATTTGGCTCTGCTGGGCTGACAATGACATAGCCTAAGAGTGTGTTCAATTAGTGTGCATCATGCTACGAACTAAGGCAGCAAGAATGTCTTGACTCACTCCTTGGCTGTGACCCAGTTGCTACAGAGACTCAGGAGTTGGTGTAACGTGTGTTAGCCTTTTACATGTTTTTGTTTTTGTTTTTCTCTCACTATAAAAAGAGGAAAAAAAAGGATAAGTTAACTTTCAAAAGGAGATGTGCATGCCTTCTTCCAAACACGTGTACTGTGTCATCAGCAGCTACTCCAGGCACAGGGAAGTCCCTTCGTACAGGTTTTAGTGTGCTCAGAACTGGGTCGGGGCCACTGCTCCTGCACAAGCTCACACGCTGCAGGGAAGTTATGGAGAGATGGAATGTTAATTCTTCCAGTAAGAGAGACCCTAAGCACATCGTGGAAGAGGTAAAGCATGCATACTGCCTTTGCCTTCTCCTTTCTTTTCATTTTCTCTCCTTTCGTTTCTTTAGTAGGTTCTAATGGACTCATCAAAGCAAAATGAAATCTCACAAAGAATGTACTTCGCTTTCCCTTGAATTAAAATTTGACCCGAAATTATTTTTTCCACAAATATGTAGGAAATAAGCATTAGTATAAGAAATTCATAAATCTGAGTGGATAAAAATATAATAAAACAAAAACCAAGACCCGCTTTACTCGCTTTACTCTAACCCTTCATTGAAATTAACTTGTAAATAACTATGTCTAAATGTATATGTATATATGGGTACATGTACATATAGTTTTTTTCTTCCTGAATCAACTGCATATATGCCTTTTGGGAGCAAATAAAAGGTTAGGGAGTCAATCCCTTGTGACTGACCAGGGATATAATTGATGATGTGTTTAATTTACAATGAGTAATACTTACTGCGTCTTTTCCTTTCATTATGCATTCTTCTATTTTTAGTGCTGTGCTAGGCCAGTGTATCTGAAATAAAAGACAATGCACTATTATGCAAATGCATACAAAAATAAACCATACTGAAAAACCATTTCATTTTTTCTGGAATTCCAATATGTGTTCATTTTTTTCTATTTCCTCAGAAGATAAATTAAGACTTTATCTTCTTTACATCATTATTCGTATAATGAAGGCACTTTCATTTGAGCTTTTATTACAGGCTAAAACTTAGTTAAAAAAAAGTCTTTCTTAAGGCTCCTTCAAGTCTCAGCCTTTCAGAAGCCACCCACAATTCAAGCAGCCCTGCTCTGTACTTAACCTGCCCTGAATTCTGCAGTCCAGTCTCTCCCCTGAACCTGACTGTCTGCTCCTCCTGGTCAGGCACCACCTTAGTTCCCTTTTCATTTTTACCACTGAGCCCAGAGCTTGGCGTATGGGGACTTGGTAGTGTTTGCTAAGTGACGGGATGAAAGGATGCATGACTCCTACATCCTGGATGGACACCCAGACTGCCTCCAAACCTCTAGCACAACAAACATGGTACATCTTTGTACATGTCCCTCTGAGATCTATAAAAGTGCATCATTGCTATCATATGGTACCAATGGAGCGGGATTGGTATACATGACTCAGAAGTAGAAATACTGGGTCTTAGGCAAACACAAATTTAATCTGTTAACATAGCGCCACACTGTTCTCTAGAATGGCAACATGTTCATACTCCACCAGCAATATCCCGTATCCTCACTGACACCTGCATTACCAGCTTTCTAATTTTTGTACTAAACACCTCAAATTCAGTATTTAATTTAATCCTTACTACAACTTTATCAAAGATATGGTATTACTTCAGGACCTCCTTTTTAAAACAATTTTTTTTTTTATGTTTACCTTTTGAGAGAGAGAGAGAGAGACAGACAGACAGACAGACACTGGGCGCAAGTCAAGGGGAGACAAAGAGGAAGGAGACACAGAATCCAAAGCAGGCTCCAGGCTCTGAGCTGTCAGCACTGAGGCCTGATGACGGGCTCAAACATAGGGACTGCGAGATCATGACCTGAGCCAAAGTCAGAGGCTCAACTGACTGAACCACCCAGGTGCCCGAGGGACCTCCTTTTAAAAACAAAAAAAATGTGTGTTTCTCTGTCTAGCTTCACAACACATTACATCTATGGTTTGGAACTCAAATGTGATCCATATAAGTGTAACAAGTGGTAAGTTTATCCCCACATCTGCTCAATCAATCACCCACCCCCTCCCAGACTGAAAAAGCTCAACTGAGCCCTTTTCTTGTGTCTCTCAGAATTCTGGGGAGCATCATCTCATGCTAATGTGTCATCTTCATGGTTTCTGCTGACCAAGTGATAGTAAATTCTGTTTTGGGAGATGCTGGCTCTCATGAGAATACTCTAATTGAATACTCTAATCTACTTGATTGCCTTCAAAGGTTTTCTCCTTAGATCCACAAGTACTGGGGTACAGGACTGCTAAGAAGTTCTACTTTTTCTACTTCCATGGCACTTTGAGCTAGGCTACATCAGTATTTCTTTGGTTCTCTTCTGTTTTAGGCAATCACTTTCTGTTCCCAAGTTAACATTCTGGTGAAGGAATGGAAACTTTCCAGTAGAGTAGCCTGGGGCTCTTAAGGTATTAATATTTCTACACATAACTTTCTCCTCCTCAGGGTGCTCATGAGTCCCCAGAGGAAGGGTTCAGGGATATCTTTCTACAACTCAGGGTCAATGTTTCCTGTCATTAGAGTATAGTTTAGGCCTGGGCCAGTCAGCCAGACTCTTTTCCTATCTATGGCAATTTGTCCCTTTAAGGTCCCTATTATCTCTCCCTGATTTCTCCCCTCCCTCCACCTACCACCATCCCATTCTGTGCTCTGCTAGCCTAAGAAAAAACTCTGGTTATCAAACTCAATATTCGATGTTGCTGATTGGAGGTATTTTTTTATTTAGTGAGCACACTGTTTAATTATTTTTTAATTAGTCGCCAATGTTTACAAATGAGAACTTTTGCATAAAAATCAAAACTTTCTGATTTGCTTCAGATTTTTCTTTTACCTAATTGACCCCTGCAGTCATTTGAGTTTTTGAAAACTGATTTTCTATATACGTATATATGTGTGTGTGTGTATATAACTGATTACATGTAACTGATTATAAAACATATATATATATATATATATTTGAATCCCACATATGGTCAAGATTTAATTTTTTTTAAAGCTATGTCCCATAAAAGTAATAAGTTAGGCATGTAGAAGAGGCTTATCACATACTATGTAGCCAAATCCAGTCTGATACATGAATAATATCAGGAATTTATAAAAGTAGGGTCAATGGCATTTTATTCTGATGCTTTTTACATAGCTACATGTATTATCATAGAAACAAGCATTCTATGGCTTGAATTACAGGTGTAACATCTTACTTTGATATTCTTATTAGTGTAACAGGTCCGACCAGGTTTCTTACTAACAGTACTCAACACCAGGTGTTCTTTTGCTTTCCTAATGCAGTATATAAACTTTAAAAAAAATCATGTATGTATATTTGTTTTACAACATAGCAAAATGACAAAGGAAAAAAGTAGGAGTGTGAAAGAAAACCAACTAAAAAGCCAAAGGCACAACATATAAAATCCTAGAATCGATGTGTATGATGGAAGCGGTGGATCCCGCAGTGAATCACACATGAGTCAGGAAGACATCACATAAACACATCAGTGTCAGGGACAGATGCACGCTTGCCTCAGCTTCAACAGAGTCACTAATACCATTACAGGGTAAACCTCCTAGAAGTGAAGTTGAATAAAAATTTTAGTGATCCATTATTTTGCAAAACATTTTTGCACCTGGGGTGAGATTTTTTTCAGATGATTTCTAAGACCCATTTTCACTTGAGATTCAATTTAGTTTTGGAATTAAGACTTTACTGTAGATGTGTAAACTATTCAAAAGGATATGCTAGAACATGTGCATATATATATATATATATATACACAAATATGTGGAATGTATACATAGCATATATTATATATACTGTATATTATATATACACAAGTATAAATACAAATTTATTTTAGGATCATCTATCACTGGGTATATTTTCATGACTAATTCAGTTATCAGCATCAATAAATCAGAAAATATATTTATAATGCTTTATATTCTTAACACACTTAGGAGAAGCAGGGCGATTCTTAAAATATTAGCATCCCTTATCACTTTTTCATCATGTAAAATGATGACTTATTTGCACTGTATTTACACAATTTCAAAGTATGAGATAACCAATTCTTTAGAAAAATATACCAAATTCAGCTTTTCAGTGTTGAAATAGTATCCAGAACAGTAAAACAACCTCAATGTATTACATCCTATATTCCCCTAAATGACTGCTTCATAATGATTATTTATTTCTAGGACTACTTAAATACACTGTTTAGGAAGCAATGTCCTACAAAATTTCTACTCATCTTTTGACACCTTTTGTTCTACATTATCTGCTCAAACAGGCTTAAAGATTGGGATACAACCTCCCTCCAGGGCAAATGAAAGACTAGTTTCCTAGTCTTCCTGACCAAGATAATAAAGATAATGTCTCCCTCTGGACAAAGGCTGAATACATTTGCTAACAGACACCTTAAGAGAGTTCATATTTCCTAAGCTTGAGGTTCATCGGGCATAACACATACTCCCTGTGTGTAGCATCTACCCGGGATGCTATGCATTACCCGCTGTGGGACTTAATGGGGACAAAGAAAATTACTGGAAACATGACGGCCATGCTGTATGCTATGCTGTGGCTAACAGAGTTCTTTGTCTCTGACCCATGCATCTCATAACTTCTGGCAGCATCTAGGAAACAGTGACAGGTTAACTTGTCTCACAAGTAAGATAAAATCTCAGACCCTTTACACTTGTGACACCAACAAAAGATACTGTATTTTGTGATAGTGAATACAATAAATGGCTTGCCTAAGGATGGTCAGAATATGTACTGTTTTTAGCAACAAATGTAATAATGTCAATTGCTCTAAGAACGAAACCTTTCCTGATATCTTTTTATATGGTATCTCTCCCTCCTTTGATCCTCTACAGTGTTCTTCTTACTTTCCCTACCTAAGATTATAACTGATTTATGCACGTAACTTTAGCTCCTTTATTACACTGTAAGTTATAGAGAACAAGGCATTATCTTATTTCAGTATCTTACCAATGCACAATCCCAACTAGGCACAATGCCTTCAATGCAGTCACTGCTTATTCAAGGTCTACTGATGGACTTGTATCAATCAGTACACCTTTATCACATTCTTTATAAAATCCATTCACTAAAAGAGTTAGTTTACAGTAAAATTTGAGTAACATAAGCTTGAATAACATAAAACTGCTGTAACCAGTGGCAAAGGAATGAGACAATTTTCACTTTAATCAGGAAGAAATTCTGTAGGATGTTAACACAAATCTAGGCTTTGAAAGACTTGTAGGATTTCTGAAGGAAATCACTCCGAGAGGATGGAAGGGAGAGATGCAGAAGACTGAATTATGAACACTTCCTAAAATAAAGTGATACGGAGAACTCTGCAACGGAACAATGTAATTATAGATTTACTCAAGTTTGTTGTTCTTTTTTTTTTTTTTTAATTTAATAGCCTTAGGATGGCACTCGAATGTTCGTTCATGTGACAAAAGATGACAGATCAAGACCCCACTGAAAATGGAGTTATTTTAAAGCCATCATGTACAAATATCCTATCAGGATAGTAAGGGAAATGACTGTCTTCATTTACTGTAGAAGTCTGGATGGCCTTTGGTTCTGTTCCAGAGTTTAGCATCAACAAAAACCCATACAATTAATCTGTTTTCCTGCACAAAACATTTTTTAAAGGCAGTTAAACTACAGGGTGTAATGCTATTTCCAACTTTTCTGTTCCAAAAAGAGGCATAAAAAGCAAAAGGTTAAAAATACATCATTTCATCACAATACTCCTATAATACAATTTAATTGTTCCAATACACATAATGGACTATTTACTATTCTTGCATATCTTAAAGGAGAAAAAAATAAAGTAAAAATTAAATTACAAGGCTATTTTTTCTGGACTCCCTACTGAGTCTCGTAATTATGCTACGATTAAGGATTTAACAGCTTACTGTTACAAGACGTTATGACACTCAGAGATTTAGAAAAGCAAAAACAAATGCACAAAGAGGGAATAATTTAACTGTCTAAAAAAAGACTTCCATTTTTATTTAAATAAATAAATAAGAAATAAAGTGATCCAGTAAATCTCTTTTCATGGGATATATTTAAATGGCTAAGTCACTATTATAATTTCATCTAATATTATTTTTCTAAATTTCATTTTTCTAAACACATTTCTATTTATATTTTGCCTATCTACATTTCACATCTATGCACAGTACCAGTGTCCATCGATGTATATTTTAACTATTTGTCCTATAAATAGCATGAAAAGAAAATAGATATAACACATTAAAAAAGTCCTAATGGTTTATAAATGATACTCTTTAACCTGACATATTACCGTTCTCAGTGTTTATGCTTCTATACTTAATCATAACGACTGTCATTATTCAAGTAGTTTATATGCCAAAATTATAATCTTTTGAACTATAAACAAGATTTGTATTTGAAATGTTTATACTCCAAAGCATTTGAACTAGAACAATATTATTACTACAGGAACATTATTGGCCTGCTTCATGCCCTTTTTAATGGATGAATTTACTCAAATGCTATCATTAATGTGAAATACCATGTGCCATTTATATGCAAATTATTTTTAATGCCTGTTCCACGCAGTAAAAAAATTAAATTCTAAAATACAAGAACTTCCTTTACTTTTGATGCGGTAAAGTCAAATAAATGGGAAAAGTATAAATACTTAGAAAAACCAAGTGTCTAAAAGAGTTCTCTGTACAAATATTCCAATTAACTAGTGTAATGTTAACTAAGAATAATAGTGGTGAGAATAATTTTAGAAAAAAACCCTTAAATTTAGAAACTTAGAGAAAAACTGCCGATGAATGTTTGTTAAATTTAAATACTAATATGGGATAGTCTATGAAGTCCCATAAAATATAGCTTACATAAATATATCTACTTTTGATTTCTTTGGGAAATGGAAAAGAAGAAAAGAAAATGTTGTACCTCAAACCAGTATTGCAATCTTCCAGAGAAAAGTTTTTCTTTGTTTTTCAGGAAATTTCAGTAATCCTCAAATGAGCACAGATTGCATGGGTCTATAAAGACTAAATACAGTCAAGCTAATCACTTACCATGGCTGAATACTGGAGCTGGCTTGGCTCTCAATCTCCGCCATAAGTAAACAGGTGGAGTAGAGTTCTTTCTTACACTTATCAGTGTTTTTTCTCCACTCCATTCCTGTCACCAACAACTAACTATTCCACTAGTTCTTCACCATTTCGAAGGTAAAATACAGTCATGCTAAGGAAGTAAGAACCAAGGGAAAACAAACACCACGTAACAAAAGGCAGGGCTCATGGTATACTGAAGACTGGTTTGGGGGACATGAAGTTCACACCAAAGCAGTAATTTGCTTCTCAGTGGTGTGTAACAGTGGGAAGAGCATAGGCTTCTCGGACAGACACACTTGGTTTTAAATTCTAACTACGACTTACTGGCTTCATGGCTTTATTTTCCTCTTCCTTCCATTCATCCAACATACTAATGCTCAAGTGATCACACATACTATAATAGCAGTTATGTTATGCACATCTTTAGAGACTCTCTCACTGGCTCATACGTTGAGTAGATTAGGTTTCAACAGCACAGTGGTCAATATTCTCCATGATCTTATCTCAACCACATTTCTATCTTTAACTCTCACTCCGTACCCTGTTCCCACCCACACCCCCCCACTTCACCTGTATGTGTTAGCCATGGTTATTAGTTATTATTTTAAACTACTCTAAAATTTCTGTTCTTTCCTCACTCTGTTCCCACTACCAATCTGTACAAATTAAAATTCCAAGTATCATTAAAAGTCCAATTTAAATTATATCCACTCCAGGAACCCCTACCTCCTAGATTTCGTATACTTTCTTAGCATTTTATTTAGACACTTATTATAGTTTCATTTAAACTGTGCTATATATGACAAATGTGTGTGTATGGACCTTCATTATATTACAAATATCTTATGGTAGGGATTGTTCTATTCATTTCTTCATTTTTCATATCCCTATGTGTCTTTCTAAAATGTAGTTGAGGGGTGTCTGGGTGGCTCAGTTGCTTGGGTGTTCAACTCTTGATTTTGGTGCAGGTCATAATCTCGTGGTCCATGGGATCAAGCCCTGCATTAGTCTCTACACTGACAGCACAGAGCCTGCTTGGGATTCTCTCTCCCTCTCTCTCTGCCCCTCCCCCCACTTGTGCTCTCTCACTCTCTTTCAACATAAATACATAAACATTAAAAAAAATTAGAATATAGTTGAATGGCCCTAAAATTATGTAGGACTCTTTCACCTTACTTAGAAATGGTAGCACATTAGAATCATGTTCTGATTCTATGTCTAGTTTACAAAATAAATTTTTCTCATGGAACATAGAAAACAGTATAAAAGTATTTTATTTTTATTATTTTTTTAAATGTATATTTATTTTTGAGAGAGAGACACACACAGAGTGCAAGGGGGTAAGGGCAGAGAAAGAGGGAAACACAGTAGCAAATACTTAGATGGCACTTAGTATGTTCTAGGCACTGCTTAGGCATTTAATAACTCAATGAATTGTCTCAAAAAGCTGTGAGATAAGTATTATGATTACCTCTCTGTCACGGATGTGGAATAAGTTGCCCTAGCTCACTCATCTTGTAAGTGGCAGACTGGATATGGGAGCCCACAGCAGTGTGAGTATGTACTCTGTGTTCTTGCTACCACATTCTAGTACTTTTCAAAAAGTGTAGTAATATCTGTGAGGGGCCCCTGGCTGGCATCTGACTTCAGTCAGGTCATGATCTCACGGTTTGTGGGTTTGAGCCCCACACTGGGCTCCATGCTGACAGCTCAGAGTCTGGAGCTTGGACCCTGGTTGGGATTTGCATTCTCCCCTCGCACTCTGCCCCTCCCCCGCTCACACTCTGTCTCTCAAAAATAAACGTTAAAAAAATCTTTTAAAAAAATCTGTGAGTTAAAACGGTTAAAAGGAAATAAAACGGAAAATTAATATGTTGGCTATTTTTGCTAACTTTCAAAAAATATTAACTGTTGGTTAGCTAAACCTTATTCTAGAAATAAAATACTGATCAGAAAAAATGAGGACAAACTTTCAACCAGTAAAGAAACACAAGAAAATATACCAGACCTAACACTTCTTTAATGGTAAGTTTAAATAAATGTGATAAACACAAATACGGAAATAAATTTTTCTCATGGAACATAGAAAATAGTATAAAAGTATTTTATTTTTATTATTTTTTTAAATGTATATTTATTTTTGAGAGAGAGACACACACAGAGTGCAAGACACTCAAGAGGTACAAACAAATTGAAGGTTGAACATGTGAGAAGAATCATACACATTTCTTTCCAAATGATCTACATTGGAAGTGCTTCCTCAATACAAAACTATAATTTTAAAACTAAGTACTAAATAAAAGAAAATTTAATGACGAATGTTTTATCAGATGAAAAAAAGGGGCAGAGAAAGAGGGAAACACAGAATCCAAAGTAGGCTCCAGGCTCTGAGCTGTCAGCACAGAGCCCGATGAGGGGCTTGAACCCACAAATTGCATGATCATGACCTGAGCAGAATCGGATGCTTAACTGACTGAGTCACCCAGGCACCGCCAAAATATTTTCAATAATTCTTAGATGCTATATGAAAAAATTTACCTTGTGTAATATCAAGAAGGATTTTTATTTTGATTATTACTAGTTTTAGGTTACTAATGAATTTTATCATCACTCATCATTTTGAAATGATATACATTATTAAAATGTTTTAAAGTCACATGAAAAGGTTTTTTTTAAACCTATTTTAAAGGATTGAATTACTACATAATTGTGCAAATACAGGGTTGATTCTTAAATGCTAAGAAGATACCAGCATAATTGTAGCTATTTCTTTTTTTTCCTTTCTTGAGCATATTTTTGATATATCTAACATATTGAGAGGTTTTTTTTTTTTCAAGTTGTTTAACTCTAAAAAAAACCTTAACTCATTAATCTTGCGTGTATCTATATAAATCTTCTTAGATTTAAGTCCAATTATATTGTATCACTGATTAAAGTTCAAAAAACTATGCGTTATGGAAAAGTAAAATTTAATTCTTCTGAGTGTCAAATTGCTCACCAGAGAATTTAATAATAACACAATAAACTATAATTCTCCCTGATGGCCACATCTCGACTTCTCAAGAGGTACAAACAAATTGAAGGTGGAACATGTGAGAAGAATCATACACATTTCTTTCCAAATGATCTACATTGGAAGTGCTTCCTCAATACAAAACTATAATTTTAAAACTAAGTACTAAATAAAAGAAAATTTAATGACGAATGTTTTATCAGATGAAAAACAAAAGCCAATTTAAACATGAATAGCCCTGGATTCCCATGGTTAGAATCCTATCCCAAGTTAGACACTGTGGTATTTCATCATAAATTGTTTTTAAAAGATCCAGGTTGCATCTACAGGAAATCACGTGAAAAGCATCTGCCAGGATGTTATGTCTTCCCCCTTCCACATTTTCTATTCATACTAATGTCCTGGTATTGTCACAATGTAATCAGAACGTCTCAAGATGCTTTAATTTTTCACTCATATAATGGTTTCCTCTAATTCATTCAAAACTTTTTAAACCAAAGGATTTCAGAAAAAGATAAAAGGAAAAAAAATTAATTTCATGCGAAGTTCTTGATGAAATCAGTTTCACCTAAGAAGTCTCACATTATCTGTAGATTTTATAGACCTTTGAAGAGAGCAATTGGCAGAAGCCACCCTTTTATGGCAGGTGTGAGGTTCTCATTAAATAAAATACAACATGAGATAAAACAAATGGAATTACAAAATTGAAATTTTCACAGGGCAGAGTATGATTTAACACGAGGAGCGACTTTTTTCAGTGTGAGTCATAGGGCTTTTATGAATGTAATACAAATACAACAGAACAGAATTTCATTGCAAAAGACTATTATTACAAAGTCTGGGAAACGCTATGAATGAAAGAAATCATAAAGCAAAACCAGTAACTAAAAAGACTATTAAAAACAGTAAGTCTAGGGGCGCCTGGGTGGCGCAGTCGGTTAAGCGTCCGACTTCAGCCAGGTCACGATCTCGCGGTCCGTGAGTTCGAGCCCCGCGTCGGGCTCTGGGCTGATGGCTCAGAGCCTGGAGCCTGTTTCAGATTCTGTGTCTCCCTCTCTCTCTGCCCCTCCCGCGTTCATGCTCTGTCTCTCTCTGTCTCCAAAATAAATAAAACGTTGAAAAAAAAAAATTAAAAAAAAAAAAACAGTAAGTCTATTAAATAGTAAGTTCTTATCTATTTCAAAACTGCATAGAAAAAATCATTCTTACATGCATATATACCCATATAAATTCTGATTATTATGTATAAAAAATTATTTATTTGCATCACATATAGGACCACTATTTCCTAGTGCTTACAGGAGCACATAATCCTTCAGCATTTCACAATCCTGGATGCACATACAATCACCTGAGAGAATTTTTAAAATCCTCACTTCAGCCAAGGGGGAGATGCATCACAGCATACATATTATTTACAAAGTCCTCAGGCATTATTAATGTGCAGCTGAAGTAAAAACTACTGTCACACTGTAAAACAGGATGCAACTTTGTTTGCCAGTGGGGAAGTGGGTAGGTGGTTGGTGGGGTTGGGGGTGGAGGCAGAAGGCAGACAAAATTAACCTTAAAGAAAGTAGAGAATAATTAGTTTTTTTTATGTGGTTCTGGCAACAAGTACAGTGGGATTTGCAAGAAGGCAGACAATGAAGAAAACGTATTTACTGGGTGATGTCAGGATTAACAAGAGATACATTTTTCATTCTTTTACTGTCTACATTCTTTGAGTTCCTGTAACTTCAAACCAGAATATAACATAATACTCACTCTAAAGAAGCTATCTTATAAAGTACACTGGCAAGTAAACAGTCAATTTTAATCAAATGTAAGAATCAAAATCAGACCAAGGTTTAAGAAAGGGTTGGGAGAATCTTCAAATCTAGTTTAGAAATGAAAGGAAATAGTTTTTTAAAAAGTGGATGTGTTGAAGGTTAGTCTGGGGAAGGAGAGTGTGTAAGGACAAGGAGTTATTAAAGGACAAAGAGAGGTGCTCAACATCAATAGTCATCATCAAACCACAATAAGGTATCACTTCGCAACCATTAAAATGGCTATTAAAAATAAAAAATAATGTGTTGGTGAAGATATGGAGTAAAGGAAACTCTTATGCAATGTTGGTTGAAATATCAACTGGTATAGCTACTGTGGAAAACAGCAGGGAAATTCCTCAAAAATTAAAACTAGAACGACCAAATGATCCAGCAATTCCACTTTTAGGTATATATCCAAAGGAAATAAAAAGAGAATCTCAAAGAGATATCTGCATTCCCATGTGGCCTTATTCACAGTAGCCAAGAAATGAAACCAAGTTAAGTGTCTGTCAAAGGACGAATGGATTAAGAAGATGTGGTGTCCATATACACAATGGAATATTATTCAGTCATGAGATAAAAGGAAATCCTGTCATTTACAACAACATGGATAGACCATAAGAGCGTTATGCTAAGTGAGATAAGTCAAAGACAAAATACTATGTGGTATCACTTAAATGTAGCGTCTCCAACAGTCAGACTCAGTAACAGAGAGTAGACCAGCAGTTGCCAGAAACGGGGAGTGGGGGGGTGGTGGTGGGCAGGGATGGACATGGGAAGATGTTAATCCAATTTCCAGTTATAAGATGAATATAAGATGAGTAAGTTCTGAGGACCTAATGTACATGATGTTGATAGTGATGAATACTGTATTATACACTTAAAAGTTGCTAACAGAGTAAATCATAAATGTTCTCACTACAAAACAGAAATGGTAACCATGTGACATGATGGAGGTGTTACCTAACGCTGTGGTGGTAAATCATTTTGCAACATATAAATTTATCACATCAACATGTTATTTAAACTTACATAATGTTATATGCCATTATAACTCAATAAAATTGGAAAAAGTGAAAACAGAAGTGATGAGTTAGCAATGTATTGGTGTGGACAAGTGGAGATTACACTAAAAAGGTAGGTAAGAGTAGATCATAAGAACCTATAACTGCTAAACTGAGAACTTGATGTTTATTTTTACTTAAAATTTTTAATGTTTTATAAGATAAAAGTTACGGAGCAAGAGCTGTTAACTATGGCCTGAGAAATCACGAAATGCATAGCCTTCAATGAGAAAAAAAACACATCATTATGTATTTGCATAATCTCCAGTGGAAATTTGACATTTCTATCATATAAATGCAGGAAATAAATCAAAGGAGTATTAATATGGAGCTTAATAACCAAGAGAAATAACAGATATTTAATATTACTTTAGAATTGTTATAAGTAGCTCATATTATTAATATTCATCAGTAATTTGGAATTACAGTACTGAAAAGACCAGCTGCTAGGTATTATTACTGTTGTTATTATGTTTTAAAGTTAATATTTACTTTTATTTATTTTTATTTTTTATTTTTTATTTTTTTTTAATTTTTTTAATGTTTATTTATTTTGGGGACAGAGAGAGACAGAGCATGAACGGGGGAGGGGCAGAGAGACAGGGAGACACAGAATCGGAAGCAGGCTCCAGGCTCTGAGCCATCAGCCCAGAGCCCGACGCAGGGCTCCAACTCACAGACCGTGAGATCATGACCTGAGCTGAAGTCGGACGCTTAACCGACTGAGCCACCCAGGCGCCCCTATTTATTTTTATTTTTTATTTTTTAGAGAGAGACAGAGCGAGAGCAGGAGAGGGGAGGGGGGCAGAGGGAGAAGGAGGAGAATCCTAAGCTGTCTCCAAGTTCAGTGCAGAACCCAATGTGGGGCTTGAACTCACGACCCTGGGATCATGACCTGAGCCAAAATCGAGAGGTGGATGCTCAACCAACTGAGCCACCCAAGAGCCCCTCTAGGTCTTTTTTTTTTTTTTTTTTTAACGTTTATTTATTTTTGAGACAGAGAGAGACAGAGCATGAACGGGGGGGAGGGCAGAGAGAGAGGGAGACAGAGAATCTGAAACGGGCTCCAGGCTCTGAGCTGTCAGCACAGAGCCCGACACAGGGCTCGAACTCACAGACCGTGAGATCATGACCTGAGCTGAAGTCGGACGCTTAACCGACTGAGCCACCCAGGTGCCCCTAGGTCTTTTTATTTAATATACAATTATGAAACTACATGTTTTCGTACTATAAAATGTTATTCTTTTTTTTTTTTAATTTTCTTTTTTAAAGTTTATTTATTTTTGACAGAGAGAGAAAATGTGAGCTAGGGAGGGGCAGACAGAGAGGGAGACACAGAATTCAAAGCGGGCTCCAGGCTCCGAGCCATCAGCACAGAGACTGACGGGGGCTCGAACTCACAGACCATGAGATCATGACCTGGGCCGAAGTCGGATGCTTAACAGAATGAGCCACCCAGGTGGCCCCAAAATGTTATTCTTGTAGTGTGGTAGCTGTATTTCAATATATTCATGATTTGATAACTCTTTTCAATATTTTATTTTGTAATCCCACATAATGATTTAATGCATTTAAGGGTCCACAGACTTCCCCAGACTGCCAAATGGATCAATGACACAAAAAAGGTTGAGAACCCCTATACAAAACTATTATTTGTTGCTGATGTTATAGAAAGAGAGGAAATGATATTGTAGAAAAGACAGAAAATAACCAATTCTTAAGAAAAGTCAACAGGGTGCACTACAGAGCGCGGGAAGAAAGAATGGCACTTCATGAAAGGAAAAAGAGCACCAACCCCCCCCCCCCCCCCGTAACAAGGAGGGAGGTATAAAAGTCACACAGAAGCAGCAAACTTGGTGATGGGACAGAGAGGATCCACCTGTTTGATGGTTAGTAAAAATGAAGGTTAGTAATCTTCCTGAAGAGATCATCAGGGCTAATCCATTGGAACATAACCCTAGATAGTGGCTTCAGGCCCCATGGGAAGTACTGACACCCCCCCAACCCCAACCCCACCCCAAGTGATCAACAATCAAGAGCTGGACTCATATCCCCACAAAATGCTCTGTGCAGCTCCCAATCTGACTCCACCCTTCCAAACCTTTCAAACACTTCAATTAAATCATCTCAAATGCCTGGTGTGTCTAGCAAAATCCACTGTAACTTCCACCTCTTTTTCCAGTGTCCTTTTACCTCCTTGCTTTAATTACACCCAGCATGTCCCTTGAAACTACTGTTTCTCAACCAGCCCTTTCTATTGGTAATGGCTTTGTCATTGTAAACCCACATGTTAAGGAAGATGATTTAATTGACCTTTCTTGTCTGTTAACTAATTAATCTTCACTCTCTCTAAATTCATCTACCCAACAGAAATTTAAAACTAAAGAGTAGGGGCACTTGAGTGGCTCAGTCAGTTAAGTATCTGACTCTGGCTCGGGTCATATTTCATAGATCGTGAGTTCGAGCCCCGCAATGGGCTCTGTACTGACAACGTGGAGCCTGCTTGGGATTCCCTATCTCTCTGCTCCTCCCCTGCTCGCTCTCTCTCTCTCTCCTCAAAATAAATTAATTAATTAAGAAAATAAAACAAAATAATAAATGTAAAACCCTTGCTATTTTGAAGCTCATGTGATCACAACAATACTTGCTATCTTTCCTTGTAGTCGTCCACCATCATTTTTTGTCACATGCTCATTAGTTGAAAGATTTTTTTTCACCTAGATTACTGTTTTTATCTTCATAAGGATAAATCGTTAGCTATTACCCATGCCAGCTGGTGCCCTATCCTCTGATCATTCAATGATCTGGCCCTTGGAATCAACCTCAGCCATACACTCTGATGTTACTTCTCTAGCCCTCCATAGCCCAATATGGGAGCCATTAGTCACAACTGGCTATTGAGCCTTGGAATATGGCTACAAGCCAGGTGGCTTATCAAGTATCACTTCCCTGGAAAATCTTTCCCTGACCACCCTATCTAATGTAGCAACCTTGTAACTCTTGTCTCCCTAACTCTCTTTATTTTTCTTCACAGCACTTATCACTATCTGATACTACAGTATGGTATTTTCTTTTTCCTTTTTTTTAATGTTTATTTATTTTTGAGAGAGAGACAGAGAGAGACAGAGAGAGAGAGAGAGAGAAAAGCAGGAAGGGGCAGACAGACAGGGAGATACAGAATCCCAAGCAGGCTCCAGGCTCTGAGCTGTCAGCACACAGTCACATGTGGGGCTCCAACTCATGAACTGCGAGATAATGACCTGAGCCAAAGTCGGATGCCCAACCAACCGAGCCACCCAGGCATCCCATTCTTTATTTTCTTTAATATAGTCTTTTATAATATATACATCCTGCTTCTGAAATAAAAATTGGGTTATGAAAATTATCATGAAAAAATAAAATCAAAAATAAATAAAAATGCTACTGTAGTTGCAAAGACAGTGAGGTATAAGGTGGGGGTAAACAAATGAATCAAGGGAAGACTAATGAAAAATACGTGGATGAAACAGATCAGTGGAAGGTCTGCAGAGTTTGTGGATCACTAGGAACTCAGACACTGCTAGAGGGAAGAGGCCTTTGTAAAACCACTTTCTACTTTGGAAAAATATTAGGCATTATCTTGTGCGGGTGAACATCAACAGTAATTAACCTATAACCAACCATTTCACTCCAGAATATACGCCCTGGGGATATTCCTGCAGGAATGTATATTAGGAGATGTTTACAACAGTGATCACAGAAACATCAGTAAAACAAAATACTGGGTACCACCCAACTATCCTTTGACAGGTAATGAGTAAATTGTGCTATATTCATATGATGTAATACGTTACATACAAGTCCAAGTGAATAACAAGAGCTTGTAACATAGTATCTAATGTGTGCCAAACATAGCTCTTGGTCCTTTACTTCCATTAACTCATTTTCATCGTCAGAGAAGACTAACACTTTTCCTTTTCCAAATGAGGAAACAGGCATAACAGGGTAAAGGAATTTACCAAATGTTATAAATGCAGAGCCAGGATATGAACCTAGAAATCTAATTTGTGTTCCTAATTCACTATTCTATTTCTACAACAAATGGACTACATCAACAAATATGATAACTGAATCTAAGAAATAATACTGAATAAAACAAAAACAAAATAATCCCACAAGACTGTAATATACTATTGTGTATCATTTTTACATAGCTCAAAATAAGTAACTCTAAACAGTATACTATACAGGAAAAAATTATTATGATAAAATGTTTTAAAATAAAAATAAAAACAAAAACAGCCATAAAATACAGGGTAGTAATTGCCTCTATGTAGCAGAGGCATGCGGAGGGAAAGATGGAGGAAGGTAAAGTAGCCTCTACAATGGGACTGGAGATAACTCTCATTCTTGACTTGGGTGGTGGGTTTACAGGTGTTAGCTTCAATATTATGCTTTATAACATGTTTATATTATTCATATGTTTTAAGTATAAAATATTGCATTTCAAAAGACATTAAAAGCTAAGAAATAAATACAAAGTGACAAAATAGAGAAAATGGGCTTTGGATATCCTCAAGGTGCTTGATCTCATGGGAAGAAGGAGGGATTTCATACTACATGGATACATATTTAAGGGTAGTTTTGTTTTTGTTTTTGTTTTTTTTTTTTTTTTCATGGTGGAGTCTGGATCCTGCTTATAGAATGATGGGCTAGACTTAGTGGTTTGACCCTCAGCAATTTTGCCTCTGAAGGGGGGTCTGGTAATGTCTGGAGACTTTTAGATTGTCATGACTATGGGGAGAGTTCTATTGGCATCTTGGAGGGAGGCCAGGGAGAGCTAAATAGTCTACAATCCACAGGATGCCCTCTTCCCCAACTTAAACTTGTTTATAGTATCAATAGTACTGAGGTTGAGAAACCCACAGATATATAAAGCAAAACAGAAAAGATTAAAAATATAGTACCAGGTAAATAATCGAGGGAGCAAGGTCCAGAAAAGATGAGAGGAAAGCTTGGCCCAGAGACTGACACACTACACCTTCAGAGCCTGGAAAGTACTGAAGCACCTTCATTCTCAAGTCCACTTCATTCAACAGAGGGTGCATGACATAGACCTAGCTCTAATTCTGCTATTACTGAAAACAAACACTCAAGTCCTAACTGAAGTTTCACCGCTAATCATTCTGTGGAAACAGGCGGGGAAGGTACAATATAACAAATGCAGCAGGGGTGAAGTTACCTCAGAGCTAATGAAACTTAAGCCTCAGGACTCCTTGCTGGTACTTGGCCCTTGTGGGACCCAGGGAAGGACCTTAGCAACTTTGAAACTTATGTTTGAATAAGTCTATTTCCTGAAGAGGTCTGCTAAACCATATACACTTCAGGCCCCACAAAATGAGGCTTTACCCTTGAATGTAAGAAAGTTATTGAATTTAATAATTTGTGTAGCTACTTTCCTTGACATCCTTGTGAGATGGCACCCTGAAGCTTCAATAGCCACGTACTAGTCTGTTTAGTTCCCTAAGACACAGTTTATAAAATCCTACCACTCTCCTGCCTAAGGGTACAGTTAGGCCAAAACAATAAAGGAGAATAAGTACATGATTCAATTTCCTCTGCTCTAAAAGGGGGATCACATTAATGTGGCAAGCTGATACCTCTTGATCTTAGTTCTAAGTAGGAAACAACAGCTGCTGAAAACCATTAGGAGATTCTATGTACATAGCAATCATTTAGAAAGCCTGCTTAAATATGGATTCCAGGGACCATCTCCATGAGGGTTACATGATCCTGACCCAAGGATAACAATTTAAGAACCAGAATGCAAAGATTCTTAATCTTCTGGGGTTAAGATCCCTTGAAGGATCTTTCCATATTTACATACTTAAAATGTTAATACAGGGGTTGTATTAGTTTATGATGGCTGTGGTATAACAAAACACCATGGATTGGGTGGCTGAAACAACAGAAATTTGTTTTATCTTAGTTCTAGAGGCTGGAAGTCCAAGATCAAGATGTTGGCAAGACTGGTTCCTTCAGAGGCCACTCTTCTTGGCCTATAGACACCTGCCTTCATGCTGTGACTCACATGGTATTTCCTTTCTAGGCATGCACCCCTAATGTTTCTTTGTGTGACCAAATTTCCTCATTTTATAAGGATAAAAATCATATTGCATCAGGGTCCATCCTAACGGCCTCATGTTAATTTAACCACATCTTTAAGACCTTATTTCCAAATACAGTCATATTTGAGGTACTGGGGGTTAGGGCTTAAATATATGAATTTTAGGGGACATTCAATCCACAACAGAGATTGTTCTATGGATCCCATACTTAGGATCCCTAGCTTAGATATTCCTTCACAGGAAATCAGAGCACGTAGATGATCTGAGAGAAAAAGAAGAGGGCCATATGGTGAACACCACAGTTAGTGGGGGAAAGACATCCAAGCAGAGAAAGAGAGAAAAACCACTGAATTTGACTGGAAAGAGGAGGTCATAGATAGTCTTAGAAACATTTGCGTGTGTGTGTGTGTGTGTGTGTGTGTGTGTGTGTGTAATGTAAATACGATACATATGTTACATATATAAAGAGATAGTATTTCTTTTAAGAACTACTGAGAAAATAAAATTAAAGATGATACTAAAAAGCAAAGAGTATGTGCTTCCACTCCCTCGTACAACTACTAAAATGACAGTAAAGGACACAGTCCAAAAAGGACAAACAGAACTTGAGTAGAGAAGCCAAAGAAATGTCAGCAACATTTTGGAAGTTCTACGACATATGGAAAAGTGTTGACTGGCTTTGCACACTAGAAAAGCTGAAATCTAAATGCTTGCAAGGTGAAGGGAGCCAATAAGCAAGCTGATTCATGAAAAAGAACTTTAGAAATGCTCAGGAATTCAAAGTCTACGGTCTCTCTGAGAATAGGCATGGTGGGTGTGGGTGAAATCAGGAGAAATGGTCCAAAGTTTGTACAATAAATAGGCCAGAAAACCGAGGGAAAGAGAATCAAGAGGAAAATAAAAAGAAGGAAAAACATTTAACAAATAATGAACATTTCCAGAGCTGAAGGCCATGAGGCCTCCTGTAGAAGGCCCAATGTGGATGAAAAAGATCAACTCTAAGAGAAATTTGAGAAAAATTTGAAACACAGAGGTGCTTGGGGTCAAAATTCAGGGTTAGGTTGCAGGAAACAGGTTACATACAAAACTTAGAAATTAAAAAGCCATCAACTTCTCAGAAGCTATACTGAAAATCTGAAAACAATGGAACGATATCCTCAAACTTCTAAAGCCAATGATTTTCATTGGAGAATTTTATACTCACCTATCAATTGTATGTGAAGTTTGAATAATATTATTTTGAAACATAAAAAACTCAACATTTTACTTTGACTCCTTATTCAAGAAGTTACCAGAAGGCACACTTCCCCAAAAGGTCGTAATAAACTCAGAAAGAAGACTCTACAAATGAGAGGGAGAGTGGATGCTCCAGGATAATGGTGAAGTTAAACCCTGGGATGCTAAAAGAACCAGAAAGGATGCGCCTAATTTAAAAACTGGTCGGGGGTGGGGCGCCTCGGTGGCTCAGTCGGTTAAGCGCCCAACTTAAGTGCTCAGGTCATGATCTCACAGTTCGTGGGTTCGAGCCCCGCATCGGGCTCTGTGCTGACAGCTCAGAGCCTGGAGCCTGTTTCAGATTCTGTGTCTCCCTCTCTCTCTGCCCCTCCCCTGCTCATGCTCTATCTCTCTGTCTCAAAATTAAATAAACATTGAAATAAAAAGAAACTGGTGGGGGGGATGGGCTAAACAGGTGATGGGCATTAAGGAGGGCACTTGCTGCGATGAGCACTGGGTGTTATATATAAGCGATGAATCACTAAATTCTACTCCTGAAATTTAAAAAAAATCTTGAAACTAATGAAAACTGAGAGACGGAGAACAAGTCTGGTAGAGAGTTTGGTGTTTGGTGAAAAATTAGTGAAAGTAATATAAAACTCTAAGTGAATAGAAAAGAAAGGGTGGGGATAATATTTAATCTCGGGATAAAAAAGAAGTGGGATCGATTTTCCTAATTATACTAATCTAAATGGTTATTATTTACTCAAAATTGTGCTATAGCTAAATGAGGGGACAGATAACTGGGGGATGTTGGTATAGTGCAGAGACATTTTAGCTACAGTACTGGAAGAAAAGAACACTAAAGCCTTCATCTTTCTTAAGAGAAAGTGAACAGATACTGTCTAAAAATCAATGGTGTCAAGTAAGAACAGTATTAGAAATGTTATTTAGAAAATGGAGGTTAAGAATGAGAAGAAACAACAAAAGAGTTTGAAATAATTTTCTCTAGGGTTTAGGAACTGGCAGAGATGAAGGGATGCTGTTTTTCATCATAAATTCTTTTAAGTGACTTTAACAACTACGGACATTGATCATTTTGACAAACATAAAAGTAAATGTGTATTATAAAGAAAATGTATTATGTAATATTTTTATGCCAAAAAATACTATTGTCTAAATATTTCTGCATGTTTTAAGATTGATTTGGGTCAGAAAAAAAATTCAGCTCAACTCAACTCTGTATAAACACAGACTCAAAGTGCTGTCTTTCTCATCACAGTTAACCTTTGCTTGAAAATGCTGGGCACTTGCCTATTTTAATACACTTCAATCCACCGAGTCTAAGGAGCATCCACCTGAATCAATGATATTACCAACAGAACATCAAGGGTTAGCTATATCAAGTTCACACAGCCATTCGTTAGGCTAGGGTTTTTGTAGTATAAATCCTAGATGGATTGCTGGTAAAAGCATGTTGGAACCAAATTCAGATCTCAGGACAGTGGGTGTGGTGACAAGGGCCATTATGCAAAGACTAATGTCAAACACACTAATCCAAAGTCTTCTGGGAATACAGAGATCAGTGATGTGCTAGAAAAGTTCATTATTGATAATTTATAAATTTCTCTCAAAATGATTTCATTTTCAACGAATACTTTATTTCTTTCAAAAAGTAATCACTCAGAATATTAAAATGGCTGACAATCAAAAAACTAATTCAAGTAACACCATGCAATAAGTTATCCCTCAACCCTTTCTCTCCCTCCTGATACAGTCTGATGTTTCCATACCTCTCGATAGCCATTGCTGATTTGTTCCAAACTGAGAGAATATACAAGATCCTTGCCTCCCACAAAGAGTCTCTCTTGATATTCATCCAGAAGCATTGCGTGGAGATCAAGAAACCCAAAAGGACTATGAAAAATTGATGTTCGATTTAGATCCAAGAGTTCTGAAAGGCAAAAGAAAATGTTCACTCAACAAGTCACAATACCAATACCTTTGTAACACTTTTATCACGGCTCTATTGTCATGCCTATTGGAACTATATAGTTAACATTCATTTTATGACAAATGTAAAGCCTTTAGAATTTATTAATCAAAGGATTAAAAATACGCAGTGCTTTACAATACCATATTGAACACTTGAAAGTTGCTAAGAGAATAGATCTTGAAAGTTCTTATCACAAGAAAAAAATTTGACGTGATGTTATGGATGTTAACTAAACTTGCTGCAGTAGTGTATCCATAATATGTACGTATATCAAATCACGTTGTGCACTTCAAATTTATACAATGCTACATATTAATATTTTCTTGATAAAACTAGAAAAACTAAAAAAAATTGTTCAACCAGTAAAAAAAGTGTAACTGGGAATAAATTTTAATGTGCACAAAGTAAAATCTTTTATAATTTTGTGACTCTAAAATAAGGTAAATAGTTTATGTTTTTACATAAAGAAAGAATTATCTTTCACAATCTTTATGTAAAGTGCTATGTGGAAGAATCATTCTATTGTGACTTTTATACTTACTTTTCTATGTGTAACAAAAATTCTAAATATACAAAAAATATTCTATTTTTTTTCACAAAAAAATCTTCTAAAAGTGTGTCCATTTAATTCCAGATGAACACCAACTCACAAAAAAATGTATCTACTTGAAACTAGTTTTGAAAGTCACATCCATAATCAATTAATTACTACTGACCTTTATTTTACTGATAAACTCAGGTGTCTAGAAATTAAATGATTACGCTATACCCCTATACATACATTATTACAACAAAAGATCACTCAAATTATATATATACACATACCATGAGGATTAAAGTACAACCGATGTGTATGTCATCACAGAAAGTCCTGTAGACTGAGAATCTGAAGAGCCACATTCAAGTCTTTGCTTTGCCATTAACTGCCTGAGTCACCTTGAACAATCACTTAGCCTCTTTATTGACTGATGGTGAGCCTGGCTTCTTCACATGTTAATCGCCCTTCTATATTCAAAATTATTAATTCTTTTACTAAATTGCATTTCTAGAGTGGAGGTCATAAAAATACTGTAAAAAAAAATAAACCCAACACCCAGATATTTTAGAGAGTCTTTCAAAGTGCAGTATAAAACCTGTATTTTTGGAAGTTTAACAAATTGAAGGAGTATAATCAATAAGTGTAAATATCAAATGTGCCATATTTAAGCTTACTTAAAGGGAAGTGGTTAAAATATTCATTTATGACTTTTCATATATTTTAATTATTATAGGGTCTAAGAATACTTTTTTTTTTAAGTTGTAAGGAATTTTGGATCTTATTTTGATTTATTTATATTGCCTCAGAGAAATTGCTGCCAAGATACATTTGGATACATTAAATTGAGTATCACACACATGATTTAGGCAAAAAGTCAAGAAATTTCATCACTTATGAAGACACTTCTAGAATAATTCCTCAAGTCACATTAAGTTTTTGAATTTAGAAGACCAAAAGAATAGACTATCATTTTCTTTAAACATTTTCACAAAATGAGAGAAGCGTCCTGAGTTGCTTCTTCAATTCTCCACTTTGACCATCACCATACAACACAATAGTGCCAAGGACTGATTCCTAAAATGTTCAAGCATGTCAGTAGATACATTATTTCAGAATCATGACACTGACCAAAACGTATCAATGCGACAATTTATATTTTTCTTATCAATTTCCACAGGCATAAATCCTTACTGTGATCCTCAATTTTTGCTAAGACACAAACTGCCCTTCTTAGCTGTCTGTGATTCTCTGACAATCTTGACTTTAAGTCAGAAAAGGTCACAAGTATCCATTATGAGTAAATATTTGCGTTTTAAACATATATCTACATATATCAGGAATAATGGACACAGAGGCATTCTACAATAGGAACTTTTTTTTAAAGGCTGTACATATTTTATGCTCTAAGATTAACTCTACTTTTCTACTCGTTTGATTATTTCACATGCCTCTTCCCAAAAGGATCTGAGATGACTTATACATTCAACTGAACCAACAAATTTAATGCTAGAGGTATCAAGATGGAGAAAATAAAATAAGACTGGAATTAATTAACTGAAAGTTTTTATTTAATATCCCTATACATTGTTAAAGAAAATAACAAAATGGAACCCAGACTTCCTAAACTTCAAAGTAAAAGTCACCATAAAACAATAGAAAAACTGTATCAGGTGCTTAGGAATGTTGCTTGGTGTGATGGTTAATCTTATGTATCAACTTGAGTGGATCAGGACTGCCCAAATACTTGGCTAAATGTTACCTCTGGGTGTATCTGTTAAGGTGTTTCTGGATGAGATTAGCATTTAATTGATGGACTAACTAAAGCAATATGGGAGGACATCATCCAATGTGTTGAGGGTATCAGAAGAACAAAAGGTAGAGGAAGGAAGAACCCACTCTTTTTTTGTTTGTTCTGTTTTTCTACCTGTCTGATTGAGCCAGAATATCAGTTCTCTCCTGTCTCAGACTGAGACTTATATCATCAACTCGCCTGGTGCTTAAGTCTTCAGACTCCAACTAAACCATCATCTTTCCTGTCTCTCTACCTTGTTGACAGAAGCCTGTGTGACTTCTCAGCTTCTGTAATTGCATAAGCCAGTTTCTCATTACATATAAATCAATCTCTCTCTCTCTCTCTCTCTCTCTCTCTCTCTCTCTCTCTCTCTCTCTCTCACTGGTTCTGTTTCTTTGGGGGAACCCTGGCTAATATGCCTGGTACTAAGGACTAAGAGAAAATTCTCCTGAGGTCCTCTAAATGAATGTGGTGGGAAACACTATGATGAACACCCAACATCACTGAAGAAAATAAGGTATCAAGAGCCATACCTGTGTTTATAATTACATGCTTCAATGCAAGTCAACTGAATTCATATCAAAGTGCAATCTACCAAAAGTGATTTTATGGCCATGATAGCCATGTTAGTAAGGATGTCAATGATTTCAATTAACAGAGATTAACTAAATCAGGCCAACACAGATTCAAGGACAGAAAGTTAAGCCTCATAGTACTGGAAAACCAACAGTAGCACAAAGAATTTGCTTCTTGAGAAATGGTATATCTTTGCTTCTTGCTTTTCTTAATGCCACTTCTTCACTGAACTGATTCTAAAGGGTTTATTCATTAGTTTGTTCATGCTAAATAGGTATGCATTAGCCCCCAAATGTAAAACCATCCAGCACTCACCCCACCCCAGCATGACAATAATTTTTGCATCTTTCAATTCAAGTTCCCAAGGAAAAGAATGTAATTGGCTTAGCCAGTGTTCACAATTCATAAATTTTTGGCTTCCTATAGACTGGCTGCTTTGGGATGATCAATTAACCATCCATGGTTAAATGTAGAAGACATGTGCGAAATAGTGTGTTCCCTATAATTATGGGGGGTCAGGACCATCACCATAGCTAAGCCTATCTAGTCTGTCTTTATTCATGAATAAATGTATAGTAACAAATTCATTACAAGCTATATTTCCTGTAGACTGAATAAGTTGAGCTGCAGTTTATATATGTTTGATATAATCTTACTAAATTTTGAAGAACATCTTCAAATATGAACATCTGGGTCTTCATTATCCAATCTGAATCCATCCTTCCTAATAATAACTGAATGTTAAAATTCTTCACTCAATTGGAGAACAAACCTCACGGTCTGCACAGAAAATACTACCTCCATTTTTGTTCTCTTTTGGGATAGGGAAACATTCATCTATCTAATCCAAATGAAATTTTTAGGAATTAAAGTATGATTTATAAAAAGAGCATTGTAAAAATTTTAAAAAATTAATAAAAGCAAAGCAGTACACTTGGATAAATTATGCAATTCAAAAATTTAAAAAAAACACAAAAATACTTATTAAGGAAAAAGTTAGGGAAATATATTTATCAGAGAATAGATATAAAAAACTTATTGGGGCACCTGGGTGGCTCAGTTGGTTAAGCGTCTGACTCTTGGTTTTGGCTCAGGTCATTATCTCACAGTTCATGAGTTCAAGCCCCGCATCAGGCTCCATATGTCAGTGAGGAGCCTGCTTGAAATTCTCTCTCTCTCTCTTTCTATGTGTCCCTCTGCCACTCTCTCTCTCAAAATAAATAAACTTTAAAAATTTTTAAAAACAAATTACTGATCTTTCAGCATGTTGAAAAAAATTTTAAATAAAGGAAAACATCTATTGTCAACTCTTTTTGTAAACAGACATGTCATAATGAGAGACTGACAAAAACAAATTCATACAAAAAAGAATTTACCTTCATTAAATATGCAAAGAAATAAATGTGAAAATATCATTTTAAATAGTATTCTAAAAAATTACAATAAGCAGTAAAAATGAGGCTCACAGTATTACTATTAGGACTCTTTTGGAGGCCAGTGTAACATTTCTATGATTTCCAAACTTTTCCCAGTGAACATGTATCACTTTATTAAAAACACAATTACATCCTTAAAAAAAAGGGTAACAAAAGGGAAAGGGATTTTCTCTTATATTCTGATAGTGTTCCTTTCAGCCCTGACTCTCAAGGTAGTAATGACAGTTAATATTCATTGAGTAGTTATATGTCACATATTGTCTAGGGACTTGGCATTTACTGTCTCATTTAATCATGTGGCACTTCCATAAAGGAGGACCTACAACTATTCCCATTTTCTAGATGTTGACAGAGGTCTGAAGAGATCTGGTGCACAGCTAGGGTTATATGGTTATTGTTAGTACCAAAATTTGTACAAGAGAAGTTGAATGAAGACCTTTGCCTTGAAAAATACATGTGAACTAGTGTGTCTATCACCACTATGAACTCACACAGCTTAGTCATCTCCCGTCCTGGTCCCCGAAGACAAAGGTCAAAAAGACTGACTTATTAAAAACTCGTTCCTTACTAACACCAATTCCAGAACCCATGATAAATAAAACTCTTCAAGAAACAACTGAGAAAAATCTAGTCATTAAGGAATTATAATATGTCCGAAATATAAAGCATTTTTACAGAGCCTGATATAAATAGATAAAATGGAAGGTTTTCCCAACACTGAAGAGTTGGTATTAATACAAAATAATTCAACAGTGGCAACATCAACATGAAAATTCACTTTCATATCAATTTTAGTTTTAATTTCCTTTAATATATGTTTTATAAACTCAAATAACTACAGAATTTTCCATGTTGCCTTGACTTGTAAATTTGTGACATTTTTGGCATCAGTCATCTTTTTTGAAAAAAGGATAATGTTTTTAATTTACCACAGAGTTTCAAAATGTATTGAAGTTTTAAGGTATGTATTAGCGAAAGAAATTCAGGCAAGAAGCTTCCCTCCCTCAGAACTTTTTCCTCTTTTTAGTTTTCAAGCCAGCACTTTGTCATATTAATGATTTTAGCTCCAAATTATAGTCTGTGGACTTGTCATATTTACCAAGCAATGGCTAACTTCTTTATCCATCTGCACTGTTTCAAGCTGCCTAGATGAAAGAATTAGAAAACATACAGGAAGAGGGGGGACAAAAGAAACTCTAATCTCAGGTAATCTCCAGACAACACAGTGCAAATAATGGACAGTGCTGACTCGGTTAAAAGGAGAGAGCTCATCTTGAGTTCTTCCTACTCTAAAAATAACATGAATTACTTGGGGGAGGGACTGGACAAAGAAACAAGACTAAACTGAGATGCACCAACTCAGAGTTCATCCGGAAATTTTCTCAAGAGGCAACTAATTATTACTGCTAAGCTGCATGCTAATTATCAGCTGTCAATGAAGATATACACAACGGATTTAGTCACTTCCTCTCACGGTCTTTCTTTTTTAACCTGTAAGGGAAATAGTTTTAAAAATCATTGACATCAGTATGTTACAGAAACGGTTCTCTACACTCTGTCAAAATATATTTAAATTCCACACACCCATGTGTAGTAAGAAGGGGGAGGAGGGAGGACACATTTTTCAGTTCTCAAACAAAAACAGATTCCCAAGGGAGGAGTGTTTTCTTCCTTTACTGTCACCTGCAAAGTAGCAACTTCCTGAGACCCAGAAATTTAAACTTGTCATTATTTTCTGAATCAATTATTTTATTCATTGCATGTCTTAAAGTTAATTTAACAATACTGAATTCCATACATAGTAAACACTGCTAACGAAAATGAAATATAGAAATGAAATAACTATTAGAAATTTTCTTAAACTTCTTAATGGTCCCAAAAGGAAAAGGTTTCTTACAAAATGATGATTTTGACAGTTCCAATCAGTGATAGCTAATGGCTGGTAAGAATGTTGAAACAAAGTGATAAAGAGATAAGCAATTAACTTTTTTAAAAACTTTTTTGAAGTTTATTTATTTTTGAGAGAGACAGGCAGAGAGAGAAACCCAAGCAGACTCCACACTGTCAATGAAGAGCCCAATGGGGAGTTTGAGATCACAAACCATGAGATCGTGACCTGAGCCTAAATCAAGAGTCACTTAACCGACTAAGCCACCCAGGTGCCCCTAGCTGGTTTTTGTTGTTGTTGTTGTTGTTTTTTAAGTGTAAACAGGGGATAGCTCAGTGGTTTGCTAATTCCTCTTTCTAGCAATGGAGTGGCTGGCCTTCATGCATTCTCTGAACTTTTAGATTCTATCTTACAAGGCAAAGGTTCACTACAGGCACTGTGGTGTCCCACGTTTTTAACTATTAACCACTTCCAACAAAAGCAAAAAGAGCTCAAATGCACATATAAATAGCCAGACATTAAAGAGATTTTTATTTCCTTGGTGAAGGAAAACAAAATAGTGTCAGAATTATAAGATTCCTTGTCTTCCTATCTTTTGTAAATTATTTAGTATTAAACATGCTGTTCTAGATTATTGGTGTCAGAACTCTACAAACACAAGGTCACAAAAGGGCAAGGTTACAAAGAATCATTGTCCATGAGCTATACATGTATTTGTATGCATGTATTTACTTATTTTCACTGAAGTTTATTTATTTATTTTGAGAGAGGGAGAGAGAAAGAGAGAGAGAATGCAAGCAGGGCAGGGGCAGAAAGGAGAGACAGAATCTCAAGTAGGCTTAGCACTGATAATGCGGAGCCCCATGTGGGGCTCGAACCCACTAACCATGAGATTGTGACCTGAGCCGAAACCAGGAGTTAGACACAGTTAGACACTTAACCCAGTGAGCCACCAGGCGCCCCTCCATGTATTTAAATTATTGAACAAAATCATAAAATACAAAGTGCTACTCTCTAAAAGTGAGTAACTAAACAATTTATTTTTGATTGCCTCCTGAAAGTTTAATTATGATTACATTTCATGGGAGGCCAAAAGAGCAAGTTCTTGGTGAATTAATTTCCTAAACTGAACCTGTGTGCCAGGGGTACTCTGGACTAGGATCCTAGTAGGTCATTCATTCCACATTCTTTTAAGGATGTTGTGAACTAGGGCATGCTATTCTAAGTGTAACAGGACGGCCATCAAAGGTTTGAAGAGCAATTATATGACCAGATTTACTTAAAAAATACAAATGGCTTTTAATGTGCATAATGAGAAGGGCGCACAAGTTAGATGAAAGGAGTTTTTTGTTTGTTTGTTTGTTTGTTTGTTTGTTTTAATCAGCAAGTGAGGAAATGGTAGTAGGAAAGCAAATTACCTTGTAAATGCAGAAACCTGAACAACTATGTGGAAGAAAGCTGGGCATCAAATTTTATACAACAAGGTAAAGTATTTTTCAAATGTGTATTTATTTTGAGAGAGAGAGAGAGAAAGCGTGAACAGGGAAGGGGCAGAGAAGGAGAGAGAATCATAAGGAGACTCCACACTGTCAGTGCAGAGCCCAATACGGGGCTTGGTCTCACAAAGTGTGAGATCACGACCTGAGGTGAAATCAAGAGTTGCATAGGACTAGGATAACACCATCACTCAATTTGTTGAAAAATTCACTACATATGGACCTCTAGGCACTATCTGGGGGATTTCAGAGAGATATTAAAGATCAACCTAATTCTGTAAAAATAACACAAGTCAGATTTTGGTATCCCTCATTCTATTTCTCTAAAATAATTTTAGATGTGAGGTCTTCCAAGGTTACGTACTTGATATAATTGGGCCCTTTTATTTTCTTTTATTCTATTCCATTTTATTTTTAAGGAAATGCACTTTATAGTTCAAAACCAGAAAGAATGCAGAAGGTTATGATGATAAACTCCCTCCTATCTGGACTTCCTCTTCCTCTGCAGTTCTTAGTCCTTTAACCTCAATGGCTTAACCATGTCTAGTTTCTTGGATATTCTTCCAGAGTTTCTAATACATATACAACAAATAAGGTAGACAGGTCTTTAATACCTTCCCAACTTTGTGCACAAAAAAATCATAATATAAACTCTGTTCTTTACTTTTTGTTCACTTAATACACCTTGGAAATTTTTCTGTTCAAAACTTAGAGAGGTTATAGTTGCATGGTATTCTATTTTAGGAATCACCTATTGGCATACATTTGAACTCTTTCAAATTTTTGCTATTAAGAACAGCACAATAATGTATATGCCTATGTCAACCAGCATATGTTAAAATGTATTTGTAAGATACATTTTTACAAGTGGAATTACCAGGTCAAAAAAAACCTCCATGAACTTGTAATTTTTTTTGCAGATACTGCCAATTTGTCTCAGTGATGATTTTATCAGTTTAAGATTCTACTGCTATATGTACACGTGACTGTTTCCTTGCAGCCTTGACAATACTGTATTATTAAAGTTCAGGATTTTTGCTGATCTGATTGGGAATTATTATGGGCAAAATAAGGCATCTTTTCACATAGAATACTGTGTCTTTATTTTTATCATTTTTCTCTTTAAGTCCATCCATAGCCTATTCTTCCACAAGATTAAAGGTGCTTTGTCAACATCTGAATTTAAGAACTTTTCAAACTTAAAGTTTTATGTGACATGAAGTTATGGTTAGGAGATGGAGGTTAAACCCTTAAACACACGTGTGCTTCAGCCACATTAGAAATATATTTTTAATGTGTTATGTTTTTGCTTTAGTAAATAGAGTTAATTTTTGACTGGGGTAATTAACCAGTTTGCCAATAACAGTACACACACACACAATGTCATGAATCAGAAGTGGCCAGAGAAAATGCTCAGTCTCCCAGAGGCTGAATTTGCATGTGAACAAACTCCTACACACAAATGTTCAGCTGGGGAGTTATGTACAAACAGGCAATGAGTGGCCTTGCCCACAGTGGAAGTGCTTTAGTCACCATGGTGACATTGGTTTTACAACCAGAGGCCTTGGTGAGATGCCTCCTTTCCTAGGACACTGCTAATGATCCAGACTTTTGGGTCCTCTCATTCATCCTCCCTGCCTTCAGGGCCATGTTTTCCATCTGGCCTCTTCAGATTCCAATTCCCTTAGACTTCTCTGGACTTTTCCTACAGCTCCATTTCTGAAGCTCCCTACTGAATCCATTTTGATACTCCGGGTTTTAACAATTATTTTTAATCATCCATGATTTTCCAAATCTACTACCCTTCCTTAGACAGATTAACTAGGAGTTCTATTAAGAGCAACAATCTAGTATTTTCTTAGTAACTTAATCACTCCAATGAAATACAGGAAATCTGCTCAATATATAATTTCCCAAGGCCAGTGCTGTGAAGGTCAATTTTTATTTATGGCCAAGCTTTTACTGAACAGTAACCAATGAGAAAGGCTCTTTCATATGGAGGAAAAAATGATTCACCCAAAACTGACCTTTAAGCCCTACTCTTAACTCTATAGAAATTTTGGGACACTTGTTTATAAGAAATTCAGAATTCCAAGTAACAAATATTTTAGAAAATATGTGAAATATTCAGTCAAAGCAGAAGCAAAGAAAGCCAAAAATATATGTGAAATACTGTAATGTTTTCTGTATGGTTAGTCACTGAAAATTTATGTTTGGAGTGGGATACATTTCTACAAGTCCTACAAAATGCTCTTGGTTTTCTAAGAGTACTACAGGTCTGATCACCATGAGAACATTTTCTTCGAAAATATTTTCATACAGTCTATGATACTGTCTCCAGCAACAAAGCTTTGATTTCATTCATTCATTCATGTGTTACCTATTTTTTAATGTTAGACATATATAAATGCATTCATTCACAGTAATATTTTAAAAGACAGTTTTTCTGGATTATGCCATTTCACTATGGCTCGGCTCTTGTTTAATATTTAAAACTTACAGCATAATAAAATACAATTGCTCTATAAATTTACATCACATTCTGTCAGAATTAGATTTAAAATAAATGAACGATAGCACTGTGTAATTCATTCCCTCTAACATATATTTAACAATCTTGACTTCTGAGGCTCAGTCTATATCTGCACCAAAAAAATACATTTTGTAAGATGTTTTCTGAATTTTGGAAGTTGGCTAATACATACACAGTTGTAATTAGCTTAACTAGCTATTAAACTATGAATATATTTCAATATTAACTCAGAAATGTTTTATGCTATAAAATTAATGTGTTTTCTATAATCTCTATGTTTAATTGAATTTAAGTCCTGCTAAGAAGGTAAAAAGGTCTATTTTTTCATGTTGTATTTGATCATTTTAGTGTTAGAGTAATATAACTGGTTAATACATAGTATAATTTTTTTCTTTTTTCAGTTTTACTGGGATATAACATTATATTACTTTAAGGTATACAACATAATGGTTTGGTGTACATGTATATTAAGAAGTGATTACCACAGTAAATTAATAGCAATCACTTCACATAATTACAATTTTTTTGTGGTAAGAACTTTTATAATCTACTCTTTTAGCAATTTTCAAATACACAATACATTATTGTTAACTACAGTCACCATGCTGTACATTACATCCTTAGGGTTTATTTATTTTATAACTGGAAGACTGTGCCTTTTGAACATCTTCATCCATTTCCATTACCAAACATTTTTATATTTTTGTTGAAATTATGTATCTTCCTCTAACAACAATTTTTATTGACCTTTGGCCTATCACATAAAATATTTTATCTAATAAATAACCATCACATAACAAAAAACAAATTAAAATCTGAATCGTGTTTTTACTTGATCATATACTGGTTCAAATATTTGATATCTGAAGTTCTTGAAAGAAACATGACTCTATTTTTAGGTCCTATATTGACCCCCAAATCCATACTTGTTTAGCTGGTGTCCACTTGCTATTTTCTTAGAGTCTAACAGTCGTCTCTGACTTAGCAAATGAAGAATAAACTCTTGATTTCCACCTATAAACAAACTCCTCTTCCAGTCTTCCACTCTCAGTAAATGGCACTTTGAGTCTTGTGAAGTACTTGTGATTTGTCCTGATTCTTGTGTCTCTGAATACCACATCATGTATCCTCAATATTTCTACTTCCACTCCATGGCTAGACCAGTGAAAGAACCTCCTATTTTCTACCCTCCTATGCTTCTACCCTCCCTTAGGTTCCCTCCTACTGTTTACCTTGAAGTAGCCAGTGACTCTCCCAAAATACTAACTTGAATCACGAAGTTCCTTCCTCTGAATGAAACCTGGCAACTGTTTCCCAATATCCTTAGATTAAAATCTTAGTTCAAAGTCTGTCACAACCTTATCTGTCAGGCATACAACTCAGGCCAGATGTGGCTCCCACTTCTCCTTTGCTAAGGGAGCTCCAGGACACAGGCTTTAGAGTTTTTCCCTGACTCTCCCCTCTGCCTAATGTGTGCCTCCTGTCTTCTGTGTAGTTAGCTGGTTCCTCACTCTGTGAAGTCTCCCCCATCTGAGGAGTTTCAAGTTCCCATCCAGGCACTTGGTGTGGCATCACTGTCTTGCAACATAATCCTACACTGTGTAAATGTTACTTGGTTTTGTTTTCTGTTTGTATTTTTCCTTACTTGTGTATCTTTTTCCTTCTCTGACAAGAAACAAGTTGCACCAGAGGAGAGACTTTTTCCACCATGGTCACTATGATGACCCCAGAGCCTAGTCCAGGGCTAGCCACTTGTTTAGTAGGCACTGGATAAAGATGTGTGAGACAAACAGAATCTCTCTGAATCTCAACTTTTCATGTATGAAATGGTGATAACGATAACTAATTAGTAGGGTTGCTGTAAGAATCATATAATTCATAATGGATGGCCAATATATACGGATTTCTTTCTCCTTTCTTTGATGTTGATAAATTATTGGGCACTGAATGAAAATTTCCCCTGAAGAAATAGGCCTTTCTTAATTATATTCTGCCAAGTGGACATAGTTGCTCTCTAGGCTTCTTGTATAGGCTTAGAGTGAAATAGGAAATTTTGCAAGTACATGATTACTATGATCAGTGTAAACAGCTAGTCTGTATTTTAAGTTAAAACCTTGCTTTGCTCCCAACAGTACTTTGGAATAATTTTCTATTCCTCCTTTTAGTCTACATTTACCTCAGCTGGCAAGAGAAAATTTATGTTTTTTTTTTTTTAAATCTGCTTCCTTTCTTCATCATTTATATGCTCAATCTATATTATACAAAACTATCTCTACCCTTGAAATTTAAAGTTTAAGTACCAAAAGAGCAGGTAAATAAATATTCTTTCATCACTTTTGCTATTACTATCAAAACTTGAATTTCTAGGAGTTTTCCAGCATTTAATTAGGTAGTTGTTTTTATTAAGAAGAGAGTTGTCAATTTCTAGACAGGTGCATGTTTGACTTTGTGTTAAAACATCACAGCGAAACAGCCTGCGCATTCTCATTTCTTGACCTCTAATAAAGAGCTTCAGTCTCATCTTTAGAAATAACAGAGCTTTCTCTAAAGCCATATAATTTAATACTATAAAACATTCTTTCTAAAAAAATGACTTCCAGACATACCATCTGACCATCTAACACACTGAACACTCGCACCTTTAAAAATATGTGGTTTGCAGACTCGTATCACCATAAAGTAATGACTACTGTGTATCTCTATTAACATCACATTTCCTCATGGCTTCAATTCTTACAGAATAATAACCGAATTTCAAATCCAAGCAGAATAAAAAGCAATTATATCATCTTTTGGTATCCCATTAATTAAATGGAAATTGAATCTACTCATTCACATTATAAGACAAAGAAAATAACACCAATAATACCGTTGGTAGATATACATCTGGATACAGAAATGAGGCTATGTGTTATCTGCCATCATTTGATAGGTTTGGGAAAGCTACACAACCACTAAAAGCTCATTTGCTCTTAAATTACATGCCTCAATTACTGTAGCTGCTGCCATGTGAACCGGATGCCTCTTAATAGGTAATAGGCCCCCTGGGTAGATGAGTTCTCTTCAGATGTGGCCGAGGAACGTGAAGAGAGGAGACAAACCACTGCTATGTGTACAATTCACTGATGACTTTCTTTCACAAAAACCTGCCTTAGTAACTAAGCTGCTAACAAATTCTTCTTCTGTTTTCCTTTTCTGGCAATCCTCAACAAGCATTGATTCAGTTCCCATAAACCCCTGTTGTTTATAACCTGTCACAAGGCAAACAGTACCTTAAAAGACCACCTGTGTTTTCTCTGAAAACTAGGAAGGGAACACACATTCACAGAAAGGCTCTTGTGTGGCAAGTCCTGCATGAAATATCCAATGTATATAACTTCATTTGCCCTTCATAGCACTCCAACAATGGATGCATAATGTTCCTCCTTTTACAGATCAAGAAACAGAAGCTCACAGAAAAACTTAAAACCTCCTAGGGTCATACACCAGTTGAATGTCAATACCTCTGGATTGCTTAGTTTGTTATTTGACCATAACAGAAGAATTTGCATAATTACATAGTTTCTTCACAAACAGATTAGTCACAGGTTTTCAGTATGGTAAATCTCTCAGGAATATGTTACAGGTTTTTTCCATATGTCATGTGTGTATCAAGTAATATTTACCCATAGTAAATGGCCATGGACACCTTTGGAGCGGCATTTCTTTTCAACCTGTACCTCAGCCTTTTCTCATAACGTGCCTCATGCATCCTAAAAGCTACTGCACGGCAGTCATACTGTTTACCCTGCATGATCCAATCAAAACAGAAGAAAATGGGATGCAGAGGACCAGACAATGCAGAGATCAGAAATAAATGAAATAAAAACCTATAACCTACTGACTTCAAATAAGAGGAGAAAGTGTTCTTAAAAGCAAAAATCTAAAAAAATAAGCACAGATATCTGTGATTGGTTCTCAACTCTGCCACTGAATATACCACTTACAGGAGATTTAAATTACCCATTTGCAGGATGAGAAGAATAGATGAAATCATCATTGAAGTTTGTTCACAAATCCTATCACATCATGAACTAGATCATCTCCAGTTAGGGAAAATATAGATCAGAAGCGTCCAAAAGATCCTCTCTAGAATTTTTAGATTTGTTAGTTTTTACCAACTATGAGAACTGCAGTATTAATTCTATTTATGTTAATTAGTATTAACATAAAGATAAGAATTAGTGCTAAAGGTGCCATTTTATATCAGCCGAGTTACTGTGTCATAAAGTATACCACTATCAGTATAAAAAGCAACAGTTTTATTGCTAGTGATCAGCCTTCCTGTAATTTTTGATAGGCTTTACATATTAAGGGGAGAATATAAATAAAATATTCTCTAACCTCATCATGGTATAACATATGTATTTAAAAAATGAGAAAATATGTATAGGTCATGCTACATTAGAACTAGAGACCTGACAATACTTTTATAAATTATAAGACAATCCCCTAAACCAAAACCTTAGTACTCAGGAAACAACTTGGCAAATGTGAATACCCTTCCACATGCCAAGAACAAGAGAATGGATGATAAGTAAGAAAAACCATGGAAAACCTGGAAGACATTTTTATAGGCAAATTAAAATGTCTTTTGTAGAACTCACTAGAGAAACTTCAAAGTATAAAATTAGCTATAGACAAGCAATTTATTAGTAGAGCAAGTTGAAAGATTGAAACCTAAATTTTGCCATGAAATTCAAGATCAGGTCCTTATTCCATAGTTTATGATGGGACTGTCAATCATCTCCTTTGAGATTCAACTGAATTTATGAAAATATCATTCCTGCCAGCTGGAGGCAAGAGTAAAATGCAGCTAAAAAGAGTAACATGTAGCTACCCTGTCCCCAGCCCCAGACTTTATCAGAACAGATGCCTGTACCCAGGTAACTGGCCATCCATCATCAAGTCAAATATGATTTTACATGTACTTGGATCCTTCTGGCAAGGTCACTGCCCCTATCGGAGAAAAAAATCCCATATAAAATTGGGAACAGGAGGTCAATTTTCTTTTCCTGCTATGACCAAGAAGAGATAGCCTCTGTCACTGGAAAGGGGCAAATGCATTAACCTTCATGACTAGCAGACACCTTTCATAGTGATAATGCAATTTTTTAGAATGCTTGTGGTTGGTAACTGCTAGGATTTATCACCTTCAGAGCTGTGTGTGTGTTTGAGAGAGAGAGAGAGAGAGAAAGAGAGAGAGAGAAAGAGAGACAAAGAGAGAGAGAAGACATTTAAAGAATGTTAATGTACTGGGGATGGCAAGCAGGTAGCATAAAAGTTTTCACTTCAACATTTCCACTCACTTTGCAGCAGGTGAAAAAAAAAGAAAAATGGTACCTAAAACTGATATAATAATATCAAGAAACAATCATTTGGGCTATAGTTCATATTGCTAAAAATAATGCAAATTAACAGACATGATTCTGAGGTGTTTAAAGCTATCAAGTCCCAGCCTGCTTTTGTAGAACTTCTCAATGCCAGACCACTTACAGCCTCCTGATGTCCTATATGAGGAATAAAAACATATATTACTGTACCTAACTTACTACACACTTTCAAATTTGCTAAAATGTTTAGAGGAACAACATTCAAGAACATGGAAAAATGAACGAAATGACTGGTGACATAATTTTCTTTGGCAAAGGCAAGATTACTAACAGAGGCTATTAATTCCTACAAAGTCAATTACTTTATTAAAAATTCTATAGTCACCTCATTCATGTCTTTAATGGTCACTGATAAAACACAGTATATATGACATCTTATAAGGTATTTATGATAAATTATCTAGAATAAGTTAAAATTTTCGAAGGCAAGTAATTTGGGTAAATAAAGTTTTTTCAGTGTATCAGTGGCAAATTACTGTGGTCAAAATAAGTGACTTTTAACGTAACTGACTACCCTACTTCTGTGACCAATAAGACACTATATTTGAGGGGGGAAAAAGACACCATATTGGGAACCAAAAAGACAAAAATTATTATTTTTTTTGATTAGGTAATGGTGAGTCCTCTGAACTTACTATGAACAGAAGCTTAATGTTTTCCAGAGGGACTAACCTAATGAGCAAGACTGCCTCTGTGGTATAATTTAAAGACAGGTAATGTAGAGAGGCCTCTGAGTCCAATTATTTAATCCCCCTCCTGGTTTCTCCAGTTATTAAAATTTTACAACTTTGATATTTCTGGCTTTCAAAAGACCCTATTAAAATTTTGGGACCTCTGGGAGGGATTATACCTTAAACCTTTATCAACTAATAACTTGGCCTTGTCTGAATACTTGAACTGGGTCTCCTGTAAATATAGCATTTGATGAGCCTAGAGGAGGGGTGTTTGTCAAGGGGAAAAAAAGGATAATATTAGGTTAGGAGTGTGTGGGGGCTTTGGGGGCACGTGGAGGTTGACACCAATACAGTGTTCATGATGTTGCCCGAACAGGCCAGGTTTCAGGTCCTGGCACACAGCTTTGCTATGTTGCCAAAATAGGGAGTCTAGAGCCAACTAAATTGTTCACTTTTGGCCTTGTTTTCTGGAGGCAATCAGACACTCTCCATGACACATGAGGGTATGTCTGAACGATGTCACAAAGTTGATGTAATCTGGCCAAGAATTTACTTTGGCACCCATCAACCTGACAGAAAAAAAAAACATTATTTTCATGGTAAATTCAGGGCTCAGTAAGGGAGATTTTCTTCATGCCGATTTGAATCTGTTTTTTCCTAGAACTTTGGTTGCATGTTGAAATCTCCTGGAAGCTCTAAAAAAGGCTGAAACCTGTTTCCCTCGCCAAGACATGTGGGTATATTTGGTCTGCAACTAGTATTTGTTTTTAAATATCCCCTGGTAATTTTAATATGACAGAAAAACAGAGAACCTCTGCTGTAGAATGATTCTGGTGAAGCTCAGCTATTAGACCAGATTCAACAACTATATGCACACGATCACAGGTGTGCAACTTATGGATCAGTTACAAAGAATTGCCAGAATACCAAATTTACCAAAATGTTCCAGTCATCATCCAATCCTGAGTGAACAAAAGCAGGAAAATCAACTGATCACTGCTTGACATTACAGACAGACCAAGAAGAGATGAGAAAAAAATCTTAGTTGACAATTCTATAGACATGATGTGGCTGCTCCAAGGTGTTTATGAACGTATTCCACGATGTGATTAATCAACACTTAGTGGAACATCCTTCATCTGCCCCAGAAGACACCTCTGAGGTGATGAATCTGTTTGGTACAATGTTCAAGAAGCTAATTATATTTAAGATATCACACATCTTGTATGATGGCTAACTCTTGAATATTTGAACTGTTAATAAAGTTTATTTTTAAAAGATGGCGCTTCAGCATTCTGATTAACGGCAAAAGAATAAACTCAAAACGAAATGTCTGTGTTGAGTTCTGAGAGTTTGATTTTGAGCAGCTTTCAACACTCCAGATTTCTTAATAAATTCTGTTTCCTGTCATCTGCAGGTTTTTAAGGAATTGAGGTAAAAAAAAAAAAGCTGGTTAGTCTAAAAAATGTTAGGCCACATCTAACTCATACACTGCAAAACTGTGGTGGAACAATGTACACAGTGCTTACCGATATTGGAAGTGAATCGTTTCTTTGGGTCAGGCTTAAATGTGTTTATTAAATAGTGAGAAATAAAACAGACATTTTAGGACACCAACAAACAGAGACTTGTCAAAGGGTTCTAATGTCAAGAATACGAAAACAACATTCATGATTATTCCGAATGATTACACTCCTTTGCTCGATAAATGAGCATCCTGTAAAGGTCTGAGCAGATCTAGTCCCTACCTACCAGCAGCTGGAATGCTTCTAAGCAGGGAAGAATTTGGACAAATGAGATCTCCATTCATCCAATGAGGTTAGAGTCAAGGGGAACGTCCCTCTCTCTTCTCTAATAGCAACAATTAAAATAGCAAGAGATCATTGTATGTTCTAGTTGCTGCAGTATATGAAAAGTATTTTCTGAGAAAAGAGCATACAATGTCATTGTTGCCTCTGTACAGGAGAGAAAGATCACAATTTGCTGATGTTATTTGTTTATCCCCTCAAAAATAGAAAAAAAAATTGATTAGAAGGTGAACAGTACAAACTGTTTATGCCCATAAAGGTAAACTCCAGAAATATCCTAGGGCTGACATTTTCATTCATTTGATTCCCATGGTTAATTTAACTGAAGTGGTCATCCAAGTGGCTGCTCTCCCAAGTCTGTCCTGGTACTGTTCCTTTAAAATTGTGTGCTTGAGGAAAGCAAACACCCTTGCCAGACAAAAAAGAAAAAAAAAAAAAATAAAGAAAAAGAAAAAGAAAAAGAAGAAGAGTCTTTGCAGAGGGAAATACAATTACCAGATAGGCTGGCAAGTCCAAAGAAACTGTGTGTACACTGTTAAATTACTTATGGCAGAAACTTTTGTTCTGTTTTCATTTCTAGGGCCTCCCAAATCACAGAACTCTTGAAATACAAGCTGTGGATCAGCTGTATTCATTTTATTGTGTCCATAGACATTGGATAAAACAAGGTAGAGGGATGGGCATTATATGTTATTCTGATGTTCTGTGACTTCCAAAAGAAGGAAACGGGGGGGGGGGAATTAATTAATTGTATTTTAGAGACAGTTGTAGTTAATATTAATTTTGAGCTTAACAAATAGAAACACAATATATGCCAGATTTCCTTATAAGTGCAAACTATTTTGCAATTACAAAAACTAGTCTTAAGAAATAGTATCTGAAATTAGTAATTTATCATCTGAGGTCTGAAACTACAAGGGAGTGTGCTGAAAAGGAACCGGAGCCACAACAAAAGCAATTATGTGAAATTAGGTAAATAAGTGTGTTATAAATATCCTAGCATGTGCTGCCTCTGTACTTTGAATATGACAACATAAATTGTACCTGCTTTTTAATTTTGGCTTAACACAGAAATAAAAATAGTAGGATATATTAATACTACAATTTTAAAAACTTTATTTAATAATCTATAAAACCAAAAATGCTCTGAAAATCAAAGCTTCGCCACGAATGCAACGCATTTTTCTCAGTGCCTCACTAAAGCCAGAATAGAGGCTAAACTTACTTGTATTCTTCAAAATGCATTTATACTTTTAAAATATCAAAGGAAGGGTACACATCAATTATAAAAGTCTCTGTCTGCGTATTTGTTTTAATGAACTGCCATTCATATTTGGTTGTTCTGGTTCTTTGTTTTTGGAGTTGTTAAGCCCCATGCTCACTCATTTCCAATTAGCTTGGTGTGTCCTCCCCGGTAATAGGTGGCTACTACATCACAGCTTTCTAGTTTTCAGACTCAATTAAAAAAGTGATAGTGAGTCTTGGCTCAAAATCAAGGCTGTGACCCCTGCACCCATCACATCTCCTTTAATCTCCAACAGTGCTGTTCCCTGACAAATTCCCTGGACAGCATAATTACCCCTTCCCATAACACTTCCAAATGCTCAGCTCAAAGTTCCCAGGGGAATCAGCACAGAGGTGCCATGAAACCTTTTAGATTAGAAGCAAAAAGTACACATTTTTCTCAAAACAAATTAATACAATGATTGTCTACTGTTGATCGCATAAATGTTAAAATTTTATAAATCTAATTACACCATTGATAGTTAAGGTTAACTTGCTACAAAGTGGAAAGTCTATGAGACCATATTTAGGTTATCTTTTACCATTAAAAGAAAGGTACTTGTGGGTCTCCTTTAAAAAATGCACCTATATATATATATATACCTTCATATTATAAGAGAAACCATTTGGCTGGGTGACTTCAGCACGTACATTTAGGAAAACAGTAACAACACTGTGTTCTTAGAACTCAGAAAACTAGGTTTTCAAGTGTCATTAACCAATTATATATGTTTCAAATAAATGCCACACTATTTGATCACGCTGTCAAAATCTCTTTAACGTTTTTGGTATAAATGTACCAAAGGTACAAATTCAAGATCTAACAAGCTTCCAGTAGATCTCTATAATTTGTTTTTCCTAAAGACTTTCTTGTTTTCTTAAAAATGACAGAAAATAAAAACTTTATTTATTGTCCAATATGACTGCATGCTAAACTTGACATTAAATATACATTTTATAAACTCTACTGGCTGATGGAATACCATGGTTAATGCGCAATCTAGGGTCTATTTCTCTCTTTAATTGGAAACTACTCAGCAGCATAGTGTAACATTCCTATTCTTAATCTAAGGAGGAAGAAAGACTAATGAAGTCAAGTTAGATTTTCACGGTCATTATTAACTAGACATTCGGTAACAAATTCTGAATAAATAAATAGGCTGCTTTCACCTGCATTTGTCAAGATAGTTTTTAAAAGAATCAGGAGACTTAGTAAGAGGGACAGGGAATAGGGGAATACCTGCATCTTAATTAGGTAATTATTAGTATCATATTTACTTAGATGCTTCACCTGCCTACAGGCATACTCTTCTTTCCTATAGGTGTATATACGTGGTAAGTAAAAAAATGAAAAAATTATTTTTCCCACGCATGATTCTCTCCTCCCCCTTGAAACAGCAACCACCTTCAGCAGCAGAAGCTTGACTAATTGAAGTGTGCTTTGTCCTTGCCAGGGCAAATAAGAGATTAAATTTAAACAAAGCAGGGGCCTTGGTCAGATGGGAGATGGGGAAACAATCAGTCCACCGGGGGCGTCCCCCACCCAAGGCCTCATCTCCTTTTCCTTCTAGCCACTCCAGGCAGGGGGCAGAGGCCTCCTGGCAACCTCCTGCCCTGCAGGTGTTTTACTTTGTGCAGAGCTTTTGAAACTCAAGAAAGGACTTTCTTATGAAAAGTAGAAATGTCTTCAATTCCTATTAAATGTTGTTACAAAGTACTTGGGGTCTTAAGCATGAATTGTTCTTTTATATTAAAGGTGATCTGATTTCTCAGCACAAATTATCAAGAAAACTAGCAGAAAATGACACTGATTTCTTTAACGTACTGTCTCCTTGTCAAGAAAGCACTGCTTGGAAGAGGGGAGAGTGTGAGATATTCCTCATGTGCATCACCTTCCCATCACAAAATACTGGAAAAGTCCAAGATGTACCTGTACTATGACTGTTTGTCCATCTCCTTAATCCTCAGAGTGTACTATGTAAATAATTATTACCAGGGATCTTTGATGAGAGACTGCTCACCTAGAAATGGTAGGACTTACAGAATGTAAGTAAAAATTGGATTTTATCTTTTTCACAAATACTGAGGTTTGTTTTTTTTTTAACATTTATTTATTTTTGAGACAGAGAGAGCATGAACAGGGGAGGGTCAGAGAAAGAGGGAGACACAGAATCTGAAACAGGCTCCAGGCTCTGAGCTGTCAGCACAGAGCCCGACGCGGGGCTCGAACCCACAGACTGTGAGATCATGACCTGAGCCGAAGTCGGACGCTTAACCGACTGAGCCACCCAGGCGCCCCCACAAATACTGAGTTTTTACATGAAACAACGAGCTGTCATTATGTTGATGTTTTTGTATAACATATCACAATCAACTATCAATTAATTTTCTTCCCTGGAAAGTTAGTTTTACTCACTAATTAAGTATTCTTAGGCACAATACTAATTGCCATGTATAGTAAAGTATAAAATAGTCATGAAGTCATGGCTTCACAGGTACCCTCCTCTAAATGAAATGTTTTTTCTATTCTTTTTTTTAATTTAAATATTTGAGAGGGAGAGAGAGAGACAGAGAGGCAGAAAGAGCGGGAGAGAGAGAATCCCAACCAGACTCAGTGCTGTCAGCACAGAGCCCTACATGGGACTTGATCCCATGAACCACAAGATCATGACCTCAGCCTAAGTCAAGAGTTGGAACCAACTGAGCCTCCCAGACACCCCTATCTTCTATTTTAAAGAGGAAATGTTTTCTTTCCAAATAGCCATTTAGACAGTTACATTAATTTTTAAGCATTGTTTGACAGATATACAAAAATCATGTAAAGATATTTTGGTCTACTTTTTTCAACACTGATTTTACTTAGAAAAAAATTCATGGTAAGGCTTATTTAAGGAAAAAAATATACAGTAAAACTGTGATTTGCAAGCATAATTCATTATGGAAACATGCTTGTAATCCAAAGCACTTGTATAACAAAGCGAATTTCAAGAACCATTAGCTCAGTTGTGATCTGTGACTTTCGGCATCACACATTACTCATGTTGCAAGACATTGCTTCTTTATCAAGTTAAAATTTATTAGAAATGTTTGCTCATCTTGAGGAGCACTCGCAGAACAAGTTATTCACAATCCAAGGTTTTACCATAATTCCATTATAAATAAAGATAATGCAAATCTGAAATCTTTTAGAATGCAAACAATACTCAGAAAATCTTAACATGAAAGGGCACCTGGGTGGCTCAGTCAGCTAAGTGTCTGACTTCAGCTCCGGTCATGATCTTGCAGTTTGTGTGTTCGAGCCCTGCACTGGACTCTTTACTGACAGCTCAGAGCCTGGAGATTGCTTTGGATTCTGTGTCTGCCTCTCTCTCTGTCCCTCCCCTACTTGTGCTCTGTCTCTCTCTGTCCCTCAAAAATAAATAAAATCATCAAAAAAAATTTTTTTAATATATAAAAAATAAAATCTTAACATGAAAATTATTTTCTATTACTTGATTCTGACACTGCTAAGAGATAATATTTGCTTGGATACCTAAATAGAATAAGTCAGCATTATGTCAACTCAATAATTACAAATAAATGTATATAAATGCTTATAACAGAATACATTTATAATCATCATTAAAGCCAATGTATTCTGATCTTTTCACAGAACCTAATTTTAATAGTTAACGTGAGTGGACACAACATGGTGTGTTTTAGTAGTAGGGAATTAAGAGTTTCTTCACCTGCTACATTGTTTTGAACTGTACCAGACATGCTTCAGAGAGTTTGGTTCTTAACAGTGCCTTCCAGTGAAACTACAGTAATAAATTTTAGTGAAAGTAAGGATGAACAATCAATCAAAGACATCATATATGCCCGTCAGGAGTATATATAGCATATAGTATATATAAAGAGAAGTTGCTACTATGAGAATCCTATATCCATTCAATGCAATGTTTTGCTTCTTGAAATACAATTTTAAACTCAATGTACTCTTGTGACCATCAAAATAAAAGAACCGCCACACATCTTTAGAGTTCCTGTGGCACATCGACCCTATTCCTTTCAGGGTCTACAAGCACATGCATTGAAGTTACACATCTGCCTTGACAAGGAAAGACTTCAGCCATGGCCTTGATGCTCCAAATCATGTGTTTTTGCAGCTGCCTTATGCTAGACAGAGCATGAAAGACTGCTCCATGGCCTTTCCACACTCTATTCTGTAAATAACAAGCTGGCTTTGTAGAGGCAGAGGAAGAGTAACGATGAAGCACTGACACTTGCAGAGCTCATTCTAAACACATGGACAACTTCGCAAGTTTTATTTATCCAAAAGTTTTGGGAAAGAAAAACTATTCCTATTTTGGAATTTAATTGCATTTATATTACTGGAAATGCTGCTTTTGCTAAACTCCAAGCTCACATAAGGAAAACATATTAAATAATCATTAAGAATTTGCAATGCACTGTCTACTAGCTTCCTCATTATCACCCACTCTCTTCTAAGGAGAGAGATTATTTTTCCTGAATATCTATTCCATTACCAAATCATGAAGAATGTCATGAGGATTAGGGAGAAAAACAGCAGAAGCCTGAAGAAGCAAAATTACCATTAAACACATGAGAGGAAAAAGGAAAGTAGGGGATGAGGAAAAGAGAACATGTAAGCAAAAATACCTTTGGTTCAGGTGCTAGCAAGATACTCCATATACTTACCATGTAATGGAAAATGAGATTTTTTAGCTTCCAACCACTATTGGGATCTGAAGCAAGAGCCATTTGAAAGAGAAGGGACAAAGGTAAAATTTTAGGGGTATCTGAGGTAAATAAGGACGTGTTTATACAGGCATAGTAAATGAGGACCATGATGAAGAATGGTTTGGGGATCCTGAGTGAGAAAAGTAATTAGTAGAGTTAATTCCATTGGGAGCTTGAAAATCCCAAAGCCACTGTTTGCCTTAGAAGCACATAAATGTGTGAGGGGTGTAAGAAGTGGACAGAAAGAATCTACAGAAGGAATAGAAATGTGAGCAAGTGTGCGAAATGGCCTTGGTTTTTCTCATGAAAGGAAAAAAAAATAGGACATCTTTTGAGGTGGAGATGGAGTTGTAATTGGTACATAAGAATTATAGTCTCAATTTGAAGGTATTTATGGGAACATGCACAGAATGGACCAGATACATGAGGAAAATTGTCTGGAGAACACTACAAGGATTCAGCTGAAGTTGAATGTGCATTAACAAGTTTGTGTTTTGCCAAATATGTTCATTTGTCCAGAAATAAGAGACAGCAGATGAGTGAACACTTAATAAACCATAGGTAAAGAAAGGAAAAGGTACAAGAAAATCTACAATGATGGTAATGCCAGTGGGTGAAACTGGAGTCTGGAAAAAGTTAAGAGAACATATAACTAGGAAAGAGGCTCACAGACTGGAAAAGCTGTGTAAAAATCAACTCTGGTTTCACCCTGAGTTTAAGCCTAAGCTTCTCTCAAGTATATCATTCTCACTCCCACATGTGCCAGACACAATCTGCACATCCACCTCACAGAGATATTTCTTCATTGCCATTTTATCGAAGCAAAAAACAAGGCACAGAGAGGTTAAATAACTTGCTTAAGATCACAAATCTTGAGGTTCAGAACTAAGACATGAGGTAGGTTGCTTGGTCTGTCCAATCCTCCTAGGCACCGCATTTGCCTCTCTCTCCCCAAACTTGCCACATAGTAGGTGCTCAATAAACATGTGAAGGATGAACAAACATATAAGGTATAGTTGAAGAAGGCTTATAATAAAAGCAATCCTGGTATTCATTTGTCATTGGCACTGCTAAGATGTGACCTTTCTTCAGGCAATTTTCTGATCTCTCATGGTAGAATAAGACCCAAACTGTTCTGATCTGGACAGCCTGCATTCATTTAAATATTTACTGAGTGCCATTCACAATTCTCCTTTCAAGTTCTGCCTAGGAGGGTAGCGTTAGTGAATTACATTCATTAGGGGACTGGGGAATCTCAGGAACGGGCTAGCCAGACAGCTGCTGCCGTCTCAGTTACCCAGCCCCTTCGACAACAAAAGGACCTTGGAGAGAAGGATTTGGCAACAGAATCAATGTTAGCTTTCTCCCTTATCCTCTTTTTTATCAACACCTCCCACCCCTACCATCCCTACAGCTCTACCAGTGGGGAATGGGGCTAACAGCGAATGTGGGCTCAGTGGAAGGAAGGCTGGTGAGGAGCAATGAGAACATGCTCAACACCAGCCATGCCACAGTAAGGGGGCCAAAGCCTCCTAAGGAATGAAATCCACCTCTCTCATCAGCACCAGAATGTTAACCTCTCTTTCATTTAAGAAAAACATGCAAATATAGCATTTCCAATTCAAATACTGTTTGGAGGACAGACAGGATGGAAGTTACCATTTAAAGACATAGCCACTCTGAGAGAATTTTTAGCCAAACTCAGCCTTGCTGATCACAGCAAATTGGCAAGTTCAAATTCTTTGTAACTGGCCTGTTATAAACACCCGCCCCAGAGAATAAGGTGGACCGCTGCCAGGTCTTGCTGGCTGACTCCCAAGAGCAACCTGCCTTTGCTCTGTTTGGGGCTCTTTGAGTACGGGACATTAGGTTGTAGGGTGAGTAAGATGTCAGCCACATGGCTAACTCCCACTTCTGCAGTCTGCCTGTAAATAGAATATTTTCATTGCAGTTAATAGATGCTTTGGTCCTGTTCTGGGAAGCACCTGGACTTTTTAAGATTTTTTTTAAGATCCTGCGTAGAGATGCACAAAATGCCAGTGGAAATTTTATAGGGACTTATGTAGCAGTTCATGCCAAGGCACATTTTGTTTTCAAATCACAGTCCCTCCCCATAGTGTCTTAGAGACCAGCCTCTGCCAGGATGTGGGTTCTGACTTTCTAAACAGAAAAAAAAAAAAACAAAAACAAAAAACCTTTACCAAGACAAATAGGCAACATTTAGGTCTAGCTGGAGAGGTCTGAGAGCAAATTTAGGCACCATTGTATTCCAATCTTGTACAATCTATAACAATGAATATATGAAAATTACTTAGTCGCTAAGCAACTGAATTATTTCTCATTAGTTAGGAAAAAGATGGTGCTAAAAGTAAAACGATTCTTTCTGGAATTTTGCTTTAAGTTGTATCTTTCCCTTAAGAAAATAAAACATGTCTAAAATGAGTACAGATATGCAGCACTGTATTAGTCTAGCTGTTACAACAAAATACCACAGACTGGGTGGCTTACACAACAGAAACTTCTTTCTCACAGTTCTGGAGGATGGGAGTACAAAATCAAAGTGTTAGAGAATTCGGTTCCTGATGATGACAGCTCTCTTTCTGGCTTGCAGACGGCTACCTTCCTGATCCATATTCAAGTGATAGAGAACAGAATAAAGGAGCCCTTGGGTATGTCTTGTAAGGACACCAATGACCTTTATGACCTCATTTAACCTTAATTACTTTCTTACTCCACATACAATGACATTAAGGGTTAGGGTTTCAACATACAAATTTGGGGGGGACAGAATTCGGTCTATGGCAGATAGCTTAACAAAAACTTAATCATTTGTTATCTAATTAATGCCACAAAGTCACTCAGAGAAGAGACAAGAAGTCACCAGATGCATTCCATGAAGGTGTTCTAAAGATGTTTATACAGGAGCACTACACAGAAATGTCATACAAATGTATCAGATAGGAGCATTATGGTTAATTTGTGAGAAATTAGAAATCAGCTTTCTCTTAAATTCTACCTTAAGCAAAAACTTCAGCCAAAGATAATTTTTAGTGCCTCATCTAGAACCCCTCAAATAATTTTGTTTTCCATTTTTTGTTTCTTTTTGTGTGCTTCTTTAAGTCGGTGGGTTTTTATTTCTAACATCCTGTATTCACAGCTGCTTTTAGATCACTGCCCTCAGCTACTGGAACTCTCCTGCCAAGAAGTGCCTGGCAATTTATTTATTCAGCCATCCACTGACCAATTATGTGACAGTTGCAACAATATAAAAACCTTTGTTTCAGTCAGGGCACCTCAAGGGGTTAATTTGCAACCTAAAGTCCCCCTATGAGATCAAGTTCAAGCTATTCTTGTCTTTCCCCTAATTCTTTGTCTTGAGCCCCACTCCAGGACCCTTACAAAGGTCCCCTGGGAGCACTACTTAAATAAATCATTTGCACACCAATACTCTTTTTTTTTTTTTTTTAATATTTTTGAGAGAGAGAGAGAGCATACCCACTTGAGAGCTGCGGAGGGGCAGAGAGAGAGGGAGACAGAGGATCTGAAGCAGGCTCTGCACTGAGAGCTGAGGGCCTGATGCAGGGCTCAAACTCACCAGCTGTGAGATCATGACCGGAGCCAAAGTCAGACACTTAACTGAGTAAGCCAGCCAGGCGCCCCTCACACCAATACACATCTTAGGATCTTCCACGGAATGCAATGTAAGACAGCACTTGAGATAACATCTATGACATTATCAAGAGATACGATGGCATAGACGAGATATGTTAAGCATTACTGTCTTTTAATATAACATCCTTCTAGTGGTCTTTCTGTTACTAATTCAAATTTAATCTGTCATTCGTTGGTTCACTGTCTCATCTAGAACTTTTATCCCCTTATGCCGTGTTCAACTTCCTTGAGACACTTAGCTTCGCCTGATTTCTCACCTTTTTCCTAACACTCCTGTTATCCTTAATGAACTACAGAGACAAGTTTCAAGATTGACGGAAATACAGTCAGGAAGGCAAAGAAAAACAAAAGTCATGTTCAGTCAACAACTCAAGCGACTTGAATGGCACAGGGTAACAAAAAAACACTAGCATAGAGAGTAGGTGAATCCAAGGAAACACACAGGAGGTTGGCAGACGGCAGTGGCAAAAGAGCTAGTGGGATGTGCCAGAGGAAATGAGCCTCAACGACACCTGTTCAGTGCTGCACACACTATGCACTCAGTTAGTGGTGGTTCTGTCTTTTCTTTATAATTCATGGTATTAGGTACTAAGAAGGCTAACTGCCATCTAGTTAACCTCAACTTTTCATGAGTTAGAAACTGAACAGTTTCGGCTTGTGATTTTCACAGAAAAGAGTGAGTCCAAGAGAAAAAGAGCTTTTGGTTAAGTCAAGAAGGAGAGAGATTATTCAGGAAAGATGCTAGAAAGTGGAGGTGGGATGGAATCAGAGGGTAGTGTTTAATGCATATCAATAGACAAATTTTACTCCAAGTGCTTCCACCTCACCAATCCATGTAAGTTTCATTTAAGAAAATAGTCAAACATCTCTGCCCCGTCAAATTTACTAACTTTGCTGTTATTATCTTTTTTCTCTCTCAGTGGCAGTTTCCCTCGTAGCCATTCTGCCATCTTGAACTCCATCTGTCCCTGGTTTTCCCGATACTTCCTGTTTGTTTTTTTCTCACTCTGGACCATCACTCTGTCTCCTTAATCTTAAGAAGGATTCCTCAGCTTTTCTTAACCATGGATATTATTCAGACATTTGCCAGTGTATAAATTTTCTTCTGGTGTTCCTACATTACATCTATGATTTCATATGAGTTTTACCAAATTATAAGGAATATTGATGTGTTTTTCTTTTTTAAGACTAAATACGCCATTATTAGGGCAAGATCATGCCTTGTCTTTGCAATTCCATTACCTGAAACCTAGATGATAACTAGTAACTGATTTTTAAATGAATAAAAAACAGACAATAAAAAAATTTTACACTCTTCTTTGGGAAAACACTTTAAAATCTCATTTAAAAATTCCATAAAAGAGGAAACTTATATTTGCCTAATCTTGAGTGAACTCTGAAACCATTTATTTCTGTATTAACTAAAACTAAGACTTCATAAACTATAACTGTCTAAGCAGAAATTACATTTTTTATTTGTACTTGGTCAAGGGTGCATTATAAAACTTGCAAGGATAGCTCTCCCTTCCCCTCAACAGAGAAGTCATATCGGTAGAGAAATTTACAACATCCTGAATGCATTAGTATTCTATGCATCTACCTGAAGTACCTTAGTGGACACGAGGTTCTCAAATCTTCTGCATCAGAATAAAATAAAAGGCCCAACTATCTCTAGGAAACCTGGACCCAATGTTCTCAAGCAAAGACACTTCTGATATCTCTTTGAGTACTTCATCAAAAGAAAAAGAAATTCCAAGTTGTTTCATTACTCACTAAGTTAGCACTTCCGGGAATGCAGAGAACACAATCTGGGCAGGGGCCAGGCCACATTCCTAGAAGCAGGTGGTGTGTTTTATCAATTTATTCAGTCACTGTACATAGCACAGAACTGTGGGTTCTTGAGCTAATACTGTCACTTTTTAAAAGCTTGTCTTTGCACAAAGTGATACATAATAGGAATATGCTTTCTCTCTTCCTGGTCTTCTTCTTAATCATCAGATTTAATATTCTATGGGGTTTTTTTCCCCCTTAGTTTTCTATATGTGTATCACAAATTCAACCCCAAGCTCTGCAGCAGTTGTCTAAATACCTTCTCGAAACTCCAGATGCATTTGGCAGTCCGTCAGCGTCACTGCCCTGGGGAACTCTCTCGGAGCCTCGGCCCAGCAGCAGAGTGGACTAGCTGCACTGTTGGGGCACACTCTCATTATAAAATGATCCATCACTTTTATCCTAGTGATTCATTTCGCTCTTTCCTCACCTGAATCCCTTCGTCCTGGATCTCTCTTTTGTTTTGCTCTCTTGTTTTGGCGGACACACCCTCCGACAGTTTCCTAAGAAATACTGCATCAAGGTTAACTGAGGACTTGCATGTCTGAAATGTATTCATTCAGCCCCCTAGGTTAATTGATATTTTGGCTAGAGAATTCTACATTGGAAATCATTTCTCTTTGAAATATGAAAGCATTTTTCTGTTGCCTCCTGGCTTTTAGAACTCAATCTATGAACAAAGCATTCTAATCCCTGCAAAGTGCATAACTTACTTATCTTCTCTGGAACTTCACAGAGCCTCCTACTATTCTCCATGTTCTAAAATGTTATAACCTGCTTTGGTATGAATTTGTTTTCATCCATTGTAATGGACTCTCTCAATCTGGAAATAAATTTAAGTACTAAGAAATTTTCTTCAATGACTTTATTGATGACTTCTCTCACACATTCCCTATTTTCTCTATATTCAACGCTTTATTTTTTGAACTTCTGAGTTGGTCCCAAATTTTCTTATTTTATCTTTTTTATATCCTTTTTTTTCCTCTACTTCTGGGATATTAGCACAAATTTAACTTCCAAAACTTCTCTTGTGATTTTTATTCCTCTTAAATTCATGGAGCTGTTTTATTTTCTGCTTTTTTTTTAAAAACAGCACCTAGTTGGAGGTGCCTGGCTAGCTTAGTCGGTAGAGCATAAAACTCTTGATCCTGGAGTCGTGGGTTCAAGTTCCACATTGGGTGCAGAGCTTACTTAAAAAAAAATGCACCCGATCTTGTTTCATGGATGAAACAAATTTTTCATGTAAAAATTATTATGAAGATCTTTTCTTTCTTCAACCATAGTTTTTGCTCTCTTCAAGTTCTTTTATTTTACTGGTCTCTACTTTTTATTTTATAGCTTTCCTCAGCTGCCCAGTGCTGTCGCATTGAATGCTCATATTTAAGACAGAGTTTAAGAATGGAAGCTCTAAGACATGAGTAGGCTTTGCCACTTGAGACCTTTGCTCTAGAGAGGGTTGGAAGACTCTTTGAGGAAGTCAGGCATCAGTTGTTTCTTAGATTGGTCATATTCCTCTATGAATATTTTAACTGTGTCCCCAGAGGGAAGCCAGCATTTTAAGGCCCTAAGAGAAAAGGACAGGCAGTTTTCAATCAGTAAAGTGATGGAGCTGATATGAACCCGATCATAAGAAATGAGTGTGTACATATTTTTCCAATTTTCAATTCAGGGACATCAAGTTAAAAGCTTGAAAATGGGTTAGTGGTGCTATCTACACCAGGGAAATCAGCTACAAAACAAGGTAGAGAACTAGCTGTTACACATACATGTGCACACTGCTGAGGCCAACATTTGTTATGTACGTATGTATTTATCCTTCTGCAGTTTCAAGTTTTTATTTAAATTCCAGTGGTTCAACATTCAGTGTATTTTACGTTTCAGGCGTAGACTTTAGTGATTCATCACTTTATATACAACACCCAGTGCTCATCACAAGTGCCCTCCTTAATACCCATCACCCATTCAACCTATCTCCACGCCCCCTCACTTACAGCAACACTCAGATTGTTTTCTACGGTTAAACGTCGGTTTTATCATTTGTCTCTTTTTTCCCCTCTATGTTCATTTGTTTTGCAAGAGTGAAATCCTATGGTATTTGTCTTTCTCTGACTTATTTCACTTAGCATAAAAGGCTCTAGACTTTTGTGGGTATACATGTGTATATAGATCACACATGTATCACACACACACACACACACCCCTCACAACTTCTTTATCCAACTTCTTTATCACACATATATATCACAACTTTTTTTACCCATTCATCAATTGATAGACATTTGGGCTCTTTCCCATAATTCGGCTGTTGTCGATAGTGCTGCTATAAACATTGGGGTGCATGTGGCCCTTCGAATCAGTTGTTTTTTATCCTTTGGGTAAATACCTAGTAGTGCAATTGCTGGGTCATAGGGTAGTTCTATTTTTAACTTTTTGGAGCACCTCCATACTGTTTTCCAGAATGGCTACAGGAGTTTGCATTCCCACCAACAGTGTTAGAGGGTTCCCCTTTCTCTGCATCCTCACCAACACCTGTTGTTTCTTGTGTTGTTGATTTTAGTCATTCTGATGGATGTGAGGTGGTACGTCATTGTAGTTTTGATTTGGATTTCCCTGACGATGAGTGACGCTGACCATCTTTTCATGTGTTGTGAGCCATCCAGATGTCTTCTCTGGAGAAATGTCTGTTCATGTCTTCTGCCCATGTTTTAAACTGGATTGTTTCTGGGCTGTGGAACTTGGTAAGTTCTTTATAAATTTTGGATACTAACCCTCTGTCAGAATGAAAGTCAGTATTTGTCATTTAGTCTTTCACCTGGTTCCACTATTTGCAGTCTAGTTCTTCCAGTGCAGAGATGATCTGTCTTACCAGTCCAAAGGAAAAACCTCCCATCTTTGCAGAGATGTGCGAGAAGTAGTAGCATAGTCTTGCTGGATGAGGTAGATGGTCTAGGGGCTATGAATAGTCTATTATTAAACAGATTTTCAATCAAAGTTCTGCATCCAACCTTCACCCTCACTTCCATAGGTATGCGATGTTTCTAATTCCTGAGGCTTTGGGGGGATTCTAAAGAACAGTCAGGTTGTTTCTTGATTTGTGACCCTTTGGGCTTAGGATTTGGCTCTCTTGGTTTTGCTACGTCAATTACACTCACTCATGTGCTATCCATTTCCCAAAAATAAGTTGCTATTTTCGGTCCCTTTCTTTTTGTGTAGTGATTTGTACATTTAAAGTCCCTTTACCGTCATTTTTAGAAGGACTGGGGAGAAAATGATTATGTAAATAAATGTACATATATGAAGCATTATCTTATCCAACTTTTTAATTAATTATTCATATTGAAAGTATGGTAGGGGTGCCTGGATAGCTCAGTCGGTTAAGCGTCCGACTTTGGCTTAGAACATGATCTCATGGTTCATCAGTTTGAGCCCTGTATCAGGCTCCGTGCCGACAGCTCAGAGCCTGGAGCCTGCTTCAGATTCTGTATCTCCATCTCTCTGCCCCCCTGCCCACTCACACTCTGTCTTGCTCTCTCAAAAATAAATAAGCATTATTATTTTTTTTTTAAATATGGCAGAATCCTGTGTTACCTCATGATATGGCTTCCAGGGGATCAGCTCTGGCCACTTCCATACCCACATTGTGACTCCCGAAAAGATGTGCCTAAGTCTCAACCATTAGTACCTGTGAATGTGACCTTGTGAGAAACTGAGGTTTTGTAAATGTAATCAAGGTAAGGTGAGGTCGTACTGGTAGGCTCTCATCCAATGACTAGTGTCCTTCTAGGGGATATATTTCTGTTGTTTAAAGCCACTCCATGTGTGGTACTTTGTTAAGGCAGCTCTAGAGAATTAATATAACCCCCAACAATCCACTTCCAAGGTCTGGGTTTTGCGCTTTCTTTGGAGTCAGGTGGGCCAAGAGGGAAAAAGGAAGGCTAAGCAGTCAGCATTCACGTAACTCTTTCATCACTAAGCCCTGATCCTGTGGAATACGTGATGTTTAGGTTCTTGCTCTGCCTACATATTCCCAACTCCCTTTGGTATTCAAGCAGCAATGTTGTAATGGCATTATAGTACAAAGGCCTCAGATATATAGGTTCAGATGTATTTGTACTTCAACACTGAAAAGCAACAAGTGACAGAGACAGAATAGCAACATTTTGGTTTAAATATTTCACTTCCCAAATTTAGAAAGTTCAATTTTAGTTGGTAGCAAGACCAGTAATTTCAATGATTTCCTGAACTAAGACAGTATTTTCATTGTAAGTTTCTCTGAAAATCAGATATATTATGAATTACAGAGCCCTTTTAATGAGTTCCTATTTTTTCTTACTTTTGGTCATTAGTGAAGGATGCAAAGCATATCATTTGCAGCAATTATTATAAAAACATCTGCACAGTGAGTACATCTAGAACCTAGTGTTTCTACTACAGAAATTGAGTGAAAAAAGATATGAGTGGTTAAAAATAGAATATAAATGAAAGAAAGTTGGCAGACACAATTCATAACCCCTGCTTATGCATATTATGATAATGAATCTCTATATTTATTACTGCGCTTATATAATTACATGCTTACAGTTTTGGTTATAATTTTTGCATAATGCCCTTTCTGGTGAAACATAAGTAATTGTCATCTCAGTTAGCATAAGTAAGGTTTGGAGTATAAACAAAGTATAAATAGTCTCCAAATAGTATTAGTGGTAAAAAATTAATCTTTAACAAGGGACCTATTAAGCATTTTTAACTTGGGGAATTAAAAAATTAAAATCTCGAAGAAATAATAGAAAGCTAAATATTAAAAATCCCAATTACAACATCCAATATTGTCATCTCTCTCTTTTGAAGTTAGAAGAGCAATGAAATATGATCAAGAACTGAATAGCAGCTTTGTTGGAACTGACAATATGGTTTGTTTAAAACTAGTTGAAATGCACGACAGATTGCCAGGAGGATGGCTGAAGTAATAAAGTGCTAACTAAAAACTTAGAAGATATTCTCATTAAGAGTACAAAGTGTGGCACAAATAAAAACAATATGGTCAAACTTCCTTCATAATCACTTCAACTCACTATTCATTTTTATATTAAATACTCCATTATCCATAGAGGCAAAAAAAGACTGAATGAATAAAATCCAAGATCTCATTCAAGAAGCTACTATCTAACCTTTATTCATTTTAACACTTTCACTTACTAACTCCGTTTGCGAAGTATGACCTGTAAAATAAAGTATCAACTTAACATGGCTACATTCTCAAGTTCTTCAAAAAAAATCTTTAGAACAAATACATTTTCACAAAGTATTACAAGAATAAAAAGATAGAATAAAATTTACATGACACTGTAGTGATTTCTTTCTTTTCTATCTTCAGAAAGTCTTTGAGAAATTTTTTTAATGAAATATACTGTAAAAGGCTTAAATATGTGAAAAATATGCTTAAGTGGACAAGTAAATACTTTTTAGATGATGAGAGTGCTGTATCTTTAGAAAAATCTTCCAGACAAGGTCTGAGATTAGAAGACCATTCAAGTTGCCTGCTCTACCCTCTAAGGATTATCTTTCAGGTAGAGTATTTTAAATCGTTCATGTAGTGATCCTTGGAATGTAACATAAGTGTTTTAAATAGTAACTAAAGAATTTTATGACTGCTTACAGAAGCAGCTCTTGAAATAACTAGAAAAATTATATTCTTGCTCAAAGAGGAAAAAGGCCATTTCTCTTCTTCCACATGGCATTGTAACTTGGCATATTCTTTACAGACAGCACCATGCCCTGAAACTACACCAGTAATTTCATCTATGTATTTGCCTTTGTTTTCCTGTGATTTTACTTTCTTGCTAAGGGGGATGGATTCAGAAAGACATTAACCAAGGTATAGAACAGTTAATAGCTATCTTTGTATACTCCAGATTATTGGTGGAAAACTGAGCTATCTCCATCAAAAGCCAGCAAATATGTCTTATAAAAACATGAGTAGGGGCGCCTGGGTGGCGCAGTCGGTTAAGCGTCCGACTTCAGCCAGGTCACGATCTCGCGGTCCGTGAGTTCGAGCCCCGCGTCGGGCTCTGGGCTGATGGCTCAGAGCCTGGAGCCTGTTTCCGATTCTGTGTCTCCCTCTCTCTCTGCCCCTCCCCCGTTCATGCTCTGTCTCTCTCTGTCCCAAAAATAAATAAACGTTGAAAAAAAAATTTTTTTTTAAAAAAATAAAAACATGAGTAGATGGTAAAGAGATTCAATTTCTCATGAAGAAACTAGACCTTGCCTTCAAAAAAAAAAAAAAATTCACAAACATTTTGTAAATGCAGGCAGTCTCTGCATACAAACATTTTTTAATCCTTGAATAGCTATGGTTAGGTAGGTGGTTGCTCAGGTGATCAGACCATCCACTAGTGACTCTAGCTAGGAGAGCTAGGATTTCCTATTACTTGAAAGGGTGTTGGTAAAAGGCTAAGCAGCAACATAGAAACCCCACCAACGTGTGTGGAATCCATGGAACAGAAACCTAGGCAGAAATACTTAAGCAGAAATCAAATATTAATATTTTCTCAGTGACAGAGACCCAACTTTCATCATACCAAGCATTTTTAAAAACGCATTCGTGTGACTGGTAAGTATACGAACATATTTCACAGAGTCAAAGAATTTGAGCTTCAGGGATTGAAATCAGGGTCTTGACACTAGTAATCTCTCCTCCCTTCACCACTTACTTACTCACTTTATTTATTTGTTTGTTTGTTTGTTTGGATTATATTTTCCTCCCTCCGTCTGTAGTCAGGTTCACTCAGTAGGTAAACAACCGCTTCCAGCAGGCCCAGGGCTTCAGTGTATCTGGACAGATCTCTTGCAACCCAGGGAAAACTACCCTTCTAGCACTACTTCAGAGAATTAAGGCTTGTTATTTTGATTATCCTGACATGCATCTCATGCCCAACCTTTGAACCTAGTTTTGTATTCAGGGATATAGAATAGTGTCAACGACCACTATGCCAAGAATAGGTGAGTGATTTCTGATATTTTGATTGCCGGCCTCCCTAAAGCTACATGGATTCAGGAGTAGATCCCTAAAGAAAAGGAATTACTCTTAGCCAAAAAGGGAAATGAGACAAAAACTACCACAGGCCAGCACGCTCAGACTATGCAATTAGATAAAGAGGATGGGCAAAGTGGACAGTCAGTTTGAGATTATCTAGGCTCTCTTTGGATTATTAGCAACCGCAATATGACAAAGGTAAATTTCACCTCTGGTTGGTGTAATAAATATCTTCAAATATCTTTTTCTCTCATGTTTGTATGACATTTATTTACTCATCTAAAATTTACTTTCCAATTTAGAACAGATACTAAGTATGAAAATGCATTCTTTTAAGGTGCCAAGATATTTTACTTAATATTTGACTCCATCTTTTATTGTAAAAATTATGGGGGAAATACTTGTTTATTTTCTCTTTGATCAATTCGAACCATCTTAAGACATAAGACAGACACCTATGAAAATAATTTCAATATAAATATTTGCATTCCATTGTTGCATGTGGCCACCCTCAGGAGATGGGACATTTGGCTTTTGGCTCTGAAACCAACACACGGTAAGTGTGACTTTTTAAAAATTAGCATGTGTTGCTGATTGTTATTTCTCCTGGGTAAAAACATGTACAAATTAAGGAAATATACAGTTTCAATGCAATTTCCGCAATTTCAATGCAAATTTTAAGACATTTAAAAAAACAAACCAGGGATTTGTTTTAGAATTCGAGGTTTCTTTATATCATCACACGTTTATTTTTCTTACTATATTCTTTGCCTTTTTTTTAAATTTAAAGACATAAACTGAAGCTAGGAAGCTTTATTCACATTCTAAAGAATAGGATTTAAAGAAGAGTGACAGACGGGCAAATGTAGGAAACCCATATTCAAGTATCTTTTCTCTCCAGAACTGAGTATTTTCAAAGTATCTCTCTCATTTTCAAGGAGTCTGACACACCGTATGGCTCAATGTCATCAGGCATGAGCTTCAAGAAGGCAGAGACACCAAGTCGGCCTCATTCTACTTTCAGAGACAGGCACTGAGTAGAGTGGCACATAACAAGAATTCAGTAAACAGTTTCTCAAAGTGTGAAATGCATGAATGGACTGCATAATAACCTATAGCAAGATGTAACCTTTTCTTTATGAACAGAAAGAAGTTTGCTGTGATGGAAACTATCTAACCAGGAATCTAGACACCTGGGATCTACGCTGTCTACGCTTACAATCTCTGACTTATTCTCAATACTATTCTCAATAGTAATAAAAAGGGGATGGATGACTGTGCATGATTCCAAACTCCTTTACAGTTTTTACATATAATCTAAGTGAGATTATTACCCAATTCAAAAAAAAAAAAAAGAAATGTAAATACAGTCTTGCTTTGCCTGTTTGTGTTAACTCATTAATAAGCACCACACGACCTGTAAGGTAAGGGATGCTCACCAGCGCTTCTGTTCTGTATTTTTAATACAGATGAATTAATTTTCACATGGTTTTCTCCTTCACTCCCTGCAAACCTCTAGGATTTCCCAATCTCCAAAAGAAGTATCTTAACTACACTATTCTAGAGTAACTTCCTTCTGTACCCTTCCCTCTTTTTCCTCCTCCCCCTTAATAGGACATTACCTGAATTTCCTTAGGTAACATATGGACTCCTAGAGTTTACAATCTAAAAGAAAACCTTTTAGAAAACCTTTTTCCTAAAAACCTAAAAGAAAACCTAAAAGAACACCTTTTTCACCTCCCTTTATGTGTGAGTCACACGTGGAAAGAAAAAAACAAGCAAGATCCTTTATCTGAGACAAAAGAGGGTGGTGAGGGGTTTCAAGACCCTCTTTTGCCTAATCAGGATTTTTCCACCCTAGAACAAACTACCTTCATCCAAAACTTCCTTCCCTTTTCATATTCTGCTTAACTGAGATTTCAATAACTAGAAAGGAAGAGGAAGAGTAGTGTGCTATTGGAAGTGTGGTCAGTAAGATGGCCTGGGCACCGTGGATGGGGAAGGTCCTCTGCTGCCTGCCTCCCCAGCTGTGTTGCAGGCCACTGTCCCAAAGAAGAGCTCACTCTCCTTGCTAATATCCACCACTGCATTTCTGCAAGGGCTTCTTGCCGCTGGAGTTCTCGTCTTCACCCAAAGTGCTTTCAACAATTCAAGTATCATTCCATGTAACCTATTTCAAAGGAAGTCAGTGTAGCTCCCATGTTAAGCCTATGCAGATTCTAGGTCATTTACCGCAGCTTTCTAAGTTTTTACACCATGCCCGCAGGTAGCGAATAGCTTTCACTTCACAGCCAGTACACGCATCGATGTAAAATATGCCATCTGAAAACAAAGTGTCACAAAACTGTATGTACTCGGGGCACCTGGGTGGCTCCGTTGGCTGAACGTGGGACTTTGGCTCAGGTCATGATCTCACCGTTCGTGAGTTCGAGCCCCGCATCGGGCTCGCTGTTGTCAGCACAGAACTTGCTTGGGATCCTCTGCCCACCGCTCCCCCCCCCCCCCCCGCCCCCCCTCCCCCCGCTTGCTCACTCTCTAACAAAAATAATAAATCGACTTTTGTAAAACCTAACAGTACATACTTTTACTACATGCATACATGTAATATATACACACTGATATTTTTCTGATTTTTTTTTAATCCCCGATCTAAAAATAAATAAATGAAACACCAATTAAATCACCATCGTTTTAGGGTGAGGAGCAGGCGTCAAGTTTTTTTTTTTTTTATGGCGTTCGCCAGGTGATTCCCATGTGTAACTTTGGGACTCTTTTCAGATGGTTCTTTTCGATTTTGGAGCAATTCCGTCTTATCACTTGTAAATAAGTTTTTATGTTTTCACTTACAGTTATATTTCTTCTTCTTCTTCTTTTTTTTTTTTTTTTAATGGTACTTCCCCAAAGTTTTAAAACTTCCTGGACTAGTAACCGAAGCAAGCATGGATTAGAAAAGAAAACCAAACAAAAACTGGCCTTTTCCAGCTGCGGAGCCGCAGGGAGAAGAGCTGTTGTCTGTGCCAGCAGCCACACGTCCCAAGGGCCTTGTGTCCTCTGCGCAGGTCATCAGACACCTCACAGCCGCCGCCGCCGCCCAACGCAAAAGCCACAAGGGCCTCATCAAAACAAACGCGTGACCCCTAAGCTAGCCGCACTCGCTCCAGTAGAACCTACTGCTTCTGCGCGAGGAGCTGCACATGCGTGGAACGCCACATCTGCGTGAAGGGGGAGGTCACGTGACCCGGATCTCCTCAATTGCCGGAGTGTCTCAGAAGCCCTAGTCGCCCATTATCAGAAACACGTGGATGAGGCTTCTGAGAAAGATTATCAAAGACATGCTCATCCAGCATGACCAGACCCTGCTGGTAGCTGATGCCTGTTGCCGCTAATCCAGAAAGTTCGGAGGCCCTGGTGCCCTTGCTTGCTACCAGAAATCATACAAATAAACCCATCATGAGGATCAGAGTTCACCTTTATAATAAACAGGGGTTGTGGAACTTAAGGTTATGCAAATAAATAAAAGATTAGCTGTGGCCTATAAATTGATTGCATATTCTATTAAACAGTCACAACTCCCAGTTTGTAAATCCATTGATTTGGAACTGGAGTCATCAAACTATGGCCCATGGGCCAAATGCAGTCTGCCACCTGTTTTTGTAAATGAAATGGTACTGGCACACAACCACACCGCTTTTTTGTGCATCATCTATGACTGCTTTCCTACCAGTGGGGTGGCAGAGTTGAGGAGCTGTGACAGAGATTATATGGCCCACAGAGTCTAACCTGTTTCTTACCTGGCCTTAGAGAAAGTTGGCCTATCCCCCTTGTTAAAGTAAGTATTTTGTCTTAGGGGGATAGAATTAGGATAAAATCAAAGAGGTTAGAAAATGAATTAGAATCCAAAATTTGAAAGGTCTTGTACTCAAAGCTAGGGATTGGATTTTATCTCAGGGGCAATAATGAACCATCCCCAGGTAGGAGTAAAACTCTTTTCTGATCAACAGTCTCCAGCTGGGTTCTAGACCATGAATATAAAGCACAATAGGTAGGGATGAAATTATATCTGGTTCCTTGGGTATATCTTCTGCCATAGAAAATGTTGCCTATGAATCCCCTATGCACAGCTATGTGCCTTGCTTTGAATGTGAAACTCTTGAATTTTAACTCCCTTCCTATTTTTAGATAAAGGTTTCTATCTGGGTCTCATAACTGAGTTTCATAACTTTAGACTATATTTAGTGAGCATTAAAGGCAGATTTCCCTTATTCTCTCAGGAGCAGTGGTGTTGGGGATCAACTATGCATCCTGCCTGAAGCTATTGTGGTTTTGATAGGACATAAAATAAGCAGCAAGCCCATTAAATTAAAGGTGGTCAAAAGAACAATAAAAAAAAAAAGCTTTTTTTTTTTTTCAAGCAGGTAATGCTTAATTAATTCATTAAGCTGACATGGTAAACGTTTACACTATTCATCTATCTATGAAATATATTTGCTTTTCAGTTATCACGGCAACCATAGAGCTCTTAAAAGCAACTTAGATTCTAGTCACACTTGGTTCAAAGATAGCATTAAAGACCTGTCATTGAACTTGAGAATCACTACTAAAGCCACATTGTTCTGGTGTTATAATCTAAAGCTGCCTTTATGTATCTTTTCATATTCTAAAAGGTATGGTAAGAAAATATGCAGGAGGCAAAAGGTCTCAATTAATTACTGTGTGTTTTCTTTGCCAGGTGGGTTTTATTAACAAAGGTTAGAAAAATAGATCTTCACAACATGCAATAGAGTAGATAAATATATTTAACTTACAAATAAAGGTCCTATAAATGGTTTATGAAAAGATTTCTAAAAGAAAACAAAATTCCAAACCTAAATTATGATTAAATCTGCATTATACATAAAGAAAATGACGGTGGTTTCCAAAGAGAATGGTTATGTGTCAAAGAGAGATGTGAAGAATGCAGAAAGATTAATAAAACCAAGCAGGATCTCATTAATCAAACATCCCCAAGTGGAACGAATGATTTGATTTGAATTTGCTTCTATATACACCAACGATAGAATCTGCTTTTTTTGTGAAGCAGCCAAAATGTCAGCTTGATAAATGGGGTAAGTTTTTCAAAAGTACCTACACTGTAGTTTCTTAATATGTTGATGAATGTAATAGTAAAACTAAGATAAATTGTTTGCTAAAAAAAAAAAATCTAAATAAAGCTTTGATCACTGACTAAAAAGATTTGATTTTTTTTTAATGACTAGACCAAATAAAACCTTTAAATTGCTGTTTAAAGGATTGAACATACCAGGAAACAACCACATCAAATGATTTCAGTTGGCCTGGAGAACATCGTAGATCAACTAAGACAAATATGTGTTACTAATATCATAGTTAGGGTTTTGAATAATTGATAACAATTTATAAAAATGGAGTAATTGCCTATATATTTCTAGTGTGATATGTACATGCTTGAGGATATTAGTTGTTTCTTTTCTTTTCTCCTGAATCACATGAAAAATGCGGTAAAAATGTATGTCCAAGTCTACCTAAAATAAAACAAGGAAGCAAAGAAGCAAAACAATCTTGCCTATAAAACAGCCCACTTGGGTTTTTTTTTTCAATAGACCGATATATTTTGATAGTTTTGAAAAACACTGCAAACTTTACAATAACAATTTGACACTATTGCTAAGTGAATATAACTATCCAAAACAAAATAACAACAGTAAGACACTATTCCTTGTCTTGTTAATAACATCCCCAGTGACAGTGACCTCACTGATAATCTAGGAAAGGAACAACTTTTGTGACTAATTTTATTATAGATTTTCTGTGAAAATATTCAGTATTTAGTTTCTATTTTATTCAATGGACATTGCTATGGGCCAAATTTTGTACCCCCAAATTCATATGTTGAACCCCTAACCCCCAATGTGTATTTGGAGATAGGGCTCTTGGGAGGTTATTAAGCTTAAATGAGCTCATAGGGGTGGGACCTAATCCAATAGGATTGGTGGCCTTGTAAGAGGAAGAGAGCAAGATCTTCCTTCCCATCCTCTTGCCATCTAAAGACTCAGCAGGAGGGGCGCCTGGGTGGCGCAGTCGGTTAAGCGTCCGACTTCAGCCAGGTCATGATCTCACGGTCCGTGAGTTCGAGCCCCGCGTCAGGCTCTGGGCTGATGGCTCGGAGCCTGGAGCCTGTTTCCGATTCTGTGTCTCCTTCTCTCTCTGCCCCTCCCCCGTTCATGCTCTGTCTCTCTCTGTCCCAAAAATAAATAAAAAACGTTGAAAAAAAAATTAAAAAAAAAAAATAAAAAATAAAGACTCAGCAGGAAAGCAGCCAACTAAAAGCCAGGAAGATAATGCTCCCTAGAAACTAAATCTTGATCTTGGACTCCCCAGCCTCCAGAACTGTGAAAAATAAACAAATTTCTGTTGCTTAATCAATTCTGTCTGTGGTATCTTGTTATAGCAGCCCAGGAGTAAACACACAAGTTCACACTTTATTTTATTTTATTTTTTTAGTTTTTTAAATTTTTTTTTTTTTTTATTCTTGGGGCAGAGAGAGACAGAGCATGAGCAGGAGAGGGGCAGAGAGAGAGGGAGACACAGAACCCGAAAGCAGGCTGGAGGCTCTGAGCTGACAGCAGAGTCCAATGTGGGGCTTGAACTCAGAAGCCATGAGACCGTGACCTGAGCCAAAGTTGGATGCTTAACCGACTGAGCCACCCAGGCGCCCCACACACTCACACTTTAAATAGTCAAGTACTTCTTCAATGTTTCTTATGAAAAATAGCCATGCCTCCACATTGCAGCTCTCCCCATGCTCCAATTCCCAATCACCAGACAGTGGTTCTTGACTAGGGAAAACCAACCTTCCCTCCACTGTCAACCCCCACACTGGGCCATTTGGCAATGTTCTGAGACATTTTGGTTATCACTAATGGAAGAAAGGAGAGAGAGTTGCTATTGACATCTGGTGGGTAGAAACCATGATGCTCTTTTTTTTTTTAATTTTTTAATGTTTATTTAGTTTTGAGAGAGAGAGAGAGATACAGAGTGCAAATGGGGAGGGGCAAAGAGAGAGGGAGACACAGAAGGTGAAACAGGCTCCAGGCTCTGAGCTGTCAGCACAGAGCCTGACGTGGGGCTCCAACCCACGGACCAAGATCATAACCTGAGCGAAGTCGGACACTGAACCGAATCACCCAGATGCCGCAAGGCCATGGCACACTTCTGCAATGTGCTCTGCACAACAGTGATCTGACCCCAAATGTCAGTAATGCCCACTTTGAGGAACATTGACTTATAGGCACTTTTTTTTTTTAAGATTTTATTTTTAAGTAATCTCTACACACAACATAAGGTTCAAACTCAATCTCGAGATCAAGAGTCTCATGCTTCACTGACTGAGCCTGCTAAGTGTCCCAATCTAGGCAATCTCTTTTAAGCTATAACTTTTTAATGTTTGTCTTCAAATCTGTAAATAAGATGGTTGTTTTCCTGTTTCCTAATTTTCCTTTTAAAAATAGCGTAATCATTAAGGGACAATTCACATACACAACTGTATATGTATATACATATGTATACTAAGGTATAATTAAATGGTTTTTAGTATATTCACAGAAAAGTACAACTATCACCATGGTCAATTTTCGAACATATTCATCACCTCAGAAAGAAACCCCTTACACTTTAGCTATCACTCTCTACCACTGCCCCTTCCTTTGTTGCCCCTCTGTCCAAGCCCTAAGCAACTACAAATCTACTATCTGGCTCTATCAATTTCCCAATTCTTATTTTTAAGTTTATTTTAAGAGAGAGAGAGAGAATCCTATGCAGGCTCTGCACCATCAGCACAGAGCCCAACGCAGGGCTCAAACTCATGAACCCCAAGATCACGACCTGAGCCAAAGTCAGACACTTAACAGAGGAAGCTCAATTTCCCAGTTCTCACGAATGGAATCGTGTAATATGTGGACTCCTGTGACTGGTTTTTTTGACCTAGCATGTTTTCAAGGTTTATCCAGGCAGCAACATGTTTCAATACTTCATTCCATTGTACAAATACGCCACATTTTGTTTATCCAATTCTTCCAGTGATGGACATTTCGGATGTTTTCATTTTTTGGCTATTATGGACAACGCTGCTATAAACATTTGTGTACAAGTTTCTGTGCAGACATATGCCTCCATTTCTCTTGGTTATATACCTAGAAGTACTGGGTCATATGGTAATCCTATGTTGAATCATTTGAGGAACTGTCAGCTGTTTTCCAGAGAACCTGCACCATTTTGCATTCCCACCAGTGTAGGTGAGAGTTCTGATTTCTCCACATCTTGGACAGCACTTATCTTTTTGATTCTGGCCATCCGAGTGGGAGTGAAGTATTATCTTATTGTAGTTTTAATTTGCATTTCCCTGATGACTAATGATGTTGAGCATCTATTCAAGTTCTTACTGGCCATTTGTGTATCTTTCTCGGAGAAATGCCTATTAAGATTTCTGTCTCTGGTCCTATCACAGCAATCCCCTTCAAGAACCTGCACACATAATGGAAGAGAATACAAACTGTACTCTTGTTAAATCAATGTTTTGTTGTTACATTATTAGATTATAACTATGTAAACATTTATGACAGCTGAATCATCTAGTATATTATAATGTCATAACTGACCCCATCCCCCAGAATCGTTAGCTTCTTGTTTTCTTCTCTGTACTTCTCAATACCACATCTCAGAACTCTTACTAAGTTGTTACTAATCTCAGGTCAATACATTAAAATCAATTTTGTCTTCTTGAATAAATCTCTCCTGGAGCCATCTGAAATACTATCTGGGAAACTCTGTTCACAATCACCTAGGATTTCCCTTCACTCTCTTATGTTGAAAACTGGTTTTTTGGGTCTCCTGACTTTGACTTCCTTGGCTTTCTCTCTTGCACTTGAAGAATGCAATCTCAGGACCTTCCTGAGCAAGTGTACATGGGAAACAAAACTGTTGAAAGTTTACTTCATTCTACCCTTCTATTTATTTGATAATTTGTCTGGGAAGAGACTTCAGGGTTGGAAATTATTTTGCCTCGGAGCTTGGAAGAAATGGGTTACTGCCTTCTAGTTTAGTACTGTTATTGCGTAGTTCTGTGCCATTCTGACACTTGTCCTTTGTATGAAACTATTCTTTTTTTCTGAAAGTGTTTGGGATCTTCTCTTGGTCCTGGTACTGTAAAATTTAATAATTTAGTTTGAAACTTTTCATCCTTTTCCCTAGTCTTTCAATTCTAGAAAATATTATTTAATTATTTTATTAATTTTTTCCTCTTCTTTGTTTTTTGCCTCCATCTGTTTGTCTTTTTGTTCTTTCACTGGAATTTACTTCATCCTATGTCCAACTCATCTAGTGATTTTTTTTTCTACATCACGTGTTTAACATAGACAACTCTTTTTCCTCTGATTTTTTTTTTAAAGTTGTTTCATGACTGCCGTGAATCCTCTTATCTCTGAGGATATCAGCGAGTTTGTTGGTTTGTTTATTTATTTATCTTCAAGTTTTAAAATTCTAGTTAGTTAACATATGTGGTAAAATTGGGTTCAGGTGTAGAATTCAGTGATTAATCGCTTACATATAACACCCAGTGCTAAATATTTATTTATTTATCCATCCATTTGTTGGTTTGGTGTCCTTGCTTCCATATAACCTCTGTTTTCTCTAAATTGCCTTTAATATGAAAATCTGGATTCTTCAATTTGAAATTTTTAAGTTTATTTATTTATTTTGAGAGAGAGAGAGAGCACACACACCTGTCTATGAGTGAGGGGACCAATACGAGAGGGAGAGAGAGAGAATTCCAAGCAGGCTCCACACTGTCGGCACAGAGCTGGACTCAGGGCTGGAACCCATGAACTGTGAGAACATGACCTGAGCCAAATTCAAGAGTCGCATGCTTTACCAGCTGAGCCACCCAGGCACCCCTGAATTCTTTATTAAAGTCTTTCCTCAAATACTTGGTGAGACTTACAACTGTCTTTTCATATGTGAGACTGGGACACTAAAAGTTGACTAGAAACTCTAACTGGGAGCGGCTTCTCAACGATGGCCCTGCAGGGTGGTTTTGTTTGGCAGCTTTCTAAGAAAGTATAGCATCTTTCCTTTGGGCTGCTCTCACTCATTGCAGGACTTCTAATCTTTTTGTTAGGTCTAGCCTAGTGCCAGCCTCTGCGAGTGCAGAGCGAAAGTGAGCTGGAATTTCAACCTGCTCTAGTAATATTTCTGTTCATCTCCAGATTTTTTAGAAGTTACCCTTCCTTTCAACTGTGCCTGATATGCCACAGTCAGAAAGCCTGTGTGTTATCCTCTACAAATAATACACTTTAACTGTTCTTATGATATAGAAAGTGGCAGACATCTAGTTGTAAAGAAGGGCAGGGAGTCTGCTGTTTACTTCTTAAATGGTCTTTCGACCAATCTTCCTGTATTAAATATATGTGTTTGTGTTTTTGTATAATAAACAATTTGATAGAATTTTGTAGTGTTTGAATAGTTGAATGGGCAAAATAAAATGCACAGAGAATAATCTGACCTTTTGAAAGCATCACTTGAAATAACATATAATAATTCACCCTAGAAAGGAGACAGAAGATACAGGATTTTTGTTCCTGTCACAGATTGTGTCCATAACTTTTCATTATAGTTATTTGATCTTATAATCAACTTAAATGCCTGTCTCTCTCACTTGACTATAAATTCCTAAAGAGCAAGGTTTAGGTGGTAATTTATGTTTTCATATGTATTTCTGCCTCTAAGCCACTATAACTGATCTATGGTGGATGTTCAAAAATTTTTGACCAAGTTACTAAATTATAAATTCATATTATAACCAGATAAATAATGGAGAAATTTAAACAATAGCCTTTTTGTGCTTTATAAGTCCAAAAATGAGCGATGCTTTATGTATGTACAAACAATAAAAAAGTTAACCAGTCCTGAGGCTTTGGGAAGGTTATTTCCCATGTTAATATGGGTCACAGTGTTTCCCAATTGTATCTACTTGTAGGACTGGTTGAAGAGACTATATATAAATTATTTTTGCATAGTCTGTGCTTAATAAGCAGTAGTTATTATTATTGATGGTCTTGCACTGATAAAACACATGGATGGAGTGACATTGGGTGTGCGGAAACTGAGACAAATAGATGTAAAGTGATCTGGACAAGTCAACCAAAAAGAAAAAAAAAAAAATTTCGTCTTATATGCCGTAGTTAATTCCCATGGATACTCCAACATACTGACCTTATTATTCCAAAAGCAATGATAAGATAAAGTTAAATAGGTTTTTCTTTGTGTCTTAGGAAAGATACAAAAGTCAAATCCATTAGTAGCTACAAGTACTAAAATACTTTGTGATTCTAAGGAGGCTGTGTATGTGTCTGGACTAATGTAAACTCAAGTTTGTATTTTTGGGTCACTCAGTTTGATAGAGTTCCAACTCCTATCAACCTCTTAACAAGCTCCTTTGTAAAGAGAAGTTTGTGATTTAATGGCTCTAGAAATTTAAGGTGATAGATATGTAAAAATGCTTGTGGGGAATCAACAAGCCAAGACCTTCTATTGTAACTTAATAGTAAAATGAATTCCAGGGCACCTGGGTGGCTTAGTCGGTTGGGCGTCAGACTTCGGCTCAGGTCATGATCTTGCGGTTTGTGAGTTTGAATCCCGCATCGGGCTCTGTGCTGACAGCTCGGAGCCTGGAGCCTGCTTTGGATTCTGTGTGTGTGTCTCTCTCTCTGCCCCTCCCCTGCTTGTGCTCTGTCTCTCAAAAATGAATAAATGTAAAAAAAATTTTTTTTTAAATAGTAAAATGAACTCCTTTTGGCAAAAGACGACAGAAATGGGAAGAGGTGGGGGAAATTGGTTAAGTAAGGCTCTTTCCCTAAGCATGTGAATAACTTTTTTTCCCTGGACTTGTCCTTTATGCCTATAAAATGGTGCACTAAACAATGTTGACTTCAGAATTGTAAATAACACCCCCATTTTTGCTAGGCTATCATAGAAATAAAAACACAAGCTGAAACTTCAGGATCAGGATATTTATACCACTCTTGTTTCAAACTTTTTGATCAGTTTCAACTTTCAACTTTAATTAGGTCAATAATTCTTTAGTCATTATATTTTCCATTTAGCCTTCCTTCTTAAAAATCTTTAAATTGTTGCTTTCTCTTTCCTCTTTCATTGAGTAGGTTCCTTTCAGAATAAAAACATTAATAAAAACAATCCTATAAAGTACCAATTAAATTATTTCCTAAGGCTTCATAAGACATTTTGGAAATAGGCACTGCATAATTGGCTTATAGAAGACACTAACACTTTAAGGGCCTTTAATGGCAGGCAGCTGGTTAAAGTATGTTTAAATGGACTCTACAAATACCTTATATTGTTTCCTTCCTTACCTCACCATTTATTTAAAACCCTAATTACAGATAACTGAGAACTATAGTGCTTAAACAAATCCAGTGTGTGTCCTATCAAATAATATTGTTCAGAAATGGTGTTACTTCTTCATTCGAGCACTGACATATATAAATAATAATCAGTTTTAAACCCCACAGTGATGACTATTTACTGGTATGATGTCTAAGATACTACAGAGGTGCATTTGGGAGGCATGAGAGGTTCCTCGATGAGAGAACGCATTCTGCTGTACTGAGTTCACAATTCACAGTTAACGTAATAAGTGCCAGATACCAAGCTCCTACATGTGTACTTTGTGCTAAGTGCTTTATGTGCATTACCTTATTTAACCATGACAACAATTCAATATGGTATATACTAATTATTTTTCTCCATTTTACTCACGGGAACACTGAGACTTAAGGTTTACTGCCTATACACAGGTAGAGCTGATGTTCTAAGACGAGGGCCTCTGAATCTAAGCCCTGAAGATGGTTTTCTTCAACTAAGCCAGTAGGGTCTCATGCTGTGGTTTCATACATGTACCACATGGCTACCATGTGGTTTCATGGCTCCTTAGAGTAGTTATGTGTTTTTCAATCCATGATTCAATAGTTTCCTTGACTTGGACCAAAGATGTTAACTGATCAAATCAAAAGCTTTACTTTTTTTCTAATTACGTGCAAAATTAGTCTACTAGATAAAATCATTTTCAAACTTAAATTGGTGCTAGCTAATAATACTACCAGTTGAAAAAATTTAATGAGCTTGTATCATAAATACACTAATAGGAAACTCAGGATCCACTGACTTTGCTAAATCCAACAACTTACTATGACTTGCTGCGCCAGAAATGAATATTTGAAGATGTGCTTTTATTACACATCATCTACCCAATTTAATGTTTGGAAATGGGATCCCCGACTGAGTAAAGTCTACAGGGGGCATGATCAAAATAGAATTACATTCATTTGCTAAAATGGCAAATGTTCATTTTTCTTAAAACTTTTGAAGTCAGGATAACCCCCCTGGGGCTATGGCTTCACCCAGTTTCCAGTCCTATCCAATTTGGGTCCATCCCCCCAGGCTGCAGAGATGTGTATCAGGCCCTCCATAATGACAGAAGTCTCCCTCCAACCTCCAAATGCCCATTGATTTTTCTTGAAAGCTTTTCAAGCCTCTATTAAACCTGTAGTTTTATTTCCAGTATGATACCCCTTCTTAGGCAAAAATTTTTGTTCAACCCTTCTGGGTCAAAACAGTTCAAGAAAAGCGGAAGCAAAAAATGGTAGAAAGAGGGACCATAGTGGAGAAAATAAACACACGGGCCAACAAGAGTCAAAGTGGGGCCAGTATAGAACAGTGCTGACTTCTAGGTATTAAGGACTTATGACACAGTTCCCTTCCTTCCCTTTAGTGCAGATAGGCTAGGAGAAAACTATGTTAAAAAACCATTTTCTAGTAATACACCAGATATATACATATAAGTATTTCTAAGATGGCCAGTGTTATATGTATCAACTTTGGACATTGGATGATACAGAACTACATGCTTATATTTTATGTTTTACGTTTTCATTTTAGAAACAAGAGTTCCAATGTCAGCCAATGGAATTAACTGTATTAGTATTTTATACTATTCCACAAAAGCACCAATATTTATGGGTGTCTGTCACCTGAACAATACAGGCTTACTGGATAATTTGATAACTTAGGTATATGAATACTAGGTATTTGATGGAATATGTTAAACATGCATTGCTGTATGTGCGTGTTGGGAGGGTGGAAGGAAGGAGAATGTAGTGACAGCAGAACTAGTGTAGGGTTAGTAGCAGAGTAGTGTGTGGGAAGAGGCAGGGAGGGTGTCTCCTAAAGAGACAGGTGTCAGTTTCTTGGCGGGAAGAGAGTAAGAACTGGCAAGACGAAGACCAAAACAAAAAAGACCAACGATTCCTGAGACAATTTTACTCACAACAAGTCTCAAACATGCATTTCTGTTTTCTCCATTTGCTCATTTAGATTCCACTTTAGTGTCAATATCCAGTATGTTACTTTGTATCAATATCGTTGTGCACTTTGAAATCACTCTTCATCAGTGTCCCTCAAGCTTTTCAATGTTGCTCTCTGAGGCCAGAGAAAGATCTCATTATCCTATATAGTGTCACATTCTGATGAAGAATAAACCAGTGATAAATTAATACAGTGCACATTCAAGTTATATGGGATGTATCTCCTTCCAACAAAGATATGGCAGGTGTGTGTTCAAAACACAAAACACATTAGTTAAGGTAAATGTTACTGAATCCTAAGTCAAAATTCTATTAATGGAGATGTTTATATCACTCAAAGTTGTTTGAACAAAAAGTGCATGACAAAATAAATTAAAAATGAAATTAGGGAAGCATAATGTCTGATTATGAAACAACAATGGCAGCAATTGAAAACTATAAGCAACCCAAAAAGAGGCTGAGAGCTGTCCTACCTAAAATTTTAACCACCTGCCCATGTGAGTATACCCTAAGAGTTTGTAAAAAAAAGTTTCAAATGTTAATTGGAGTCAAATGTTCTTCTTAGAATACTGAATTAGAGTCCTGAGTATATTCTAATAGATATTATAATTTTATTCATGAATAAATAATGTATACAAATATAGTTTTATTGTGAATAAATTTGTAATATTTATGACTTTTATTTATTTTATTCATGAATAATTTATATAGTTTACTTTTTTGTAAACTTCAACAAGTCATATTTTAAGTTATTTTTAATGTTTATTTATTTATTTTGAGAGACAGAGAGAGGAAGAGAGAGCATGTGTGTATGAGTGGGGAAGGGGCTGACAGAGAGAGCAAGAGAGAGAATTCCAAGCAGGCTCAGCGCTGTCAGCACGGAGCCTAACGTGGGGCTCCATTTCATGAAATGTGACATCATGACCTGAGCTGGAATCAAGAGTTGGACCCTGAAACGAATGAGTCACCCAGGTACCCTATATTTGAGTTTTTTTATTTGATTTATTTTTTAAATATTTCTTTTTGAGAGAGAGAGACAGAGAGAGCACAAGCAGAGGAGGGGAGGAGAGAGAGGGAGACACAGAATCCGAAGCAGGCTCCAGGCTCTGAGCTGTCAGCACAGTCGGATGCTTAACTGACTGAGCTACCCAGGTGTCCCAGAGGTTATTTTTAATTAACATTTTTTTTTAATTTTTTTTTCAACATTTATTTATTTTTGGACAGAGAGAGACAGAGCATGAACGGGGAGGGGCAGAGAGAGAGGGAGACACAGAATTGAAAACAGGCTCCAGGCTCTGAGCCATCAGCCCAGAGCCCGACGCGGGGCTCGAACTCACGGACCGCGAGATCGTGACCTGGCTGAAGTCGGACGCTTAACCGACTGCGCCACCCAGGCGCCCCTATTTTTAATTAACATTTAAACAAAGTCAAAAATCACAGTACATTATGTACCCACAGGTACCACATAAGGTTTGAGATGCTAAGACCAGTTCATCATCAGTGATCTATAACCTTCCCTAGTATTCTTCATTTGCAAAATGTTGCTAAAATTTTAGCAAAAAGCCTAGACTTCATGCAAAAATATCATCAATCCAATTTTTGTATGAATGTGACTTCTCATCAAAATGGAATCACCTATTCTGTTATTTTCACAGCCTAACTAAGGAAGGTGACTCATGGTAGTTTGGTTTGACTGGTCTACTGTGGTCAGACACACTTTGCTACAACCACCCCCAAAATGAAGAATGTATGGTATTATTATATTCTTATCAAATTATGTTTAAAGATTTATGTTTAACCTTAGAAAACTGGCTACTTGCCAAAATCTCTTGGTTGTTGCTAGAGGTGGTTATTAGGTTTGTCTAACACAGACGCAGGCCAAGGCAAATTTTCTTCCACCCACAAAGTTTCAGAGGGGTATATCCTGCCTTTTAGTTGCCAGGTGAGGCAAACTGCCAGACTCCAGTAGGCTTACTCAGGCAGACGTATGAAAAACTTCGCCCACTCTGATGCTAGAGTAATCATCAATCTTTCAACAGAAAATAAAACACGTAAGAAGGAGGAATTGGTAGCATTTCCCAGTCTGGACGAGGCTGCCAGATCCACATGGCTGAACTCTCCTCCCCTCGGTAGAGTATCTTCTTCCATTTCTGGCTCCAGTGAGTCCAAGATGGGCTCACAAACCAGAACTTTAGTTTCCTTTACTTCCTGTCTTTGTTCCAGGATTAATCTTTCTCTACTCCTCCTTTAACATATCATGTCTATTCCCCAGGCTTTTCCTTTCTCCATTTTCTTACCTATGTTTAAGAGCTTTTGGAGGAATGGAGAACTAGGATGGACTTGATACGTTCTCACACCCACACTGATGCTGTAAATCTGCAGGTAATTACAATCATTTAATTAATTTAAGTTTGCTACACCTTAGAGCCCTACTTTAAGTTCTTCATTGCTTGCTAGAAACAAGTCAATGTATAAAGGTTTGTGCTTTACTCCTTTCCAAGATTTTGTTTTTATTTTTATTTTTTAGAAATTATGAGTATTACAGTACTCTATTTAGGCACACAAAATCTCATTATTTATCTAACTAAAATTATATATGACTACACTTTCACTAAAAAGGAAGGAGGAGCTTCAGTTTAATGCACTACTGAGACTCCTTTCCTCTCTACAGAGTCTTGAGAGGATCCTTTCGGTCTTTCATATCCAGACACATTATTTAGTGGGCATAGTCTCTGGTCTTTGATCCACACTTATCGCTTCTAAAATAATTGTGGTTCCAGGCTTCAGAGTTCCTTAATAGGCTGTCCTTCCTTCTGGTGTTTCTGAAACTTGGGCATTAAAAATTCTTACTGAGGCTGAGAATTCTACTGCCTAGAACACTAAGCACTCTCCCTCTAAGTTAACCACACAGCCTATTTCTCTTACAACTGATCACCTCCCCAGAGACAGAAAAATGAGGCAAATATGTGTCCCCACTATTCCTAGGATGCCCTAACTCCCTGGACCTTCTGAGCTAAGGACTCTTCTCACTCATAAATTCAACCCCTACCTCTCCCAGTCTAGACATTAACCCTCAGTATTTTAGGTTTTGGAAAACACAAGCCAGGAAGAGGGCTGACCTTTGTCTGGTAACTTCCTTAATTCCTAAGACAAAGGAATATAAAAGTGTGGCTACCTTCTCGGAATTTAGAAATATAAAAATAGAACAAAACAGAAACTGTATCTCATTTTAAGCTGTATTTATTTTCTCACCAAATAATGGAAATTGTCAATAATGGAATTTACATTCTACCACATAAAGAATCAATTTTCCAGGCATGTGGAAGCATTGTAATCAATATCCACACCCCACCAACTTGTCTTTGTAAACTTCTTTCATTTATGATGTATTTTATCATGCTATCTTATTTAATCACTCAACGAACCAGTACTACCCTCATTATCTCTAAATATTCAGGTATTGTGGTTACATAGTCTACAGGATACAGCTAAGTATAAGACTATCAGATGTACCTGAGTTAGAACACTGATTCTACCACTTATTAGTCTGATAATCAAATCAAATTATTCTTTTCCAATTTTTGACATTTGTCACTATTTACTTTCCTTGACACACAGTCTAATACAACCTCTTTAATGATGTATTTTTATATTTTTATGTGTTTGATTTTTATCCCATTTCTATCAGTAAAAATTAATGCATATTGTGCTTTAACTATTTCATCAATTCCCGCTGAATCATAATGTCCCTGTTTGTATATCTAATCTATCTTATCTATCTTATCTTTCTTTAATCCCATATCCATAGAACATTTCCACCAATATCACTATCAAACATAAAACAATATTTAAAAATGAGTTAATCCACTTTTTCCCCATCTTCTGCTAGATCCCAGACAAACGTCTTACAAGTTCTAAGTTTCCCTTTAGTGTCAACAAAGTGAATGTTTTCTCATTTTCCTAGAATATGATCTTCATGAGGTCAAATTCAATTCTCTTCCCCCGTTTTGTTCTCTGCATTCCTTGCTTTACCAATTTCACCTCAGCAATGAATGGTAAATAATCAAATTTAGTAGGAGTTTGCATATTCAAAATCAATAAGTCTTTTTAGTTTAATCCGAACGAACTCAATCATCCACACTATTAATATTGACATGTCTGGACACCCTTCCCCTATTCTGCAGAGATTTACTCTAGCCCATTATCTTTGTAAAGCAAAGACCACAGTTTTATTTACACTATTTGAGGTTACACTTGAGTCAACCCATAGAAAATATGTTAAAGAAATATCCAGAGCCAAGAAAATCAACTGTCTGCATTTATCGAATCCCCCTTCAAAGTTAAACAAATGTGGTATTGAATATGAAGGTCACCGATCACTTAGAGAAGGGGCAACACCCACATTCACAGTTGTATAAGATAGATGATACTTTGATCACTGCTTTGAAGGACTGATCAAATTGTTAATATCTTCAAATGGTAATTCTATTCAATTCCCATAGGCTAACTTCTGAATCCCTGTGCATATGTGATATATATAATGTACACAAGCACGAACAGGCAACACTTCACTTTAGCATTTTATATTTATCCTTTCAAAATAGGGGGAAGTAGAGCGCTTTCTTCTCCTTTTGTTGATTCTTTATAAGTTGGGGTGAATCTTTTCCAAAAAGTAAATATAATAACATATTCTAAGGGTGAACAAGAAGTTACTATTGGACATTCCATTCATTCCGTTCATTTATTCAGGAAACATATGATCTTTTAAGTGATTTTTTTGGTTTGTTTTGTATTATAGAATAGCCACCAGCTTCAGTACCTCACACTCTCTATTATTACATTCTGAGAGATTCTAATGAGAAAATACTTAAAAGGGAAAAAATAAAATATCTCAAAATATAATTCCTTTACTTAACATTCCTTTATCATCTACCATCAGAGATTCATTTTTTAATCAGGTAGTTTGGAGGAGTTGACTAGGAGAAACTCCAACTATTTCTTAGGATCAATAATCCTCAACATTCCACAAAAGAACTGGAAAATATATACAAAGACAAATCGACAACAACAAAAAAATGTAAACAGCCCAAAAGAAAACCAGCGTAAAAGATGATTGGACTTTCACCAAAGAGGAAATAAAAGCATCAATACATAAGAAAAGTTTTCAGCCTTATTACTGATAAAAAATTATAACAATTCAGAGGTTCAATGAATCTTCATTTTAGACTCACCATATCGGAAAAAATAAAGATATAAGATAATGCTACTGTTGATGAATATGTGAATCAAAAGGAATGCTCTGGAACCAGCAAAGACCCTGAATAGCCAAAGTAATGTTTTGAAAAGCAAAGCAAAGTGAGACATATCACAATTTCGTCTGTATTACGAAGCTGTAATCATCAAGATAATGTGGTACTGGCACAAAAACAGACACAAAAACAATGGTACCGAATAGAGAACTCAGAAATGGACCCACACCTGTATGGTCAACTAATCTTCAACAAAGTTGGAAAGAATATCCAATAGAAAAAAAAAACAGTCTCTTCAAATGGTGTTGGGAAAACTGGACACTGACATGCAGAAAAATGAAACTGGACAGCTTTCTTACACCATGCACAAAAATAAATGCAAAATGGATGAAAGATCTAAATGTGAGATGTAAAACCCATCAAAATCCTAGAGGAGAACCCAGGTGGCAACCTCTTTGACCTTGATTGTAGCAACTTCTTACTAGACACAGCTCTAGAGGCAAGGGAAACAAAAGCGAAAATGAACTCTTGGGACTTTTTTTGTTTTTGTTTTTGCTTTTTTTTATCAAGATAAAAAGCTTCTGCACAGCAAAGGAAACAATCAACAAAACTAAAAGGCAACTGACAGAATGGGAGAAGATGTTTGCAAATGACATATTGGATAAAGGGCTGGTGTCAGAAATCTCTAAAGAACTTATCAAACTCAACACCCAAAACACAAAAATCCAATGAAGAAATGAGCAGAAGACATGAACAGACATTTCTCCAAAGAAGACATACAAATGGCTAACAGACACATGAAAAAATGTTCACCCTCACTCATCATCAGGGAAATACAAATCAAAACCACAATGAGATACCACTTCACACCTGTCAGAAGAGCTAAAATTTAACAACTCAGGAAACAACAGATGTCAAGGATGTGGAGAAAGGGGAACTCTCTTACACTGTTTGTGGGAATACAAACTGGTGCAGCCACTCTGGAAAACAGTATGGAGGTTCCTCAAAAAGTTAAAAATAGAACTAACCTATGAACCAGCAATTACACTACTTGGTATTTATCCAAAGGATACAAAAATACTGATTCAAAGGGGCACATGTACCCCAATGTTTACAGCAGCACCTTCGACAACAGCCAAGTTATAGAAAGAGCCGAAATGTCTATCAACTGATGGATGGATAAAGAAGATGTGGTAAATATTTATACAATGGAATATTATTCAACCATCAAAAAAGAATGAAATTTTACCATTAGCAATGATGCGGATAGAACTAGATTATATTACACTAGGTGAAATAAGTCAGAGAAAGAAAAATACCATATGATTCCACTCATATGTGGAATTTAAGAAACAAAACAGATGAACTTAGGGGAAAGGAAGGAAAAATAAAATAAGATAAAACAAAGTGGGAGGCATAAGAGACTCTTAACCATAGAGAACAAACTGAGGGTTGCTGGAGGGGAGGCAGGTGGAGGGATGGGCTAAATGGGTGATGGGAATTAAGAAGGGCACTTGTTGTGATGAACGCAGGGTAGTCTATGTAAGTGATTAATCACTAAATTCTATTCCTGCAACCAATACTACACTATATGTAAACTAACTTGAATTTAAATAAAAATTTGGAAGAAATTTAAAAAAAAAGTTTGTGGCTAAGTGTGTTCCTTTTTCCTTTTTTACCCCCCAGTCACTTAAATGGGTTTGAAAGAACAAACTACCTGATAAAAGTCACAGCATCTTTTCCCCACTATAGAGATAAATGTATGTGTTTTATCAGCTAAAATGATCTATAACTGAATTATATCTATCTTCTTTGCTATTTACTACCCATTTCTCTCACCAGAGGCAGATAGGTTCCCCATATAAGAAGCTGAGGTTCTCCATATAAGAATACTGAGCTCACAACAGTACAGTCATGAGTTGCCCAGGTTGCAGTGCAAATCCATGAAAGAATCAGCTCATATGACTTTTACAGATGCGAAGACCCCTAGAGATACCTAGGCTTACCCGTTTTACACATGAGGAGACTGGATCTCCTTCTTGCATCCTTATGATGCGTTCTCATTTTTTTTTTTCTGGGATATACTAACTTCTCCTACCATGTGTTAGCAAATTCTATTTGATTTTCATTACTAAATTTATGTAACAATCATATTTATGATTCTTCAATTATACGTATTTGAATTAAAATGAATCTTACCTAATTTTCACTGGGCAAGTAAAGTAATTTTTGTTAATCTATAATTAAGACATAAAATCAAAACAATCACTACTATACATTTTAATAGAAGTATTAATAGTTTATATTAATATAGCTCAATCAATTAGCAGAGCACATTAAAATAGGATTGTATTATAATAAACGTTCTTATTATGGGAAAACAATTTAATTTAATTTATTATTATTTTTTTTAACGTTAGGGGAACCTGGATGGCTCAGTCAGTTAAAGGTCCAACTTCAGCTCAGGTCATGAAGTCTCGGTTTGTGAGTTCGAGCCCCACATTGGGCACTGTGCTGACAGCTCAGAGCCTGGAGCCTGCTTTGGATTCTGTGTCTCTCTCTCTGCCCCTCCCCCATTCACACTCTGTCTTTCTTGCCAGCCAGGGAGGGTCGGAGAGAGAGGTAGACAGAATCCAACGCAGGGTCCAGGCTCTGAGCTGTCAGCACATAGCCAGACATGGGGTTGGAACTCGCGAACCATGAGATTATGACCTGAGCCAAAGTCGGACGCTAAACAGACTGAGCCACCCAGACGCCCCTAAGAAAATGATTTAAAATAAATACTAATTCACTATATAATTTCAATGCTCATTATTACTTCCAATTCAAAAATATTAAACAGTGTTCAATAATTATCATGAATGTCAATTAATAAAGAACTCCCAAGGGATACAATTATTTTAAACAAACATTAGCTAATATTTGACAGATTATTCAAGAAAGTTATTTCACAAGTTTCTATAAAATAAGTTAAGTTCTATACTTTATGTCAGTAAGATGCTAACAGTTGTACAATGGGAAAAATATATTTCTATTTCCTCCTATTCTTCTGAAAAATAAATTACTATGGCTGGTCGCTGGCTGTCTCTTTAGAATAAAGTTTAGCTGATTAAATGTACACTCTTCTATTCTCTGCCTTCCTCAACTAAAAACTATTCTGGAAGGGAGCTGTGAGGCAAACTCTAGCTTAATTCTAGGGAACAAAGCATTATCACTTCATTCAAAATGTATAAAGTAGTATTCAAAAATAATTAGTTTATTTTTACATCTACATAAAGTTGTTAAACTCAGTAAGATGGCTTTTCTATACCAACATCATTTAGAGGGATAACCTTTTTTTTTCTGTGAACCCAAGTTATACGAAAAATTGAGGTTCTTGTCCAAATAAGCCCTCCATTTAAGTAGTTAAGTAAGGTATATTTCTATTAACTTTCATAATATTTGTAATTTAACAATCTGGGAAGGTAGATGTATTGTAAACAATGTTAATAAATGGTGGGGGGGGGGAGCCTTGAGGTAAATTAAGCCATTGAAAAAGAAAAAGACAAACATTTGAAGATATTATCAGTGATGGTTAATTCTGTGTGTCAGCTTGACTGGGCCATGGGATGGGCAGACATTTGGTCAAACATTATCCTGCCTCTGTCTATGAGGGTATTTCTGGATGAGATTAACATTTGAATCGGTAGACCCAGTAAAGCAGATTGTTCTCCTTAATGAGAGTGGGCCTCATCCAATCAATTAAAAACCAGAATAGAACAAAGATGCTGAGTAAGAGAGACTCCACCGATCTCACGAGTTGAGCTGAGATATGATCTGACTCTACGTATGTTTTTTGCCTTTGGACTTGAACTGAAAAATTGGCGCTTCTTGAGTCTCAAGCCTACTGATTTTCAGACTGAAATTATATCATCTCTCTCCTGGGTCTCCAGCTTGCCAACTGCAGATCTTGAGACTTCTCAGCCTCCATAATTACATGAGCCAATTCCTTATAATAACTCTCTGTCTCTCCCTCTATCCATCCAATTGGATCTGTTTCTCTGGAGAACCCTAACCAATATATCACCAAAGGTGCCCTCTTATACCATAAGTAATAACTCAGGTAGTAAAGTTGAAAAAATACCAGCCTTGATTTTTCAAAACAACATATTTTCCACATTGTTTTAATTTATAAGACTAGCACCAAGATTTTACTGAATAACTTTTTTGTGGTCTTCTGTGCTACTGGTATATGGTTTCAAAAGACGCATATAGGACTATTTAAAGAGCATTTCTTTAGCAGTTTCCCTTTAAAATATAAAATGTGGCATTTGGGGAGGGAAAGATAGTTATAAAAATATACATTTATCCACTTTTCAAAAATTGCAGTTGTCAAATTATAAAGCAGGAAAACAATAATAGAACCACACTAATATTAGAAGAGATGTATTCCAGATGGGTTTCTTAAATTATGACTATATTTCAGAACTGAACTCACAATTTTAATACATTTTAAATAAAATTATAGTTGAGAATCAATGCTATCATGATAAGCCACAATAAAATGAAGTAATAATCCTTCTATTTTAGCATTCTACAAATGGAAGATTAAAACTCTTACCTTTAGTATTATTGCTAATGACTAATAATGTGTCATGTCTACCTTATTTTGGCTTACAGGTTTCAAATAAAGTGTAAATTTAGCCAGCTACATGGTTAGTTGATGATTGAAGCCCGTTTTGGTTTAATAATCACAAGTAAGCATCAATAAGTATTGCTGTTCTTTGTATCAATTTTGATGTAGCAAAACAGTATTAGACTTGGAACCAGAGAACCTTGGAACAAGACAACCAAATCTTCACTGGAACAGTTGATGGCTATGATACTACAGAAAGGTCATACTTTTGAGTCTTAGTTTCCTCTTCTATATGATGATTCTTCTCTCTGATGGTATTTGATAGAATTATAAGACAAACTGTATATATTTTACATATTTATACATATACATTTATAATATATACAAATACATATACATATATTCAATTTACATATACACCTATATGCATACATATATTTGGATATAAAAGACTCTAGTATTGTGCCAAGATAAAAAGCAATCATTAATGGAAACTCAGTCTTAATGCTTTAATCCATATTTGCTTTAACATTATAAAAATTATTACTTTTAGAAAATAGCATTTTCAAAGTAGGAAAAACTGTGGTGTCCTGCTTAGCTCACCTAATTGTCTTTCATGTAAAAAAACTGATAATAATAAAAATGAATCTTGTCCGTAGAAATGCAATTTCATTGTGAGAGTTGGTATGCAATTGATTATTGCCTTAAGGAGAGATGCTTTGCATGTAATCCTAAATTCATGTCAAAGTTCCTTATTGTCCATACATGTATGGTTCTTAGAATTTCCTTTTGAACTAGTAAGATAATATCTTATTAGATCTCTCTTAAAAAATGAGTTGAATTAATCTTTGATACATATTGATTTAATACTTACATGAGAGAGACTATGTTAAAAAAATGTTCTTTAAAACTGCTCTGCATTTTAAAGAAATTATATTATCTATATACCAATGAAATTTGCACTGTAGAAAATAATTTTTCAGAAGTCTATTTTGAGCATAAAATTTTGTTCCTATTATATCTTTTTAACTCTCACATTTGATCTTTTCTGAAGTGTGTAATAGAGTGTCAAACATATGGACTGGGGTAAACTAATATTGTCAATTGCATAATACTGCTTCCAAAGCATAGTTTTCTAAAAATGATGTAAAGACACATGATAAACTATGATTTAATTTACTAGAAATTACTAATCTAAAAATCCTAAAGAAAGTATTATATATTATATATGATATGGAAATTTTCATGTCCTTTAATTGTATCCATTAATTGTTCTAAGGAAGTAGAAATATTCTCATAGAAGTAACAAAACCAACAATGAATGTGTATTTGCCAAACTGTACAAAATGGACAGTGTGAAAATACAGGATAAATTGAGAGTTAACCATACTTTTTCTTTTTTTTTTTTTTTTAATTTTTTTTTCAACGTTTATTTATTTTTGGGACAGAGAGAGACAGAGCATGAACGGGGGAGGGGCAGAGAGAGAGGGAGACACAGAATCGGAAACAGGCTCCAGGCTCTGAGCCATCAGCCCAGAGCCCGACGCGGGGCTCGAACTCACGGACCGCGAGATCGTGACCTGGCTGAAGTCGGACGCTTAACCGACTGCGCCACCCAGGCGCCCCTAACCATACTTTTTCAACATGACAGGTGTGAGAACTCACCTTGATCTTCAAAATAACAATCCATTTTAAATGGGTTTTAATATTCCACAAATTAAACGAGAAGGTTTACTCACAGGAAACATCATTCATTCCTTTATTGTGCCTTTATGATAAAAACATTGTTTTCTGATTCCCTTGGGATTTTGACTGCCTACCTCTCTGTTGAGCTTCTAAAATAATTTCACAGTAGAATTTTCAGGTTTTTGCAAACGCTTCAATTTTCTCTTTCCTGTTTTTCAACCTTGCCTGCCTCCTAATCCCTGATCATATTCTTCCCTCTGGCAGGCAACTTCCTTCTTAACACCCTGTCCCTCAAGGAATCAATTGACGCTTTGAATTAAGCTGCTTTTTTTAAGCATATGCCCTTTGCGAGAGCACCCTATTACAATCTCATGAGCTCTCACAATAACGAGATGATAGCGTTTTCAATTCACTCTGGAAATTGTGTGTCAATCTTACCTGCAGCTGCATAATGACAAACTGATTTTAAAAGTTCAGCTATTCGTTTGGGGAAAGTATTCCATCAGTACACTAACAAATGATATTTTGAGATATCCTACTGCTTGTGTGCATAGCATCACTGATTTTATAGTAAAAAAAAATTTAAAAATGGATATTTTAGCTTAGATAAGTGGAGAAGCATACTAATTAGAATCTAAGGATTGAATTTTCCACCAGGTTTCAGCCAAAAAACCCCTCTTGGGAGAAAACTATAGACAAAGTCCCCACTAAGGTCACTATTAACATGGAGTCCTGGTGGGGAGGGGGCATGTGGTCCATGGCTTCTATCAGACTCCTACGTACACATTAGGAAAATGCAGTGCCACAGGATAACCAAGCATATGATGCATAATTCATCAGTCTGATATTCAGCATTTTAGTTAGAATTGAATATGCACATTTGAAATGAAAGCCTTTCAGAGGAAATAGTTGAAAAAGAACATTTTCAAAAGAATAATCTAAAACCACAGAGTTTTCTTAACCTTAAAGTTGAAAACAATCTTGGAGGATGATTTCTGGTTACATTTGGTAACATTTTTGCTGATTTTTTTTTTTTGGTTGAACATTCTAAATGGAAAAGGGCCTGATTTTTCCAAACATGGACTCTAAACTGCATTTCTACAATGTGTGAAATGATTGTGTAAACATATTTGCCAACAGGGCTCTGGCTTTTGCCCAGAACCATTCTGAATCCCAGGTACGCAGCCAGGGCGGCAGGTAGTACTAGGCAGAGTGGACTTTCTAAAATCTCCTTTTCCTGTCAATGTATAAAATGACCACTACAGCAGGAGCAGTATCTTAGAAAGGCATATTCTATCCAAACTATTCCTTGAGACTGGCAGACATTGACTGTTAAAACGGGATACCTTATTCCAGAGGACCCTTCTTATAGAACACAGCTTGTCTGTAGCAAAGGGCATTTGGTTTCAGGTGACAAAAGGGCCTTCTTCAACTTTTAGGAAAGCCTATTATTTGCAACTGACTGCATGGAAATACGTCCTTAGGTTCTAGTGTGGGTTTTTGGTAGCATGAAGCAAAGACATAACCCATCTCTCTCCAAAAAATAGAGGGGAAAGTTATTCAATAGATCCTGGAAAATCTTAGAATAATCCCAGAAGAGGAAGTAATGTAGAGCTAATTTCACGGACACAGGAAAGTCATCTGAAACAGAGGAGCTGCTCTCAAGGATGGTATTACACATCTTCTGAGCTCTCCTCTCTACCTACTGACTTGCTTGTTTACTCGTGGTTTCCACTTCCTTGTGATTTTGGTGGAATCAGTTCCCTTCAGAGCTCCAGTGTTCACTGCGGACAAGCATCCTTCTATGCCTCAGTTCAGATTCCTGAGAATCAGAATCTGGTCCTTAGACAGCTTGTGAATTGAGTAAACTTGCAATCAGGGACAGTGTTACAGATACAGTGATGAACAAGACAAAGTCCTTCATGTGAACCGCATGGAGCTTACAGTGTTATGATTATCACTTGTAATGGGACATAGTCTTTTAAAGGTCATAGGACTGTGGAAAGGACAACTTTTCCATGAATGGGCTATAGACAAACAAGCAATGAAATAAATCCCTAGTAGAAGTTGCCTGCAGCTATTTCTCTTGCCATTGGTTTACCTCTGCCACTACTGTTTTTGCTTGTATTGTTGTGTTGACTTTTTTACTCAAAGCCTCTTACTCATAACCAGGTACACTCAACGCCAGTGTGGTTTCCAGACCAGCAGCTGCAGTAGCAGCTAGGAATTTATTAAAAATGCAAATTTTAGGGTCCTAGCCCAGACCCACCTAATTAAAAAACTCAAGAGTGGGGCCCAGCACTCTGGGTTTTAACAATGTTCTGATGTGTGCCAAAATTGAGAACCAGTGCTTTATGCTTTCAATCCAAATATGTCAACCTACTCTTATTTTACCTATTTCTCCTCAATACTGGAGCCAGGTGAAAACACGCATACATAACTGTATGATTCTCCTATCCCCATTTAGCCTTCCTTTCTCTAAGTTAAACAAAACCTTTTCACATTATTCTTCCTCTTGCCCACAGGAGTCAAAGCTGTTAATCAACTCCTATTTGGTATCTGTCTGGAATACTGCCTAAAATTCAACTCACCAAAAAAGAAATATAATCAATCAATTTTAAATTTACGATGACAACAATTCAACCACACTGACTAGGTCTCCATTCATTTTTCAACCAGTTCAACCTATCATGTATGAAAACACTGGCAAATAGGAGCTGTCAAACTTCCTAAAATTCTATATGGAAGCCAATTTTAGAAATATAATAAAATACAGAATTAAAATATTATCTCTTAGTGGGTAGTAAGCTCACTTTCTCTAAAAAGTCACTGCATTATATAGCCTTTCAAAACATATTTTGCAAATAAAGCCATTTAAAAAAAATGAACCATAATTTGGGAAAGCTATATTGCAAGGAATTAAAGAAAAAGAGCTTTAAGTATTACACACACACACACACACACACACACACACACAAAATTAAATTACATTCCTGGAATGTCAAGTCCTGGTCTTTCAGGGTCAATGTTCTCCACACACATTCTTACTAATATGTTTTAAAGAGTTTTCAATCAATATATCACTTTCATCTTTGCTAAAATATTCTTACTAAATTATATTGTTCTTCAGGCACTATTATTGTTTAACAATTATTAATCATTTTTCCATAATCTTTCCTCCAATTAACTGTCAGTTCTATGAGGAGAGAAAATTGTCTTTGTAATGGTTAGAACTTCAGCACTTGACTCAGTCCCTGGTTCATTTTTGCTGTTCAATATATGTTTGCAGGGATGATGTAATAGAAAGATGGCAGTTATGTGGTTGGCAAAAAAGAATAAAAATATTTTAAAAAGAGAAAATAATGATTAGCTTAGAAATTCTTATGAGCTGAAAATGTTTCCTGGGAATAGACAGCAAATGCAATGAAGATTTCATGTGTTCTGTGATTTATCAATTTTTATATGGGTATCCAGGATATATATTTGATGTCTAAATTTTAATATTATAAGAGCTTTTCTGCTCCACTTTAAAGAAACTAGGACTACAGATTATCTAAACAGAAAAAAAAGGCTGTCCATGTTTTTCTCTCTTTACAGAGGTGGAAATTTTATGACCTTTAGAATTCTTGCATTTTATCATACTGACAATGAAAAAGTATCCCCTCTGCCGCCATAAGACAGCTTCTTCATACCAATTGCCTCTTCTGAAGAGTCCTTCTCAGAGGTTTTTAAATCTTACCATTGTTCAGTTTTTTAAATACATTTTAAAGTGATTTATATACTTCCTTTAATGTTTTCACTCTTTTGTGCTAAAAACACCTAACTCATTTATCTTCTCTCATAGGCTATATTTGCAACCTTACTCAATGATCGAATCTTCTTCGAACTTCTCTTGTATTCCTCAAATTCTATTTCACGTGTGTGATTACAATTTCAGCGTACTCCATACATATTAACTCTTGGCTTCATCCTCTTACACAAGTTCTAATATGACCTAATGTGGTATCAGCTTTTTCTTACTTCAAGAGCAGCCTGTAGGTCCAAGGCAATCTTACTCCATTATACCTTAATGGCTGTCCCCCAGTCTAGGCCAGTAGTGTTGACTATTTGTCCCAACATACTTACCTTTTCTAAATTCTAACATGTGTTGAAGAACTACTTCTTTCCCTTGCCTATTCTGTCTACACCATTTTATACATTATCTTTGTTATCTGGAATATTGACACCTATATACGTGTAATCATTGCCTAAAAATTTTCTTACAGTAATCTTATTTCTCCATCCAAGAAATAATTAGAGAAAAAATGTGGCACAGTAACTTTGAACTCTTCTAATTTTGGACTTAGTAGCTATTTGATATTGGACAAGTTAATTTCTCCCTATCAACCTCATTGTAAAGGAATGTGGGCAATATTGTCACAACTATGGAGGACATATCCTGAGCACATAAATAGTCAATATATACTAGTTATTTTATTTGTAGAATTGTTTAAAAATTATAGAGACTTCAAAATTGGTTTCTAAAGGACACTTATATTGAAGAAAGTCATCAATTTTTATTCAGTCTTTGAGCATCATTTTTTTAAAAATTTTTTTAACATTTATTTATTTTTAAGACAGAGAGAGACAGAGCATGAACAGGGGAGGGTCAAAGAGAGGGAGACACAGAATCTGAAACAGGCTCCAGGCTCTGAGCTGTCAGCACAGAGCCCGACACGGGGCTCGAACTCACGGACCATGAGATCATGACCTGAGCCGAAGTCGGCCGCTTAACCGACTGAGCCACCCAGGCGCCCCTGAGCATCGTTTTTTAAACTAACCTAAAAGTAATCAAATTTACACTATCATATTTAGTAAAAATAAAATTCATACCACGTGTGTCAGTGTAGGGACATATACACAAATGTTTAGTTTGTCTTAAGATAAAATTTTTCATAGGAAAAACTGATATTTTCTGGCAAAAGTTGACATTCTGGGAATGGAAGGGAATATCTAGTTTGTTATGATCACTATTCTGAAATTGGTCAGTTTTAAAAATAACAGGAGGATAGAGACATTTTGATTTACACATAAATAATGACCATATGCTTATAATTTTCTATGATCATTGCAATTAAAGATAACCTTCAAAATTAGTGAGTTAAGTTACTTAATATCAATTATTTTAGCTTCCTTACCTTACCTTTTTAAGGTAAGTAATTCATCATAGAGAAATGTATATTTTCATTTTAACCTTTTTAATTTTGGAGATAAAAAAGCTGTTTTACTGTATATCAGATACTCCACTCTTAGGTTCTTATTTATCTTATATAATACTGTTTTCTTTATCATTTTATAGAATGTAATAATTTTAAAAGTAACTATAAGCAGTCTTGTTACTATCTCCTGGAAGCCTGTTTAAAACAAAAAAAAAAAAAAGGAATTTTAAAGTTTTGAGTAAGGCTTTAAATGGATTAAGACTGTAAATTTTAGAGTTATAAGCTCTCTTTCCCTTGATCAATGCTCAATGTTTTATATGTAAATACTAGGACTGCAGCTTAATCTTCAAATATTAACCTTGACTTCTCCTCCCAGTTCTTTACTAAATAGAAACGCAAACCAAATCCTCAGTGACTTTGTGCAGAATTTTTATTGCTCAGGTCTCCTTCTGCCTGAAGGACATCTCAAGTTTGTTCCCATGACTATTTACAGTTTAAAAACAAATGGAAATAGTTCTGTTTTTTCTAGTAAAAAACCTTTAGTAGAAGTGGGAAATAAAATTAATTTTTAATTTGATGCTTATTTATGTTTGAGAGAGAGAGAGGGACAGAGTGTGAGCGGGGGAGGGACAGAGAGGAGACATAGAATCTGAAGCAGGCTCCAGTCTTTGAGCTGTTCACACTGAGCCCAACGAGGGGCTCGAACTCACAGACCGGCAGATCATGACCAGAGCTGAAGTCGGATGCTCAACCGACAGAGCCACCCAGGCACCCCTAATATTAATTTTTAAAGAGCAAAAAGAAAATGGAAAGGCATGGAGTCATGGAAGAGAAGACTTTGTCATGGAAAAGTGATTCCAAAACCTTAACACGTACATTGACAAAGAGGCCATATTCTTAGTATGAGGGAAGAAAAAGAAAGAACCAGAAGGTTTTTTTTTCTTTTTAAAGAGAGAGAGATGAGAGTGAATCAGATTGCTAGCAATAATAACTCCCTTCCCTGTGTCAGCATCTTTGGGTAATCCTCACCCACATAAACTATGTTAAACTATGTGATTCTCTGGCCAATGAGATGAGAGCAAACGTTATACAAGTGGGACTTTAACAGTGTTCACCTACTGAGCTTTTTTCTCTCTTGCTATACTTGTAACCTGTAGACCACTAAGTGAGCAAGCCTGTACTAACCTGCTGGAGAATGACGGCTCATGCGAGAAGTGAAGAGCCTTAGCCAATATCCACTAGCTGACCCTCTGCCAACAGCCAGACATTCTGGAGACCATTCTAGACCATTCAGTAGCCAGCCAAACTGGCAGCTGACCAGACACACCAGCGAGCCTAGCGGAGACCAGCCAACCAATCACAGACCAGAAGCACTGCCCATTCCAACCACAGAATCATGAACTAAAGAAACTGGTGTGTTTTAAACCAGTTTGGGGGTTGTTTGATACACAGCAAAAGCTAACTGATATAAGGAACAATAAATAGAAGTGGGAGCAGTAGATTTTCCTGAGGAGTAAAATAAACTCTCCACGGGGTGGTTCATTTTAGTTGTTGGCTTTGAAACAGATTATTATGTCACTTCCCTTTGAAATGTGCATTTGTTTGATAAGTCTGATTCATCATAATATGGGGTGCCTGAGTGGCTCAGTCTGTTAAGCGTCCAACTCTTGGTTTCAGCTCGGGTCATGAACTCATAGTCTGTGACTTCGAGCTCCACGTCGAGCTCTGCACTGACAGCGTGAGCCTGCTTGGGATTCTCTGTCTGCCTCTCTCTCTCTCAAAATAAATAATAAACATTTAAAAATAAGTCTGATTCATCATAATTTAAGTTTTTTTTTTTTGCTGAAAAAGTGAAAAATAACAGCATACTACTATTTCCCTATTTCTAGATGGAGAAGAGTGGCAGGAGACATGGAATATATTAAAATTGTTCTTTGGATAGACAGAGGCAGATCACAGTATTATCACCTGATTCCAAGACAGAATCAAACCAAAGATCGGATCTGGGTTATATTCCAAGGACTATGATATCTTTAACACAATATCATTTAGAGACAAGTAAAAAGCGCTAATTTTTTAATAGTAAGACTTGATAATACAAATATTATTGATTAATTTCATTAACACATACTATTGGATGAGAGTTTTATTTGGTTCCACCATAAATTCAACCGGTATTTATGAAAAGTTACTTTCAATGTGTCTGACATTCTACTCATATTTATGCTTTCTACTCTTTTTGAGATTTAAGAAAGCAAACTTTCATGCAAAAGGGTTTGGTTTCTTTTATTTTTTATGCCAGCCCTTGGGCTTATAATTATCTGGAACAGCTGCAACGCAGTCTGCTCTCGGTGATAATTAAATGTTATTGTAAGCTGTGGGTCATTTTCTTTCTGAACATCAAAGATCTACCAAAGATACACCATCTCCTTTCTTTGATTTTTCTAATCTTTGAATAATTGAAAGAGGAAAAATTGTTTAACATTTTTTCCTTGCATTTGGGGGGAAAAGTGCCAATTTACAAATCTTTAATAGGACAAGACTACATGCTATGACCTTCACAGTATAATTTCATCAAACCCACAAACAACTAGATAGATTCATCTATTTACAACACCATGAAGAAAGTTTTACTCACATAGTTAAGCATGTGGGTGGTTAAATATTTATTTAGTTGTATAGCTTCAAGCCTTGAACAGTGCACTCATTTATATTAGTTTACAAAGAAAGGAAAATTTCAAGTGAATGGTGTCACATTACTATCAAAGAATATGTACTGGAATATATATTAGAATATAAATCTATTGGAGAGATATGTATAAAAGTAAATTTCACTGTAAGAATATTATATAAATTTTAATGAACTAAAAGTATGTTTCTCATAACAAGCATCTTATTAAAATAATTTAAATTTTCATTTGCATATGCTAATGTATTGGTCATTCATTTTTCAATTTACCTGAGCACTCTTTAGAAGCTTATCTATCTACTGAATTATGATGGTTAATATTTTCCAACTTTTATTGGAAAATTTCGGATATATGCAAATGTTAGGTAAATAGTATATAAACTGTAAGGAACGATGGGAAATGTAAAGTTTAAAATTCAAGCCCAGCTGAAAATTGGTGTTCTGTTTTGAAAGAGGGAAAGGAAAATGCCACAGCTTAGACAACCATAAAATGGCTAATGCTTACCAAGGAGTTTCTAATGAATGTTCTTTTTATGTAAGTAAATTTGCTATACAAATGTGTGTTTTTTAGTATCCCACATGAATGTGTAAAATGTCTTACACTGAAAGAACATGACAAAACTGTAGTTCGTGATCTTCATTGTAGCTAAAATTCCAAACAATTTTCATGATAGTTATGTTTGTTTTATATGATTTCAAAATCTGTAAGCTGGATTTAACATTCTCTCACTTATGTGATACATTTTATACTCACTTCAACTAAATGTATTATCCATTTAATAACTATTCAAAGCACCAAAGAGTTAGGCCTAAACTTAAAAATAGTTACATTAAAATTTATGTATAAATGGGTAGATATCACATAATGATGGATATATATGGATGAGTTTAGATAGGTAGAGAGAGAGAAAGAGAGAGAAATACATTGATTGGATAGCACTACTTAGTCTCTAACAAGAGAGTTGGGACATATTTTATGTAAAACTCAAGAAATCCAAAAGCGAAAGAATAAATTAGTGGACACGGGAAGAATATACAGCTCCTTTTGTCCCATGGGACCAAAACTTGGCACAAAGTGTTAAAAACTGTAAATTGTATCCTAGCCCTTTGTTGCATAGTTTGTATTTTCCATACTCATTACTATTTTACCTTAAGTTAGAATTTGAACAATAGGATGTTCAAGATTCAAAATGTTACTCTAATAATTTAGGGGATAATGCAGTATCTAAGACACACTCTAGTAGTTAAAGAAATCACAGAGATTTTGCAAGCAGCCACTTGATTAGTACTGTTATTTATTTTACAGATAGTACTGCATTTATTTTACACTTTAAGGTAATATATGGATATGTAATGCTTTGCCTAAATAAGTCTCTAAGAATGCAAACTAGACAAAACTGAAACACATTTTGAAAAGTGTTTTAAGATATCCACTCATTTTAATTCTAGATGAAACGTGATAGATGGCAGAGGGTTTAGAGCAAAGAATAGAGGAATATTGGCTCTACAAGAGAGAATGTAGGATAATTTGTTTAGATTATAAAAAGGTCAAAATAAATATATCTCAATTCAGAGGCTTGGAAATAATGTAATGTTTTGTTATTCCATCATCTTTGTTATAAGTGGAATAATCTTTCAGCATTTATATTTTAACAAATCATAAGGGAAGAGTAAAAATGTCATCCTATAAAATTTTATCTCAATTTGACACTGTTCTTTTTTATTTTGAAATAAACTAACCTGAAATACATTAATTTGAGGAATCTGTGTAATCTAAGTGCTGCCAGATTTTGAAAAATATCTAAGTATTAACTTGTAATATTGGCACATGTAAGAAAAGGGATGTCTCATCATTTCTACATTTCTAAGGTTTTTGTGAAAGAACAGTTTGCATCCAGTTATGATTGTGACAACTTTCTCATAAGAAAATACTGCAATAAAACAACAACAAGCGTTTCACATATTCCCCAAGAACATTTCTTTGGTTTCACATATTCCCCAAGAAACATAATTTGGTTTCGTGGCTATATGGTTTAACATTGCTCTGTCAATTACCTTTTCTACTGTTGTAGCCATTAAAAGATAGAACCCAGAACTTGGGCTGTTAAAAGACATCATCCACTCCAGAAAAATGTTTTAAGCATTCCTTGCAATTCATAAAACAAATGAAAGATTAATTATTAAAATGAAGACAGAGAATATGTCTTTTCTTCCACAACTATTCCAAAGCAAATTCCCTCTTACAGTAGAATCACTTGTAACTAAGAAGAGAACACCTAGAAATGTAGGACTCACTATAATAAAAAGCAGATGACTTCAGAATAAAAATGCATTATGCCTAAATTTGATTAAATGTAGACATAACAAAAGACAGCTTATTCAAATATCGGCCCTTTAGACCTGTAGAGCTTTGTTAAGTCCTTGAATAATAAAAGACACAGAAGTTATGGAATCAGTTAGTACCAATATTTGAATTAAACAGAATGTGTAGAAATTCAATTAATGACTACTCATATTGTAGTATTGAAGAGTTAAGTTTGGTCACATTTTATTGAGACAGATTCTAAAAGATATAATACAACTTTTCCCATTATAAAATTTAAGTATTACGGATATACACTGAATTTAAGTTTTGTTAGACTTTTCATAGTTGAACGACATATTTAATTATCCTTAACTTTACTAGGACAGAGATTAAAAAAACAACTAATAGGGGAGCCTGGGTAGCTCAGACGGTTGAGAGTCCAACTTTGGCTCAGGTCACTATCTAATGGTTCATGAGTTTGAGCCCCGCGTCGGGCTCTGTGCTGACAACTCGGAGCCTGGAGCCTGCTTCAGATTCTGTGTCTCCCTCTCTCTCTGCTCCTTCCCTGCTCACACGCTGTCTCTCTCTCAAAAATAAAGATTAAAAAAAAAAAAACAACTAATAGCTGTTGGTTATTTATTATGCATAAACCGTATATTGTGTAACAAATTATATAAATGCAATCCACTTGTATGGTTTCATTGCTTTAGTGTGGTAACCTCGGTTTGAATAAGCAAAACAATACTGAATATTCTTTTTAACTATTACAACCAATTTTTAAATTCAAATTTAAAAATTGAAATTAAAAAATCTTTAAAAAAACTTTTTTAAATCAATTTATCATTTGTAACATACACAAAGAAATCGAATTTAGAGTTGTGTAGCTGTCTAATATATTTTGAGTTGGATTAGAGTAAATCAAATTATGACTAAAACTGGCCCACTACATTGGCAGATATTTCTACATAACACTCTAACAATACGACCATTAGTATATGCTAAGAAAAATGGTAAAAAGAAAACATGGTTAATAGGAATACTGGTTCAATGCAAAATGTTTTGTATAATTTTCCAGTCAATAAATACAATGTAGATTTGAATAAAAACTCTAGGAACAAGTTTGTCAACTTCCACAATTAATTATTTTCCTTTCTTAAATTCGTATTTACCATAGTCAATTTAAGATTGTCTAATTAGAAAAGGAGCTGACACTAGTCCATAAACCTAGCTTGTTAAATTTGATTTTGAAAGATTAGCAGGGAATGAACTCACTGAAGAGTAAGTCATTCTTAGAAATATGATGAAGATTTTTGCTTTTACCAAGTTTAGTTAAATAAAGCACACTCCACTCTGTGCCTAAACAACCAGTCAATTCAGTTTTATGAATCAATTGCATTAGAAAAAAAAAAAATACATGCATTGGGTGCCTGGGTGACTCAGTCAGTTAAGGATCTGACTCTTGATTTTGGCTCAGCTCATGATCTCATGGTTCCTGGGAACCATGTTGAGCTTTGTGCTGACAGCATGGAGCCTGCTAGGAATTTTCTCTCCCTTTCTCTCTCTGCCCCTCCCCCACTCACATGTGTCTGAGCTCTCTCTCTCTCTCTTTCTCTGATATAACTTTTAAAAAATGCACAACAATCTAGACTTTAGTAAGAGGATGAACTTCATATCATCTTAAATGTCTACAACATTCTTGCTAAAACTCACAGGAATAATCACAAATAGACAAAATATACTAATCTATTTCTTATTTTAAAATAGGAAATTTCTTGACTGCTCAAGAAATTCTACAATTTATTGATACTTTACAGTCATCATTTCTACTACAAACTAAGTAATGTGGTCAAAAGTAAATTCAGCCTTACCACCACCTTCATTTTAGTTAAAATCACTGACTCAAGTGATTTCCTTTCATGCTTCCTTTCAATCAACTCCTGCATTTTCATTTTCTCATGAAATCCTATATATTCTCTCCATCTACTATCATGTGTATCCCTTTCTCTTTACCTTCACTGGCCCTTACTCCATTTAGACTTTGATCATTTCTTTATTGTAGCTTACTAATTGAATAATTTTCCACTTATCTGGAGTGCACTTCCCCACCTCTCCATATACCTAATTCCCACTCTTCCAACAAATATACTTCATGAATTATCCCTAGGAGGCCTTCTTTAACTTGGCAATCTGATAAATTTCATTTCTGTGCTTCCTTAACCCTCTCTATCTTAGTAATTTTGTTAGTGAACTATAATTGTCAATTTATATAACCCTCTACTCTTTGCTTTGATGGCAAAGCCTGTATTATTTTAATTTTTAAACTCCTATTCCAAGCAAATATCAGGTGCTAAATGCTGTGAATATTTGTTCATTGAATATAGGTGCCAAAACTATTAATACATTGAATTCCATGTCAAAATGGTAATATCAAATCTTCATTACTGTATAGTTTATTATATTCCCTATGCTGGGGCGCCTGGGTGGCTCAGTTGGTTAAGCGTCTGACTTTGGCTCAGGTCACATCTCACGGTTCACGAGTTCAAGCCCCACATTAGGCTCTGTGCTAACGGCTCAGAGCCTGGAGCCTGCTTCAGATTCTGTGTCTCCCTCTCTCTGCCCCTCCCCCACTCCCACTGTCTCTCTCTCAAAAATAAATAAACGTTAAAAGCATTATATTCCCTAGGTGACGAATTTGGGTTTTAAGAACAAAATTAAATTAATTTTAACTAGTTTAAATGTTTCATAATTTAAGACTTGTACATGTCTACTCTGAAACTTTATTATCCTAGTCTTTCAAAAGTAGTATCAGAATGCTAAAGTCATTCTATATGGTAACTGGAGTTAAGACTTAAAATTTAATAAGATTCAGCATTGTTCAAGGATCCATATCATGGCTGAAGTTCTTAACTTCTCACATATCTTTAAAAATACAATTCAACACATATTTTCTTTTTTTTTCTTTTTTTTTAATGTTTATTTATTTTTGAGAGAGAGAGACAGAGCATGAACAGGGGAGGGGCAGAGAGAGAGGGAGACACAGAATCTGAAGCAGGCTCCAGGTTCTGAGCTGTCAGCACAGAGTCCGACGCGGGGCTCAAACTCACGGACCGTGAGATCATGACCTGAGCCGAAGTCGGACGCTCAACCGACCAAGCCACCCAGGCGCCCCACAACACATATTTTCTAAGTCCTTACCATTGTGTATTATTTTACCATTAAAGATTCAAAACTGTTTTTTAAGATGTTCCATATATAGTCTATGCAATATGTTGCTGCACTGCTAATAGTAATATTTACAGGCTGGACCTGAAATTATTTTTCTTGTAACTTAAACTCCCATGTTGCAACAAAAGGAAAAAAAAAGTGAATTCTATCAATTTTCCTATCTGGAAGACCTGTCCTAATGAATAATAATACCACTGGGTTTTAAACTACAAATACTGTTTTATTTTGTTTATTTTTTAGGGTATGTTTATTTGTTCAAACTATATAGAATTTTAAAAACTAAAATTTCAAACTACTCTTTTTAAAGTTTTCAACTTAATAAATTAAAACTTTCACTATGAAAAAGAAATTTTTCACATGTTAGAGTAAATCTAAAGACAAATGTGGCATAAAATGACATATAACTTCATCAGTACAAGTGATAATTAAATTTGGAATTTGATGAAAGCTATTAACTAAACAGTTAATCATTAAACTGCAACCAAAGTCAGAGTATTAGAAAATTGATTCAAACTCCATGTGAAACACTCTGTCAGAGTATGTAGGTAGCGATGTATTGGAAATGTTTTTATTTCATTCACAAGAAGTTTTGTCCACATTGCCCATCAAGGGTAGTGGTTCGGGGACTTTTCTTAACAATAGGAAATCCTGTCACTGTTTTTACTATTGGAAAGTAATTAAATTAACTGCAAAATACCAACATTATTCCTCTCCACATAATGTGAGAAGAAATAGAATTATACATCTTAAGAATTCTAAAGTTGTTTAAAGCAAGCCTAATAAGGGGCCATGACTACACTACCCCTTTACTTCTGAGTCATGGAGAGAAATCTGGTTTCTACTGCAGTCAAAAATGGAAGTATTTTTCCCATGTATACAAGGAAGAAAGAATATAATCTCAGTTTTAAAACATAATGATTAGCTGTTTGGACTCATAATTAAAAACATAATTGGAAACTAACTGCAATAGAGTTTTCCTGAGACATATATTACAATTCCATTTTTAGACTGGTTCAGGTCCAAATACATGAAAGTGTAGACAATACACAATATACTTCCATTTTCCATCGGTTGAATGAAATTCAAAAGTGAAATCTCTGGGAGCAATCACTGGTGAGAACAAAGTTGTACAGAAGCACAGACCAGGTAAATAATGATCACGATTTATCAATAATAGACTAATTTCTATTTGGGCAGCCAGATGCTGGCAAGATGGGATTGCCATCTCATCACTTGCTTGAGAGACATTATTTTGAGATCAATATTCTCCTTTACGTTAACAATGAAATAAATATGTCTACCCTACAATACATATAATAATATAGATAATAGGGGCACCTGGGTGGTTCAGTCAGTTAAGCATCCCACTTTAGCTCAGGTCATGATCTCATGGTCAGTGAGTTTGTGCCCTGCATCAGGCTCTGTGCTGACAGCTCAGAGCCTGGAGCCTGCTTCGGATCCTGTGTCTCCCTCTCTCTCTGCCCCTCTCCTGTTTGTGCTCTCTCTCTCTCTCTCTCTCAAAAATAAATGAATTAAAAAAAATATAGATAATATATTCCACATTTATGGAGTACAAGAATTGGTACTAGGTAACTGATATATATATATATCAATATATATATATATCAATACAATGCCAAGTGTTGACTGTATATATAAACTATTTTTTAAAAGTAGAGTGTACTCTTCATATACTCCAGACACAGACCATCTTTTAAGTAAACTCTGAATAGTGACAGATAATTTTTAAGTTCTCAAAGTCCCTTCACTGGTCCCTCTTCCTACACTCTTGCCACACTCCAATCCATGCTCCATGGAACAACAAAAGCAATCTTCCCAAAAGGAACTCAGTTACATCATTTCCCTACTTAAGCCCAGAGGTGTTTTCCCAGGACACCCAGGGAATATCTTCACTCCTTGCCTTGCCTTGGGCAAGAGTCTTCATCCTCTGGCCCCTGCCTGTTTCACCGTGTGTGATATTCCCACACTAATCATTGTTTCCAGTTCTCTGAAGATGCTAAGCATTCTCTGGTGCTTTGCACCGGCTGTTCCCTGAGTCTGCAATGCTCTTCCACTGCTCTTCTCATGGGTAAATCTTTCTCTATGCTTACACTTCAACAGCAATGCCCCATTCACAGAGAGGCCTCCCCTGACCACCTCACCTAAACTAGGATCCCTTCCATTGTTCTCTAATAGAGCCTCTCACTGCTTTCATAGCACTCACTAAAGATAGCGATCAGTTTATATATTTGCCTTCTCTTTTCTTTTCTGTTTATCTCTTTCACTAGTATATACATGGTGACAGGGAGACTTATCCTTTTTTTTTTTTTTAAACCATTATATCTTGAATATTTAACACAATTCTCTGGCAATCCATAAATGCTGAAGAAGTGAATGACTGAATGCCAATTAAGACAGAGTTGATTTGGAATATAAGTATTAAAGTAATGAGATAGAATGTCACAGAAGCCATTTATAATCAGCCTTATTGTATTAGGGTACTAAGATAGCATAAATTGATAAACGGCTGGGTAAATCCGCTCCTTCTGAACACGCTTAACAATTTATACCTATTTCTCTTCACTATATGTGTCTTCTATTCTGTATCTCAGCTTATTTGTGTTCATACAGTTTCTATTTTATTAAATAACAAATTCCAAGAGGACCTTAAAAACTTTGTTTTTTTTTTACTTTGGGCAACTCATTGAGCTATCCTTATTAAGCCGTGAGCAGTGAGGATATAAGCCAATCAAGAACTCCACCACTGACTAAACTATGTGAAGTCTGGAAAGATATTTAACTTCTGTAGGTCCTAAGTTCCTCATCTGTGTCACCTACTTTGTAGAATTTTGGTACTATCAAAAGAAATAGCATATTCGATGCCATATACCTAACAAATGATTAATAATGGTAACTATAATGGGTTGAATGGTAGCCTGTCGACATCCCAGAACATGTGGATATAATCTTATTAGGAAATAAGGCTTCCTTATTTGGAAAAGAGTCTTTTGTGGATATAATTAAGGATCTCAAAATGAAATCATTTTGGTGGACATTGAATCCAATGACAAATATCCTCATATAAGTAACACAAGGACGGAAGAGAAGGAAGCCATGTTAAAATGGAGGTAAAGATTGGGGTCACTTAAGTTCAACTTACGTATATTACAAAAAGCTAAAATATCACTGTACATGTATATGCAAGTAGAGATACATACATATCCCCATGTATCATCTTCATCTTATCAAGTCATTTTTATTTTCTATGAAACAATGGCATTGGGCCAGAGTAGAAGTTGTGAATCTGATATTAGGGGATCTTGTGGGGTACCTCAGGAGTCATGAACCCCTGCCAATCAAGCAAATGTTGCAGTTACAGTCAAACATATCTTTGTCCTAAGTAGAACATGTATAGTTTTCATCAGAACTCAGATGGGTTTGGGACCATCAAAAGAGTAATAATCTCAAATTTGGAGAATCTTGAAGATCCTTTCTAGCTGTTACATCGATATAATGTTTCAGTTTTATATCACTTTAAAGCAGCCAAAGAGGTTTGGCAGGCTATTTTAATCAGTAAGAACCTATCTTTGAAGACCAAGAACAAGCCAAAGAAGAGACTATAATAGAGGCTGTTTTAAGTAAACTTATCTTCTTCCAAACATTATAATAAAACTCTACAGGTTTCCGTTTCCTCATGTGCAGTCTGTCATTACCCACCATTCTCCAGCAAGGAAATAATCTCTTATAGTCAACAATATAAATACAGACTCCAAGTTTCCTTGAGCTCTGAAATTGCTATATTCAAGTTAAAGGGTCATAGTACCCTTTAAAAGACAGAGAAGAGAAAGTAAATGAAACATACAGAGTTTCCTTATTTCTTCCTGTGCAGGAAACTTCAAGGTCATTCTGACTGGACAGGCATATTTCTGCATTTTGTACATGGAAGGTTATGAAATAAAGGTTAGTGTGAACAAGTATCTGAGAAGAAGTGGATACTATGAAGTTCTTAAAATACACTGTTTTTCTTTTATTCCTCTCTGAAGTTTACCAAACAGAAACTGAAGAATTTTCTACAGAATATCATCACATGAAAAAATTTCAGAAGTATAAACATAAAAAATCTTATGTCAAGCAATTTCTTGTAAAGAAATTATGTGTCCCACTTCTTTCAAGTTAACAGAATTCCAAATCAGTTGAAGCTTGCAAGGAATATATTATGGATTATGAGACAATGTCTCTTGATAATTAAAGCAAACTTAGTTTTCAATTCATTCACTGTGTATTTATATAAAGAATATGGGAATACAAATGAAATATTAGATTATAACAAGGTGTTGTAGATCTGGCATAACAGCTCCTTTTATATGGTATAGGCAGAATAAGTGTCCCTTTATTATTTGAAAAGCACAGAAGTAATTAGGTGGGTAAAAGTCTTCCAGGTAAAAGTCATCAAATTGGTTTTAAAAGTTATGCTTTTGAAGAGTGATCGATTTCCCCTAAAACTGAACTTTCATGTGGCTTTGAAAAATAGCCTGGATGAACCGCTGGGTGAGACAATGGTAAACATTGGTTAAGAGTGCAAGCTCTTTCACCAGATTTCCTGCATTCTAGGTTGTTTCCACCACTTAAGAGTTGGGTGACCTTGGCAATTGTTTAACTTATGCACATCTCAGTTTTCTTTTCTCTAAAATGCAGGTAATAATAGTAATTAACTTAGAGTTGTTTGAGAATCAAATGAGTTAATACTATAAATTCACGGAATAAGTGTCCAGTGTTAGCTATAATTTTATTTAAAGTTTTATTTAAAAAAAGCTTTTTTGGGGGCGCCTGGGTGGCGCAGTCGGTTAAGCGTCTGACTTCAGCCAGGTCACGATCTCACGGTCCGTGGGTTCGAGCCCCGCGTCGGGCTCTGGGCTGATGGCCCAGAGCCTGGAGCCTGTTTCCGATTCTGTGTCTCCCTCTCTCTCTGCCCCTCCCCCGTTCATGCTCTGTCTCGCTCTGTCCCAAAAATAAATAAAAAACGTTTAAAAAAAAAAAAGCTTTTTTTTTAAATTAATGAATACTTTCATGAGTTTAAGGCTCATAGGTTATTCTATATATCAATATCACAGTACTGTAGTTGTTAATAGGCATGTTCATCATTCATTCTTGTATTTAACTTTCATATATTTGGAGTATGCAATTAAAAAAATACACAGCATATACTACTAATTCCATTTTGCATTTAATAATTCTTAAAGGAGTTAATCGGAGTGAGACCAGAAATGCAATCATGTGTCTGTTATCTATTGAGTTAAAATGTTAGTATTTAATTGTGTCTGTAGAAAACAGTTAACGCTTTATCATTTAATGACACCTGTTTCCCATTAGTACATTCCAATACAGTTTTTATCTCTCTTCAGATGCATCTATCTTGCACCTTAAGATCTAAAAGACCTAAAAGATTCACCTTTTGGGGGCCCTTGGGTGGCTCAGTCCGTTAAGCATCCAACTCTTGGTTTTGGTTCTGGTCATGATCTCACGGTCTTGTGACATGGTAAGTGAGTTCAAGACCCACGTCAGGCTCCGTGTCAGAGCTGACAGTGTGGAGCCTGCTAGGGATTCTCTCTCTCTCTCCCTCTCTCTTTGCCTGTCCCTTGCTTGCATTCCCTCTTTCAAAATAAATAAATAAAATTTAAAAGACTCACCTTTTTTGCAATTCAGTTTTCATCATATGTCCTATTTCTTTCATGTTGAAATATTTTGAGAAATCATTACTCTCAACTGACATTCCTCAGCCTCGTATTTATTTTAGGTCTTCTTGAACAACTATGTAATGTATTTGTATTTCTCTTTCCAATACTTCTTTTTTTAAGATTTTATTTTTTAAGTAACCTTTACACCCAACACAGGACTCAAACCCACAACCCCTGAGATCAAGAGTCACCTGCTCCGTGGACTGAGCCAGCCCCACTTCCAATACTTTGTATCTCTATCCTTACTATTTCGTTCATTCCAGTTGTTTCCTTCAACTTTCTACACATAACAGTACCCTTTATATGGCTTGCTAAATGTTTTTTTGTCACACTAAATCTATTATTTTAAATGTTTATTTATTTTTGAGAGAGACAGAGAGAGAGAGCAGGGAAGGGTCAGAGAAAGAGGAAGACAGAGGATCTGAAGCAGGCTCCAGAGTGATAGTAGAAAGCCCAATGTGGGGGTTGAACCCACAAACCATGAGATCATGACCTGAGCCAAAGTCATACAGCCAAACAACTGAATGCATGTATACTAAATCTATGTTTTCAAATTATTCTTTAATCATTTTAATTTTATAATTGAAAATCGTAACAAGTTTACTACAATATTTACTAAGGTGTTTTTCTTTTTTTTAATGGCAAAAGGAGATGCCATTCATAATGTAAGCAAAAACCCCTCCTTGTTGTTTCATTCACACAGAAACTGCCCACAAAAATCTGTTTTTTCTCCCAATGTCCAAAAACTTTTCTCCTTTCCTTCCTTTACAAATATATTACTTTTCTCTTCCAGAAATAAAGCTGTCCTTTCCAATTCAATCTATCATTTCTGGCATCTACTTTTTTCCTACCCATTCCCCTGATTAAGCTTAGCAAAGGACCAGGAGCCAAGCCGGCAGACTCAGAATTTTTTTTAGCAGGCAAGAAGGTTAAGAACTGTGGATATACATATGCTACTTCTTTTTTGGGGGGGGGGGGGGCGGGCGCTGCAGAGTTCTAAAATGTGTTTTCAGATATTAATCATAGGGAATTAAAAAGAGTTCATTATAATTCTCAGTAGATTTGTTGAGTTCAGTCCTCTGCAAAAGGAATACAGAGCACTTAAATAAATTTTATATATATAAATAATATAAGATTATTTTGCCACTAAAATGCTTCTAAAATTTGCCACTAAAATGCTAATTCATCCAAGCAAAGTATCTGCACATATGTCCGGTATTTGCTGTCATTCTGCCATAGTCACTTAGAGTTTCAGGATACAATTTTATTTTAATACCGATCACAACCTATAGTCCATAATATCTATTGGGTGTTTGTTGTGTTTTCCCCCCTCAATCAGAAATACTGCTTTATCACAACTATATATTCAGTTCAGAAATCCCCTTTTATACAATCCTTAATTCAGTAAAATTTATCCTCACATCACTAACATAAATGGGAAGCTGTCAACTGTTCACCACACAACATATTGTTTGACCTTTGGGTATGTTTCTTATGTTTTCTAGATATGTTTTCTTCATATGTAAACGAACATGGTGATTCTAAGTCAACCTCTCGCAGATATACTGCTTTTTTTTTTTTTTTTAATAACCTCTGTGCCCATTGTGGGCCTTGAGCTCACGACCCTGAAATCAAGAGTCCCATACCCTACCAACTAAGCCAGGCAGACACCCCAAGAATCTCAGATATACTGTTGATTGAAAATCAAATTCCCCAATGTTCTATTTTTATATGGTATGAGTTCATTTATGTAGAAGCTAAAAACCATACATACATATATAAAAACATGCCTATATGGTCATGTAAATATATATTATGTACACAAATATACGTACACAAAAAATAAATAGCACATTTATAAATACATGAGCTTATACAGAAAAATGTTTAAAAGTATACTGCAAAGCTTTTAAAGATAATGATTATATAAAAGGAGTGGAAATAAATATGGGTTGTAAAATTTGCATCTGTGTTACATTTTTTTAACTCAAACATGTATTTGAGAATTTCTTATGTAATAAAAATATTTAAATGCTGCTGTAAGCAGTAGCTTCTCTATTTTTATAACCTTTTATACTTCAGCTATCAGTATATTAATTTGATTTTCATCTATACGATTTAATTAGATTTGATTGGTATAAAACTGATAATATACTAATAGCTCTTTCGTAGCTTTTTTTTAATGTTAAAAGTCTCTCAGTTATAATGCTGTGTACAACGTATTCTCATATGTTCAAAGAAGCTGAAGAGTTGTTTATTTAAAGAATAAAAAGAATCACGAAAACCTCTGTCGATGAATGCAGGCGCAGATGCACATTTAAAAGCGGTGAGGTATTTCTCTGGGTAAGGAGAGAAAGGGTATGCCCAGCTAATGTGAAGAGTCTCTAGTAATTAAGTTGAATATTAAATCAATGTCACCTATTTGTACTACCAGCCAGTGAAGCAGATGACAAAAGTCACACATTATTATAGATGCATTTGCTAATAGCTCTAAGCTTAAAAGTGTTAGACCTTTTTTCCTCTATCGTAATGGTCTTTAAATGCCCTAATCTTGTTTCTGAATGTTCTAAATTGTAGTCCGTATTTGCCTTAGAGCATGTTAGCATTTAAAGTAAACAAAGGTCATAATAATAATAATAATAATAATAGTAATAAAAACAGTGAAATATGTCATTTTAGCCACAGCTCCACTAGTGTAATCTCTGGAAATCTTGTCCACAAATCCCTATGGCTACTTTCTAAAGCTCCTGGGGGATTTTTCAGTTTCAGCATCTTGCACCTCACTTACTTCCCAGCAGACACTGACAAGCCCATGTCTCTGTGGTGACATCCTCTGGACTTCCAAAGGTCACTTCCCATCTTTAATGGTTCACTCCCTGTTCTCTATCATGTTCAATTCCATTATCAAGTTAGAATCAAATATATTCTCAGCTCTCAGTGAGTTGAGTTATGGTTTCAAAGTGCCATAACATACTTCATTGACTCAGTCAACTATCATTTTCTTAAATTGTAATTTTACTCAGTCTTCATTCTGATGAGGCCAGAAGGTAACCTGATTAACAAGATTTTCTATTACTCTCAACACTATTCTTATCCTCTGACTTTTAAAAAATAATCATTCCTTATTAGGTTGATACTCTTCTCTTGTTTCTTCAGAGCAAGCTTCTTTCCCGTCCAAGATCACTATTTATCTAGATTTGCCTATTACATACATCTAGATTTTTTCTTTGAGAGAGAGACAAAGAAAGAGAGACAGAATTTTAGGCAGGCTCCATGCCCTGTGTGGAGCTCAACCTGGGGCTTGATTCCACGACCCTGGGATCATGACCTGAGCTGAAATCAAGAGTCCGATGCTCAACCAACTGAGCCACCCAGGTGCCCCTATACATCTAGATTATAACTTACGATGAGATTCAACAGTGCTCTTGTTCCTGAAAGATTTAAAGATTTGAGTTGCGTAAGTTTAAAGGTTGAGTTTCATAAAGTGGCTGGGCTTTCATGGAGGCTGCTTAGCTCTCACACAACTGAAATCTAACTAGCCCTCTTCAAAAGACATCTAGACAGTGCTGTGCAATAGAAGTACAATACAAGCCACAAATGTGAGTCACATAGGTATCTTTTAGGAGATATGGTTTTAGAAATATAACTAAGAATACAATGAAAATAAGTTTAATGGTTTTATTAGCCTACTATATTCAAAATGTAATTTGAATATATAATCAATATAAAACGTATTGAGATATTTTATACTTATTGAAACTGAGTATGTATTTTACACTTAGAGCACATCTCATTTTGGACTAGCAATGCTTCAAGTGCTCAATAACTACATGTGGTTAGTGGCTATTTCATTGGAAGCTAGAGATCTGGATAGTTCTGAAATGCCAGGTTGCAAAGTGCCATAACAGTTTAAACTTGGTCTAACAACATGTTTCACATTAATACCTTCCTTAAATACCAAACTTTGGTATACGTCCAATGATGGGCTCCTCACAGCTTGAAAAATGGTTTCCTCAGATCAATACGTAATAGTATGCTACCTGGATGCATATACTCCATTCTGCCTTTTCAAATATTTCCTTTAATACAATCATTTTTGTAATTTACTGCCTAAGCTAGGAAGCCCTATTTTCTGGTTTTCAATTAAAGGATTGTGCTCGCTTCAGCAGCACATATACTAAAGGATTAACAATATATCCTCACTATAAAAAATCTAACACCATAGAAACATAAATTAAAAAGTAAGTGGTCTCTTCTCATATTCCCTATTTCATTCCATTGAGTTACTTGAGGTTTACTGTGTATCATTCTAGACATCTTTCTGTATCAAAGGGAATTTTAAAACGAGGTATTAAATACCCAAATTTGTTTCCAACATTTTATATAGATTTTCTTCCCCTAAAGGAGGACGAATCATTCATTAGCAAGGTCTAATGCACAAACATGTTTGGTGACTACTGGAAGTGTTATGTTGCCTAACAACAATGAAGAAAAGCATTGCACTGTTTCTTGCTGTCTGAGCCCCTATTTTGTCTGAGGGCTCACTGTCACCTTTACCATGTGTTCAGAGAAGCGCTAAAAACTGGGATATTGATCAGTGTTATGTCCATTAGGTAATTCCCTTCTCCTAGCCAATGACTGACTTTGCCAGAGGTGTGTGATGTAATTTGGTCCAAGGAACAAGGAAGGGAATTTCTTGTTCATGAAAACATGAAGGTGCACGAAAAGGAACAGTCGTCTTTTTTCTACTGGACCTTACTGCCTACCTGTCATGCCTGTGATGACGGGAGCCGTGCAGGGGCTCTGAAGGGAATCACCTTAAGGGCAGAAGTCAAAATATCAAGAAGCAGCAGATGAAATGATAAACAAGATCCTTGATATCAATGCAGAACTGGTGTCTTCCTGGGACGGGACAGAATAACCTTCTTAATGCCAACCACTGTCAGTTGTGTTTTCTGTTACATGCAACTTAAAGCATCTGAATTTATGCAAACATCAAAAACATGTTTATAGACTTTAGTCAAAATGAGATAGAATCTGTTTTCGTTAGTTAAATGAGAATTTAAGCCACCAGCTCTTGATGAGGAAGTTATTCACTTTGTTAATTTATTTCCATATGGCATCCACACATTATAACTTTATCTTAGATTTACTTGCAAAGAGTAATCTTCCAAAGAATAGATAAATAAATGTTTAGTTTTACTGCCAGGAGAAATAAAATTGACACAATTTAGATAAGCAAAATGTAAACACACCATCAGAACTGCTTATTTTAGAAATTTTTTATATGTGTGAAAATCTTTATTGGATTATGATATCATGGGACATACTGTCAGTAGCAAGCTATAATTGTTATTTTACAGTGTGGTGGTTTTCTTCCTACAGAGGAAGAGGTAATTACTACAGTCTGCAGATCATTTAAGGAGTGTGTCTCGTGTTCCATACATCTTGAAGGAGGGGCTAAATATAAAAGTATGCATTATATTTGTGAATCCATACACATTTATCACATATAACATTAACAAAAATAGTTTTAGCGGCCATTTGGTAAAGCTGAAATCAAATATCCCTTCAACATTTCTATTTAATGTACAGGTTTTAAACAGAAATAAAGCAAATAGTTCGGGTAGATTTTTAAAAATATTTATTTATTAATTTTGAGAGAAAGGGTGAGTGCAAGCGGAGTGGGGGAGGGGCAAAGAGAGAGGGAGAGAGAGAATCCCAAGCAGGCTCGGCACTGTCTTGAACTCACAAACCATGAGATCATGACCTGAGCCAAAATCAAAAGTCAGACACTTAATCGACTGAGCCACCCAGGCTCCCCAATTTGGGTAGATTCAATGGGATGGGATCAAACCATACAAGGAATCAAACAGTGGCAACTTAACATCATTTGAACTAAAATAAACAGCTAAAACTTTTTCAGAAAATACAAAAACCTGGTTTGTTTTGTATTTCAAAGTTGGTTTTCTTTTTATAATGAGCACCCAAGTGCAGAATGCTTAACTCACTTAAAGAATCCAGAACTAGAGTTCTCCTTGATGTAACAACTATAATATTGCAAATGGGACAAGGATCAAAAGAAGATTTTATTTTTGTTGATGTACATCAATTCACCCTATGTAATTCTAAATCTAACATTTTTGAACCACTTATAACATTAAATCCATCTTGCAAATTCAGTCATACAAAAAAAAATGCAACCACAACACTGCTTTGTAAGTATAATGCTCTGTTCTAATAGTGAGAATAAAACTATTTATAAGTACTTGTATGTTAACATACCCTGGTACTCATACGTTAGTGAGTATTTTTAACAGTTTATAGAAAACATAATGAAAAAAATCTTTGCCATAAACCTTAAAAATACTGTATATGGTAATACTTCTATTTTTAAAATATTGTATACATGTAAAAGGATGGAATTGGAACTTACAAATTTTTCTACAGCTCTGAGGATCACTATTTGATATCAGACTTATGCTTTGTGCTAAGTGTAGAGCGAAGCTAAATAAAATGAATAAATATATACTTAGGGTTAGGCTAATGGATATGTTGGGGGTAATATTTTGCTTGCTATATTTACAAAGCATTAATTATTTCTAGGATTTAAAGTTTAATTGAATCTATCTTGTATTTGTTTATTTTTTTAATTTTTAATGTTTATTTATTTTTGAGAGACAGAAAGAGACAGAGCATGAGTGGGGGAGGGGCAGAGAGATGGGGAAACACAGAATCCAAAGTAGGCTCCAGGCTCTGAGCTGTCAGCACAGAACCTGATGCAGGGTTCGAACTCACGAGCCATGAGATCATGACACGAGCCAAGTCAGACACTTAACCGACTGAGCCACCCAGGCACCCCAGGGGCTATCTTGTATTTTTAGCATTTTCTCTGGTTCATATAATTTTAAAATAACAGATCCAGATTTACATCTTTTTTCTATCTACCCCACCCTCCCACCACCAATGGCCATTATCCAGATTAAGCCCAAAGGCTTGGAGCTTCCCTAACATCACAGTAATATTTAGAAGTAAAATTATCAATACCTAATGATTGAATATACAGGGACATACTGAAAGTGGAGAGGAAAGTAATAGGTTCAATTTGTTCTCCAGGAGGATATATAAAGTAGTAGGCAATTGATATGCAGTTTTCAGAGTCAGGAAAGCATCTCAACAGAAGGTGCTAAACTTGGGTGTTACCGCCACAGAGGTGCTAGTTAAAATAAAGGGAGTGGGTCAAACAACTGAAGAAAACCCCGTCACAGAGTGCAATGAACTGAATGTTATGTCTCTTCCAAATTTATATGTTGGAAACCTAATACCCCAGGTAATGGTCTTGGGAGGGGGGGTGGTCTTTGGGAAGTACTTAGGTCATAACGGTGGAGTCCTTGTGAAAAGGATTCACACTCTTATAATTGTGACTCCAGAGAACTTTCTTGCCCTCTCTAAGCCATGTAAAGATACAACAAGAATTCAGCAGTCTGCAACACCAAAGAGGGTCCTCACCAGAATCTGGTCAAACTGGCACCATGATCTCAGACTTCCAGCCTCCAGAACTGTGGGAAACAAATTTCTATTGTTTATAAGCACCCCATCTATGGTACTTTGATACAGTAACCCAAACTAAGACAAGGAGGGAAGAGAAACAGGAGAGAAAGTTGTCTTGAAGGATGAGAGAAACAAGGATATTTTAAAAGGAGGACATGAATAAAGTCAATTAGGTTGACACCCAAGAAGGGTTCACTGAAGTAGACTGCTAAGGTAGTGTGTGGCCAAATTACGGACAGCCTTGTTTAAAAAACCTTAATTACCGGATAGCCACCAAATATTTTGAAGCAGGGAGTGACAAGATCATGAAATCAAATCCATGTGGAAATATTTATCTCTGAAGGCTGTGTGAGAGTATGTCTATTTGTGTGTGTTGGGGGAGGGGAAGCTGATGGGACAGGGAGAGAATTTGGGGCCAGGTAGAAAATAGATCCTCTGTTGTAACAAGATGGTCATTGTGGGAATAGAAAGGAAAGCAAAGATCTAAAAAACACTTAGGTATAAAATCAAGAGCACTTAGAAACTCCACGTGGAGGCTAAAAAGCAGCTAGGAGGAATTGGAGACGGCAATGGGAGTTGAACACGAAGCTCACCAGGGGGCTCTCAGCTCCCAAGGGCTCTCGACTCTAAGCAGACATGCGTGGAGGAGGACAGGTTCAGGATGTCGTCGAATGGATTCCCTCTTGAACAGACTGAGCAGTCAAGGTTTATCAACATTGAGAGAGCCATCAAGCAATGAGATACCTGGGTCTAGAGATAAAAAAGAGCTCAGATCTACAGATGTGGATCCAATTGATCCTCAGTGTAAGGGCATTTTATCCCCATATTTTTTAATGTATTTAAATACATTAAAGAAATATGTAAGAAAATGTGCACTGCATAAACTCGTTTCCACTGATGGCATTTGCAAAAGTATAGTTACGTGTAAATAGGTAATAATTTGTAAAACTGTAACTGAAAGCTAAAAAGTGGAAAATACTTGATTTCACATTTGTTAAAAGTTACGCGTATGTCTGGAGGTCCACAAACACGTTGTGTCCTGTCTTTACAATACACTCACTACTGTCACTGTGGCTGAGGTTTTTCCATAGAGTGAACAGGGCCAACACAGAGAACTTTGCCAGCTTACTCCAATTAAAGATTGTTTCTCTCTAGAGAGCAGGGAATATTTTTACCTTCTCCGTCAGAAGACACTCTTTTGTTTTGCTTCTCACATAACATTTTGTGTGTAAGAAGGTGAGGAGCTTCTGTGAGAACAATTTAAATTTGTTCAGCCAGCAGGAAGCTTACGTAATGCTTTGTTCCTTAATGAGGGCACCTGAATCTTCAAATAAAATTACCCATTTTTCCAGGTGCAGGTGATCAAATTAGGGATGGGAAATTCGCCAAACGTACATAAACAAAGGAACCATTTCCAAGATGCTGACTGAAACAAGTGGAAACGGATCAGACTAAGCAGTGATGGAATGTAAAGGACTAATAAGTGAACCTACTGGCTCTCACCAGATTGCTGAAATAATTATAGCACGGCTATAGAGAGGACGGGTGCAGACTTTCCCAGTTTTTCTAGAAGGGTGTAAATTGCACATATTCTTTCTATTGTTTCCATATTAGAATATTGACGTATTAGTACCAAATCAAGCATACAACTTTTACTTTGAAAAATTCATTATATCAGACAGTTTCTTTCCTTCCTAATAATCATTTCTCCTTCCTAAGAACTTGAGTTTTGTTCACCTACTTAAACAGCTCCAAGCAGCTCAACACCCCATCCTCAGCTCCAGGGCAGGCAGAGTAGGTGAAATCCCCCCGGCCAGTGACTGCTTTTAGAAACCAGGCCCACGACAAATGGTCTGAATGATTTCCTTTGCACCTGCCGTTGGATTAGTAATGAGCATCCAATCCAATTTATTCCAGTTAGGTCTTTGGAGGATGAAGTTTCCTGGGAACTTCTAGGAAAGCAGTCCCTTAGTTACTTTTTTAAGAAAGTCACTGCAATTGGCAGACCTCTTGCTCTGGACACCAGCTCTCAGCCTTGAACTGCTGCAGCTCTCTCGTTACCAGGGTAAGGATAAAGTGGCTTGTGAAGGAAAACTAAAGAGTATCTAAATTAAAAGCCAGAGTCCTGACTGAACATCTTGATCCAGCACCCTTTTATTCCATGATTTGTCCAGTTAAATAAGCAACTGGTTAAGACAATTAACTTGGTTTCTCTGTTACTTGCAACCAAAAGCTTTCAAATAGCAGTGTGCTTAAATAACAGTGTTTCACAATTCCAAGACATATAAAATGGTTGCTGTTTTCCTTATGAGTCTTAGATTTCCTTTTACTTGATTTTGAGACGATTGTGCATTCACAGAAGAGTTGTGAAAACAGCACAGAGTTTTTATTCATCACACTTTTCACTCGCTTTCCCTAATGTTAAAAACGGACTGTGGTACAATTATCAAAACTAAGAAATTAACATCGGTACAGTGCTATTAACTAAATTATAGACTTCCTTCAGATTTCACCAGTTTTCCCACTAATGCTGTTTTTTTTTGTCTCAGGATCCAATTCAGGATCCCAGATTGCAAGTACTTGTCACTTCCTCTTGGTCTCTCTCTTCTATTCTGTGGTATTTGTTCATTCATTTCTGGTCTTTGGTGACCCTGACACATTTAAAAATTACTAGTCAGTTGTTTTGCACGATGTCATTAGATTTGGGTTTGTCTGATGTTTTCCCCAAAAAAGATTGAAGTTATGTGTTACTAGGAAGGACACCACAGAGGCGTATCACATCTACACGCATCACACAGAGGGTCATGATCCAGTAAGTCTGGCGCTGTTTACCCTGATCCCTTGGTTAAGATGGTTGCTACGTTTCTCCACTGTGAAGTTATTATGTTTTTTTTTCTTTGTAATTAATGTACTTTAGGAAGGGATATTTTGTGACTATGCAAATATCCTGTTTCTCCTTAAACTTCTGTCCACTAATCTCAGCATCTATCATTGTGTCTTGTCCACAGCAGTTATCACTATTGTGTCCTAATGATTTTCTATTTCCTTCATTTCTTCTGCATTTTTAAATTAGAATCCTCTATAAGGGACAGTTGCCCCTTCTCCCATTTACTTACTTAACAAGTTATTTATGTTAGTATGGACTCGTAGATATGTCTGTTGTTCTTTTGGTTACAATACACTACGTCATAATTCATTTGTTATTCAAACTGTTCCAGCATTGACCATTGTGAGCTCTTTCAGGTTGGCTTCTGTGTCCTTTTAATATTCAACCGTTCTTTTCTTTTCCTTCTATCCTTCCTTCCTTCTCTCTCTCCTCTCCTCTCCTCTCCTCTTCCTTTTCTTTATAACTCACGCGTGATCCTGGTTCACCTTGTATTTCCCTGCTCTGCTCTAACCACTTCTCCAAGGAACCCTGGTTCCTTTTAATGGAGAATGCCGTGTGCTGGATATGCTCATTGCTGCCTGAGTGTCACCGGTTCCAGGTTCTCTCGGTGGATAAAGACAAGAGATATATGTGTGTATATTAACAGATGCATGTGCACTATTGTAGTTTAACTGTATAATAAATATATAATTAAATAAACATGGAAGAGTTTACTTCCATATCTATTTGTATATATATCTTAACAACCCATGAGAATAGTCTGTTAATCTTTCCTTTCCAGACTGCTACCTTCATCTGCTTTTCTACTCCCTGGGAAGAAGATGTTGTTCACCAGCTCTAGGTACCATTTCCCATTCTTATTTGCTGTTCTACCTGACATGGGATCTTGTGCCATGGGTGTCCCCATATCCTTCCCATGCCTTTCCTGTGCCCTCTGATCTCTTGATGGCATCTGGGGCATTTCTATATTTATAGGAACTTGTGTGAATCTTTTGGCTGCTCCCTAAAATTTTCCTAGGTACAGAGAAACAATATTAATAATATTAACTATTAATTGTTGGGGTCAAATAATCTAATTGAAAATGAGAACTTCTTAAGTCAGGGATTTAGAAAGCTCTCTTACCTGACAGTTCCATTAAAGGTCCTTTGATTTACATCAATTACTGCTTGCCCATTTAAACCTTAAAACGATGACCATGCTAGTCTCAATAAATCTGCAGAATGATGGTTACACCAACAGGCCAGGTGATTGCCTAACACTTCTAGAAAGAACACTGATACTCAGCCTATAGAACCATCAGTGCAATCACCTATGGATAGCACCTACATACTTTATACTCCTGGCAAGGCACAGACCTATAGAAGTATCTCTTCTGACACAAACACTGTGATTCACGAAGTCTAGGCAGACTAGACAAGCACCAGAAAAACAAACCAAAACACTTGAAATCATGATCTAGGCCTACCAAAACCTTGGTCATAGAAGTATCTGGTCACTGTAAGCCTCGGGCCTTATTAAAAAACAAAAAAACAAAAAAACAAAAACCCTTGATATTATTATTTTTTAATATGAAATTTAGTGTCAAATTGGTTTCCATACAACCCCCAGTGCTCATCCCAACAGGTGCCCTCCTCAATACCCATCACCCACCCTTCCCTCCCTCCCACCCCCCATCAACCCTTGATATTATTTCATGGTAGGTATTTTTGCTAACTGAAATGTGTCACTGCCCAAAAGAGTCTTTAGTGATTTTCATTGTCTTAGCACTCAGTTCTTTGTGTTTATCCATTTTACTATCTTGTCTGCTTGCTCTACACATGTTCCTGTACGGTAGCTTTCACTCATTAGCTATGGTTTCTGTGAGCTGTCCTACCTATTAGAAAGTGTCCTATGAACATGTTCATTACATCGTCATAATTTAGCAAGCTCTCTAATTCTCTTGCCCATTTCCAATCAGTAAGTGATGCTACATTTCACTGTACCATGTTCAACAATTTTGTCCAAACATAGCTTAAATGTATATAAGACAATAACACACATCTGTACTTTTTCTTGGTGATTATTGCGGTAAATAGTATGAATTCATGAAATATTCACTCTGTAGATAATATAGGGTCAAGTTGCTGCCAACTCAATTCTAATGCCCCACCTCTCTGGTGTTCTGATAGAATGAATAGACCATACTTTGATATAACAAAAGAACTTAATTATCCTAATGAAAAAAATATTTATGTGTGTGTGTATATGTACATGTACATATAGTTACAGAGGAATACAAGAGACAAGGAATTAGATACAATAAAGATTTTAAAAATGGTCAAGTACATTTTGGTATTGCATTCCTGTAAATTGAGAGGAAAATAAATTTTTGGAAGACATTGAAACCAACTTTGTACTGTTATTATACTCATATTAATGTATCACTTGTGGTTCCAAAAGGCTCTCACATATACTATATTATCTCACAAATATGGAGATTAATGGCAGTTGGCTCCAAAGAAACTGAGAACGCCAGAGCAGAGGTGAGTTAGACCCACCTGTGGCAGCAGGATGGATCACCCAGGTCCCAGGTGGTACAAGGACTGTGACAGAACTTAAATGCAGTAAGATCTTGGATCCAGCCATTTTTTTCAGTATCTTTCTGTGTACTTCAAGTTTTCACAATATCAAATGTAATTGTTTTAGAAAGCCTTTAAAAGACTATAAGAATGACACCCATGATAAATGAGGTCATTATATTCTATTGGTCAACTTTAGTAAATGAGTTAGTGAGGCAACACGCTGAAATAATTAAATAATATATATTGAATACTAGTGGCTTTTATAAATTGATCTTGGGTTTTATTTATCCATTCTTTGTTTGCCCTTATAGATAACCAAGTCAGTGTTTATATATAAAAATCAATGGTGAGTCGATGCTATTATACAGGCCAGAGTCTCCCTTTGGAAATACACTGCATTGATAATGCTTGCAGTTTGCTGTTGTGTGCATTTGCAGAGCTCAAGCTGGGAGAATTCCAATCTTCTCTTAAAGGGACCGAATCCTCATAATCAACAAGGGCTCCTAAGACTTAGCCATAATATAAATTACCTCCAGAAAACCTGTTGTGACACTCTTGGTGCTCCTGGAGCATCTCTACATGTCTTTATCAGCATTTATCCCATTACATGCTACACACTTAACTCCATATCTGTTTTCTCCTTGGAACAAAATCTATCTGGTATGCATTTTTATATCTCTAAGACTCCCTATGTCTAAAAGACTATATGTCTAAATATGTGGCACTTGGTATAATTAACTAAGCGAATAAGCAGTAAACATTAGGACATTTTTCTTTATAAACACAGACACTAGGACATTTTTTTGTAGGAAAAGCAGTTCTAAGTGAAATCGACTTAAATATTTGTATTTATCATTTATCACCCCTTAGAAAATTAATGTCAAATATAAAAGTTATAAGAACTCTAGTTTTTAAAAGGAAAAAATAAAATTAGATAAAGCTCTATGGTTTTGAAAGCCTTAGTGAAGCATTAAGGACACATTTTAATTAAATACAGAATGATGTCATTGTAAGCCACAAGTGTCTAATATTTTCCAGTTCTAGCCCTTTCGAAAATAGTAAATCTAGAGGAAACATTAAGTTACACATAACACAATGTCCCTTTCATTAAAAAGCTATGGGATTATTTTTTTTCCCTTCTAGAGGGTAAAGTATTTTGTGGTTAAGCAAAAGTACAAAACTTCCTATGTGAATATGAGACACAGGAGAGAAGCAATTTAATCATTTTAATCTAATGGGTGCCAAAATCGTTCATTTATACTGCGAGCTTACATTCAATAACCCACTTTTCCTCCAGAGCTGATTTATAGCTATTAAATACTTTCATAGTTGGTCCTTAATGACTGTAAAATTAAGTTGGCTTTTGTTAACATAAACATGAACAGTTTTACCCAAGATGAACACAATAGAAATAAGTATTATATATATATATGTGTGTATATATCTATCTATCTATATATATATACACATATATACCTAACAAGTATGTGTATGTATGTATGTATGTATGTGTATGTATATATATATATATATATATATATATATATATATATCACTCTGTATATCTACCTATCTATAAATCTATCTATCTATCTAGGTACTTACTACCTAATGGCTATATATTAGACCAATTCCCATATTCAGGAAACCATTCAATACCATTAAAAACCATTAGAACTGCAGAATGAGATAAGTAGAATAAACAAAAGTAGATGTCTATAGTGTCCCAGTCCTGTTGTACAGCCAGCATTGCATGAGGTCTTGCTACAGTGTTGGTGTATTTATGCATGGGGTGTGTGTGTGTGTGTGTGTGTGTACCTGTTTCTAAATAATAAATAATATAATTGTTCTTGAAAGACCTTTTTGGAATTTTAAATGTAGACCCCATGTATATGTAAATAATGGAAAGCTTTTTAAAATTTGGGCATTCTCCACACAATAAACACATTTTAAAATTAATGGATTTGTAAAAAAACTTAATTTTGAGGTAACAATCGTTTGTCCATCAATCATATTACATAATATATTAATTTAAAAGCTTCCAAAATACAGCTCCCAATCCACGTTCCCTGTCTCAATCTTCCATCAAACATTCCCTACAAACTAAACAGACTATTTCTTGTGGCTATACCATGTATATCTTCATCTGGGCCTTTGTTCATTAAAATCCTTCCCTTTGCTCCCATATCTGGGAAATGCCCTTCCTTCATTTTCATCTCTGTCAACATTAAAACTTTGCATCACATTCCACCCCATAAATGGATGGATTACATTAGAAATTAAGGATCTAGAAATTACCAAGACCAAGAAATATTCACTATTGCAAGCATGGAAGAATCTCAAGCAATATAAAGATGAAACAAATAAAAAGAGTACTTTTTACGCCAAACAGAGTCAGAAACTTAGAGAAATATAAAAACTAGAAATGCATGGAAAATGAGATTGTAAAAAGATTAAAGGATAGATTCCAATGGCAGCACTAAATAGGAATGGACTAGATTCTAGAAAGTTGTGGTAGGCTCTAGATAGTTGTGGTAGGTGGAATAATGGACTCCCCAAAGATGTTCACACCCTAATTCCTGGAACTTGTGAATATGGTACCTTACATGGCAAAAGAGGATACAGCAATGCAAAGAAGTTCAGGATTATGAGATGAAGAGATGATCCTGGATTATCTGGGTGGATCCAATGCAATCACAAGGGTCCTCCTAAGAAGGAGGTAGGAGGGTCAGAGTGAGAGAAAAAAAACAAGATGAGGCGAGCAGGGGTTGGGAGGGGGAAAGGAAGGGGCCCCTCCAAATTATAAAAGGTAAAGAAATGGATTCCTCCTAAGGTATCTAGAGGAAGAAGGCACCCTCCAACATATTTAAGTCATCTGCCCTCTTGAAATGTTAAGATAATAAATTTGTGTAGTTTAAAGAAACTATGTTTATAATCATTTATTATAGTATCAGTAGGAAACCGATACAAAAGTCAACACAATTCAATGAAAGCTATTTGGGCTTTAAATTCACAATCTGTTCTGAAATCCCATTTTGCCATTTATTTCCTATGTGAACCTGGGTAAACTACTTACCCTCTTTGATTTATCCTCACACTAGGGAATGCACACAAGATCCCTTTTTCTTCTCCTGTCTATATTCCAAGTAAACCTGACTCTCCAGCTAAAGGTTTTTGGATCAGTTTGGGATAGTTAGGAAAGCCTTTTTTTTTTTTTTTCCCCTGAGAATTTGGACTTGGTCTTGAGAGATAGTCGTTAATGTCAGCTGGTCTTCTGAAATTGTTGCATGACCACCTTTCTCTTGTCCTGTGTACCCATAGAGAAAATCAAGCTAGAGATATAGATCAAACCAAACGTAAAAAACTGAGATCTTCCTTCCTGCACTCTTAATATATTTTTAGATCTTGATTTTTCTTTCTTGAAGCCTGTTTACATACGGTGCTCTGGTTCATGAACTGTCCCTTATCTTCTAAAGAAATCTGCTCTGTTTGTTTAATCTCATACATGTTATTTTCTTTTACTAGAAAAAAAATCTGACATAAAATATACCTTGAAGTGGAGATGTAAGGACAAATGATAACGTAACTAATGTTTTAGCATAATTTTTGACACATACTAAGAGTTCAGAAGATGGTGACTATGCTTATTTCTATACTACCATTACTGCTGGCACCACTACGAGAAGGAAGGGGAGGTGGAAGAGGGCGAGAAGGAGAGAGAAGAGGGAGAAAGAAGGAGAATGTTTTTTTATGAACTCTCTACTATTGAGTAGAGAGGATTCCAATACGCTCCCAGTTACATTGGGGATGGGGTGGGTGGGAATTTTGTCTCTTTAATTCTGTTTCAGGGTAGGAGCAATGCAGGGTTTGTTTCCATCCCTACTTAATCATGAGGCGACACAACAAAGCCAATAACACCAATAAGGTAAAGTAGAGAATGTGAGAAAAACAACAATATTATGTGAAGTTTTGAGGTAGTCACACATCACGAGTCACTGTTACCATATTAACTACCACTGCCTTCATACAACCTTTCTTGATATTTTATCAAAAGATCCTTTTTCAGGATACCTGGGTGGCTCAGAGTCAGTTAAGTCTCCCACTGTTGGTTTGGGCTCAGGTCCTGATCTGTGGTTTTGTGGGCTTGTGCCCTTTGTTGGGCTCTGCGCTGGCAATGCAAAGCCTGCTTGGGATTCTCTCTCTTCCTCTCTCTCTGCACCTCCCTGACTTGTGCTATCCCTGTCTCTCTCAAAATAAATAAATCAAAATTTAAAAATGGTAAAAAATAAAATAAATAAAAATGTTTTTCACATAGGCAATGTTCAATTAATTCCGATAAGCATGTCCCTCTCCATGGCCCCTCCCCCTCCCAAAAATGATGTGCCCTCATGTTCCTTTCAGAGGTCAAAGGCACCTGACACCTAGGAGTATGCTTTTTTTTTCTAGATGAGTCCTTAAGTTTGACAGATTCTAATCTTATGACATAATTGAAAGGGTGCCAGGACTAATATCTTTTTGTGTGTGCATCCAGGAGCCAACTAAAGCATTTGAAGCAAAGAAAAATGCTTTTAACTCTATCAACTTTAACCCTCAAATGTAAAACTATTAAAATTGCTTGTCCCAACTTACCATACACTTTAAGCGCTCTTAAAAATTGGTTTCATTTTTCCTGCTCTGATTCCTCCCACCTTTTGTCTGTAATGTCCGTCTGCTGCTCTATTTTGCCCATGCTATTCATATTTGTTTAACACGGATGACTATTCCTGTTGTATTATAATTCCCTCAATAGCTGAAAGTACACTTGATCCTTTAGAGCACAAAACTTGTATATAGTAGGTCTTCAATAGATATTTGCTAAGTGAAATTGAAATGTAGCCCACCAAAATTGTGTAATTTTATATTGCTTTATGCGTAGGCCCAAGAAAAAGTAGTTATATAACACTTCTTCAATAAGCTTTTAACCGAATGCCGTATTTCTCCAAGAAATACTATTAACCCACTGCTCAAAGCCCTCTACTTCTGGGAATAATAAAAAATTTAGAAGTGGTAGGAATGTATACATCATTAGCTCCTACCCCCAAAACATCCCCAACATTCATGTGTTAATATGAGGGCTATTTCAGTTCTTGCTGACTGTGTTAAGGAGGTGAAACATAAAAGAGAAAAGGGAGTAAAAACATGAAATATTGTGGCTGATCCTCTCTTGCTTTAAGTGCGAACAGGGATATCTCTAAGTTACTACCGGAGAGAAGGAGTGGAGTTTTATACTCTTATGACTTACATTCTAACACTATTTCAGTAACTTAGAACTACTCAATATAGAAAAATGGAGTATCATTTCAGAATAAAACTAAATGTGGCTGAGGCATTTTATTAAGGAGATCAGAAGCTACTCTACCACTAACATTGGTTTAAAGGTAGTGGTTTAACAAATTAATTCTAATGCCAGCAGTGAGGTGGGTACAATTCTATTTAAAGTGTCAAGAAAAAGACCAAAAGCTTAAAGATTTTCTCACAAAGCAAACGTCTTCTCATCTTTTAAGCCACATTCTTCTTCTTCTTCTATTTTTTTTTTTTTCTGCCTGCTATAGACCTTTGCATTCTTTTAAAAAGATATGTATAAAATCCTATTCATTTAATCTTTGGAGCTGCCTATGCAACACAACAATACTTATAACAAGTATTTATATAAACACTTGCATACGCCTTTATTTAGATTTGGCCACTCCTTTTGCACATGAAAGTATTTTTTAAAGGCTGTAAGAAGGAAATTAAGGTGCTAAGAAACTGAATAGGAAGTTAAATACGCATAGAGTTTATCTCTTCTTTTAATGTTTATTTATTTATTTTTACGAGAGACAAAGTGTGAGCCGGGGAGGGGCAGAGAGAGAGGGAGACACAAAATCCGAAGCAGGCTCCCCAGGCTCCCAGCTGTCAGCACAGAGCCCGACATTGGGCTTGAACCCACAAACCATGAGATCATGACCTGAGCCAAAGTCGGACACTTAACCAACTGAGCCGCCCAGGTGCCTGGTGTGTAGAGTTTATCTTGCCAGATCATCCTCTGTCAGAAATGTCTTCAGATCAGAGAGTAGAGATTCATATCCCTAATTGAATGGTTCACCTAATGGGCCTGAGGATAACCACATTTCTGGAAAGCAAAACCTGTTCCAACAACTCATAAAGAGCTTCTTCGCTGGAATAAACTGTATTAGTGCATTTGCAAAGCAAACAGATTAAAAGAGGACAGAGGAATTTCATCCTTCCCCCCAAAAAAGTGAAGCGGAATTAGTTTAATAAGGAATAAGTGTATATAAAGGCAACTCCTCTCTTCGGATACTTTGTTCCATTTAAGTCTTATGTGTATACTCTGAATCAAGCTGTCTACAGTTTATGAAAAACTGCCTGGCTGTTAGGGCTTTTAGACCAAATTCGAGCAGAAGTGATACAATTTTTTGGATTTGGTTTTAAACCTAAGTGGTTTTCTCTTTAGATATGCATAGAAATCTGGGGCGCCTGGGTGGCGCAGTCGGTTAAGCGTCCGACTTCAGCCAGGTCACGATCTCGCGATCCCTGAGTTCGAGCCCCGCGTCGGGCTCTGGGCTGATGGCTCAGAGCCTGGAGCCTGTTTCCGATTCTGTGTCTCCCTCTCTCTCTGCCCCTCCCACGTTCATGCTCTGTCTCTCTCTGTCCCAAAAATAAATAAATGTTGAAAAAAAAATTTAGATATGCATAGAAATCTGTTATTATATGAACCCTTAAATTTGTAACGAGATACAATTTTGAAATGAAAAACATCTGAAACAAATAATAAAATTTTGACATCTGAAGTATTCTATCAAACATTTTGAGACCCAGAGTTCTAACTGCCCTTTGGAGAACAGGAATCATTACGTATCTGGTTGTCATTCAGCAGCCTCAGGTAACTATTCGTGATGCGAAAATTGAAAACTTGCAAAATTGCTGCCTTTTTGCATCTCAAGCTGAAGAATCTTTGAAAGGCTTGATTTACAGAACGAGGAGACAAAATGGTCAGTGGTTTTTCCTGTCAGTGTGATCTACAAAAGACCAGCAGGTTGATGATTTGGTAGCCTTAATTTATTAGCAGTTCATCCATTTGCTGGGCAATCTCGTGAGATTTTTTAAAAAATCAGGTTAGATATTACTGTTTTAAGCAAATACACACATTTTTTCTATTTGCATATTATATTGTGACCAATATTAGATTACAGAATAAGATCTAGTGAAGTGAAACTTCCAAGAAATATTTGAAGTTAAAGCTAAAAATAGTATAATTTCAGAATGTTTGTGTTGCATTTAGGCTACTTACTCAGGATATGATATAGACTCCCATTCCTAAAATGTTACATCCACAGGAATATTATGTCAAGCTGTACCAACAACTTTCTGATTAGTGCAACTAGAAATAGTTCAGAAAGACTAAACTTCTAAATGAGCACTCAAAAGTGTTATTCCAACCACTGAGATGATGCTGAGATTAGCTCCCACTGAGCTAATTTGCCTTTCCTTTTGAAACCACCAGGATGAAATGCCCTAAGGCAGTAGTCACATAACTTTAGAAAAGGACAGATTCCAACAGTCAGCTTTTGAATCCACTTGACAACAAATAACATGTTCAACTCTTTTTTTCAACTTAACTGACTTTTCTCTGAATGTATGAAAATCACTGGCTATTTTGCGATTGGGTTATCAGCCTGATTCTCAAGAAAAAAACTATAAATGTTGTCAATATCTTCTGTACACAAGAAGTACATTCTTTCCCCTTATAATTTCACTACTGTAGTATCTTGGAGAGAACTTGCCTTACATATATATTAACCTTAAGGGAAACAGGCTGCCATATTGATTAGTCAGACAATTACAGGGTTTCACCCTCAGTTTTATCTATCTTGAAAAAACTCCCGTTTTCAAATATTTTTAATATTTCATAAAAATATGAACTGGTTTGTGAGTTAAATTTTCATTTATTCTATTTTTAAAAAGCTACAGAATAAAAAATCAGAACGTCGTTAAGTGTGACTGATGCAGTGCTCCACTCCAGTTGGAGAATCAATAGGACCTTTCCTGAAGAAGTGATATTGGAGCTGAAATCCAAAGGATGAGTAAGGTTTGGGAGAGGGGAAGCAGGAGGACAAGGGAGTGAATGTGTAAAGTCACGTGTAGAGGCAGAGAGGCAAAGAGGGTGGGCTAGTCCTGGGAAAGGCTGGCGTACTGGGAAAAATGGTTGGAAGATGGGCACAGACCGCTTCATGAAAAGGAGCCTTAGAAACCATTTTCATTATTTATACCCTAAGAACAATTAGAAGCCATTGAGGAGTTTTAATTAGAGTGTGGTATCACCACATTGGAATTTTTAAAAGATTATTTTAGCTTTACCCAAGAGAATAAAAAGGAAAGAAGAATGGATATTCAGTGAACGCTTAAGGGATGACTGCATTTGTTCAGGTCCTGCTATTTGTTTTCAAGGTGCCTCATATTACTATATTATGTTTAATACAAACCAATGTAGCATTAAAAGGAATATTTAAAAAGAAGGAAATACTGATCTGTAATCTCATTACCCTTACAAAACTACTTTCATTTTACATGAGTTTCAAAAATTTTTATCCAGAGCATGCACATTTTCTCCCATTGTAATCATAGTACATACATAAGTTTGTGTTTTGCTTTTTTCATACTTTTTCATAAACACTCCCTCTGTTCTCTGAATATATTATATTCCATCAACATGGTAAGTCACAGTTGGTACAACCAGGCTTTCACTGTGAGTCTGAAAGCATTGTAATATGAAGCCCATGGAAACCATGGGTTTGTCTTATGGGAATCCATGAGCTATTTGACATACATATTTAAAATTTTTTTTTTAATTTTCATTTATTTTTGTGAGAGACAGAGAGACAGAGTATTGGCCGGGGAGGGACAGAGATAGAGGGAGACACAGAATTTGAAGCAGACTCCAGGCTCTGAGCTGTCAACACAGAATCTGATGCAGGGTGTGAACTCACGGACTGTGTGAAATCATGACCTGAGCCGAAGTCGATCAATTAACTGACTGTTCCCCTCCATGAGTTGTTTCAATTTCTATACAACATTCAGAATGCACATGCAAAGTTTTGTATTTTTCCAGAGAATCCACAGTATTCTTCAGGTTTCAAATGGCATGTAATCCAAAATGAGCACATTTAAGCTGTCATAGTTGGTAAAATCCCAACTCTCATTGTTTGAGAGAGCTAAGTGAAAGAAAAGCAGACTGTGGTAAATTTGTAGCATAAAGTTCATTCATTTTAAGGATTCAAAGGTTGACTATCAAGAATTAAAAGAAAAGTCATTTGACAAAGTACTAAGTATTGAGAAAGAGAGAGAAATATCTGGCAAATAACTATGTGTTGAGAAGGGTAATTTAAACACTATGCTCTACATCATTTATTGTTACACATACATTGTATCTCTCTTTAAAATTTTTTTGAATAATACTTTAACCACTGCTGTATATTTGATCACATAGCATAACCATGCAAGTTCAAAAAGGCTCCATCAATAATACAAAAAAAAAAATATATGTTGAGATCATGTTAGTCTCCTACTTAAATAATGTGCTATATTTTTTTTCTAATTTTCCAGTGTATTTTAAATATTGCAATAATAAAATTAAATACTGCACATTGATTATGGAGAGTACATTTTTAAAAATTCAAAGAGACTCCCCTTTAACTGGATAGAAAATATAACTATATGCTACAATGAACTATAGAAAGAAATCAAAATAGTTATAGAACATAGTAAAACTTGAGGGGCTCCTGGATGGCTCAGTTGGTTAAGCATCTGACTCTTCATTTCAGCTCACGTCATGATCTCACAGTTCCTGAGTTCAGGCCCTGTGTCAGGCTCTACTCTGATAGTGCATAGCCTGCTTGGGATCCTCTCTCTCCCTCTCTCTGCCTCTCCCCAGCACAGACCCACACCTGCACTCTCTCATAGATAGATAGCTAGATAGATAAATAAATAATCTAAGAAACTAGAAATTATCAAGAGAGAAATTCCAAGGTCTCCCACCCACTATCAGTTTTGTTGACCACCTGTGTCAGTCCTCCTATACTCGGTCGTCCCTCTGCATTTCTGTGGCAGCCCGGCCTCTGTTCTGCTTCAGTCAATCCTAGAGGACTTCAGTCCCACTTTTGCATCATCAATTGTCTCTTCTCGCCAGATCATTCCATCACCAGGCAATCATAGTGTGGATCATCCACTGATAACCATCATTCTCCTTGACCTCGGCCTCCATCCAGCGGTCCACATAATTTCTCTGCATTGCCGCAGTTGCCTCTCCTGCAACCTTCCCCATGGAAGTGGTTACTATACTGTTCCAGTTGTTCAGGACAAACCCCTTGGAATCATCCTTGGCTTCTCTGTACCCTTATAACCTGATACCATCTATCAGCAAATTATATAGCTCTACCTTTAATATTCATAATATCTTTCCTTTCTGCCTCCATCAACACCACGCTCACCCATGCTACCAAATTCTCTTACCTGAACTACCAAAATAGCCTCTGAATTGGTTTTTCTGTTTCAAACCTAAAATCTATCATTGCTTAACCAGCAGTTGGTGTGACCTCTTCAACGTGAAAGTCAGACCAAACCACTTTTAATTCATAACTCCCCAATGGTTTCTCATTCATACAGCCTAAATCCACTCTTTAGTATGGCAGACAAGGCCAACAGATCAGTTCTCCACGGTACCTCACTGATTTCATCTCTCACTATTTCTCTTGCTCCCTTCACTGTTAGAATGGACAGATGATGCTTCAGCTTCAATGCTTCTGTATTTGTCAATATCTCTGTCCATAATGTTTCCTTCCAGGTTCCCATATTCCTTTAGGTCTCTAATATCACCTGATCAGAGACACTCTCTCTGGCCACCCTCTGTAAAAAGGAACCCCTACTACATTCTATCCTTAACCTGTTTCATCTGCTTTATTTAGTTATATTCAGATTATTACTCACTGCTAACGGATACACACACACACACACACACACACACACACACACACACGCATTTTCCCCAGAGCTAAAGCACAGTGATGACACAATTCCTTTCTTCATGTGTTTTCTCATGTTTTCAGTAAATACTTATAATTTCAAGGTCTTACTATGACAGGCACTGTGATCTAAAGTTTAAATATAATATTCAAATGAATGCAGAAAGTAATCCTCAGCAGGAGATGGGTATATTTTACAAACGGAGAAGTGAATCTTAGCCAGCAAAATACCCAAGGTCATGCAGCCCAAATATGACTGTGTTTTCAACTGATGAGAAAAACTGTTTTCAGTTTTCAGTTTTCAACTGATGAGAAAAATAAGCAACCAAAGTAACTGCCCAGTCCCCAGTGCCTTCCTAATGCTGAGAGTATATTTTGATAATTGTATGTGTGCAGTGTAAGCCTACCTTGCCTAATTTTACCTCTGGACTCAGAGTGTTCCACTGTCACTAGGGATGAGGAAAAACACATAAATGTCTATTTCTGGGAAGAACAAGCCCTTTGGAATCCATGTTATTAGAGTTTATAGAGTAAAGCTTCAACAAGATAGGTCCAACTTACAACATAAGTATTATAAAAGTTAATATTCCATGTAGAAAAATACAATGAAGACTAATCTATGTACCATTGGGAAAGACAGTTTGATATCCTAAGCGGAAAGAGTCTTTCAAAACTATACCCATAACTCAGCCTGTTCTATCAGAAAAAACAGACAGACACTGGTTTGAACCCAGTTTTGTCACTTAACAGCTACATAGATTTACGTGGACAAGGCATTTAAATAATTGAGCCTCTTTTAGCTTATGCATGAAATATGAATAATAATATAAAAATAATTGAAAGATGGTGCATCTACATCATCAAGCACATAGTAGATACTTAAAAACAGTAACTTGGGGCACCTGGGTGGCTCAGGAGGTTGAGCGCCCAACTTTGACTGGGGTCATGATCTCAAGGCTCGTGAGTTCGAGCCCTGCGTCAGGCTCTGTGCTAACAGCTCAGATCCTGGAGCCTGTTTCAGATTCTGTGTCTCCCTCTCTCTCTGACCTTCCCCTGTTCATGCTCTGTCTCTCTCTGTCTCAAAAATAAACGTTAAAAAAATTTAAAAAAAAACAGTAACTTTTATTCACATTGGAAGAAACACCCTAACATCATAACTACCCTACAACCTGAAAGTAAAGGAAACTGCCTTTTAGTGTCTCAATAAATCCATTTAACCTATCCCGCCCCTCTCACCATCCTCCCATCAATAGGTAAATAACAAACAGAATTAAATCTAAGAGACACAGAAATAAAAAACATGGGAAGGAATTATCAATTCTCCTTTGTGAATCAGGCTGTATGACTGTTTAAAGTAAGCCTCACAATATCATGCTGTTTTTAACAGAGAGCTGTAAACCACAAAACAATATGAAATGACTACTGTTTTCAGAAAATACTCTGTCTTTACTCATTTCATCTAAAATTGAACTAACAAGGAGCTCTATTTATCATTTACATAGAAAAACAGGCTTACTCTGAGCACAAGAAGTCAGGCCTAAGAATATCTCATGTTAATATAATTAACAAAGCTGTTGAATTAAGATTATTGGGGTTTTTTCCTGCATTTGATATTCTTTTGTATTTTACAATCCACATTTCCATTTTTGTCATAATTTAAAAAATTTTTAAATACGAAGATGGTAAACTAATGTGAAAAATTAAGGATAAACTCAAGAATGGTATTCTCAAGGGTGGTACAAACAAAATTTAAAAGGCAGTTCTTTCCAAACAACATTTTTTTCACATATCTCTTAGTTCCCACTATAACTACACATTTCACCTTAATTTCTTACTCCTTCCCCCTAGAGAATAAGCAATGTAATTTTCTTCATAATCATTTACTGAAAAAAGTACACCCAAAATGACATCTAAAGATGAAATATCTTTTAAAGCATTTAACATAAAAAATAAAATTCACATATAAAAGCAGACAGAGAAGAATTCCAGAAATCTTGTTGAATCTCTCAGTGAAGAACCAAATATGTGGGGTAGGAGAATGGAAAGGATTACTTTCTTCACCTTTGCATCTTTCTTGTTATTACTAAGAGTTGCTCTGTTGGCACGGATAATCCCAAATGCTGTACCTGTCGCAAGTCACTGCATTCTATACTTTGCCTTGTAAAGATGGGAGGCTAAAGAGGGTCAGATACAATGACACAGGTAAGTCAAGCTCCTCACATTGCGCCAAAGTGCTAAAAATTTGGGAGATAAACAGCCACCAGATCTTACTTCCAATTCAGCACTGTGGACAGCCAGCCAGAAGCAGTTTTCCCGTTCAAATACAACAGCTGCTGTGTTTCTTCCTTGTAAGGAAAGAATTTCACCACATTTAGTGTCGAGAAAGTTGGCCTGGCACAATCAGTTATGCGGAGTGACACCTGAAGGTAATTTATGTGCGTGTGGAGAAAATAGTTTGCTTAGTCATGTCTAGGAGCAAAAATGTTTTCTTCACAAATAAATGTGTTGCCAATTGTCAGTCAAGAAAGGGCAGGCTGTTCCGCAATAAAAAAAAAACAAAAAACAAAAAAACAAAAAAACAAAAAAAAATGCTGGAAATCTCAAACTCAGTTTACACATCCAAGGCAAGTTTTCAAGTGGGACCCGGCTTAGCAAATAAGTCTGAGACCCAGGTAACAGAGGCCCCATCTTGGCAAGTGCATTTGTGACTGCTGAGGCAAGCAAAGGAAATGTGATAAATCACACTCTCGGTCTCACAGATTGCAGTTTCTGCACAGCACTGGCAATTGTCAATTCTGACCTCATTTAATTGGCCAGAGCGAGTCACAAAGCCATGCTAATTTCCAAGGGGAGGGAGGGATGGATGTGCAATTCTATCTTGTACCTAATGGAGAATTAAAAGATTAATAAACAGTTAAAATAGGACTTCACAACAACTTAAAGTCTTAAATAGCTTCCTACCTATTGTTCTTCAAGAATAGAACTAATTGAATATATGTAGGCATATATGTATTGAACCGATCAGTGAACAGAACAAAGCACTATATTCCCTGCAGAAGAGAAAAGCGAATAAGATACAGATCCTGCTGTGATGTATTTAGACACTACCATCACTGCCACTTTCACCCTAGCTAATAATAGCAGCTAATTTTAAGTGAGCACTTTCTCTGTGCCCAGCACTTTTGGAAGAGTTTCTGTGGCACCTGTCTACTTTTTATCTACTGAAATTACCATCACTGTTATCCTTAGTTTGAGATTTGATTCCTCTAAACTGTTCTAAAATGTTTGTACACTTTATGTTCTACATAGCATTCAATTTGCATGAGGTTGTTTTTATACACCCTACTTAACAGATAGTGTGGCACTGAGGGACCTGGAGACAGAATAAAATAACGATGATAAGAAAAATGTAGCAAAAATTTAAGAGCTTGGATTATGGCCCAGAGGTTAAAAAAAAAAAAAAAAAAAAAAGGGCTCAGATGGGTTGTACCACAGTGTAGGCAACCATGAATGAATGGAGGGGCTTCTAGAAGCTGGCAGGGTGAGAGTATTTGTATCTTTAAGAAAAGGCAATTTATAGGTTAAAACTACATAACACTTCTAAGGTCATAAGAAGACTAACACTAATAATACCATACTTTATACATCTCCATCATTGTTTTTACCACTAGAAGAGAGAGGTTTACACACATACACCCACACCTTCCCACTAGAAGGCAGATTATAGTAACTATAAAGCAATTTTACTGTTTTAAGTGAACCATACAACACTAGACAGAATGGTCTTAAATGGAAGACGCATGGGTGAGCTACCTTAGATATAATAAAGAATTTTTCAGTAAGCTATCTGAGCACTAAGCTTTGCTAAATACTAAGAGCTGTTGTGCAATCTCTCTCCTGAAAGCTTTGTTTATTAAATGGAATTTTTTCATCAGGAAAGGTTTTAAACAATCCTGCCTAGCTAGAGTAAAATGGCTTAGGTTGATTAAGAAAGGAAAAGAAAAACACGTCTTAAGTAAGTACTTGTGTTGTGGCAGGTTCCATCTATGCCCTTGAAGAGATTAGACCATGAGTGAATGAGATAACCTATCAGGGTCCCTTCCAAATCTGTTTTTGTGATTTCAATAATGACATTCAGTTGGGGGTAAATAGCTGCTGTGAATTACATGTGAGTCTATTGTCTTAATCTTTTGACAAGTGTAATATACAGACTGCAAATAAAGAAAATAGTATTTTGAACAATGGCATCATGATAAGCAAAAGAGAAATGTCTGGATTATTAGAAAGCATGATCTAGGTAGTTAGGGAAATTATCGGTCATGTTATGACGACTTTTACAAAAAACAGATCTTTTCTTTTGCATTTTTCTACTTTTTTTGTCCAAGTACATTCTAGAGCAAATAGAATTTCATGGTCTCTCTCATTTTGGAGATAACTAGTTCTGAGATGGGCTATTTTGCAGAATAGGAAAAGGAATTACATTTGAATGTTTACTTTTACAAAAATCATAATTTGCCATACTTTAGTAACTTTTAATAAAAAGAACATACCTAGCGGGGCGCCTGGGTGGCGCAGTCGGTTAAGCGTCCGACATCAGCCAGGTCACGATCTCACGGTCCGTGAGTTCGAGCCCCGCGTCAGGCTCTGGGCTGATGGCTCAGAGCCTGGAGCCTGTTTCCGATTCTGTGTCTCCCTCTCTCTCTGCCCCTCCCCCGTTCATGCTGTGTCTCTCTCTGTCCCAAAAATAAATAAACGTTGAAAAAAAAAAAAATTAAAAAAAAAAAAAAAAAAAAAGAACATACCTAGCAAACTGGCCCCAATATACTTACTCAATGTCATTTCCTGCTCTTTTGTTGAAAGTTTGGCTTTCTCCTAAATTTCACTACAACCTCCATCAGTCTTGCCTTTTTGCATCAGCCTGCAATGCCCGTGTTTTTGTTCTCCCTTTAATGAACTCCTACCCATCCTTCAAGTCCCACATAAGATCCCACATCTGCCAGGAAACATTCTTCAAATATTCCAATTCATACTCTTTCTTCATTTGACAATTAAGTGAGTTAAAATTCTAAAATATATGTTAAGAATTATTATTTTATTTTGTTAATTTTAGTTAGTTAACATATAGCATAATATTGGTTTCAGGAGTAGGATTTAGTAATTCATCACTTACATATAAAGAATTCTTACTTTAAATAGCATAGACAAAGTCTAAAAAAATCTTAGCGTCATTTTTAGTAGTTTTGTGGGCAACTAATTCCTTTCCAGCATTAACTTTTATTTTTAATGTTTTATGTTCCTATACAATCCTCATTTTGCAGTAGTATTTTTATATAATCCTCCTTTGAGAATGACCAATTTCCATTTTCACATATGAGGGCTAATAAATGCCTTACAAAGGTTAAGTATAAAGGAATGAAAGTAACCCCACCAAATATTTTTCCATAACTGTGTCACAGAGTATAAAGAAATTCCACTTCCTTTACTAGAATTTATAATTTGGATACATTGGTAACTAAGTGATTTTATGAAGGAGGAAATTGTAAATCACTGTTTGATGGGCTTTTTAAAAGGCTGTTTCATATACTAGATGTTACCAAAGATGCTGATCTGGAATTTATACAAAGCGGGGTAGTGCTTAAAAAGTATTCTTTCACAACACTGAAGAAATAATATCAACCTAAAAATGATGAATTTTATGGGTAACATATTTACGAATAATTTTGGAATTATCTGTGAACAGGCTATTTATGGCTCTCCTAAGTTAAAGAAAGATTCTTTTGTGCCACTGAAATGTAGCTTTTCCCATGTGTTTCTTGTACAGAATGAACACCCAGAAAAGACCAGTTGGCCATAGCACAACACATTCATCCATATATTTACTGATTTCCTACTCTTTGCTAGGTATGAAGATATATAGTTGTGATACAGTATTCAGTAAAATACGATCTCTATTCCCAACTAGTTTATCCTATAGAGCTTAATATACAAATAGACAATGTAAATCACTTATGAACTATGTATGGAGTGCTCCGGAGGCTAAGGGAAGACTGGCAAAGGCATATCATGCCTAAATCGAGTCCTAAAAATGAGCAGTCGTTAAGAGTAAGCAGACGAGGAAGGGACGTTGGAGACAAAGGAGAAAGCCATTCATGGAAGCAGAAGCAATGTACAAAGACTTGGAGGCAAGAAAAGGCTTGACAGGTGTCCAGAATGACATGGAGTTCAGAATCACTGGAGATCGAAACTCAAAAAAGATCTATCACGAGAAAGAAAAGTAAACAGGGCTCAATCACGAAAAGCCTAGTGTACCACGTCAAGAAGGGTGCATTCTTTCTTAAAAGCCATGCATATTCTTCCATTAAAGATTTATTTGGGGGAATGAATGAGTAAGATTTGCATTTTTAATGATCACTCTGCTTATAGTATGACAAGTAGATTGGATTGACAGTAACATATTAGGAGGCTATTGTAATAAAGCAGATGGACCATAAATACATTAGTGGGACCAGAAAGATATAAATTGATTTAAGAAACAATGAATATGTAGTGTTCTTTGGACTTGGTGACCACCTGACTCAATACTATTCTCAGACTCATTCTTCCTCTACATTCAAAATTCCAAAAACGTGTGAGTAGCTCATAAACTAGTAATATAGGAAAAGGACATGCGATGAAGTTAATCCTATAACAAGAACAGAACAGACACCACAAATAAGTTTGATTAAAAAAATAGATTTTTAAAAATTTCATTTTAATGACACATACTTTTTAAAATATAAAATCTCCAGTGAAATAATTTTTCTAGAGCTTACTATTGACTTACAAGGAGTTAATGAAAAAATTATTCTGAAAAATCATATGCCTCTTTTTTTTTTAATTGCAGTACTTTCTACAAATACCCAGAGAGACTGGCAAATCTACAAAATGACAGCAAATTAAAGTTACAAAATTAAGCAATCACAGCTATGGTGGTATTTTAATTCTGCCATTCTGCCGTGGTGACCATTCCAGATTCTTTTTAAATAAAAATTGTTAAGACATTTAAAAAGTCTCCTATTTTAGCTGTGAAGAAAGGTTGTACTTTATTTCTCCATATTAAAGAATTTCAAGTTAATCTTTCCCTTACTATAGTTATATAAATTATCTTAACAATGTTTATGAAGAAAACCAGCAATAACATCTATTAGTCGGCATCTTCCCTGAAAGCCAAAAGCATATTAGTTTATATATGCTATAATTTAAAAATTGTCTCAAATGTGGGGTACCTGGATGGCTCAGTCTCTTGAGCTTCTGACTTCGGCTGAGGTCACGATCTCACAGTTCATGGGTTCGGGCCCCGCGTCGAGCTCTGTGCTGACAGCTCAGAGGCTGGACCCTGCTTCGGATTCTGTGTCTCCTTTCTCTGCCCCTCCCCTGCTTACACTCTGTCTCTGTCCCTCAAAAGTGAATGAACGTTAAAAAAAAATTGTCTTAAATGTGTGTTAAACTTCTTCCAAACACTGACATTGTAGAGAAATCCACACAATGTGTATTTTAAATTTTTAAAAATACTTTAAAAGAAATTTCTATACTGAATATAAGTGTTATCATTTCTAACTAGCTAAATTTCCTACAGATAATAAATGTGGAAACTGAGGTTAAGAAAAATTAAACACAAGTGAAAACGGTCTTTGAATGTGGGCACGTCTCACTCCAGAGCTCATGTCCTTCTCCAGGACACCACATGCTGTTATTGTGCTTATGATTCACATTCGACATTAGAGAGAGTGGGAGAGAGTTTTCCTTAACGTCGACAAACAAACCACGCATGCAAAATAAAGGAAAGCACTGGCTTAGAGCCTATGCGAAAAACCTGACAGCAATCTTACCATAAACCCACAGGTTGGCCTATGTGCCAAATGAGCTACTGTCACTCAGGTGGCTTTTAATAAATAAAAGTCGCCAGTTAGCATAACCACTATTCTGTGAACAAGGGAGGCGTCTCTTGAGTATTGATTGTGGTGCTCCGTTTTGAGGGGGACATTAACAAAGAGGAGGATGATCGGAACCCTGACAGTGCAGTCAGGATAACCATGGCATGAGAAATGTTCACCCCACACCACAAAAGTGCATGATAACTCTCTTTAAACATTTGGAGGTCTGCCATGACCTAGAATCTTACGGCAGGAGAGGAAAGAACTACAACAAAAAGTGAAAAATACAGGGGTTCCTGGGTGGCTCAGTTGGTTAAGCGTCTGACTCCTGATTTCGGCCCAGGTCATGATCTCATAGTTGTGAGTTGCAGCCCTGCATCAGGCTCCTGGTGACACCTGCTTGGGATTCTCTCTCTCCGCCCCTCCCCTGCTCATGCACTCTATAACTTAAAAAAAAAGTGGAAAATGCAGTAATATAGATTTGGATTGGGTATGCAAATGCTTTCTCCTCATCAGAATATTCAAAAGTGCAATGGACTTGTGCCTGGCTGGCTCAGTTGGATCTCGTGAGTTTGAGCCCCATGTTGGATGTAGAGATTATTTAAAATAAAAATAAAAATTAAAAAAAAAATGGAATGGACTTCCTTACCAGGTAGCGAATTCCCTTTCCATGAAAATGTACAAATTCAAAATAACAAACTCATCTGACTACCTGTCTGGATGTCACGGCAGAGAAAATACTCTGATGTGGGTAAAATTCCACAAGCATTTTTAAACTCCAGTCTTCTTCTAATCATTTATTTTTATTTTGGTTGGAATAGGTATATGAAATTCTATGCATGTCACATGGGTCTTAACTGCATAAGCGTAATTATTGATTTTTCATATTCCACCGGTAAATTCTCCCTCCTCTCCTCCCTTTCTCCTCATCTTCTCTCCATTTTCTCTCTCCTCTCTCTTGCTCCACTCTTGCTTTCCAGGGCTCTCTACTGTTCTTTCCCTCTCCCTCTCTCCCTCTACTTTCCATCAAACATTTAGCATTGACTATGCATCGGGCACTATTCTAAATGAATTCCAAAGGTCCTTCATTTAATCCTTATTGCAATCAGTGACATAGGTGCTATTTATTTTCCATCGATTTGAGTCAGAGAAGGGCTATGTGGCCGGTATCACATTAATAAATTTGTTTCTGTTACGTTTGTTTTCCAAACGGTGTTTCAGAGTGGAAAAAATAACAGTGTGCATTTCAACCAATCTGTCTGGAGCAGCCGGGTCTCAGAGTCACAGCCAGATGAAGGCAACGTTTTGGAAAAACATCGTTTACCTATTTTTTTTTAATTGCCGCAGCAGGAAAGATTATAAAATTAAATGAAATAATAAAGTTAGGAATGGACCCACCCCAAATTATTTAGATGCCAAAGTAAGCCAATCCCAGCTGTTATTCCTTACCCTGGCTGCCATCCTCAGCAAGAGCAGTATGGGGGAGTGTGGGCAACCGGCTGCAGCAGCAGCTGGGTCTATTTGTTAGGAGGAAAAAAATAGTCAGTGAAGACAAAGGGAAATTTCAGGGGCTAGCAGTGTGAATGGAAACTTGGAGCCTGGCTGGGGGAACCTTAGAAGTGAAACGCCATGCTGGAGGCAACAACATTGCAATATTCCACAAGCATTTACAGGCACAGCACTGCCTCCAGCAAGCGCCTTGGCTGGCAAGAGTTTTATTCCACAACAGCAAAACTTCCCAATGATACATTGTGGGTAAATGTCCTCCTATTACAGCATTTTGGACACTGGAAAACAAAGCAACATCAAGATCTGTTCCAACCAGGCAGTGGGTATTTATGAGCAGACTAATAGGACAAATGGCATTCTAATCTAAACAAAATCTATTCCTAATTATTATATGTTCATTTATATAGGCATGCAAATGCCTAGTGAGCATAAGTACATATTCCAAAATGCAACTGCCTACAACAAAATCCTAGTATTCTATTTATTTGACCTCCCTTGAGACCAATATGCTAAAAGGCATCTAATGTGTTTCTGAGTGATTACTGCCTTATTTGTGTGTAGCCTTTTTCATTGTTATTAATTTCCTAATCTTTCATTTCTATTCTTGTCTAATTTTATTGATTTTAAGCCTTAGAGACTTCTCTTTTTTTTTCCCCCTCCAGATATGAAAATTTTTTTCTACAATCTTAAAATACATCAGACTTCAGTTTGGGCATACATATTTTGGAGCAAGTAAAAAACATTTGGCAAAAAAATCTGTCAAAAGCAGTGCCCAGTACATAACTTTTATCTTATTTCTGAGAAATATAATGACAAAGATATAATTATATTCTTTTAATTATAAGCATAATTAACTTAACTGTAATATTTTTCTTCTTGCTACGGTTATCTAAATATTACAAGGGAATTCTGCTTTGGGAAATTACTAGAAAATCAACGCATATTAGTGTGTTGAAGTTTAAACATTAACTTCTCATAATTGTAACAATGTAGTAACAAAATTGATTTTTTGGGTGGCTTGTAATACCATTCCAGTATTTTATAGTCCTAGCTTCTTCTTTCTTCATTCTAGACAGATTAAAAAGAACTATTAACTTGTCCCTTATGAACAAGAAGATGCAATTATATGGATAATTGAGTACACCAACTAAAATGATAACATTTGACTTTGGAAAAAAGGTTTTTTTTCTGTTTAATTTAAATTTTAAACATGGGTGGGATGGCTATTCTAAGAATACACCATATGGTTAACTCAAGTTTAAGCAGACCCTTAAATTGTCAGCAAGCTCAATATTCTAGTACTCATTCCAAGCAATTGTAAAGTTATCTGTCACATAATCACTCATCTGACCGGAAATATGTGTAGCATTTATGCATCATGATAATGTTGAACTTGAAGTTTCTTTTTCCCTTCCTTTTTTTTTTTGTTTCTGTTTTTGCTTTTGCTTTTGATAAGGAAGAATAGCTATATCAGTTTCATCAATAATGACAGAGCTATTTCAAAAGGAATCACTTTTATTTTCTGTATTTTACACATTTTACTTTAAAAGTATATTACTTTTACCTTGCTCAAAGTGATCAAAATGATCCTATTTTCTATATATTTATTTGACAACTTGACTTTGGCTTCTAAAAATAAGATAATCAGGTGCTTCCTGTTTCCATATTTATTTACTCCTTATAGTAGAAAGGGACAGTGACAAAATGTGTGCTTTCTCCTGAATTAACTTCACTTTTAACCTTTCTGTTTATGTCCATTAATTTCTGCTTTCACATTAGATGTATTATATTGGAGTAATTAGTATGGTGTTAAAAAAAACAACTCAAGTATACAATGATTTCAAAACATATTGTCAATTTTTGTAAGATAAAATCTTAAGGCAAATTTTTCATTGGTTCTTTCTCAATTAACTTGGGCTGGGAAATAAATTGAAAATAACTTGCATAAGCTAATTTAATTACAAAACTTGTACACAGTGCTTATTCTTCTCACTACATTATTGCCTATAGCCATGCTTTTAGAGCAATAAATGCACGAAACAAAAGCAACATAGTCAAATTATTCATAAATCAACCTTTCCACAGAGATGAACTGATAAAAACAAAAAACTATTCTTGCTTTTGTTCATTTAGAATATTCTTCGGAAACAAAGGTGTTGAATAAGTTACTACCCTTTTATAGCCTTGCCTTTTTCTGCTTTGTGGCTGATTTCATGCCTTAGTTCTTTGTCTCTCTTCATAGTTCATCACTCTAGAAATGAATCCGCTGCTACACTGGACACTGGAGATCATGACTGAAGCAAACGGAAAGGTGCTTGAAATGTGACATCTATCATGTAATGGCCCAGATGAATTCAAACCACCTCTGCCAAAGCCTTAAACTGTACCTTCCAATAATATACAGATATTTCCTGAATAATTTAAAAGCAGTTCTGGATTTCTCTTCAAAGCTTTCGTAACAGAAGACCTGAAGCCAAAGCGGGACCTAACATTTTGGAGCAGGGATAGAAGAGAATTATTCTCATCGTTTTTCCTGACTTCTCGAATGCTCCTCCTGAGAGGCCTATCATCTCATTTTGTGCCACCTGTATTAGGAACCTATTTAGATGTGGCATCCAGCTGAAGAATTCAGATTGGTAACATTAAAGTGAATAAATCTAACACTTACGTTCATACATTAAATGCAACAGACGTAATAAATTTATCAAGTACATAAACCACATTAGCTTCTAAGGATCCGAACAATAAAACAATAAACCTGCCTTCAAAAATTTCAAAATTTACCTGTGAATCTGTATTAATCATATTACTCAAACAAGAAAAGTGAGAATGACTTAAAGTTATATCGAAATGGGGGCGATTTGATTGACCACGAACACAGAGCATTTGTCATACTATTGTGTGTAGGAAAGCTATGAACGCAGTGGGATTCAGTTACTTAGATATCCAAGGGCAGCCGTGTTTGTAGTAGGACGCAGGGCATTACCTGCAGTAGGATGGCAGTCGGAGGGAGGCAGGAATGGTGGCAAGATGGGATGAGACCTGGATGATTCGCTCCATGATTCGCTCCATGCTTCTTTTTTTTTTTTTTTAATTATTTTTTTTTTAATTTTTTTTTTTCCCAACGTTTTTTTATTTTTGGGACAGAGAGAGACAGAGCATGAACGGGGGAGGGGCAGAGAGAGAGGGAGACACAGAATCGGAAACAGGCTCCAGGCTCCGAGCCATCAGCCCAGAGCCTGATGCGGGGCTCGAACTCACGGACCGCGAGATCGTGACCTGGCTGAAGTCGGACGCTTAACCGACTGCGCCACCCAGGCGCCCCTGCTCCATGCTTCTTGCCTAGACTTCTCATCCCCAAGACTGTGCTCTGGTTCTTCTTTCCAACTCCATGCTTCCACAAGCTCTTTGTGTTAACTTCAAGTATAGAAAAAAATCCTGCTTTATCACGACTTGTCTCTTCTTACAACTAGACCTTACGGCTTCGCAGGAATACTGTTTGAGTAGAGGTGCTGTGTGTGTGTGTGTGTGTGTGTGTTTAATAAACTTCTTACTTTAGAATAGTTTTAGAGTTACAGGAAAGTTGTAAAGATAGTGAAGGGAGTCCTCATAAAGCGACACCCAATTTCCCTATTATTAACACCTTACATTAGTATGGTACTTGATCACAGTTAATAAGCCAATACGGATCCATTATTATTAACTAAAATAAGTTTTACTTTTAATGTTCCCAGGATCCCATCCAGGAAATGCATCGCACTTACAAAACTGTGTTTTTTTTTAATTATTCTTTGTATTTTTAATTATTTTAATGTTATTTTTTTAGAGAGAGAGAGACAGACAGACAGATAGAGCACAAGCCAGGGAGGGGCAGAGAGAGAAGGAGACGCACAATCCAAAGCAGACTTCAGGCTGTGAGCTGTCAGCACAGAGCCCGACACAGGGCTCGAACTCCTGGGATTATGACCTGAGCCAAAGTCGGACACTTAACTGAGCGACCCAGGCGCCCTGTGTGTTTTTTATTCTTAAATCCCTAGCATGATGATCAGTCTCCAAAGATGGAAGAAGCTCACCAACTAGTCATGGAATAAGTGAATGACTGAATAAACAAATATTTCTTAAGAAGATACAGAAGCTTCTGAGTCCCTGAAGGAAAAGATCAGGATGTATAACAAAAAAAAAAAAAAAAAAAAAAAAAAAGAAGTGGACCTAATTTCATTAGTCCGAGAAAATATTTCACTGAGAGACGAAGGAGTTCTGGAATCTCATAAACTGCTTTTCCATAATCCACCAATATTCGAGGTTTTCTCATCTGAACTCAGTGATAGCATGACGTGTCCTAATTTACACCATCAATAATCATTAAAAACAGATTTCATTTACATGTTAAATTATTACCTATATGTCATCTAGTAAAAAAAAAATAATAGGTAGAAAATGGTATAGTATGTAGTAGATACTCAGGAATTTAAGTATATTTATTAGGATCAAGGGTGTGGTTTGGAAATTTGAATAAACGACACCCTGAACGTAGGCAATGGACCTAAAGGGGAAAAAATGAAACGGGTGACATAAAAGTGAGGCTCCCCTGGAGCATCATCCCGAACACTTAGCCCAGCGTTTCTCATGCTCCAGTGTGCATGAAGTCACCTGCAGGACTTAAAACACAGCTTCCTAAGCGCCAGAATCACTGATGAAGAAGCTCCCAGGAGAGCTGGTGCTGCCAGTCTCTGACACTTTTCATAGCACCCCAGTGTCTATCTCCTCCGGATCCTAGCTTGGAAGAGGAACAGAAGAAAATCCCAAGCAGCTTCATCTCCTCTGCAATGAAATTCAACTAAGCCTTCTGTCACGCAAATTTTTTAGCAGTAGCTCTATCTCTTCAAAAAAATTAAAGAAGCCTTTATGGTTTTGCCATTTTGACCGTAACATGGAAGCCAACGACAATAATAAAAAGTTTTGTTTTGTTTTTATCCCCTAGATGGTCAACACCCAGCCTGTAATTACTGGCTTTAGGAATGATCTGGTAAGTCATTTTATTCTATTCACAAGAGTCCTATCAAAAATATTTTTAAAAATTAAAAAAAATTAAATGTTCCTTGCCCTCAAAAATCATAAAATGTTTAAAGACAATTCAATAGACAATATTTTAAGGCACAACAACAAAGTGTACGTTTCCATGATACACGTACGTATTCTACAATATTGTATGAGATAGATAGTGTTCATCGGTCCCTTTATACTTGTGAGGAAGCTAACCCTTCGAAGTTCAATGATTTAGCAAGAATAACACAGCGTCAAATAGGATATACGTACTAAACATTCAGACTCAGGATTTTAAAATTGTGAGTCCTTACTTATTCTTTCCACCAGAACATAGTGTTTCCTAATAGGAATTTTTAAAGTATTTTGGAGAAGTTCTACACACTGGGAGGTCTAGTAAGGGAAGGAAAAGAGTCCTAGAATTTTAGAATTGGAAAGGATCTCAGGAATCACATGATGCATAATAAACTTTTGGAGTCGGGCTTAGGAAAAAAGCCATCAGGAGGCATGAATAGCTATGTGCAATGCTGTCAGCACATTTCCTCTTTGATTTTAGTTCTATAGCGCATCTTGAGCTTTGAATTTAAAGCCCTCTTCATTTCCCATCATTTCCGGGAAGGGAACTGGTCAGAGGGGAAAAGGTCAGCGTCCCTAGCTGCCCTCTACTTTCTGCCTCTTTTATTCCCATTTTCTTTGCTGCTTTGCTGCTTTGCTTCTGGTTCTGGAATTAGTTTGGCTACCTAAACCCACCACTGAGACTTATTCTTAGGGACGCTGCTCCCCTTGCCCTATCTTGTGAATAAAACCCTCTTTTTATTCTGGTTCCAATGAATTAAAACTTAAAACTCAGAGAAAATGAACTGAAATGGTCTAGAAATAGATGGGCTTACATGAAGAATATCCTAACTTACACTTAACCCAAGCCCAGCCAAGGTGTAGAGGCGGGGCATGGTCCCTCCTTCTAGGTACCCTAATTCCTTCCTGCTCCAGTCCCCACAGCCTTTACACACCTGGCAGCATGAGCTGTCCATTAGAAACACAGGTGAGACTCAGGGAGCCTGGGTCGCTCTGTCGGCTAAGCGTCCGACTTCGGCTCAGGTCATGATATCAAGGTCTGTGAGTTCGAGCCCCGCGTCCGGCTCTGTGCCGACAGCTCAGAGTCTGGAGCCTGCTTCAGATTCTGTGACTTCCTCTCTCTCTGCCCCTCCCCCACTCACACTCTGTCTCTGTCTCTCTAAAAAATAAATAAAAAACGTTAAGAAGAAAAAAAAAAGAAACACAGGCGAGACAAAGAGGGTGAGTCGTCCAGGTGGCTAGTAAGTAACTTATTTCCTAAGTCATGAATTTCACCAACTTTTGAATGCCTAATGAGTATAATTAAACTTTGTTGTTTAATTCAAAGGTCCTGTCTTCTGTTGATTAAATTAGAGAATAAAAATGAAACAAATATTGAAGATAAACTGAGGCCAATAAATATACACCATTCACCAGAAATATGTTTTCATTCTACTTTTGGGCTAAGATGAGGGTGAAATAAAAATATCTACCTGGAACAAAAGCAGAGGAGGAGGAAAAAAGGGAGAGAGGGGTGGTGATAGCAACACAGGGGGTAATCAAAGAATGAAGTGGTAAGAGAAAAAAGGGAGGTGCCTGGTGATCACCCAGGAAAGACAAATGCAGCAAAAAGTAAAGAAGAAGACGTGGGAGAAGGGGGAGGAAGAAGAGGATGAGGAAGAAGAGGAGGAAAAGGAGAAGGAGAAGGAGGAGAAGCAGAAGCAGAAGCAGAAACAGAAGCAGGAGCTGCTGCTTGGTTATAAATGAGCAAATATGGCTAACATGTCTGGAGGCCCTGGTTGCTTCACTACAATGCAGCCCCGAGAGGCCTGGGGGTGACTGGAGAGAGAAAGCCCTAGCCTTGCTCCTAATGCATGCCTCACCGAAGGAGCCATAAACAGTTCTTCAGGATTTCTTTGTTTCCTTGGCGTTCCTCATGCTAACCTCCATCAGACTCTCCTTTACAAAACACGACTCTAAATCGTTTTGTTTCATTTATATACCCACTCAATGCTCACTATTGAACACCTACTAAGAGGTCAGGAGCGGTGCCCCAGCCCAGTTATCTTACCTGTTTGTCCAAGGGAAGATAGAATGGAAAGCTTTCTTTCACTTTCAAAGCAAACAATACATGCTAGGCTGTTAGCTGCTTATAAGACCCTGTTTTGTTTAACTTTTGACTGTGTGGTTCGGTCCTGGTAATATTAGTTCTATGTGCTTTACAAAGCTGGGTCTACAATAACCTTTGTTAGTAACTTTTGTTTATGCTGTGGCTTTGGTCTGCTATCTCCAAGGTACCAATCAGAAAAGTTGCAACTTTCCTTTTCCTTGAAGTTCCAACTTCCTAATTAAGGATAAGTTAATTCCTTATACTATCAAAAAATAAATACATCTACAGTGACTTACAAACACGAGAGACCCCAAAATCCCTTGTTCCTTCTAGTCATCTACTCCTATAAGAGCTGGATTTCATGAAATAAAATCTTGGCTTGCAAGTAAAAAACTCTAGTGATTAAGGATCCTCCCTTATTTTAAGTTATAAGTTAATAATTAACTCATGATTGCTTTTAGAATTAAAAAAAAAAAAAGGAACCAGGGTAGGCTAATTCTCACTGAACCTCTGATTCATTGAATAACCTCTGAAAAGCTTCCTACAGTAAAGTATTTGCTGCGCTAATTTGCATGATCTCATGTAATTCTTTCAGGATATTGCAAGTTACACATTACCCCATTTTACAGATGAGGAAATTCATAGTCAGAAAAGAAAGTAACTTGGGATCATACAGCCAGAAGCAAGATTCCTATTAGATATGCCTCCTTCAAAGTCTACAGAGATTTTAGGCCACTGAAGATACAATGTGAGACAGTTTTGCAATACCTGGGCCTAAACCACTCTTCTGTGTGTACTGTGCCAAGGCCATAAGCTGAGTCCTCAAACAGAGAGCAACAATGGCTGAGAGTTTGCTTACCAGGAACAGAAGCAGAAATACATTTCTAAGCCCCAGATATCAAGCAAATCATGGATTTCTCCTTTTCATTTCCACACTAGCTGTGGAGGCAAGATTACCAGGGCAATGGGGCCATTTGGTGGGCATGCCATGAACCAGGCATTAGAACTAAAGAAGGCTGAAAATTTCTTGAGTAATCAGTTGCCTTGGCCAACCCTAGGGCCATATGAAGTCAAGTTATTAATTCTTCAGACTTTCTGTCCTTGAAATCAGCACATTCTTTGACAGAAAGTGTTCTCTCAATATCAGAGACTAAAACACTTTGTTCAAATGTGGTATTCACATATCTTTTCATTCATAGTCTAGAAAATCCAACCTATAAAATACCCAGTCTTGTCACTGTCATCCATATCATGAGTACAAAGAAAAATGCTTGCTTAAGTCCAAGAAATAACTCATGACATTGATAGTTTCTCTTATGCTTCAAATGTTATTTAAAACCATGCTGTGAAAAAATCATTATTAAAATAACCATAATCCTTTGTATAATTTATATAATATTCTTAAGTGTCAGATGTTGGGCTAAAGACTATTACCAACATTTAGCCCTGCATATTGAAACTAAGAAAATAATCTAAATCTTCACTGTGCACTTTTTGGAAAGTGTTTTAATGGTATAATTTTACTTTTGTTTTGTTTTAAATTCTCCGAGACTGAACTTAGAAGACCACTTTAACACTGCAGTGGCTATGTATAAAGGGGCATGCATGCATGCAAAGTGCCATTTCTGGATTCCTGCAGACTAAATTCCTCTACTAAGCCACAGAAGAGTTTTACACACAAAGATAAAGGAGTAAATCTTTGCGCGCTCTCCCACTAAGAACTTCCAATGATGATTCCAGTAGATATCTTTGATGAAATAAAACTGACTCTGCAGATTGCTAACAATAATAATTTTCACCAGCAATGACCAACTTGATGTTTGGTTCTTTATTATGTTGTCATAATAGAACTGAGGCCATCAAGTTGATCTCATCCCAGAGAGACCCTCTCTATGAAATAGTCTGAGGCTACAGGACAACTCTGACATAGACAGCAAAGTGACAATATGGCAACAGATTTTTGAAAGAATATTCCATTGGGACCACATGCCCACTGCATATATTTAAGAGTCAATAACAAGTATCAGTTGTATATTACGTATAGGACACTCTCTTTATAAAGACTTGAGAAACGATTTTACTCAGCTATGTTATTTTTCAGTCCAAAATTGGCCCAGTTCATTTACAAATTCCATTTACTGCTCATGCTAACTCTGACCTCCCTTCGCCCTATCTCCATATTAAAGCACAACGGCTTTACCAATGTAACACCCAATATCCAGGTAAGAAGTAAATAATTCATATTCATTCAGGGACTTCAATATATCCACATGCATTTCTGTGATATGTGAGCAGTATCTGTCCATCACAAATATCAAAACTACAAAGGGTAGCACCATCTAAAATCCTTACACAGACTTCACCTACAGAAAATATATTCTGGGTAAACCAAACTCAACAAAACATACTGTCATTCCTTTCATCTTACCCAGTACTTTTAATTTCACATAAACTATTTCTTCAACGTTTATTTATTTTTGGGACAGAGAGAGACAGAGCAGGAACGGGGGAGGGGCAGAGAGAGAGGGAGACACAGAATCGGAAACAGGCTCCAGGCTCTGAGCCATCAGCCCAGAGCCCGACGCGGGGCTCGAACTCACGGACCGCAAGATCGTGACCTGGCTGAAGTCGGACACTTAACCGACTGCGCCACCCAGGCGCCCCTCACATAAACTATTTCTTAATAAATCTACCACTTAATTCTCACCGACTCTCCCTGCGGGAGAACTGGCACGAGGTTTGTATTTACTCCTGGGTCCTATTTAGCAACTTTCTTCATGAATCATGCCTTATGACCACTTTTTATTTATTAACCACACAGGGATATGTGACTAATGTCACTATTGATAATACTTTGTTACTGGCTGAAAAACCAAAGCTATGAGCTGGGTCAGGAAAAACTGGCTCAGCCACTGCCTCTTTTTTGTATTTGCTCTGGATATGAAATGAATACAGCCTCCAGGATGATCATTTAAAACATTTCATTTTTGTTATGCTCTTCTACAATTCTATCTCAATTTTCTTTCACATAAGCTAGAAAAAGAATCAGAAAGGTGTGGTGTAAGGTGAATATGTGTAATAAATAGATATACTACATACACGCCAATAGCAAAACTATTGGCCATGAATCTTGTAAAAATGCACAGATGTGACCATTTTCTAAATTATTATAACTAGAGATCAAAGGTATGGAAGACGGGATTTGGAGTGAATGCAACCTATCATGATAAACCGTATATTTTATGCTAATTAAGACCAACTTCTTCTTTCTTCTGTGTTAACATCATCCTAGCATTTATTGATATCCAAACTCATGCCATTCCCCAAGATTTTTCTCCTTAGGACATGTTTCCATCTAACCTTCATTTATATCAGTCTTCACAAAACATTGATAAAATAATTTTTAGGTTATAAGGTACTTTCACAGTTTCGTCGTTCCATTTGATTCTCTCAAAAACCCAGTAAGATATACAGCGAAAGCACCATTACCATCCCTATTTTCAAATTAAGGAGACTGAGGCACAGAAAGTTACCATTAGTATAAGTGGAAGGAGAGACCTCTGACTCTACATCTGAAGCTATGACAACTCTGTATTTAATTGGTTATAATATCGAAATACAGATAGACTAACACTCTTTATCCCACTTTTTTTTATATGGATAGATATATATTCAATGCTCAAATCTACATTTATAACATCAACATCTGCTAGGAACGATCTTTGGCCATATTTATGCCTTCACTTCTGTATCTCCTCACCAAACATCCTCTGATTACACAGTCATTCTCCTTGGCTTCTGTGACTGTGTCACTCTTTATTGGGTCTTTGAATACCTACCCCATCTGCCAAGCTCCCTTGACTGAATTTCTGGGGTTTTCCATGTACGTTGGGATTTCTTCTTTGACGTGAGGCTTTGCTCATTTGTTTTTTCTTCTTTGAGCTCCATGAGCAAGAAGGTTATTTTTGCCTTCCCTGTAACCCCATTAATGCGGATGGTGAGAGATAAGGAGACAACAGACATCAACAGAGGGCAGAGGCTGCATCTAGCAGGACTCTTCTCCCTTTATTCTCTTTCCTTCACTTCTGTCATGAGAATCAGAGCTTTTTTTCAAGGAAATCCTTGGGTAGAATATTATAAACTTGCAATAATCACACCAATATTATCCTCTTTAGAGTACTGGCTATAAAGTTGGCCATGATTTTTAACTATTCATAAACACTTAAACACTTGCCTGGTACCGTTAATCTCAACTCAAATCTTGACTGAAAAGTCTTACAAAGCAGAACAGCAACTTGCTATAATTTTATTTGTTAACACAATTTATCTTACACCTGTAGAACACATTAAAGATACAGGCATTGCCTCAACAAGAGTAAATGTGTCATCACTTAATCCACTAAGCTTGCTTCTCAGGGAGAAATTCAATATTTTCCCACTGCAGGTGGAGCGCAGTGGGAAATCAGCAAGAAGATGCTCTATATCTGATACCAATTTTCTACCTTGTCTCACTCCCTCTCTGCCTTTTCCCCCTTTTAGCTCTAATGATCTCTCCTCCTCTTAAACACTGTTTAAGGACATGCCACATCCAAAGATAGAGAAGGATAGGGGAAAAGGGAAAGTCATTGGCATTTTATGTAATTCAGCTCAAACTTTTTATATGATGCTGCAACTTCTACCTCTTTTTGGGGAAGAGACATTAGACTTGTGGTCTCAGGTGCCACCTTGGTAACGAAGGAGGTAAGAAAAATATTTGTCTTTCTCCCATAGAACATAAACCACCGCTATGAAATGAATCCCTGGAATAATCCAGTAGGTCACCTCTAGAGAGCCCTCGAGATTTATCTGCTGGGGGTCAGGCGGCAGTTCAGAGGTGTTACAGTATTTATATACAGCACTGTTTATATTTTGAAGGACCATGTACTCACTTACAGTATCAATCAACTAATTGATCCATTAGTAAAATTGTAGCACTTCTGGTATCATTTAAGGTAGCAAAAGATTATACTCTGAAATACCCCACCCTTAGTTTTTGGATACCTCTAAGACAGTCCACTGAATTTCAGAGTGTAAAGAGTAAACGGGCTGTTTAGAGTGTGAAGAGTAGATGGGGCTAAATATTCCTGCTCCAGCAGTCCTTCCCTTACACTGAGTCACCTGCAGTGCCTACATTTGCTGCTTCTGGTTGCATCTCCGTGGTGGCCTCTCAGCTGATTTTGCTGGCTAACATGCACAAGTGAGAACAGTCTATTTTCAGGTGACTGTATATCGTCTTTGTAGAAAAGCACAACATTGTGCATTTCAGCTAGTGCCATCACATCAAAAGGTTAAGAAAAACCAAAGGGAAATTTTGTGGTACTTTTCAGTCTAGAGTCCACATAGATAGAAGTTCTATTCCCACATCATCTAACACAACCCAAAAAATCAATTCCAGATTCCTCTGATTAAGAGAGGTAGTGGGGGGGAAAAAAGATGTAGTCAAGGTGAGTCTGAAAACAATAATATGCATAGCATTTAGTTGCATTAGAGAGTTTGGGTATGCTTTGACCAGATTACAAACTCTCTAATGAAATATTAATATGATATAGCTTCAAAAATATACTGATAGTGAACTACTGAAAACAAGTACCTAATAATGAGGTATAAAAGGTTGATACCAGGTGTAGTTAGAAGAGTGGCTCACCAAAACTGGCAGCTTATCCACTTGGCTACACAAGAAAAACAACCCATTTATTACATTCTTCTCCTGACATCCTTCTTTGTCCATAATTCATCACATCAAATTTTTTACATTTTGATACATTCGATCAAGCTTCTTAGAAATATGCATTTTGATACACACCATGATACATCTTCCCAATTCAAATAATTTGTGCTAATGTTAGGTACTGTATTTTAAATCCTTTACAGATACACTGTCCATGTGTCTCTTAAACTCATGTTATCTACCGGGGAGTACAGTAGGAAAACTATTTAAACGAAGAAAGTATTCATAGTTTGTTAACTAGTCTAAAAATGAGAAATTTCTATGGTCCAAATCAGCGGATGACTGTCCAATAAAAATAAACAAACAAAAAAAAAGGTCAATCATGACATCTAAATTTGAGGCTTCCCTTTGTGTTTCTCCCTCTGGTAAAGATTACACCTATACTTTAAAAATATAGGTTTCTGTAACCGGGACAATTTAAAATCTTACACAATGGAAAAGTGGTTCTTATGTAATTGTTGTTACTACAACTGTTATCTGTCTTAGTGACTAATGACAGATAATAAATACTTCGTTGCAGAAAATTTATTCCAAATTACATTTGGGTCAGCAGTCACTTTCTCAATGTGTGGGTTTTGTTTGCTGTTTGTTTGTTTGTTTGTTTACAGAAGAATCACCAAACCTATTCATGACTGGCTTTTACTGGTCCTGATGCAAAAGCTATCTTCTGATCATTTATTTATGACCAAATGCTGCTTTACAAGACATAGCTCAGAATAAAATATTTAAGCACTTTCTCCTAGATCTTCAGTTAAGCAATATGAATTTACACAAAAAGAATCAATGCTAGTGAATAGTATCCTGATACTTGAATCGATATAAATTAGTTTACAAGGATTGTTAATAAACGCTGAACATTTTTTTTTGCCAGACATAAAAGAAATTCTAATAATCAGTTCAACTAAAAAGCTAATTTATATCAGTCGTTAGTCATTTTAATTACACGGTGATGACTTTGTCATCATGGGCAAGAAATCATTTCGCTTCTCAGGAATTTCATTTTCCCCTCCTCCTCTCATCCCCATTGTGGACAACACCAAACCTATACTGCACCTCTCTCTGAAGCCCTTCTCCAACATCCGTGTTTCCCATCATGCATAAATTGGTATTCAAATACCTACTGCTAACTTGGATTCAGCCCCTCCAGGCTATTTACAACCTGCTTCCTGTCCTCTTCTGTTGTGTCTGCTAGTGAGTGAACTTCTCATTAATAAAACCCAATATTTACAAGACAAAAATAACATCTCCAAGTTGGCATGCAATTTTGCACTATTCTCAGATGCGGTGAGTATGACATGCTAATCAGAGGCACTTAGAGTCTTAGGTCAGTTTGGCAATAATGTTTTTCAGCTGCGTTTTAAGGGTCTGTGAAGACCAAAGATCTAGGTTAAAGGACTTTAATTTTTTTCTCTCTCTTTTTAACAAAAGGATCTAAAAAGGTGACCTACCTTTATGTGACAGACGTAGGCGGGGGTGAGGGGTATCTGCCGTGTGCCCTCCCGTCCAAAGCTCCAGTAAGTAACCCCACAGGAGCCAGGTGACCAGGTTCGCGGCCGATGCCATGCTGCCTGCTCACCGGGCAAGCCCTCCGATCCGCACTTGAAGGCGGGTCTGAGTTTTACTTAGGACTCCCCTCCAGGGGCAGCGCGTGAGAGGCTTTGTCACAAATCGAACGCGTTGTCATCAGAAAGCACGGTCCCAAAGTGCCATTTGCCAGGCTGTATTTGGCTATGTAAGACCTTTCTTCCCCGAGGACAGTTGTTTATAAGCCGGGAGCAGGAGGACATTCCAAGGAGTGAGTCTTTCGAGCCATGTCCTGTCCAGAGCTCTCTTCAGTAACTGTGCGGGTAGACTCGGGAGGAAACTGTGGGGTTTTTTTTTAGTCACTTCTGCAAGCGGTTCATTGAGAAAAAAAAAAAAAAAAAAAAAGCCCTGAGCACACGCACTGCCTTCCCCCCGTGGAGCTCTTCTCTTCTGGCTCCTTGAAGCCTCTCCGAAGTCAGCCTCTTGCACTGACTTGCCAAACAGCTAGTTTTAATTCACCTTTCACCTTGCTAATTAAAAACAAGAAGTGCCATTCCCTCCAGGAGTTGCAGGATCCACCCAGCAGGGATGCGTTCTGTCAGCGAGCTGTGTTTACAGGGAAAGTTCAGGCAGGGTTGAGCTGTTTCTAGGAAGTGTTTCTGGTCCACGTGCCCCGCTCCCACCCGCCCTCCCAGTATTACTGGCCCCACGTCACTCAGCGCAGGAGACAAGTCCGCGCTTTGATGGGGAGCGGGGATCAGGAGGGAGAACGGGATATAATAGGCTGATTATTGAAGTACATACAACAGAAGAGGATGGAGCCTCAGGAAGGGCTTTTAAATGCTCCCTCACCAAGATTAACCCTTGAACACACGCAGATTCAGTTTAAATAATGGACGTGTCACCATCCAGCACCCATATTGATTTTTCTTCAGTTTCTGCTGAAATTGTATTTTTTTCACATTTATTGCTTTTTTTAATTGATTACATCTTACTAATGTATTTTCAACTCTCGTATGTTTCTTGTATGTTTCAAGAGCCTGAAAAACGTGTCATCTGTGATTGTTTCATCTGTTAATGTGTTACTACTAACAAATTATTTTACCTAGGCGAATTCTTCAAACCTATTAAAAGCAAAACCTTTTTTTTTTTTTAAAGCAAACCATAAATTTCAGCCCAAGTTTAAGAATACATTTTGAAGTAATTTTCTCCTAGATATGGTAACTATGGAAAAGTTGAGGTTTTCTATAGGACACATCCCAGTAAAGCAGGTATTAGAAAGCACAGGGTGTGAAACACGTTAGGATTCCACTGCTATGCACTTTCCAAGTTTATTTTCCAAGAACTATGTTTGTGTAAATAAGCTTAACACAATAGGTCAACTTTACAATCTACTTTCAATCAATCTCAAAAACTAAACCAAACACTCTGCAGCGGTTGGCATGGAAATGAATGTTCCTATTTGAAGATACCAATAAACTTGAATAGGTATTTCATTTGATACTTGAGAGTTAAATGGTAAACAAATGATTTCAGCTATGATAACTTTTCTTAATTCTGTTTTTAAATGGTACTGTTAAGGGCACTTCTTGAGAATTATGTTCTTAAAATCATGTAATTATAACAAATAGATAACGCAGGTTACCCTGATACTTTGCGATGCAGGCAAATGTAGAACCAGGCGTTATCTACCCATTTTCCTAAGCATGACATGTACTATTACAAGCAGAGTATATTTGGTAAAATGTAAATGTCACTGGATATTATAAATAATTAGATTTCCAAGGGCTACAAAAGATAACAAACTCTAAACATTATTTAACAGTAGAGCAACATGAAGTATTTAGAGACTTTTAACCTGGGGTGGTCTCTGTAGGCACATGCATATTTTAAAAGCCAGTCTGATGAGCCACAGACCTAAAGGTAACTCTAAGGGTGATATAATGTACCTCTGGAATCCTCTTTTACTCTCTTCCAGAATTGAAGTAACTAGGAAGTAAATAGCAGCTTTTATATGTGTTATCTAATGGTGGGATTCCAGGAAAAGTAAAAGTAGTGTGTATAACTTTTATTACAAATACATGGTTAGTCTTATACAACTGATTTTCCACACAAGATTGTGCAGTGCCTGTTCTAACTCTATGATGGAGCTGAGGCAAGGTAAGGCATTATAACAATTTCATTAGGGTATGAAATTCATACCATTAATGTCCTTGAGACAATAAATGTTATGAATGTAAATTACATAAGTACAAGCTACATGCAAAGATTCATCTTCAGTGTTACCATCCTTCAGATTACGTTAGGGCATTTTGAAGCACGTGCCAGAATAACGAACTCCTGTGGATTTCTCAAAATGTGCTCTGGTTTATCCTTCGGTTATCAATGAATGCCATTGCTTATTCCCTTTAACTCCTCTGTGTGTCCTTCTACCTTTCTTTCTAGTCTATAATCTAAAGATGATGCCAAAATTAAAAAAAAAAAAGACTACTAAAAATACTAAACATCCAGAACTAACCATTGCCTTGGCTGCTCCCATGTGGTTTTATCAATGGAATGAAGAGTCTTTGAGAACAAATCCATCATTTGCCTCATAAAATAAAACAGGAAGAACCCTCCAGGGCAGAGTAACCTTATTATTTATCATCCAAATAAGAAATGTTTTAAGGGTGAAAGAGTCTTCTGTTAATAATCACATATGAACCCAGACCATTATATTCAAATCAGGACATCATGGTAAGTCAGCCTTCATGGGAGAGATTTCTAGGTACCCTTGGGAAACACGGAAATAGAAAAAAAAATTAAAATACAAAACTGATTTGCCACCAATGGTGAGTGAATAGCTTCAGTGAGCCGAAGAGCTCTGGGACTAGCAACAGTATCTGCTGGTATTATTGTATTTGATGAGAAGAGCTAGGCTGCCGGTTTGAAGAGCCTTAGACAACATGGAAGACCAGGTAAGAAGGGAAATGGCAATTCTGCAGGTATTGCCTGCCAGGCCAAATGTCTCTTTCCAAAAGAAAGAGACATCTTAACCCTTTGTTGCTAGGGTCACACAATGAGATAGTGAGGGAGAAAGGGGGTGGGGGGGGGATTGAGTACTCATCAGGAGTTCCATAGTGGATTCTCTCACTGGTTCTCCACTTAATAGTCAAAGACCAACTGGCCTCTGAAATAAGCTTTCCCAGTCTGTGGTCCCAGACAATCTGTGGCTGAATCACACAGGGTATGTGAGAAAAGAACACATTCCTACATCCCACCTGATATTCCCAGTTTGTCTAAAGTTGTACCTACTAAAATTTGAGTTTTACAGTGATTCCTCTTAGGTCAGTGCTATTAAAACATTAGACATCTGTTTGCTACTTTCACCATTTTTATCCTAAGAGCATAGTATTTGCAGATCTTATATGAACATGAACTAAACATAGGTTATGTTACTCTACTTGGTTTGTTACCGTTGCATAACATAGCCTCTCCTAACTAAATGCACACTTTACTTACTGTGCTTTGGGAAACATCCTCTTGGGTGAACACAGAGCATCAATAAGTCACTGATACTGCATTCTTTCCTATCTGTCACTAAGACTTACTTCAGAACTTACTTATGTATAGCCAGGAAGAGATGTGCATACTGAGGACTAAGATACAAAGTGAGTCCCATGTCACTTTTAGAATAAAGTGGGATATGCCCTGAGCTTCTCCCGTTGAACTCTGTACACATAAATGATGCCATAAACAGTATTTATAGGTGAACAAATAGCACATCTCAAGAACATTATGATTAAAATCATTAATACATCAACATATCACAATAGAGAGGATGATGAGTCTTTTAGGAACTAAAGATAAACTTTCCTGATGGTGGTCAGGGCACTTGAGGTTTCCTAATCCTCCTACTCTGGCTAACGCTGCTATCTGGAGCGTCTCAAATGTCCCACCAATGTGACCTGCTGCTGCTGAAGCTGCCGCCATCACAATTACTGGGTTTTACAGGCCAAGATCCCTGATACATTCACTGGTTAGTCAGTCCAGATACCCTATATCACACACTCTGTGAGAGTTCCAGAAGTCTGGATTGACTGTTTCCCACATTCAGTGATTCAAGAAGATTGGAAAAAATTGACAAGTACATTATCTTGTACGTCGTCAAGAGTAGTCCAAAGAATGACATCCCATCAATGAGTCCCATCCAGGATCCATTCCAGTCGCTTGCCTGCAAGAGGTTTGGTTGATGCCATTTCTTACATCGTCATTTAGATAGCTAACAATTCAATACACTGGCTTTTTATCTTTCTATGTTGATCAGCTATTCAAAAAAAAAACCCTCAAAATTTGAACAAAAATTATATTTTATAAAATTTTGAATTCTTTGTTTCTGACTTACACTAGGTTTATTCTAATTTTGTTTTAGGTCTTTGATAGTGAAGAAAAGCAGGATAAGCATTGTGAGTTGAGTATCAGCTTTTAAGTGATTTTAATCAAAGAGTAGCAATGTTCCTCATGCCCTCTTTATGACAAAATAAAATTGTGTTTGCCATTAACTCTGAAATCCTTTATTTTTTTTATTTTCATTTTTATTTATTTTGAGAAAGAGAGAGAGCATGAGTGGGGGAGGGACAAAGAGAGAGGAAGAGAGGGAGAATCCCAAGCAAGCTCTGCGATCGGTCAGTGAGCAGACCCCGACTCGGAGCTCAAATTCACGAACCCTGAGACCATGACCTGCACAAAACCAAGAGTTATATGCTTAACTAACTGAGCCACCCAGGTGCCCTGAAAACCCTTTAATGTGTTGGTCCTGAGAGGTTTTCGTATATTCTTCCTTATGAGTTACAGAGAATTATTTAAAAAGGTTGAGCTCCAATCAGGTGCTTTAAAAAAATGTAACAGAAACTTCTCGAATATATCATAATTTATTGGTTTATGTCTGTTGTAACATACATTGGTGAGTAACTAGTGGCACCAATGAGGAATTGTTAGTAATATGTGACTGGTATCTGCACCATCTAGCACAATACTTCAAACTGATTCCATTAATGGAATAAAATTAGCAATATAATTTAATAATGTTAATTTGTTGTGTTCTATGTATGCTAGGCATCTTGTAAGGCACATTCATATATAATCCAATTTAATCCAGACAACAGCCCCATGCCATAGAAACCATCTTTACTGTCGTTTATGCATAAGAATCTGGGATACGGAGGTCGAGTAATTTGCCTGAAGTGAAAGATGGTAAGTGACAGACCCACCATTTCAAACCCAGACTCTAGGACCTGTGCTCCAACCATTATATTTGTCTTCTTGGAAAATATTATTTAGATAAGACTGCATAGTGACTCTTCCAAATCATTACACTAAAAGGAAATTACCTTTAATAAGTTGATAATGACCTAGGTAGACTATTAGAGGATAAAGTCAAGGCAGTTGGTGCTTCAGTTGACACCAGCCTCTGTGACCGAACTCACCGGATGAAACTCTCCCCCTGAGGTTGTCGCAGATGGCACAGCGCACTCTGTTCCTTCTGCTTCCAGTGTCCAGCTGCACAAATGTACTCAGTTTTTAGTTGTCTAGATCTAACTCTTGTAGGCTGTTAGCTTTGTCTTCTTACCTTGGTAATTAGGCACACCCTGGAGCTAAATAATATAGCAGGCAGAATTGTTGAAGACTAAATCTGCAAGGGAACTAAGCAAATAGCTTTTATTCCTAATAATATTCTTTATTCTCTCTTGAAAAGTATAATAATTGTGTAATAAATAGGTATTTTAAAAAATTGTCAGGTAATAATAGTTATTCTTATTTCTGGAAATATGTATGCATATATGTGCACACACACATATTTTTAGTTACAATTCCAGGAGAACGACATTTCCAACAAAGTATTTAAGGGTAATAAATCACTTACAAATAGTTACTGATGTTTATATGATTTCGTCCAAAAGAGTCCAACATTTTCAAACGACATTACCACTGATGTACCTAAAACAAAGGCAACACTTTATACTCAGTCCTGTTAATAAATGGACTCAGTATGAAACCAATAATAAGTGTCATAAACTACAGTAAAGAAGTTACCCCTCCACTGGCATCTGTAATTTCATTCTAGAATTTAAGACCATTTTATATTTTTAAGACCATTTATTTGTCTTCCAGGCAAGAAGTGATCAAATTTTTTCAAGGTCAGTTCCTGGATTATTTACCTTTTTTAAAAAAGGAGGAAAGGAAAGAAAGAAGGGAAGAAAGTGATAATAACAGTAATTCAATGGAATTGAATTGATAATTCAGTATAATTTTAAAACATATTTTCTTAGTTTCAATTCTTAAGTCCTCTTTCGTTTTCTCTGTGCTCTGTATTGTTTTTTAACTACCACTGCTAAAGCCAGATCCAAACCAGTTGGCATGAAATAATTTACTCAATAAATATTTAAATGGGTGAAATAAATGATAAAAGGCATGTTACATGGCTTAATATAGAGACCCAAAATCAGTTTCTTTCTGTTAATTATTTGAATAATTTCTTTAATTGTCCACTTTCTCTTGACTGAATGACCGATATGTAAGCCTGAGTGAAGAAAACAGTTGGGTCCCATTATGAAAGAAGAATAGGAAGGAATTAGATAAAGCCAGTGCAATTATGCCTTAGTCAGCTGGCAAGAACCTGAACAAAAAGGCCAAATGTTTTATAATATTTTATAGTATCTTCAATTGTCATACAGTTGGCAAATGGATAAAAAACTTTATGCCATCAACTCAATGTATATACCTGTTTCACATTAAAATAAATGGAAACAAAACACTAACTTTAAAGTTGTGAAGAATCTGACAGAAAATCAAAATATTCAAAATAAATCAGATTTTGGCTATGAAAGTGACTTTTAGAGTTCAAAGGAATCACAATGACGAAAGAGAAAAAACCTGGCAGAAATCCTACAAAATCTCTTTTCCAAGGATCTCCTTTCCTTAACACCATTCCAAGTAGCCATCTACGGAAGAGAGAAAACAATACATAGATAAAAAGAAAAAGTGATGTTGAGCCCATTCGTGAGATCCCCGAAGATGAAACAAGAATCTCTAAACTCATCATTTCATGTCATTTTTATTTAGCTTCACTATAATTTCCACAAGTGACTTGGCAAAATTATTATTGTGCACAAGCCAGCTTTTACATAAGGCAAAAATTTCAGGTATAGCGCCTTTTTATTTGAATCAGTTGTTTCATTACTGTGATTAGTTTTGATGGGCAGTAGGAGTGGTTATTTTGCATTACCAGGTAGTTTGGGCCGAGATCTCCCAGGACATAACACCAGCACCATGTGGAGGCCAAGACTGGTACTACATGTTTTCATTTGTAAATGAAACTACTTTACAAACCTGCTCCTGCTCGCAATTGGTTCCCTCTTACAAAATAAAAGAATGTGCTTTATCCAGTGATAATGTGACATTTTATATTCTGAGCATAGCCACTTTTCATGACTGATAAAAATGGGTCTTGCCAGTTAAGGGAAAATAATCTAAGTTTTCTTGGAGAACATTTAAGAAACATTAAGACTTCTGTTCAGAAAATATTTACGAAAAGGCTTTGAATTTTGAAGAGATGACCATATATGTGTCAGAAAAAAGGTAATAAATAGGAAAATATGTCTTGTGAAGACATATCGGTTAGAATTTAGCAAACTCAGCAGAAAATTTCATAGTTTGTAGAACTCTAAATTTAATCATTCCTGATTTTATGACTATGGTGCCTCATACCTAAAGCATCTCTAACATTACAATTACTATGGGATAATATTATAATTGCATATAACTATCTTTTCTTTATATACTCTCATGTGTGTAATAGGTAATAAATTATGCAAAAATATGAACAGAAAATATCAATGGCTCTACACTCCAACCTCACTCTGCTTGCTGACCAAAACAAGCAAACCCGCCTTCCCCCAGAGATCTAAACAGAAAGAGTATTTCAAGCTAGGATTTCACTTTGTATTAGATAAGACTAAGAAATTAGCATTTTTCCAAGGATAAATTAGTGTATGTGCATAGAGCTATGCTTAAAATCAATTACAGGGGAATTTTAATAAGTTGCCTAATGATGACGATGGATCACTTACCATTGTAAGGAAAAGTATAAAAGTGCAATTTTAATAAAAACTGTACACTTTGAATAAAATTTTATTTATTTTACTTTCTTATTGTTTATTTTTGAGAGAAAGAGGGGCAGAGAGAGAGGGGGACAGAAGATCCAAAGCGGGCACTCTGCCGACAGCAGCAAGCCCAACAAGGGTCTCAAACTCACGAACTGCGAGATGACGACCTGAGCCGAAGTCAGATGCTTAACCAATTGAGCCACCCAGGCATCCTTGAATGAAATTTTAATAGCTAAACATTAAAGCTAATTGGTGCAACGTATTCTTACAGTAAGTCTGATAAACTGTACCTTGGACTAAAATAAAAGAAACAACAATGTGTGTTAAAAATAAAGGTGAAAATTGAATTAGAGATTCACTGAGTGATGTAAGTTTTCAAATCAAAAGTCTGCCTTACCAATAATTTTCAATGAAGTAATTTTTACAGCATTAAGAACATGACATACCAACTATTTCTTTCTTATTACCTGATTAGGGTGCCTGGGTGGCTCAGTTGGTTAAGTGCCCAACTTCGGGTCAGGTCATGATCTCGTGGTTCATGAGTTGTGAGCCCTGCATTGGGCTCTGTGCTGACAGCTCAGAGCCTGAAACCTGCTTTGGATTCTGTGTCTCCTTCTCTCTCTGCCCCTCCCTCGCTCGTGCTCAGTCTCTCTCTCTTTCTCTCTCTCTAAAAAATAAAAACATTAAAAAATTTTTAAAAATTATGCGAATTTGCTTCAATTCCCAGAATATTGTCTTTAACTACAGCAATATTAGTATCTGTATGAGAATAATGCAAATATAATTTCCCTAGTCTTGATAAGCAATCAAGTAAACTAAATGTTTTTCCTAGAATTTTCTGTTATTTCTATTATTCAGTTCATAATTCCTTGCATCAATTTAATTATTTTCTATAGGATCAAATAATTTATCTCTATTGCATAATCCCCAACCTCATAAAAAATGTAGTAACATTTCCCACCATAAAAATAAATCTGCCCCTACCCTTACATATCCTCCAGCTGGAGATCCATTGCTGAGTTCGAAGTTATAAATTCTGTCAAAATAGTATCTATACTTTGTCTTTATTTGTTCACCTCTCATTTTCTCTTGAATGTATCCTATGAGTTTGAATTAGGTTTTGTTGCAGGCAGCAGAAAAAAACCCAAATGACAGTGGTTTAAATATGACAAATCTGACTTCTCTTTTAAACACAGTCCAGGGGTATGTCTAGGGCTGGTGTTTCAGAACAATGAACATGATCTTATTATCCATCTCAGAGTCTAAGATCTGGAACTCACACCTCTTTGCAGCCAAAACTAAGTAGGAATTAATGAAGGACATGCCCTTTGCATTTAAAGGTACTTCCTGGAAACTCTCATATTCCTGACCTCTAAATTTTTAAGACCTATAGGATTTAGACCTACCACCTCATCTCTTCTGTACCTATATTCACCTTGTGTGGCGCATTTGCCACATGTGGATTTGGCTAAGCTGAACTACCTCTCCCAGAATTCCCTTTTTGTCTATTTCCAGTTAGGCTGGGCCATGCAGGAAACTCTTGGGAAATTTGCAGGGTGGAAAAAACAAACAAAAAAAAAACCAAAACAACAACAAAAAACAACCAACCAAACAAACAAAAAAACCAGCAATCATTTTGTAACACACATATTGTCTTTTATTTGCAACTACTCCACCTTCTCAAGAAACCCCTTCAGGTTTTCTGTCTCCAAGGTCAAGGGTGTATCTTTATCACCATAACTAAGAGGCTTGGCTTCTTCCAGACACCCACATCATGAAGGTCAGAAGCAACAAGTGTGGACACTGAGTTCAGCCCATCTTCGCTGGATTCAAGTTCTTATTTGGTTCCAGCTTGTTATTTACCTCTACTTCTCTTCTGCCTGCCCACTGTACTTCAAATTCTAGCCTCAGCTATGAAGACACCAGCCTTACAAAGACCTATTAACAAGCTTCAGCAAACGTGTAGGGTTAAATCCCTGTAACAAATCCATACATACCTCCTAAAAGGTCCTACTTCTTCCACTGAACACTTACTGGTACATCCTCTAGTAATCTCATCCAAGACCATGGCTTTTCACAAAATCTGTTCACTGAGGATGCTAAATTCACATAAAAACAAAAACAAAAACAAAAACAAAACAAAAACCCTGAACCCCTTCAGTATACTCAAATACATTTGTATATCTAATTGCCTTCTAGATATTTCCACTTGGATGTTTAATAAACATGCTCAAAGCAGAATTCTTGGTTTCTGACTTGCTCTTTGCCCTTTCAGTCTGCAAACCTACTACCCCCATCTCAGTAACTGGAAATGTCTAGGTATCTTCCCACCAATGTTTTTCCAATCCATATCAACAAGAGTAAAAGTCAAATCCTTATAAGTGGTCTGTGAGGTTCTTCTGGGTCTGGCCCCTGCTATGTCTTCTACCTTATCTATCATTCCTCTCTCTCACCCCCCTGCAATCACACTGACCTTTTTTTTTGACAGTTCTCAGCCTGGCTAAGCACACTCCATCTCATAGCCTTTGTACTTGCAATTTCCTCTGTGTATAAAGCTTTTCCCTCAAAAATCCAAGTCATTTACCATACTAACTCTACATTTGTATTACAAGCCAAAAAGTTAAAAAGTTGTAATTACTAAGAAATAAATGCTAAGCATAATTATGATTTATAATGTTAAACAACTAATTTCTTATATTTCAACCGTCTATAAATATCTAGCGTGATATGACAGAAGAATTTTTTTCTGACCAGTATTTAGGGTAAAAAGGCATATTTTGAACCCTGCTTTAATCCTGTGTGGCTGGCTGCCCTTATTACCTTTTACTGAGCATTATTTTCTAGGATCTGTAATAGAGACAAACAAAATGAATAAGTGTTTTGAAACCGATATAATTATATTTAAAGCTTTAACACAAAAAAATGCTATAATTTTCGATATTGTTTTTGTATTAACATTAGCACCTTAAAATATTTAAATAAGTTCCATTTCAATTTTGGGGGTATGAAAAGATCTGCATAAAGGTCTATAAATATGTTTGGTTTTTTTTTTTACATTATTGCTAGCATTTGAACAATGGGTTAAAATATATTTTTTTTATTAAGAACTATCTCTTATTAGGTACTTCTGGAAATAACATTACAAAAAAGATGATTGATTTTTCAAGATTTAAATAACTTGGCTCTGGTGTCATTTCTAATGTTCTATATATTCAGAGGCACTACTGTAGATATGGAATGCCTCCTGTGTATTGTTGAAGAGATGTAGGTATGAGGCAACCCAATACCTCTCCATTCCCATTAATGAAATGAATGACCTTTGCAGAAAGACAATCTAGTCTCTCAGAATAAAAAGGAGCTCAAATCCTACAATCAATATTGGAATAGTCGTCTTTAACACATTTTCAACAAGGTCAGAATCTAAAGGAGTATAAAATGCTTTTGAAAACTATGCTGAATAATTAAATCTTCAGAGCAAAATATTGTATAAAATCTGCACCATAGAGTAATTTGAGGGATTTGTTTCTTTATAAAAAATAAAGGAGATTTTTTATTTAAAAAAATTTTTTTTAAATGTTTATTTAATTTTGAAAGAGATAGGGGCAGAGGGTAAGCAGGGGAGGGGCAGAGAGAGGGAGACACAGATCCAAAGCAGGCTCCAGGCTCTGAGTTGTCAGCACACAGCCCGACGTGGGTCTGCAACTCACAAACCATGAGATCATGACCTGAGTCAAAGTCAGACACTTAACTGACTGAGCCACCCAGGCACCCATGGAGATTTTTAAAAAAATATATATTACTTTCACTTTGGGAAAATGGAATATTTGTTTTTGATAATATGTATATTCTTAGATTATCTGGCATTATATAAGCCATTAGGTATACACCATATTATATATACCATTAGAAGCCTGGGCATAAAAACTCATCTCAATGTATTCATGTCAATTTACTCATTACTGAAGAGTGAAAGAACAAATGAATGAAATATACCGTATACTTTAAAATTGGGTAAAGTTTTTTTTAATTTTTTTTAACATTTATTTATTTTTGAAGGGGAGGGCAGAGAGAGGAATACAGAGGATTGGGAACAAGCTCCTCACTGTGAGCACAGAACCCCATGCGAGGCTCGAACTCACAAAACAAACCATGAGATCATGACCTGAGCTGAAATCAAGAGTCGGCCACTTAACCAACTGAGCCACCCAAGCCCAGGCACATCATAGGGAAAGTTTTATTATTCGCAGAAATAGATGATTAGACATAAAGACTTTTGGGGGCAATGAATATATTCACTATCTTGATTTATAGTGATAGTTTCATGACTATATGTGTCCATGTGTCAAAACTTATCAAACTGGACATATTAAATATGTGTATTTTATTGCCTGTCAATTATACCTTCATATAACAGTTTAACCATTGATAATTAAAACATTTGTATAAATTTTTGACTTATAATTTTTTTAGAATATACTCATTGAAGATAACCCTAATAATACAGAAGAAATTTTGAAAAGACAAACATCTTAAATCATCATGCTGTATTCTGGATATAAAGTGAAACGGTCATTTAAAACTATTTTTGCCACGAACATGCACTCCTCATATAAAGAATATTTTGTCTAAAAATAAACTTTTGTACCTTTCAGCACTGAGTGACCAAGACCTTGCTTTGTTGAGAACAGGGCTTTAAAGTTCACCTCTGCCTCCCTACAACAGGACAATGAGGGTTTCCCACCGCTCTGGTCTACAGTCTCAGAGTACATCATGTTCAATACCCATCCTTCTCAAAGGCAAGTACTCACTCACCTTTGAAAGAACTCTGTAATTTTGGAGCTTATTCTTTTTTTGAACTAACCACTCTCTGCCTGCCACCTCCTAATACCTCCAATCTTTCAACAATGACTATGACACCTAGCTCATGCATCCTAAATGATTTCAGTATTTAAATAATAGACTTGTCCAAAAACACTTTAAATCCCTTGACCTTCTAATCACCAATGATTAGCCTCTCTCTAGGTTTCAGTCTCATGGTTACAATCTGGACATTTGTACTATAAAATTGCTCTGTTTCCAAAAGCATTAATTCTATAACCATCCCCTGGACAAAACTCTGCCACAATTTTAGTTTCTCAGTCCTTTGATTTCTAATCCTTCTAATCCTGCATTTTCTATCTCAGGAACCAGACAGCAAGTATTTCAGGTTTTGTATGCACAGGCTCTTTGTCACAACCACTCAACCCTGCCATTGTAAGTGCAAAATCAGCCGCAGACAATATGTAAACAAATGGGTAATGGCAGTGTTCACAACAAAAAGCTTTTTTTATAGACACTGCAGCTTGAGTTTCTTACAATTTTTACATGTCTTAAAATATTACACACCTTTGATATCTTTTCAACTATTTAAAAATGGAAACATTTTTTAGCTGCAGGCTGTACAAAGACAGGAGGTCTACATCCCCTGCTATCTATCTCAAGAGGACTTTTAGATTACACCTCTTTTTTATTCTTCAGCCATTTGGCAAAACCCCAACTTTAGGTTAACCCGATTACCTGTTTTCTCCATGACCAAACTCAAAGTAGCTAGGCACTACTACAGAAAGTTATGGCAGGGAGGAAAGATGTTACATTGAAGATGCAAACACTGGGGACCTGGGTGACTCAGTCAGTTAAGTGTCCAACTCTTGATATCAGCACAGGTCATGATCTCACGGTTTGTGAGTTCGAGCGTCCTGTAGGGCTCTGCACTGACTGCGTGGGGTCTGCTTGGGATTCTCTGTATCCCTCTCTCTCTGTCCCTCCCCTGCTCTCTCGCTCTCTCTCTTTCAAAAGTATATAAATAAACAAAAAAAGACGCAAACACTAACTCAGCTGGACTTTTCATACTCCCTGGAGATCTCAGCAAGTTTTACTAGTAAACTCATGGTTCCACTCTTCTCAGCACTTTTTTGCAAAGATTTTCTTCTCAAATGTGTAATCCATCCCACCCTCCTCCCATCTCCCTCAGTCATAGCAGATATCTGGATGACTATTTCATAGAAAAAACTAGAAACTTGCCTCATATACTTTATCTTTCTTCTGTCTGGTTAAATTACATGTGGTGTCCTTCACCTGCCATTAGCATCTCCAGCTGTACATTGGACTCTCTTTCCTTCAGCCTTTTATGAGCTTTACCTGTCCATCATTTCTCTTTCTCTTTCAATTGCTCTGAAAGTAAATGTTTAAATATCCTCAATTCTCTCCATCTTAAAACAGCAACAACAACAACAACAACCATCTTCCTTCTAAAACCACATCCCCAGTACTATCTCCACATTATCCTCTTTCCTATGGTAACACTTTTCTTTAATCCCCTTTCATCTTTTTTATTCTTCATCTTTCTTTTCAATTTGCCTATAGTCAGGCCACCCCTCCTACCATATCACCAAAATAGGTGAGTAATGTTCTCCATGTCACTAAATCCCTACTCCTTTTGCAGTTCTTATTTAAAAAATAAATAAATAAATAAATAAATAAATAAATAAATAAATAAGAAAGAAAGAATAAAAATGAAGAAACCAAGAACATATAACTCTTACATCAAGATTCAACATGTTCTATAACCATTTCCTTCTGTCCATTTAAAGACCTACTTTTTGGGGGTGCCTGGGTGGCTCAGTTGGTTAAGCCTTTGACTCTTGCTTTCAGCTCAGGCCATGATCTCATGGTTTGTGGGGTTGAGTCCTGCATAGGGCTCTGGGCCAATAGCACAGAGTCTGTTTGGGGTTCTCTCTCTCCCACTCTCTCTCTTTGCCCCTCCCCATCTCAAAATAAGTACATAAACTTAAAAAAGAGACTTACTTCTTTTCAACTGCCTAATTTACAAACATTTAATTCTCAATAAAAGAATGCTTTGAGCATATATTTAAAAAAATCATTATCAATATTCTTTTCACAACAACCTTAGAAATAATGATACATTAACCATTTTTTTTCCAGATAAGTATATTATCTATTGCTGAGGAATAATATCACAAACTCAAGGTTCGAGAACACATTTGTTATCTCATAGTTTCTGTGGGAGGAGTCAGGCATGGCTTACCTGTTTTCTCCACTTAAATTCTCCCAAAGTTGCCATCCTAGTTTCTGTCAGAGCTGAGGTCTCATCCTAGACTAAGGGAAGGATTGACTTCCAAATTAACTCAGGTTGTTGGTAGAATTCAGCTTCTTTTGACATTGGAATAAGGGCTTCAGTCTCTTACAGGTTGTCCCTGAAGGCTGTCCTCAAGTCCTATAAATTGTCATCATGTGGGATTCTTCAACATCATCACTAGCATCCTCAAAGTGAGTGAAGGAGAAAGACACTCCAACAAATGGCCAGTACAATCTCATATAAGATAGTCACACAATCAATACGTATAGACATGTACGTCCCTTCACCTTCGCCACACTCTATTGCCATATTCCACAGTAACATCACATATAAGATAGAAATGCACCCTGAGTCAAGAGAGGCACATTGTACTTAAAGGGAAATTATAAATGTCCATTTCATATTATGGGAGTTGTCTCACAACTCATATAGACATGTACGTCCCTTCACCTTCGCCACACTCTATTGCCATATTCCACAGTTACATCACATATAAGATAGAAATGCACCCTGAGTCAAGAGAGGCACATTGTACTTAAAGGGAAATTATAAATGTCCATTTCAAATTATGTGAGTTATCTCTTATTTGACATTCATCCTATTCTTCAAGCAGCTGTTTTGCAATAATTTATCATTTGAGAGGCACTTTCCATTTTAAAGGGCTTCCAATCAGTTATCAGTAATCTTTTGGAAAAAAGAGGTATAATAAAAAGGTAATTTTAAGATCTATACATGCAAAAAAAATAGTTTGGTCATATTCACTTTGGCTATTTTTATAATTTTTTTGAGACTGCCTCTATTCAAGACTGTCTGCATTTCAGGGAGGGTGGTTTGCTGTTGTCTTCTGTTAGCAGACTCCAATCAAGTTGTGACCAAAGTTACATCTGACATAACAATGTACTGTTTTCATAAATACAATGACACTTTGAGGCCACTTTTTTATAAAAGTATTCATAATTGTACCTTAAGCATGATTGTAGAGTGTCAGCTTACCCAGTGTTTACATAAGGCAATTCTCACAGAATACCAAGAATAGCTTTACGTTAAGTAGCAAATGATATTACACATATGTATGCACACAAACACGCTCTCTCAATAAATTTGGGAAATTTAAAACAAGCTTTGGAGAAATGCTTATGCCTAGTTAGATGAAAACAAATGTTTACAATTTGTTAATCCTATAAAAATTACATTTTTGGAATTTAAAATTTTTAAATAATTACATTTTAACTAAGATTCTATTCTGGTCTTTTTCATCTCTATATTGGAAGACAATAAGTTACTTTTCTAATAATAAGAAATGTTGGTATGATATGTTTTTACTCCTAACAATAAGTAGGGGACAGTCGCAATTGTAGATGGTACGATTTTCCTGCAAGAGGCCAACACAACTACAGAATTCATTTCAATGTTTTTGTATTTGACATACGATCTTTGTTATAACATGGCTGTAAAGTTTTTTGTTATTTTCAAGCAGGAGGAACCATCGTATTCACTGTATCTATCTATCTATCTATCTATCTATCTATCTATCATCTATCCATCCATCCATCCATCCATCCATCCATCCATGTAGGCAACGTACAACGAGTATATTAACCACAGTTCAGGAAATCCTCATCATCTTAAATTATAATTACAGCAGTTTTGAACATGCTCTCTTTTGTCTAGGTATGTAGAACCTCCATTTCTTTTTCAGGAATGTATCCAGAAGAATTAACACTTTTCAAACAACTTATGGTTATTTTTTTAAAAATACTTTTCTAAATAATCATTAACTTTACGATGCAAAATACACCCAGGTGTCTCCCCTTCGTATATAAAAGTACCCGCCCTCTCCCTTGAGGTGCTTCTTCAGATGATGCCCTTAGTCATCTTCTGAAATCTATAATTAGGTATGCCTGCAGCCACTCTTTTTTTAGGTTTAACGTGTTAAACTGAGTAATCATTATTCATTCTCTGAACTTTCACTTATCCTTTCTTTTTTTTTTTCCCACTGCTCTGTCAAAGTAACGAGGTCTAATAAAATGTGACACAGCTTTATGTTAGAATTTTAGGTAGATGTTTAAAATCCTGTTTTTGGAAGCCTGTTTAATAACACGTACAAAAAAATAACACAAAGGAAAGTTTATGAAATAACACTGGGTGAGAAATTAGAATGTAACATTGTATATACAGTAATATTTGTACATGTGCAAAAATATCTTGCTAAATAGAGTTTAACAGTGTCTCTCTCTGAAAGAAATCATCTCCATAATTTTAAATTTCTCCTTTTCAATTTTCAATATATTCTACTAGTATGTCTTACATGCATAATAAAGGACATTTCCTTCTCTTTTCATGATGGTCTTATTTTATTGTCTTGTATTATTGTCTTCACTGTGATTTCCAGGTGTTTGAGACCAGATCCATTCTGTTTGCAATTCTACATTTCACTTCTGAAATCTTCTATTACTCCTGCATTAAAACACACACACACACACACACACACACACACACACACACACACACACACCTTATAGAAGATTACTGTGCTGTAGAATAGAGGTCATGAAATTATAGCCCACAGGCTAAAGCAGCCTGTGCTTTTTAAAATAGTTTAAAATAGCTCTAGAGAATTATTGTAAGTATTGGCCATATACCATAGGAGTAGCTCTAAGCCTCTCTTTCTCAGTATTGATAGAGGGACAAAGTGGACCATTGTGCTGGAAGAGCATTTCCAGGGAAGAACTAAGGGGTTACAAGCTCTGGGGTGTGGAGTGCTCTCTGTTTGGATTCTCCTCTCTTTCTAAATTGCTTCCTTTTCCCTTAGGCTGGTATGGGGAGGATGAGTTTGCGATTACTTCTTCTTGGGAGGTCCCTTTGTCCTTTTAGGTTTAACAAAACCACAGAAAGGTTGCCTGGGGTGGCCGCTTTACAGCAGCTTTTCTATAAACCTTAGGGAGAAAAGTTCTTTAACTCAGGTCAATATTCCTCACCTCCTAACAGGGAAGGAGGCTCTCAGGAACAGAATTAGGAAGAAGGCCACTAGGACTAATTCCAGTCTAGACCTTGACTAAAAAGATGGTGAAATTCCCAGCGTATTTTGGTATTATAGCCCTGGTAATAAATGCAAATAAATAAACAAACAAACTGAAACCTCCATTTACACTGCAGTTGTATTCCTAGAAAATCTAGTATATTTAAAAACATGCCCCCAATACTTTTGTCTTTACTTATAAACAACAGTGGGATTCTAGGTTCCGATAATTATAAATAGGCATTTCAATTCTATGAATGTGAAGTAGCTATTTCAAAGTTATGAGAAATTCATCTTTGTGCCAAATGGTTCTTGTATTGCAGTATGGCTATCACCCTTGGCTGTCAGCTGCCAAATGCTGGTAGTGTCCCTCAATCACTGTGAAAATCACTGTCCGTGTCCCCTGGTGGTACAAAATTTAAGAACCTACGCTATAGAGCAAAGAAACAGTAATAGTAGCAACAAAACAGGTTTCCAGGGTACATCACCTTAATTCTTCTAGCAATGAGTTCATCTCTATGTATCTTTTACAGAAAACTTCAAAGCACAAGAACGTAAATTCCTGTACATCCAAGCGCCTCCAGATGGCTTTTGGTGCGATGGTGGCAGACAGCGACCCCGCACTCCCTCAGACTATTCTGGAAATATCCGAAGAAGCAGAAGCCGACAAGGAGATGTCACAGGAGCCGAAAAGCCCTGAGCGAACCCCACCTTCAGAGGAAACACTGGGCCCAGGCCAAACGCCTCGAAACCGAAGGAAGAAATGAGCAGATGAAAACAGAAAACTTGAAGCTGCTGGCACCTCTGTGAGCGCGGCGCTGTGCTCTGCAGACAAGCACAACGCGGCCCCTGCTTACTGCAAGAGGGCCGTGCAAGAAAGTCGAAGACAGCGAAGGAGGCTGAGACAGGTGCCGAACCCCCGGGAGGTGTCGGCAGCTTGGATTTCGCGGCGTGCTACGCAACCCGAGCTCAATGAGCAAGGCATCAAACCTCATGAGCAATCTCCAAGTTCAACAGTTCGTGTCCGAGATGGCTTCCGGTGGCCCTAACCCCTCGCGGACTCGCAGAAGGACCTGGCCAGTCTCATCCAGACCAGCCAGCAGTTACTTACCTCACTGGATGAAGCAGCAGGATCCGGAGCTGAAAGAATAGCGCCAAAGACGGATACACAGTGGTGCCCTATGCCTGTCACGACTGGCAGGAATGACTGCCACCTATTCCAGCTCCGTCGCGCCCTACTCCAGCTGGAGGCCTTCCTGCCTCTTGTGGTTTTCTCCCATTGGACTCCCAAAGAGAGAAAAAGGAAAATAAATTGGACCTGGATGTCAAGAAAGAAAGAAAGGAAAAGAAAGGAAGGAAGAGAAAGAAAGGAAAGAAAGAAAGAAAGAAAGAAAGAAAGAAAGAAAGAAAGAAAGAAAGAAAGAAAGAAAGAAAGAAAGAAAGAAAGAAAGAAATTTTTAAAAATGTATAAATCATTTGACTATCCTTAACAAGGGCCTAACTGCACGTTCGATTCATTTCAGGCATTTTTCTTAGTTCTCAATATTCTCTGCCTACCTCATTATCAGCTTGGTTTACAGCCGATGTTCTTCATTCATTCTTTTAACATCTACCAAGCACAAGTCAGCGCCTAGCACAGTGATTAGCATTTTCTTAATCTGGTGTAGCCTTTAAATCAGAACAGGATTATCTAATTATGTTATCTATGAGAGTGAAATTGAAACCTTTTTTCCTTTAATAAGTATGTACTAATTTTGTAAATTTATCAATCTTGTGTTACTATATACGATATTTCTACTAATTCTTTGCAAGTTATAAATTTCATGCATCTAAAGTTCTTATACATACAGAGAAAAACCATTCACCTACTATTGGTATCTGGTCTTATTCCTTTACATTTTAAGTAGGTTTCTCTTTGAAGATCTGGTTTAAATTTCAGTTCAATGGGAGACACCTGAATGAGTAGCATAAGAAACTGATTATGACGCTTTCCTTTATAGAATATTGTATTTTCTGGGAAATAAGCCAGAATCTGATCTAACTCATCTCTAGCACTTTTAACTTTAAATACTTTACCACATACTACCTTGCAAAGTCTTCTGCAAACAGTAATAAAATGTCTTTCCAAAATAAATTTATTTCCATGTATTTACTAACAATCTTAAACAACTTGTTAGACGAGTTTTAGCTCCTTTTCCTCCTAAAGTCATAAATTGTAGCCAATGACTATTTTGAAGTTGCCATTCTTATAATGTTTAATATTTTTCCTCTTTTCTTTTTCCTCCATGTTAAAATGTGCTGTTAAATCAAAAGAGTCCCATTGCAAGAGTGGTTTCTAAATGAAGAGTTGGAGTAACTTTTTCCTTTTTATAATTTAGGATTGGGCTCCCAGGTTGGTGCACAGTCTAACAATAGGGCAGAATTTATTTTTTGCCTTCTAAAGCAGAAGTCACTTCAATAGTTTTAAAAGCACTGCAAATGACTGCCTTTGACAACCTGGAGGCCAAGGAAGGTCTCTCAGCTCTGAAAATGGAAACAGCTGGACTCGTTATGTGGTAGTGATTCAGCCTGAGCCACAGGCCCACACCCAGGTGGAAAAGGCAAACCCTGGGAGCTTTAGGGATCCCTAGAGCCTGGAACATCCTATAGGACTTGTCCTTGTATCTGGATTGACGGGAGTTTCAGAGACTATTTCTTGTTCTTTTTCATTTTTCTTATGGTTCCCCCTATCTTTTCATCATTACGTATAGGATTCTTTATTTACATTTCTGATAAGTACTGGTGAGTATGAGTCATTGCAGAATTAAGGTATGCCTAGTATATATACACCTGACATGAGGCAACTCCAGAGAAAACACTAACACCCCCATAGCTTCCTTTAGTTTGAAGTCTGGAGGAGTCCAGATATTTCTGGAATTCCGGAGGCAATAGCGCTTCATGTCTAACACAATAGCAAACAGATTTAATGAGATACAGCATACAGGAAATAGAGTAGTACTTAACCTGCCCACCTAACCTATTTTAATAAAAGCATTGGATAACAGTGACCAGTATTTATTCCGGGCAGGAACTCTGCAAAAACACTGATCTCCATTAATATATTCCAACTACTCTGTGAAGTGGATATTGTTATTATCTCTGTGGTCATGCAGCTGGTAATAAGTGAAGCCAAAAAGGAGACACAAGATTCCAGAGCCTAAACCCTTTACTAATTATGATGGTTAAAAACTATTTTTTTCTGAATAAATAACTTAAATTTTAAGAAGAAGCATAATCACTATAGAAGAGTAATCATCTACGTTACAGGCGTATTTTAAGCAAAACCTACATTTAAGCACTGTTCTAGTTACCAAAAAAATCAACAGTGAATAAAATGGACAAATGACCTAAAGGAGCTTTCCGAGAGGAAAAAGATAATAAATAGAATAAAAAAATAAACAGATTGCATTGTGGTAGACAGTAAATGCAATAGAGGGAAAAAAATTTAAAAAGGACAGTAGGTTATGGAGATGTTAAAATGTAAATCCTGTGGTCACTAGTGATCTCCAGAGAAGGTGATAATTAAAGATAATTAAAGACCTGAAGGAGGCGAAGAAACAAGCCCTTCTCCATCCTCAGTTCAATCCAATCTCCACGGCAAATAGCATTCTAGCCCCAAAGGACGGAGTTCAAAGGCCCTGAGGCACTGGGGAACGTTGCTAGGACGATCTGGGAACAGCAAGGAAGGAGACAGGGACCAGGAGGAGGTCGGCTCTGGTGGAGCATGGGAGCACACAGAAGGGGAGATGGGACCTGAGAGATAATGAGGCAAGGAAGGGAAAGCTACTCCAAGAATAAGAAGAGAAGCTATAGTGTGTGAAGCAGGAGAGGGACATAATCCACATTATGTTTTTAAAAGGATTACTCTGGCTTTTGTATAGAGAATTGACTGGGGGCATGAGATGGAGGAGTGATCAACTTGAAATTGCTGTTAGGAGATCCCAGGAATAAGACGAATTGTCTTGGCCCAGAGAAACAGTATTGAAGGTGTGGGGAAATGATTTGCATTCTGGACATATTTTGTAGGTGGAACTGACAGGATTTGCTTATTAAGTGAATATGGTATTGTAAGTAAATAAGCTGTGTCAGACTTGAACATCTGGAAGAGTTGAGATTTATCAGCCAAGATATAGAAAGTGGTGGATATTGCAGGGTTAGGTGTATTTCTAAGCAAATATGATGAAGAAAGACAATCAAGTTGAAAGAGCAGGCAGAATGGCCAGGATGATTGACCACAGGATATAATTAGGCTAAGGAAGATAAAACAAAGGTGGGCTGGGAGGGACAGTGTGGAGATGACAGGGTCAAGGACTGGAGACCCTTCCGAGGCTGTAGGGTGTGGCATCCATATTGGAGACTAATGGATTCATTCAACATAAGCTATGACTCCCTCGAGTCGAAAATTGGTTAGAACATGCCCTAGCCACAGTCCCAACTGGAGGCCAGTTCCTGGGACTCCCATATATTCTATTCCCATATTAGCCTAAATTCCTTGGAATGATTTAGGACTGAATGGTTTTCCAAATATCTAAAAATTAAAGTTTCTAACAATTAACACTTGAGGGCTTGTAAGATAAGATTTGGCTATTTGAGGTATACTTGAGAATTCCTGGACTAAAATAGATTGTCCCACGTTAGCAGTCAAAGCACGTATTACAGAACAGAAGTTAATGCCTGATAAAAGAATTAAAAATGAAATAAAATGTGTTAGTATAGAGACTTAAAGTCTCATTATTAATTCCTCTCATTACTTTTGAAATGGATGGAACACACCTTCAAATTTTAAAATCTTAATGTTAATCTAATTATTGGCAAACTCTTATGAAACCATTTTACAAATTCCTAAACCATAGATTATGATAAAAGTTACATTTTCTTAATGAATTTTATTAAAATAGAAGAATATCATTGGTTACAGTTTTGGTCATACAAATAATTATATTATGTTTAAGAAAATGGGGCATTGCTAATGCACATAAAAACTCTATGTGATAGATTACCCACATTTTGAGATTTTCCATGATTGCTTGGAAAGTTGAGAAAATACATGGTCCTGCCATCCTCCAGGAAAATGACTTCATTTTCTGTAAACATCTGCTTGTTCCATTCCCAAGCTCTTTAAAAAATATAAGTAGGCTTTCATTACAAAAAGTGTGGGTGACCCCAAAAACGTTTTTTTTACAATGTTAATTAATCATAAAACAATTTGTATGACCAGGAGGCATTTTTTTAAAATCTTCATTTATTTTTGAGAGAGAGACAAAGAGAGAGAGAGAGAGAGAGAGCAGAAGAGGGGCAGAGAGAGAGAGACACACACACACAGATTTCGAAGCAGACTCCAGGCTCCAAGCTGTCAGCACAGAGCCCGAAGCGAGGCTCAAACTCAACAAACAGTGAGATCTTGACCTGAGCAGAAGTCAGACGCTTAACCGACTGAGTCACCCAGGCGCCCGACCAGGAGGCATTTAGAGACAATCACTGATATTTATTATTGGCTAATATTTTACTCCTTTATTATTCTTTTACTTTCCAAATTATTTCATTTCTCATTACCCTACCACATTAACAATGATGGAAGCATGCTTGGATAATAGTATGTATTCTCTATGTTGTGGCCATCTATCTGATTACATAGTTTCTAGAAATATTTCTCTATAAAATTAGAGGTTACTCATAAATTAGTTGTAGTACTTTAAATTTTTTTTTAGTAAGATGTGGAAGAATTTAAATCTTTTTTTTTATTATTATAAAGAAAAACACAGCATTTTGTGTTAACAGAAGTAATGTCATATTGGGGGAATGAGGGAGTTGGATTGCCACCTCTAGATATATTCACATTTGAAATGCCTTTCCAAATATGACCTTCCAACCCATTGGAATATTTGCCATTATGTCGTTTCTGTGTTCAAAAACCTGCACCTTAAAACCTATATGTTACTTTTGAGGTTTAATATACTGATTCAGAAGTTATTTGACATTGTCATCATCTAATCAAAATGAGAAAAGTCATGGAGAGAATAAGCATTGATCAAGTATGCATGCTGAACAATATGGGAAGGAAAAGATCTTGAGGAAAGGGATTGGCCTAAGGGAGACAGGTCCAGGTTAGGTGACAAAGGGACAAAGGGACAACGTCCTGGCACTTTGTCTCTATTAGTTGAAATACTCATTTAGAGAAAGAAAAGCAAGACACTTTTTCCACTTTAACAATTATCCATGCACTGACACTTGGTAGTATGCTTTTGATGAAAATGCAGCAGATATCCTTTTCATTATGTAATTAAGATTTTGTTTTTGATTTTTGATTTTTTGAGAAAAGCTGAATAATTATATAAAAGCTACAACTGGAAAAATGTAAGTAGAGATCCAATGATTTGTATTTCTGGGACAACATAAATGCTTTTTTTTCTTTAAGGAAAAAAAATACTTTTCTTAGCAGGAAGAACAACATACAGGTTTAATTTTATGAATCAGGAATGCAGTGTAAAGGCCAAGAAACTTGATATTAAGTATCAAAATGTTATTTCAGAGTTGTTATTATATTATCTTCAAAAATAAAGTGATTTAAGATGGGCAAGAAAATACATATTTTAAATGGGAGGATTTCCTTGTGCCTAAATAAGATATTTGGAACATATAATATATTTATCTGTATTATTGTATTATTTTCCAAAACTATTATACTGCCATTCTTTAGAAGACATCCTAACTTAATAAGTGAAAAATTTATATCTGGATTTCAAACAAATGCACTATATCTCCATTAGGGTCAACTGTTCAGGCAAAGACTTATTTATTGCATACAGGCAACCTTGCATACTTACACAGACACATTTACTATGTACATCAACTCTTAATAATAACAGTAATAATGATGACAGACTACCAAATGTTCTAAGCAGTTTCCACGTGTTTACACATTACACAAACGTTGAGATAGATTACATTATTATACTCACTTTACAGATAAGAAATATAAGACAGAGAGATCCCAAATAACTTGCTGAAGATTGCATCATGAGTGAGAAACTAACACATGTGCAACACAGATACACTGGGAAGGTGACAACACGGTCAGAGCCTCAGAGAGTCCATTTTCAAAAAGTCTCAAAATTACTGACTGGCTTTTCCTACTAGCTTCAGAGGAATGGAATAGTCACATTGAGATCTCGGTAGGCATGAACTGAAAGTGAAGGCATTTATTTTAATAAGGTAGTAGTAAATGGTCAATTTTATTGATTGCTAAGCCTATCAATCCCTGCTGGGAAAGAAGTGGGCAATGCATCAAAAGTTGCCAAAAGGAAGTATGACCTTTCTTGAACTTAAAAGACAAGTAGGAGCTTTCTAAAAGATGAAAGGCTGGGGGCAGGGACAAAGAAATGGGATGAGCAAAGAAGGCAGGCAAGGGGTTCAGAGTCAAAGGGGATATGGGGAGGGATGGGGCCGGGGATCTAGGAAAAGGTAAGATTAGGGAAGCGTCGGACAAACTGCCAAAAAGCTTTAACTTTATCCATTATGTAATAGGAGGCTTTTCCTGAGTTGAAGCAGAGATACAACATGTTTGTATTTACGTTTTATATCAATTTTTTTAATGTTTATTTATTTTTGAGACAGAGAGAGCATGAATGGGGGAGAGGCAGAGAGAGAGGGAGACACAGAATCTGAAGCAGGCTCCAAGCTCTGAGCTATCGGCACAGAGCCAGATGCGGGGCTCGAACTCAGACTATGAGATCATGACCTGAGCCGAAGTCGGACGCTCAACCGACTGAGCCACCCAGGCGCCCCTAATTTTTTTTTAATCTTTATTTATTTCTGAGAGAGAGAAATAGAGCATGAGCGGAGTAGGGGCAGAGGGAGAGAGAAACACAGAATCCGAAGCAGGCTCCAGGCTCTGAGCTGTCAGCACAGAGCCCGAAGCTGGGCTCAAACTCACAAAGGGTGAGATCATGACCTGAGCCAAAGCTGGATGCTTAACCCTCTGAGCCACTCAACCACCCCTATTTACGTTTCATACAAATCACTTTGACAGCTTTGAGGAGGATGTACTTGAGAGGAGAAATTTAGTACTAGAAATGTTGCTGCAATGATACAGGGAAAAGAATATATGATTTTAAGGAGAGTGGCTACAGTGATTGGGAAAAGGAAGCATGTGTATAAACATGTAAGAGGTAAAATGAGCAGGTATTGTCATTATTTGGAGATTACTAAACAAGGAGGAGTCATCTCCTGGTTTTCTTGCCTTGATGGCGGGCTGCTTGTTGTAGCCAAAACGTAAGATAGAAAACACAACAGTAAATACAAAATGTTGCATTAAATTCTGGACAAGTTGAATATGAAGTTCCTATAGAAGATACCATGGGGACATAAGGCAGAAAATGGGAAGAAAGGTCAGGAAGTTATGGTCTAACGGGTGTCATTTGGCAGTAACCAGACTATGGATTCCAGTTAAAACCTCAGATTGGAGCTGTGAGAATGGATGTGAATATGCGGCAAGAGAAAATTCAAGAACAGAAGTTGGCTGAGGAAAAAACTCAAGAGAACAATAACATTTAACTGTCTGACGGTGGGAAAAAGCAACCAGAAGGAATCAAGAAACTATAAACTAAAGGTAAAGCACGTAAGATCCAAGGGAGGAGAGAGAATTTCAAGAAGGGAGTCCTGTCTCCCTTTAAATACAAATTGTAAGTACAACTAGACCCTTTGGTTTGGCAATCAGGGGAGTCATTGGTTTGCTTCCTGGTGCAGTCACTCTCAGTGGACACAGAAGCCAGATCATGGCTGCTGTGACGAGGGAGTAAAGAGCTGAGCCTCCCATGAACTCCACATTTCCCCTAATGAGTCTCACCTTGATCTTACTCTGTTGTAGAGGGCTCTCTGGTTTCTGCGTTGGGAGGCTCATGACCCCTCTCCTCTCACTGTTCTTCTTCTTCTTTTTTTTAATGTTTATTTATTTTTGAGAGAGAGGCACTGTGTGAGCAGGGGAGGGGCAGAGACAGAGAATCTGAAGTGGGATCTGCATTGACATCAGAGAGCCCCGATGTGGGGCTCGAACTTACAAACTGTGAGATCATATTCCCAACAGTTTCACAGCCAAAGCTCTTGAACTTAATATGCAAACTAATGTCTTTTTCTTTCTCTTTCTTTCTTTCTTTCTTTCTTTCTTTCTTTCTTTCTTTCTTTCTTTTTCCTTCTCTCTCCCTCTCTCCTTCTGTCCCTCCCTTCTTCCTCCCTTCCTTCTCTCCTCCCTTACTCTCTTTCTCTTTCTTTCTAGAGAGGACATGAGAGAAAGAGCCTGCTGAGAGTCTGCTGAGCACAGAGCCTGATGTAAGGCTTGATCCCATGACCCTGGAGCCAAACTCCAGAGTCAGACCCTCAACCAACTGAGCCACCCAGGGGCACTTGTAAACTAACTTTAGGTTGTATATGTAATATGGTGATTCCTTATCACTTTGAAGTAAACTACAACATTCTCAGGAGTAGCATTTAATAGAATGTTATGGGGGCACCTGGGTGGCTCACTCAGTTAAGCACCAGACTTCAGCTCAGGTCATGATCTCATGGTTAGTGGGTTTGGGCCCCATGACGGGCTCAGTGCTGACAGCTCAGAGCCTGGAGCCTGCTTTGGATTCTGTGTCTCCCGCTCTCTCTGCCCCTTCTTCACTCTCTCTCTCTCTCTCTCTCTGAAAAATAAACATTAAAAAAAAATAAAAAAAAAAAAGAAAGTTATGTATAGAACCACCCTCTGTAATTTCCACCACTAGGAGAGAAAAATATTAGTGTATGTTCTTAATTGTTAGTTTGGTTGTTAATATGCAATATATATATATATATATATATATATATATATATACACACACACACACATACACACACAGAGATTACAAAATAATCTCCACATTTATTTATGACAGGCAGGCTTGTGACTTTGTTTCTACTCCTTTAAAATTATGATTATGTCAGGTTCTACAATTTTTATTATCTTAGAAATATCAAGTCTGTGCAGTTCCCATTACTTCACTCAATAATTGTACAACTTTATTTTATAATCTGAGGATGTGATTATTATTTACACACTGAATAACACCTAAAACACAGAAACCAAAATCTTTCAAACATGATTAATCTTTATGGTTCCTATTAGGAAAACATCCATCTTGAAATTCAGCCTTCTTGGGTCCTTAAACCAGCAGTGGAGACTGAGAGAAGGCCCAAGAGTATGCAAGTCTTGGAACTTGTTACTCAGTAAGAACTATGCATTATGTATCATTAATTTCCTCTTTAAGGCTCTCAAGAACATACAGCTCCTATCATCATTTTTAATAATTTGCAAACCCAAGACAAGTACATATATCTTCAAGGAAAAGGGAAAAATATAACACCAAGGTGGTTATTTTAGCCCAGATTTCTTTAAAAACATTGTTTTTAATGTTTATTCATTTTGAGAGGGGAAGGTGCAGAGAGAGAAGAAGACACAGAATCTGAAGCAGGCTCTAGGTTCTGAGCTATTAGCACAGAGCCCAATGCTGGGCTTGAACCCACAAACTGGGAGATCATGACCTGAGCCAAAGTCAGACACCTAACCAAATGAGCCACCCAGATGCCCCTAACCCAGATTTCGTCATAGTGGGTAGAAGATTTAGAAACTATACATAATTATTTCACAGCTATTTTATACTTTTACAAACATCTTTGGGTCGTCGTTAAGAACAGTGGCCTACTTACTTACACTATCCATCTCTGTGTGCCCAAACCCTATTCTGTTAATGTAAAATTATTTAATATTACAATAACATAAGTCATTGAACTAAAGAAACATATTTCTTCAAAAAAGGTTTCTATTTTTTTTCATAGAAAGTGGAATGTTGTGATGTACTCATCTGTGCATTTTAAATAGATTTGGTGGGAATATTTGCCTGTTTGTATACCTTCTCAAGGAAAAATTAAATTGACCTTAGCTACCAGATTATTTACAATTCTATCTGTTTCCATCATAGTGTGTGTCAGGGGCTGTATTTATCAAATCTCAAGGAATTCTTTAAGAGTTACAGGAAATCGCATTTTTTTTTTTTTTTTTTTTTGGCACAATACTGACTCTTTTGCTATTTGCTGGATTTCAAGTTTCTGGAAGTTGGACACCACTGAAATAATGAGAAATGGGGTGGAGAGTAATGGTTTGCTTAAGTAACTGTGAGAGATAAGGTCACAAAGTACCCAGAGTTTCCATCTGATTCACAGAAGGGAAGGAAGCTGGGAGGAGCAGGTGTGGAGGTGGGATCCTGGGGTGGAATCCTGGTGGAGGTTTCTGGACTGATAAGGTCCAGGACTGTGGGAACCTTCTCCCTGGTTTCAGCAGCTGTGCTCTGTAAAGAAGGCTTGACAAGCTCCCTCCTTGGGAGGAATGGATGGAATGTGGATGCCCCACTTTACCTTGGGCTCTGAAACCACAGGGAGCTCTAGACCATTCTGAAGCCACAGCCAGCAGAAGGCATTCAGGCTCCGGAGTGAGGGTCCAGGGTTTCCCCATAAATCAAAGACTGCACTATTGCAACCTCAGTGATCACATGATCTTGGCATTATTTCAACGTAGTTTTAAAAATAAAACCAAATAAACGACAAATTAAGGAGTAGGGGAGGAGGTAAACGAACGCACTATCTAAAAGCCTATTACAGTTTTGGCCAGATCTTTGACTCAGAACATGGTGTTGCACAAAATTGTGGTGTAATCTTAAATGCCATAAACAGTTAAGCATGTGTAACGTCTACCTAATTGTTTGGAATGAAGAAAACAAACAAAAGCATTACAGAAACACAGGATTGGCACACACAGGGTACTTGACAATAATATGCTGCGTAACTTGGGAGGTAATTTTACCTCCCTGGGTTTCAGTTTCTTTAGCTAAAAAATAAAGAATTTGGACTAGGTATTTAAAATCCTATTATCTCAAGTTTTTGATTTTTTTAAAAATTATAACTGTTGGTCTCTTTTAAATATTATAAGGATCGTATGATTTACAAGTAGTCATTTTATTTTGGCTTTTATTTACCAAGTATAAAGTCATGTATGCTCAATGCAAAAAACAAAAACAAAAACAAAACAAAACAAAAAACAGAGAACTACTGAAAACTTAAGAAAGCCTATAAACTCATTATCCTGAGATATCTACAATAAACTTGTTTGTGTTAGTAAGTACAAACTTCATATATATAGATGGTATAGATATATAGCAAGTTAGGATTATACTACTTATGCTGTTTCATTATCCACTTTTTATCTTAAAATACAGTGTGTATATTTTTAATGGCTGTATTTATTAGCTTTCCTTATTTTTAACGGCTGTGAATTTTACTGCAGGTATACTGGGTGTATTTGTATTGTCATTTAAGAAATCATCTTGATGCTGATCAGCTTTATATGTTAACAATTTCAACAACATATTCTGTTGAACATTTAAATTGCTTCTTTCCGCTATTGCTTACAATGTTTCAGTAGACATATCTGTACACTTCTCTGAATATTCCCCAAAGATAAATTCCAGGAAGTAGAATTGTTAGATCAGAGGCAATGTGAGTGAATGTTTTAATCTGACAGATATTTTTTAGTCAAAAATACTGTAAACATTTTGTTCAATGTATAAAAATCACGATTCATCCTAATTTCAGCAAACATTTTATTGAACTTTCATTGAGTGATATTTTTTTCTATGAATATTGCCTTTAACAGTGCTGAGATTAAATACATTTGCAAGAATATATTCTGAAAGTAACAATGTTTCCCACTCTATAGATGGGTTTTGAGAATGAAGTAAGTGCTAAAACCTAAATGGTAATTCCTGGGCCCTGGGCTTGCTTCTCACAGGACAATTAGCCGGGAGGCAGGCACTGAGCAGGCCCCATACTCTGGAAACAGGCAGGGTGACAGCGAAGGGTCATGGGTTACTGTCCTTCTGAGCCCATATGAATTTGGTTCTCCCTCTTTTTCACATGGTGTGAGTGAATGACCCTGGCGAATTTTAATACTCTAAAGCTATATGGGGCGCTTGGGCGGCTCAGTCTGTTAAGCATCTGACTCTTGGTTTTGGCTCAGGTCATGATCTCACGGTTCGTGAGTTAAAAACCACAGTGGGCTCTGAGCTGGCAGCACAGAGCCTGCTTGGGATCCTCTCTCTCCCTCTCTCTCTCTTCCCCTTCCCTGCTCATTCACTCTCTGTCTCTCTCAAAATAGATAAATAAACTTAAAAAAAAATAAAGCTATAGAATCAATCTAATTATTTTACAATTTTAACTGGCATCAACTTGAAAATGTCTACTTAGCTACAAATGAGTACAAACTACTACAGTTGATCCTTGACACTCGGTGAGTCAGGGTGCCTACCCACCTTGCAGTCGAAAATCTGCGTATAACTTTTGACTACTAGAAACTTAACTACTAAGAGCCTACTGTTGACTGTTACTGATCACGTAAACAGTCATTTAACACATATTTTGTATATGTATCGTATGATGGATTATATACTATATTATTTACCATATACTCTATTGACTGGAAAAAATCCATATGGAAGTGGGCCCACACAGTTCAAACCGATGTTGTTCAAGAGTCAACCACATTTTAAAGTGACCTCATATGAGACACCATGCTTTGTGCCTTAAATGCATTTCCATTCATCCACAAGAAGAAAGAAAACGCGACATAGCAACTTAGGTTCTATGATGCCTATGTAAAGATGAAGAAAATGAAGGGTACGATCAAGGCACCCACGGTAAAAAAGCTAGCAAATCGAGGACAAAAATCAGGTCTGAGGGAGTTCTGTTCATTTGTACACTAGTTCTCTTAAATCACTGTGCGTTAGCAAGTTTACAGAGCATGGTAAATTCATCGCAATACAAAGATCAGGGAAGCTCCCCACTGCATAGAGCATGAGTGAAGATGGTTACATTCTCATACTTCTCCTAATACTTGTCCATCCTCAAAACAGAAGGTTTGGGGTAAATTCTGTTCCTTACCTTCTCTCCTACAAAACCTGGGATGGGGGAGTTGCTCTAACTTGCTACTTTTTTCTCCCATTCCAGCTCACTGGTTTCTTAAATAAAGTAACACTTCGTATCCCACTCATTTATTCTCATAAGTGGGAGGGTTGGTTTGTTTGTTTGTGTTAATAATTGTTTAACAGATGAGCCGTTTCCCCTAAGAGCCCAAAGCATATATCAGGATTACGGACGATCGGTAAGATACAGTTTTGTTTTTTGTTTTTTCTTAAATTTGATGGGAGATTTAAGGGATTGCTAAATAAGTATCCTGTGCTTTTTGAAAGTCTGCATTACACCATTTTGTTTTCAGGAAAGACCTACATTAGTACCTGTTTTCATTAGCTGAAAGAAATGTGAAGAGGATTTGCAGTTTTACGAAAAAAGAAGAAAAGCAAAAACAGTGTGTTTGTTTTGCGACCACATTGGAGAGGTAGCTCGCTCCCCAAACAGTGAGAGTGGCGCCGCCAAGCGCCTTTCTCGGGAACAACACTCAGCATCTCAGCGTCAAGCTACTATGGCTTTGAACAGGGTATGTGAGCATTTGAACTTTATTTCTATATATTTATTTCTATATATTCTGTGCATCCATTAGCAAGATGTGTCCTGAGGTATCAGAAAATCCTAAGAGAGGTTATTTTTGGGGTCTAGGAATACGAAAAGAAATCCTATTTAAATTAAAGGTAATAGCTTCTTTGCTCTATGCCATTTCAGCTTACAAAAGATTTCATAGAAGCCTTCTACTTTTGGATAGCGAGGGAAACCTGTACTTTTGTTTTATAAAAGATGCACATATATTAAATTTCTTCTATCATGTAAATCTTAACATTTTATAGAGCCAGTATATTCTCTCTGAGACACATAGGTTATTTTTCCCTCTTTAAATAGTTGAAAAAAATGGAATCACAGAAGTATATTATGTGACCTCCCCAAGGTTATTTAGCAGACCAACTGCAGAAATGCAGAGTTTAGTTAAAACCAGCTAAAAGTAAAACAAGGGAGTACTTTTCAAATATAAAACTATAGAGGCTTTAGGATAATCAGCAGAGTAGACTAAAACTACTTGGTATATGCTAAACAATCAAAGAGGTTGTTTTATTTTTAATCAAAGGCAGATATTCTAAAAGCACATAGAGTTTTTAATCAGAAAATATCCTCAGATAAATAAGATTCACACAGGGATTAAATCTATTCAGTCTGGTTCAAAGTTATAGAGCAAGCATAATAGAGAAAGGCTTTTAGAAATCTACTTGAGTAAGCCATTTTGATCTTTTTATCTTGATTGCTCTTTATCTCCTGATAGTTTACTTCTCAGCTTTAGTGTTGGGTTAAAAAAAAAAAAAAAAAAAAAAAGTTGGTCAGCCTTTACTTTGTGCTTGCCTGCTTATTGTATTAAGGATTCTATGTCTATAATATTCATTCCAAAGTGGATTGTGCATACTCTTTGTTTAAATGGTTAGTTCCAGAAATATTTAAGAAGCTTTCTCTACCTAAAATAAACATTTTGAAGAACCATTCAGGAGTGTGAGAGATGATGAGTGGAATGTTTTATGTTACGCGTAACTGTGGCTCAAAGGATGAAATCTTTGCTATGTTGTAAAAATAGTCTCAATTCCTCTTCATTAAAGCAAATAATTTGGTTGCCTGAAAGTCTAAGTTACCCATATCATCCAAACAGAAATCCAAGGGCTGAAATATGTGTGGCATTTGTTATTTGAATTCCTCCACCTTTCCATGCTATAGTGCTAACTAGATGGTAAATTGTGAAATGCAATCAAATGCAAAGCTTACAATAAAATCAGGTCATCAGCTGAAATATTTACAAGTTCATATGATATTAACAAAATCTTACTGAAATTTTTATAACATTTATTTAGTGTAGAAGAAAAATCAATCTTACTATGAATACCTAACTCATGGAATGGATTCTTCTGTAAGAACCTGATCCCTTAATATGATACCTTAATATTGGAAGTCTTTGAGTAAAGAAAAAAAGAAATAAATAGAAATATGCTTTATATTAAAATACTTGAGATCAAGAATGAATTAATCTAAATCATGCTTAAAAAAAGAAAACACCTCTCTCTCTCTCTCTCTGTTGATATAATTGTCTTAAATAAGTACTAATTCATTTCAGAGCAATCTAGCCTAAAACTCAAATTTTCTTTACTCTTACTCTGTGGCATTTTTACTATGGAATTTTGGAAACATAAATAACTTATTGAAAGCCTGTAAATGGACTTTCTCAAGAAAACTGGTAAATTCTATGCCTCTAGAGATATCCAAATTTAAATAATATATATTTACATGTGTGTGTATAGTGTGTTCTAAAGAGAACTCAGTTGTACATTTGGTTTATTTATGAATACTTCCAGAGTTCATGATTGGATTTGGTAACTTTAGGGTCCATTTAATCTAAAAGAAAATCTGCTTAGAAAAAAAAAAAAAGAAAAAATGCATAGTATGTAGAATGGATATGGCACTGACATTAAATAAAATTGTAAATATGGGGGAGCCTAGGTGGCTTAGTTGGTTAATACCCGACTTCGGCTCAGGTCATGATCTCAGGATTCGTGGGTTCAAGCCCCACAACAGGCTTTCTGCTCTCAGAGCCCTCTGCAGTCAGCACGGAGCCTGCTTTGGATTCTCTGTCTCCCTCTCTCTCTGCCCCTCCCCTCTTGTGCATGCTCTTTCTCTCAAATAAGTAAGCATTAAAAACTTTTTAAAATTGGGGCGCCTGGGTGGCTCAGTCGGTTGAGCGGCCGACTTCACTCAGGTCATGATCTCGCGGTCCGTGAGTTCGAGCCCCGTGTCAGGCTCTGTGCTGACAGCTCAGAGCCTGGAGCCTGTTTCAGATTCTGTGTCTCCCTCTCTCTGACCCTCCCCCGTTCATGCTCTGTCTGTCTCTCTCTGTCTCAAAAATAAATAAACATTAAAAAAAAAGTGTTTAAATAAACTTTTTAAAATTATAAATATGTAGTTAGGATCATAACACATTAAATTGAAAATCAATGTTATGCTTTATTAAAGTCAGGTAAAAGGAGGTTGTACTTTATATTACTATTATTTACTAAAGCAACAACCTTTAACATATTCTTTTCCAAAGGAAATAAAGACAAATATCTGATTACTATGAAAAAGTAACTGTAGGTAGTATAAAAAGAATAATTCTATTATTCTACAAAAATTCCTAAACTCATTAACTGTAAGCTAAAATTACATATGGCAAAAAATCACATAGCTGGCAATAACAGCATAATTTCCAACTACCGCATAAAATTACCAATTTCCAGGGAGCTGCAAAATTTCACACCATCACAGGTTATAGACATATATTTTTTTCAAGTGAGCATAATGATTTGGGTACTTATTGTCACACTTCTGACAGCATTAAGGTAGAAATGTATCCGAAATTCTTAAAGCCCAGATTCTTGACTCAGAAAATAAATGTAAATAAAAATTACTCCTCAAATTATCTTCATGTCAAAGAAAGATAAATTATGTATCAGGTCTGATTTTTTTCTTAGGAGATCAAATCGTTTCTTGAAAATTTATATTATCTTGATTATAGAAAGAAAGTCAATTTAATTCTCTCATGAGTTTAGTAATATAGTCATCAAACATTTTTAGACATCTATTAATTGTAATCCTCTACAGAAATGAATGCTACTAAGCATCAGAAGGTATGGGACTCAGTCTCAGTTCTGCCACTAAGTTACTGTGCTGTTTTTTTCCTACTTCACTGACCTCATTTGTGAAAACCATGGTTTAGAGTAAATAATCTCTGAAGTCCCTACCATCTTTAAACTTCTCAATGTATAACTGAGATGTGGTTCCTGCTCTCAGAGAGTTTACAGTGTTTTAGGAGAGAATAGTAGAGAATGTTACAAGAGTTGTAATTGTAAGGGAGGAAAAATAATTTTTCTGCTACCCTTCCTGGTTCTTGGCTGAGACACCCCAGCCCTGCAGTAAAAAGACAGATTAACCAGAGAAAAATAAACAAGTTAAATAGCATGTATCCCTCCTGCATATGGAGACACCCAGGAAAATTGAGTAATTCCCTGAGACAGCCCAAGTCACCACTTTAAAGACCTTTTCCACCTAAAGACAAAAGAGAAATGTTGGGGGTCAGGGGAGGCCAGTTATAGGAGACTGCTAGAAAAAGCACAGTAAACAAACGTAAGGTTGTTGTGCAGATTTAAGACTGTACCTTCTCCACTGATAAGAGTTTCTATAGATTTAGTCATTTTCCTCTTCCTGGTACAGAGAGGAAGACAAGGGCACAAATGATGTTTCTTTTATAAATGTAAGTGTCTGTTACAAAAGGGTAACCTACTTACTTTTCAGAGCTTCTCCTGTGTCCTGTTTCCTAAAAATAGGTAGCCTAAAATAATTTTATGTCAAAGAGGAACATTCTGGGGTGGCACATTCTGCTCCCCTTCAAAATAGACCAAAAACATTCAGACGATGGTGGCAGGGAGGTCAGTAGGTATAAAGGAAGTCCTCCTAGAGGAGGTAGCCTTTGAAATTGAATATGAAAATTAATACAGAATAATTTTTCAAATAAAAGTGGGGGGATAAATTATTTTAGATGAAATGAAAGCAGTGAGAGAAGGTATGGAATTTGGAAAGCTTATAGAACTTTTCGGTTCATGACACTTAGTATCTCAGTATTTTTTTTCACATTGACAAAAACAAAAACACAAAAGCAAAAACAAAAAACTTGACAGCGTGAAAATAAAGGAAACCTCATTTAAAATGGAGTCGGGGGGGGGGGCTCCTGGGTGGCTCAGTTGGTTAAGCAACTGACTTTGGCTCAAGTTGTGATCTCACAGTTTGTGAATTCCAGCCCCATGTTGGGCTCTGTGCTGATGGCTCGGAGCCTGGAGCCTGCTTCGGATTCTGTGTCTCCTTTTCTCTCTGCCCCTCCCCCACTTGTGCTCTGTCTCTCTCTGTCTCTCAAAAATAAATAAATGTAAATAAATAAAATAAAATAAAATAATATAAAATGGAGTCAGAAGTCCCTGAAGGGCAAGGTCTGATGAACCACTCAATGCAGCCTGCACAACCAGCAGAAAGAAAGAAGGTAAGAATTACCTTGAAAATGGAAGACATTTTTCACACAGGAATTTCATTCCCTGCTTTTAAGAAAAAGAAGGAAGATCCTTCCCTGGCCCAGCAACAACACACCACGCACCGCTCACAGTCAATGAGAAACCATCACAACCTCAAACCCTTGTTCCTCTCCAATAAACTTTTGTTCAAAACAACCCTCCCGAATTTCCTCCTTTCCTGTATAAAAGAAGACCCTCTCCTTTGTTATTCATGTTTGCCTAGTGTTCACTCAGAGTTTGCTTGCCCCAAATTGCAATTCCTCTGCCATTTGGTAGTAAAATAACTGGCTATTTTGTTTTTAATACTGACAACAGATACATTTATTAAGTAGTTTAAATCCAAACAAATTATAGTAGTAGTTCATCTATATGGTATGCAACAAATACCAATGTATTTTTCTTGCATATTTAAAAGACCTGACAGTGCCTCTAAGTGTTTATTGCCGTGCCTCATGGTTCAAAGTTTGGGAACCAAGACTATAGTATATTTGGTTATAGTGTATTCCAGAAATGGCAAAGAACTTTTCTTACATTGTGAGCTACATGCAAGACTAAAATTTTAATAAAAGCAGAGCTTACATCGTCCAGCCTGTCTATGGGCTAGCGTGGGAATGTGGGAAAAAAATCCAGAAATAAGAGGAAATAAAAAATTTTTGGATATCTAATTCAAAATCCTAAACAAAGATGAAGAGATTCAGTTCATTACATAGAGCTTCTGTACTCCCCATCCCCTCTTTTTTCTCTTAATCTTTCATGGTAAATCTTCCCCACTCTCTCTGAACTCCAGTCTGCCTCCAACACTCTCCACATTCTGAACTGCAGAAAATCCTGGAGTTGGTTGCAAAGCCATAGAAGAGAGAAGAGGTATAGCAGAATAATTATAAATAAAAATTATAGTCTTTTTTTTTTTAATTTTTTTTTCAACGTTTATTTTATTTTTTGGGACAGAGAGAGACAGAGCATGAACGGGGGAGGGGCAGAGAGAGAGGGAGACACAGAATCGGAAACAGGCTCCAGGCTCTGAGCCATCAGCCCAGAGCCCGACGCGGGGCTCGAACTCATGGACCGCGAGATCGTGACCTGGCTGAAGTCGGACGCTTAACCGACTGCGCCACCCAGGCGCCCCAAAAATTATAGTCTTTTACTGCAGAAGTGGATAAAATAGGATTATTGTGTACATGTTAATAAATTTTGTCTCAGTCACACAGCCCCCATCTCATGAGTTCCATTTTTAATGACCCCATCTGGACATTCTATATATGGTCTAATCCCATCCCTTTTTTCCATACTTAATGGGGTGCTTCTGGAGGTTCTTACTTGCTCTAAAATATTTCCTTATTACAAATCTAATTGCAGAGGAATGTGGGAGGAAGGGGAGCAGAATTTAACACCCCAAAATATGACTCTTTGGTATAAGGATTATTTTAGGTTCACTGTTTCTTTCTTAAATTAAAAAAAATATATATATTTGAGAGAGAGAGAGAGCATGCATGTAAGTGGGGGGAGGGGGCACAGGGACGAAGAGAGAGAGAGGGGGCAGGGGGAGAAAGAGAGAATCCAAAGCAAGCTCCACAGTCAGTGTAGAGCCTGAGATGGGGCTCAGTTCCATGGCTGTGAGATCATGACCTGAGCAAAAATCAACAGTCAGAGGATCAACCAACTGAGCCATCCAGGTGCACCTTAGGCTTGTTATTATTATTTTTTAAAGTTTATTTATTTATTTTGAGGGAGGGTGGGGGCGCATGGAGGAGGAGAAGAGAGAGATGAAGAGAGATTTCCAAGCAGACTCTGTCCTATGAGTGGCGAGCCTGACTTGGGCCTCAAACTCATGACCCATGAGAACCACCTGAGCTGAAACCAAGACTCAGCCACTTAACCAACTGGGGCTGCCCTAGAACCCCTAGGCTCATTATTTTTACAAAACCATAGACAGGAGAAGCTCTGAAAATCCTGAAATACCAATTAAGAAGAGTAAAAGTTACCCTTTTGCTAAAGACATTTACATTTATAAGGGAAATTTCCATTTCTAAGAGTGTCTCCCACACTTTATACGGAAGAGAAGGATGATCAAATCTGTAGAAACTCTTATCAATGCAGAAGGCACAGTCTTAAATCTACATAAGAACCGTACCCGTATTTATTGTGCTTTTCCTAGTAATCTCCTTTAACTGGCCTCTGCCTACTCCCAATGACTTTCTTCTATCTTCAGCTAGAGATGGTATTTAAGATCATGGCTTGGACCATTTTAGGGAGTTACTTAATTGTGTATACAGGAATATACATGTTATTAAACTTGTTTGTTTTTCTCTGGTTAATCTGTGTTTTACTATGGCTGGTGGGGGGGGGGGTGGATCTCAGCCAAGAACCTAGAAGGGTAGAGGTAAAATTATTCTTCTTCCCTCTAGGGGCATTCTGAAAGACATATTCCTCAATGTTAGAGTTCAAAAGCATTTTCTCTACTGTCTATCTTCTTAGCTGAGTGAGAAGAATTGTGTATGTTCTGAGTTCTTTTCCTCATAAGGGCAGATTTCCATAAGATACTCCTTGAGGTCACAAGTAAGGAAATGCTAAGTCCTCTTAAAGTTTTCAGCTATCTAGGGAAACACATTGGATTTGCCAACGCTAGCAATTGTTTTTTAAGGACCAGAACACAAGAGCACAATGGTTAAGAGGAGCCCATTACCCCTCTTTGTCACACTGGAACCAAATGAGTGAGAAAAGCCTCTTACTTTAGCTCTTGATTTGCTTGGGAAGGGTGGGAAAAGGGAGGAGGGGAGTTCTCTTGAACGGTAAGGGAAAATATACTTAATCCTAGTCACCAGGACTTTTCTTGTTGGACTATAATTGAAACATATATTGTCACTTTCAACTACCCAAACTATCAGTGAGGTGAACCTCAGCTCCAATATTTACCTTGTTCATGGAACAGCATCATGATAGTCATTCTCTATTCTTTTGTCCTTTTTTTTTTTTCTTTCTTTTGTCCTTTTTAACTTCAACAATGGCAGGAATTCAGAGTTCACTGAGGGTATATAGTAATGCCAAGGCTGACACTAAGTCACTCATGAACTAGTCTGGTTCAGTTATTTTTATTAGCTAAACCATGCTTCTTTATCTCTGGGAGGGAAATATACTGCTGTAGAGGTCATTTTTCATTTTTTATCACAGATATGTCAATTACATGGTTATTATTTAAACATAATAACTTCATCTCCTGAGCAATTGTCATATGCTTTTGGTAGGGCAGTGAAACACTCCTCCAAAGAAAGAATTATCTTACTGGAGTCAAAGCAGATTTTCTCACATGCCTAGTCTCTGTAACTCTCTTACAAAAACCTATTCATTGTCTCCTCACCCTATAAAAGCGACCTCTGGCCCACCAGTGGTAAGAATCTCCCACTATTTTTCTAGTACAATTCTTCAAAATTTGAATCACGAAAGATCCCAAAAGCCAATGGCAAAGACGAACCCCCCAGAAGGCAATGGGAAGTTGAAAAACAGGGAGTTCAAATTCTTTTTAGGTGTGAAGGTGAGGAAGGAGAATGGGAATGTTCTGTAACTCACAATGGGAAGTAAAGCTCATATGCTACTCAGGCTGGTGGCTGGAAGGAAGACCTTGGATACTAGGCCCAAGAGCTTTCTGCAAATAATAACACATTAATTATCATTACTCTTTTCGAGTTTGAGAAAACAAATGAATCAGACGGAGATTTGCTTCAGGATGAAATGTCGAAGATGGAACAAAACATTTGTCAGGCTTGAGTTAAAGTCAACAACTAGGGTAATAATACACGGCCAGGCCTAGAGTGATAAAGGCTTGAACTTGGCTGGTGGCAGTGAGAATTAAAACAAAAGGGGAAATTCAAAATAATAAAAGTCTGTACAGAGATAAACTCAAGAGAACATGGTGACTTGGATATAGCAACTGGAAAGTTGGAGAAAAGAGTTAATTCAGTTTTAAGATTTTATGTATCCATGGCCAACAATATATATCTTACTAAAATATAGAGGGGAATCTGGAAGATAGACTAATCCTCGCCTGAAGACATTGCTTCCCCTAATGCTCACAAGTACTACTCATATTGCTGGGCCCTTATTGATTGATCCTAATTGATCTTTATTGTCACTTCCAGACCATATCACCTCCCTCCTTCCTACAGTCCTCAGCTTTGAATCTCAAGTCAGCACACCGTGTCACCTACGTCTTCTCCTTGTTACGGAGAAGAAATTTATGAAGATGTTATCTTTTGGTTTACCAGGGCTCTCTCTAACATTCCTCATGCCATAATTCCAGATGACTTTCATAGATTTAATGGCATTTAACACTGATACAAAGTTTATTACTATATGCCAGGCAATGTTTTATGTGCTCTACGTATATTAACTCATTTAAATCTTAACAACAACCCCATAAAGTAGATAACTACAATCATCACCTCGATTATACAGACAGGAAACTGAGGCACAGGAAAATTAAGTAAATTATACAGGTAGAAGTCTAGTTGATTTGAGTTCCGGCATTAAAGCTCTGAAGTTCATGCTCTTTTTTACTCTGATGTATTAGCGGGTAGATGATTTGTCAGATCTTGACCTTCTCTCCTCCAACAATCTACTTTTGACCCAACTACAACTGTTCACTACTCTGGTCACAACTTAGACACTCTCCATAATTTTAAATATCCTTAATTTCATTTTCAAATATTTCACTCCAACTGTCACCTCCCAACATGCTAGCTCCAAATTAGAACAAAATAAAACAATTCTTTGACCCGGCTCTGACATAGCATTCATTAATCCTATCAGCTTTTTATTATTCCTTACTCCATCATGTCTTACTTTTCTCATTTTACAGCTTAAGATTTAGACTCAATCCTTAATCCGTCTTTCACATGCATACTCAATTCTTTTGACCCTTGTATTTGTTCAGCCAAACTATAGTTCTGGTTTAATTCAACCCTCAATCTAAACATCTAAGTTTATTTTATTTATTTTGAGGGATAGAGAGAGCACAGGCAGGGTTGAAGCAGAGAGAGAGGGAAGGAGACAGAATCCCAAGCAGGCTCTGCACTGTCAGTGCAGAGCCCAATGCAGGGCTCGAACATGCAAACCGTGAGATCATGACCTGAGCTGAAATCGAGAGTAGTATGCTTAACCTACTGAGCCACTCGGGTGCTCCAACCGTTAATATAATCCTAGCCAACATCCACATGGTTGGAACAAGGCTAAGAAAAGAACATACAACCAGACTCCCAGTTTTCATGTTAAACTCATGCCAAGAACCTGAATGTTGCTTGACGGCCATGTTATATCTTCCCAGAACATTTGCTCCGCTAGCCTCCCAAACCAGTGGCTTGCAAAGTTTGGTCCACAGTCTCCTATAAATCCCCATGATCCTTTCAGGGGGCGTCTGTGAAATCAAAGCTATTTTCATAATAGCACTTACATGTCATTTGCCTATTTCACTGTGTTGACATTAGCTCCAAAGGTACAAAAGCAACAGAGGGTAAAATTTGTTGGTGTCTTAGCACAGTCAAGGTACTGGCACAGACCTACAGTAGAAGCCACAAACTAGCACTTGAGGTTAAAAAAATGTCAGTTTCATTTAAGAATGTCCTAGAGGAAGCAGTAAAAATATTAATATCAAATTTCAACCCCTCCATGTATGTCTTTTTAATGACACATAAGGAATTTCTGCTGCCTACTAATGTACAAAAGTTGTTTCTAGAAAAACTACTTGTGCTTTTTTTCTTGAAATACCATTTTTATTTGAAAGAAAAACTGACAGACAGATTATTGCAATGCCTAACTGGGTATCTGGCAGACAGTTTCCTACAAATGAAGAAAGGGAGTCATTTCAAGGAAAACAACTAACCCAACTTGTTGCCAGTGATCAATTTTGGGCTTTCAAATGAAAATTTTGATTATGGACACTTTGTGTTTGCCACTTTGTGCTTTCTAATACTTAAGTATTATTGTTGTTTTTTAATTAAATGAGCATGGTATAAATGAAAATATTTAAAAATATTGTACAATAAAATATGTGAACATGTGGAATATTTACATAACTCAGTGAGCCAATATTTTCCAAATGACCAAAACATGATGCTATAAAATAATGCATGAATAAAAAACCCAAACAAAGCTCAAGACAGACCAATGAATTTCACTGCAACAGTGCAGAATGTTTATTGATATGGCTTATTGCAGCTAACCTTTAAAAGACTGCAGTTCATTGAGCTATATAGTGACAAAGCTATATACAGTTTGTTGTGGTAGAGTGACAAAGAAGATCTATTATCATCTAAAAAGTGATTTCTCCCTTTCCCAATCACATATCTGTGGGAGGCCAAACAAATACAACTGCTTATGACCCCTTCATCTCTGTGACATACTGAGAGTTCAGCAAATCGTACTCTACCATTGTTTTTTGCAGGGAGTTCTCTCCCCCCTCCCCAATCTATTTTATGTTCCCACTGGGTTGTTTGTTTGTTTGTTTGTTTGTTTGTTTGTTTTTTAAAGTTTGTACTTGCTGGTGCAGATGTCTCTTCTCCCTTTACATAGTCATAGTCTCCCTGCTTTCTCTTCTTAGTCTCAACAGAGGGACTAGAGTGATCTTGTAAAATACACAAATCAGATTATGTCATGCTTCCACTTTAATCTTTCAGTGTTTCCCAACTCATTTGTTCTAAAAGTTCTAGTCTTTAGCATGACCTAGATGTCACAAACACAGAGTCTGATTCCCTGTTAACTTTCTGACTTCTGATTTCCCCTTTGTTCACCAGACAGCAGGTGCACTGACGTCCTTATTTATTTATTTATTTATTTATTTATTTATTTATTAACACATTAGGCAGGCTTCAGGATTTTGCATTTGCTCGACCCTCTGCCTTCAGTGCTCCTCCTCCATATTTCCACATGGCTGCTTATCTCACACTTTCAGGACTTTACTCAGATACAACCTCAGCAAGGAAGGACATAACTACCCCTTCTGAAATTGTAACTCCATCTATCCTATTGTTTAGTATTCTCATTCACAGATCTATTTCTTTTCTATAACATTTACTAACATCTAGTGTACTATAGAGCCTCTATTTTTACTTTCTATTATAACTTTCACTATTCTAGAATGCAAACCCTGTGAAGGTAGAGATTTTTCATTATTTTGTACACTGCTCTAACCCATTACCTAGAACAGAGCCTGGCAATGAATGGGACTCAATAACTTTGTATTAATTGGATGAACTGAATAAATGAGTGTCTATAGTATAAAGGCACTGTGCCAGACTCTAGAGACCAAAGGATGAACAAGACATAAGTTCTAACTAAAGAGTTTAAACAGAGTGAGGAAAGAGAGCGTATGGAGCATGTAGTAGGGAAATAATCAGATAATATTGGTTTCCTCCATGTAACTTTATTTGTTGATGTTTCCCTTTAACACCTCAAATGGTTAATGCCCACCTAAATAAAATCCAGTTCAACATAATGTTGGGTTTTTTTTGTTTTGTTTTCATTTTTGTTTTTTGTTTTGTTTTGTTTTGTTTTGTTTTGTTTTGTTTTAGGGGGCAGTGAATTTTAAGCAGGCTCCATGCTCAGTGTGGAGCCCAGTATGGGTTCAATCCCATGACCCTGGGATCATGACCTGAGCCGAAATCAAGAACTGGACACTCAACCATCTAAGCCACCCAAGTGTTCCTCAACATAACGCTTTTATGGTAAAGAACTCCATAACTATATTACCAAGAACACTTTAATCACGTCTGATATATAGAATCATGTTGCTATAGAGAATATAGAAATTATTTTCAATAGAGTTATTTAAAGGGGAGTGAACTGACATTAGCATTATTTCAAGTAGACCTATAATGATATAAATCAGCTATTTGAGGCAGAAAATGAAGAACAAAACCTTCAGTATCCACCAGCCTGGCCCAAATCAATGAAATGTTCCTATTTGGAAACATAACTTGGTTGACACATTTAATCTTTCTAACACATTACTCAAAATTATGTGTGAATTATATATGTAAAGCATAAATGATTTGGCTTAAGAATTTAAAATGCCATCCTCCTTTTTTTTAATGCAAAATGCTAACTGTGGGAACTAAACTAGTTATAATGGCATAGTACATGCTAACGTGAGGCTGCCTTATATATAATAAGGGTCTGGGGGAACTATGTCTGCATGTGATAGTGAAAAAAAATCATGTATTTTACTAAACTCTTCTGTACGATAATAAAAGAGATTGCTAAATACCGAAATGCATACGGATCAATCCAAGGAAATAGATGCTAGAGAAAGTGTCAGAGGAACAAAATAAACTGGCATATTTTAATTGGCTAAATGTCTGCAGAGAATGATAAACAAATTGTAAGAAAGTTATTAGTGATTTAGGGGCACCTGGGTGGCTCAGTTGTTTGAGCATCTCACTGTTGATTTCTGCTAAGGTCATGATCCCAGGGTCATGGGATTGAGCCCCACATAGGGAGCCATGCTGAGCATGGAACCTGCTTAAGATTCTCTCTCTCTCTCTCTCTCTTTCTCTCTCTCTCTCTTTCTCTCTTTCACTCTGTCCCTCCCCGACTCTCACACACTCTCTCTCTCTCTCTCAAAAAAAAAAAATAATAATAAAAAAGAAAGCTATTAGTGACTTTTTATTTCCTTTCATTCACATTACCTAATTCAGGATGGGAAAATTCTTATAACTTTTATATTTTTAATCCTTGTTTTACTTCAATATTTTAATTGGACTGTTTCTTTATCAGTTCTCACTTCTGAATCCTTTTAAATTTAAATTTCTAATATATGTAAGTGAGTTAAGTATTAAGTTTATTATTTGGTTTGGCCTTTGGAAAAACCATTCTGAGTCTTAAATTTAGATGTGTTTGATGTGTTTTTGGTTTACATTTCTAATCAAGAAGGTTTAAGTTCTGCTATTGATAATCTTTTACTTCTTTCCAATTACAAAAATATCTCCTGTGACAGAACCATTCCAGGAAAAAAAAAAAGAAGAAGAAAGTATCTCCTATTCCATGAAATAGTTTGATTTTTAGGGAAGGGATACAAATAAGAATTACCAGGGGAACCGGACATCTCTTCCAATTGACAATTCCCATCGTGCCCATTGATATTTGGAGGTTGCTGTATTGTTATTATGAATGGAGTGATTTTGCCAGATTTTCTCTCATAAGAATATATGTTTGATAATTATATATGACTTCAGAGCTATAGTAAATAAATAATGTAATATAAAAAGCACACATTTATATTCAAATAAATTGAGTACTGCCCAAATCTCACATTTTGGTGTCCTTGTACATGCCAGCAGCTCTGATAGGACCTCTACTCCTACTTCCCTCACACCCTGTCTATCCCTTGTTTTTATTTTTTTTTCCCATTGAAGCCACAAGGGTGGCTTTATTAGTAAAGTACTGGAGTCCCTTACAGAATGTAGGGCTGCTAGGCCTGGAAGCAAGAATGAGAAAGTCTTCAGTAAGCCAGTCGTACTTCCTCTTTATTTCTTATCTCTGCTTCTCTCTGGGTCTTTTATCGACCTTCCCAGCCTGGCTTTTTTGGCTTCCACATATAGATAACGGACTACAGCAGACCTGAATTTACATCCCTCGGTTCAAGTTACACCCTTATAGACTGATGAAGTCCAAATTCCTAATTCCTAGGAGAGAACATCTGGAGCAGTTTGGGTCAGGGGGTTATTTATGGTCTAGTCAATTGTGGCCAGCAGAGAGGATCTAATAATAACAATATGCCTGTCAAGGGCAAATCCCTGGTGGAAGGTGTGGTGAAGGGAAGGGCAATTCTCAGAATATATGGTAACCTTTTACTTGGCTAACATCCTATGAAACCATCAAGGCCTAATTTTGGTGTCATCTTTTCTGGTTAAATCTTTCCATCCTTATCACTATTCCCATATCTGGGGATAAATTCCCAGAATTTAGTGCCACTAATCCAGCACCCATCTTGTCTCCTTCACCCACTGTACAGATACTTTGTCTTTCGACTTTATTACCTCTAGTCCTGTTTTGTATGGTTCTATGGCAAGCCCTTTGGAAATGTTTGTTGAATAAATATATCAATGAATGAAAAAAGATTCATACCTGACCAGCAGTTATTTCTTTGTTTCCCCAGTACCCACAGCAGGCTTTCCTAACAACAACAAAATAAGTGACTTGGAAATATATAGATTGTAAGATTTTTAAAAACAGTGGAATCTATCCTCTTTCTTTAAAAAAAAATATTGAGATACAACTCATATACGATACAATCTGCCCACTTACAGTGTACTGTTCAATGTGCAGAGCTGTGTCAGTTACCACAATTTTAGAACACTGTCGTCAGTCCCTGAAGAAACCCTCTCCTCACCAGCAGTAACTCTCCATTTGCCTTCCTTCTCTCAGCCCGACATAATCACCAATCTACTTTCAGCCTCTACTGACTTGCTTATTTTTGAACTTTCCTACAAGCGGATTCATACGTCACATAATCTTTTGTGACCGCTTTTCATGTTGCGTAATGTTTTCAAAGTTCATCCATGTCTGTATCATGTATCAGAAATTCATTCCTTTTTATGACTTAACACTTTACTATTATATGGATATACCATCTTTTATTTATCCATGCATCATTTGATGGACCTTTGGGTAGTCTCCACCTTCGGCTATTGTGAATAATGCTGTTATGAATGTCCTTGTGTTTTATTTCTCTTTGGTACTGACATAGCTAGAAGTGGAATTGCTGGATCATATGGAAACTTTATGCTTAACATTTTGAAAACTACCAGCCTGCCTAAAGGCTACCCCAGTTTATGAAAAGAGCTGAAGAGACACACGTCCAAAGAAGGAAGATAAATCTTCAATAAGCACATGAAAAATACTCAGTGTCATCCTTAGAGAAATACAAATTAAAACCACAATGAAATATCCCTTCATGTGCACTAGGGTGGTAGCATAATATTCAGTCTATACTGTACCATGCTTTTTAGTTTTTACACACACACATACAAATATTTATTTTCAAGTGTGGAGAACACACTTGCTATACTTACATTTTGTAAAAGTAACTGCAAGCAAGATAGCAGATTTGACTACATTAAAAATTATATATGACGGGAAAAGGTGCAGACATTTTAGAAATCAACAAAACATTTGTGGCAAATATGTTTTGCTTTTATCATTTAATAATTTATCTTGAGAATTATTCTTTATTATTTCTGCTCTATTCTTTGTAATGGCTATAGGATATTCTCTTTTAAGGGCGCCCCATAAAATAGTTCACTGGAATTTCAATACCATTTTATGACTCGTTTAGTTGGTCCAGGTGTTCTACAAATATTTTAAGATGGTTTCTATACATTCATCTTCTATTCAGTCCTGTCGAGATATTTTGTATTTTTACCTTGCATTTTTTTAATTAAATTAGTTATTATCTGAAAGCACTAGTATTCAATAATGCAAACACAAAATGTTAATTGAGGTATTACCACAGGTTGTTTCTACTTTGGCTCAATGAGAACAGACTGACATATCCCTTACAATAGTAGGGAAAAAAAAACAACAACCTTTTTCTTTGATTTTCCAAAACCAAAGAATATAGGTCACTTTTTTGGGGGAGGGGGAGATTTTTTAAAAAGTTCCTAAAAATAATAAGTTCACATATATAATTTAGAGGTTTGGACTCTGTGTGTGCGTGTTTTAAAATTTGTTCTTTTTCATTTATTTAGAAATGCATTCACTTATTTATTTAGGAAATACATATTCTAACTCAAGTTATTGTTTTATGAAACACCTTCCCAGTCACCTATGGACTCATCGACTCATTAGGTGGATCTTACTGGACAGGCAACATTTTTGACTTAATCAGTATCTAGGACTCATAGCCTATCTTCATGACCATAGAGGTTTGCACTTTTAAAAGGTTAAGATATACCAACCTTTTGCTTGTTTCTATATCCTTCTATAAACTCAACACACAAGAACAATTGGCCATCTATCACAAACAGAACACTATAGACATTACTCAAAGAGATTGCTTAAGAGGGAGAACTGGAGAAGATGGTGGGTAGAATCCTAAGAAACAATGAATGACTATGAATGATTGTGTTTATGAAAAGCTGGTAAGAGATTGAAAAGCACAGGAAACTCAGAGAGGATTGTTTCAAGCAATTCCATCTGGCCCAGTCTCCAGGTCATTGGAAATCACTGCCTTTCCCCCTAAATACCTGCCACATTGCCTCTCACATGCCTAATCCTTCCGGTCAATACGCACCTCTCCACATTCTTTCCAGTCCCCCAGTAATGTAAAATCAACCCATCTTGAGTTTCATTACCTCTGTGCACTGCTGGGAGACTGGATAATTAATGTTTTCAAGAAATTTGAACTACTGGGTTAATGATATGCCAGATAATACTTTTATTGTAACAACTGCACACTCTCAAAGGAGCATTAGTGTCAGAATTCAGGTCCCTCAGCAGGATCCCTTGGCAGGGGGGCATATCTTGACCTCTTTCAAATTAGACCGAGTAAGTGATAAGTTACTTTGCCATAGTCTGCTCAAATTTTACATAATCTCTAGCTGTCTTCACATTGAAGATCTTTCTCATAAATTTAAGTTGAGTTAAGGTCTCTGCTAATACAAAGATGTTACAATCTGACATTTATAGTTTGCAGATTTCCCCATGTTTACTATCTCAATGCAGTGATTCGTAGTTGCAAATCCCTTTTTTATTCTTTAAATGGGATCTCAAATACATGAAAGAGCTTTTTAATTTATGGTTAGGGCAGAAGAATTGTTGCATTCTTCAGACGAGGTCATGTTGCCTTGACGTTTACATTATTTTTTCATTTCTGAACGCTAAAATATAATTATATCAATGTTATAGTTCATGTATCTCATATCAAGTGACTAATTTCTCTTGTAGATTTTCTGTTTTAAGAAAAAATTAAAAATTATTCATCATTAAGATGAGATTATCAAGTAGAATTCTAAGATATGACCAGGGAATTATTCAGTCTTCTCTTAATCTGATTATCTCTTCAGAGTCCTCCCAAATTACTTGCAGGTTCTGGCAAATTTTGTCACTTTATATATATTTCCCTTTTTAGAGATTTCTTCTTGAAAATTATATTTAATCTCAAATAAGCAGCATAAAAATAGACTGTGAATCTTGTAGAATATATTCATCTAATAGGCAGTGGTGAAACATTCTCATGAGATAATGTAAATATTTTGTCTCTTTAGAGCTACCCCTCAAGCTGAAGTTGGAGACGGATAAGGCTGTTTCATGAAATTTTGTCTTGGCTTTTAGTCAAATCTGATTGACTTTTTCCCTAACATCATATTTTTCCACTAATTTCCATAGCCCTGAAAATTCACTGGTCAAAGTATAAATATATTACAACAAGTATTTTGGTATTACACAGATAGTTTCAGAGTGCTACAAAGATGTTAATATAAATTTCTAAGAGTAGAGTGGAAAGTAAATCTCTCTCGCTCCCTTTCTGAATTTGCCTTTAGAATGGTTACAATGATTTTTTCTATGAGAAATTGAGTACATACTTTTTTTTTATTTTCACAACAATCCTATTTATCACTAAATCACAGATATTTTTATTATAGTTAAAATTTCTTAGTATTTTAAATGACATAATAATGTACTTTGTGATATAAGCAAAATAATACACTAAAAGAATGCATGTATGTGTCATTTGTAAATATATTCTCCCATTCCATCTGATGCCTTTTAGTTTTGCTGATGGCTTCCTTCACTGTGCAGAAGATTTTATCTTGATGAAGTCCCAAAAGTTCATTTTTGCTTTTGTTTCCCTGGCCTCTGGAGACATGTCAAGTAAGAAGTTATTGTGACCAAGGTCAAAGAGGTTGTTGCTGGTTTTCTCCTCTAGGATTTTGATGGCTTCCTGTCTTACATTTAGGTCTTTCATCCATTTTGAGTGTATTTTTGTGTATGGTGTAAGAAAGTGGTCCAGACTCATTCTTCTGCATGTTGCTGTCCAGTTTTCCCAACACCGCTTGCTGAAAAGACTGTCTTTATTCCACTGGATATTCTTTCCTGTTTTGTCAAAGATTAGTTGGTGATACCTTTGAGGGTCCATTTCTGGGTTCTCTGTTCTGTTCCATTGATCTATGTGCCTGTTTTTGTGCCAGTACCTTACTGTCTTGATGATTACAGCTTTGTAATACAGCTTAAAGTCCAGAGTTGTGATGTGTCCAGATAGAGGGTTAGTATCCAAAATCTATAAAGACTTCTCAAAATCAACATCCAAAAAAACAAATATTCCAGTGAAGAATTGGGCAAAAGAAGGGATAGACATTTTTCCAAAGAAGACATCTAGATGGCTAATAGGCACATGAAAAATGTTCAACATCATTCATTATCAGGGAAATACAAATCAAACCTATAATGAGATACCACCTCACACCTGTCAGAATGGCTAAAACGAACAACTCAGGCAACAACAGATGTTGGTGAAGATGCAGAGAAAGAGGAACGCTTTTGCACTGCTGGTAGGAATGCAAACTGGTGCAGCCACTCTGGAAATCAGTATGGAGGTTCCTCAAAAAAATAAAAAAAATAGAACTACCCTATGACCCAGCAATTGCGCTAGTAAATATTTATCCAAAGGATAAAGGATATAGGAGTGCTGTTTCGAAGGAGCACATGCATCCCAATGTTTATAGCACCACTATCAACAATAGCCAATGTATGGAAAGAAACCAAGTGTCCACTGATGGATGAATGCATAAAGAATATGTAATATATATATATATATATATATATATATATATATATAATGTATATATATATTATACAATGATATAATGTATAATTATAATGATGTATAATGTAATAATGTATATATAATATATGTAATGTATAATATATATTATACATTATATATTATACAATATATATAATGTATAATTATAATGATGTATAATGTAATAATGTATATATAATATATATAATGTATATATTATACATTATATATATTATACTATATATAATGTATATATATTATACATATATATGTATATATATTATATACTATAAGATGTGTGTGTGTGTATATATATATATATATATATATATATATATATATATATAATGGAGTATTACTCAGTGATCGAAAAGAATGAAATCTTGTCATTTGCAACAACGTGGATGGAACTAGAGTGTATTACGCTAAGCAAAATAAGTCAGTCAGAGAAAGACAAATATATGATTCCACTCATATGTGGAATTTAAGATACAAAACAGATGAACATATGGGAAGGGAAGCACAAATAAGATAAAAACAGAGAGGGAGACAAACCATAAGAGACCCCTAAATACAGAGAACAAATTGAGGGTTGCTGGCAGGGTGTTGGGTGGGGGATGGGCTAAATGGGCCAGGGGCATTTAAGTAAGACACTTGCTGGAATGAGCACTGGGTGTTATAAGTAAGGGATGAATCACTAAATTCTAATCCTGAAATCATTATTACACCATGTGTTAACTGACTTGGATTTAAATTTAAAACAAAAAAGAATGCATGTATGTGCAATGAACATCCCTCCCACATCCCCATCTCCTCTCACACCAGGTGTAACGCATGTGGAAAACCCACTGTGACACTCTTCCAACACCTTTCTCCTTATTGACTAAATGTAGGTAGGCATAAATGCACATCTAGACAGGTATTTTATTACCTGGGTTTTAAAACTAATACATAATTATACTACATATTTTACTCTGCACTTGCTTAGTTTTAATTAAGAAAATGTCATGGATATTCCTACAGTTCCATATAAGCATCCACTATATTACACAAAGTCTCAAGGAACTCAGAAAGATAAGGGGCAAAGACTATGAATAGAAAATACAAAGAAAAAAAACAAGTGAATATCTGAAGTGCTGATTAACATGAAAAATTTCAAACTTGCTGGTAATAAGGGAAATGAGAAAATATTGGCAAATTAAGTTAGGATGTTTGTCACAGATGAAGATGTAGAAAAAAAGAGTAAAGAGTAAGTTACATTCCTTTAAAGATGATGTGGCGATATCCATTGAATAAATCTACTTGCAAAATAATCTATTAGTTAGCTACCTATCAATCTACTTATCATCTATCTATCATCTATTTATCTTTTTTTTTTTACCTTTTAACCCAGTAATCCTAATTGTCTAACTTCTATACGGAATAGAATAGTCTATTTTATGGAACAGTCCATAAAAATGAAAACACTAGTATTCGAAAGATAGGCACAAGATATTCGTGGGAGGTGTTACCATAGGTCATAGGAGTCATGTTGGTTGAGAGGGATGGAGAAGGGAAAAGATACAGTCAACTGACAGAAAAATAAAAGACTACTACAAAGAAGAAATGTGTTATGATCCTATTTATGTCAGGTTATTTTATATGTACATGTTCATCTTCATTAGTACCCTAGGAGAAAAGTTAAGTTCCATATCAACCTGTTATTTCATATTATCCAGGATAACACTATCTTAGATATTTTGGTAAAATGTCATATTTTAACTATTTGAAAACAATTACAGTAAAAATGATTCCCTGACTGAGAGTGTCTCAATGCACATAACACCAGGTACGCAAGTTTTCCAAGGTTCACAATCAGTGTATTTCCACAGTATTTTCATTTGAGGTAATGAGGCCTATCTTTTAGAGCTATTAAATGAGGAATTAAAATAAGTCCATAGTTTACAGGCATATCTAGTGTTATTGCACTTTGCACCTACTATGTTTTTTATATATTGAAAGTTCGCAGTAACCCCGTGTAGAGCAAGTCTATCTGCACCTTTCTCCAACAGCATTTGCATCCTTTGTGTCTCTGTGTCACATTTGGGTATTTCTCACAATATGTCAAAATTTTTAATTTTTATTATATTTGTTATGGTGATCTGGGATCAGTGATCTTTGATGTTATTACTGTGATTGTTTGAGGGCGCCATGAACCGTACCCATATGATGGCGAACCTAATCAATAAACTGTGTATATTCTGACTACTCCACCGACTGGCCATTTCCCCATCTCTCTCGCTCGCCTTGGGCCTCCCTCTTCCCTGAGATACAACAATATTGAAATTAGGCCAGTTAACAACCTTAAATGGCCTCTGAGTATTCAAGCGAAAGGAAGAGTCGCATGTCCCTCACTGTAAATCAAAAGCTAGAAATGATTAAGCTCAGCGAGGAAGCCATGTCAAAAAACACAGGCTAAAAGCTAGGCCTCTTACACCAAACACTGAACTGCTTTGTGAATGCAAACGGAAGGTTCTTGAAAGAAATTCAAAGTGCACCTCTGGTGAACACACAAATGATAAGAAAGTGAAACAGACTTAGTGCTGATATAGAGGCAATTTTAGTGGTATGGGAAGATCAAACCAGCCACCACATTCCCTTAGGCCAAAGGCTAATCCAGAGGAAGTCTCTAACTCTCTGGAACTCTATGAAGGCTGAGGGAGGTAAGGAAGCCATGGAGCAAAAGTTTGAAGCTGGCAGAGGTTCATGAGGTTTAAGGAAAGAAGTCGTCTCCACAACATAAAAGTGTACGGGGAAGCAGCATGTGTTAATGTAGAAGCTGCGGCAAAGTCACCCAGGAGATCTAGCTAAGATCATTAATGAAGGTGACTATGCTAAACAAGAGGTTTTTAATGTAGAAGAAACGATCTTCTATCGGAAGCAAATGCCATCTAGTTCTTTTCTAGCTGGAGAGAAGTCACCTGTTTTCAAAACTTCAAAGGACAGGTTCACTTTCTTTTTTTTTTAGGAGCTAACATAGCTGGTGACTTTAAGTTAAAGGCAACGCTCATTTAGCATTCAAAAAATCCTAGAGCCCTTAAGAATTAGGTGAAATCTATTTTGCCTGTGCTCTATAAATGGGAAAGCAAAGCCCAGATGACAGCACATCTTTTACAACATAGTTTACTATTTATTTGAAGCTCACTGTTGGGATCTACTGCTAAGAAAAAAAGATTCCTTTCAAAATGTTACTTCTCATGCATGTAAAGCATGCATGTCACCCAAAAGCTCTGATGAGATGTACAAGATTAATGTTTTCATGCCTGCTAACACAACAACCATTTTGAAGCCCATGGATCAAGGAGTCATTTTGACATTCGAGTAGTATCATTGAAGAAATACATTTCATAAGGTTATAGCTACCATAGGTAGTGGTTCCTCTGATGGACCCAGGCAAAATCCATTGAAAACCTTCTGGAAGGGATTTACCATTCTAGATGCCATTAAGAACACACGTGATTCATGGAGAAGATGTCAAAATATCAACATAAACAGGAGTTTGGAAGAAGGTGATTCCCATCCATACAGATGACTTGAGGGATTCAAGACTTGAGTGGAGGAAGTAACTTCAGATGGGGTAGAAATAGCAAGAGAACTAGAATTAGAAGTGGAGCCTGAAGATGGGACTGAATTGTTGCAGCCTCATGATAAAACCTGAGCAGATGATGAGTTGCTTCTGTGAATGAGGAAAGGAAGTGGTTTCTTGAGATGGAATCTATTCCTGGTGAAGATACCTTGAAGAATGTTGAAATGACAACAAAGGAGTTAGAAGATTACAGAAACTTAGCGGATAAAGTAACAGCAGGATTTGTCAATTAATCTGGCAGACCTCATTGTTGCCTTATTTTAAGAAATTGCCACAGTCACCCCAACTTTTAGCGACCACCACCCTGATCAGTCAGAAGCCATCAACATCAAGGCAAGAGCCTCCACCAGCAAAACAGATTATGACTCCCTGAAAAGTCAGATGATGGATAGCATTTTTTAGCAAGAGTACTTTTTAAGGTATGTACATTGCTTTTTTAGACACAATGCTATTACAGACTTAATAGACTATAGTATAATGTAAACATAGCTTTTATATTCACTGGGAAACCAAAAAATCATTTAACTCGCTTAATTGCAGTATTCACTATATTGTGGTGGTCTGGAACTGAAACTTTGGTATCTCTGAGATATGCCTTACATTGTGTTGTTGCATACCATAAGTAACAAACACATTTTCTCCATATTTCTACCCTGTCCATTTCCAGAAACCTCTGGTCCCTTAAGATTTCTTCCATTCTTTTTCCAATGTCCTTGTGGGGCATTTTATGCATCCACATTTAGTGTTGGCCTTTTAGCCTGGGTGGCTCAGTCAGTTAAGTGTCCAACTTTGGATCAGGTCATGATCTCACTGCTCCTGAGTTCAAGCCCCGCAATGGGCTTTATGCTGACAGCTCAGAGCCTGGAACCTGCTTCAGATTCTGTCTCCACCTCTCTGCTAAATAAATAAATAAATAAATAAATAAATAAATAAATAAATAAAGTTGGCCTTTTATAGGGCACCTGGGTGGCTCAGTCGGCTCAGGTCATGACCTCACGGTTCACGGGTTCAAGCCCCACATCAGGCTTGCCGCCCTCAGCGTGTCAGTGCAGAGTCCAAATCCTCTGTCCCCCTCTGTCTGACCCCTGCACTCTCCCAAAACTAAGTATCAAAAAAAATGGATAAACACTCAAGAAAATTTTAAAGTTGGCCTTTATCAACTGTGCCACGAACACCCATCATTGCGGATGAGGGGCTAGTGTTTGTGCTTGTGGTTACCACTGCATTTCCAGCCTCCCACTGCTTTGGATTCAGCTGCCTAACCGCCACGCCTCCGCTATCATTTCATATTGGGTGTGAATTAAGAGACAAGTTACCCAAGAGAGGCTGAGGAAACACGCTGCTGTGTTCGCTCTAATAATGCTGTGCTGTGATACACGTATGCCAAAGCCACACTGCGTTATTCATCACATCAGGATGCTAATACTCTCACTGCCTTTATGTTAAGCTTTGTAAAAGTGGAAACATTTTTCCCTTTCTAGGTTTTTTGGGTAGTCTGATGATTGAATTTACATAAAACAAGATTCACAGAAAAAAACCCAATTTCTTATATACAGGGCCTCATACAAATATGAAACCCAAAGAGCAGCGGTGTAACTGAGGCTTATATAACATCCTGAGCTAAAGAAAGGGTTGGGGATCTGGGGATCTAAATGGGAAGAAGGCCATCCACTGGAAGGCAGAGGAGAAGTTTGGAAAACAAAGGTTGCCCTGTTAAGCAGATAAGTTTTTCAGGTAAAAAGGTATCTCTGGTAATGGCTCCTTTCCCGGGATGGATCCCTTTCCAAAGTAAACTTGGGCAGTTAAGGGGGAAGGAAAGAACTTTCTCTTAATCTCCTGGGTTTTGATTGCCTTTAGCTCAAAATAATTTTTTTAAGTTTATTTATTTATTTTGAGAGAGAGAGAGAGAGAGAGAGAGAGGCAGGAAGGGGCAGAGGGAGAGACAGAATCCCAAGCAGGCTCTGCACCCTCAGCACAGAGCCCAACATGGGGCTTGAACTCACAAACTGTGAGATCATGACCTGAGCTGAAAGCAAGAGTCAGAAGTTTAACTGACTGAGCCATGCAGGCGCCCCTTAGCTCAAAATAATTCTTATGCTAAAGAAATATTGTGCAGTAGCAAAATCTGCTCCCTTTCAGTTTTCAGATATCTCACATTGATTTTTATTTGAAAATAATTCTTGACACTTTTATTTGTACCTCTGCCCTTAAGATGCATAGGCAAATCTATAAGGGGCTTGAAATAAGACCCAAAGTCTCATGAATATTAGTGTGGTTTATTTACAATTTCCGTTGTTTCCTGGGGTGAAGACTCCCTCACCCAAAGACTCTATCTCTGGTAAAAGTTAAAGTCACGAAGCCAGCTTGCATAGTTAAGTTTATGCCCCAACTAATAGGAAAAGGTAGCAATGTTTCTCTAGAAGAAGCTGCCACCTGTAAAATACACTAAGCTACACAGGAGGGTTTACAGCTCTAAACAGAGACATTCTTATTACCTTGGAGTAACTCTGGGATTTATTGCCATTGTGATTGCCTAATATTTTGCAAAAAGTAGATCCTGATTAAATTGTTCTAAGTTATATGTGCATTTTAATAGATGTTTTCACTGATGTCATAAATTTTAATATGATTTGGCTTTATTTCTAGGGCAAGAAAATAGTTAATTTCCGACTGAAATGAGTTTTTAAATTGGTTATTACTGAACGTTAAGTGAAATATTAAACTTTTTCTGAATATCTTATAATTTACAAATTTTGATATGGGAGTTGGAAATGGGTCACTTAAGAAACAAATGATATACAGATTAGGTTACAGAACATCTTGAGGTAATACAAGTCTTTCACTTTTCCTATCAGGATTTTTAAAAATTCTGTTTTTCAGCCTTTTGGTTTATAGCATTACAGATACTTTCAATGAAATTAGAGCCTTGTAATTCTACACAGGGTGCAGTTTTTCACAGCACAATAAATATAAAAACTGTACCTGTATCTTGGGTCTTCTTGTAGCTCCTTGGGAGGAATAATTGTCCAAACAAAAACTTTTAACTGCTTCAAGTTATTGAACTGTTTAGATTACTTTCTTTTTGTAGAAGTAATAAAACTAATCGCGAAACTAAGCCAGTGAAACTTGTCACATACTCAGAGTTACAAATAATTTTGTTTAAGGCTGATGTAAAGCTAAACATTTGTTACCATGAAAAGCGTATTTGTTGAACAGCCAATAAAGTTCAAAGACCTGGAGTTTTGCAGCCGGGCACTTTCTCGATGGAGAGAGGTGTTTACTGCAAACTGCCTTCTCTTTTGCCAATTAGCACCTGCCCATGATTTGGTCAGAAGACCCCTGCCAAGCAAAGTGTTTGCAGAGAATTTCTTTTTCACTGATAAAATGGAAAAGGTTATATAAATTTTGTATTGTGTTTTTATTGAAAGTGATCCAGGGTAGCATTTTTAGTAATAACATTTACTATGGAATACATAATGGTTAAAAAGAAAGGAATTTCTCTAACTTTTTCCATTCATTTTTTAAAAATACTGATAAACTAAAAGGTCAGTGAGCACTTAGAAACACTTGTGATTTTTTTTACACAACGTTTTTATGAATGCATTGATTTTCTATGTTGGTATACGTAAAAATGTTAGAGCAGTGTGTTAAAGTGTACCTAATTATCATATTAAAGTCAAGCAATTCATTTTCCAAGTGACTGGAAGCAGTTGTTTACTTACATGAGTCTTTTAAAATCTTATAGTTGATCTCTAACAAAATAAATTTTTCTTTCATTACATTGTGACTCTTTTGAGGGCCTGAGTGCTTCGACAGGATCATAATATAATAGGCAATGTGTAAAATTCTATAGTTAGAGAAGGGTAATGGTATATGACAGTGAATCATAAATCATTATCATGGAAGAATAGATTTTAGTGCATATAACCATGTTTGTACCAATTTTGAATCATGGAGTAATAGAAACTGCTTAATAGTGAGTTATTATATAACTGGTTTCCACTCCTCTGCAACTACTTTGCACTTGGTTTCAGTTCCCACTACTTATTTAAGGGGTGGTTAGATTTTAACTGGAAGAGAGTGGCATTTCAGTGACTTTCTGAAAAAAGATATATAAATCTACCAGATGAAATCAATAAGTTTTGGAAATTTCTGACATTGCGGTAGTCCAAAGCAATGATTTTCCAAAAGGACTAAATTTAAAATTCAATGCATCTTCTTTCAAAAGAACTTTTTAAGTTTACCAATTACACTGGTATGTTTCAGTGAAACCTATTGTCATGAACATAACTTTTCGACAGCATATCAAATATCCCATAATATACAGAACATTTTGCATATTAAATATTTAATATGTCACATTATAAAGGGAGAGTTTTTATTTAACTGTTATTCTATTAACAAGATATTAGCCCAATAATATTACTTTATAGCTTCACTTTTTTTACTTTGATTTGGACTTTTAGGTATGTTACTGCTTGTCTAACAATTCTGCCAAGATTTGAGTGATGATACTGGGAAATTACTGATATCATCATGAAGAGTTCTGCATAAAAGAAACCAAAAGTAAGTTAACAGGACATTGAATGTAACATTAATTGCTATAATTTTTTTTCCAGATTTTCCTCCCAGCAAGAACAGGCATTCCACAGAAAACTGATCTGGCATATTTTAGAGTAAGGCTGGGGAGAGAAGTATGTTAAAATTTTGAATCATGTTTCTCTAGAATTTGTAGGTTTATATCCATGTAACTTGAAGCCTACCCATATATTCAACATTTGGTATCTTTTTGGTAGTATACGTAATAACTTTGTATTTCCATTTTTAGAGTTACCAAATAAAAATTTCTATTTTCTGCTCTTATTACCCCACTAAGAGTTAATTTGTTCAACATTTATTTTTATGTATTATTTACCATGTTAAGCATAAAGAAATAAAAATAAACCACAAGTTCTACTGCCAAATGATCACATACACGTTTGGTAAGGAAAATAAATGTTAAACAGTTGATTATACAAAATCTATACAGCCATTCAAACAGAGATATGTACAAAGTGGGGTCCCTAAGTGAGAGAGAATCAACAAAGCCATAGCTATGAGAAATAACAAGGAGGAGAAACACAATTTGTTATGAAAGATCAGATATAAAAAGTTTAGATAATTTTTTTGAGATGTAATTCACACACCCTATAACTTACCCATTTACATTATCAAACTGAATGGTTTTCAGTATATAGACAGAGTTTATGAACATCACCTCAATCTAATTTTGTAACACTGAAAGATGTATTTATTGAAAGACATTACAACACATATTACAAACATTTGAAGTTCAAATAATTTGCAATTTAGAAGAAATATTGAAACACATTTTGGGCTGATTGCCTAAAAACCGTTATGAATTACTTGGCATATTTCAAACACAGTTGCAAATGACACATAACTTGAAATTCATTCTCCCTTGAATTAATGCTGACTACTAGATGGATGGACTTAGAAGAAATAATTTTCCAACCTTAGTAACATTCAATGTCCCTTTTGATAAGAATGGAATAGAGCAAGGTAAGAATAATTCAAATATAATACATTTCATTCAGGCTTACATTTTGTGTGTTCACTTTTAGAAGAAATGAATTATTTATTATGAGATATACAAAACAATCCTAACTTCACTTGAGAACTAAGAGCATGGCTTACTACTTAATGATCAGGGTTACCTATTGATTCATTAAAATATTCACAACATACTCATATTCAAATTCAAAATTCTGGAGTTTCTTTTTGTAGGCTATTCTGACTTAATGTAGATGTTTCCATGTTTAAATAAGTGGTAACTTTACATTTCACTGGCCTAAAACACAAGTTTCATACACACATATACACACAATATTCCATGGATTTATTTTGATTAACCAGGACCCATTTGATGTAAAAAGTAAGTAATTTAAGTGCACTGTAGATACATTTTACTTCTATAGTCCAATGCAAACTTGGAGCATTATACCTAGGTTACTTCAAACCCAACACGTTAACGTAAATCTTTTATGATCTCCCCCCTCCTTTTTGTTTGAGAAGTGAAGCAGAGGATACAAGTCTGGAGGAAGACAGAAACTGAACTGTGCTTTAGTTAAAAGTGGTACATTGGCAAAATTCAAAACTAATGTGGATTTGATAATGAAAATTTGAAATGTGAAGTTTTTGAGATTTGAATTCTTTTAGTGTTTCATTCTCATACATCACACACCATTTAAATCAATTTTCTTGAATGAGAAAATTCAGATATAACTGTATCATTTGTACAGGTGTCCAGTGACTCATCTAATGATTCATAAAAATTCCACTGCTGGACTCTCAAAATGATTTTATAAGCCTTTTGTTGTCGAACACCTGGCTTTTCAGAAAGAATGGATTAACTAAAAAATATGTAGTGTTAATAAATGTGTTGATCTAATGCACTTTACTCGAAAATTTATATTTAGAATATGAAAAAGAAACCCAAACATTTATATATAGTTGATGCTTGAACAACACGGATTTGAACTGTACAGGTCTACCTGTACGGGTTTTTTTTTTTTTAAACAAATATATTGGAAAGTATTTTGGAGGTTTGCAACAATTCGGAACAACTTGCAGATGCACCACATAGCCTAACGTATTGAAAAGATTAAGAAAAACTTAGGTATGTCATTAGTGCATAAAATATATGTAGATGTGAGTCTATTTTGTCATTGACATAAAGTATGTACAAATGTATTGTAAAATGGTAAGATTTATCAAAACTTTCACACACAAACACTCGTAGACCATACACAATGCCATTTGTAGTGGAGAGAAATATAAACAAATGTAACGATGCACTATTAAATCATAACTGCATAAATTAATTGTAGTACATACTATACTACTATAATAATTTGGTAGCCACCTCCTATTGCTATTACGGTGAGCTGAAGTGCTTTTTGATTATCTGCTTAAAACGCAGTGTGATGCTAATGATCTTTGTGTGAGCAGTTAGTCTCGCCAGTAAATTGCACATCGCGGTAAAAAGTGATCTTTCCTGGTTCTTGCAAATTTTTCTTTGTGTTTAGTGCAATACCCTAAACTTTGAGTAACACAATAGGACCCATATGAAAGGCCACTAATGATGCTGGGAGTGCTCTAAAGAAGTAGAAAAAAGTCATGACATTACTAGAAAAAGTTGAATTGGTTGAGATGTACTGTAGACTGACACCGGCAGCTGTAGTTGTCTGCCATTTTAATTTCAAGTTAACGATTCCAGCATAAAGACCGTTGTAAAAAAAGAAAAAGAAATTCATGAAGCCATAGTTGCAACTATCCTACCAGAGGCAAAAACCTTGAACTTTTTGCAAAATTCCTTTTTTATCTCATATTGAAAATGCAGCTTTTATGTGGGTGGCAGGTTGCTATAAGAAAGATATATGCACAGACTCTAATAAGATTCAAGAAGTCATTTATAATAACTCAAAACAAAAGCAAGGTAAAAGATCTAAAGCTGGAGAATTTAATGCCAGCAAAGGATGGTTTGATAATTTTAGACAGAAATTTGGCCTAAAAAATGTCAAGATAAAAGGAGAAGCATCTTCTGTCAAACAAGAGGCAATTTTATTAAGAAAATCATTGAAAAGAAAGGATATCTTCCTGAACAGATTTTTAATGGAGATGAAAATACCCTATTCTGGAAAAAAAAAAAGCCACAGAGGACATTTGTTAGTAGGGAATGGAAATGAGCACCAGAATTTAAGACAGGCAAGGATAGACTAACTCTACTGTTTTGTGCAAATGCAGTCCAGTTTATGATCACGACTACCCTTAACTTTAAAGCCACTCACCCCTGAGCCTTCAAAGGGATAAGATGAATACCACCTGCCAGTTTTTTGGTTGTATAACAACAATGCCTAGATAACAAAAACCCTTTTTCTGGATTGGTTCCATCAATGTTTTTTTGTCCCTGATGTCAGGAAGTACTTTGTCAGTATGGCACTGCCTTTTAAACATCTTTTGATATTGGACAGCATCCCTGGCCACCCAGCATCCCATGAGCTCAACATCAAGGGTGTCAAAGTGGTCTACTTGCACCCAAACATAATGTCTGTAATTCAGCCATTAGATCAGGGGGTCTTAAGGTCCTTTAGGGTTCATTACACATGGTACTGTATGGGAAGGATTGTCAACATTATGGAAGAAAACCCCGACAGATAGAACATCATGAAAATCTGGAAGGATTACATCATTGAAGATGCCATCATTGTTGTAGAAAAATCCATGAAGGCCATCAAGCCCAAAATAATAAATTCCCACTGGAGAAAACTATATCCAGATGTTGTGCATGACTTCACAGGATTTATGACAAAGCCAGTCAAAGAAATCATGAAAGAGATTGTAGATATGGCAAAAAAAAAAAAAAAAAAAAGGAAAGGGATGAAGAATTTCAGTCTATGGCTCATGGAGAAATTCAAGAGCTCACAGACACTACACCAAAAAATTAACAGAAGACGATTTGTTGGAGATGTGTGACCTCACACGGTGCCAGATGATGAAGAAGATGACACAGAAGAAACAGTGTCAGAAAACAAATTGACATTACACACCAGCAGAAAGAGCTCCAGTTGGTCAAGACTACTTTCAATTTCTTTTATGACATGGACCCTTTTATGATATTGGCACTGATTGTGAAGCAGATGGTAGAAGGATTGGTACCATATAGAAGCATTTTCAGGGAAGTAAAAAAGCAAAAAGACAGAAGTTACGTCTTTCTGTGAAGTTACACCCAGTGTGCCTGCCTCTCCCCATCTCTTCCATCTCCTCCACCTCTTCTGCCTCTGCCACCTTGAGACAGCAAGACCAATGCCCCCTACCTCCTCCCCCTCAGCTACTAAATGTAAGGATGATGAGGATAAAGACCTTTATTATAATCCACTTCTACTTAACGAAGAGTAAATGACCATCATGGTGTACGGTAAAATGTATCTGTTGTGTGTGTATATGAATGTCTTTGTGTGAATATCTAATAACTGTACAGCAAGAACTGTTTGAGACGTTTTTGTGTCATCACCATTATTGTCGCCTAAGTGTTCGCCATGTAGAACATCGTGCGCAAGACTTGGATGGAAGTGGATAGCCTATCCTTACATAGGCACGAGGTAAGTGATATTTCATTAAAAATTAACAATGGGTTCATTTTCTTACTGTTTTATAACTTTGCATTCAAAAACTTACATTACCGTATGTATTAGATTCATTCATTAGTACGCGGGCTAGGCTACTATGAAGTAATCATTATCAATTATACTAGGCTACCATAAAGCAATCCTATTACAGCTTCCTCATTACCAATGCATGAATCATTATACCTGTAAATAAATATGAATTTCTTTTTCACATTATCTTTTCATTTTTGATGTCTCATGTTATTAATATATACAACATGGACAGTGTTTTGTGTCATATAAGACACTATTAATGTAGGGACCAATACACAAATGATTCCTCTTGTAAGCAGATGACATAAGTTGATGATATTGGTAAGTACGGTATAGTGTTATAAATGTATTTTTCTTTCTTATGATTTTAACATCATTTTCTCTTCTCTAGTTTACTTTATTGTAAGGGCCCAGTATATAAGAAGGGGTCAACTGTCTTTGAAAATTATACTTTAGGAAATTATTATAATTACGTTATTATTAAATTCATAAGGAAGAACCACAATAAATTCCTGGAATTTCTTTCCTATGATATATATCAAACAACGGCTTTTAATTATGACTATAATAAAAATCACAGATAGATAAAGGACTAAAGCAATAGGATTATAAAGAATATAAATCTTACAAGGGATCCTAGAACTTACATACCAGGGCTTGGAGCCCATGCACAACTCTTTGTCAACTATTCATTCCACCCCCATTTGAGTACCTTTAGTTTTGGGAAAATATATGGCCCTGAACTGGTCTAAATTTTCTTATTTTGATTAGAAACATTCTCCAGTTTATCTATGATGCTTTAAAAATATGCCGCTAAGAACAAAACTAACTACTCCACATTCCCTCCATTACCATGAATTTGTCATAAATATCCACTATTATTAGAACAATTTTTCTTGCAAAGTACCACCAGAGAAAGGAAAATAGTTACTCTTGATCTTAATTCCCAACAATCGTGAAAATTTCAATGAGTGTTTTTTTCAAAACACAACATAATGCCTACTAAAGGTGTTATTTAATGTGATCTTAATTTATAGAATAACTACTTTCTGTTAATGGTCATGTTTATTAGAAAACAATAATGGATGCTGCTTATTTGTGATTTCATAAACATTACTGTTTAGGAGAAGATCAATGTGGGATTTGATGTTAAGACAGGAGTCAACTTATAAAAAAATATTGTGTTTAGTACGGTTGATCCTCATAAGATGGTATTATGACTAAGTGAAATTTGGCACGATGGTTCTCTGCTTTTAATGGTAATGTATACGTGAGGTTGAAATATGTTATCCTTCTTTCAAAGCAGTGAAAAATTGGAGCAGAAAATTTTTTAATTTTCTAAAGAGGAACATCGTTTTAGGTTTATTGAACTTTTTACACAGATCTCTTTCCAATAAGTTTTGCTGCTTCGGAAATCACAACACACCATGAAAGCAAATTCTTTAGCATGGAACAAATCTGGACTAATGAGAAATCCTTTCTCTATGGCCAAATCACAGTAGAACCTCTCTGTAAAACACAAATTGGCAGTAAGCACCACAGAAGAAGGCATTTGTGGAAAAGTTTTACAGGGTAGAGGAAAGTATTCTCAAAGAAGCAACACTCTCTTCATTTGTTTAATGATTCTTAAGGCAGCAATTTACTTTATCTTATTTCTGTTTAATATAGTTTCTTATCGGCAGCAAAAAGTGGGGGTTTCAGACTGTACATGATTCACCGGTGAGTATTTCTCCTTCATTAACAAGGTGGTGTTTTGAATGGATTATTATGTTTATACAAAAAAATTATCTCAACTCATCAACTCACATTAACTATGAAGACTTCTTTGCCTTCTCCCTTGCACCAAGTGGAGAGAATTTGAAAGCTGTTAAAATGGAAAGGAATTAGGCATTTGGTAAAGTATCAGTTTTATATAAAACATGTAATTCTCCTGGCATGCATGTCTGAGAAACCAGCCCAGACCAGAAGAACTGCACAGCTCAGGCAATCCAAAATACCCAACTGCAGAATCATGAGTTAAATAAAAGGTTGTTGTTTTAAACTACTAATTGGTAGAGTGGTTTGGTACTCAATAAAAGCTAATTGCTACAAGATTTAACCTTACCTGGCTGATTTCAGACTTTGAAAGCCCAAATATGCATCTGATCAGCTCAGTTCATGGAAACAAGTAAAAGCTCTTAAAATATCTTCAATTATACAAATAAGAAACAAATGAGAGAAAATATATAACATCAAAAGAATAGTGATACAGCATCTGGATTTTTGGTTTACAACTCACTGGAGTTAGAAATAAGGGTTGACTATTTATAAAACTAAAGGAGTATGACAGTGAATCTGTATAGAAACAGAACTAAGCCAAGTCTTATTTTTACATTGCATCTAATTTAGGAAAATAGAACTATAATCATGGAAACCAGCAGTCATTAAAAAAGGTTAGAAACATTGTAAAGCAATAACCCAATGGAGAAAGAATAAGTTAGAATGGAACAGAAGAGAATAAGTTAATGGAAATTATAATGAGGGAACGTACACAATTTTCTTAAGGAAGAACTTTGACAGATTAATAAAGACAAACTTGTTTTTAGTAAGAAAAAGAATAGTGCATATTCTTGCATTCTGCATTCTGATTTCAAGTAGTACCGCTGTTCTAATAATGTGTCCCAGAAATGGAGAAATAGCATTCCCAAAAGCAGAGCAATTATTAATAGTAATACCATAAAGAAAACTATAATTTTTCCACTGTTGGAAAATAATATGTCAGCATCTACCTCCAATATGTTTTCAATATTACGTTGAATTTATTTGAGGCTATATGGCAATACTGTTAAGCACTATGAGAAAACAATCTGAATATTTCATGTTCACATACATTGTGAATGCTAATTTTATCATATACTATCTATTTGCATGCTGTGTAACAATCTCAAACAGTGGCTTGAAAGAATAACAACCATTTATTTAGTTTGCAAGTCTGGGTTCAGGTAGGCAGTTCTGGCCTAAGGTCTGTTACCAGATTGCAGTCAGCGAGTGAGGGGGTCATCTCAAGGGTTCTTCATGCACTTATCTGTTACCTGAGCTGGGCAGATGCAAAGAGCTGGACTTCTGTGGGCATCTATCTCCCTGCCTTGATGGGACCTGCCTATGTTGTCTTTCCATATGGTGGAACCCAGCAGAAGCTACCTGACCTTTTTTAACCAGCTTCAGAAGTCAAGGCATTACCATGTCACTTGTGTTACATTCTATTGGTCAAGGCAGTTATAAAGCTGTACAGTTTTGAGGGGAGGGAACTGAAGCCCCACTTCATGATGGAAGGACTGTCAAAGAATTTGGGGGAAATGTTTTCAAACCACTATACATTTATATTTGTGTTTATCTTTATAAATACTTTTCCTGTCTGTCTCCAATATGCACACCACGGGTACACTCTAGGAACAGCCCATCTGGTTGTATAGATCAAAGGTGAATAGGTTCATTTAAATTTATTGCTTTAATTGTATACAAAAGTTTTTGGTTTTGTTCTTCTGTGACGACTTTCAAAAGTTACTTAACACAGGGGTGCCTGGGTGACTCAGTGGGTTAAGCGAGCATCTGACTCTTGATTTCAGCTCAGGTTGTGATCTCACAGGTAGGGCTCTGTGTTGACAGCATGGAGCCTACTTGGGATTCTGTCTCCCTCCTTCTTTGCCTCTCCCACATCTCAAAATAAATAAATATATAAACTTAAAAAAAAGTTACTTAACACACCTTCGTAGAATGGCTCCTTGGATACATATGTCTACATTTTCAGCAACATTTGTACAAATAATTTTCTGCTTTTGTCTACCAACTGTGTAAAATCTAAGGAAAGCTACCTAGAAAAAGTTTAAGATGGAATATTTCCTCTTATAAATGTAGGGACAACTACAAGAGGCAAAGGAAAATTAACAGGTTCTGTCCTAGTAAAAAAGCCAGACATGCAATATGTGTCATTCACAGGACAAAATCCATACCTTTGTATAGAATAAAGTTTGTCCGGTATGAAAATAAAAATGCAGCTATTGCCTTAAGTACAGGATTATGTTGACTAATTAGATTAGCAATTTCAAAGCTTTTTGAAGTGCTGTTTTAATGTTTTGGTATATTTGTGTAGTCGCTGACATAACTAAATTTTTGGAGATCCCAAGTAAATATTTTAGAAAATGAGCATTTTTCTTTGGTTAATTGCCAAACAAACAGCCATCCCCATGTTTCTTAATATAACAGCTATAAATGCAAAGGCTACAAATTATTAATAACCAGAATGAGGGAGGAAAAAGGTGGATGAGGACATTTTTTACACTTTCCCCATCCAGTCTACAACAATGTGAGCAATTAATTATCAATATGTGAGTAAGGTATTTTTAATAAGAAAAAGAGCCTGTAAATTTAAAGAATTGAGCTAAGAAATGACCTAGTACTTGGGGCGCCTGGGTGGCGCAGTCGGTTAAGCATCCGACTTCAGCCAGGTCACGATCTCGCGGTCCGTGAGTTCGAGCCCCGCGTCGGGCTCTGGGCTGATGGCTCAGAGCCTGGAGCCTGTTTCAGATTCTGTGTCTCCCTCTCTCTCTGCCCCTCCCCCGTTCATGCTCTGTCTCTCTCTGTCCCAAAAATAAATAAACGTTGAAAAAAAAAATTAAAAAAAAAAAAAAAAAAAGAAATGACCTAGTACAAATGGAATATTTAGGCTGCTGAAGAAGAGGAAGTCAGACCACACCTGTGAATGAAGCCCTTTAACAGTGAAGTCCTGGGAACTTGAGTTTTCTCTACTTGGAGCTTCCTGAGAGAACATTACTTACCTAGCTTTTGGGCCAGGAGCTTCTGGGTGAAAACAGAAAACTAAAACTAAACTGTTCCATGTCTAGCAATGTTTTTCGCTCTCTGTGTTTCTGAAGAGAGCATCTTCTTTATTACCAACCTGTGTTCTTTATAAGTAGTATACATGGCGAGCATTCACTGGGGTTTCATGTGGGGTTTTTTTTGTCTTGCTTTTAATCTTTATAAGGGACAGATTTACAGTGCACCATTTCTTTGATGAAAAGATCTGTGCTAACTTCAAGATTTCCTGTTTTGTAGGTAATAGAAAGTGTTGATCTATGTGGCGTTATCATCCCTTACCTAACCTTCTTCCAAATTCTTCCCAGCATTCAATTCAACTTTTCCTACAAAAGGAAATCCTAGAGAAAGTCCACCTTGATGGTAAAACAAAGAGGTAACTTGTGGTAGAAATATCTAAAGCAAAGAATATTCATGCTTAGGCATGACCTGATAAAATTTCTTTATAATATTCCTGCTCATGTCAGAGAGGCCCAATATGGAAAGAGACTAGAGACTCTTTCAATACACACATGCACACACACACACACACACACACACACATATATATGCATACACATAAAGGCCTGAAGGACTGTTGACTTGCCTGGCTTCCTCACTTTGCACCTCAGTCTTGCAAACAACTACTACTATGCCTCAGCAACTTGCTGACCTGCATACACACACAGGAAAGCCAACACAAGTACCCAACTACAATATCCCCTTAGTAAAATGCAGGCTGGTGGGGGTAACCTTTATTGATAAGCACCAAGACCCAAACAGATGAAGACATTTAGGCCATATTCTTGATGGGATATTCAGTGTAATAAATATATAAATTCTCTGAATATTGATCTATGAAAATATAATGGAATTCCTATCAAAACCTAATGATATTTTTTAGAGAAATTAATAAGTCATTCTTAAATCCATGTGAAATATTAAAGGTCCAAATTTAACTAAGCTGTATTTAATAAAAGGAATAATTGTAGAAGACACCATCCCAGATAACAAGTTTATTATAGTATTATAATAATCAAAAGCCATAGATCAATGAAAAAGAATAGAAAATTCAGAAATAGAACCAGGATGAAGAAAAATTGCATATGGCAAAGATGGCTTCCCAAATCAGCAGAGAAGCATGGATTGGTGTTTCACTCTCATATGAAAAAAAATTTAGATCATTACCTCAAACCATCCATTTAAATATGTGAAAATAAAATTATATCAAACGCAGAGCCTTATAATTTTCGGACAAAATATGGAAAAAATGTTTTATGATAATAAGTTAGGGGAGAATTTCTTAAAGAATATTCACAAATAAAAAAAGAATATTCACAATACAAACCACTAGAAAATGCATTAAATGTGTAAAAACAACCTTGTTAATGTAATATTTGATTTCTTGAACTTGATGGTGGATAGTTGGGTGTGTTCACTTTAAGATAATTTATTTACACTTAAGATTTGCACATTTTTTTCTGTACATATAGCTAGTTAAAAAGTTTAAAAATACATGTAACAAAATATACTTTTTAAAAAATTCAAAGGAAAGCCATACCTCTCATTGAAACTATTCAATACATGCAATTAAAAACCTAATGGGGGGATAAAAATCGTATCCTGTAACTATGAAAAATTAAAAAAAATTACTTCTGGCAAATTACTGAATAGCCAATAAATCTATGAAAAGATACTCATCTTCTATAATAATTGGGATAATACAAAATAGCAAAATAATATTATTTCACATTCATCATATCGGGGCAAAATTTGAGTTGTTTACTATTAGTTATTACTGAGAATAAGGAAAAATTTAAAGACATAAAACTGCTATTAAGAGCAACAACCATATGGTTCAGTAAGTTCAGTGTCTGACTTTGGCTTGGGTCATGATCTCACAGTTCATGGGTTTGAACCCCGCATTGGGCCCCAGGCTGACAGCTAGGAACCTGGAGCCTGCTTTGGATTCTGTGTCTCTGTCTCTCTCTGCCCCCACCCTCCTGCTTGCACTCTGTCTCTCTCTCTCTCTCTCTCTCTCTCCAAAAATAAATAAACATTTAAAAAAACTAAAACAACAACAACAACAACAACAACAACAACAAAAACGAACAACAACCATAGAGGATTTAGCACTGTGTTGCTGGACTGTTGGAATGAAGAATTTCTGTTTGAATAAGTCTCAGAGGAGCTCAATAATGTACATTTCTAACAAGTTCCTTGATATTGATACTGCTGATTTGGCATCACACTCAGAATCACTGGTGTAGGTTATAGGTGACATTGCTAAGAGCCTTTTCAAGAATAAGTTTAAGAGAGAATATATGAGTATTGCTTTGTAATTTAATGAGCACTTTTTTTTTTAAAAGTAATCTCTATGTCCAAAGTGGGGCTTGAACTCACGAGCCTGAGATCAAGAGCCGCACGCTCCACCAACTGAGCCAGCCAGGCTCCCCTGAACACTTTTTTTTTATGGTACCACTGTCAAAAACTAACTTAAATGAGAGTAAAAGTCTATGTAGCCATTGCCTTAAATATTGTATATTTTGAATATTAGAAACAGAATTCACTTATTAAACAGTATTGATACCTACAAATTACAATAATTGCTTATTTTTTTAATTAAAGAAATTTTAATGTTTACTATTTGTGAGAGAGACAGAGAGACAGGGAGACAGAGAGTGAGTGGGGAAGGAACAGGAGGGGCGTCACAGAATCTGAAGCAGGCTCCAGGCTCTGAGCTGTCAGCACAGAGCCCAATGTGAAACTTGAATCCACAAACTGTGAGATCATGACCTGAGCCGAAGTCAGATGCTTAACTGACAGAGCCACACACACAGGCACCGCTTACTTCTTGACTTGAAATATCACTAAACTAGATTTTACGCATTTAATGTCCTGATAATTTATCCGAAAGGCGTTTTGAAATACAGGGTAGCATATATGTATATACTAATATATGTATACATTTATACACACATACACATAAATATTTAGAAATATGTATTGGCCTTCATTGGTATCTGACATTTAGGAAACGAACAGCAAATGGATATTTGATAAGCAATTTAAACAAGTCCTTTAAATTAAGATCCAAATTTCAATATCACATCAGTTTCAAGTACTAAAAGTATTTCAGGATTACTTGCATTTAACTTGTAACTCTCTGGGCTATCTGTGTCTTTGGGAATTAAATATGAATTAGAATTGCTCTATGGCTTTGCACTAAAATCCATTAAGGGAAATGTAGCCCAGAGAGATTCTGTTACATCTGATATTGCTTAATGTGCTTATAGTATTAAAAGGATACTCTACAACTAAAGAATAATAATGTTATAAAGAAGTCATTTATGTGGATTTTTCTTTTCTCGATATTATTTTCATGCCTAAAACTCTTTCTAATGAGGTTATACATGTATTGATTCATTTTAATTGGAAGAGTTTTAATTGGGATTTCAAAGTAAATTTTTAAAGTGATTTTTAATTTTTTTTTTAATTTTTTTTCAACGTTTTTTATTTATTTTTGGGACAGAGAGAGACAGAGCATGAACGGGGGGGGGGCAGAGAGAGAGGGAGACACAGAATCGGAAACAGGCTCCAGGCTCTGAGCCATCAGCCCAGAGCCCGACGCGGGGCTCGAACTCACGGACCGCGAGGTCGTGACCTGGCTGAAGTCAGACGCTTAACCGACTGCGCCACCCAGGCGCCCCAAAGTGATTTTTAATTTAACAAACCTTTTTTTTCCTCTAAAAATTTAGGTTAATTAATTACTGTCACTTTCTGGCTGTCCCTCACATTTATATCTTTTTAGTGTAGCAGGGAGGCAGTAATGAACTACAGAGTATGAATTTGGAACTATGGCTACATTTGGCAACACATCAAAATTACCTGTGAGAACTTTAAAAAAACAAACAGATTTCCAGATCACATACCTATTTCCTAACAGTTCTTATTCACTACGTCTAAGGAAGGACTCAAAGTGTGATTTGTATTCCAGTGTTGCCTGGAATTGATCTGGCTGCAGAGGAACCATAGAGAGTGTAGGGGACCTTCGGGAACATGACAAATGTTTCACGGAGGCCCTCACCTACACCAAGCGCTCACCTCATCATTTCCAATTGCTGAGGCCATGTAAAATTCTCAGTTTTCCTGACTCTGGGCCACAATAAATGCCCGGCCACTTTAGCACAAGAAATGCCTGAGAAGCAAGTCGGGCCTGAAAATCCATAACCTGAAGGAAAACACCATCTACCTTCAAAAAAAAGTAATCTTGCTTCTCTATGTTCCTGCTGTTACTCTTGCAGTAAAAGAGCTAAATACGCCTCCTCCTTTGCCAACAGCAATACACCTGCATGAGTTTTCGTTACCAAAGCCTTGTGCTTCTCATGCTTGTAATCTCTTGACAGTTTCACAACCACCATTACCTCTTCGTGTTTCTTAGGACACAGCTAATACTGTGCTCCCCACATGAACTCTAGCTGCTTTACCAGTGTGGGCTTTTCAGGACACAAATGCAGAAAGATGTAAGACTGATCATGTAGTTCAATGAATGGACTCTTCACTGACTTCTTTTCTTAAACAAGTAAGTCCAGAGCAAGCCAAATGTACAAGTGCACTTGTTTGGGGTTTTTCTAATGCCCTGTGCACATCTCAGTTCCTTGTATCGTGTCACCGTTTTAAAATGATCTGTGGGTTGTATTTGTATTCTACGCTAGATAAAGACTCCTTAAAAGTCTGCTATCATTGTTATGTCATCCTTGTATTATGTCACCATTTTTAAATGACCTGGGTATTGTGTCTGTACTCTATGCTATACAAAGACTCCTTAAAAGTATGTCATCAGCATTAGGAACAACATCAGTGGTTGTAGCATCATAAGATTATTAGGCAACATTTGTTGACTGCTGACTATTTTATTTATTAAAAATGTACATAGCACACATTACAGGCACTTTACAAATAGTCTGTGATTTCAGTCCTCAAAAGAGTCCTTCCTATGAGATAGATACCATGCTGCTTTATGTAGGCCCAGTTATTTCTCTCAGCAACTAAGTTGAATATAGGTTCATATTCTTCCCATTTTGCAGATGTAGAAAAGGAAGACTGTATTACTGATTTTAGAATACCTTCGCTTCTGACCTATGCTAATTTTATATCCATATAAATGCTGGAGATCCCAACATAAATGAGTAACTGAGCTTCATTGGTCCTCGCACTGTACTAGACGCTGACGATAAATATAAAGTCAAGATGTTTGTTGGAAGAATATTTAGTGTGTTAGGGGTGAAGTAATGACTTGGACTGTTGCACAACAATTTGGCAGGTCTACACCAGTGCTACCCTTTACTCTGCCTTGAAAATAATTCTGTCCCTCTTTTAACCATGACGTTGCCCTTTGATCTAGGGAGGAAGCCTGAGGGAGGAAGGGTGGAATTTAGAACCTTCCGTGGCTGTGTTTAGGTAAACAAACATGAGAAAGATACACCACCAACCAAGAAAACAGCCCCAGAGAAATACGTACTCTAAAGAATATTTGATCTGTTTTGGATTGATTAATATGTTTGTTCTGCCTCCCCAGATCTGAGATATGACAAAGCCCAGAGCTCTTCATCTGCTCACCCCCAACGGTGTTGCTATTGTTCTCTGATGTCGCTGATATTTCTAAGTGAGTTTTAGTCGGATTACTTGTCTTCATACTTTGAGATCTTACTGTTAAGTTCTGAGGGCCTTTGTCCAAAAGCTTAAAAATAAATTAACAAATAACGATTCTGCAATAACCGTGCTAGAAATGAGGAACTATCCTAAGGAAACAGTAAGATAACCTTTGTTCTTGATTTATATTGTTCCCCATTGTTTTTAGAACATTAGACTATTTTTTCTAAAGCAGGATTATAGAACAACATTGCAGCCATCCTCATGTGGCATTTTCCACTCAACTTTCAAGATAAATGATGGAAATAACCATATGCCTGTATATTAATGCAGTATTCTACAGTTTAGTAGAGTATAAAAGTAAATAGCTAAACTTCCTTTTAGTAACTGTATTTTGAGTATTCTTTCCTATGGGCACAATTTTAAAAGTGACTATTCATTCTCTCTACTATCCATAACACCCATGAGCAGAGCACTAGGACATGTAAACTATAGGAATCACTCGTCCCCAGCTTCCAGTGTTTTATTCATAACTTCTTAAGTCATTTTATTCAATTTAAGCTCTACAGTCAAGGGATCAGGAGAAAAAAAAAACAGAAAAAAATGAAGTTATTCAGATTGCCAAGGACTATGGAAATATACATTTAGTAATGATTTTCAAGCACACAGAGATGGTGATCCCTTTCTGCCTTGAGGCTGAAAACCAGAGGAGCCTTATGCCACAGATTAAGAAGACTGTGTTATATATATTATTATTAGCATATAATATATAACTGACATTACATATTATATATGGTTATAGGAGGTCAGAGTGAAAAAGACATAAAATCATCTGGTACAATCTATACTCTTTCAGACAGGAGAAAACTCAAGCCCATAGTAGGAGCCCCTGTGTGGAGGGTTATATCATAGGTGGTGGACTGGAGCCTATGGCTTTTGTTCCAAGGTCTCCACTTCTGAAGGCAGCTAGATATGGGACTAGATTTCCAGAAGATGATGGATTTGCCTTCTCAGAGTGACAAGATTTCATGAAAACTCTAAAGGATAAGCTACCGTTTCATTTTTTGCACTAATCACTACAGAGAACTTTAAATTATTTTCACATGATGCAAGTAAAGAAAAAGAGATAACATGTTTAAGTAAAGAAAAAGAGATAACATGTTTTCTATTTATTATTTTTCTCTGTGGTTGTGAAAACTTGTTTGGATGAGTCCAGTAAATATACCCTGAGCACAGTGTCAGATGCCGTGCTTGGGAGAATTGAGTGGGCTTTCCCAAAGAAACTACAGCTTGGTGCAATGATTTCCCAAAACTGATATGCGGATGGGTGCATGCTTATTTATGAAACAGTTTTAAGCAGTCTGGGAAGACAATGTTGCAAATGTTTATAAAGCCAAATTCACCTTTCTTTCTTTCTTTCTTTTTTAAATATCATCATTCCTACCTGTTTGGTGCTAAAGTACCTTTCATTTCATTTATGAAATGATACTTTGATTTGGTATTAGGATTTTTAATTATCTAATTTGTTAAAGAAAACAATAGTTCTCCATGCAATTAAACAATCTGATATAGGGACGCCTGGGTGGATCAGTCAGTTAAGTGTCCAACTTTGGCTCAGGTCATGATCTCGTGGTCCGTAAATTCGAGCCCCGGGAATTCGAGCCCCGTGTTGAGCTCAGTGCTGACAGCTCAGAGCCCAGAGCCTCCTTCAGATTCTGTGTCTCCCTCTCTCTCTGCTCCTCCCCCATCCACGCGCTCTCTCCCTCTCTCTCTCTCAAAAATAAATACACAGAAAAAAAGTCTTATCTAGTGACATTAATTGGCAATTTTTCTACTGAAAAATATGCAGTGATAAACGTACAGGAATCCTGGAAGAGCCCAGGAACACTGTATTAGCATCAGATTTAGCCACATTTTATAGCAAACAACATACTATTATATAAAATATATGTCTTACATAAAGAAGTCTAGAATTAGGCAGTACAGGGCTAAGGATGACTTCTTAGCTCCTTCCAGCTCACTGCTCTATTTCCTTAGAGTATGGTTCAAAAGAGCTGTTGGACGCTATCCAGTTCATTCAAAGGGACAGAGAGGAAAAAAAAAAAAAACAACAAAAACAAACAAGCAGACTTTTAAACTTTTTGCCATAAACTTACAGAAGAGACTTCTCCCAGAACTCCCTCCTGGGGCACCTGGGTCATTCAGCTGGTCAAGTGGCCGATTCTTGATTTTGGTTCAGGTCGTGATCCTTTCGTTGTGGGACTGAGAGCCACGTCAGGCTCTGCACTGAGCATGGAGCCCACCTGAGATTCTCTCTCTCCCTCTGCCCCTCTCCCACTCATGCATGTGTGCTCGCACATTCTTTCTCTCTCAAAATGAATAAACTTGCAAAAAAAGTCCCCCTCCAAAGATTTCTTATAAAACTTAACAGAAGACCATGGGGGAGGGAAAGAGAAAAAAAAAAGTTAGGAGAGAGCCAAACCATAAGAGACTCTTAAAAACTGAGAACAACCTGAGGGTTGATGGGGTGTGTGAGGGAGGGGAGGGTGGGTGATGGGCATTGAGGAGGGCACCTGTTGGGATGAGCACTGGGTGTTGTATGGAAACCAATGTGATGATAAATTTCATATTAAAAAAAAAAGATTTTGTATCTCTCAAGGGCCAAACTAGGTCATACGCTGACTGCTGGATACAAGAGAGTTTGGGGAACTGGCCATTTTAACCTGGGCTCAGGGTTGCCACAAGTTAAGACTGGGGTCTGCTGAATTGCAGCAAAAAGCAGTTAAGAGGGTCTTTTCAGTTATTCAGTGTTTAAGTACAGTAGTGTGAACAGAGAAAGGAGAAAGAAAGGATTGGGGGATGACAGCAGTTAGCAAAGAACACATACGTTATTATTTTCAAACACTATGAAGTAACTTCTTTCTCTTCAGGAATGATTTTCTTTGTGTTTTTCCAGAAAAAAAACTCTGATTTTTCCAAGTAAGGACACTTGATATTCTACACACAGAAGGAGCTTAGAAATGCAGTTCTATGTGCTCTTGACTGAAGTAAATGTTAGCTTTGGTAGAATTAATAGTTTCTTCTTCCTGCTGATGCCTCTTAAAAACAAATAAACTGTTAGAATGACATCAGTTAATGGTAACTTGTCCAAAGATTATTCTATTTTTGCATATACTTAAGCAGAGTTCAATCTTTGCCTTTGTAATTAAAGAGCAAAGTTTTAGTAAACCCCTTTATTGTTAATAATTAAATTTGGTATTTTAGTTAAAAAGAATGAACTCTCCTTCTTTTATTAAGTATGTGGTATATAGAGATCTATTAGAATTATTTTATCTCACCAACTTATGTTCTATTTTGAAGTAATATTTTAAACTTGAAATTTCATTAATTTCCTTCCATTTTTGTTTTGCTTTGTTTTGTTTTTATTTTATTTTTTAAAAAATGTTTATTCATTTGTTTTGAGAGAGAAAGAGAGAATGTGCATGAGAGGGAGAGGGGCAGAAAAAGAGAGAAAGACAGAAAGAGAGAACCTTAAGTAGGGTCCATGTTCAGTGCAGAGCCCAATCTGGGGCTAGATCTCACAACCCTGAGATCATGACCATGCCATCATGACCTGAGCCCAAATCAAGAGTCAGATGCTTAACCAACTGAGCCACCCAGGTGTCCCTGTTTAATTGTTTTTAAATCACAATCCCATATAATCAATGTCAGGTTATCTAAACTCATTCTTGTGGGATCTCCATATCAAAGTGGCTTAATATAGATGTTTATGTTCCATTATAGCAATAACTGTAAATATTGTATTTCGTTCCAATTCAAGGTAAGTGTGTATAAGATCAGTATCATCACTGTATGGTGTGTGTTTGTATGTGTGTGTGTGTGAGTGTGTGTGTGTGTGTGTGTGTGTGTGTGTGTGTGTGTGTGAGTCAGGGATGGACTTCCCCACTTATTTTTTGATTCATAGTCCCAGTATAGTAAATTGACAATACTGTGTGGTAAGCCTCCAAAATCCAACTGTGATCTCATTTGGTGAGCCATCCAAATTACTCAAAAGGACAAAAACAACAGAAAAGAATGAGTCATTTTATTTAAAGTAAACTCTGCCTTTCTGTTTTTAGAAAGTGGCACACCTTGCCTTTCCTGCTTAGAAAACAACTTGGAGCTTGTAATTCAGATCTGTGTTCTGGTTTTCCTATTCAACCTAAAATTTCAGAAATTAATGTCACATGGAAAAATCCATCTTACAGTAAAGTTACAGGCAGTGCACTAATCATGCAGTGAATAAAATGAGTTTCTTCCTAGGGTATTTGGGGTAGAAGAAAAAAGATCAAAATATAAAGTTTATGACAAGTGCCCTGTATAATTAAATATTCTCTTTAAGGATGAGGTTTCTATAATTGTGATATCTGGCAAAATGTTTGCCTTTGAAAATGTAGGCTTTTTAAAAATTTTTTTAAATTTTATTTTAGAGAGAGAGAGAGCAAGCGGGGAGAGAAAGAGCGAGTGGGGGAGAGGGGGAGAGTGAGAGAAAATCCACGCTTAGTGTGGGGCTTGATGATGTCGGGCTCAATCCCAAGACCCTGGGATCATCACCTGAGCTGAAATCAAGAGTTGGACGTTCAACTGACTGAGCCACTCAGGCGCCCCCAAAACGTGGGCTTTTTGAATTACAGTTTACAACAAAAGAAAAAACAATTTTGACTAGGTAATATACTCCCAGGGTTCCAAAACAAAAACAAAAACAAAAACAAAAACTGACTCCTAGACATTATCCACTCCACTCCTACCCTTAAGTGCTCTTAATTAATTTCTTAGGTAAAATTCTGAAGTCTTCTGCCTTCCCGAGTTTTTTTAAGCATACATGAAGAACCATAAACATATATCTTATCTGTCTTTTTTATGCAAAATGTAGTCTGCATATTGCTTTAAACACTGATTTTGTTGTTGTTAAGGGACAACATATCTTGGAGTTTTTCAGTATCAGTGTATTTGTGGGCTTTTTTAAAAAAAATTGAGGTATAATAAGAAAATGGTTGCTAAAGTAAATATTTTGCTTTAAAAAAGTCAGCGTTAATTTTTAGCAACTTCTTAAAATTTTTTTTTTATAGTTTATTTACTCAGTTCTTGTAGCTTCCTAACTATATAATGGCAAGGTTCTGTGTGTATTAGATCAGTGGGTAGGGGCACCTGAGTGGCTCAGTCAGTTAAGCATCCGACTTTGGCTCAGATCATGATCTCACGGTCCATGAGTTCAAGCCCCACGTCTGGCTCTGTGCTGACAGCTCGGAGCCTGGTACTTGCGTCAGATTCTGTTTCTCCCTCTCTCTGACCCTCCCCCGTTCATGCTGTCCCTCCCTGTCTCAAAAACAAATAAACATTAAAAAAAAAAAGATCAGTGGGCATATTGTTCTAATTTATATACTATGCATGAATTTTATATACACCTACCTGATCATCTTACGAATTCTTATGAAAACAGTACACATTGTAGAAGTCATTTTATTAAAATAAGACTATTAGTTTCTCTAATTCTGTTGGAAAATTAGTTTCTCTAATTTCTGTTGGAAAATTCTGTTTCCAACAAAAAATCCCTATTATTTACTCATCAATGCTTAAATATTGACTAGCTTTTATTGGCTACAAAATGCCATTCCAAAATTTGTTAATCAACATTGATTAACTCCTTTTAAGGAGCTCAATTTTATTTCAAGATAAAATTCTAGTAATACTTAGATAATGACTTCTACAGGTTATTATCTCTTAAGTGCAAATGAAAAAGAGAGTGGGGTGGGGGAGGGAGGAAGAAAAAGTTGTAAGTATAATCAGCACACACTTCCCCCACCTTTGTATGCTTTCTACTCCCATATTACAGCCTCGATTTTCCAGCAGACGCTTATAACTACCACACTGAAACCAAGTTTTCATGTGTATAATTAAATCCTGCCTTCTTTAAATGACTCTTGTTTTGTGGGACTTGACCTGGTCAATAGGGTTAGGCCTTCATTCCAGAAGTAAATCTATTTTCCAAAACCATCCAGCAGTCTGGCCAAGTCATGGAAGTCACCTTGCTCTTTTTGAGGAAAACAAAACAAAAGAAACCCCAAAACCTGACAAATAAGAACAACCCAATATAGGCTGCCCTCCTAAAGCAATTAGTGGGAGGAACTAGAGGACTTATGTTCAGGGGAGGAAATCCTGAACACCGTCATCTAATATTGAATATGAAAGTAAAGTGAAGACTTTGACAAAAAGTCTCTATCTACTCTTGTATTCAGTTTTCACAAAGATGTAATGAAAATTGTGAACAGAACATTTCATTTCATTGTGCTACATAAATAATCGGCATATGTAATTCATATCTATTTAAAATATGTTTTGTTCTTTGCTATGAGCTAATTGCAGTCTCCTACTATAGACCAATATATTGCTCACGTGTTCCTTGTACATTTTTACTTATTACCACCTATTGTTGCTAAAACTAGAAGTAAACTAGCATTGCAGATCCCCAATTCCTATTTGACTTCCTACATAGGAACTTTCTTTGATATCTTTCCTAGATGTCCTTAAAAATTAGCACATTATTGGAAAAGATTTTTATAATTTTTACTTCTTTTAAACTTACGTTAAATGTTTTGTTCACTCAACACTCTTTTTGAGATATGTTTGAGGTTGTCGAGTATTTTGTTGCTTACTTTTACTATAGTGTTGTATTGTATAGTATGCATCTCTTATATTTTACTTTTCCATTTCCCCAGGGATGCCTCCTAGGTACTTCTGACAATCACAAACATTGCCAGAATGAACTTCTTATAAAGTGCCCATGTGAAACCATGTGAGACTTTCGCTATCATTTTGAGAAGAGTACATTGGCTCCTCCTGTGTTTACCATGTATATTCCAGAATTGTAATGCACTAATGACTGCTACTTATGTTTCATTCCTCCATCTTTGTGATACCAACACTTGGTATAGCTGTCCTCGTTCCATCAGGCATATTGTCAGGGTTGGGGGATGGTCTTTCATGTGTCTGAATCCAGAAGAGACCCATCTGAACCTGAGATTGAGACTATCAGCACCCAGAGATACTAGACTTGGACCATGGTGCCTATAACCTTATGAGATTTCTCGACAGAGTATAGTTTTCTGGTGCAAGAGAGGGTGAGCCAAATGACCTGCAGGGCAAACCATGGTTACCATTAATACTGCTCATGAAGTATTTCTGGCTCTCTGCCTTTTGGGTAAACGATAGTGTGGGACAATGTGATAGAGGTGACATCTGTCAATTCTAATCCAAACATTGAAATTTTGATGTAAGACCTCCTCCGAAACATTCTTCTTATCTATCACACCAACCAGCAATATTAGAGATGATATTTTTCTGTCAGTCTGTGCTCAGATATGAAGATGATGCCTAGAAAACTCTCTGCAAGATCCATGATGGACATGTGATGTAAGAATAAATCTGTGTTGGTTTAAGAAACTCATATTTGGAGAACGTTTCTTAGCAGAGGATAATCTAGTCGATAACTGACAGGCATATATACTGAAAGAGTAGGAGCCTTGGATCATTGGGTATCCACACATAATTTTGCTAAATACTTCCAAGTGTCCTTCATAAATCCTTGCTAACACTTGGTATTATCACTTCTCTAAAAAGTTTGCCCTTCTTTAATGTGTAGGGCATAATGATTTTCTGCATTTTCTATTAGCTGATTCCTAAATACTTAAAAGCTTTGCATTGTCATTGTGAATGTACCTTTGCTATTATTATACTATCATGTATGTTTTTGCTATTATAGAAGTTATGAATTTTTATAAGTTGGTCTGGTACTGGTCATAATTTCTGGATATGCTTATTAATTATTTACGGTAAGGTATTTCTGTGTATGTGAATATACAATAATAATGACAGTATTATCCCTCCCTTCCAATCCATAAACCTGCCATTCTCTTGTCTTGTAATATTAATGAGAAATTCTAGTATCATACTAAGTGCTAACATAGTTGTTCAATTCCTCAATATAATGAGAATGACTCTAAAGTTTCATTTAATGCAACGTTTTGTAGAAGTTAACGCAGTTGCCTTATATTCAAATCCTCCTAATGTTTTTTAACATAAATAGGAATTGAAGCTTACCAACTGTTCTTTGTCCTTCATTTAGTTTATTAACGTGATTATGTCTAAGCTTTAAAAAATAGTGTTAAAAATATTTTTGTTTACGGGAAAACCTATACTTGGATATAATGCATTGTTTTAACCTATTATTGGATTCAGCTATTAAATGTTTTATTTAGGATTTCCATACTCATATTCACAAATAAAAATATTTTAAATCTTAAAAAAGTCTTTTTTAATAGTGTAATCAGAATCAAATTAGATGCATAAAAGGTGTTAATGAACTTCCTTTTGACTTTCTATTTTTAATAATATCACGAACATGCTATTATTAACATTATTATGTTAACATCTTTATTATCTTTATTATTAGATTATCTTTCCATTAAGTGTTTGGTACTATTCAACTGTAAAACTATTTAGAGGACTTGGGAGGCTTTTTAGATAGATCTTTGATTTAAATTTCAATTTCTTTAAAGGATATAATTCTACTCAGTTTTCCTATTTTTTTGGTGCCAATACTGTCATTTTATATTTCCTAAGATTTTGTCTTTGTCGGGGCGCCTGGGTGGCGCAGTCGGTTAAGCGTCCGACTTCAGCCAGGTCACGATCTCGCGGTCTGGGAGTTCGAGCCCTGCGTCGGGCTCTGGGCTGATGGCTCAGAGCCTGTTTCTGATTCTGTGTCTCCCTCTCTCTCTGCCCCTCCCCCGTTCATGCTCTGTCTCTCTCTGTCCCAAAAATAAATAAACGTTGAAAAAAAAAAAGATTTTGTCTTTGTCATCTACATGATTGAACTTATAAGTTTATATTGCTTTTATATTCTTTGAGCATTTTAATCTCTACTATTTAAAGTAATACACATGACCATTATACAGTTTGTAGCTTTGATCATTATTGCCATATGTTTATATATTTTATATTTTTTAAAGACTTTTGTAATCTTGTGTGTTCTCCTTATTTCATATTTTTGCTCTCTCTTTTTTTTTTTTTTTTTTTTTTTTTTTTTTTTTTTTTACCATTTCCTGCTTTCTTCTTCTGTGACTCCATTCTGTTACTTCCTCCCAACCCCAGCTTCTTGATTTGAATGCATAAGAGGTTTAATGTGTTTATTTTGAATTTTCTGTTTTCTCACATAATTTTATAAAATTAAAAATTTTACTTTGAGTATCAATTTAGTGTGTTTCACAGATGGGGTATAGTCTTTTCTTGGCCATTGTTTAATGAGTATTTTGAAATTTATCATTTCCTTTTTATAGCTTCTTAAGTAAAAGTTAAATTTCTTGGAAGTACTTTATTTCTACACGGAACCTTAAAAACAACATTTTTACTTATTTAACAAATACTTTTTGAGTATTTATTATGTTGTAATACTGGAATACTTGCTGCACAAAGCAAACAAATAAACCCCAGTCTTTGTGACACATCCACATGGGGAAGACAGAGAAGGAAAATAAATATCACAATTAAGTAAATAAGTGTGATATGAGGTGAGGAATACTATGGAGAAATATAGAGTTCAGGAAGAGAGATTGAAAATCAAAGATGGGGAACTTGCCGTTTTAGGGAAAGTAGTAAAAGTTTAGCCTCATTGAGGAAATAAGATCTGAGTGGATTCAGTTTCAAGGGGTGAAACAGAAAGGCTAGTGGGATGGGAGGGCAGTGAGGAATAGAGAGAGCCTCTTTTACTCTGATGGTAGTTGAAATCAACTGACAAGATGAAATAAGGGAAGTACTGAGGGGGGCATGGCTTTAGGAAAACTACGAAGGTTCAAGATAGTTACTGCGGGCAATGGAAGAAGGAGCCAATTTCTGTTGTATGTCAACACAAGGACTCTTGTGTCGGAGTCCATGGACTTCTACAAAATCACTCCACATATGTGCTGTTTTCTCCAAACATTCAGTAGCTCAAAAAGCCTACAATTGGATGGATCTAAAATTGGAAATTTTCCAGATGTCTGAGGCTAAGGGATAAAGAAGCAATGGTGTTAAGAGTTGGCAAGAGACTGAGTGAGGTGTTCTAATTTAGTTTCACAGAGACAAGGAGTCTTGTGTAGGGAAGCAGGGACTTAGATAATGAAGAGTACCCCCCACCCTCTGCCAAGAAATCAAAATATGATGCAAATACATGCATGTAGGCACACACATGGCTTTTTCCTGCTAGAGTAGGCCTTTTTGCCTATACTTGTGATGGAGGAGGACTGTAGAGCAAGGGTGACATAGCAAATAAGTTGCTTAAAAGGAATAAAGTCTCTCTTCTCCAGGGAAGAGAGGCTGACCATTTTCTTATTAATGAATGGTATTCCTGATCTTCAAGGGAGGGCAAACAGTTCTTTTTGGTTGTTGTTAAGAATAGGATCTAATATAGCTTTTCTAATGAATCATCCAATCTCATTTTAGAGCGGAATCAGAATGAGCCCTTAACTCTTCATAACCTAAGTAAGTAGAGAGAGAGAAATCAGAAAAGTTACAGGTTAAGGTGAGGAAAAGAAGAAACGATACTGGATCTTAGAGAGATGAAGGACTACTGAGCCTCTTTCCTGAGAGTAGCGTTGTAGGTGGAGGCAGAGACTAAACCCCAGGAACTGTGTTGGATCAGAAGACTGACCTCAGGTGTGCTGACAGGTCTCAGGTGTTTATCATGTAAGCGGGAATATTGGCCTATCTCTGATTTGCCTGCCTGCTTAAATGTCCAGTCATCACAGGAGTGTTTCAACATCTTGTTTTCACTTTGAGATTTCACATGCCATGTTGTAACCACAATAGAGCACCGACCTGAAATCTTTCAGGACACTAATTCTCTCTACAAGATGATTAGATACTATTAATTTCCACTCCTGTATAGTATGTTGATTGAAAAGATCACATAAAAATCATTTAAGGATTGTATTCAGATTTTAGAACAGCAGAATAAAACATCTTAAAGTTTAAAATGATAAAGCAACTAACTCGGGGGAATATTAATTATTAACTTTTCATATCTAATGTGAAGAAATGTACCTCTCTTCAAATGTGTATGCAGGATTCTTTTGCTATATCGTACTAAAATGTACTAAGTATTAGACTGTGGAAAATGTATGTACAGGCTTAATTTAAAGGCATTAGACACAACTGTCTCAGAAAAAAAATTAATATACACATTTTCTTATATAATTTACTAGTAATTGAACTACAGATAAGTTAGTTATTTATAGCTGTTACAGGTATTAATTCCACTTCTAATTCAATGGATATTATATTTAAGTTCAACATACAGACTCATAACTTGAGGAGTATTCTTAGAGCTTATGATACAAATCAGGCATACACTCCAGCCCTTTGGTGAATTCATTAGTCCAAATTCACAATTTATTAATGTTATGATATTCAAAGTAGTGTCTTAGAGGTATGGTTTTTCACCCTTGCAAGGAGAATATAATAGTTCTTTTTTTTTTTTTAATTTTTTTTTCAACGTTTATTTATTTTTGGGACAGAGAGAGACAGAGCATGAACGGGGGAGGGGCAGAGAGAGAGGGAGACACAGAATCAGAAACAGGCTCCAGGCTCCGAGCCATCAGCCCAGAGCCTGACGCGGGGCTCGAACTCACGGACCGTGAGATCGTGACCTGGCTGAAGTCGGACGCTTAACCGACTGCGCCACCCAGGCGCCCCTATAATAGTTCTTTAATGAAGTCTGTATTTCTTTCATAAAGTCTATTTGTGTGTGTGTCACTAGAATCATCCAAGACAACTTAAATCTTGTTCTCTTAGGTGTTCAAAAGGACCTCTTAATGAGTTGTGCTCCTTTGGTAAATGATCCATGATTTCTAGTTTATCTGTTTAATTGGAACTTTCTACATTGTGATGGCTCATGCATGCAAATGATTCAATCTAGAATTAGATGATAAAAGATCACTATTTATTTAAGCCAGGTTTTATTTTCATTTCATTTATTTTCATTAAAGTTTTGATAGGGCATTATTTTATGTTTTAGGGCTTATTTATGACACAGTTTGTTTAATTAGCAGAAGACGGTTTCTCACATAGTTCATTTCACTGTTAGTCACCTATATTTAGGAATGATTTGTATATAAACAAATGTTCTGAAGTACAGTGGTGATGATGATTCAGAGTCTCATGCCAGTTATTGATGACAGTTACTAGCGTTATAATTTCAAGTATTTTTATTTTATACTGTTATTGAAGAATATTGCAGAATGCACCCAATTTGTTGATTTGTCAAATTAGCAACAAATGTAATCTTTGATCAGATATAACATAAACAAAGACATCAAATGAACTCTAAAAGAAACCCAAATTCCTATTATTAAGATAACAGCTGTCATCAAATGATTTTTGAATTTCTTTCCCTAGCCATGCTATAATTGGGATGAAAACTAATTGATATAATTTTAACGTGCCCCAATTCTACAACACTAATTTCCCATTAAATGTACTAACCACTCAGAAATCTAGGCAATTAATTCTGCCTACTTTAAGATGGAGTTTCAGACTTTTTATTCTTGCAAAGTCTGATGTAGTATTTAGAATATAATGTGTGTTAAAAATGTAATCGTAAAAGCATTTGTGAATTCCTCAGCTTTTAACTGGCAAAATATTTAAAGTAATACAAGACTGCATATCCGGCTTGTGTGTCCAAAATCACTTTTAGAGTTTAATTTATAAATGGGATGCTCAGCCTGCTTCTGGATGTTGATTTAAGTGAAGATCTTTCTACCCTCTAAGGGACATGTAAAAATACCTTTGATGTGCTAGTCTCAAGCACAAAATACTATTGTACAGAGTCAGCGTACTGATTACTTTCTTATTTGATGCTTATCACATGTGCTTTGAGAAAATGTCTTATTAAAATCTTCCACTTACTTACAATATTGTGAAAAGCTCAGTCGGTTGGGCATTGACTTGTGTTCAGGTCATGATCTCACGGCTCGTTGGTTCGAGACCCACATTGAACTCTGTGCTGACAGCTCAAAGCCTGGGACCTGCTTCAGATTCTGTGTCTCCCTGCCCCTCCCTTGCTTGTGCTCTCTCTCTCTCAACAATAAATAAACATTTAAAAAAGAAAAAAAAAAGAATCCATCCCATGCCTCTCTCCTAGCTTCTGGCAGTTGCTAGTATTGCTTGACGGGTGGCTGTGTCACTCCAGTTCCTAGATCTATGTTCTTATCACCAGCTCTTTATTTCTGTGTATCCCTTTGTGTCTTTTATAAGGACCCTTTCATTGGCTTTAGGGTGCACCCAAATCCAGTATGATCTCATCTTGATCCTTAATTTAATAATATCAGCAAAAACCCTATTTCCAAATCATATCACATTCTGAGGTTCTGAGTAGACATGAATTTGCAGGGGGGGCGGGGGAGAGACCCTCTTCAAACTACTACAGGTATGGAAAAATACTAACACTAGTAAATGTGAATAGAAAATCACAACACCCGTTTCTAGGTATTAAGACTACCTAAAAATTTGGAATCATTACTATGGAACAGGCATTACTTCAGGTATTAAAACTTTTTTAATACTCAGGAAAACTCTATGAAGTAAATGCTGATGATACCATCCCCAATTTACAGATGAAGAACCTGAAGCAAAAGAGAGGTTGAGTATCGTTCTGCAGTTATTATAGTTGATAAATGACAGGGCTATGGTTACGTCCAAACATTCTAAGACAGAGATTATACTCTTAATCACCAATATATTACCAAGCCTCCTTGGTTAAAATGAGAGGAAAAAAATGGGAAAAAAAAGCAAATAAACCAACAATTTTGAAGGACTAATATGCCCAGGTAAATGTGTGAGGTGGTTTAACCTTAATAACAGCTTACTCTGCTAAGTTTTATATCGTTATCCTCCATTTTCTTGATAAAAGAATGACAGTTAAGAGACAGGAAATTGTCCAAGCTTCTTAGCTGCTTTCAAAGCTCACTATTTTTCTTGTATGTTGCCTTCCATGTTCTAGGGGTAATGGATTTCAACAACCTTCTTGGTATGTATAGTATAGTATAGTAAATAGTATATATATTTCTAGATGAATTCATTTCCAAATCCTGAAAGTAATGTGTTGTGCAATTATGAAAGTAATAGACTTCATTTCTTCTCAATTCATAAATGTTTAACTATATTTCTCAAATGTGTTTATCATGAAATATTTTACAGAAAATATTATGGTTGTAATAGCAATACTCATAAGTGAGAAACAATAGCTAATATTTTATAAATAGTGAATAAATAGAAAATTAATAGAATAAATGGGTTTGGAAAAAATAAATATATAAATAAAATTTGAATACATTACTGTATATACCATATATAGACACACACATATGTATGTATATATATGTATAATATTCCTAAGGCATTAACATATATATGCCTAAATTATAAATTTTTAAAGTAATTTAAAATGATTTAATTTTGCAGCAGTACAAAAGCGAATACACTTTTGGGCCAATTTTTAGTTACATTTCCAAAAACTTAAAATTGGAATAAGTGCTCACTGATATTTCCAGATTGAGTATTTTAGAAACCAAATGGAAATCGTGAAAAGTAATTTTCTGACCTTTATAATGACATTTTTTCAGGCAACACTAGCAAATAAATATTCAGCAATATTTTTCTTTTAAATTGTCTTATAAACAAAATTTTATAAATAAAAGCCCTAATTTTTAGATCACTCTGACAGTTTTTTGTCCTCCATATATTTATATCCAACTGGCATTTTTACCATATAGCATATTATCTTATCTTTGCATTCTTGGCATTGAAATGCTTTCATACATTTTGTGGAGAACAGTATGTTAATAGAAGCCATCAATTAATTTGAAAAAAAAATAGCCATTAATTTTGGTTGGCAAATTCCTAAAGAATCATGCCAATCACTATAAAAAAGAATAAATGAAAATAATTCTATGGGAGTTGAAAGAAAGCAAAGTCAAATTGCAACATTTGTAAAAAGACAACAAGTTATGTCATATTCAACCAAACAAAAAATATACTTTATCATATATTTGCTTTGGGAGTCCAGCGAAATGCTAACGGTACATTCAATATCATGGTCACTTATAGAAATAATAAAACCACTTACTGGCTTCAGGAGAAATTTCTATATACACAAGAGGTTGTTCACTAAGAAGACTTAATATAATTATAAGTCTTCCTTGTCATGTGTCATTTAAACCTGTCATTCACCATCTCTGAAGTATTGCATTAGCAACCTTTCCCAATAGGGTCTATCAGCAAATATGTAGTGGGAAATAGACATGGAAAATTTTCTCAGTTACATCAAATGATCATTTATGAGATAATTCAGTAAATATTTACCAAGCACTGACTCGTGATAGCTATTTTTGCTGCGCAATAGAGACTCATTGTTTAGGGGGTTAAAAAACACAGGCTATACTTCTCAGTGGGCACATGCTCACACAAGGTTGAAAACATGTGGGAGTGATACTCAAAACTTTTGTGTTGACTAAGGAGAGCACAAACAAAAAGTCAGATTAATAATTCATGAATATGCCAACGATACTACTTTGGCATTTGACTAGACACATTCCAGCCACGCAGGGTTGTTTTGTGGGGAACGTTTTTATTTTTCCCCCCTTAGAGAAAGGCAGAATGAGTATGCGCATCAAGTCACAGGTACTGAATACAGCGTTTTCCTTTCCTTAGTGAACACGATTAGCGATGATTATAGAAGGAACAGATGTCCTTCCAATGAATATTTAAATATAGATGTGTGTCCTTATACCAGGCTTTAATCCAAATGTATTTATGATAACCTAAAAAGGAAAATCAGAGGTGGGATGAATAAGTATATGACACTTTCAATACCTATTCAAGAGGGGAAAGGGGACCAGCAAAGTTTTCAACTCTAAAAGGCAAGTAAATGTTGCTTTTGGTTGCCAAATTTGTGATATATTAATATTGATACTGTTTTTGTTCATGTATTTTTCAGGAAGGATTATATGTTTTTAATTAATTATGCATGTTAAAATAAATCAATAATTTAGGGGACATTGTTTGCTTTCCATTATTTCATCTCCATGGCCTTGTTCATTCTTCTGCTGTCTGCAAACATACAATTTACAAACACACACACAGAAACACGCAAACACGTACATGCACGCACATAGAGTTTTGTGGGGTTTTTTAAGTTTATTTATTTTGAAAGAGAGGCAAACATGCAAGGGAGGTGCAGAAAGAGAGGGAGAGAGAGAATCCTAAGCATGCTCTGTGATGTCAGTGAGGAGCCTGACATAGGGCTCCATTCCACAAACCATAAAACCATGACCTGAGCCAAAATCAAGATTTGGACGCTTAACCAACTGAGCAAGCCACACATAGAGTTTTGAATACTCTCCATGACATCCCCCCTTATTTCAAATTTATATCAGTACTTTAAAGACAGGTCAAATCCTTAATCCATCCTGCTATCTTCCCCATATCATCTCATGCCTGAATTTCCATAACAATTATTTTCTGTATAAACTATTTAGTTTAAAGGTGGGGTTACATGTACTGTGCAGTGATGACCATAGTGGACCCTTCAGATTTAGACTGCTTGGGCTCAAAGCTTAGTCTTATTTTGCAACCTTGAGCAAATGAATTAAATCGTGGTATCTTGGAAGAACTAGATGAGGTAAGTATACAGACCAATGCCTAGAACATTCAGACATTTTCTATTTTTACCTAATGATTTCATACAATGATTTTAAAAAATCAATAGTGCTAAAAGATATAAAACAACACCAGATCAAAACTAGTTCTCCCTCGCCCTCTTTCCAACTCACCTACCTCATTCCTCTCCCTGGATGCAATCACTTGACCATATATATAATATTGTGATCAATGGCACAGATTTGGGAGATCTGGCCAATACTACAATGAAGTATTTGCCCACAGAACAATTCAGGGGTCACACATTAATGGCAAACTTAGTCACAAAATACAGGCACTATACAAAGATAAGTAATATATTGTAATTAAGTGAAATATGTAATACATATATGAAAAATATAATCAAGGTAATCAATAGACAAGGTTAAAAGTATTTATTCTACCATAGTACTTTAAGATTGTTTCTTTCTCTTTCATTCTCTTAAAAAATGTTTTAATTTTTAAATCTGATTAGAATTTTTATTGTGTGAATGTTGAATTCTAGATATTTGAAATTTATGGGTTTTCTTTTCTCCCTACCTCATGTGCTATGACAACAAAGGAATAAAAGGATATTCCAAGACTGACTCAGATTGGGTTCTCTTTATGGCAGACTCTGAAATGAAGTTTAGTCACTTGAAGGCTTATCAGGGAGTTTCTTTGTGATCAATTATGTTGGAAGGGAAGAAGGGTGAGGGAAGGAATTGAACTGAAGGGAGGGAGATGTTGTACATCTATCCATGTGCCGTGGCTCATCCCACAAAGAGCTCTGGAGCTAACACATAAGAGTTGTTTCAAGTTGCGTCAAGACTGCGAGTTTATTATATCCCTACATCTAGGCTGAATGGTGTATCCCCAGATCAATCAGTCATTGGATATAGGCAGCTAGCTATGCAGAGTATAACCATGGGCAAATTGGTCTACTGCAGCTGAGGCAATCCTGAAGGTGCTGTCAGCTGAATGTAGTCCGCTGATAGCACTCCCTGAAGCTTTGACGAGAAGTTTTTCTTTGAAAAGGGATATAAGTGGGCCATCTCTTTGCGATCATAGTGGCTTCTGTAATCTTTGAAATAACTGTGTTGGTTCAAGAACCATCTACAGACAATGAAAAATACCTTGACAAGTTATAATGAATAACAAGACATGCTGAGTGACAGGTGATAAATTAATAAAATTTATTTCATTGAAATGGGCTTATTTTTGAAGGCCATTATTTGATTAGGAAAAAGTATTTGAAAATTAGCATATCTGGTCTACCTAACAATTAGAAAAAAATACACTATAGAAGCCTAGTTACTTGACATTTTAAATAAGTTTAGGAAATTTGTAGGGTAAAAAATGATACCGTGTATTTGTCTTGACTTTCAGGAAAGAATTTTAATTCTAGTTTTTGTAAATAATTACTCAATATTGATGGTTCAATGATTCTTCCACAGGCTACCAAAGGCTATTGTGGAGTTCTGACTCTTCTGTTTTCCAAGGGATATCGGAAGATTTATGGCTTCAATTCACTGAATGAACTGCATTTTTTGGTTCAGTGAGTTGGAGACTATCCATCCTATGGTTTTAGAGCTAGCAATTTAGAACTAAGGAGTATGAAATAAAGTTTGCAGGATGGTGGCCCACAAGCGAAACCTGGCCTGCTGACAAGGATTGTCTGTCCTACTTTGTATTCATATATATTATGAATTAGTTGCTATAGACTGAATTAGTTGCTATTCTCTGCCCCATTTGCGGAATTAGACTTCCCATCCTCCTGGCCATTAGTTTTGGCCATTTGACTGTTTTGGCATGTGGAAGTTTATTGACTAATTTTAGCTTTAAGAACTACGGAATGACTAAGCACCTTCCTTCCACCCTCCACACCAACTCAGCCATTCTGGCATGAATATGATCTGTAGCAGACATGAGGCACAGCTGGGGCCAACCTGGGGTTCCATTTAGAATGGACAGGAAGTAAATTTTGTTGCCATAAGCCATTGGGATTCTAAAATTGTTCATTACTACAGTATAATCTTGCCTACATTTAAAGATTTGTCAATCAGTATATTTATATCATAAAAACCTGTTTTGAAAATTTAATCAGAAAATCAACAGTTTCAGTACTGAATCGTGGCAGCTTCTTTAAGTAAATAGCGCATGACCCAGTTTATCAAGGTGCCCACATGATTTTTGTCTAGAGATCTGTCCCCTGTAGAAATTATGTTTACAACTCCACCCTGAGACCTTCCCTGTCAACCCAAGCATCTTATGGACCATGTGAATTGAAGCTGTTTGTGAATATTGTCAGAGTAACAAGGGAGCCATTAGATTGAGGAGTTTCATGCCTTGGTGAGCCACGTAAGTGAACTGAAATCTAAGCCAGAGTCAATTCCTGCAAATACCTCAAGGTGAAGAAGAACAGCCAATTTCAAATAGCCAACCAGGCTTTCCCAAACAATGCAAGTGCTTAAGCAATAGCCAATCAAATAATTTCCTTGCTGTGCTTCCATGTCATCCCTAGGCATAAACACCTTGCCTTTAGCTCCTGTTCATAGTGTTCCTAACAACCTCCTATTTGACACTGCTGAATTAAAATCAATGTGTGCTCAAATAAACTCTTAAAAGTTGTAATATGCCTCAATTTATCCTTTGAAAATATATACAAACACATGCATACACAGACATTCACACTCATCATGTTACTAGAAACTTTTGAAGTATTTTCATTAATGTCAGAAATAAAATAATACGCCCACTACCAGTAATATGTAACATACTATTAGAAATATGAGGCAATTCACAAATTCACAAAGGGGAGCAAAGTTAGGAATACTGGAAAGGATGAGAAAAGATTGTTAAGCTTTACAAAAATGCAACTCTACCAATTAATACCAAAAGATTTAAATAATTATCAAAACTAATATGAGATGACTATTATGTCTTATAAGAAGATATTCCATAAGTCATAGTTTCTAGTATATTCACAAGACACAGTAATACAATATAATGGAAAAAATAACTTTACAATAGGAAAAACTATACAGTTGCTTGGGGGAAAAAACACTAAAAGAAAATGTTCAGGACCTTTTTGTTAAATGCTGGAAAATATCACTGAGGATATTTCAATAACAGATGAGATATGCTATATTTTTTAATGGTGAAGTTTAGCACTGTAAAAGTAGAAATCATCATTAAGTTATATATTGAGCATAACTGTAATCAAAAATCCAAATATTAGGGAGCATGGTAAGATGATTCTAATATTCTACCCAGGCAATAAAAATGCAAGAGCAGCAAGGAAAATTATGCAGGGATATAAAATGACATTAAAATGTGTCAAAAAATAAAATAATCAAAATTAGTGTGGTAACATCTTTAAAGACAGAGAAAGCAATGAAACATCAACAAAAAGAGACTCCTAAAAATGAGAATTTAGTATATATTGCAGATGAGAATTTTTTTTAAATGGGTGAAATTTGGGGCATGTGGGTGGCTCAGTGGGTTAAGCATCTGACTTTGGCTCAAGTCATCATCCCATGGTTCATGGGTTCGAGCCCTGCATCAGTCTCTGTGCTGACAGCTCAGAGCCTGGAGTCTGCTTCAGATTCTGTGTCTCCCTTCTCTCTCTGCCCCTCCTACACTTGCACTCTGTCTCTCTCTCTTTCAAAAATAAATAGACATTAAAAAAAAATTTTAAGGGGTGAAATGACTATATATAGTATGATTTTATAAGCATGTTGTTACCTGAGGAAGAAACTGCAAAGGTTTTACTCAATTGCATAAAAATGTGAAAAATGTAAAATCATCAAAACTCTATGACAAAAATGTCATACACACAATTAAAAGTAAAGAGAATTAAAAAAAAAAGTAAAGAGCATTATTATAAATCAATGAAAAAATGTATACTTCAAAGAAAAAAGGGACAGAAAACACGAATTTCTGTAGCAGTCAAGAATCTTTCAGTATTGATAAAAAAAAAAAAGACAAACCAGCTTGACTATAAAAGGATATATTTGGGGTGCCTGGGTGGCTCAGCCCCTTAAGCGTCCGACTTCAGCTGGGGTGATGATCTCGCAGTTTGTGAGTTTGAGCCCCGTGTCAGGTTCTGTGCTGACAACTCAGAGCCTGAAGCTGCTTCGGATTCTGTGTCTCCCCTCTCTCTCTGCCCCTCCCCTTCTCACACTTTATCTCTCTCTCTCTCTCAAAAATACATAAACATTAATAAAAAAAAGGATGTATTCATTCACTGAGCTGGAAAACCAAGGCACACAGGCACCCCTTTTTAATTTTGATTCTGAGTATTTCACATTTTGATCACTGATATTTAGAGTTCATTTTGAAGAATGAGTATTTACCCCCAATTATATTTAGATTTTTTTCCAAAAACATGTTCTAAAAGAACCTTGATTTTCTTAGACTCAAAAATGTGCATGTCATTAGTTGATTACTCTCAATATACTTTGAGAAAGTCCACATCATCAATATTTAAAAGATATATACTAAAATAAGTGTATTGTTAGTGGGTTTCTACATTCTGAAAAGGAGAGCATCTGGGTAATATAACATGTTCTAGTTTATAAATTTATGAGGTGATATCAAAAATATAATTCATGTTCTGGATCTTGGCCCATGAAATAGTTTAACCACATATATTTTAATGAAACACATTTATTATGTAATGTAGTCCATATATATTATTTGGTTACCTGCATAGGAAGCCCAAATCACCAAATAGTTTTTCAGTATATGAAAAGGTAAATATAAATTACATTAATAGCTGTTGTGGAAATAATAAAACTCATAAGCTCATCAAATTATATAAATACTACTGTTACAGCTCATTTTGCATTAAAAAAATTGACAATTAAATACAAATGACAGTGTAACCACAAGGTAATCAATTAAATGAGACAAATAAAAAACTGAAAAACTGGGGCACCTGGGTGGGTCAGTCAGTTAGGTGTCATTCTTGGTTTCAGCTCAGTTCATGACCTCATGGTTCCTGGGATCGAGCCCCCCATCAGGCTCTAGACGGACAGTGCAAGGCCTGCTTGGGATTCTCTCCTTCTCTCTCTGCCCCTACCCTGTTCATGCTCTCTCTGTCTCTCAAAATAAATATACATTTAAAAAATAAAGTAAAATAAATTACAAATCTGAGATCCACAATTTTCTTTAAGTTGTCTGTCAAGTATTTCCTTCTATTCATCTTTATATGAAAATGAATAAGAATCCTGTGACATAAATTTTTCCTGAACCAGAAAAAAATTTCCTTTCATTTCTAGGAGTTTGAGGCATTTTCACATCAATTTTAGGCTAAAGTGAAATAAACCACTAAAAAAAAAAATCAATTTCTCTAGCCTTTGTTTTGGAGATCAGGTTATCATTAACCTGGAACAAAAAGTAGTTTTGAGATTTTTTTTTCTCTTCTGCACAATTACTGAAATGACAGTCTTTAGACTGAGGTGTGATTGTAGGGAATACTATTACTTTTTGAACAGCCAGGAGGAAATAGTTAGGTTGAGTTATTTTTCTAGACATGACTTCTAAGTAGCAGTCTGGTTGATCTGGTTAATGACCCAGACATTACCGTGAATGTTTCCAAACACTACCACCCATGCAGAGCAAATATGCTGCTCCAAATATTGCTCTCCATGTTTGAAAGCCCACATTCCATTCATTGTTCATTATACCCTTACACAGTGATGTCATTATTTCATTGCCAACTGAAACCATTTCCTTATTAGCCAAATAGTTTCTTTCTCAACAAACAAGCAACAACAACAAAAGAATGGAAGAAATGATTAAAACTAGCATATAATCTAGTTTTGAATGAGACACTGGGGTGATATCTAACTTCAGACTTTCAATTCAAGTCTACAAAATAGTTTGAGAAATACAAAATATTTTTGCTTTATGCAAAAATTTATAGTCACTAATGAAGGTATAATAAGTCATCTAGTATTTGTAGCATTTGTCGAACACTTATAATTCCCTGGTATTTTGTTAAGCATTTTATTTAAAAAATGTGTCAATACATAAGTATAACACACACAACATAATCTCTGAATTTAGGTACTAATGTGAAATTGGCTTCCCAGCCAACTGAATCTTAGCAAAGTTAATAAATCTCCCAAATTCAAAGTTAGTACATGGTTGGGTTATGATTTATACTTGGGTCTGCCTGTCTCCAGAGCCACCATTTTTACCCACTATATTATACTTCTCTTTGATAATAACAATATTCTGTGTTCCTCATATATCCAGTGCTATGGAAGAATAGGGGAATCCTTAATATTTTCTGAAGCAAGGTCAAATTATATATTTAAAAAAGAAAATACTCTTCGTTGTGTCATTCATACACCAATTGTTTCATAACAGCAGTGACATTGAAATAGAATCTTAGAAATTGAATGTATGGGAAACAAGTCAGAGCATTTCAAATAAACGTGTATCATGCAGAAAGATGCAGGACTGTTTGGTGAAGAGCAGTCACTGAAGGTAGAAAATTAATTGTGTTTTGCAGTGAGCCATTGCTGCTCACGGTTTTTGCTTGCTTTGACTTTAAGAACTTCAGCAATTAATGGGGTAGAAGTATTCACCAAATTTCTTCAATGCAATTAGATAACGATAGAATAAGTGTGCCTAAACGACAAACACGTTTATTGAGGAAAGAGACATCATGAACTCTTCCTGTTAGAACAAGGTGGAAATTTGTAGATGTGAACACACTGGAATTTTTCCACTCAGGAAAGAGGGAAAAGGTCATTCCAAGTAGTGGAAACATGAGCAAAGGTTTAATGGTTTGGAGTAACATTTTGAATTGTGAGAATACTTGAAATGTTTGTTGTGTGTTTAGACTATCCTGGGAAACACAGGATGATGAGAGATAAGGGTTGTCAGGTAGAGAGAATTTTAAGCTAACGAGCCTGGAAATAACATCAAATTTTTGTCTTGGGAAGTGTGGCAATGTGGAATTGTGAAGTAGAAGAGTTGTGGGGCAGAGATACAAATTAACGGATGGTTAATACAGCCTACAGATTTGAGACAGTGAATCCTAGCATTAAGGAAGTGGGATTGGAAATAAGAGATGCAAAGCTGAGCTGGGAAACATGGACAGGAGTGGGTCATAGGGAGCGGTAGGCACAATCTAGGATGAGGCAAAGGACCAGGTACACAGGAACAGAGTAATCATCTAAGGTCCACTTGAGAGGACATGCCCGTAGCTGGCACTAGGGAGTCTAATCAGGGCTGTGGTAGCACGAGTGAGCACTCTGTCTCCCTCATGCCAGAGCCCCCACCATTGCTCTTCCCTCAGGTGTTGAGAGAGCGCGTCCCATCACCTGTACCCGGCATGTTACCTGGAGACTATTCAGCATACATGACTCCAGTTACATTTCCCAGTATTTTGCTCAGTCCTCCTAAACTCACCCTCATTTAGACAATCCTTCTCTAATTTCCTGACAGTCATAAGCCCCAGACAATCAGAAAGCGGATCTTGGAACCCCAAGTATATGAAAAGAAAAGCCTATCTTCAACCTCCCCACTCAAGTATTTCTGAATAAGTCAGTTTGTTATTTCTTCAGAGCCAAGGAGATATAAAAGCATTCACTCTTGTATTGAACTCAAAGAGAAATGGATTGGTAAAAAGGGAGGAAGGTGTAATACCTCTTCCTACCTTGTATAGTTTTAATAAAAATTAAATGATATATATGAAAACAGAGATACTTTAAGTTCCAGAATGGTAGTTGGTTTATGAATTATGCCACATTATAGCATGACTTTCTGGGAGCCTTGAGCATAGTGCCTTATATTGTAGATTCACAGTTTGTATTTGTTGAGTAAGGAAACCCTTACAAGCTTTTAGTGGCAAAATATCCTAGAAGGTAAATAAATTAGGAGAAATGTGAAGGAAAATTTTGACTTCAGCTGTCACTATGAATACTAAGTCATATTATAAAATGTTCAAGGCAAGTCTCTTTGACATTGCCAAGGAAATAAATACAGCATTAGCATAAAATAATTTCTTGTTTATGTAGAATGACACCTCATTATAAAATCCAGTTCTAAGTTAGAAAGTGACCTTTTTTTAAGTTTCTTTCCTAATAGGGTCTAAGAGGCATCACTTGCTGGCAAAGCAGGAATTTATAAATGAGTTTATCTCCTTTAAATGCATTAATGACAAGGAGAAAGAAATTAATTTTTATAGTTTAATCCAAAACATTTAAAAAATTAATCAGAAGTCAGTTTTCAATTTTCAGCAATTGTAAGACAGAAACTGACACGGGCTTATAACTTCAAGACCAGTGTCTTCTATAAAATTAGGGATGTGGTTTTATTTTGAATGCAGATTGGACTACCAATAGTTTTACACTAACAATTAGTCTACATTAAAAACACATTTTAGTTGCATCTGGGAGGAGAAGATGATATAACTATTTTTCTCTCTCATAGTGAGGACCTCTCAGACTGCAATAAACATATCTAAAAAAACTACCATGAATGAAGTATAAGAACATAATAAAATACCATACAGAAGCCTTATGCTAAATACGTTTTTAGGTGTAAAAGGCAACAATAATGAATCAAGAGATAATAAAAATATAAGACAGGAAAATATATGATAAAAGGAATTTCTAAGTACACCCTTCAACCAAAATCTATTTGTGTCAATTAACTGGCTACATAAATTGGCCTATATGAGTGACATTTCTATTGGTACTTTTTTACTTAGTATATTTATTATGTAAGATGGGGTCAATATGTGCTATAAACTATGCCAGAAAATGGCAATATAAAGATAAATTAGACTTTTTCAAGGGGAGTACCTATAAAGATAGGCATAAGGAAATATTTATAACAAAATAACAGAAATATGTAATATCTGCTATGAGAGAATGGAGAAAAAAGTAAGCAAGCACATCTCCTTGTCACCTTACTCCCACCCCGTCCCTGAAGAGGACTGGAAAACCACACACAAGAAGGCTTGGGACATGAACAGGAAATTTACAAGCAGAGAAATAAGAATAAGGAGTGATTCAAAGACACTAGAAAAATATTAAGGACAATAAAAGGCAGCTTGAATCTTTGCATTCTATATTAATAATCTGAAGATGACACCACGGTCAGTGAACATGTGTGGAATATTTACAGACAAGCAACAAGATCACACCTGTGACGTTACTCTGATCTGTGTGGAGAAAGCTTTAGAATAAAGAGAGAGTGTAGACTGAATGGAAATAGTGGCAGTGGAGGAAATGGACCAGTTATCTATTTCATAGAATACTGTTGTCCTAACACACACCTTCAATGATGTTTTCCCCCTGTGGCCCTTCCTAGAAGTGGGGATCTGGAGATAGAGGATGCTTCCATATTGTGCTACCACTATCTTGAATGCACAATCTTGGATCACAGCCAAAATGTAAGAGAGAGAGCTACCTAATATTCCCAGAAGAGACCTTAACAGCCAGGTGGAAGTGGTTTTCATCATTTTCTCCCACTTTCCATTAGATAGAACTGTTCATGTGATCCCAAGTTAACTGCAAAGGCTTTCAAATATAATCTTCCTGTGTGCCAAGGAAAAGGAAACAGGTTTGATGAATATCTAACCATTTTCTAATACAGTCTACCCTTTGATCATTAAATATCATTTTGACTTACCCTTTATTACATATAATATACTCATTTCCTCCCCAAAGAGGAAAAATCGAAGTTCTTTGCAGAGACTGCATCAAGTTCAATGTGCTATACATTTTGGTAAGGTGCAGTCCTCTCTGACAGTCGAGCTATGATTTCTTTTATAATAGCTACCTATCAACTAAATGAATAAGATCTTTAACTACCTCCCCCCACAAACGCCCTGAAGACTATGCCCAATGATAGAACATAGAAAGAATAAAATTTCCCATTCAAAAATGGAGAGAAAAGAAGACATACAGTGGACACTGTCTCATTACAATTCTGAAATCTCACTGGGAAGACTTTTGAAGGTCCATTACCTTGATCATGGGGTTGGAGAGAGGATGTTACCTTGATTATACACTAATTCATCCCCCTAGAAGGAAATGTGTTTTGTTTTGTTTTTCTCTTTTCTCTATGGCTCTTGATTTACTCATCTGGATACTCCTTTTAGTACAACATTCTCCAGGACTACATCTGAAGTGAGTGTTAGAGAGAATACCTTCACTGGGGCTGTAATGCCTCCAAAGTCTCACCCATCCTGGTGGAAAATTGGGAGCTCAAGGTTTTACTATTACTATTCATCTTTGTTTGTTTGTTTTAAGTCTGAAACAGTCAAAGGCTTTCATTCAAATCTGTGATTTCTTTCAATAAAATTGTATAAACCAATAGACCGCTGATTTGTTTTACTCCTGACTTGTACAGTTGTTCCCTTATCTGTGGGTGTGCGAGCCAGACTAACACCATCTTGGATATATCCTCCCTCCATGATGACCACTCTGTAACCTGAAGTCTTCTTGAATACAGTTCCCCACCCTCACACACACATTCTTTCTTCTTGTCTAATCACTCCCTTAAGTACATCGTTGGGACATAATGTCTTTGATCTGCTCTAGAGATATGACTATGGCACACAACTATTCTCAAATATTTCCTCCCAGGGCATCTACAAGCACTGTCTTCTCAGCCTCTAGTACTATAAAAGCAGGCCTTACCCATAGGAATATTTGTGGACAACTACACATCCTGTGGCCACCCAAGATATGCTTCTGTCTGTGAGTCCCTTTAACAAACTACTTCCTGTCGGGCTGGACTTGACAGCCTTTTTGCTCTGTCTTACGGCTCCTTCAACCTCTGGAAGTCATTGTGCAGATACTTGCCTTTCACAGAACACTGCAGGGGGGATATATTTCAAGACCCCCAATGGATGCCTGAACTGCAGATAGTACCAAACCCTATATATACACTATGTTTTTTCCTATACCTACATACCTATGGTAAAGTTTAATGTATAAATTAGGCACAGTAAGAGGTTAACAATAATAATAGTAAAAAGAACAAGTATAACAATCTACTGTATAAAAGTTATGTAAATGTGGTCTTTCTCATTCTCTCTCAAAATATCCTATTGTACTGTATTTACCCTTCTTGTGTTGGTAGGAGATGATAAAATGCCTGCAGGAAGAGACATACTGAGGTGAATGATGCAGGCTTTGCGACACAGTACTAGGCTGCTATTGATCTTCTGACAATAGGGCGGAAGGAGGAACATCCACTTTTCGAATGAGGTTGACTCCAGGTAACTGAAATCTCAAAAAGCACAACTGCAGCCAAGGGGGGCCTACTGTACCAATAATCACAACACCAAATTTCTTTTCCAGCTGTAATTCTTAAATATCTTTATTTCACTGCTTTTTACCGACTTGTTTCTTTCTTAATAGTGACCACCTATCTAGGACAATGGGTGGGAAGATTATACATATACTTACGGATTTTAGCTTTGATTTATTCACCTAAGGCACCTTAGTAGATCTTTGCTGTTCAAACGTTTTAAAATACCGTCACCAACTGCTTGGAGTCTGTAAGCAGTTAATTTTCTTTTTCAACTTTCCAAAGGCACAGAATTTCAGGACTCTATTCTCTTTGATTTTTGCTTGCAAAATGGCCAAATTATTCCCAAGTTCCTCTCTTGAAAACATACTAATTCTTTGATTTTTTTTCTCAGCTATATCCTCTACATTCTCTAGTTGAATAGACTCAGAGTGTGTCTTTCAAGTTATGACATGCATCAGTTTTACCAAATGTTTGCCTCTTCACAATATGGATCATCATTTTTCTAAAATTTTTTTTCATTTAAAAAAACTGTTTTAATGTTTATTCATTTTTGAGAGAGAGAAAGAGAGAGAGACAGAGCACAAGTGGGGGAGGGGCAGAGAAAGAGAGACACAGAACACGAAGCAGGCTCCAGTCTCTGAGCTGTCAGCCCAGAGCCTGCCGCGGAGCTCAAACTATCAAACCATGAGATCATGACCTGAGCTAAAGTTGGAGGGTCAACCAACAGAGCCACCCAGGCACCCCTTTTCTAAATTTCTTTTTTTTTTATTTATTTTTTTTTTAACATTTATTTTTGAGACAGAGAGAGACAGAGCATGAACGGGGGAGGGGCAGAGAGAGAGGGAGACACAGAATCGGAAGCAGGCTCCAGGCTCCGAGCCATCAGCCCAGAGCCCGATGAGGGGCTCAAACTCACGGACCACGAGATCATGACCTGAGCCAAAGTCGGACGCTCAACCTACTGAGCCACCCAGGCGCCCCCCCTTTTCTAAATTTCAATGTCAGTTTTCTTGCTGTCCATCCCCTGATCTCCAAACCTAAACCACATATTTTAGGTCTTTATTATGGAGTTGTGTTCACATAATACCAATTTATGAATTAGGGTACAGTAAGGTATGCTCTGGTTAAAATTAAAGCATGAAATCTTAGTAGCTTAGTACCAACAAAGGATTTATTTCTTCCTTTTGTCACAGTTCAATGTTCATTGGGATTGATTCTCTTTGGCAGTTTACCTTCAAGCAAGTACCCAGGGATTCAGTCTCTTTTCATCTTGTGACGCAGATAATTTAAATTCATGATCCCTAAAGAACATCCAAAAGAGGTCCTGGAAATAGCTCAGGAAGTACATATATTATTTCCACCCACTACCATTGGCCAGAAGTAATAGACCTGGACTCAACCCAGACACAAGAATACAAAGTCATACTGTGTTTTCAGGAAGAATAACTTGATGAGCATCTAGACAGTATGTGCAACATATCTCCTACTGTTATTTTTTCAAAAATTATAGAAAGGACCAAAGTATGTAGTCTGGAAAACACTTATTAAAAATAATTTAAAAGACAAGATATCTTTCCCCCTAACACATCGTCATTAAAATAATGTCATTCTGTTCCATTTTCCTTAAAATGAAACTTCTTTTTTTTCCCAGTGACATCAATTGTCATTTCTTTCTACTTTTCTCTTTCAGAATATCACTTGGTCTTATTGTTTAATTCATTCACTTGCATTTGGCAAAAGAAGATTCCACTTTTCTCCCATCTGTAAAACTTCACAGTTTACCAGTGGGAAGCTTTCTAAGGAGAAAACACACTTGTCTAACAGTTGATTCGTTAACCTCCTTGGTCTTTTTTCTTCATAACAGGGAACACGTGATTTTATGATAGTAGTAATCGCTGGTCCTATCTGCCAAAACCAAAGAAATGCTGGGCCATATTCAGGCCCCAGGACTTTGTGGAATATGAGAGGACTACCCTTTGGGGATGGTTGTTGGGTTTATCTCATCCACACTAAACTTTGATAACTGGGAAATGCCAGGGGGAGGAGTTGCCAAATCAATCATAATTAAGATTTTGAGACCTGAATCCCTGCCATTCCATAAGATAACAACAGTGACTGTAAAGAGTGTGATTTTTCAAAATTACAAGTCTATAAATAACTTTTAGTGCAAGGCCTTAGCGATGTTCACAGAAATGGCGGCATCATGGGGCACATGGGTGGCCCAGTCAATTAAGCACCTGACTTCGGCTCAGGTCATGATCTCGGGGTTGGTGAGTTCGAGCCCCGTGTCAGGCTCTGTGCTGACGGCTCAGAGCCTGGAGCCTGCTTCAGACTCTGTCTCCCTCTCTCTCTGCCCCTCCACCACTTATGGTCTGTCTCTCTCAAAAATAAATGAAGGTTAAAAAAATTAAGAAAAAAAAAAAGAAATGGTGCATCATTCTGGCTTTAAATCTGCTCAGATTTTCTGGTTTCTAGTGTATATCCTAACCACCTTTCAAAGTTCTAGAATTGGCTCCTGGAATCAAGTCCCATGCATTTTTGCATTCTGAAGTTCTCAATTTTCTGGTAATGATTACACCAGCAGTCCCAAATCCTGCTCACTTGCAAGATGGGAGATACCCCAGGACCAGGTCTCCACCGGTGACAAAGGGCAGAGAATCTGAATTTAGGCCAATGGAGGTTGTACTGAGCTCTTCTCTTGGCCCCAAATTACTCTGATTTTATAAAGAAGTGAATTTCTGGAGATTGGTTTAAAAAATAATTTAGTTCGATTTTACAAGGGCATTTTTAGATGCCTTCAGTCTAATAGACTCACAGTTTTGAAGTGCTTTGGTATAATCTGTTCTGAAACATTACATTTTCACCTTAGCGACTTCAATTTATATGTTATCAGTGCAATTTCTCTTTGGCTTTCTATTGTTGTTCCAAGAGTCATGATGACTTCTTACTATTTGTTAATGGCATTTACATTTTTCCAACATTTTCTCCCCCCAACAGTTTGGAAATCATAGAAGTGTACTTTCATCTGAGGTCTAAAATTATGATTTTAATCTTAGGACCCCTAAAACCCAGAAAATGGTTCCCAAAATATAACAGTTACAAACCAAAAAAGCACTGAGATTGAATTTTTAATTTGACAAAGAAACATTCTAACAAATAATTTCATGTTTTTTAAAATTTATTTATCTTGAGAGAGAGCACGCATGTGTGTCCACGCACATGTGTGAATGGAGGAGGGGCAGAGAGAAGGAGAGAGAGAATCCCAAGCATGTTCAGCACTGTCATTGTGGAGCCCAACATGGGGCTCGAACTCATGAACCACGAGATCATGACCTGAACCAAAATCAAGAGTCAGACACTTACCGACTAAGCCATCCAGGCGCCCCTAAATAATTTCAAATACAATTCTTTACCAATTTTAAATGTAAATAAAGGAATAAAGGAAAAGGCCATACTAACCTGGGTCTAACAGAACACACTGATTTTTTGGATGCATGATTAGATGTCCATCAAAGATGAAAAGTCTTAGGGTTTTTATTTTTCTATTTCAAAGTAGGTTTTATTTTTTTCAATGTTTCTACTTCTAACTTTTATAACTCAACTCGTGACATATTTCATTACATCATTTTATAGTGTAAGTAACTGAGAAGTGTATTCTGAGACTATGAAAACTTTTAAACCAAGTTTTATTGTAATAGAGATCATAATTTACTTAATGCTCTACAATTTCTCAGAATGATCTGTATTCTTTTATACCAGCCAAGTGAAGAGTAATTTTGCAAATTCAATTGCATGTATCAATGTGTCTGCTAAGAATGGATTGAAAAGGATAGTAAGAAATCCCTTCCCTTTTTAATACCTACTTTGCCAGATTAAAAACAATAGTGCTGGAATAGCACCTTAGTTACACACTTGGGAAGCTTTGGCGTCCATGAATTGAATGACCGATATCAACAGCACTGGGGTAAACAAGACCTTCTTCCGTAGAAATGAACTTAACACTGGCTTCTTTTTATTACTATTAAATCAAAAGATTTAATCAAGTGCATTTATTCACTTTGAATAAAGTGGTTTTTAATGGTCACATCTGCTGCATATTTAGAAGAATAGTGATGTCGAAAGTAGCATATTTCCTAGAGAAATACCTTTCACTGGGCAAGTGGAGGCATGGCCCGAAAGTCAATGTTAATATTATTCTTTCAAGTGTTTTTAACGTATATAAACATGACCTTTTATTGACTCATTTAAGACTCTTAGTGGAAATCTTACAGTTCATGCTACAATAACTGATCTTTAGGGATTCAAGTGGGCAATTTCTCAACTAAATAAAGGGATTGCTTTTCTAATCTGCTCTTGTAATATTTAGTTAACTTGTTCAAAACCAAGCACAGGGAGACATTATTTCTTGTTTCCTTTTTCTTAGGAGTCATACGGGACCATCGATGAGCTCCTGAGCAGCACCATTATAAACTGGATTTTAGAAATGCATTATGTTAGAAGTTTTGTGCACATCTCGGAAATGTGAAGCAGAGAAATGCTTTCTTAATATTCCAGTTGGCAGAGCAAAATTTTCAAGACTGTGAGAAGGAACATATTTCCCCCATTATTTTAAGTTTATAATTTAAAAAAGCTAGGCTTCCTTTGTTCAACCAAGGAAGCATAAAATACTCAATTTGAGAACAAAACTATTGCAGATATTCTTGATGCGTATCTAAGAGACACATTCTTGAGATTTCAGGTATCAGTACTGAATATGAATATTTCTAACAAATATCTGGAAATATATCATCACTGTCACTGAAGATCCAGTATCAAATTAGACATGTGAGTTGGGTGAGAGGTTACAAAGTTTTGGATTGTACAGCTACAGTATAACCCAATGCAGGGCTTCATGAACACTTTCTAACACCTGTTAAAAGGCACATACAATAAAATAAAGTTTCCTCTGTTAAACTCCACACAGATGGTGACTGAGATGAAACAATAACACAGTAAGGGCACATGTTTGTAAACAACTTGATTCCTGAGACAGGGATATTTCACTCAGGGTAACTCTGGCAAATCTGTAAGGTGACTATGAGCGTATTATCTCTCAGTAGTACAGGCTCAGGAAACCTACCTCTCATGGAGTTTTCTCTGGAAGTCTCTACACAGTCACTTAAGTGGAGATCCTAGAAATAATTCAATGGGGAAAAAAGTCCATGGACTGGACAATTTTGTTTAAGTGATTTTTTTTGGTAAATAATCAGGATATATTACAGTTATGCAAGGTGTTCAAAACATGTGGACACAGCAAAGATTCTATGATAATATACAGATTGACAAATATTAAATGAATGCACTTTAATCCCCATGCAAAACCTGCTGTTGCAAATCTTCACCCTTTTTCCAACTCTGATGTTTGCCTCCCCAGGGCAAGGGCTGATGGGCACTTGACCTTTCTGATTTACAAAAAGCCTTTAAGCCAGACTTCTGTCTTCAGAGAGGATTTTCTAAATCCTTTTCTTTTTTTTAGCATTTCAAGAACCAAGCCTAAGGGCTCAGCTGAAAACATTCTTCCATATTACAGAAAAGAAACAATGGAGTCTAAGGCTTTCTGTTCTAGGTTAGAAAATGGTCACGGGGATTGGGAAGAAAACAGAACATAGAGAGAGATAGGGCCTTCCATATACAGTGTTCAGAGCTCAATATTCAGACTCAACGTCCACACCTATGCAGATAAATTTTCTTCTCTGGGGTTTCATGAGCATGTACTATAAGGCCCAAGATTAAGCCTCACTATTATGTGTGCCTTGATTTATGGGAAAACGGAGAGGGACTTGAATGGCCTAACGGCATCTTCCCCTCACCACTCTGCTCCTGTGGATAAAGTCCTGCAGCCAAACAATTGGTTCATCACAAGGACCTGGTGCATGTCCTACTTATTATCTCTGACTATTGGGCTTCAGTTTCCAAATCAGCTCCTGGCATTATTCAAACAAGCCAATCCTGGAATATGCAGAGTACTTCAGTCTCCTGATAACGCAAAGCTTGCTTCCTGGAGGTTCCCGTGCAGCCCCCATGTGGCCCTGTGTGATAGGTGGTATTCTCTTTTCCCAAACTATGAGGATATGGGATTAATAAACTATTGTCAATTGCATCTGCCCAGAATTCAGCCACCCCCATAACCCTAGGAAGAGAATCCTTCCCTCCTCAACAGGATAAAGAGCTGGCAATTAAAACAGGGAGCCTTATTATTCCTATACCAGGCTCTCCCAATGCTTCCAAAACTATTTGTTATACATGCATATCTGATCATATTTCTCCCCAGCTTAAAACACTGGGATGGTTGCTTGCTGACTGATGCCTTTCAGATGGGTTCTTAGCAAAGCTTACAATGTCTTCCATTTCCTGCTTCCATTTCTCTCTTTACTTATTTCACGATATCATTTTGCTTCCTCTCTTTCCTTCAACCACTCTGAGTTGTTTGTTTAATTTGTTGAGCAGACTATTTATCTCCCCTTCCAAGCCTTTGGCTACAACCTTCCCTCTGCTTCCCCAACATGAGTAAATTAAAATGTACTTCTCATTCAGAAATCAGATTAATTATTAATGGCTTAGGAAAGTCTTACTCTGAAGCATCAAACTGCTCTGTTAAGTATTACCAAAACTTCTAAACATTCTTTGTAAGGCATTTATCACATTTGATGTTGTTTGTTTGAGGGACATTGTTCTCCTCTCCAGTCTCCAATTGTAAGAGCACAAAACCCAGGGCAGAGACTATGTCTGTCTTGTTCACTGTTACGTTGTCAATGTTTTGTCTACTGTAAGTGTTTAATATTTAATATGCATTGAACGGTAACTGCAAGAATGTAAGATAAGCTCTAACTAGGAGGGAAATGAAATAACTCAGGCTGTAAATTTAAGAGCTTAGGGAAATAACCATCATGGACTATTTGATGACCAATGCAAAAAAACACTAGGAAGCTGGCATGACAGGATTCAGAGCCGGGGCCAGACTGAAAAGTACTTCTCTACCCGTCTTGGCAAACCCAAATAGTTTTACCTAATACTTTTTCTGCAATCTCAATTTCTTTTGTCTTCTTGGTATTTTCATTGGGAACATACGTTTTGTAGGAGGAAAGGATGCCAGATACACCCATTAACACGTCTCTGTGGTTTTCTTTACCTTCAAGCTCTCCCCTTTCCACTTTCCATTTGCTTCCCCCTCCAGCCATGTGAAGCCATACAGTTAAGTATCTCTGTAGCCTCTGTTTACGTAGTCACTCAGTCTTTATTGCAAACTTCCTCTTTGGGGGGGGGATGCCAATTACAGGTTATCATGTATAAGTTATTATTTGTTAACCACTTGAAATGCAATTGGCTAAAATACATGTATTCACACTGAAAAGCAGAGATTTAAAAACTTCAACCCCTCCTCCCCACTGCCTTTGGTGACTTTTTAATGTACTCTTTTATCAGTTTTAGAGTAGCATTGCTATATAACTAATAACATACTTTGGTTGTTTATCAAAATTTTGAGCATTATAATTTACATGTGTAGTTCTTTTGTTTTCACATACATTAAAAATCAACTCTTCATAAACATTGGGAGGGATAAATAGGGCAAGAACTTTATAGCAATATTTTCACAATGCAGGCTATATAACTTTCCAAACTGCACATGTTAGTGAAAAGATGTTTGTATTTCTAATTTTGATATAGAGGAAAAACCCTGAAAGTGCAATACAAACCCACACATACACAAACACACCACAACATAAAACACACAAAAACACCAAGGCTCTCCTGCTTATTAAATAGATACTAATTCTCTGTCTTATACCAAATTCCCAAATTGAGATCAATATTATATATCCAAATCTTGCTAAAGAATCTTATGCTTAATGGAAATCTGGGGTGATACTCATATTTTTGCATATATTATGAGGGAATTTAACTGATATCATCTGTTTTTTCATCAAGAACTGCCAAAATTATCTTTTTTCTTTGAGTAAAGTGAAAAACGATTAGAACTCTCATGCTATAACCACGCAAGACTCTTTTTTTTGGGCATGTTGTGTTTATCCCTTAGGATTCATAAGTTTCTACAAACTGTGTCCCTCATGCATAAATGCTTTTTGAAAGGAAGGGGCATTTTTAAAATCCGTAGAGTATCTACATGCATTCCATGCTGAACAATCACTGTTAGTATAGCTTGTGTGTGTGTGTGTGTGTGTGTGTGTGTGTGTGTGTGTGTTTTAAAGCACAAGAACACTTAAAAAAGTGTTAGCTTTTAAGATAATTACTGTATGTGGAGCCATTTCCATCTAGGGTTGAAAGTGTGAAACAATCACCATTGTCTTTTTAACTTGTTAATAACACATTATTCAGAAAATAAAGAACACAATGTATCATACATACCACAATAATAGATCCAAGTTCCAATTCTTCTTTATAGCCCTTTAAAGACCTTGCCAAACCTTTTTATCAGTTGAAATGACAACAAGACATTGTATTTTTAAATTATTTGAAAAAAAAGAATGAGAACAAAATGGAAGTAAAGAAGGAAAAGGAACACATTCAACTGAGGAGTCAAAATTTTTTTTTCTTTTTGGACACAAAGGTCTTTTAATTGGGAACTTTGCATATAAAGACTTTTTTTTTAATCATAAGTGTACTCTTTGATCTCCATCCCGTTTCCCCCACCCTCTCACCCACCTCCCCTCTGTTAACTATCAGTTTGTCCTCTGTAGTTAAGAGTCTGTTTCTTGGTTTGTCCCTCTCACTCTGTTTCTTGAAGTCCACATATGAGTGAGATAATATGGTACCTGTCTTTCTCTGGCTGAGTTATTTTGCTTAGCATTACAGAGTGTTGCAAATGGCAAGATTTCATTCTTTTTTATGGCTGAATAATATTCCATTATATATAAACACACACACATAGTAAAATCTTGAATTGTGAGTAACTTGTTCTGCGAGTGTTCCACAAGATAAGCAAATATTTCTTGTAATATGAGTAGTACATGATGCAGAATGTCACATGATCACAACTGAGCCAATGGTTCTTCTCTCTCTCTCTCTCTCTCTCTCTCTCTCTCTGCATGATTGTGGGTGATCATCAATGCAATGGCACATTTCTGTGAAGTCTCCAAAAGGGGGCAAAAGCAAGTGTCATTGGATAGGTTCCTCATTAAAGTTGCATGAAAAGAAAAAGATTCCATTGAACCAATAGATAGCAGTGATTCTGTTAGTGATAGTGAAAGTCATCCTATACAATAGCCCTATCTAATCTCCCACACATCAGCCATGAAGGTTTTCTAAGGTAAGTGCAGGTTAATTTATTTTTCTTTATATTTTGTATTTTCTTTATTATTTTATATTATATTACAGTATTGTAATCATTTGTCTATGAATGTTTTGGGGTTTTGGAACAAATCATCTGAGTTTCCATTATTTCTTATGGGGAAGTTTGCTTTGATAAACGAATGCTTTGGAATACTAGCACTAGCATGTTTCCAGAACGAATTATGCTCACAAACCAAGGTTTTATTGCATATATTATATATGGGTGTGTGTGTGTGTATATATATATACACACCACATATTCTTTATCCATTCATCTATCTATGGACATTTGGCCTGCAAAAAAATCATTAATGAAAGAGGAGAAATAACAACCAATACCACAGAAATACAAATAATTATACAGAATATTATGAAAATCTATATGCCAACAAATTGAACAGCTCAGAAGAAATGGATAGATTCCTACAAACATATAACCTATGAAAAATAAAGCAGGAAGAAACAGAAAATTTGAACCAGGAATGAAATTGAATCAGTAATCAAAAAATTGCCAAGAAACAAAAGTCCAGGACCAGACTGCTTCACAGGTGAATTTTACTGAACGTTTAAAGAAAAGCTAATACCCATTCCTCTCAAGCTATTCCAAAAAAATACAAGAAGAAAAATTTCCAAATTCATTCTATGAGGCTAATATCACCTGACACCCAAACCAGATAAGGACACCACACAAAAAAGAGAACTATAGGCCAATATCTCTCATGAATACAGATGCAAAACTCCTCAAGAGAATATTAGCAAACTGAATCCAACGATATATTAAAAAAAAATCATACACCACAAACAAGTGGGATTTATTCCCAGGGTTGAAGGGTGGTTTAATATTCACAAAACAATCACTATGATAGATAACAAAAATAAGAAACAAGATGAGAACCATATGATCATTTCAATAGATGCAGAAAAGCATTTGAGAAAGTACAAAATGCATTCATGAAAAAAGCCCCCTGAAAAGTAGGTCTAGAGGGAACATATCTCAACATAGTAGAGGCTTTATATCAAAAAACTCCCAGCCAATATCATACTCAATGGCAAAAAACAGAGAGCTTTTCCCCTAAGGTCAGGAACAAGACAAGGATGTCCACTCTCACCACTTATATTCACATAGTACTAGAAGTCCTAGCCATAGCAATTAGATGATATAAAGAAACAAAATGCATCCAAATTGGTAAGGAAGAAGTAAAACTTGCTATTTGCAGATGATACGATACTACATACAGAAAATCCTAAAGATTCCAGCAAAAAAACTACTAGAACTGATAAATGAATTCACTAAAGTTGCAGGATACAAAAATCAATGTACAGAAATCTTTTGCATTCCTATATACTAATAATTAAGTAGCATAAAGTGAAATTAAGAAAACAATCCCATTTACAGTTGCATCAAAAACAATAAAATTTCTAGGAATAAACTTGAATAAAGAGGTGAAAGATCTGTATTCTGAAAAGCATAAAATACCAATGAAAGAAATTCAAGACAATGCAAAGAATGGAAAGGCATTCCATGTTTATGGCTTGAAAGTAAAAAATGTTCTTAAAATGTCTCTACTACCCAAAGCAATCTACAGATTTAATGCAATCCCTATCAAAATAACAGCATTTTTCAAAGACCTAGAATAAATACTCCTAAAATTCGTAGGGAACCACAAAAGACCTCAAATATCCAAAGTAATCTTGTAAAAGAAGAGCAAAACAAAAATAAAACAAAACTCACAATTCCAGAGTTCAAACTATATCACAAAGTAGTAGAAATTAAAACAGTATGGTACTGGTACAAAAACAGATCAATGGAGTAGAGTCGAAAAATCCAGAAATGAACTCACAATTACATAATCAATTAATCTTTGACAAGGGAGGAATGAATATAAAATGGGAAAAAGACAGTCTCTTGAACAAATGGTGTTGGGAAAACTGGACAGCCACATGCAAAGGAATGACACCAGACACTTTATTTCACCATACACAAAAATAAGTTCAAAATGAATTAAAGACCTAAATGTGAGACCCGAAACCATAGATATCCTAGAAGAGAACACAGGTAGTAATCTCTCTGACATTGGCTGTAGCAACATTTTTCTAGATATGTCTCCCGAGGCAAAGAAAATAAAAGCAAAAATAAGATATTGGGACTACCTCAAAATGAAAAACTTCTGCAGAGAGAAGGAAACAATCAACCAAACTAAAAGGCAACCTACGGAATGGGAGAATAAATTTGCAAATGACATATCCAATAAAGAGTTAGTATTCAAAATATAGAGAGAATTAATAAAGTCAATATCCAAAAAGCAAATAATCCAATTAAAAATGGGTAGAAGACATGAACAGCCATTTTTCCAAAGAAGGCATTTAGATGGCCAACATCACTCACCATCACTAGGGAAATGCAAATCAGAACTACAATGAGATATCACTTCATACCTGTCAGAATGACTAAAATCAAATACACAAGAAACAACAGGGGTTGGTGAGGATGTGGAGATAAAGGAACCCTCTTGCACTTTGGGTGGGAATACAGCAAACTGGTACAGCCACTGTGGAAAAGAGCATGGAAGTTCCTCAAAAAATTAAAAATAGAACTACCCTATGATCTAGGAATCTCACTTCTGGGTATTTACCCCCCAAATTAAAAAAAAACACTCATTCAAAGGCACCCCTTTGTTTATCGTGGCATTATTTACTATAGCCAAATTATGAAGAGTCAAATTCAAAATGAACGGAAATGGACTTATACTCAGAGCTCTCGCCCTGACTTTGGTAGTTCTGTTATGACCTTTGTCCAGTTATTCCTAGTATGTAGTTATTTTAGTACCTGTCTGAATCTTTTTAACAAGCAGGGTGTTTATTATAGTCACATTTATATTTATATATTATATAATACTGTCCTCAGCACACAGAAGCTTCTCTGTAATTATTTGTATTGAACTTGGTGTATGGATGTTCCAAGTTTGAAGTTGTGGAATTCCTAATATTCTGGAACTTCTCGTATTGTGAAATAGAAAGAGACTCTCCCATTTGTCCCTTTATTTAAGGGAATAATCAGCTCTTATTGCCAAAAGAGAATACCCGCTCCACAAAGTGGTAATCTGGGGTTAACTTAAAAATGGGAACCAAATATTTTTGAGGATTTTACCTTATTTTTAACAAAGAGACATAAGTAAAAGGCTGTTCACTAGCATACTGCCTAGACAGTATATATGGTACAATGTCCTCTTTGGATGATTAACATTAAAATATATTATGAACTATGTCACTTTATAAATTGAAATGACAGGTTAGTCAGACTCTTGAAATTATTTTATGTGGTGCATTTTAATATTATTAGAAAAAATAGAGTTTTAATGAAGACTACACATTTGTATTTAAAGAGCTTTCATTTATTGCTAAAAGTTTAACTTATCCATTTTATACATGTTTTTAACTTGTTATAAAATTTTTTAAACTTTTTTTTAAATCTGAAAGCTCACACTGTTATCATTTACAGGAAACCAGTTTTTAGCCTTTAAATTTTATATCTAGTGCTTTTAAAAAATAAATTATTCTTACTACTCCTAAGTTCTAATTTTTACCAAATACAATATATTTAATTGTATTCAAATTGAGCCATTAAGTACATCAAGATGTCAATGGATGAAACCATTAGATTTTAGGATACTAAATCAGTGGCATATTTAGTTGTGACAACAAATATTTGTAATATTATTGCTAAGGCATAAAGAATGTCATGAGAGCCCTCCTTCAAAGTAGGCAAGAATGATTCATGACTCTCATAGGAAAATGCTCCTGAAAATAGTAATTCACTTCTGGAAAGGAAAAAAAAAAGTTTTTTTTCCTGTGTTTTTTTCATTTCTTTCTTTTTTCCCTTTTTAAGAAGTAGCTATAAAATAGTAAGTTTAAGAGAACAAGCTAATTTAGGGGAGAAAACACACATTTAGGCTGAAATATTTTAAATTGCCATTGAAAGTTTTCTAATTTACATTCTTTCTCCTTATTTGGTGACCCTCAGATTTAACTTTTAGAGCAAGATCTTGCAACGTTGGAAAAGTAGTAATAGGAAATTACTACTAAAATCCTTTAAAAGTTACCAGAATTTATCTCTTTTTATAAGTAGCAATATTGTTTGATCCTCACATAGCATTTTCTGTTGGTTCTATGGAGTGCTTTCTTTTTTTTCTTCTTCCTTTCTATCCTGTCTCCCTCTCTTTCTCTTTCTCCTATGTAACTAAGCAATCTAACATATGACAATTTCCACGCCACCTGTCTGGCTGCCTGTGGCGACACCGGCCCGGGAGGCTGCAGTTGTCCCCACCAACCGTGCAGAAACTGTGGGGACTCCACTTAGAGCTGTCAGGGCCACATTCCATCACTCTTGAAAACACCAGAGATTTATTCTACCATCTTGTGCCATAAGATTCATTCAGAGAGTTAAGTGAAACAAACAAACAAAAGTTTGAAGTGTGTTTTTTCCCCCTTTTATTTCACTTATGTTTAGCCATCAATCAAGAATACACCAGGAAGACTGGACCAGACGAAATTCTGAGCAGCAGATACGATTGTACCCACACCGTCCATGCCTGTGGCTTTTTGTTGGGGGGTGTGGGCAGAAGCTTCTTTCCTGTAGTTCATGGGAAGTCCCACATTCCTTTATGCAAACTGAATCCCAGTGGACCCGAAGATAATCCTTTTGAGGAAGGCTGTGGTCTCAGACACCTGTGATGGTTAGTTTTGTCTGCCAAGCTGAGACCCCCCGCCTGCTACAAGTAATTGACCCTCCGTAGCTGCAGGAACAGGGTGTTTGAATCTGATGTGAATTACCAGAGATTGAACAAGAGTCAGCCTCAATTTTGATTCAATTTGCCTACCACTGTCTCCTTACAAGATGATATCCTCATCTTACCTCTAGTTCATATTTCAGCAAATACACAAACAGAACAAACCTTCAGAAAGAGAAAATGCAAGATAGCTTCATACAGCTTCACATGGAAACATGTTGGTCCTAGGAATTGCTAACTAGCACAGGCATCTTTCACATTGTATTGGAAGCAGAAAACCTCAGATCTGTACAAGTAAATGCAAAGATTACTAGATCAATAAAAATCCAGGTGATGGGAGCCCACAAATTGTGAACTGAGAATGCGTGTGTAGCTGCTTGGGAGGGTGTGGGGAGTGGAGGGGTGTGGGTGGCAGGGAATAACTGAGGAGATTTTACAGTTGGTTTTAAATGCCCCAGTAGGAAACAAGTGGCCATTCCATTCAAACCAAAAAAAAAAAAAAAAAAAAAAAAAAACAGAGTGAAAGGAACAATGAAAAAATCCATACTGAAGACAACTATTTGCTTTACATTCATCTAGCTGAGTATTCTGAATTTTCACTATTTCCTCAGTGGGAAAGCATTGAAAGATTACAAGAGAATGACTATATGCTTTTTTCTATTTTGCCTTACCTATCCCTCTCCATGCAAATACTACCAATGCTACTCCATAAGCAAATTTATACTAATATATATACACATATAATCTTTACTATTTGTAAGTCCTGATTAGAGAACACCTGTTCATATATTTTTTACCTATTGATAGGCTTTAAATCATGATTCTTATGCATTTAGTAGCCTGAACAGGTAAATAGCACCATTTCCATGTTCTACATTAAACTACTACACTGGGGCACCTGAATGGCTCAGTTGGTTAAATGGCTGACTCTTGATTCCAGCTCACATCAGACTCTCACAGTTCATGGGTTTGAGCCCAGGGTAGGGCTCTGTGTTGACTGTGCAGAGCCTGCTTGGGATTCTCTATCTCTCCCTCTCTCTCTCTGCTCCTCTCCCACTCATGGGTGCGTGCTGCGGCATGCTCTGCTCTCTCTCTCAAAAAAAAAAAAAAAAAAAACAAACCTAAAAAAATTACTACACTAAACAAGATTCATTTTATTCATATATACTCATATGGTGTATGATTTTTCTTTCTTTTAATGGTGCCAAGTTACTAGATGGTATAGGATACTTATGAAAATAAAGCGTACGTCACACTTATGGTAATAAGTGTTACCTCTATTACCAAAAAAAAAAAAAACAAAAAACAAACAAACAAAACAAACGTTATTTATAATTCCCTACCCACTACTGTAGAATGCTAGATACTGGTTCAGAGAAGATCTTCTGTCTGCTAAGAGGAAACAAATTCAGTATCTATGCTAAATATATTTTCCTGTGTATCAGATTAAGGGTGAGAGGATTCAAGTTTGAAGAAGCTGAAACAGAAGTTGTTCTGTGTGAGAAAGGGAGTGATACACAGAGGTGATCAGTGAGGGATGCGATTCTGGACCCCGAAGGCTAGTGCCAGGGAGTCTGGGGAGGACGGAGGGCAAAAGATTGGTGGAGGCATTCAGAGAATGGCTGCAAGTGAAGAACCCAGAAAGAGAGGTAAAAGGAGATGTTTGAAGGCCATGAAATAACACGCATGTGTGTACATGACTCGACGATGTGCATGATGGACATTTTTCTGTCAAGTCAGATACACTGAGAATAACAGTAGCTAATGCTTATGCAGCACTAAGATTTCACATACATTTAGCCATTTAAAAAAATTTTTTTTCAACGTTTATTTATTTTTGGGACAGAGAGAGACAGAGCATGAACGGGGGAGGGGCAGAGAGAGAGGGAGACACAGAATCGGAAACAGGCTCCAGGCTCCGAGCTGTCAGCCCAGAGCCTGACGCGGGGCTCGAACTCCCGGACCGCGAGATCGTGACCTGGCTGAAGTCGGATGCTTAACCGACTGCGCCACCCAGGCGCCCCACATTTAGCCATTTTAGACATTAGTCATTAATCACATTAAGCCTATGAAACGAGTAAATGATTTTCATTCTACAAATGACAAAACTGAGGACTAAGAGGTGAAATGATTTGTCCAATGTCACTCAACAAGTAAGTTGCACAGCCAGGATCCCAACCCAGGCTCTGGAATGGGTGGTTCTGTCCTCAATGGCATAATGCGTAAAAGAAGAAAACTGCTCTGGCCTGCTACGAGGTTGGCACATGATGGAATTAGAGGCTGTTCTCCTTGCCCAAGCATATCTTGGCCCTAAGCACATAATAATACAGTGGAAAGATTTATAGATGAGCTCTTGTGTTTTACTTAAGAAGTTTCATTCTGTGCCAAATGGCTTGATGTAACCTTAAAAACAATCAGAGCATTGTTTCTTCTTAACATCTCTAAACTTGCTTTTGGTTTCATTATGCTGTCTTTGAAAAACTCATGGGATTTCTACAACATGCATGTTTCTAGGCAGACACAATTTTTAGAGACAGTTACCTTTAAAGTATAGTTGTTCCTTTTTGTTATTTAATAAGCTCAAAGTCGATCATAAATGTGTTAGGAACTAACCGCTTTTATTACAGAATAGTTGCTACAATGCTTATTTATAATCTGTGGCTTTATTAACTTTAATACTCATGATAAGTAGAAATCTGAGTTTGTTTCTTTTATTGAACCATAATTAAGTCACTGAGTTTAGCCCACAAATGTATGCTGACATATACTTTCTTACATTTCCTGGAGGTAATAAAAATAATTTTTTTCAGATCCCTGTAATCATCTCTCTCACAAATAAATGTCAAGGACTTCAAGGTTAAGCTCACAGATACTTATTCTGGAAGAGTGTTCTCTTAAAAAATTAAAAGTCCACTATAGGATTTTCTAAGTTGATATGAAATCCTAAGGGTTGAGATTCCTGCAACTCTTTTTTGTAGGGTTTTGTTTCTTTTTATCACCCTTTCTTCAACTCCCCCTTTTTCTATTAACTACTTGGCTAAATGTGATCTGATTCATAAAAGTGAACTTATTCATTATAATTCTCTTGGGAGAGAGACTCTTTCAGGACCAGTCTGAGGGTCAGTGTCAATCAATACTGACCTGCACAAGAGATGGAAATCAGGGGGAACATCATTTTACAAGAAGCTGACCTCTGAATGGAGCCTATGTAGTCAGAGGCAGATGTTGTGAGTAAATCACTGGGATGTCTACCCTCAGCCACCTGAGTATTTTTCAGTTCCCACGGAATAGCCATAAATTAGTAGGAGTGCTGAAAAGTCTGTCGACAATGTCGCATGCCTGGAGTGACCAGGCTTTCATCTTTTCTTAGATAAACAGAGTAAGGATCAATCTTAATATGATTAATAGGTTAAAGGGACCACTTTATTTCTTAACTTGGAAGATAAATGGAGACTACCTTTATTAAAACTTTATAACCAAAAGCTCCTATGTCCCATAACAATTTGTTAAGTATCCATTGCTTTATTCAAAGTAGTAGTTAAATAACTAAGATCTCAAGAATGAAATATTTCTTTAAAAGTTGAACTAATTGCTCAAAGGAAATACATGTGATTTAGACAACAATAAATATCCACAAAATTGAAGCTCTACTTATAAATAAAATGACAGACCAACTTACTGATGTCATCTAATTCCTATTCAACACTCTAAGGGTTTCCAGACTTTAGGTGCATTTCCATTATTTCATAAGAAAAAAAATGGCATTCCTCCCACCTTCCTCTGACTATGAGGAAGTTATTTTCAATTTTTATAGTTCAAAACACACCTGTGCTGCTACCCATATAAATAAATTTAATATATTGCAGTTGTAAAATACCGCTGATGGTTGGAATGTGGTTCCCAAGAGATTACCTAAATGCTAAGTTTCAGAATTTGTTTACCAGAAGTTGTTGCTGCTGCTTCATCCCCACTGTATGTGTCCTCTTCCCACAGCCCCTAAGACTTGTTCTACTGGGATTAGCCTCAAAGGCCCAATAACGACTTTAAATTATAGGTCCAGGAGCAGAAAACCGTTTCAGTCATCAAATTCACTTAATATTGGCCTTGCTTCTGTTCAACGTTATGCTGCTCTCGAAGGCTGCCCTACCACTGAGAAATTCCCCCAGAGCCAAAAAGAAATGTTTGCTCTTAGGTTAACAAAATTCTATATAATTTTGTCATTCTAGTTTCTGCGCTGTGATTTGCTTGGCAATGACCTTCCTTTCAACTCCCCATAGCACTTTACATGTGTCTCTCTTACAGTACTTTTCTTATTTCACCTTGTACTGTAGTTACATTTTTACTTATTTTATTGAATAATTAAGTGTTATAATCATAGAGGGAGAGCAGTATCCTTCTATCTTTCTCTATACCAATTCCATAACATGAATTAAATATTTGTGACTATCAATTAGCTTTTGCTTTGGTGGTGAGCCCAATTTTAGGGATTTCAGTTTTGGTAATTCTTTTTTTTTTTAAGGGGATATTCTAAATAGATAGTTTTTCCTTCTTTTTTTTTTTCTTACTGCATATAATTATCTGATTCTCGGATTTTGAGCCTAACATTTTGAAAAAAACAGCCTGATTCAAATCCATCCCAAGGTTTATACTCTATTACATTCTGTTCCTAAACACAGTGGTGTTCTCATATCACATTGTTCCTATTTTAAGGTTGTTCTAATGTTCATCCCAACAGTTTTGCAATAACCATGGTTATGTGTCACTGCACAAAGCAAGGAAAATACTGTAGGCTCAAGAGGGCAGCAGAATCCTGACGCCTCACAGATCAGGAATGAGTAGCTCCTCAGTCATGAAAGAGAAGAACAGGTGCAGAATTAGCCCCAGAGAGAGAGGCATCTTGGTCTTACAGAAAGTATAGAGAGTTCTTGGGGTCTAATTTGTCTTCCACTTACTAAATAAAGTACAGCACGATTAAACATGCCCTCTTTATCATCTACAAAAATGCAGACAGTAATACATACTTCACAAAGTTGTTGTGAAGGATTAAATCAGGAAACATTCATTCAACCCATTTACTAAGTGTCTATCATACGGCATTCTCTGGTCAGAACACGTCTGGACCACTGTGATAAGCTATGGGTTAAATCTGGAGCCAACGGGCACAGGTCCAGAGGGGATAGTGGAGGAAGGTAACCATTATAGAGGTGGTATAAATTAGACAACTGGAAATGTTAATCTTATTAAACCAAATTACTTAAAGAGGATGCAATAGCTATCATTTCACTACCTTCCAATTATGGTTGAGATGTGCTCATCCTGAAAAATAACTTTATAATAGTGGGGATTTCCAAATAAAGCTTTAGGAGTAGGACTGGATACCTATCTATTGTCGATAGAGCAGAAAGAGGATGCTGAAAGATGAGTTCTAAAATGTCCCACAAGTAAGATTTCCTGTGATAGTGCTTTCCTACTCTGCAGTGCTTTCTAACACAGAACTCCAATTCTCCAGACCACAACTGAGTATCTAACAATTCAATTCAATTCTGACACTAACTACCTGGACTTAGTGCAGAGCCCAAGGTTAAGGGCTCAGTCCCACACAACTGCCCCCACGTCACACAAAGGAAGCAAGTCCAGGGCCTCTTGTACTTCTTCTTCTTCTTCTTTCTTCTTCTTCTTCTTCTTCTTCTTCTTCTTCTTCTTCTTCTTCTTCTTCTTCTCCTTCTCCTTCTCCTTCTCCTCCTTCTTCTTCTTCTCCTCCTCCTCCTTCTCCTCCTCCTTCTTCTCCTTCTTCTCCTTCTCCTTCTCCTTCTCCTCCTTCTCCTTCTCCTCCTCCTCCTTCTCCTCCTTCTCCTTCTTCTCCTTCTCCTTCTCCTCCTTCTCCTTCTCCTTCTTCTTCTTCTTCTTTCTTTTAAAATTACTTTTTAATGTTTATTTTTATTTTTGAGAGAGAGAGAGAGAGAGAGCAAGCAGGGGAGGGGCAGAGAGAGAGGGAGACACAGAATCCGAAGCAGGCTCCAGGCTCTGAGCTTTCATCACAGAGATTGACGTGGGGCTTGAACCCATAAACTGTGTGATCATGACCTGAGGCAAAGTTGGATGCCCAACCAACTGAGCCACCCTGGCACCCCAAGGGCTCCTGTACGTCTGATCAACTAGCTCTAAATTGACACTTCCGTGACCCCTCATCAGGATCAATAATTTGCTAGACAGGCCACAAAACCCAGGAAGTCACTTTGTAATAACAGATACAACTCAGGAAGAGCCAAGTGGAGGGGATGCATAGAACTTCCATGCTCTCTGTCAGCACCTCTATGTGTTCACCAACCCAGAAGCTTGCCAAGCCCTTTTGTTGAGGGATTTTAATGGATGTTTCCTCATGTAGGCATGATTGATTATTAACTCAGTCTTCAGCCCTCTTCCCTTCCCAGAAGTTGGGAGAATGGGGCTGAAAGTTCCAGACTTCTAATCCAAGTTGGATCTTTATGAAGATTAGTTCCCATCCTGAAGCAGTCTAGGGGCCTGCCAAGAGCCATCCCATTAGAATAAAACATGTTTCTATCACTCAGGAAATTTCATGGTATTAAGGAGCTCTGTGTCAGGAAGTGCCATATTTGGGCATACACATCCGCGTGTGCGCACACACACACAATACACACACATACATACATACATACTGTTATATAGTATACGTGTTCTTAGAACAGGCCTAATGTTACAAGTGTGACTGACTCTCACTCTGAATTATAGAAATAAGAATGCTTATTTGGACAGATCAGCAAAAAGGCAAAGAGCCAGGAAATTCTTGACCATATCTACAAAGTCAAATGTGGATGACTGCATTTTTTAAAATGATTCCAACAGTGTTTTTCATCTCATCTGATCTCCTTAAAGCTCTGATACTCCTTGGGGCGCCTGGGTGGCTCAGTTGGTTAAGCAGCCAGCTTCGGCTCAGGTCATGATCTTGCGTTCCGTGAGTTCGAGCCCCATGTCGGGCTCTGTGCTGACAGCTCAGAGCCAGGAGCCTGTTTTGGATTCTGTGTCTCCCTCTCTCTGACCCTCCTCCATTCATGCTCTGTGTCTCTCTGTCTCAAAAATAAATAAACGTTAAAAAAAAAAGCTATGACACTCCTTCCTTGAAGAGGTGGGTCCATGTTCCCATCTTTTAAACTGGTGGGAGTTTTATGATTGTTGTAACCAATAGTTATTGGCAGTGATACTATGTGACTTTTGAGGGTAGGTCATAAAAAGAATCCAGCTTCTATCTGCTATGCTCTTTTTTGTATGCTTACTGTTGACAAGCTAGCCACCACACTGTAAGGAAGCTCAAACTAGCTATTGTGGAGAGATCAAAATAGAGAGGACCTGAGGCTCTCAGTCGACAGCTAGCATCTACAAATTTGCAGATAATTCTAGTTCCTAGACTCCAGGAATTCCATTTTAGGTTTTACACATTTCCGAATATAGATAATTCATCCCTTTTGTGCCTTGTCTGAATCCTGGATCCAAAAAAGTCAGTGGGTATAATAAATGGCTATTCTAAACCACTAAGTTTTGGAACAATTTGTTATGCAACCATATGTATTAGGGGTCTCAAGAGAAACAGACCAATAGAACTAAGATATATAGATGATAGATAGATAGATAGATAGATAGATGATAGAGGTAGAGATATGAGCAGATTTACTGCAGGAATTAACTCACGTGCTTATGGAGGCTAAAAAGTCCCACAATCTACCATCTGCAAGCTAGAGACATGCTAGTGATTAAATTCAGTCTAAGTCTGAAGACCTAACTGATGATTTCTAATTTCCTTGAGCAATTAGAAGTATGGAAAGGCTACTAATAAGATGAGGAAGACACAGGAGAAACGGGTTTTTGAAGAAAAATATTAAGAGTTTATTTCTATACAAATTCAGGATACTAATTAGACATTCAAATGGGGAGTTGAACAGACAGTTGGATTTAAGAATTTGGGATCAAGGGAAAGGTCTAAGGTGAAGATAAAATTTGAGACCCCAGAATATGTAGATGGCATTTAAAACTATGAGGCTTTTTGAGACCAGAAAAAATAAATAAATACAGAGGATTCAAGATCCATGGACTGAGGCTTGAGGCATTACAAGCTCTAAAGAGGAACAGGAACAGTGAAGCTGAAAGATGAAACAACACAGTTTGTCACAAGGGATTTGAAGAAATTGGTTCAAGCAAAAGGAGTAATCAAGTTTGTAATCAAACAAAACAAAAGAAACACTGCTTCTCTGATAGGAGAAGTAAACTGAAAACTGAGAATGGGTCATAGGATTTACTAACATAGAATTTGTTGGTGACTTCCACAAAACCAACTTGGTTCTGTCGTGGGGGCTCCAAACAAATGGGCATGCGTTATTGAGAGAACATAATAAGTGATATTAGAGACAGTGACTCTAGAAGATCTGCCCTGAAAGGGGGATATAAAATTAGTCTGTGGTCGGTGGTTAAAACAGGATAAACAAAAAGATTTGTTTGCTTTTTGAGAAGGGGGAAATAATAGCTTGTCTGTATATTGAAATATTTATGATGATCTAGTAGATTCAGCATAAAGGGAAATATTGAACATGTTGCAAATAGAGAACTGTATAGCCATGTCCTTGTAGATGGAAGGAAAAAGGTTTAGTGTAGAATGAAGGGACTTTGTCCTCAGGTAGGGACATAGACAGTTCATCTATGGTGATGGTAGAAAGTCAGAATATAAGGAAACAAATATAGAAAAGGGGTAAATTTAGGGGTAAAAATCTATGGAACTTATCTCCTGACAGTTCAACTATCTTACTGACAGAAGCAAGATAAATCAGTTGAAAATGGAAATGGAAAGGAAGCATAACAAGTTATAATAATAAGTGGATGGTGTAATGAAGCTTAAAAAAAAAAAAAAGTAGAATTACCAGGCAGGAAAAGGGCCCTCTCCAGATTAATGGTCACAAATTTAAAGTAAGATGATTCAGCACTGATTGTGTGTTTTTCTACAGCCATATTCACCTGTGTGGGTATAGGCATGGAGAAAGAAAAGAGTTACATTTAGTCAGGCTTGTGATTGATTGATTGATTTATTCATTCATTCATTCATTCATTCATTGTACCAAATAAGGATGGTAGAACATCAGATGTGAGGGAGTTAGGATTTTTGCAAGAGAAGGATTAAAATGAGTGTCACAGAATATAAAATGGATTAGAAGATTAGAAATGTATGAAGGATCCTGAGGGAAACCAGAATGGTAGTAGTATCATGAGTTGAAGATTTAATTATTTTTCCAGTCAGGATTTTAGGAGAGAAATGGAAAGAGGTGGTGGTCAGAAACTGGAAATGCTTGGACTTAAAACTACAGAAAGGTTACAGCTACTGGTAGTAACAGGTCTAGTTTACGACAACTGAAGTAAGTGGCTGCGGTTGAATGAAGGAAGGTAACTGGGAAAGAAGATATGCAAGGGGCTCATAAGCCAGAGAAACGAGCAGCATAATCTCTATTAATACTGAACTCACTAGGAAATGTAACAGGAGTCATATTGGTCAACATTTTCCAGAGAAATGGAACCAAGAGGATATATATGGAGAGAGAGACAGAAAGAGATTTATCATAGGCTATTGGCTGATGGGATCGTGGAAGGAAAGAAGTCCCAGAATTTTCTCTTTGCAAGCTGGTGACTCAGGAAAGCTGGTGGTATAGTTCCAGTCCAAACTACAATGTCTGAGAACCAGAAGAATTAAGAGTATAAATACCAGTCTGAGCCCAAAAGCCTGAGAAACAGGAGCACTGATGTCCATGGGTAGGAGAAGATGGATGTCTTCAGATGCTAATATGTTCCTGAAATGCCCTTATAGACCCATCCAGAAATAATGTTTTACCAAGTATCTGGGCATCCCTTAGTTCAGCAAATTTGACATAGAGAACGAACCATCACAGATGATAAGCCAGGAGTTAAAATCTTCAAAGAATTAGGGATGTAGGCAAGAGATCATTTGTTTCTAATCTTCCAGAGAACAGGTCTGAGTGTTTTTATGTGAAAGGAAGGTGTGTGTGTGTGTGTGTGTGTGTGTGTGTGTGTGCGCGCGCACGCACGCATGTGTGTGTGGCAGGGGAGAAGGTGGGAGGTAGGGTTCAGCATGTAAGAGATAAAAGGAGAAAAAAGTGAAGAGACTACAGATTTAGCGCTGTTTGATGGAAAGGTCAGAGAGGAACTAGGTTGGCAATGGGTTGGCCAATAGGGATTTTGAGGAACATAAATGTCTTACTTGTACTGTAATGTGGCTTGTTGTCTATTGAACCCTACAGCCTGTCTCTTACGCCCAGCTCCACAGTAAAATCTACCAGACTCACACATGCTCTGTGTATACAGTAAAAGTTTGGAATGCAAGTAACTTGTTCTACAAGTGTTCTGCAAGATGAGCAAACATTTCTAATAAATTTTAACTTGAACAATGATGTCTTGCAATATTAGTATGTGACGCCAAATGTCACATGATCACAACTAAGCCAAAGGTTCTTCTCTCTCTCTCTCTCTCTCTCTCTCTCTCTCTCTCTCTCTCTGTCTCACTCTCATTGTGGGATTGTGGGCAATCATCTCTCATTCTCAAATGCTCCATCTCAAGCCACGGTGTTTGGCAGAAGTCAGTGATTTTTCAGAACATTGGAAGGTGCCCCAACTGACAGTAATCTATTATTTGTCCTTTCAAAGCACCTATAGACAGTCCTTTGCTTCTCCATACAAGAATAAACTTAGGAATGTTTTGCTTCATTCTAGGTCAGACTGCCTGCAGATATAGATCTTTTCCTCTGCTGTCTTATTGCCAGTTACAGTAAATACAGTATATGACAAGAGTTTATTAATACTATATTGTAGTCAACTTCTATGCAAGCATATACAATGGCCCCCATGCAGAAAAAGATTCCATCCAGCCAATAGATAGCAGTGATTGTGTTAGTGATAGTGAAAGTTGTCCTACATGATAACCCTCCTCTCTCTTGTCCCCTTCCCACCAGCCATGAAGGTTTGCAAAGGTAAGCGCAAGTTAATTTATTTTTCTTTATATTTTGTATTTTATTGTTTGGTATTATGTTACAGTATTGTAATCATTTTTATATGAATATTTTGGGGTTGTGGAACGATTCGTCTGAGTTTCCATTATTTCTTATGGGGAAATTCGCTTTGATATACAAGTGCTTGGGATTATAAGCATGGTTCTGGAACAAATTATGCTCCCAAACCAAAATTTTACTGTATATAGTTTTAACATTAATATTACTTTGTAAACTTATAAAGTGGCTCTGTTCTGCATTTTGGTTGATAGAAGCTTGAAAAGAGACTAACAGAGAGAAGAACTCAAAATGTGGATAAGACCAAGAGAATATCAATTCAGAACAAATTTGAGGAGTATTTGGAGATCCCTATATTGGGAATTTGGAGGACTCTGAGTGTATGGTGTTTTAGCCAAGTTCCTTATCAGGAGACTGGGAGCAGAATCGTCCAGCTATCTTTTGGTCTATATCTTTATCTACCCATGTTGCAGTTTACCTTCAGCAGCGTTTCTTAACTTTTTTTTTTTTTTAATAATCACTTCCCTAAGGAACCTTTGTACACAATTTTTTTCCTAACTGTCCCTCCCACCTTCATCCCATAAAATTGTAACAACACAAATATATTGAATATCTGTTTATGTACTGTGGTCCTTTGGAGGTCCACAAACCACTTGTAATGCCTATTTTTTTTTCATTATCCCCAAGAACCAATTTTTACCCCCTTGGGGGTGATATCAGCCTTATTGAGCTTCTATGTTCTAGAGATACACATTTCCATATGCTGAATTTCTTAATCTAGTTTCTTCTTTTTACTGTAACCGTGTTCTCCTGCTCAAGGCAAACTTACTGCTTTCTAGAAAGATTTCTTTAGGAAAAATAATTTGTCATGTATCCCTATTACAAAACCTATCCTACCATGTGTTTTTTCTTCATAACTATCTCCAATGAGGATTTCCCAGTAGATTTTCCAAAGCAATTTAATTCCTTATTAGTGTGGTTGATTCATGAACACTTAAGCAAGTTTCCACTTTCCTTAGGGGCCCAGGGACATGTTAAATGGTTTTGTATCATCATAGTCTAATCCTAAGTAATAAAATATGATCCAGGAACAGCTGGTTAAATGACTTGGCCCCCCAGTACACATTTCAATTTTTCTAGGGCCATAAATCTTCAATCATTTGTAGCAAACATTCTCTCCATTCACACCAGATGTGGATAGAAGAATAGGAGGAGGATGAAGGAAGGTAAGGAAAATAATTGTATATTAGCCTCATTCAAAACTTGAATTTCCAAATTCTATGTAAATGTATCTTACCTAAATTCCTTTGGTGTCACAGTTAGGATAAGAATTTCCACCTAGTGTATTTTTTATTTTAACAAATATAGTGAGATTATTTCACCTAGTCTTACATATTTCTAAGTTTTTGTCACATATATAACGTATATTACCATGATCTTGGACTTGCCAGTCTTCAGAACTGCAAGAAAAAGATTTTCCCTTATGTAAGCCAACCAATCTGTTGTATTTTATTATGGCAACTCTAGTGTGCATGCACACCCACACACACATGCATATATGTTGTATATATTGTATAACAATTGTGTATCCTATGATATATATATAACATGTATATATAGATATTTATGTATAAAAACACTATATATAAATTTTATATATTCTATAATAATTGTATATTGTATAACAATATATGTAATACGCCACATAACTAGACTAGTCAACTAGGGCTGTCATAACAAAATACCACGTACTAAATGGCTTAAACTACAGAAATTTATTTTCTCACCGTTCTGGAGGCTAAAAGTCCAAGTCCAAGATCAAGGTACTGGCACGTTTGGTTTCTCCAGAGGCCTGATGAGGGCCATCTGAACAGTGTGTCTGGCCTTTCATTTTGTGCACACATCCCAGATGTAGCTCTCTCTTCTTATAAGGATAACAGTCACACTGTGTTAGGGACATACCCTTATGATCTCATTTAGCTTTAATTGCTGCTTTAAAAGTCCTATCTCCGAATACAGTCACATCAGGGGTTAGGACTTCAAAATATGAATTTTAAGGAGGACACAATTCAGTCTAAACCATTTTAAAATTAATTAATTAATGAAAAAGAATAGCAAGTACAGTTACTATGAGTTTGGCTACAGATGTATCATATTTAGTGACTCTAAAAATGGTAAAATAATAACTTTATATACAAGAGTCATAGTATCATTTTGTATCTAGAATGTACATCAAATACACATTAGACTATATCTTATATTAGGACTATTAGAAAAATGCAGTGGTACATACTTACTAGATGTCACATAATTATTCTTTCTACGATGAAGGATGGTTTTTCCTAAGGTGAGCAGGAATCAGGAATGTAAGAGAAAATCAAGAATTTGTGATACAAGTTGAACAGTTTTGCATCTTCCCTCTTACTCCACTGTTTACCTCCTGGCCAGAGACATTGCTGGAGAGAAGTATACAGCTTTTGTGGATATTGGCAGGAGAATTGAGTTTTAGGAAGTACTTGTATCACCTATTACCTATTTTAGCACTTGAACTTTCCTTTTGAAAATCAGTATACCCAAAGTGAATAATTTACTTCTGTTTCTCCTGCCTAAAACAGTAAGTACTTAAACAAAATATCTGCATGACAGCAATATAGAGTGTTAAACCAATCCAGATGTTTAGATCTTTTTACATTTGATTTGACTTAAAATAAAACTTAGGTAACATAAACCCGGCCTTAAATATAGCTCTACATTCCATTACATACTGCTCTCCCAACTTACTTTTTTTTTAATTTAAACTTTTCCTTTTAAATTTATTTATTTATTTTGAGAGGGAGAGAGAGAGAGAGAGAGAGAGAGAGAGAGTGCACGTGCACAAGCAGGAGAGGGGTGGAGAGAGCAAGAGTGAGAGAAAGAGAGAGAGAAGGGGAATCCTAAGCATCGACAGTGCAGAGCCCAATGTGGGGCTTGAACTCATGAACCATAAGATCATGACCTGAGCCAAAACCAAGCAGTCGGATGCTCAACTAACTGAGCTACCCACGGGCCCCCTCATCCTCCATCTACTTCTTACAGAATGATATCATACTACACACATTTAACAACATTTTTTTTTCCTATCTAAACAACATCTTGTAGCTACTGGCTTTTGGGCCAATATCTAAAGGTCTAAATAACTAATATAATTAATTATATCAATTATAATATGGATGTTCAATTATTTGTTCAGTTTTTCAAATAGCAGTCACTATTGTTTCCAGTTTTTGTCACTCCAAATAATGCTGCAATGAATTTTAGTGTAATATATTCTTATTTACTGCTTTGTTAATTTCAGAAGGGCAAAGTCTTAGAGGTGAGACAGCATGTTAAAGTATATGCATATTTTACATTTTCTTAGAGCTGCCAAATGCCCTTCGACAAACATGTCAGCAAACTTTATACACACTTACACCAGTAGCTTTTAAGATTATCATCTCTTCCGCAACACTTGATATTATTGTTTTATTTTATATTTTTAATGTAACTTTAAAAAAATTTATTGTGCAACATATCATACATAAACTATATGATAAAAGTACATTTTAAAGGCTAATAATAAGGTGAACATCATGTTCACCAAAACAAAGCAATAGAGCATTGTCATGGACTTAATCTCCTGTGTTTCCCCTCCTTTCTGTCTCTAACAGACGAGAACTTTACTTTAAATTTTTAGTTAATCATTCTTGTTTTATTTTTTTTAATGGTTGTTTTGGTCGGTGTTCTCTAGAAAAACACAAATAATAGAGTATACATAAATACAGAAAAAGGTTTATTATAAAGCATTGGCTCATGTGATTATGGATGATGGCAAGCTCCCTAATCTGAAGGATGTTTCCAAGTGACTGACCCAGGAAAGTCAATGGTATAGTTCAAAGGTAGGAAAAAAGCTAAAGTCCCAGCTCATAGGTCATCAGACGGGAAGAATTCCTTCTTGAGGATGGTCAGCCTTTTTGTTCTATTTATGTCTTCATCTGATCTGATGAGCTCTTCCCATATTAAGGAGGACAATCTGTTGTATGCATTGTTACCTCATTTTTTTTCATCTTTATTGAGATACAATGGACATAAATCATTGTGTAAGTTTAAGGCATACAACGTATTAATTTGATACACTTATATATTGCAAAATGATTACCACCATAGTGTTAGCTAATACCTCTATCATGTCACTTAATTATCATTTCTTTTTCCGTGGTGAGAACATTTAAGATATACTCTTTCAGCAACTTTCAAGTATGCAATAGAGTCCTGTAAACTATAGTTACTGCACTATATGTTAGATCCCCAGAACTCATTTGTCTTATAATTGGAATTCATGTCTTTTGACCAACACCACCCAATTTGGCCGGCCCTCTTGCCCATTCTACACTCTGTATATATGATTTCAGCTTTCTTAGATTTCACATATAAGTGATATTATAAAGTATTTGTTTTTCTTTGACTTATTTCATTTAGCATAATGCCCTCAAGGTCATCCATGTTGTCATAAATGGCAGAAATTCCTTCTTTCTCTGGGCTGCATAATATTCCATTATCTATCTATCTATCTATCTATCTATCTCTATGTATCTATATATGTATATGGAATATTATATATCTATATATCTATACCTATATAGATATATAGGTATATATGTATCTCACATCTTCTTTATCCATTCATCTGTGGGCAGACACTTAGGTTGTTTCCATATGTTGACTACTGTGAATAATGCTGCAACAATCAATTGTCCGTATAATGGGTAAAATAGCGTCTGGTCATATTGGCATTTTCATGTCCAAGTTGCATATTATTTCATGGACTTATTATCCCTTTTATTTTCATCTTCTCCTAAAATCATTAGTTATAAACCTATTTTCCCTTTGAAATAAATGTAGCATTTTATTATGTGGGAAATGCATAAATATATACATATTGAGATATGTTTATTATATACAGATTTAGATACATTTACGTCCTTCACTTTATTCTACCAATTTATTTGTGGTGCTGTAGATATGTATGTACACATGTCTGTCCAGCATTGCTTAATTACTATCTCTATAGCAAGTTTTAATGTTTATGATTTAATGCCTTATAATAAAATAGGTTTCCACTACCAAAATGAAGTGAAAAAAGTAATTATCTAACTGCATTATTTATTAAAAATATGCTCATTTTATTTTTTTTTCTTTTTTTTTTTTTAAATTTTTTTTTTCAACGTTTATTTATTTTTGGGACAGAGAGAGACAGAGCATGAACGGGGGAGGGGCAGAGAGAGAGGGAGACACAGAATTGGAAACAGGCTCCAGGCTCTGAGCCATCAGCCCAGAGCCTGACGCGGGGCTCGAACTCCCGGACCGCGAGATCGTGACCTGGCTGAAGTCGGACGCTTAACCGACTGCGCCACCCAGGCACCCCAAATATGCTCATTTTCTATGTAATGAATTAGACATTCTAGATCTTCAATGGTAGTGATATATTCAGGATAAACGGGGAACTTCTTTCCTTCAACATGTAATAAGATGGCATTGTGCAAACTACTACAATTAGTTTTGCAAATATAGGCTTATATAATGCAACTTGAAATAGGTTCATTTAGGCTTAAAAAATCCTTCTATCATGACACAGTACAAATTTCTATTTTAAAATTGAACTAAATTTGTGTAATACAAATATGTGCATGACAAAATAAACTTTGAAAACCCAAGATCCATTTCAGCACGACAGAAAAAGGAACTCTTTTCCTTTTCTGTAACAAGCAGCTGTCATGTTAGAGGCACCTTGTTTTGGTGGGAAATTTGATGATGGCTTAAAAAACCTTGAAGTTTCCAAAGCAATTTAAATATGATCCTTAATGACTTCGGAGTGGATTAGCCCTTGACCTTTCTGTTCCCATGGTATTTTTCCCATCTAGCTTTGACATATGTAACAGAAAATTGTGCTCTTCAGATCACTTTGAAACTTCCAATTATGTCAAGAGGCTTAACTTGATTTTTGATTGAGTTATAATGGCAAGCACTGATCTCTGGAGGGGGTAACAAATGCAAATCAGTGCTGTTTGGGATCCTATGCTATTAGCTGTCATTTTGCTAATACTAAAAGGAGATATTTAAAAATAATCAAGTTGTGATAGGATTTATGTGTACATCATTTTGAAAAAAAAATTTCCAAAAATGTCTAAATTAGATTATTTTATATGACTGCTACTCCTGTAATATCACTTCTCATCATGGTCCATTTACTTTTCTTAAAATTTTTTTTTCAACGTTTTTTATTTATTTTTGGGACAGAGAGAGACAGAGCATGAACGGGGGAGGGGCAGAGAGAGAGGGAGACACAGAATTGGAAACAGGCTCCAGGCTCCGAGCCATCAGCCCAGAGCCTGACGCGGGGCTCGAACTCACGGACCGCGAGATCGTGACCTGGCTGAAGTCGGACGCTTTACCGACTGCGCCACCCAGGCGCCCCTTTACTTTTCAAATCCATACAAAAAGTCTGAAAAATAGAATACCATAACATCCAGAGATAAAAAAATTTCATACAACTTAATTTGAGAAAAATTAATTATAAAATTAAAAAGAATTCCAAAATGAGTAACAGGAAAAATCATATTAAACTTGAGTGACTAACAAATGAAGCTCTTATAAATCAGTTTCAAATGCAAATAAAAAGAAAGGAAGTAAATGTAGAAAGTAAGCTGAGACAAGGAAGAAGAAATGTTGAAAATCTCCAGATGGTAAACAGAAACAACGAAATGATCACTAAAGTACTCTGTGCTTTAAAGAGGATATTAGCTTTACGTGAATAATGCTGAAGAGGGGAAAGAAACATATTTTATAATTGAATTATTTATGTAGGAATACATAGAGAGTATAGACTATGAAAAATGGATAATTAATATTATGAAAGTAGAATTTGAAGATATTGATGATGAAAAGAAATTTTAATTTGTTTATAACTCTTAAATGCAATTTTAATGTTTATTTTTGAGAGAAAGAGAGACAAATTGAGAGCAGGGGAGGTGCACAGAGAGAGGGAGGCACAGAATCCGAAGCAGGCTCCAGGCTCTGAGCTGTCAACACAGAGCCTGAGTGAGATCATGACCTGAGCCAAAGTCGGACGCTTAACCGACTGAGCCACGCAGGTGCTCCTTAAAGGCAATTTTAAAGGAAGACAAGTCAGAAGGAAGATTTGTTGTCTTTCCTGTGAATGAGGAAATTAGATTTTAAAAATCTGCTTTTCACTAAGTTAAGTCATGATATTATTTTGATTTTAATTCTTGTGTCCCAGTAACATAGGCCTTATATCACTTACAGGATATACAATGAAGGTGTTAGATTAATGCATGAGAATTTCTTCTAGTTAAATTTATGTTTGTTTAATTTCTATATAAATTCTTCTATTCAAAGATAAGAAGTGACATGGGTTGAATTCTATCCTGCAAAAATTCATACCCTGAAGTCCTAACACTAGCACCTCACTTAGTACTTGACCTTATTTGGAAATAGGGTTTTTGCAGATGTAATTATTTACGCTAAAGTGAGGTATATTGGAAGAGGGTGGGTCCCTATTCCAGTATGACTGGTGTGCTTATAAAAGTATACCCTGTGGAGAGACAGCTATACACAGGGAGAATGTCAGGGGAGGATAAAAGCAGATGTTACGATGATGTTTCTAAAAGCCAAGTAACACCAAAGATGACCAGCAAACCACCGAAAGCTAGAGAGAGAGAGGCTTGGAACCTGCTCTTTCTCACAGCCTTCTAAAGGAACCAACCCAGCTGACAGCTCGATCCTGGACTTCTAGCCTCCAAAACTGCGAGACAATACATTTCTCTTGTTTAAGCTATTCTATTTGTGGTACTTATTTGCAGCCGCCCTAGCAACAAATACGATAAGCATCCATTAATCCTTCTATTTTTTCTATGATGCAGTTAAAACCAATGAAATAGAGATAAATAAAGACTATACTGGGGGTACCTGAGTAATTCAGTCAGTTAAGTGTCTGACTTTTGATTTCAGCTCAGGTCACGATCTCACTGTTTGATTCCTGAGATCCAACCCTGCCCTCAGTGTGGAACCCACTTGGGATTCTCTCCCTATCTCTCTGCCCCTCCCCGCCCCTCGCTCTCTCTCAAAATAAACATTTTAAAAAAGAGAGTATACTAGTAAGCTTATAACAAAGAAAGCATGAGTTATAGTGCCAGCATCAGATAAAAAGGCAAGCACAATTTATGCAATTCAAGTGAATCCTTACCAAGAGATTTACAAACAAAATGAAAATTAGCTAACTGCTTATAATAACTAAGAGCAAATGTTGTGATCACAATTCCTTTGTCTCCAGGCTAATAATTAAAATTTAAATGATTCAATAACAAATATGTACCATTTCTTATTCTACTAATATATAGTTTTTCTGTACATTCATTATCTATCATCTATCTATCTATCATCTATTGTTTATCTATCCATCTCTCTAAACTTAGATACATCATTCATTTATGTAGCTGTCCATAATAAATTCTGCTAAAAATTAGTGCATTGAATATGTCAGAGATATATTACTCTAGTTTAAGAGTTTAGGCCTACAAATAACTCAAGCACTTTAGATGCAGGGTCTTTCACCCTGTTCCTTCTTTCTGCTGTACCTCATTACTGGAAGTGCTTTTAAGTAAGAGGAAAATAGAGGAGACTAATGACATCATGACCTATTAAAATTTCAATGAAAGCTACTATAATTTACCTCACCTAAACCATTCACAAAATTGACTGACATACTCTACAAAGTCAATTTATTCATTGAGATCTACAATATGCAGATTTATCTAGGATACTAAGCTGTTCATTAAAATACCTGAACATTCCTGCTTACCCACAGAACTGTATTCTTTTTTTTTATTTTTTTTTTTTTTAATTTTTTTTCAACGTTTTTATTTATTTTTGGGACAGAGAGAGACAGAGCATGAATTGGGGAGGGGCAGAGAGAGAGGGAGACACAGAATCGGAAACAGGCTCCAGGCTCCGAGCCATCTGCCCAGAGCCTGACGCGGGGCTCGAACTCACGGACCGCGAGATCATGACCTGGCTGAAGTCGGACGCTTAACCGACTGCGCCACCCAGGCGCCCCACAGAACTGTATTCTAATCAAGAGTCAGGTGTTTGTTCCCTAAGCCAGTTTATTCAAATTTTAATTACAGATTTCAGTCATTATTCTATAAACCAATGAAATATGAGTCCAAAAAGAAAAAAAATAAAAGATGTGGTGTCCACTAATAGAATGCTTTGGGGTGCCTAGGTGGCTTTTCAGGTTAAGTGTCAGACTTCAGCTCAGGTCATGATCTCACAGTTCATGAGTTCAAGCCCTGCATCAGGCTCTCGGCTGTCAGTGCAGAGCTCATTTCAGATCCTCTGTCCCCCTCTTTCTGCCCCTCTCTCACTTGCATGTGTGCGCTCTCTCTCCCTCTCAAAATAAACAATAAAAAACATTAAATAGGGGTGCCTGGGTGGCTCAGTCAGTTGAGCGTCAGACTTCTGATTTTGGCTCAGGTCATGATCTCACGGTTTGTGAGTTTGAGCCCAGGGGCAGACTGCTCACAGTAATCTCACTGCCAGGCCTGCTTGGGATCTTCTCTCTCTGCCCTTCCCCTGCTTGCACATGCATTCTGCCTCTCTTTTTCTCTCTCATTCTCTCTCTCAAAATAAATAAATAAACTTTAAAAAAACCACATTAAATTAAAAAAAAGAACGCTTTGGAAAATCTTGGTAAGGACAAGCCAAGCAAAAAAGTGCTGTCAAACTTAGTCTGGTTGAAACAGCTATTAAAAATTGGAACAAAAACTTCTAGAATTACTATTCACTCAGAGAGCTTTGTAAGTATCTTTAAGTTCTTTTTAACATGTTTCAAAGTGAAAATCATAGCTCATCATAGGCATGCTGTATGCAAAATGCCATGATAAACCTCAGTTAACGGACCCTTACACAAGGAAGAGGTCAGACTCTCCATCACAGAAGTGGAAAGTTCACACATATGTTAATACTTTTCATTAAAACAAGACGTATAAATTTTATATGAATTTGTCTGAAAATTCCCCACCTAAAGAAAATATTTTAATTAACCAACTAGCCTACTAATTCTGATCTATTCAGCTGGGAGGACGTCAAAAATTTGGTCTTCACTCTAAAATGATCTGCACTGACAGAAAAGTGGGTAAGGTCAAATGGCTGAGACTCTGGATCTTGCTGCAAAGGTTGAGATAAAAAATACGGCAATAAACATGAGTATAGGAATAAGAGGGAGGGAATCATGCAAAAGAAAATCCCTACATTATTTCTTATTATTTCTTATTGACTAAAACTATCCACTTAAAGTTAAAGGTTAGGGCATAATTAAGCTGTTACAAAGTAAAATTAATCATATTTGACAGGGACCAAAACGGAGAGACTTCTGAGATGAAATACAGAACAACAGTATGGTTCTGAATAAGGACAGGATCTGGTTCAGACCTCACACTCAACCATTCTGCCATGCTGCCTCGTTAACAAATATCATTAGGAAGATGACACAATATTTATATCAGCAAAGAGGTTGCATAGGTATTCATAAAATGTTTGTTTGTTTTATGTCCTATCCACTGTGTTGTGTCAATTCTTTGCTTTCCTTTTGGGGGCTACAAAAGGAATGAATTAGAGTACTCCATTCTTAATAAGGAAGGGAGAGAGGATCAAAAAAGAATCAAGATCTTCTGAAAAAGAGCTACACTTTGATTTGAAACCTTTTGAGAAAAGAATTAAAAAAAAAACACATTCCCTAAACACCCTTAATTTTAAACAGAGCTGGATTTTAAAGACCTTATTGGATTTTGCTAGGTATGCTTGGATATCAAAGAATAGATCTAAACATTTACCTCAAGTTTTCTAGAGTAGAGGAGACAGAAATACAAGTCTGGAGAAATGAAGGTTGATGCAATTTAAGTTCATTTAGTTTACATTTTTATATCATTAATAATACCAGAAAAATGGGATTTCTCCTATAGGACACATAATGCAATTTAGGATTTTCACAGATCAGCTAATATTCTGGAATATTAAACTTGTATCTTGTTGAAACATGACCTATCCTTGAAGCTTCCTAGATACACAGGAAGATATGTTACTATATAACAAATAAGCATGTTATTGAAAATTACTATAATTATATTTTTAACAATACATTTTCAAAATTTCCCAGAATAAGGACAAAGGACTATACAAATAGGATAAGAATATTGTGGCATAATTATACCTAAATGGGAATAGGCTATACTACATTGACCTTGAAACTTTGATTCCATCAGGCATATGAATTGAAGGCAAAGCTCCATTTATGTGGCAATAATTTTTACTTTTTAAGAGAGATTGTGTTGGATTTATATTGGTTGCTCAGTGAGGAAGCTAACCAATGAGGGTGTTACAGTAATCCAGGAGAGAGAAAATGGTGATCTGGAACTGAGTTTGTTTGGATATTAGATATACTTTGAAAGATTTCTTAAGTAATTACTTGTGGAATATGAGACAAATAGAATCAAGAAAACCATGATTTTTGAGTAACCAGATGTATAAAGATGTATAAAGAAAGATAATGTATTTGGTTTTGGACATGATCTTTAACAATGAAATTAAATATCCAAATAAAGATGTCAAATAGGCACCTGAATATATGAATCTGGAGCGAGAGCGAGAGTGAGAGAGAGAGAGAGAGAGAGAGATGGTTGGGAATATATATTAGAAAATTATTGGCATAAATATTTGCTAATATCACCAAAGGAATGAATATACATTGAAAAGAAAAGAGGATCGAGACTGAGACTACACACCCCAACATTAAGAGGTTCAGAATGAGAAGGGGAAGTGACAAGTTGTTCAGGGAGATAGAAAAGAAATCCAGAGGGTTGTGCAGCTAGCCAAATGAAGAAAGTGTTTAAAAAGGAGGCACTGAGACACTGTATCAACTACTTTTCATAGGTCAAGTATGAGGAGTAGTAAGAATTGACTATTGAACTGTGTAAAATGGAGGTCTTTGGCGATTTTGACTAGTTTCCGTGAACCGGTGAGGGCAAAGCCCTCAATGGAGTGCATTTAACAGAGAATGGGAGGAAGTAACTGGACTACTCTCTGTAAGACCAAAGAAATTGAGTGGTAAATGGTCAAAAAAGTGGAATCATAAGAAGATCTTTTATTTTGTTTTGGTTTGGTTTTATATGGTAGCAATCATAGTAAATTTGAATGGTGATGGAAAGTATCGAGTAGATTCGAAAGCATGGATGATTTAGGAAATTCTGGATTGCTGCTCTTAAGCAGATAAGAGGTGATGAGACCTAAGGTACACATGGAAGGATTAGCTTTAGAAAGGAGCAAGAGTAATTAATTTATGGTCATATACACTAATCTCAACATCTTTGATTTCTGAAGTACAAATTAATGCAAATCCATTGGCTCCTTACAGGCTTCTTCTGTGCATATTTGAGTTTCTTTTCTGGTAGGTTGAGGATTTTCACTTCATGATTTGTTTTTCACCTTACAAACTTTTGTTGATATCTTTTATCTCTCATCATCACTCTATTCAATTTTCCTTTTCCTCATCATTTTTTTAATTTACTACCATTTTTTGAGATTTACAGAGAGATTAGACATATAAAACATTCATATCAGTGGATCTTTTTATTTACCCTTTTGGACTGCCATTAGATTGTTTTCATCTTAAATTTTTTTTTTAACGTTTATTTACTTTTGAGACAGAGAGAGACAGAGCATGGAGGGGGGAGGGGCAGAGACAGAAGGAGACACAGAATCGGAAGCAGGCTCCAGGCTCAGAGCCATCAGCCCAGAGCCTGACGCGGGGCTCAAACTCACAGACCGCAAGATCGTGACCTGAGCTGAAGTCAGACGCTCAACCAACTGCGCCACCCAGGCGCCCCATAGATTGTTTTCATTTTAAATGATAGAAGGTAAAAGATTTCATATTCCATTTTTTAAAGGTTGTGATATTTTAGGCATTGCATGGATAGATATTTTCAATTTTAATACTTATAATAGTCATTACCTTATTTTAGTGGATATTAATCTTTACTACTTGTGGCAAGTGACACTGGTTTCCATTTACCATTGTGATACACAATTTATTTTCTAAATAAATTTATTAGAGTCAAATAGTGAGTTGATTTAAAATTTAAAAATTAACTATGTAATAGTATATGAGGCATGCTAATATGGCAAAACTCTTAAAGGTAGACTGCAAATGATGCTAGTTTCAGAAACTCATGTATGTGCTGGTTAATTTTATGTGTCAACTTAACTGGGCAAAGGGATGCCCAGGTAGCTGGTAAAACATTATTTCTGGGTATATCTGTGAGGGTATTTCTGGGAGAGTTTAACATTGAATCAGTAGACCTGAGGAGACTAAAGGAGAACTGCCCTCACCAATGTGGGAAGGCATCATCCAATCTGTTGAGGGTCCCGAAAGAACAAAAAGATGGAGGAAGCATTAACTCACTCTTCCTAAACTGGATGGCCACTGTCTCCTGTCCTCAGATGTCAGAGCCCCTGGCTTTTTGATTTGTTATGAATTACACCACTAGCTTTCCTGGTTGTCCAGCTTGCAGAGAGCAGATAATTGGACTTTTTGGCCCCCAAAACCTCATAAACCAATTCCTATAATAAACATCTCTCCCTCTCTCTCTCCTTCTCCTGCTCTCCACCCCCCCCCATCACTCCCTCTCCCTTTCTTTCTTCCCCTCTCTCATTATATATATACTTTTGCTTAGGGTTCACTGGCAATGCTGACTAAAACAAGCTCACTTAGGCTACAAAGAATGTCCCTTCTCTGAAAGTAGTAACTATTCCATAGACATAACGCTGTTCCCTAGATACTAATAATAAGGTATATACAAAATGAAAGACACTAGCATTTGCTTCTCATATTTATAGCATGATCATCTATCCACATGCTACAGTATAGAGTGGTGAAAACTGATGTTAGCTATTAAGAAATAATCACCAAGCTACAAACACCTTGATGTAAATAAGATTATCAATCTTTTTCAATATGATTATCAACTAAAGGGGGCATGCTAAAAAATCCAACAGACTACTGGACATTTTCCATGGAGGGATGTGCAACAGATCCACAGGAATATTCAGAACAGATGAGCTGGAAGGAATGTAGAAGGACTTTGTGGTAGCAGCAAGGATTGGAAGTAGGAAAAGGCTGATGAACAGGGAGTAAATGTGACAAGAACAATTGAAAAAGGCATGAACAATCTTGGTTTAGTTCACCGTTTGTGCCAAGACCCGTATTGCCAGTAAATAATAAGTCATAAATCTTTCAAATATGGCTCCTGTGTGCTATTTTCTAGTCTAATTCTCTTGCATAGGTGAATGAAAATGGCAATCAGTAGAAGTTATTTGTGCTGGTTTAGCAACTCTGTGTAGCTCTGAGAATTTTTTTTTTTAAGATACACATATTTCTTCATCTGAAAATCTTTCGTTTAATGCAAGTATTTAAAGGATTCTTTTCAATCAATTGTATGACTTCCTTGTAGACTCCCCTGTAATATTTCACTAGTTGCTTGGCAGTGAATGAATTGCCCAACTGCCTTTAAACCAAATTGATAACATAACTTAACCAATACACATTGTAATGGCTTGAAGACATAAATTATTTAAGTAAAAGTAACAAAAACAAAGAGCTACAACAAATACTCATCAGGGAAAATGGATGCCTGCAATTAAAGATGAGCTTTCTATCTCTATCATCTAAATTAATTACAATGCCTGAAATTTATGGAAGATACTTCTCTGGCCTTTAGAAACACCTTCTTTAGTTATCATGTATCACTTAGATTATATAGCACACCAAAATTACCTTATACATTTAAATAGTTATAACAAATAACTTCACAAATTAAAATGCTGTCTTTTCAATTCAAATGTACCAGCCTTGCAATGTTATCATTGAGATGTTAACTGATTAAATATTCATACTTAGTATTAAATATTTATTGTACAAAATTTGAAAAGTATTAGGTGAACAGAATGCTGCAGTTTGTTTTTCACTGAAACATTTGATCAAACAACATTTGAACAAATTGAAATACTCAAAGCAAATGTTAGATTTAAAACATGGCTGTGAAGTCATGTATCTTTACTCCCAAATGGCTTATTCAACACTCGTGTTTCTCTTCAGATCATACAAATCTTTTGCCTTTCAGAAAATGGCTTATTTATTACCGCTTTTCTCTGCTCAGTTCCCAGATTTTTTCCCTGTATTTCTTGACAACTTGTATTATCTCAAAACTGTAAATTCAGTAGCAAAAGCTGTAATTTTAAAATTATAAAATTAATATAAATTATAATAAAACAATATATAAAGTACTTATGTTTTAGCTGGACTAGAAAAGGGTGGTTTGTGTCTTTATTTTTTTTGTTTTTGTTTTTGGGGTTTTTTTGTTTGTTTGTTTTTTTTAATTTTACTCCTCAAAGTCTGGTTTGAGCCAGATGATGCTGAGGATGTGAAAGAATACACAAAGTCTATGATTAAAGTGTGAAAATGTTTTTGCTATTTCATTATTGTAGGACATAGTTCCAGCATTTCCACTTCAATGATAAAGCTAAAAGGGACTGAAAAACACTAAATGCTTAAAGAAACATATTTGGATTCCAAGATCAATATTTACTATTCTAAAAGACCTAATTTTCTTGCATTAGAAAAGTATTAAGAGTGATTTAAGCTGCGATATTATTTTGAGAATTGCTCAATTTTATCATCAAGGGTCAAAGGAGAACATATCTAAGGTGTCTTTCTCTCTTATTCTGTTTTAAAGCCACTCTAATCAAGCTTTCATCACCAGCATGACATGGAAACTTCTCTTATAAAGGATACCAATGACCTTTATGTCATTAAATCCAATTGTCAATTCCCAATCCTCATGTTTGGCTGTTGGTCATAATTGATATTTAGTCTTCCTACAGTAGATTAAAAATGGACATGGATATTTTTACACTTCTCTCAGCTAGAGTTGAGGTCTATGTTCCTTCCCTCTCCTATATGGTGCAGGTCACACTGTCCCATTTTCTGGACTCAGACCTTAAGGCATAGGCAGCTTCAATCTTTTGTCTAAAAGAACATATTCCTGAGGTGCCTGGGTGGCTCAGTTGGTTAAGAGTCCAACTTAGGCTCAGGTCATGATCATGCGGTTCATGAGTTCAAGTCCCACGTTGGGCTCTGTGCTGACAGCTCAGAGCTTGAAGCCTGCTCTGGATTGTATTTCTTCCTCTCTCTTTGCCCCTCCCCTGCTCATGCTCGCTCTCTCTCTCTCTCTCTCTTTCTCTCTCTCTCTCTTTCAAAAATAAATGAACATTGAAAAAATTTAAAAGAACACATTCCATCCATCACGTCATCATGAAGTAGGTCTGACTATACTGAGATGGTCATGGTGTAAATGCCATTTGTAGGTGCTCTGATAGACCATCCCAGCTGAACTCAGCCTTCAAGACATCCCTGGGAAGAAGCTACAATGTGACGGGAAAATGTACTGGACCCTTCAGATCAGCTCTCCACCGACTGATACCACTGAGGACCTTAGGTAATACTATGAAGAGCAAAATAATCAGCCACGTGAGCCTAGCCCAAATTCCTGACCCACAAACTGTGATTTAGAATAAAATAGCTGCTGTTTTAACTAGCTAAGTATCAAAGTGGCTTCTTTTTATTATAATTTATCGATTTTTCTTCCAAGACAGAAACATTTTCCTGGTTTTCCTCTCACCTCATGACAGCTTATTCTTTTTTTATTGGTCATTCCTTGGCTGGTTCATTCACTCTTCATTGTTTGTGTCCCTGACTTAGTCCTTGGCCTCCTTCCTTTTCTATTTGTATTTCACCTTTTTTGATAATCTAATAGACTCTCATAGCTTTAAGTCAACCATGTATTAATGAGCCCAATGAGATGACATGAGATATAAGACTCATATCTGGGGCACCTGGGTGGTTCAGCTGGCTGAAAGTCTGACTCATGATTTCTGCTCAGGTCCTGATCCCAGGCTTGTGGGACTGAGCTTCGTGTCAGGCTCCACACTTAGACGATTCTCTCCTTCTGCCCCTCTCTCACTGTCATGTTCTCTCTCTTTCTCTGTCCCCTCCTCCCCCACAAAAGACTCTTATCTAACTGCCTGCTTGAACTTCCACCTACATTTTCTACAGACAAATCAAACGAAACACATCAACTAAACACTACTTCCCCCTGACCTCCTGACTGTATCTCTCAGTGACCATAGGAAAACCATATAACTTATCTTTCCAACTAGGGACTTTCAAAGTAAAAGATGGAGTATACTGGATTACTGGCATAAGTTGAGATATATAACTGGGATATAGCATCACCCTAGAAATCCATCTTTCAATGCTAAGATTAAAAGAAACACACACACACACACACACACACACACACACACACACACACACACAAAACCTTGTAGTCACCTATGTCTGATTCCTTTCTTTCCCTTATATAATCACCACCTAATCCTTCTCCAGCTATCTATTCTCTTCTTGGTGCAAAAGGTCTCCCAATTTCCTTCAGAGTCAAAACAAAAGTTCTTAACAAGTTGTAATGAGTTGTGATGGTTCCCAGCCCATCCCTACTATGTTACCTATATTGTCCTCCTTGTCTTAGAATCTTTGTAGTGTTTCTTCTTTTGTGTAGCATATCTTTTAGACAGCATCTTGGTTTGCTCTTTCAACTTCCTTCTTGCTTTTCCACTGTCACTTTCTCAATCATCTTTTTAAAATTGTATGTGGTCCCCCGACATCCTTCCTGGCATTTCTGATCACCTTTTAACATGCTATATAATTTACTCATGTTAGTTTTATTGTATATATTCAGTTACCCATTGATAAATACAAGCTCTATATGTTCACCAACACATCTCAAGTGCTTAATGTAATGTTTCACATAGAATAGATGTGAAATACTTATAAATAAGAGAATAAATGTACAGTATTTACAGACTGTAGAAAAGGCTATAGGAAATGCATTGATCAAATCTAAGTATAGTGATAAAGAACATTTAAATTGTGTTATGATTATTTCATTTTTGAGTCCATATTTGGGTGTTTTTGTCATGTAGGTAATGTTTTGATATGTGTAAATGTTATTTACATTTTAAGCAACATTTGTATTTTCTTTCAGATAGCTATTTTATGTTTGTTTTTGTTACGTACATGTTCTCTGTGCCTGAAATTATTAGTAATGCTTAGGAGAAGTGAGAGATATATGCAATCTGTCACATTATGCTTCTAGCTAACAATTTTGTCAGCTCTGTGATTTGCAGTCCTGTATATGTTTTGATTTCTATAAATCACACATTAAACCATTTTGCCTTTACCATGTAATACAAACATTTAAAAATAGTTGTTTCAAATATGTTATTTTTAAAAACATAAAATGATTATATCTTAAAAACAAAACCATATCTCTCATTTTGATGTGAGTGTGAATAAGTATTGTCCCGATTTCACCCAACCTCATGAGGCTGTGATATGCTCTTATCACAGCAACTGCTATCACTTACTAACAGATTGACTACCATGTAAACTGATTAATTTCTTAGTCATCATTTTAAATATAATCTTTCCCGAAGATATTTTTTGGCTCTGATTAAAATGTGCTTGAGTCAGGTGAAATGAGTCAGGTAAAATGTGAAATGAGTCAGTCACACATTTATTGTGTGGAAGGAAAACTGGTTATTGGTTTTATAAAAGAGGTTTATGAAGGCTTCATAATTGCTTCCTTTTAATCCTTTTTTTATTTAAAAATAATATTCATAAAAAACTTTAGTAAGTTGTGGTTTTAATAGATTAGCGAGGAAGTTGTTAAAAATATTAAATATTAAGAATGAAGAAACAATGCGTTTATTTCACTTTTTATGTGTATATTTTTTCTTGTTATGCTACAATTGGTTATTTATTGTACATATTTTGTTAAAAAATAAAGCAACTCATTATTCTTATTTTACAACATGGGTGGCCAAATATGATCCTTTAGGTTAATTTTATATTTTGTGACTCTGATAGTAGTTTTTAAAAAACTATTAGTCATTTTATGTCTTTTTATAAAAACCAGGCTATGTTTATCCACTAAGTGAAAAGACTCACTATACTTACTATCATCTGAATCCTGACTTGGATATAAGTCAGGATTCATTTTAAGAGTGACCAAGGATATACCCATAATAGTAAAACAACAACCAAAACTCCTCCCAAGTAACATAATATATAATAAACATACACAAGCATTATTAATAGAATCTAAAATATGTGATACTGTAAATTCCATATTATCTTTGGTTATTTACTTCTTTGTGTCATAATTCCTATTTTTTTAAAGTATAATTAACATACAGTGTTAGAGTGGTTGCAAGTCTACAATATGATTCCATTCTATATGTTATTTAGTGCTTGTTATGGCAAGTATACCCTTAATCCTCTTTATCTATTTCAACCGTCCCCCACCCATCTCCCCTCTGACAACTAAGGATTTGTTCTTTGTATTTAAGAGTCTATTTTTTGTTTGTCTTTTTTACTCTGTCCATTTGTTTTGTTTCTTAAATTCTACATATGAGTGAAATCATATGGTTTTCGTCTTTGATATATTTCACTTAGTGTTACACCCTCTAGGTCCATCCATACTGTTGCAAATGGCAAGATCTCATTATTTTTTATGGCAGAGTCATATTTCATTATATATATTATATACATAAAATATATACATTAAATACACACACACACACACACACACACACATTTTCTTTACCCATTCATCTATGGATAGACATTTGAATTGTTTCCATACCTTGGCTACTGTAAAAAATGCTGCAGTAAATGTACAGGTACATACAGGAATCAGTGTTTTCATTTTCTTTGGGTAAACATCCAGTAGTGGAATTACTGAATTATATGGAAATTCTATTTTTAGTTTTTTGAGGAAGCTCCATACTATTTTCCACAATGGCTGCACCAATTTGCATTCCAATTAACACAGCACAAGAGTTCCTTTATCTCCATATCATTGCCAATACCTGTTATTTCTCATCTTTTTTTTTTTTTTTTTTTAGCCATTTTGGCAGCTGTAAGGTAATATCTCATTGAGGGTTTTACTTGCATTTCCTTCATGATTACTGATGTTGAGTACCTTTTCATGTGTTTGTTGGCAACAAACAGGTCCCCTTCCATTTTTAAATCAGATTATTTGGTTTTTGTTTTTGTTTGCTTTTTTCTTTTGACACTGAATTGCATAAGTTCTTTATATTTTGGATATTAACCCCTTATTGGCTATATCATTTGCAAATATCTACTCTCACTTAGTAGTATGCTTTTTCCTTCAATGTGCAAAAAAGCTTTTTATTCTGGGGTAGTCCAATACTTTATTTTTGCTTGTGTTTCCTTTCTCTGAGGAGACATATCCAGAAAAATGTTTCTATGACCAATCTCAAAGAAATCACTGCCTAAGTTTTCTTTAGGAGTTTATGGTTTCAGATCTTAATTTATGTCTTTTTTAAAAATGTTCATTTATTTATTTTGAGAGAGAGAGAGCACAGGGGAGGGGCAGAAAGAGAATCCCAGCAGGCTCTGAGCTGTCAGCGCAGAGCCCAACACAGGGCTCGGTTTCACGAACCATGAGATCACAACTTGAGCAGAAATCAAGAGTTGGACACTTAACTGACTGAGTCACCAGGTTTTCATTCTTTTGACCCCTACTTTCATTCTTTTACATGTAGCTGTCTGTGGCTTTGATAGTCGTTTGTGCCTAACTTTAACAAATAGAATGGTATTTCTGACTTACTCATGTTTCTCCAATTAAACTGTGAATTCCCAAATATACAGCCATTGAATAAATTTAAAAAGGAAATATATTGGCTCATCTACTATAGGTGCTCACAAGTATTAGATAAATTATATGTAGTATTTTTCTAATGCGTGTATTAATGAATCATGAAAATAAATTTGCCAAAATGCCAAAACCTAGTATTAGATACATTATATGTAGTATTTTTCTAATGGGTGTGTTCTGAATCATGAAAATACACTTGCCAAAATGCCAAAACCTAAAAGAAAGCACATACATACACATTAATATATTTATAGTCACAAATTTGTCAAGATATGCTGAATGACAGAAGTCTTACACAAAGAACACACAAACTGTATGACTCTAATTATGTATAATTCCATAATAGGCAAAAGGAGTCTATGGTAAAGAAAAAGAACAGTGATTAACTACTAAAGGCTGGGAGTGAAGACTGAGTGGCAAGGAGCAAGAGGGAACTTTTGGATGAATGGCAATGTTTAATAGCTATTTGTATACACACTCCTATGCATTTGTCAAAATTTATAGGATTGTATGGTTAATATTTGTGCATTTAATTGTGTATAAATTTTACATGAAAAGGAAATGTAAACAAATATTGAAAATTTTAATGATACATGCTAAAATGTTTATGGTTGTTTTCAACTTATATAAATGTTTATAAATTTTCATAATAAAAATTTCCTCAAATTTGTATATTAGTTTTTCAAATTCTCTTTTTAAATTTAGTTATTTTGAGAGAGAGAGAGTGAGCATGAGCAGGGAGTGGCAGGGAGAGAGGGAGAGAGAATCCTAAGCAGGCTCCACAATGTCAACATAGTCAACACAGGGTTCAAACTCAGGAACTGTGAGAAAATGACCTGAGCCAAAATCAAGGGTTGGATGCTGAACTGACTGAGCCACTCAGATCCCCTCAAATTCTGTTCTTAAAGATTTTTTTGATGAAAATAAACTTTCCTTCTTTTATATATGTGCATAATCATGATATATCAATATTATCAAAGGCTTGATAAAATTCTATTATCTATTATCTATCTATTAAATTATATAATTTATATATATAATGCATCTCAGATAAATACTGGCATAACATTTATGTAAATAGAAAATACTAAGTATAAATTGGTTCTGATGGGTCTCACTTGATGCACTAGCCTCTAATCAGAAAGAATGTAGTGTACTAAGTTAATCACTTTTTTACTGACATATTAAAAATCCATAGGAAGCATAAAATGACTTACAAGTAACTAATTATTTGCCTTTAGAGTGAAAGGCACATCAATGTCAGGAAACAAATGGGTGGGCCCAGAAGAATGACGAGACAGTTAATTTTAAGTGTCAACTTGGCTAGACTATGCTGCCCTCTTGTCTGCTCAAATACCAGTGTAAATGTTGTAAAGGTTCTTTTTAGATGTTATTAACATTTAAATTAGTAGACACTGAGTAAAGTAGATTATATTCCATAACATGGTGGGCTTCATCCACTCAGTTGAAGGCTTTAAGAAAAAAATATTGAAACCCTGAAAAGAAAGAAATTCTTTCTCTAGACTACCTTTACACTTAAGACTGCAGCATCAACTCTTACTGGAATTTTGAACTTCTAGTTTCTACAATCATAAGAGTTCCTGAAGTACATCTCTTTCTATATATATATATATATATATATATATATATATATATATATATATATATCCTATTGATTCTATTTCTCTGGAGAACTCTAGTACAAATTATTAGAGTTATAAAGATCTAAAGAAAATCTTTAGAAGATCTAAAGAAAATGTGGCATAGGTAGCAGGCAATAAACTTTCTCAATCTCTACTTTTTTCACAAACCTTACCTATCTCTGTAATGATTCAAATGTGTAAATACTCTACCATAGGAAAAGGCTCTCAAAAATGTATATTTAATGCAAGAAGTAATACAGACTAGTCTTTCAAAACTTCTCCTGAAATGGAAATGTGCTCACTGATCACAGGGAGTTTAAAAGGAATACTTTTCACATGCAACATTGAGTGTGTCGGCAATGTAAAAAAAAAGAAGACTCTTAGTTATTTTGGACTGCTATAACCATAAACTGGGTGGCTTAAAATAGTGCCAACCAGAATGGTCAGGTACTGGTGAGAACACTGTTCTGGGCTGTAGACTGGCTACTTCTTGTTTCCTCACCTGGTGAAGAGTAGAGAGAGAAAGCAAGCTCTCTGTGACCCTTATAAGGGCACTAATTCCATTCATGAGGGCTTCACCCTCATTTTCTCATCTATTCCTAATTACTTCCCAAAGACCTCACCTCTTCCTGCCATAATACTGGGAAGCAGGATCTCAACATGAATTGTGGGGACTTAAATATTTAGTCCATAACACAGATTCAATGGTAAGAAGATGAGAAGCTTTATTTAAGAAAGCATTGGATCTTTTTGTAGGTACATAAACTTCCCTCCCTATGGGATTTACATGAAAATTCTATTTCAGGGTGTTTACATGGGTAAGGATGGTTAGATTTAAGTAAAAGTTTCAATAAATCAAAATAATATGAGACTTACTGTCAAACCCTGCCTCACCCAATATCCAAATTTGTTCCATACAAAGTTCCACAAATTTTATCTCCTAAATATTTCTTGAATACTTTCCCTCATCACTTTTTCTATCATCACATCTCTGCTTTCAAATCCCATCATTCTTCACTTTGGTTATTTCAATAGTCATTCTTTTTCTGCCTTTATTCCAGGCTTATGTCTAGCTTCACAGAGCAGTGTTGTTTCCTTCTCATTACTCTGATCTTGGCCTCTTTTCTTTCCTCAAAAGTATTCAATTTCTTTTTCCTAAGAAGTAGACATTTTTAGGATGTAATTTCCAATTGAATGAGAACATAATTTTACCAAATGTATTTGAAGGGGCAGCCTGGCACAGAATCGAAGCCCGTGGGCTCCAGAAAAAGAAATGTATCTCACTGCTGACTCTTTCACTTCATTGCTGATCTGAATGAACTGTCCCACTAAGTTCCAGTTTCCGCAACTCTGAAATACAAATAACTAAGGTGCCTACTTCATGCTACTGAGAGGAAGACAAAAGGTAATGAGATAATGAATAAAAGATGCTGGTTTGCTACAGTTCCTGACACAAATAAGCATTCAATAAATGCCAGTTATTGTTATTTGATTGAGAATATAAAGGTTTGTTCTTACCTCATTTTAATTTTTAAAATTTTAGTTTGACCAACTTAAATTGGTTCTATAAGAAAATACTTCTTTAAGCAGGACATTCACCTTAACTACTTAATCTACTAAAATGTAACATATTCATTTTTGCAAATGTTTGATCATTGCTCTGTGTTCTTCCAATACTTGTTTTCTTCTAGTTCTTTCTTTGTATCATATTTAGATAAACATATCTCTAAAAACTTTTCCCTAGAAATTGATTTTTAAATGGCTTTATCTCACTTCTAAAATTCTTACTAGTAACAGTAAAACTTAAAAAGTGAAAATATGTAGTGAACAACTCTATCCTACTTCTAGTTGAATTATCCAGCAAAATACCAGGTAATTTCATTTCATTGTGATAACTTAATAATCATAAAATATGCCTTCAGACTTCTGGTTATTGTTATATTTATTGAGTATGAACTTGTAAGTAGTTGTTTGAGTATAGCATTTATATTTATAAAAGGTGATCTGGGGCATTTTTCTCATGTGAAGTTCATCTGGCTGTACAATATGTATATAGTTATATGGTTAAAAAGAGCTCTAAAGAACAATTTTGAAAGCAATAATGACAAAATTTCCTTCTGCTTTATTTATTCAGTGACATCAAAATTAAATGTAACACCAGGTATTATTTTTGTTTAAGAAAAAGAGTTATGTTAAAAATAGGGGTGGTGACTCAAAATGGCAGTATAAGAAGACCCTGAACTCACTTTCCTTCATGGACACACCAAATCAATAGCTATACATAAAACAATTCTGTTGGAAAAATTCCTGAAAACGAGCTGAACAAATCCTCTCCAACAAAGGAGAAAAACAACACACCGAAACAGGTAGAAAAGGTAGTGATGCCTTCTCACAAAAAAACTCACCCTGGCACAAGAAATTACAACAACTCACAAATAAGATATGCGGAGCATATCTCCGAGGAGTTAGAAACTTGAGCCCCACAACAGGCACCCCAGCTCTTGGGACCTGTACTAGAGAAATAAGCCCCCCAAACATCTAACTTTGAAAACCAATGGAACTTATTTCCAGGAGAAACAAAGGGATATAAAAAACCCTGAGAATTACCCTTAGAGTGCTCATGCACAGACTTATCTACTCTAGGGCATAATACAGAAAGAGCAGGTTGAAAAGTGCCTACACAATATGTGAAAAAGATTCACTGGTTAATCTTAAAGCATTTGCTGGAGGGGGAGGGGTCTGTTGGAACTATCTAAGGACAGAGGCACTGGCAGGCACGAATTTTGTACTCTTCTCCTATCTTGCTAGCACTGCTTGCCCAGACCTGTTGCTTTCCTGTGGCTCCACCCTGATACACCTGGTGAACCCATGATGAAGCAGGCCTCCCCTGTCCCCCCTGATATGCTAAACCCAATGGGAAGGTGCACTCCAGCCTTGTGTTCCCATGGCCCTGTCGCACTAAATTTAGTTGGCATGCATGCTCCACACAGGGGATGTCCTTTGAATGCCTGGCTCTGGTGACCAGGGACGCTTTCATTTCTTGGCCACATATGACCAATTGGAAACAATCGAAGAGACCCCAGGGCACTGCACACACTGAACGGAATAACACACACTCCACCTTCTTGGGACCATTCCTTCAAGAGTGGGAATGAGTCCTTTCACCTAATATAGAAAAACAGTCAAGAGAAATGAGGAAATAGAGGAATGTGTTCGAAAAAAAAGAACAAGATAAACACTCCACTCAAAAAAAAAAAAAAACTTAATGAAATGGAGGGAAGCAATTTGCTTGATAAAAAGTTCAAATTAATGGCCATTAAATATGCTCACTGATTTCAGGAGAAGAATGGGTAAACATAGTAAGAACTTCAACAAAAGATGTAAACTATAAGAAAGTACCAAACGGAAGTCACAAAGTTGAAGAATACAATAACTGAACTGAAAAATACACTAAAAGGATTCAAAAGCAGACCAGATGAAGTGGAAGAATGGATCAGTGACCTGGAACACAGGGTACTGGAATTCACCCAAACAGAGCAAGAGAAAGAAAAGAGAGAGAGAGAAAAAAAAAAAAAAGAAAAGTGAATATAGCTTAAGTGAATTATGGAACAATATCAAGCAGAACAGCATTTGCATAACAGGGGTCCCAGAAGGAGAAGAGAAAGAGAAAGGTACAGAAAGAAATTATTTGAAGAAATAATTGCTGAAAAGTTCTCTAACCTGGGAAAGGAAATAGACATCCAGATTCAGGAAGCCTAGAGATTATTAAAAGAGATGAACTTAAAGAGAATCATACCAAAGCACATTATAATTAAAATTTGAAAAGTTATAGATAAAGAGAGAATCTTAAAAGTAGCAAGAAATGACATATCTGATAAAGGATTGGTATCCAAAATCTATAAAGAACTTATCAACTCAACACCCAGAAAACAAATAATCCAGTGAAGAAATGGGCAGAAGACATGAACACACACTTTTCCAAAGAAGACATCCAGATGGCCAACTGACACATGAAAGATGCTCAACATTACTCATTATCAGGGAAATATGAATCAAAACCACAGTGAGATACCCCCTCACACCTGTCAGAGTAGCTAAAATGAACAACACAGAAAACAACAGATGTTGGTGAGGATGCAGAGAAATGGGAATCCTCTTACAATGTTGGTGGGAATGCAAACTAGTGTGGAGGTTCCTCAAAATGTTAAAAACAGAACTACCCTATGATCCAGCAACTGCACTACTAGGTATTTACCCAAAGGTTACAAAAATATAGATTTGAAGGGGTACATGCACCTAAATGTTTACAGCAGCATTATCAACAAGAGCCAAACTAAATGAAAGAATCCGAGTATCCATCGACCAGTGAATGGAGATAGATATATTCCATATATGTATATATATGGAATATTACTCAGCCATCAAAAAGAATGAAATCTTGCCATTTGCATCTGCAGTGATGTGCATGGGGCTAGAGTATATCATGTTAAGTGAAATAAATCAGTCAGAGAAAGACAAATACCATATGATTTCACTCATATGTGGAATTCAGAAAAAAAAAACAGATGAACATATGAGAAAGGGAAAAAAGAAGAGAGACAGAAGCAAAGCATAAGAGATTCTTAATGATAAAGAACAAACAGGGTTGATGCAGGGGAGGAGGTGGGAGCTGGATATTAAGGAGGGCACTTGTGATGAGCACTGGGTGTTAATATAAATAACTAAATATAATATAATTTAAATATAATATAAATATAATAAAATAACTAAATTATACTCCTGAAACCAATGTTATACTGTATGTTAACTGACTATAAATAAAAATCTGGAGAAAGAAAGAGAGAAAGAGAGAGAGAGAAAGAAAGAAAGAAAGAAAGAAAGAAAGAAAGAAAGAAAGAAAGAAAGAGAAAGAAAGAAAGAAAGAAAGAAAGAAAGAAAGAAAGAAAGAAAAAAACAGCAAGAGATAAACAGCTTGTTATGTACAGGGGAACGAACCCCTGTAATACTGAAAGCAGATTTTTCCACATGAACTGCAAGCCAGATGGGAGCGGCATGATATATTCAAAGTGCTAAAAGCCAAACAAAAACAAACAAACAAAAAACTTCTAACCAAATTACCCAGCAAAGTTATTCAGAATTGAAGCAGAGATAAAGACTTCTCCAGATAAGCAAAAACTAAAGGAATTCACCACCACTGAAACAGTTACGTAAGAAAATAAAGAAACTTTTTTTTAATGTTGATTTATTTATTGAGAGAGATAGGGAGACAGAGAGAGAGAGGGAGAGAGAGAATCCCAAGCAGACTCTATGTGGTCAGCGCAGAGCCTGATGTGAGGCTTGAACTCATGAACTGTGAGATCATGACCTGAGTGAAAATCAAGAGTCAGAGGCTTAAGTGACTGAGCCACCAGACTCCCCACTAAAAAAAACATCTTAAGCAGATAAGTAAAGGTACTAATTAGTAATGAGAAAGCACATGAAAGTGAAGAAATCACTGATAAATACACAGTAAAGGTCATGGACTAGTCACTTATAAAGTTAACATGAAGGTTAAAGACAAAAGTGGTAAAAGTAAGTCTAACTACAAGAATTAGTTAAGGGATACACAAAATAAAAATGTGAAATGTGGTGTGAAAAATAAAATGTGGGAAGAAAGGAGTAAAAATGTAGAGTTGTAGAATGTGTTCAAACTTAACTTGCTACTAACTTGAAATAGGCTGGTATATATACAGCCTGATATACATAAAGCTAATGGTAAACACAAAACAAAAACCTATAGTAGATACACAAAAGAAAATGACACTAGAATCTAAACAAAACGCTAAAGAAAGTCATCAAATCACAAAGAAAGAGAGGAAGAGAAGAAGAAAAAAACAGAAAAGAACTACAAAACAGCAAGAAAACAATTAACAAAATGGCAATAAATACGTACCTATCTATAATTACTTCAAACATAAATGGAGTATTTTCTCCAATGAAAAGACACAGAGTGACTGAATGAATAAAACAAGATCCTCTATATGCTGTATATAAGAGATTCACTTCAGATTTCAGACATAAGCAAATGCACAGAATGAAAGTGAAGGGATGAAAAAAGATATTTCATGCAAACAGAAACAAAAATAAAAATGTTGGGGTAGCTATACTTATAGCAAAAAACTGACTTTAAAACAAAGACTGGAATAAAAGACAAAAATGCACATTACATAATGATAAAGCGTTCAAGCCAGCAAGAAGAGAAGCCTTTGTAAATATTGATGTACCTAACATAGGAGAATCTAATTATATAAAGCAAATATTAACAGACCTAAATGGAGAAACTGACAGCAATACAATAATACTAGGAGACTTTAATACCTCTCTTGGGTCGATGGATAGATCATCCAGACAGAAAATCAGTAACAAAACATCACCCTTAAAGGACACGTTAGAGTAGATGGACTTAATAAAGACATACAGAACATTCCATCTAAAAGCAGAATACACATTTTTCTCAAGTGCACATGGAACATTCTCCAGGATAGATCATATATTAGGAGACAAAACAAGTCTCAATAAATTTAAGATTAAAATCATATCAAGCATCGTTCAGACCACAGTGGTAGAAAACTAGAAGTCAATCACAAAAAATAAAACTGAAAAAGTCAGAAATATGTTAAGATTAAACAACATGCTATTGAACAACCAAAGGGTCAATGAAGAAATCAAAAGCGAAATAAAAATATAAAATACTGTATGAAAATATAATATCCCAAACTCTACAGGGTGCAGCAAAAGCAGTTCCAAGAGAGAAGCTCATAGGAATACAGGCCTACCTCAAAAAACAAAAAAATATGGAGCACCTGGGTGGCTCAGTCGGTTGAGCATTTGACTCCTGATTTTGGCTCAGGTCATGACCTCATGGTTCATGACTTCAAGTCCCTCATCGGGCTCTGCACTGACAGAGAGGAGCCTGCTTAGGATTCTCTGTCTTTCTCTTTCTCCTCTCCCACGCATGCCAGCACACAGACACACACACACACACACACACTCTCTCTCTCTCTCTCTCTCTCTCTCTCTCTTTCTTTCTCAAAATAAATAGTTTTAAAACAATCTTTAAAAAAAACAAGAAAAATTTCAAATAAACAACCTAACTTTACACCTAAAGGAGCTAGTAAAAGAGGAACATGTGAAGCCCAAAGTTGGTAGAAGAAAGGAAATAATAAAAATCAGAGCATAAATAAATAATATAGATTCTAAAAAGACAGTAAAGATCAGTGAAGCTAAGAGCTTGTTTTTTTCAAAAGGTAAACAAAATTGATAAAACTTTGGCTATACTCAGTAAGAAAATACAGAGGGCACAGATACATAAAATCAGAAAGGAAAGGGGGGAAGTCACCACAGATAACTAAAGAAATACAAAGGACCATAAGAAACTACTAAGAATAATGATACACCACAAACTGGACAACCTAGAAGAAGTGGATACATTTTTAGAAATACATACAATTTTCTAAGATTGAATCATGGAAAAGTAAAAACCTGATGAGACCCATTTCTAGCAAGGAAATTGAGTCAGTAATTAAAAATCTCTAACAAACAAAAGTCCAGGGCCAGACAGCTTCACCTGGGAATTCTACCAAACAAAGAAAATTTAACAGCTATTCTTTTCAAAAGCTTTCAAAAAATTGAAAAGGAGAGAATTCTGCTTCCAAACTCATTCTACAAGGCAAGTATTACCCCTTATATCAAAACCAGACAAAAACAGCACAATAAAAGAAAATTATAGGCCAATATCCCTGATAAACATAGATGTAAAACTCCTCAACTAGAATTTAGTAATGCATTAAAAAGATCATACACCATGATCAAGTGGCATAATTTCCAGTGGTGCAAGGACGATTCAACCTCTGACAAACAAGGGCCATGTTATACCACATTAATAAAATGAAAGATAAAAATCAAATGATCATCTCAATAGAGGCAGAAAAAGCATTTGACAAAATTCACTACCCATTTGTGATAAAACATCTCAATAAAGTGGGTTTAGAGGAAATGAGCTTCAACATAATAAAAGCCATACATGACAAGCCCATACCTAATATCATAAGTAATGTCAAAAAACTGAAAATTTCTCCTCCATGATAAGGAACAAGACAAGGATGCCCACTCTCACCATTTTCATTTAACATAGTATTGGAAGTCCAAACTGGAGCAAATAGGCAGGGAAAAAAAATAAAGTCATCCCTATTGGAAAAAAAAAAAAGAAGTAAAACTGATACTCTTTGTAGACAACAAGATTTTATACACAGAATAGCCTTTCAAAGACTCCACCAAAAAACCCTGTTAGAATTAATAGATAAATTGAGTAAAGCTGTAGGCTACAAAATCAATATATAACAATGTGTTGCATTTTTACACATTAACAATGAACTATGAGAAAGAGACAACTGCAGCAAAAATAATAAAATACTTAGGAATAAACTAAAGCAAGGAGGTGAAAGACCTGTACCTGTACTGAAAACTATAAGACACTAATAGAAGAAACTGAAGACACAGAAAAGAAAAGCTATTCCTTGCTTATGGTTTGGAAGAATTAATATTGTTGAAATGTCCAATATTACCCAAAGCAATATATGGATTCAATGTAATCACTATAAAGCTCCCAATAGTATTTTTCACAGAATTAGAACAAACAGTTAAAAATTTATAGAGAACCTCAGAAGATCCTGAAAAGCCAAGGAAATTTTAAGAAAAAAGAACAAAGCTGGAGGCATCATGCTCCTTGTTTTCAAACTACATGACGAAGCTCTATTAATAATACAATGTAGTACTGGAAAACACACATACACACACACACACACACACACACACACATCAATGGATCAGGAAAAAGAGCACAGAAATAACCCACATATATATGGTCAATTAATTTATGACAAAGGAGGGGATAATATACAATGGGGAAAGAGCAGTCTCTTCAATAAATGGTGATGGGAAAAATGGACAGGCACATACAAAGGAATAAAAATGGACCACTCTGTTACACCATATACAAAAGTTAACTCAAAATGGGTTAAAGACTTGAATATAAGACCAGAAACCACAAAATTCCTAGTAGAAAACACAGGCAGTGAGTTCCTCAACATTACTCTTGGAGATATTTTTTTGGTTTTCACTCCAAAAGCAATGGTAACAAAAGCAAAAATAAACAAATGGCACGACATCAAAATAAAGAGCTTCTGAACAGCAAAAGAAATAATCAATGAAACAAAAAAGTGACCTACTGAATGGGAGAAGATATTTGCAAATCATATATCCAGTAAGGGGTTAATATCCAAAACATATAAAGAACCCCTACAACTCAATGATAAACAATCTGATTCACAAATGAGCAGAAGATCTGAATAGATATTTTTCCAAAGAAAACAAACTGATGGGCAACAGGTACACAAAAGACGTTCATCACTAATCATCAGAAAAATGCAAACCAGAACTACAGTGAGGTATCATCTCATACCTGCCAGAATAGCTATTACCACACAGATAAGAAATAACAAGTATTGACAAAGGTATGGAGGAAAAGGAACTCTTACACTGTTGGTAGGAATGTAAATTGGCGCAGTCACTATGGAAAATAGAATGCAGGTTTCTCAAAAGACTAAAAATAGAATTCTCATATGATCCAACAATTCCGCTTGTGGGTATTTATGTGAAGGAAATGGAATCATTGATTTGGAAAGATATATGTACCCCTATGTTCACCTCAACATTATTCACAATAGCCAAGATTGGAAACAACCAAAGTGTTCACTGATTGATGAATGCATAAAGAAGATGTGGTATGCGCACACACACACACACACACACACACACACACACACACACACATATGCATGCACGCACACACAATGGAGTACTATTCAGGCATAAAAAATATCCTGCCATTTGTGACAAATGGATGGACCTTGTGGGTATTATGCTAAGTGAAATAAGTCAGAAAAAAACAAATACTGTATGATTTCAATTATATGTGAAATCTAAAAACAAAACAAACAAAACAAAACAAGACCCATAGGTGCAGAAAACAGACTGGTGGTTGCCAGAGGGGAGGGGCCTGGGGGTTAGGTAAAATGGGAGAAGGGTGTTAAGAGGTACAAACTCCAGTCATGTAATAAATGAGTCATGGGGATGTAATGTACATTATGGTGACCATAGTTAATAATGTTGTATTGTGTATTATGTAATTTAGCATGATGAAAGAGAAACAAGACTTATTGTGATAATTTTTCAGTGTATACAAATGTCAAGTCACTATGTTATACACCTGAAACTAATATATATGTCAAGCACACATCAGTAAAAGAAAAAAAAAAAGGGTTAAAATCTGTATAATTAAGTCTGGGACATTTTCATTTGGCAGGTGAAAATGCATGTATATTTTGAATTTTGCTACTTGGTTTTAATATCTTTTTAATTTGATAATGGTGTGAAAAACAGTGTATTTGATGAAGTTTTAATAAAGTGAAATATGCCTTATTCTATAATTAAGAATTTGGATTTTATAATTTGTATATTTAAGAAAATTATATTTAGTGTCTTCAAGTATGGTTGTTAAAAGCAATGTGTGACTAATTTTTTAAGCTATACAATATTTTCAGTTGTATATAAAGAAAATCAATTCTAATTCATGAGCAAACTTTAATTTCTAACTATTTATAGTAAAATACATTTTAACATATTATATAGGTAATATAGTTCTATAATTCATGCAAATGAAGTTGTTAATACATCTGATCTACATCTGATCTCTCAATTATCCCAGGTAATTTCATCCAGTTACCAATTTTGACCTCATATAAGCTTTTCAACTGTAAATTTACTGGATGACTTATTCTATTACTTGGCTGTCAGTATGGTCTTTCAGAAGTAATGATTCTGTGTCTCTAGAGTATCTAAATTTCAACAAGTTAATTATATACACCCCAGGAGAATAGATTCCACAATTTGATGAGGAATATCTCTCACTTGGGAAAAATATCAATGAGCAGTGTATATACCAATGTTAGTCCAGAACCAGATGGTAAGAGGATTTTTTGTTAAATTTTATATTTAGAATAGAGAAGGACCTCTCCCTCTATTTCACAGTGATCTGTCAAAGCTCACAGCAGCCAACCTATTTCTAATGTTTATTATATTTATACAACACCAGATGTTTTACTAGAAGAAAGATCATTTGGTTGATTAATCATTTTTATTTCCTTGAAGAATAGGAACACTCCACCTCTGCATATAAATCTTTATTGTGGAAAACTGCCAAGCTTATGAGTAATGAATTTCTATGCCATGAAAATCTGTGAACTTAAAAAAAAATATTCAAATATATTCTTTAGTTTTCCATAGTGATAAAGTTATGAATAACTATTGTTATTTTAAAAGATATTTAATTCTTTTGCAATGTTTTACAGAACACCATAAAATGATATATTTTAAATTCATTGTCTTAATGATAAATACTCAGACACTGAGGTGGCTTCTTTTGATGATCACCAACATATTTTCAAACAGTCAGGAATGCAGAAGGGTGAGTGGATTAAAAACATAGGATTTGGAGTCAGACCAATCTGGCTTTCTTGTTACTTTGTAACCTCAGGCAAATTTCTTAATATCTCAGAGCCTAATCTTCCTTATTTGTAATAAAAAGGCATAGCTCATCATAATATTTGCATCATAATATTTGAACAAGATATGTCAAAAGCCAGACACAGAAAATTAACTCATTAAAATTGAGTTTCTTCTCCCTATCATTTGATTAGAAAGAAAAGGGGAGGGGTAGTAATAGAAAAACAGATCTCTGAGATTAAACATTTTTAGATTATTTTATCATCCAGCAATACTCCAAACTGGGCCTTTTTTTCCCCCCTCATACACTCAAATTTTAATTGTGTGCTCTTCCTGGAACAAGAAAATTGCAGTCACTTTGAACAATGCATTTGTTCAAAACCAATTCAAACAAGTGCTTAAGCTAATTATTTTGCATCCAGGCTCAGACCTCCAGGGTATGACTGGCATGTCTCATTATGCAGTTTGTGTTTATAGTTCTCCCTTTCTAGAAACCACAACCTCGCCAAACTTGGATGTGGGGTTCGTATTCACTACATTCAATACACTGATTGGTGTATTCTCTGCAATTTCTACAACATTTATCGTACAAAATGGGAAGAAGAGCTCATATCTACCATTATCGATTAGCATTTATATCCGTGGTGTTTGGGAAATAAAAGCACCATTGAGCACTGGGCTTCTATTACATACAAAATTCCTTTGTTTATACTGTTCTGATTTGTGTTGTTGAGCAGTTTTAACAATACCTTTTTAAGTTAAAATATGGCTTCACAAAGGCCCAACTGCAGGCTCACTGCTCCATAAATCAGAAGCTTAACTATGTACAATTCTGATAGTCACAAAAGCATGCAGACTACTAGTAATCCCACCTCTACATCGAGTGGAGGTTGAAACCAGTCCTTTGTCCTAAATAATGAAATGCCTAGAGTAAGTCCTTCATTTATTTGATCACTTGCCTTTAGAGCCAAGTGAAAGAAAAGCCCTACTATGGTAGGGTCCCCGCCCTAAGGGAAAAACAAACAAACAAAACAAAACCAAACAAAACAAAAAACCTCAAGGCAACCTGGTTACACTCACGTAACAACATCCCTCACAACCTTGTAACAGGAGATCACTTAATCAGACTACATGTTTGTGTGTTACCATATATGAGAGACAAAAAAGTAAAAATGTATAAAAAACTATGCCACATGGTGTTCGGGGCTCAGTTCTTTGAGTATGAACCCCAATGAGCAGTGCCAGTAGGAAATAAAGTTGCTTCCTGGAAAGAAAAGCGTCAGTGTCAAGACTCTGCGGGAGAATCCCGCTACACTACAACATATTGCAGCTTTTGTTTGTCCAGTTGATAGGAGTGTTGACATGATATCTAGCAAAATACAAAATGCCCTCACAAGTTGGACGTGGCTTTAAAAAAAAAAAAACAAAACTTTAAAATAGGGGCACCTGGGTGGCTCAGTCTGTTAAGCATCCAACTTCTGCTCAGGTCATGATCTCACAATTCGTAAGTTCAAGCCCTGCATTGGCTCTGTGCTGAAAGCTCAGAGCCTGGAGCCTGCTTCCAATTCTGTGTCTCCTTCCCTCTCTGCCCCTCCCCTGCTCACACTCTGTCTTTGTCTCTCTCTAGTTTCTCTCTCAAAAATAAATAAGAATATTAAAAAGTCCTTAAAAGGGGCGCCTGGGTGGCGCAGTCGGTTAAGCGTCCGACTTCAGCCAGGTCACGATCTCGCGGTCCGTGAGTTCGAGCCCCGCGTCAGGCTCTGGGCTGATGGCTCAGAGCCTGGAGCCTGTTTCTGATTCTGTGTCTCCCTCTCTCTCTGCCCCTCCCCCGTTCATGCTCTGTCTCTCTCTGTCCCAAAAATAAAATAAACGTTGAAAAAAAAAATTAAAAAAAAAAAGTCCTTAAAATAAATCATTGGGTGATAATGCAAAATTAGATAATGCAAAAATTAGAATAAGAACATGTCCAATATTGGCTTATAGAAAGGCTATTATGAAATAATTGCAACAATTCTATATTTTTGTTCTTATTTTCACTTCACAATAGCAAAATAAAGAAGCTTATGTAACTACAAACTTTTCTAAAGAGCTGAATTTCTTATTTAATATTATATAACTCAAAAGTGAAGGAAATTATTATTTATTGAATACCAATAATGGCAGATACTGTGATAAGCATTTTAACGTATTACTTCAGCATACACGTTGGATTCCCAAATATGAAGATGACTTTTTCTACTTGAGCATTCTCAGTACTTTTTTGAGGATGCACCAAAAACTATCCAGCCTCCCAGACAGTCTCCAATAACCTTGCCCCCTCGAATGCCTACCCTATGTAATACCATTTCACATTGAACCAGAGTTGGTCTCGATCAGTATGCTATGGAGAGGTAATGGTATGTCACTTCATAGTTTAGGTTATAAAAGATTATGGTTTCTATCTTGGACATTCTCTCTCTTGCTCTCTTTTTCTTACTCTCTCTTATATCACTTGCTCTTGGAGAAGCCACTTTCTATGTAATGAGCTGCCCTATGGAGAGGTCCATTGGCAAGGAACTGAGGAAGGTCTGTAGACAACAGCTAGAAACTGAGACCCTTGGTCCAACAGCCCATAAAAACCAGGCCTTCCCACACCCATGTGAATGAGCTTGGATGCTGATTCTTCAGCCATTGGTGAGCCTTGAGATGATTGTGCCACTCAAGATGCTAGGAAGCTTGACTGCCACCTCTTGAGGGACTCTGAGGTATGCATTAACATAGTTCCTTGTTTTTATCTTTTCAAGAAATAAGGTGAAAATGTATCATTCATTTCCTCAAAGAACAGCTTTGTATCTCTCAATCTGTCTCTCCTTTTGTTTAACAAAATTGGATGTGAGATGATTCGGGACTTACTTCCTTGGGCAATCACCTTATTTAATGTTCCTTCTTCCTCATTTTAAAAATGGGACTTATCATGATTGCCATTTACTGACTACCAACTATTTATTAACCACTTACCATCTCCTTTATCCACAAAACAATCCTGTTGGATAGCTATTATTATTCCACTTTTCAATGAAAGATCTGAGGTTTGGTGATTATTCATGGTATGTGGTTAGTAAATTGAGATTTAAACTCATTCAAGTCTAGCTCCAAATTTCTGTTACAACTTTCTTTGCTATGCATTTTATTACTGAGATTTCAGGAGTTTGATTAAGCAAACTGATATATCAAACCAAATCTTACATTTTTCAAAAACAGAATGTATACCCTCCAGAATAGCAGAGTGCATAATCGGAAAAGCAGATGTCAGATTTCTCAGGGTTCGAATCCAAAGCTGACTAAGGTCAAAAAATATCTTGTGCTTTTTCACAATTACAAAATTTATACAAATCTAACACCTTTTTTTCCCCCTAATAATTTCTAAATGTGGGAAGAGGTTTAAATATTTTCTTCCTTCAGCTTGAAAAAATGCATTTTCCATCCACATTATTCCTTCACTTTGCTTTTCTGATGTGGACAGCTTAGCAGAAAGATAATATGGCTGAGTCAGTCAAATGGGGCTTTGAATGCACAAATCTGTTCCACTTTCTCGAATTTCAATGTCCTTATCTACAAAGTGGAATAAGTAGCATTCAGGATTGTTTTGAGGATTAAACAGGGAATAAACAAACGGTGTATAAAATGATAAATATTACTGATCCATAATTCTGAGATTCAAAATACTTTGAAAATAATAGACTTTCTGCAATTCACATAGTGACACTATCTAATCTGAATTGATATTAAGACTACTCATAGGGGGAATAATATATTTTTCACTGCAGGCATTCTGAGGAGTTTCATTATGAATTGTAGTTCTAGATTGTAGAGAAAATATGACATAACATATGGCAAATACACCATTTAACATTTTCAAATCTGCAAATCCTGAATTCCCCCCCCCCGAAAAAAAACATCTGGCCCCAAAGTCTTAGAGTATATGGCAATATTATTATTAAATATATTAAATATAGTTAAATTCTAGATTAAAACTTCTATGTAAAAAAAGAAACTGTTGTAGGTAGTGATACTATTCATTAAGTTTTGTACTGAATTCTTAAGATTTATATGAACACACTTCTGACTTGAAGTGATAACATTATTTTTGTAAGTGGCAATTGATAAAATTAATATGACCTTTTCAAAGCTGAAGAAATTAAATTATAGAAAGATATATTTAATTTAAGGAAAATTAAGTTAAAAATTAAGATCACAGTTGGGATTAAGAATCCTTAATTTACTTCCTTTGTGTTTAGCTCCTTGATTAGATATCTCACATTTTCAGCTCAAGTACTTCTGTAAATGAGCAATTTTGCAAAGGGATCTCATTTTCTCAACAAGAAATTAGCAGCTCATCTTTTCTTTTTTGCCTTTTTAACTTCAAATTAAGGCATATAAACTAAAACTGTGGAGGGGGATGTCTATACATGAACCTTCTATTTGCCATTGGTTTATACAAATTTGCTCTAATAGTTCAAAAAATGCATCATAAGAATACATGCGACAGGGGCGCCTGGGTGGCGCAGTCGGTTAAGCGTCCGACTTCAGCCAGGTCACGATCTCGCGGTCCGTGAGTTTGAGCCCCGCATCAGGCTCTGGGCTGATGGCTCGGAGCCTGGAGCCTGTTTCGGATTCTGTGTCTCCCTCTCTCTCTGCCCCTCCCCCGTTCATGCTCTGTCTCTCTCTGTCCCAAAAATAAATAAAAACGTTGAAAAAAAAAATTAAAAAAAAAAAAAAAGAATACATGCGACATCTAACAAAATACACATATACAAATCTACATAACTGCTTGTTAGTCTAGTGTTTTGTTGTTGTTGCTGTTGCTGTTGCTTTGAAAATATTTATTTATTTTGAGAGAGAGTGTGTGAGCAGGGGAGGGGCAGAGAGAAAGAGAGAGAGAGAGAGAGAGAGAGAGAGAGAGAGAGAGAGAGGATCCCAAGCAGGCTCCACACTGTCAGAGCAGAGTCCTACATGAGACTTGATATCACGAACCACGAGATAAAGATGTAAGCTGTAATGAAGAGTCAGATGCTTAACTGCCTGAGCCACACAGGTGCCTCAGTCATCTAGTGGTTCTGAAATAAAATTCACGGCCAAAGTAGAAATTACTATGTAAACACAACTATGGAATCTTTACTGTTTAAATTACCTAGCATGTTTTCAATACTTGAACATTATAATTTAGCTACATAATGAGGTCATGTTTTGCTTAGCAAATCCTGATTTCAATTTTTTAGGAATCTTGTCCACTCACTTCTCCCTCTTAATATACAAAAAAAAAAAAAATCTGAACTACTTGCTATTTCGTTGTTGTTTTAATGTTATTTTTGAGAGAGAGCAAGCGTGCACACACACATGCAAGCAGGGGAGGGGCAGAAAGAGGGAAAGAAAGAATCCTAAGCGGGCTTCTCACTGTCAGTGCGGAGCCTGATGAGAAGACTGAACTCGGGAACCGTGAGATCATGATCTGAGCTGTAACCAAGAGTTGGATGCTTAACCGAATGAGCCCCATGGGGCATTTGTGAACTACGCACTATTTTAACTTAGTTTGACTCCATACTGAAATCCATCAGAGGTACACAAAAGTTTTGCAGCTTTTCCTTATGTTAGAAGATTGACCTTTCCTAACACATGATTGCTTTAGAGTAAAAGGAGAACGAAAGGGCTGTGTTTTCTAATAGTAGAGACAACAGTAAAAAGGAATCATAATCTGGTATTTATATACTCTCCCATTATCAGACTTCTTATCTTTGTGTAGAGTATACTCTACACAGTTTCACATATTTTATAACATCAATCAGCCAAAGATATATTAAAATATCAAATATAAAGGGGATTTGGGTTATTTTATGTTTTAGAGCCCTTACTCTATTTGTGAGTCCTTGGCCTTACCTAACGAAGATCTGTTTAGTCTTGTTTATCCCTTAAGGTTTGCCATTCTTTTTTAAAAAAAATTTTGGGGGGCGCCTGGGTGGCTCAATTGTTTGAGCGACCGAGTTCGGCTCAGGTCATGATCTCATGGTTTGTGAGCTCGAGCCCCGCGTCGGGTTCTGTGCTGCCAGCTCTGAGCGTGGAGCCTGCTTCGGATTCTGGGTCTCCCTCTCTCTCTCTGCCCCTCCTCCACTCGTGCTCTGTCTCTCTCTGCCTCAGAAATAAATAAACATTAAAAAAAATTTTTTTTAATTTTTTTAACGTTTACTCATTTTTGAGAGACAGAGAGAAACAGAGCATGAGCGGGGGAAGGGGAAGAGAGAGAGGGAGACAAAGAACCCAAAGCAGGCTCCAGGCTCTGAGCTGTCAGCACAGAGTCTGACGTAGGGCTTGAGCCCACGAACTGCAAGATCATGACCTGAGCCGAAGTTGGACGCTCAACCAACTGAGCCACCCAAGTGCCCCAAGGTTTGCCATTCTTTACTCTTATGGAGTAGCTATATTAACACATCTATGAAAATTATGTGTATGGATATTGACTCCTGATTAACTGATGAAATCAACTCACCTGTAAAGTAAATTTAAAATCTCGTGTCAAATCTTTATGCTTACTAACAAAAGCCAACGTAACAAAAGTTGTTTTATTCTTCACTAACTTTATAAGCCATAACTACAAAAGGGTTGATTTTTAAGCATTTATTTCCCAGCCATTTTCTTTGCAGATTCCTAAGGACTATATGCATGTCCAAAGTGGAGATTGAAAACAGTTGTCTCATCTCATGGAGGCCTTTGGGTCATATATCTTTAGGGCCATGCTGGTGTGACCAACTCTGTTTGGTCAATGTCACTGAAATCCTTGATCTTAAAAAAGTAACACAGGATAGTGCCCATTGCAGAAGTTTGGATTCTAGATAAAAAGAAACCAAAAAATTCCCTACCTTTTGTTCTACCAATTACTGTACTTAAAGTGAATGTCTATTTTATTAGTAATCTTATACATTATTATCTTTAACCACTGACATTTGAGCCTGCCTCAGATGGATAGTCTTATTAAATAAGATGATAAACAGAACTATATATTTGCTATAGCAACTTTAAAGTTTTCAGGTGAACTGATAAGTGCTATATTCTTACAAGTTTTTTAAAATTTGAATTAATCTATGTAAAGGTTTTCTTTACGCTTTAGGAATTTTGAGTTAAAATACATCCATTTTCTTGGGTAACAACTTATCATAGAAGGATATTCATTGATGATTTTTTTCAGAATGGAAAGATATTATGTCTGACATCTTGGTGTTTTTTTCCTTCCTATTATTTTCTGGGATGTCATTAAATTATAAATACTAATTGAAAAACAGATGTTTCATTATTACAAGTTAAATGAACAGGTGTCTTTCAACAGTAAAATAAAAGTCTTTAGTGTCCTTACAGATATGATTCTTACTGGTTTTTTTTAATGCATAATGGGGATTTTAATCTTCATATCTCAGTTTAAATTCAACTTAAATACACAATACTTTTAAAAGTTGGAAAGTCTTAACTATCTATTTTAGAGTTTTTACACTTAAATTACTTAATCCTTTTCACAAAGAACTGACATGTCATTTCTTGAAAGAATATTGCCTGGGAGATAATTACTTGAATTAGATATTTATACTCCTGGTTTCTTGGCATTCAATGGAATATTTGGCTGGAATTATTCTGAGGTTTTAGAAAAAAGGTACACAGGAAATAAATTTAAAATATAATGCTTCCATTCAGATAGAGCAGAACATGGCAAGCCTCTACTTTTGGAGATGAACAAAAGGATTTAGGGAACCAGAACCCTATCTAGGAAAAATAGACACACATTTAGGAAAAGATCATCTTGGAAGGTTTCCCCTGTTTTGTGTCAAAAAGTAACGCTCTTCATCTAATTACAGGAATGGAAAAGAACAAAGAGAGACAGTGCTACACATCCAGAACACTGTAGCAAAATAAGCATGCACACACACACACACACACACACACACACACACACACAATTCCTGTCCCTTCGAAAAGCACGGAAATAATTTGGGACATAATTTACTAATTGCAGCCAGTTAATATTACTGGTGACATACTGATTGGCAGAAGGCACAGTTACAAGGTGTTCAGTGATGTGTACTCCCACTGAGCTAATTAGTGCACCTCCAAGCTTTAGCTATGGGCCCCCTTATCAACAGAAGACTGTATCCAGGCCTCTGTCCCCTTTGATGTTCCAGGGCTCAAACATCAGAGTGCAAAGCCGAGCAGGTAGCTTTAAGACTGGACAGAGTTGGCAATACCTGTTACACATTTCCCACACCCTCTTCCATTAAATATAATAGTTTCAGAAACTCCCAGTGTTAGAATGACATTTGGTAACAGACCGTCAGTGCTGTCATTTGGGCATTAAAATAATCGAATGATTTTTCTACTTTAATTAGCTTGCTTTTCCTACTCTAATATCAACTGAAATTTGGAATTTAAGAAAAATGATGATGATGAGCCATATTAGCATCCGTCTGTTTTTCTCCTTGGTGAAGGGAGCTGTTGGAAGCAGTTTCACTATTCCAAATATAGCGTAACATATAATGTATAAAAAGTATTCACGTGTCATCTAAAATAATTATAATTATTCTGGTGATGCTGTGAGATAAGAGCTTTTGTGTGTTAGGTGACGCACTGGGTGATTTCACTTGGGAGTCTAAATACACTCTTTTAAAAATGCAGATTTGTGCACTGGTGTTTCTTAGAAGTACGAAATGTATGAGTAGGTAAGACAGAGATGTGTCCACTAAAGTCATTTTAAAATTAAATATACTTTGATTTGAATTCCAGCTCTTCCACTCATTGAGCAAACAATTTAATCTGACTCAATTTTCTTCTCTGTAAAATGGGAATAATACATCAGAAGTTCTTTTGAGGATTATATTAGGAACTATATACTGCTTAACCCAGTAGCTACCACATAATGAGTACTCAACACAGCTTTTATTATTTATTTTTTAAAACAGTATATTTTTAGGTATTTTCTACACCCAATGTGGGGCTTGAATTTACAATCCCAAGATCAAATGTCGCATGCTCTACTGACTGAGCTAGCCAGGCACCCTTCAATTGAGCTTTTAAAGCGGTAATATTAATGTGATATTACATATAGGCTCAATAAATAATTCACTCACAATTAATTATACTTAATACAATTATAAAACAAAATAATATATTTTATTAGTCAATGTTTTATAATGGATGGTATATAACATGCTTCTAAAATATATTAGCTATAACATATACTTTATAGTACATCATAATATACTATTAACATACTATAATCACAAAATAAAAATTATATAAAGTATATTTCATATTATATTAAAATTGGATTATTAAAATTTAATAGTATATCCCCTACTATTATTGAAATTAAATAAATAAGGGAAGAATGGAAAATAATGTCATTTATTTGATTTGTTTTTTTCTCAATAAAGTATATAAGCTTGTTACATACCAAACATTTCATTAGTGCCTGAGTGAAATGTCAATTGCATAACTGCTAATCTCTGACCTTCATGAAACTACAGGGGAATTAGAATATCTAAATTATAAAGGAACAAAATAACTCATCTTTTGGAACATCCCATTCTTTCTTCAACCTGAAAGTCTCTTAAGCCCCAAAAGAGAATCAGTCTTCAATGGACTCTGTGAGCACAGACCAAAATGTAGAATCACAGCTTGCTCTGAGAATTCTAATGATAATTGTGAATTTAGCTACTCAGGAGAACTGGGACACAAAAATACAACCACAGTATGAACAAATATTGCTTGAAGTGGCTTCCGTGAAGTCAGGAATTTCCCTCTTATAAGTTATTCTTGGGGCGCCTGCGTGGCTCAGTCAGTTGGGCATCCAACTCTTGATTTCAGCTCAGGTCATGATCTCACGGTAGTAAGATTGAGCCTTGCATCGGGCTCTGGGCTGGGCATGGAGTCTACTTGGGATTCTCTCTCCTTTTCCCTCTGCCCCTCCCCAACTTGCACTTGCTCTTGCTCTTAAAAACAAAAGCAAAAACAAAAACAAAAACCAGTAGAAAGTTATTCTCTCCATTTACATGAACTTTCCAAAAGAGAACTTTGTATTCTGAGTTTATTGATTTCTTTGACTTTCTTCTGAACTTGCAAACTACACTTAAATTGCTTCCAAAGAGTCTAATATTAAGCAGTCTGAAATAAGATGCTTTGGCAATTAATACACCAAAGTTCTTGTTGATCTGAGTTGGCATTGTCCTGGGTTTGTGGTAGCTCATTAGGTGACATCACCACAGATCTTGGCATTTTGGCACAATCATTTGACCTATACTGAGACCACTTATATTAGAAAAAGAAAAAATGGAATACTTTATCCAGAATTTTCTTTTAGTAAACTATGTAATTTCTTTGTAGATTTTACTATAAAGATAACTTTCTTAGAAGTCTTTTTTAAAAAAGAAGAGAGATCAAATATGTATCCAATGTTTTGGTCTGTTATCTGGTTAACAACTCTTCTATGCTGCTACTTGGTATCTAAGGCATAGTTTATTATATGATTACAGTTTCTTACCCACAGGAAAATAATAAAATATTAAAAGCCTATTCCCAGAACACTATTCTATTTGGCAGGTACAAGTACCCTCCAAATTCAGGGTCAGTCTGAGAACTGTATAGAGGTAGTTGAAACCACATGGCTGGCTGAGATCTCTTGATGGATTAGGCTTGGAAAGACAAAATTTGATTCAGGAAAGGGTAGTATGAAATCACTGAAGATGAAGAATCTCTGCATATGAGAGTAAGTTCTGGGAGAAATTCCCTTGGATGCTCAGCTCAGCTCTGATCTGGTCAGGAATAAGCCTCTGGCACTTTAGTCAGTCCACTGTGTCGTGCCACTCTCAGCCAAAGGAAAGGTGATCAGCATAAGGAATCAATAAAGAAGGCACACCTGGGTGGCTCAGTCGGTTGGGCATCCGACTTCAGCTCAGGTCGTGATCTCACAATTCGTAAGTTCAAGCCCTGCATCAGGATTTGTGCTGACAGCTCAGGGCCTGGAGCCTGCTTGGGATTCTGTGTCTCCCTCTGCCTCTGCCCCACCCCCCACTAACACTCTGTCTCTCTCTCTCTCAAAAATGAATAAATGTTAAAAAAAAAAAGAATCAATAAAGAAGATAAATAAACATCATAATCCCCCAAAAAGATGTAATAAGAGTAATGTCAACCATTGTATGTGCCAAGCGCTGTCCTAAACAGTCCATGATTTTTGTCATTCGATAAGAAAAAGTGTCTCTAATTTGATTACTGTTAAAATTTATAATCTATAGGCTCTGTCTTATAAAAATCCCAATCTCCTTCTATCCTCAAATTCCTCAAAAGTGTGAGTTGCTCATCAAAGAATAAAACTATTCAAAGTAATGGCAGCAGTAATACGAGTATAACACAACAATACAAATTACCAGTGTAAGGTTAAAAGGCACTAAATGGTTAAATCTCTGTTTCTGTGCGTGCACATGCACATGTGTGTTTCAAGTTTATTGATTTACTTTGAGAGAGAGAGTGTGAGCAGGGGAGGGGCGGGGGAGGGGGGAGAGAGAAAGAGAGAGAGAGAGAGAGAGAGAGAGAGAGAGAATCCCAAGCAGACTCTGCATTGTCAGTGCAGAGCCTGACTCAGGCTTGATCTCACAAACTGTGAGATCACAACTTGACCTGAGATAAAGAGTCATATGCTCAACCCAGTGAGCCACCTAGGCACCCCATGTGTGTGTTTTGAATGTTGCCTGTTTGTGAAGTGTTAAAAGTTAAGTATATATACACCTTGTCTATAAAAATAATAATAAATTGTCTAATATAAGTATACAGAAATTTAGAGATTCAGTATATGCTGCATATGGAAAATCCCCAAATATATAGAAAATAAGCTATCTTACTATTACAGAGAAATGCTTTGAGATGAAGATAATGTTTTTCTTTTACTGCTAGGGAATAAAGAGCTCAATAAACCAAATCCTACAAGAGACAAAAGATACAAAAGCTTAACACACAAAAGGATAGACTTAGCTCATGTTTTTTTTTTTTCCTTTAAAAATAACTCACCTTACTTATGATTTTAAAGAGATCATTAATTTGTAGTTCTCCTTTATTTTATTTTTTGAATGTTTATTTATTTTTTCTAGAGACAGTGAGCAGGGTGGGTGCAGAGACAGGAGGGGACAGAGGATCTGAAGCTGGCTCTGTGCTGACAGCACAGAACCTAATGCGGGACTCAAACTCACCAACCAGGAGATCATGACCTCAACTGAAGTCAGACACTCAACTGACTGAGTCACCCAGGTGCCCCTTAGCTCTCTTTTAATAATAGGATTCAATTGTCATAAAATAAAACTAAGGTAAAGTATACTGTAACTTTAAAAATTCTAGGGGCGCCTGGGTGGCTCAGTCAGTTAAGCGGCCGACTTCGGCTCAGGTCATGATCTCACAGTCCATGAGTTCGAGCCCCACGTCGGGCTCTGTGCTGACAGCTCAGAGCCTGGAGCCTGCTTCGGATTCTGTGTCTCCCTCTCTCTCTGACCCTCTGCTCTTCATGCTCTGTCTCTCTGTGCCTCAAAAATAAATAAAACATTAAAAAAAATTTAAAAATTCTAACACATTCATGAAAATACTAAAAGGTGAGAATCTTCTTGTATTTTAGGTCATGCGGAAATGTTGCTCAGCCAGAATCTTTACTTTCTGTTCTTGAATGTGATATGATGCTGAGTTTGCCAATACAAACATTTAGATCAGTTAGGAAGTTGTATTCTTAAACGGAAAAGGGGGAATGGCATCATAACTTAAAAATATTATGTCTAAGGCCATTTTATTTTGACCTACTATTACAAAATAGTTTGTTACTGTCCCACATAAGCTTTCTTATAGAGAACAATTCAGGTGATCAGACAACATGAAGATTTTAGGCTGAACTGCAATCTAAATTAAAAAATAAATACTATCACAACAAAACTCTCTCTTCAGAGTTTGACTATCACAAGCGCCGATTACCCATACAATAAACAAGGCCACACAGACACATTATGCAGAAACTTCCAAATAGGAAGGCAAAAAGTAGATAACCAAAGGAAACCATTCTAATTTCCATAATGGAGTTCTACAACAATAATGAACTAAAGCAAAGAATAAGCTAAGTATGTATCAAGAAATATCCACAACAAAAATGCACCTTAAAGAGAATATAATTGATAGATCTAAGACTTAGAACAAACAAAACAGCTAGTCATCTAACTATAAAAATCAATAATAAAGTATATTTTATTTTATGATGTTCATTAATTTTATTGTAATTGTATTTATCACACTACACGATATGACTATGTTATACACTTTGCTTCATTTTTCTTGCTTCTTCAATTAAATGTTTAAGTGCTGTGTCACAAAAATCATTTGTATATGCCCGTATATACTCCACATCAATTTAATTTTAGCTGTACATGCCACTACCAAATGTGTTTGTTGAGTGCAACATGGACATAATGGTTCCTCAACCTACACATTATGAAAGAAATTCAACAAGCATATTGCCCTGATAAAGAAGCAAAATAATCTATCATTTGTTTGAGTAACCAGAGGAGTTTCATATGAACTAGTCAGACAACGTAAATAACTCGAGATGTTTATATAACAACTGGTTAGAATGTTTATTTGTAAATAAATACCACGGCTAGAAATAGCTGCTTGAATAACAGTAATGATATCTGTTCTGTATGTTGATAATCATATTAAATGTGCTACAGCAATAAAATTTTGCCTAACTTGTAGCAGCATCAGACTGTGATGGCAATAAACAGTAGTAAAGTTTATTTCCAAAACTCTTTGAAGTGTGAGCATGGTTCATGATGCTTTTGAGAGTTGTTAACTGCTATCACTCATTGTGATAACCTGACAGATGGAAAAATAAAAGGCACAAAGGGGTATAATAACTCCCGACATCATATTAGAGTCACTGAATAGACAGAGAAAAATATCAGGGCTTTAAAGATTGTTTGCCAGTGTATACAAATCTCACATCTCCTTTGACAAATTTCTCCTAGAAACTACTCTCATTTTTTTTCAAGTGACATTTGTAAGATTTTTATTTATATTCGTAACTATTCTTCACTATCAAATATTTCAGTCTTCCTAGAAGGTTGAATATGTCGGGTTCTCTTTAACTTTCTAACACTATGCCTTTTTAACTTGAAAGCAGAGACAATGTCTTTGTTTTTCACCTGTAGATCTCCATTGAGTAGGACGGTGTCCAAGGTACTACATTCAACCAGCAGTTATGGAATTCCTGTATGTTAGTCCCGGTTACTGACTTTATAGTATGCTACTTTCCAATTATAGTACCACTTTTTGCAGTAATAATTCCTATCTACATGGTTGTTAAATTGTTTATAGCTTGAATCCATTAGGACAGCCCCTGTTTTAAGTGCTGGCACTCTCCAAGTCTTCTTCCTCTCTGATTCAGTAACTACTTTAGACGTTAAATACTTGACAAAACATAGGAATAAAAATTAAGGAAATGAAATACTTCCTTCAAAGCAATTAATATTTCTAATGTTTTCTTAGTTTAACACTTTAATAAAAAGGAGTTTAAGTCCTCTTTGTACTATGTTATCATTTTATTCTGTTTTCAGGATTCTTTAAAGATTGTCTATAATTTACCATTAATCCAAATGTGTTCATAGCAAAATGTAAATCTATCATCTGGTATTGATAAGGACTGGGTAAAATTAATGTTGCATTGTCTCATGGCCTGACAAAGGAACGCCACTCCTGCCTGGAGACATTTAAATGTACCCTGAGAAAGAGTCTATGCAGTGTTTCCATGTTATCATCACAAATACCTACCAGTGTTTATAGTTATCAGCACTACTAAAATAGCCAGGAGGGCTAATTAGCTCAATTGGAAAGTGTGACTTCAGTGAGGTCGATACCCTCCCTTGGAAACGGAATTTAAGCCACCAATACACCTCAGGGTGAGGTTCAAAAATGCACTGAGCATTTTCCAGGCCACACCTGTAAATTGTTTGTATGGTATATTTTCTTTTGGTGAAGTCTTGCCTGAAGTGCTTCTTAAGTGCTTCCCCGTAAGTAGGATTCTGCCTTAGCGACTAGCAAAGACAACCTCAAATAAGAAAGGCAGTTTAATGTACAGTCTAAAAGAATGGATTCTAACATCAGAGTAGCTGGGTTTAAATCTGCCTCAACTTCCCTGTATGTCACCGTGCATGCATGATACATTACCTAACAGGCACATGTCTGTTTCCTCATCTGTAAAACAGACATAGGGTACTTAAATCTCAGAACTACTGTAATGAGTAAATGAATAAATACGTGTGAAGGTATCAGCTGGGTACATACTAAGTGCTCTGTGAAAATTAGTCACTTTGATTATTAATATATTAATGCTTGATGATTCCAATGTACAAAATACATTCAGAGCTGATCCTTCCAACCCTCTGGCCTCTGTTTGCTGGATTCTTCTCCAACAGTTTTGTCCTCTAACCTATTTCAGCCATTCAGTCTCATACTGCACTGCCTAATATGGTAGATATATGTGACTATATTTAAATTTATTACATTAAATACAATTAAATTTTCATTTTTCAGTTTCACGATCTACATTTCAAGTGCTCAATAGCCACATGTGGTTAGTGACCATTATATACACAGCCCAGAAATAGAGCATTTCTATCATCACAGAAAATTTTATTGGATACTATTGCTATAGACCTTGCATTGAATAACTTTAATCTCTTCCAAACCTTAGTATCATGCATTCTACTCTTTTATCAATACCTCTTATCTTTCCAGACCACTCCATATTTTACTATGATTTCAACCACATTTTTAACTTATCAGTTATTCTAATTTAGCAATTCAAAAGATTTTTAGTCTTAGGAACACTTTACAGTCTTAAAAATTACTGAAGATGCCAAAAAGCTATCATTATGTGGGTGATATTTATCGGTTTTTTTTTTTTTGGTTGCTGTTGTTGCATTATAAATTAAAATGAAAAACTACAAAATAATTTAAAAGATTACTAAAATAGCAATAAAAAACTGATCATACATAAACATAAATACCCATTTTAGTAACAATTCCCGCATTTGGGAAATGACTACATTTTCAAACAAAAAATGGAGAAAAGTGGGCTGTTTGTTTGCATTTTGAAAATCTCTCATGTCTAGCTAAAAGAAGGCAGATGGATTCTCATATCTGTTTCTGTATTAAATCTGTTTGGTATCACACCTAATGAGTTTTGCAAAACTCCACTGTAGATTCATGAGAGAATGAAAGTGAAAAAGGCAAGTAACCTCTTACTAGTGTTATGAAAATAGTTTGGATTTCTGGCAAGAACGTCAGAGAATCTTCAGAAATGCCCAGACCACACACAGAGAACCAGTGCTCTAGATGCTACCATCTTATCATTTGTTGTTCCTCACTCCATACTTTACACAGCTTAAGTAACTCCCTTGTCTATGAGATTAATTTCCTTGCCTATACGTCTCTATCATACCAGTTTGGCAAAGCCACAACCATGTTAAATGCTTTTCTGCCCTATTTCACACCTGTATCTGCACAAATGAAAGCTGGGGTAAACTCACACAATCCTGTGGACTTATCTTACTTTGCATCTTGGACCTCAAAAGGACTCTCGGTATTGCCAAGCAATGCCGCTATGTATCATAAACTCTTAGTGCTTATATTCCACTTTCTTCTTTAACCCCTAATCCCCCAAATCTCTTCCCTTATGCCCACTCTCAATGATATACCTTACTGAAGAAAGCAAGCATTCAGAAGAGAACTTCCACAAATTTCTACCACCTCATGTACACCCTCTAGCATCTATTTGTTCATGTATGATCTCTGTTACTATCCACTGCTAATGGAAGAGTGCCCCATTCCAACAATTCAATTCTCTTTTCCCTTTATGTCACCAGTATTCCTTCCCTGTTGGATCATTCCCTTCACCATACAAACAAGCTGTTTCCTGAGTGAAAAAGTTCTTTCTCTTGACTCCATTTACTCTGCTAGCTACCATCTGATTTGTAGCAAAAATCTTCAAAAAGTCACCTATAAACCCTGTTTCTAAACTCCCTCTCCAATACATTCCTACACACCCTCTAATCAAGCTTTCACTCTTATCTTCCTCAGAAATTGCTCTGTCAGTTGCATCTAGGTTGCTAAATCCAATGCTTAATTTCCAATTCTCATCATAGATGATTTATCAAAGTACTTGACAAAATTGATTACTTTTGCCCCTTTGGTACATACCCTTCACTTGGCTTCTAGGACATCGCTCTCCTACCTACACCCTTTCCTCAGGTTCTTACCTGACATTTCTTTTTGGTGTGTCTCAGTTTATCTTCTCTTCTCTGTCTACACTTGCAGTTACAGTCATCTCATCCAGGCTTTACTATCATCTGTATGCTGTTAACTTCCAAATTAAAAATTTCAAACAAACCTCCCTCTTGAATACCTGACTTGTATAGCCAAATGCCCACTTCTTCTCACTCCCTGCCCCCAATTTCTCCACCTAGAGGTCAAATAGATATCTTTAGTTTAACATGTACAAATATAATTACTAATCTCCATGCACAGTCTTTCTCATCTCAGTTGTTAGAAAATCCATCCATCCATCCAATCCATCATAAAATTCTGTTGGCTCTGCTAAAATGTGGCTAGTGAAACTGAGGAATTGAATTTTAAATTAAATTTTTAAGTTAAATTTAACAGTCGCCTATGCCTACTGGTCACCCTATTAGATACAGCACAGGTCTAGATTAATGACTCAAACAATAAAAACTGTACAACCATTGGTAAAAAGAAGCTGAGAATAGAAGTAAATATATGCAAAAGAAAGTAAGATAGAAAAGAAGAAAGAATATAAACCAGGCAGGACAAAAAGAAGGCAAATGGGATCTATAAGTTTTAGGTTCAGTTACATATTACAAGTGCCTAAAGTAGTACGTACCACAGACTAATGCTAAGTAAATACTGAATGGATGTTAGCACTAATGATTTTACATGTTATGCATCCAATGAGTAAACCAAAGGACAGATTAATATTTTGTGGGTTTTTCTTTCATTTCGTGCTTTCTCTTTTATTTCTAATATTTCCAAATTCCAACAATTAATGTTTGTGTCGCAACTTAGAAAAATACCATCATCTTTAGCTCTTGTCCATAAAATGTTAGTTTTAAATGGCTTAAGGTCCCACATAAGTGGTTTCTTAACATACAGTCCTTTGCATAGAAATTAAAATGCTGCTGATCAAGTTTTTTGCTGCTGACTTTTAAGGATTGGAATTATCTATAATCAGACACAGAATATAATCTCAAAAGTTAGAGAAAGACTAAGTTTCTTCATATTCTATTTGGAAGACTTTAGACTCTGGATAGATTATAGATAAAAATGTTTTCTCCAATAACAATATTTTTGTCAGTCGGACTTCTACTTCCTATAGTTTTGTCAATAAACTTGTTTCTACTAATTAGAAGGACCGATATTTCCTAAAGTTTGCCATGGGTTGAACATGATGAAGTTTACTTTATTTTAAGGGGTTCATGCAAAGAAAAAAATATATCAAAAAGTACATGTGTTACCTTTAAAACTTTACATTGTCTGACCAGCTAAAAGAATAATAAATACTTAAGGAAGATTCTGTTATTTCATTCATTGATAAAATGAAGTCAGAGAAACACTTTTTCTTTGTGCGGTAGCATTAAAAACTAACTTATATAGTTACATTTACAAATGTCAGGACTATTGGGTGGCAAAATGTGTATTTTTTACCAAGATAAAAATTCTTCAATAATGATCCATAACGATCCATTCTATAAAGTAATATATTTTAGTTATTATAGTGTAGTTCTTCTTCCTTATCACTTTACATCAAGTTTAGTATCCCCCTACATTCCCTGCTTAAATTTGAGTATTTTAAATTCAGCATTGCCAAACCATAAGAGACTCTCAAATACAGAGAACAAACTGAGGGTTGCTAGAGGGTATAAGGTGGGGATAATGGGCTAAATGGGTGATGGGCCTTAAGAAGGGCACTTGGGGTGAGCACTGGGTGTTATTTGTAAGTGATGAGTCACTTACTCCTGAAACTATTATTACACTATATGTTAACTAAATTGTATTTAATTAAAATTAAAAAAATTAAGGGGCATCTGGGTGGCTCAGTTAAGTGTCTGACTTTGTCTGAGATCATGATCTCATGGTCCATGGGTTCAAGCCCTGCATCAGGCTCTGTAGTAACAGCTCAGAACCTGGAGCCTGCTTTAGATTCTGTCTCTCTCTCTCTCTGCCCCTCTCCCACTCACACTCTGTCTCTCTCTCTCTCTCTCTCAAAAAAAAAAAAAACTTAAAAATAAATTAAAAATAAATAATTAAATAATAAAATTACTAGACCCCAAAAATAATTAAAATAAATAATAAAGTAAATAAATAATAAAAATTAAATAAAATTTAGCATTGTCTTGGTAGTAATCTTAAATATAATTTTAAAATTCAGCAAATTCTTGGAAAAATTCAGTCTATATTTTCATTTTGTATTACCCTTAGTCAGACTTTCCCTCTTGGTCTCTGGAAGAATGAGGATTTTGCCTTTTACATTAATGATTAGACACAAATACATAATCTCCTAAATGTCTGTCTTTCTATCTATCTACTTACCTATCTCCTGCAAAATGCACTTACCAAAGTTAAAAAAAATCAATCCACATCTACTCTTTAACTATATTCAATATCATATCCATAACAATGGAAATAAAATGTGGATTATTCTCCATTGCAATATAAACAGAAACCACTTTTCTTAACATAAATATATTTAAAATATTTTAAAAGTCTCAACGTGGGATATAAATTTTGCTTTTAAGAGTTTATTTTTAAGTAATCTCTATACCTGCTCGAACCCAGAGTCCACCCCAAGATCAAGAGTTGCACACTCCATTGACTGAGCCAGCCAGGTGCCCCAAATTACCCTGAACAAAATAAAGTTAACTTATATAGAGATCAAACCATATTTTACTTACAACATGCTTTATCATATCTCCCATGAGACAGACAGTAATGTATTCTCTCTTCCTCCTTGCTCCTTTATGCCTTTTTAAAAATTACTTTAAAGTTCTGATATAGGCTCACAGGTAAATTTCACCTTTTCATTCCTATCATGTTTAATTTTGAAAGTTTTTTGATGCTAGTCTATAACCCACAATAAATTACTTAACTATGTCTCTAGAATAAAACTGTAACAAAAATAATAGATCCTTTAATCATAATTAGTATTAATTTCTCTAATTTAAATTGATATGATGGTGTTGCTAGGCTGACATAACATTTACAAAGCTAAGAGCTCTTTCGTGCCTTGGAGCATTATCTATGCAAGTATAACACAGCTCACACCCATATGTATTCATCTACTCAGTCTTGGAAAATATAGTCACTTTGGCCCTGTTTAGATTTATCTGCCTAAGATTTTAAATAAATTGAAGAGCCTGTCGATAAATTTATTGATTATAGAAACAATAAACATGGTGTTGCAATAGGTTTTAATTTTTAAAAATGTGCTTATACACAAAATGAGGAGACAGAGGAATGAATCCCAAATGAAAGAACAGAACAAAACTACAGCAAAAGGGCTAAGTAAATGGAGATAATGAATATTCCTGATAGTGAATTCAAAGTAATAGTCTTAAAGATTCTCACTGGACTTAAGAGTGGAGGATATCATTCAGACTCCCAACAAACAGATATAAAATATAAAAAAGAACCAATCAAAGATGAAGAACTCAATAAATGAAATAAAAAATACATTAGAAGAAATTAATAGTAGATTAGAGGAGACAGAAGAACAGATCAGTGAGCTGGAAGACAAAGTGATAGAAAGCAACCAAGCTGAACAGCAAAAAGAAAAAAGAATAATAAAAAAAAATGAGAATAGGTTAAGAGAACTCAGTTGCATCATCAAGTGTAACAACATTCACATTATAGGGCTCTCAGAAGGAGAACAGAGAGAGAAAGAGGCAGAAATTTATTTGAAAAAAAAACTTCCCTAACCTGAGGAGGAAACATATGTTCAGATCAAGGAGGAACAGAGAGCACTCCCAACAAATGCAACAAAGGAGGTACACAAGACACACAATAATTAAGGTAAAAAGTAGTAATAAAGAGAATTTTTAAAGCGGCAAGAGACAAGAAAACAGTTACATACAAGGGAAACCCCATAGGCTATAAGCTGATTTTTCAGTAGAAACTTTGGAGGCCCAAGAGAATGGCACGATAAATTTGAAGTACTAAAAGGAAAATAACCTACAACCAAGAATACTCTATTAAGAGTATCATTCAGAAAAGAAGGATAGATAAAGACTTTCCGAGACAAACAAAGTTAAAAGAATTCATCACCACTAAACCATCCCAACAAGAAATGTTAAAGGAAGTTCTTTGAGTGGAAAGAAAAGGCCATAATAAGGAGTAAGAAAATTATGAAAGGAAAAAATTTCACAGGTAAATACAAACATAATAAAAGCAGTGCATCAATCACTTATAAAACCAATATGGAAGTTAAAGCACAAAAGCAATAAAATCAATTATATCTATAAAAATCAGTCAGTATATTTACAGAATAAAAGAATGTGAACTATGACATCACATACATAAAACATGGGATGGGAAATAATACTTTAGTGCTTTTAGAATGGGTTCAAACTTAAGTGATTATCAAGTTAATATAGATTGCTATATGCAGAAGATGTTATACATGAACCTAATGGTCACCAAAAATCAAACACTTGTAAGAGATACACAAAAAAACAAAGAGAAAGGAATCCAAGCATGTCACTAAAGAAAGCCATCAAACCACAAAGGTAGAGAGTTAGAGAAGAATTATTTAAAAATAAAAAAAAACACTCTTAAATACAGAGAACAAACTTGTGGTTGCCAGAGGGGAGGTTGGGTGGGGGGTGGGTGAAATAGATAAAGGGGATTAAGAGTACACTTATGATGAGCACTGAAAAATGAACAGAATTGCTGAACTGTTATACTGTACACCTGAAACTAATATAACAGATGTTAATTATACTTCCATAAAAAAATAAATAACAAAACAAAAAGCAAAACAATAAAATGCTTATCTAAACAGGAATTTACTAAATATATCCTTATAATTTTTATAAAATACTCGAATCTCATAAAAAATGAGCTAAGAGAACTTAGACACGAACGACATGGTATCTTCTTACCAAAGTAGATCAAAGCAAATGGGAATAAGGCTAAGAGTGTGGTTAGAGTACGTGTGGAATTTCACAGTTAGTTCTGGATACTACTTTTCAAATTGTGTTCACATGCTATAATGCATTAGAAGACAGGAACAGAAAGGGGCGCCTGGGTGGCTCCGTTGGCTAAGCATCTGACTCTCGATATCCGCTCAAGTCATGATCTCACACTTCATGAATTCAAACCCCACATCAGGCTCTGTGCTGACAGTGAGGAGCCTGCTTGGGATTCTCTGTCTCCCTCTATCTCTGCCCCTCCCCTGCTCATACTTTCTCTCTCACTCTCTCTCTCTAAAATAAATAAATTAAAAGTTAAAAAAAAAAAAAAAAAAGACCGTGACAGGGAAAATGAGGTAACTCCAAATCAAAATAATTTATGGGTTGATTGATTGATTGATTGATCTTCCCTGTTTCATCCCACAACTGTTTTCAGGTAGCTTATATAAATATATATAAGAGATTGAAATTTAGTAGAATAAAATGTCAAGAGCAAGTAGAGTATTAAAGGAGCTAATGGTTATAGAGAAATGCAACTTTTAATGACTGTGTGGGTTGTTGTGGATACATGGTCTTTACAATTCTAGAGTTTCCTGGCATCCATTTAGAAAATTTGGTTACTAATCTGAGTCATATCCTAAAAGACAAAAAAACAAAAAAACAAAAAAAAAAACAGTACATGCAAATTACTTAGGCTCTTCATGACGGTAGTCCTGAGAACAATGACTCATATGGCTCTTCATGTGGCAAATATGGAGTAGTAATGAAAACAACGTCCTCAAAAACACCTCTCCAAAAAATAAAGTAACAGGTTTTATATGCTACCTACATTGTCGCACAGTGAAAGCCCAGGACAAATAGTGTGAAAAGAATTCCTCCAATGATCCAAGATCATATTATACAGCACAGAATTTTCTGCACTTTAACTTGATTCAGAGGTAAAGCCTATCAAATCATGGATTACTTGAGACCAAGCCACTGGGCATGTTCAGGACATTTTGGCAGCAGGGAAAGTGGGGGCAGTTACTGTGTGAGCTGTTCCACACAGTGGTTAACTGGACAAGTCTGGGGCCAGGCAGCCTGCATTTAATTCCATCTATGCCACTTACTGACTGTGTAACTTGACCAAATAATGGAAATTCTCTGTTTTTGTTGGCTTCTTTTAAAAATAGAGATGATGTGGGCACTTAGGTGGCTCAGTAGGTTAAGCGTCTGACTTCAGCTCAGGTCACAATCTCACAGCTTCTGGGTTCGAGCCCCAGGCTCTGTGCTGACAGCCTAGAGCCTGGAGCCTGCTTTGGATTCTGTGTCTCCCTCTCTCTCTGCCTCTCCCTGGCTCCACTCTGTTTCTCTCTCTCAAAAATAAATAAACACTAAAAAATAAAAATAAAAATAGAGATGATCTTGATATTTCTACTTCATACAACTGTTATAAGGAAACAATGGGTAAATATAAGTCCTGTGAAAAGGGGGTTGACACCTGTCAAATGCTAAACAAATGTTAACTATTACTTTATCTTCACACATGGGGAGGGCTAATATACAAGGAGGATTTAGGCTTGTACTGTTTGACTCCAAGCAATGGAATTAGAATAAATACAATCATCAGTATTCAAGGACACCAGTTTGCAAATTTACCTACTTATCACAATTTATTTATATATCACCTCACATTAATACTAGGGGTGTGCCTTTGCAGTCATTTGCAGACTTCAAATGTGAGTAGCCCAATGTGCATTTTCCCCACTGGGGTGGAAATAGGCCACGTTCTGTCTTTTTCAGTTCACATTCTTTAAACAAGTATCCTTTTCATGGTCTAGTTATTGCCACTCCCCCACCCCTGCATTTTTGTGCTTTTTGTTGGTGGTTTAGCTGTTTAAAGTGGCCCCCAGACATAATTCAGAAGTCCTACCTGGTGTTCTTAATGCAAGAAGTTGTTGTTGTTGTTGTTGTTGTTGTTGTTGTTGTTGTTGTTTTTCTTTGGCTAGGGACTTTAATGTGCCTTTGGGAAGAAGGGGAAAAAAAGGAAAAAAGGAGGTGGCAAGAGTCTGTAGTCTAACCTGCTGTAACAGTTAGTGTGTCCTTAGTTGCGATGCTGAAACATACACTGAATGCCAATTACCCTTGATCATACAGAGAGGAAGCAAATGACATTCACATTTCAGACATGAATCTAATAGCTGTGTGAAATATTAAGACAATAGAGAAAATACATTTCTTTGGGAATCAGATTATATTTCAGAATTCTGCATCTTTTTTTTTTCATTTTAGTTTGGACAAAATTATTACCGATTTGTTTTTTGTTTCATTTTTAGTGCTTAACTGATTTTTCAAATGTTGCACTTATAACTGTGTCAGGACAAGATGAGTTTGCCTGATTTTATACACAATGTTTCTGATGTGCCAAGCTCTAAACTGACGAGGTTTTAACTTTTCAGTTTGTATTTTACTTACTAAACCTGTTGTATTTGGTGTGGTCTTATTAACACTTCTCTGTATACCTAACACTTGCCCTGTTGAGAAGGAAGAATTGCCTGAACATGCACACTCGGTTATTTGCCTATTTCCAGGTCTACTACTTATATGATGTGTACTGACACGCCCACAGATGAGGAGGGAGGGTAACTCAATCTATTTTAATGACATTTTCTACACTCCGATCAAGTGGCTTTTGCAGAAAACGCTTAAGTATTTTTATAACTCACAGTTCTTGTGCAGTTGCAAGATTGCTTCACACTGGCCAGCAAGGCCTTCTATAAAAGGAGTACTTTACGGTCAGGGTAAGAGAGACACCTTTTGCCTCGGTATGCGAGGAGGACATTTCCCTATAAATCAGAGGAAGTATAGGCTTCTTATTTTCAGCTATTTCTCAAATTTCATTGATTCATTGATTCATTCATTGATTCATTCATTCTGCTGGTTTGTAAACGTAAATATTACAGATACTCTGGTGGAACACAGATCAGCTCAGCTCTAAATCAAGTTCAACTACTTTTTAATGATGGTAAAAGAGTACTCCAGTGTCTTGGCAAAATGTCCTGGAGTAGTGATATACTAATATACATATAATGTATTTACGAAAGCCCACACTTCAGTTGACTTAGCTCATGTTGTCTTTGTTTTAATTCCTAGCACACTGAAGAGCCTCCTATTAGCCTAGCTCTTTTCTAATCTATAGTATTCTCCTGGAAGAGCTAGCCAGGGCAGAGATGACCTGGGAATAACTACTGTTTTATAAAGTCTATTTTTCCCATTAGATATGTAAACTGTAGTTTAATCCTCCAGCTTTTAGCATACCTGGGTCAAGGGAAGTAAGACACTGCAAGGTCATCCACACACAAAAGAGGAGACAGGAGTCTGTGATAAGATGAACCAGAATCACACGTGGTACCCAATTTAGCACGGACTCTCACCACTGGAGTGAAATGGTTCAAAGTTCAAATTTAGGCCTTGAATGCTTTGTTGTAGTTCTGAACCAAAGTTTCTCCTGATCACTATTATATTTTTTCCTAGAAACTCTAAGTTGAGAAAAGAAAATGTACTGATTCTTTTATTCCTATATTGAGATGCAGGATGTTTTAGGGTTGAATGCTATTTAGCTTGGATTTAATATTTTGATAAATAAATTCCTTGTTTAGTCAACTGATTATAAGCCTCTGTTATCTAGAGGAGGTAAAACCACAAAGCAACTAGCATGTTCTATGAACCTGCCATCCCCCCACATTTTATAAATATTGGTATGTTTTACTGATAATTGATTGCTGCAATGAATGGATGCTGTAAAATGCTTCCATACTAAACAGAGTTCCTTAAGAAAGAGAAAATATGTATAGTCACAGAAGCTAGGAAACTGATAATAAAGTGTATCTTTTGATCTAGAACATTCCCAGTCCCTTACATTCACCTGTGTGAACTTCCTCGCTCCATTTAATTGCTTCACCTTCAGATTCCACCACTATTCTGAATTTTGGGCTAATCATTTCTTTCCTTTTTGTTTGTTGAAATGATCTTATCACTTTATTTATGTAGGGACAACCTGCATATTGTTAGATTTTGTTTACTTTTGAGATCAAGAAAAAGGTTCTGACTGCTAGTATTCATATCTTTTGTCAAGTGATGTTAATATTATTCTATGTTGTTCCATATAGTTATATTTCATTTATTTCCATTTAATAATTTCAAAAATGTCTGCATAATATTCCATTGTTTATATACCACAGTTTGCTTATAAATTGCCTTTTCCAAGAACATGTGAGTTGTTTTAACTATTATAAATAGCATCTAAGTAACTGTATCCTGGCACATCTGTAAAAGAGTAAAATACTGGAAAATACACATGTTCATTTTTACAAGGCCATGCCCAATTATCCTTCAAAGTGTTTTACAATAAACATACTTACCAGCTGTGTAAAACAGTTCTATTGACTCACATGCACGCCAGCACTTGGCATCATCAGCTATAATTTTTGCCAATCTACTGGGTATAAATGGAAATGGTGGCTAATTGCAGTCTGAATTTATACATTTATAATCATTATCAAAAGTAAGCAATTTTCCTACATTGAAGGTCCTTGTTGTTTCCTCCTCAGTGAAATGCTTGTTCATGATTTTTTTAATAGCCTTTATTTTTTAGAGCATATTTAGGTTCACGGCAAAATTGAGAATACACCAAGATTTTCCATGTACTCTTTGCCTCTGTACAACGTCCCCCAGTATCAACATTCTGCCTATTCATGAATTTTGTACCCCTGTCTAGTGATTGGTATGAATTCTTTAAGGACAGTCATCCATTTGCTAGTCTGGCTTGCCATTACACAGTTTTAGGGTGCCTTTTGAGAAATGGAAATTCTTTTTATTTTATTTTATTTTATTATTTATTTTTATTAATATGAAATATATTGTCAAATTGGTTTCCATACAACACCCAGTGCTCATCCCAACAGGTGCCTTACTCAATACCCATCACCCCCTCCCTCTCACCCCCCATCAACCCTCAGATTGTTCTCAGTTTTTAAGAATCTTTTATGGTTTGGCTCCCTCCCTCTCTTTTTTTTTTTCTTTCCCCTCCCCCATGGTCTTAAGTTTCTCAGGATCCACATAAGAGTGGAAACATATGGTAACTGTCTTTCTCTGTATGACTTATTTCACTTAGCATCACACTCTCCAGTACCATCCATGTTGCTACAAAAGGCCATATTTCATTCTTTCTCATTGCCACGTAGTACTCCATTGTGTATATAAACCACAATTTCTTTATCCATTCATCAGTTGATGGACATTTAGGCTCTTTCCATAATTTGGCTGTTGTTGAGAGTGCTGCTATAAACATTGGGGTACAAGTGCCCCTATGCATCAGCACTTCTGTATCCCTTGGGTAAATTCCTAGAAATGCTAATGCTGGGTCATAGGGTAGATCTATTTTTAATTTTTGAGGAACCTCCACACTGTTTTCCAGAGTGGCTGCACCAGTTTGCATTCCCACCAACAGTGCAAGAGGGTTCCCGTTTCTCCACATGCTCTCCAGCATCTATAGTCTCCTGATTTGTTCATTTTAGCCACTCTGACTAGCGCGAGGTGATATCTGAGTGTGGCTTTGATTTGTATTTCCCTGATGAGGAGCGACATTGAGCATCTTTACATGTGCCTGTTGGCCGTCCGGATGTCTTCTTTAGAGAAGTGTCTATTCATGTTTTCTGCCCATTTCTTCACTGCATTATTTGTTTTTTGGGTGTGGAGTTTGGTGAGCTCTTTATAGATTTTGGATACTAGCCCTTTGTCCGATATGTCATTTGCAAATATCTTTTCCCAATCCATTGGTTGCCTTTTAGTTTTGTTGACTGTTTCCTTTGCAGTGACAAAGCTTTTTATCTTCATGAGGCTCCAATAGTTCATTTTTGCTTTTAATTCCCTTGGAGAATTAATCTGCCTTTGGAGATGTGTCAAGTAAGAAATTGCTGCGGCTGAGGTCAGAGAGGTTTTTTTCCTGCTTCTCCACTAGGGTTTTGATGGTTTCCTGTCTCACATTCAGGTCCTTTATCCATTTTGAGTTTATTTTTGTGAATGGTGTAAGAAAGTGGTCTAGTTTCATTCTTCTGCATGTTGCTGTCCAATTCTCCCAGCACCATTTGTTAAAGAGACTGTCTTTTTTCCATTGGATATTCTTTCCTGCTTTGTCAAAGATTAGTTGGCCATACGTTTGTGGGTCCAATTCTGGAGTCTCTATCCTATTCCATTGGTCTATGTGCCTGTTTTTGTGCCAATACCATGCTGTCTTGATGATTACAGCTTTGTAGTAGAGGCTAAAGTCTGGGATTCTGATGCCTCCCGCTTTGGTCGTCTTCTTCAAAATTACTTTGGTTATTCGGGGTCTTTTGTGGTTCCATATAAATTTTAAGATTGCTTGTTTTAGCTATGAGAAGAATGCTGATGCAATTTTGATTGAGATTGCATTGAATGTGTAGATAGCTTTGGGTAGTATTGACATTTTAACAATATTTATCCTTCCAATTCATGAGCACATAATGTTTTTCCATTTCTTTATATCTTCTTCAACTTCCTTCATAAGCTTTCTATAGTTTTCAGCATACAGATCTTTTACATCTTTGGTTAGGTTTATCCCTAGGTATTTTATGATTCTTGGTGCAATTGTGAATGGGATCAGTTTCTTTATTTGTCTTTCTGTCACTTCATTATTAGTGTATAAGAATGCAACTGATTTCTGTACATTGATTTTGTATCCTGTGACTTTGCTGAATTCATTTATCAGTTCTAGTAGACTTTTGGTGGAGTCTATCGGATTTTCCATGTATAGTATCCTGTCATCTGCAAAAAGTGAAAGCTTGACTTCATCTTTGCCAATTTTGATGCCTTTGATTTCCTTTTGTTGTCTGATTGCTGATGCTAGAACTTCCAACACTATGTTAAACAACAGTGGTGAGAGTGGACATCTCTGTCGTGTTCCTGATTTCAGGGGGAAAGCTCTCAGTTTTTCCCCATTGAGGATTATATTAACTGTGGGCTTTTCATACATGGCTTTTATGATGTTTAAGTATGTTCCTTCTATCCCGACTTTCTTGAGGGTTTTTATTAAGAAAGATGCTGAATTTTGTTAAATGCTTTTTCTGCATCAATTGACAGGATCATATGGTTCTTTTCTTTTATTAATGTGATGTATCACGTTGATTGATTTGTGAATGTTGAAGCAGTCCTGCAGCCCAGGAATGAATCCCACTTGATCATGGTGAATAATTCTTTTTATATGCTGTTGAATTCGATTTGCTAGTATCTTATTGAGAATTTTTGCAACCATATTCATCAGGGATATTGGCTTGTAGTTCTCTCTTTTTTTTTTTTTTTTTTTTTTTTTTTTTTTTTTTTTTGCTGGGTCTCTCTCTGGTTAAGGAATCAAAGTAATGCTGGCTTCATAGAATGAATCTGGAAGTTTTCCTTCCCTTTCTATTTTTTGGAACAGCTTGAGAAGGATAGGTATTATCTCTGCTTTAAATGTCTGGTAGAATTCCCCTGGGAAGCCATCTGGTCCTGGATTCTCATTTGTTGGGAGATTTTTGATAACTGATTCAGTTTCTTTGCTGGTTATGGATCTGTTCAAGTTTTCCAGCTCTTCCTGTTTGAGTTTTGGAAGTGTGTGGGTGCTTAGGAATTTGTCCAGTTTTTCCAGGTTGTCCAGTTTGTTCGCATATTATTTTTCATAGTATTCCCTGAGAGCTGCTTGTATTTGTGAGCGATTGGTTGTAATAATTCCATTTTCATTCATGAGTTTATCTCTTTGGGTCCTCTCCCTTTTCTTTTTGAGAAGCCTGGCTAGAGGTATCATATTTGTTTATTTTTTCAAAAAAAAACAACTCTTGGTTTCATTGATCTGCTCTACAGTTTTTTTTAGATTCTATATTGTATATTTCTGCTCTGATCTTTATTATTTCTCTTCTTCTGCTGGGTTTGGGGTGTCTTTGCTGTTCTGCTTCTATTTCCTTCAGGTGTGCTGTTAGATTTTGTATTTGGGATTTTTCTTGTTTCTTGAGATAGGCCTGGATTGCAATGTATTTTCCTCTCAGGATTGCCTTCCTGCATCCCAAAGCGTTTGGATTGTTGTATTTTCATATTCATTTAGTAGGGTGTTCTTTAATCTCCATGCTTTTGGAGGTTTTCCAGACTTTTTCCTGTGGTTGATTTCAAGCTTCATAGCATTGTGGTCTGAAAGTGTGCATGGTATGATCTCAATTCTTTTATACTTAAGAAGGGCTGTTTTGTGACCCAGTATGTGATCTATCTTGGAGAAGGTTCCATGTGCACTTGAGAAGAAAATATATTCTGTTGCTTGGGATGCAAAGTTCTAAATATATCTGTCAAGTCCATCTGATCCAATGTATCATTCAGGGCCCTTGTTTCTTTATTCATCCTGTGTCTAGATGATCTATTCATTGTTGTAAGTGGAGTATTAGAGTCCCCTGCAATTACCACATTCTTATCAATAAGGTTGCTTATGTTTGTGATTGTTTTATATATTTGAGGGATCCTGGATTCGGCACATAGACATTTATAATTGTTAGCTCTTCCTGATTTATAGACCCTGTGATTATTATATAATGCCCTTCTTCATCTCTTGTTACAGCCTTTAATTTAAAGTCTAGTTTGTCTGATATAAGTATGGCTACTCCAGCTTTCTTTTGACTTTCAGTAACATGACAGATAGTTCTCCATCCACTCACTTTCAATCTGAAGGTGTCCTCAGGTCTAAAATAAGTCTCTTGTAGACAGCAAATAGATGGGTCTTGTTTTTTTTAATTCATTCTGATACCCTATGTCTTTTGGTTGGTGCATTTAGTCCATTTACATTCAGTGTTATTATAGAAAGATATGGGTTTAGAGTCATTGTGATGTCTGTAGGTTTCATGCTTGTACTGATGTCTCTGGTACTTTCTGGTGCTTGCAACATTTCACTCACAGAATTCCCCCTAGGATCTCCTGTAGGGCTGGTTTAGTGGTGATGAATTCCTTCAGTTTTTGTTTGGGAAGACCTTTATCTCTCCTTTTATTCTGAATGACAGACTTGCTGGATAAAGGATTCTCAGCTGCATATTTTTTCTGTTCATCACATTGAAGATTTCCTGCCATTCCTTTCTGGCCTGCCAAGTTTCAGTAGATAGGTCTGCCACTAGTTTTATAGGTCTCCCTTTATAAGTTAAAGCCTGTTTATCCCTAGCTGCTTTCAGAATTTTCTCTTTATCCTTGTATTTTGCCAGTTTCACTATGATATGTTGTGCAGAAGATCGATTCAAGTTACGTCTGAAGGGAGTTCTCTGTGCCTCTTAGATTTCAATGCCTTTTTCCTTCCCCAGATCAGGGAAGTTCTCAGCTATGATTTGTTCAAGTACATCGTCAGCCCCCTTCTCTCTTCCTCTTCTGGAATTCCTATTATACGGATATTGTTCCATTTGATAGCATCACTTAGTTCTCTAATTCTCCCCTCATACTCCTGGATTTTTTTCTATTTTTCTCAGCTTCCTCTTTTTCCATAATTTTATCTTCTAATTCACCTATTCTCTCCTCTGCCTCTTCAATCCGTGCTATGGCCACCTCCATTTTATTTTGCACCTCCTTTATAGCATTTTTTGCTCCTTATTACTATTTCCTAGTCCCTTGATTTCTGTAGCAAATGATTCTCTGCTGTCCTCCATGCTTTTTTCAAGCCCAGTGATTAGTTTTATGACTACTATTCTAAATTTTTGTTCCATTATATTGCTTAAATCATTTTTGATCAATTCGTTAGCTGTCGCTACTTCCTGGAGTTTCTTTTGAGAAGAGTTCTTTCGTTTCATCGTTTTGTGTAGTCCCTAGGATGGCTCCAAACCTTAGTCCCTGTGCTGTCTGGAGTAACTAGTGTTGGTGGGTGAGGCCGCATTCAGACCCGATGTCTGTCCCCAGCCCACCCCTGGGGCCATAGTCAGACTGGTGTGTACCTTCTCTTCCTCCCCCCCCAGGGGCAGGACTCACTGTGGAGTGGTTTGGCCCTGTCTGGGCTACTTGCACACTGCCAGGCTTGTGGTGCTGCTTTGATGGGATCTGACGTATTAGCCGGGGTGGATCCACAAGGTGCACAGGAGCGGGAAGGGCAGGCTCAGCTCACTTTGCTGTTGGTGGTCCCCTGCGGGAGTGGCCCTGCAGCGACTGGGAGGGAGGCAGACCCCTTGGAGGGATGGATCCACAGAAGCAGTGTTGGGTGTTTGGGCGGTGCAAGCAAGTTCGGTGAGGCGGGAACTGGTTCCCTTTGGGATTTTGGCTGGGGGATGGGAGAGGGAGATGGTGATTTCCAGGTTCTTTGTTCTGAGCTGAGCTCTGTCCCCTGGGGCTCAACAACTCTCCCTCCCTGTGTCCTCTCACCTTCCCTGCTCTCTGAGAGCCGAGCTGTTGACTTTTAACATTCCAGATATTAAGTTCCCTTGGCTGTCAGAACTCACGCAGTCTGGCCCCTCCCCTTTTGCAAGCCAGACTCCGGGGCTTTGCCTTGCCAGGCGGGCTGCCCCTCCGCCGCCCGGCTCCCTCCCACCAGTTCGTGTAGCGCACACTGCCTCTCCGCCCTTCCCACCCTCTTCCTCTTCTTGTCTATGCTTGGCTCTGGAGAGTCCATTCTACTAGTCTTCTGGCAGTTTTCTGCGTTATTTACGCAGGTGTGGGTGGAATCTAAGTGATCAGCAGGACGTGGAGAGCCCAGCATCCTCCTACGCCGCCATCTGCTCCCCAAGAAATGGAAATTCTTAATTTAAATGGATATTTCACCCATATTTTCTTTTTTGGTTATTATTTTTCTGTTTTGTTTGCAGAACCTTATTCTAGCCCAAGCCCTGAAAATATCTTCCTATAGGTTCTTATAAACATTTTTTGCCTTTTATATGTGAGGTTTTAATCCACCTGAATGAATTATTATAGACAACAATAACAGTGTAGCATAATTATTATTATTATAAACTTAATATAAAGCTCTATTGTAACGCTGTTTGACAGCAATAACATAGTCCAGGTTTGATCTGTATCCTAACTCCTCCCACCCAAAATAGAAGGGCTTTAATAGACTTTAATTCTGATCATTCCTTCCTCAACATTCTATCTTGTCCATTATTTGAGTTATGTTCTAGTTTTAAACTCTAATAAATCAGGCATTATTGTTTTATATAGTTAATGTTTATATATAATGTTTCACTAGGCATTACACTTTTATATACATAATTAATATAATTTTTATATCAACATTATATATATATATATGTAATGTTTTATATAGATAATGTTTCATTGATTTACACACAGGCTTTTTAATTTCTTTGTTTTCCATTCTTGCATCTCAAAGCACCCTTTTATAATTATTTTCCTTTTTCTGGAAGATCATATAGGATATTGTAGGTCATTGCAAAGTATTTGTTCTCACTCAGTGAAATGGGGAGCTCTTGGTGGTTGCCAGGAGAGAAATGCATGATCTGACCTATGTTTAATAGGATCGTGCTGGCTGCTCAGTCATAACAGGGGTGCAGACAGAGCTAAGTGGGCAATCGGGTAGGAGGCTACTGCATCATCCATGAGGGAGATGATGGGGGATTAAATAAGGGCGGTAAGAGCTGAGGTAAGAAGGAGTGGACTTATTTGAAGGTGAAAGCTATAGTATTAAAATATAATTATGCTACTTTTCTCAAACACCTTTACCTAATAAGATATAAAAAATAATGCTTGAAATTTGAGAAAAATGTAATATTCAAGAAACACATAATAGGCTTTCTTTTGACAGAAACTAAGTAGTCAAAGTGACAGAAATCTTTTCTCTTTTGTCTCAGCCGCTGGAAACAGCAATAATTGCATCATACCATATGCCCAACCGAGTATGTTGGCTTTCTAGTAATACTTGTTTCATTTAAACATATTGCCCAATTTTGTGTTATGCTTAATCACAACATCTCCCTTGAATCATTTGGCCATGTCTCATTTGTTACACAGGTTTGCATGCTCTGTGTCCTGAATATTTTATATTTTAAGGTGCGACTCCTATTTTCACCAAGACTTAGGGTTTCATCAGTAACTTTAGTTACTGGGGAAAACCATCAGCTTTCTTGAATAGGGACAGAGACAACAAGTGTGTTTCTGGAATTAATGTGTAAAAATCCAGTTCTGGAAAATAGGGAGTTTCCAGAGGCAGGTGATCGGAAGAGTACATGGAAAGAACAAAGAAAAGCCTAAGACTAGATCAGCAGGAAGGAGAACAACGTTATGACCCAAGTTAAGGTATTTAAACAAAGACATTCCAGTTCTTAAGCTAAGAGAGATGAAAAAAAATACTCCACTTCTGCTGCACATGAGAATGTGCTGGGAGACATGTGACTGTGTTCACAAGGGAAGATTGAATTAAAAGAAGAAATTGGAATACAGCATTAACTTTTCCACTCGTTGTCTAGGATTCTTGATGGTTGGGTTATTTTCATTAATACTAAGGTAGCACATCGTGAACTTTGTGAGCTCAGTTTTCAAATGGGGGGATCTCACACCTTCAAAATGAATGTGATACTGGAGAAGCCTCAGTCACTTCCTGATTAAAAACTAGATAAAACCATTTGCCAAGATTGTGTGGGATGGATAACCAGCCAGCAATTCATAAATAGCTGCTGAGTGAGGACCCATAATGGCACAAACAGTGTCCTGGGGTAAAAACCACAGACTTAATCAAGAACGAATGAACACAGGTGTAAGGTGAATCTGGTAGTTAATACCAGAAAAAGCAGTAGTAGGATCTGAAAAGATAAATGCCACATCATAAATGGGGTTTATAGTGAGAATCAAGCAATCAAAAGAAGGAAGATTTGGAAACATAAACATGTTCACAGACTTATTAAAAATAAGGGCCCACATTACTGAACCAAGTGGATACAATGGAAAGAATGAGGGTCTGTACATACAAGGCCCACATCAACTTCTGCCTAACAGATAAATAGTGTGCTTTGGCTGCCTTTTATCCTTAATTTAAGACGTTTGAAACCCTGGCCTTCAAAATTCTAAGACTTTTGGCCTTTCCAAGAGGTTATCTTAAAAGTGGTACATTTCCAGACGCCTGCCTGGCTCAGTCAGTAGTACACGAGTCTTGATCTCGGGATCATGAGTTCAAGCCCCATGCTGGGCCTAGAGCTAACTTTTTAAAAAGTGGCAAATTCCCTATACATAATAAGTACTCAATAAATGTCTATTTAATTCAACTGAATTGCATGTTATAACAAAATGTCGGATAGATATTATAGGTCAATGGATGATTGACAGGAAGGAAGGGGAAAAAGTGAGAAAAGAAGGAAGAAAAGAAGGAATTAAGAGAGTTTTATTTTCAAAGTCATATTATTCAAAAAAATTTTTGATTTGTCTTCTACATCTGAGGAAGAAGGCTTTTGTGGAAGAGTAGATAGAAGAATCACATGTTAAGAATTATTTGCAAACTCCACTAGAATGCATTTGTAGAATGAAGGGTCACTGGGGTGCCTGGGTAGCTCAGTTGGCTAAGTGACCGACTCTTGATTTCGGCTCAGATCATGATCTCAGGGAATGTGAGATCAAGCCCCACACAGGGCTCTGTACTGACAATCTCTGTCCCTCCCCCTGCTCTCTCTTGCTCTCAAAAATAAATAAACATAAAAAAAAATGGTTAGGGTATAGCAGAGGCAGTGGAACCTAAACACAAGAGAGGTAAGGGCATATCTCATGAGACATTGTAGACTATACTTTTTTTTCTCCCCCTTCCCCCCCCCCCCAAGAAAGCAGTCTTAACTCCTAATAGCTTTGGTGCTCTTTCCCTCTGGTGCTCCTACAGGTTGTGAGATATCATGCTCTGGTGACTTGTCTACGATTACACATAATGGCTTTTTAAAGGCCTTTTTCTACTTCCAGGAAATGGGAATGGCCTGACAATGAATATTCCATGACTACTAATGAGTTCCTTCCCTCTTAGTATTGAAAGAAAATTACTCGGAAAAGGAAACGCACTTATCCTAAGCAATTTTGTCAAAAAATGATACTCATTTGAACTACTTACTCATACAAAGATGCATGTACCACTCAAATGCATTAGGTAGGGCTAGTGATGGAAAAGACCTAAAAATAATTATAATCATTAGCAATATTATCGAATCTTTGTGACACAAACACCATAATTAGATGTGTCTCTGCACAAATTCACTGACAAAATTTTTAGTCAAGTAGTTTCACTGGTGTGTAAATAAAAGACATTTCTTTCTGGTTCTTCCATGCACTAATACAAGCTTTAAAAATCATTCAGAAATTTAGAGCTCAAGGACAGTGAATATCATACTTTCCTGATGTTTCTAGTTGGAGTAGATGAGTGATATTTTAAAAAAGGACAACACCTGTTGAAATTGAGAAACCTAGTGTTCCTGTTGGTTAAAGGAAACAAAGCTTTATTCTATTGAGGTTTCTCTGCCAGACACTACTGCTTTGTATATGGAAGTGAAAAAACATCCCATGAAGATCCACTCCTTAGAGATTTCTGAAGGTATTTCAGAATGAATGAAAACTTTCGTTAAGTGTCCATGAATACAAATAATGTTTTAAATTAAAAACAGGGAATAGGGCACCTGGGTGGCTCACTTGGTAGGGTGTCCAACTTCTGCTCAGGTCATGATCTTGCAGTCTGAGTTTCAGCCCTGGGTCAGGTTCTTTGCTGACATCTCAGATTCTGCTTCAGATTCTGTGTCTCCCTCTCTCTCTGCCCTCCCCTACTCATGCTTTTTCTCTCCGTCTCTCTCTCAAAAATAAATAAACATTATTATTATTTTTTAAATACAGGGGTATCTGGGTGGCTCAGTCAGTTAAGTGTCTGACTTTGGCTCAGGTCATGATCTCAGGGTTCTTGAGTTAGAGTCCCACGTCAGGCTGTGCTGACAGCTCAGAGCCTGGAACCTGCTCCGGATTTTGTGTGTGACTTTCTCTCTCTTCCTCTCCCCTACTCCATTCTGTCTCTCAAAAATAAACATTACTTTTTTTACATATATTAAATACATTTGGGAAAGTTCTATGTTGATTCTTATTTTTAAAATACAGATAAAATAAAATAAAATACAGATAAAATTGAAAGCAAAGGCAATACATCACAATGCAGTAATACACTGAAGAATAATTAGTTATTTCTTAGCTGTGGTATGCTTTTAAAATGACAGAGAGGGTTTGGGATAAAATCAAGTAGAATGGAGAAAATGAATCTATGATGTCTTTCAGATAAAGGAAAAATTATGGAAATATGACCAATTATTCTTTATTCTTACTAAGAACAAGACAAGGAGGAATGTTACATTCCAGTGGGGGCAGTGGCGTGGGGGATAATTGAAACAGAATGGGAAGAATCTAGGACAACTAAGCTTAACTGTTTCCTCCACTGGGACTTGTCTCCATAAATGAAGGTCAAACTGTTCAGGCAAGTCAACTAAAATGACAGCAAAGATGTGCAGCCTGGAGCTCTTGTCAAGCAGAACAGATATGACACTATGCTCATCATGAAACATGAACAAAGAACTTAATAAAATGGTGAGTAGCTGACAATGAGGCTGGGGGCTTACTTGTTTTGTATATTATTGAAATACATTCCTCTGGAATTATATACCTTTCCATACAAATCTTTTTGTGAGGTTTATCATGAGGTGACCATTGTGGGGTCCAGAAAATGGAAACAAAACCAGAGAAAGCAAAGAGTAACCGTGAGTGTGTCAGGTGTAAGATCAATGAAATTACTAAAAATCTTACCAAATGTTCTTTAGAGGGAAGTGAAACCACATAAGAAAATCTGGGTTGGAGTAAGAGCCTTAATGTAAAAAAAAAAAAAAAAAAAAGTTGTACTATATTATATGAAACAGGAAATTATGTAATATATATTATATATATATATTGTGTGTATGTGTGTAGATGTGTACATTTATGTATATACATATATGTGTATGTGTTAGTGAATCCCCATTGGTGAGCACTAGGTACATAGGACAGAAGGAACACATTTATTTTCATGGACCTTTATTTGATATAAAGCAGGAAGAAGTGAGACTCTACCCCACACCCCAACAAATGCATACTCCTCCAAGAGCCATGGTAAAGGAAAATCACTATCTAAACACAGGGCTCATGGCTGAGACACTTTTTGCTTGGCAGGACAGAAAAGTAGAAGGAAAAACTGGAGGTGGGGGAAATAAATGGGAGTGTGACAGGAGGGGTGTGTGAAGAAAGAAGTGTGGGCAGAAGGAAAGAATGATCACAAGATGGGTATCATTTGCTTTAGGGAATAAAACTTGTATCAAGCAAGATATGCTCAGGTGGGTTTTGAGGAAGTTCTGGCTATAATATGTAATGATAACTCCCTCCCCAAACCCCATATGCCCAGGAATCATTCAGAGAAATCTCCATCACTCATTAATGCTTTTGGTGTTAAACCTGTGGTATTTTTTCCTCAGTCACAGCCATGGCTTGTTGGAAAGATCACAGGTTGCTCTCACTTTGCCCTCTCTCCCTGTCAGCAGTTCTTTCATCCTTGGGCGCCTCCTTGAAACAACACACAATTTAAGTGTCCTTACAGCACAGGGAATCAACCAAATCTGTACACTACTCCATTCCTCCTGAAGACACAATAAAGATTTCACACTAATCAATATATCGTTTTCCTTATACTTGGATATTTATCATTATAAATAACAAATAAAGTATTTTAAATGTCCCACATACAATTTGATGTTTAATAAAGAATTTACTTGTGGGGCGCCTGGGTGGCTCAGTTGGTTAAGTGTCCAACTCTTGATTTCAGCTCAGGTCACGATCTCATGGTTTCTGAGTTTGAGCCCCCGTGTCAGGCTCCGCACTGGCATGGAGCCTGCTTGGGATTCTCTCTCTCCCTCTCTCTCTCTGCTCCTGCCCTGCTTGCACGTTCTCTTTCTCTCAAAAATAAATCAATAAACATTAAAAAAAAAATAAGGAATTCAATTATTTAATTTAATTCTATGCTAAATATTGCATGTTAATTCTGGAAATGAAACACTGAATATTTGTGAAACTGCATAATTTCTGAGATGCAATTTCTTTGGCAAATAAAACAGCTACAATTTAATCTAGATTTTACAAGGTTTTAAAAAGTTACTTCAAACTTCATAAATAGTAAGTATGATGGTAAATGTATATAAGAAGTATGATTTAGCCATAGATGTAATTACAAAATAAAGAAGTAACTACTCTTTATTGCTCATAAATTTTAAAAATTAAATATTTTTGATACTAGTTTACATAGAATTTCCCACATTCAGAACCAACCTATTGATTTCATTGAAATGAATATTAACTGTGCAGAAAATTAGAACTAGAAAAATGATTCATAGTTCAGTAAATTAATCATTTTAACCAGATTTTTGTTTGGGTATTAGATTAGAACAGATTTAGTCAATTCTAACAGAAACCTTCACTTATATCCCCCTTTGTAAAGTATACAATTAATTTATGTTACATACAAATACCTTAACAACTTATCAGTTGGTTATATGACCTAATTTAGAGAAAAAAAATTAAATTGTTTGAATTATTTCAGACTACAGAATTTAAAGTCTAAAAATGAATGTTGCCTGGAAGATAAGCATATTGAGTTTATAAGACAGTAGGAATTCTACAGGGGTTCCGTACAATCATAGGTGACTTGGATTTTTACAAGTCAAGTGCTGGTTACTGGATAGTTTAGGAGAGACCGATACTGTGTCTGTTCTGCATGATCACTATATTTAGGGGTCCAAATAACAAAGAGGTGTTGACATCCGAAATAGGTAAAATCAACAAAGATGTAAAAGACCCTAAAACTCAGTGTTATCATTGTTCATTGAGAAGCTATTTTCTTGAATTCCACATTCATTCAGCAAATTATATTAGCATTTGTTATGCAAAGAAAGTGTATTTGATTGTATGATTAAAGCCATATGTTCTTAAACCACACAAGTAAGGAACTCTGTTGCTCAAGCACGGCAACGCACACCTATAGAAAATGACAATGTTCCCTTCCTTCGGCCCTCTCCTTCCCTTATGCCCCTCTACACTTCCACTTTTCATCTGTAAGAAGCACTTACAAGCTTAACTGAAAGTTGCTTTGTTTCTAATATTTGATCCATTTTCTGATAAACTTTATGAATCAGAATGCTTCCAAGCCGCAAATAAGACAACCCAACTAAAAGTTGCTGAAAACATTGACATATCCACTTCACAGAACACAAGATCTGAATGCCAAGTCATTTTTAGCTTGTCCCCTATGGTCTAAGATGGCATCACAGTCAAATACATCATATGGAAGTGGAGAATATTCTTCTGTGTGTTCCTTTCTACTAGAAAGGAAAAAAAAAAAAACCCAAATACCAGACATCCTCTCAGGTTCTGTCTGTACTAGGCCCATGTCCTCACTACGAGTTGCTAAGAAAACAAGTAGCTGATATGTTCAGCTATTAGAGTGGGAGACCAGCTTTGGCAGGAAAAAAAGAAATAGGTGGGGATAATGCTGCAGAATTAGTAGACAACTCACACCTCTACTGGCTATGTCCAAAATTGCGTATATTCTGAGAGCCAGTATATGTAGAGTAAAATAATTACATACAATCAATGGATTTCTCTATGTGAAATCAAATTTTATTATTGTATATAACAGGTTTTCCATTGGTATAACCATTTTTACCATCAAAAAAGATAAACATGTTGTTGAGTTGTATTTGATGCATACTGAAGTCACAGAAGCATAGACTTCATGGAAAATTCTTGTACAACACAAAAGAAACACCAGTTGAGATGAGTTTGATATTATATGAATGTTATTTCATGGATATTTTGTATCATTCAGCAATTCTGTTTGATGTTACTCTTGCAATTTACATAATCACTTCCCCCTGCTTTCAAATTAACTGAGTCAATTTGTTAATATTTTATATCAAGACATAGCTTTTTCTAAAGATCAATATTGAATCTAAAGATTAATATATCCTACAGGTAATATAATAAATGTCACATGTATCAATAGATCATTAGTGCAGTCAACTTTTATTGAATATGTTTTTATGTGTCAGGTACTATAAGCACTTTGTATTTCTTAACTCTTACAACAATGGTCTGGAACAGGAAATATTATTATCTCTACTTCACAGCTGAAGAAATAAGACACAGGGAGAGATTTTATATCTCACAAGTACACTGTAAGCAAATGAAGGAACTGGGACTTGAACTCATGCAGGCCTGGTTCTAGATTACAAGCTTTTAACCACTACAAAATTCTATACCAATTTGAGAGTACTTTTCTGATTTCTGGTAACTTTCCAGCAGGCATTTCTTATCCTAGGACCGGCCCAGCTGTGCATTTTTCCTTTGGGTTTCAAGAGATACCCCTGTGAACTTACAGTCAATAGTTACTTGCTATCAAAAATGCTCCGATAAAGATGGTAAGAAAGACTGTACCAAAGTCTGCTTGTATCCTTTGCTGTGCCCTTTTTAAACCTTAGTGCAATAAATAGGTATTCATACTGAGTTGGGGGTTTTCTCCAGGAAGAATATATTTAACTCAGAACTAGAGAGAACAAATAACTCTTCCATTTCCAGAAACCAGCGTAGAGTCAATCAAGAGTGATGCCTTCTGGGAAACAATATAAATCAACTGAGATTTCTTTTCTCAAAACTTCACGTTGTTTAGTTGCTGAGAACTGTGAGAGACCCATAGGGTTTGACAACAAAACACTGCCACTGCTGTTTAGAATAGAAGCTTTGTGCAAGGGTCTAAATTGGACATGTCAGTCTTTTTTCAATGAGAGATCAGAATCTGGGTAAAGTTTCAAACCTTAGAGATCAGTCAGGTTTTGGCCCTGGCAACAAGTTTGTTTGATGTGCTTGAAAAAAGAACTGTAATTGTTTGCCTATACTTTTCTCAGAAAAAAAAAAAAAAAGACAAAGTTGATGGATGCCAGTTATCTCTGGGCTCCTAGAAGACAGATTCGGGGAACCCAATGCATTCATGATTGTAACTATGGACTCATTATATTTAAATGCCTAATCCTGGGTATAGTATCGCTTTTAGATAAATGATAGAGGAGAAATGGGAACCTGGTTGTATTCAGATTGACAATGTAAAGCATAAATATGATTTCTCAATTTAATTGATAGCAGGTTGCACCTATAGCTATAGTAAAAAATTCCATCTGATACCTACAAAAACTTAGAGATTATATTTTGAATTAAGGCATTAAATGCCAAGCAGAGAAGTTCTAAAGAATTAATAAAATAGCTATAAAAATGCCTCCCATAGAAGGCACTATGGCATCACAACTTAGAATACATTTGTGAACAGGATTCCTAATGAGAGAAAAAGTAGAGTCAATAGGAACAGTCCTAGAAACCTGCATCAGTAACCCAGAGGAAAACAGTGACTGGGAAATATGGCCAAACATGAACATAATAAATGCAGATGGCCACATTTACATTTGAGCCTGCCAGAACGTGGTTCCTGCCATTTTAGAAACTTCTTCATATTTTCTGTCTCCCATCTCAATTTGGAGGACATAAAGTTATTTGAGTCAAAAAAGAATACAACTGATTCTCCATTTCTTTCCAAGATTCAGTGCTCCATGAAGATGCCTCTTGAAAACAGAGTTCCCAGCAATTATCACCATCCATCATTGGAAATGTTTACTAATAGCATAACACAACAGCCAGGACTTAATAAACGTGTCCTCACTTGGTCGGATTAGCAGCAACAGTTACAAAGTCTCTTCAAACTGTAGCTTGACAAGCTACACAATCATCATTGAAAAATAAATTTCACATAAGATTTTATTTCTTTTCCAGATGTGAGAGAGAGTAAGAGCTCTAAATACCCCCATCATATCTTTCTCTCTGACTTTGACTTGGCCAAGTCTATAGTTCTTCAGTCACATACACAGTCTTGAAAAGTACTTTGATGCATTTTGTAAATTATCCTGTAAATACTTTATTATTAATTTTCTTTTGTGGGGTGAATAAATTAACTCATCTCACAATGTCTGTGAATTACTGTAAGCTCTCAGAGAGCAGAGACTTGGTCTAACTTAGTAGCATTTTATAGCACACTGTCATGTATGGTCAGAAGATTACTAGCAAATTCTGGGTGACATTTAGGATTTGTATCATGGTTTATAAAGCTTTTTTTTTATTCTAATCTAGTGATTAAGCATTTTTCTCCTTCACAGTTTTTAATTTTTAAGCTCATTATAGACATGTTATGACATTATTGACCACCCAATGTAGAGTCTAATGAAAACTGAGAATTTATTTTTTGTGTCTATTTTTCCTTAATTTTTAAGTGCATGTAAAATTTAAAGGAAAGGCAAGCCACATGGTTTCATTCATTTGTATTTAACTCATGAAATGTTCCTTTCCAGGGCTCTTTGAAGTTCAAGGAGATTTTTAATAGCCCATTTAAGCCTTTTTATCTCTGAACTAGGATTGCATTTTGCCAAGAATAAACAAAGACAAACGCCTAAAGGTTAGGGTTCAGCTAGAAATTACAAACTCTCATATTTTCCTCCATGTATTTAAAAATTCAAAGCAAAACTTTTCTTCAGGACCAACTGGACAATGAGCAATTGGAGTGTCCTCTTTCCTAGATGCTATTCCCTTACATCTATAGGTGTGATTTTCTTTTTATCAACAGTATTTTATAGGTGATATTGCTTCACAATATACTACTGGAAATCTAAGAAAGCTGTTTTGTTTTGGACACTCCATTAACTGAAGAGAATATATAATTTTATTTAGTACATAGTTTAAAACTATTATTTCTACAGGGCACCAGGGTGGCTCAGTCGGTTGAGCATCAAACTCTTGATTTTGGCTCAGGTCCTGATCTTACAGTTTCTTGAGGCCAAGCCTTGCAGTGGGCAGTGCACTGACTGAGCTGAACCTGCGTGGGATTCCCTCTCTCTCTCTGCCCCTCCCCAGTTTGTGCTTTCTCCGTCTCTCTCAAAATAAATAAATAAACATTAAAAAATACTATTATTGTTATATTGTAAATGTGTTATTTCCATAAATAGGTGCTAAGGATAAAGAGAAAACAATCCACATCAGCAGGGAAGATGGTCAATAAACAAAAGAGTAAAGATCTAACAGAGGTAAAGCACCTTGTGCAGGACATGTTAAATTCAAAGATCCTTGACTAATTAATTGCAAAGTATTAATCAAAATTTGCTGTAAGATATTCATTCAACTTTCCTTTGCTCTTGCTTAATCTATCACTTATATTTACATCCTTATACCTCACCAAGTTATCATTTTTCTATCTATATTAGTCCAAAAAAGATTAATGGCAGCACCAAACTTTCCATGAGTGTGTTTCTTCATTAGGAGAAATAACACCACATGTTTATATGCATTGGTGGATAGGAGGAGTTATGGCCTCCATGTGTCAAAATGTCAGTGGTATGAATGGCAACCTCAGCCATACAGTATGAAGTCTTATTGGAAATAAAATGATCTAGTTAAGTTGCATTGTCTTATTGATGTACATGGTCATGACAAGTAATTAAATGATAAAAACATACTCAAAGTAAGTGCATCTGATACAAAAAAGAAATGAGAAATGAATTGGAAAAATCATTACTTTGTAAGTAATAGTAGGTTTGCAACATTCCATAATAACCACGCAATTATGTAATGGATGGAAAATATCAATCACCTGTATATACTACATCTAAAATTGAGTCAGCAACAAATTTTTATTCTTATCAATACAGTATCTCTGAGGCTTATAAGGAAATTTAGCATAATTAAACTATGAGTATTGTTGAGAAATGTAAGTAGATATGGAAGAACTCTTATGTGACATTTTATAATCTGCATTTTTTTTAAAGATTTAGAGACACTACACAAACATTGAAATTCTGTAACTTTTGGAATGATACTATAGCAGCACTGTCTCTAGTTTTTCTCCCTTATAAGAGTATCAAAAATGGTGTGTTCTCAAATATAAGACTGATTTTCCAACATGTAAAATGTTTTCACACATAAAATATAAATTATTATATAATTCCATATATATGTTCATTTCTATTATCAGATAAATGGTAAATTATAATGCAATGTATATTGGGCTCTGCTACTAAGAAAAACACAGTTGAAAAATCCTTGAGCGTATAAGCTCTCTTTCCTTCCTGATTATAAAATATAATATCCATATTTTTATTCATTATTTTATCTTTATTTTCCTCTTCAATATTTTCAGTTTTTTATAGTTTACTTTGCAGGATATCTTTTTCTCTAGCATAACATACCAAGGCCTGGCTCTCCCAGAGAAAGCAGGTGTGCACATACTTTAGGAAGTACAGTCTTTTATGGGCTTAACCACATGACCAACGTGGTTCTGTCAGGTGCAGAACAGTCATCTTTTTTTTTTTCTTTCTTATTTTTTCATCTTTATGTTTTATTGTACTTGCATGAAGAGACTTGGAGTAAAGCAAACATGCTGTTGTCTGTGGACCTATATTTGAACTCTTCTGTTAAGAAAAGAAAATGTGGCCTCACTTTCTCAACTACTAACTCCCTAGCAATTTCATGACACAGAATAAATTTTGAACTCAGAGTCCCCAAAGTGGACCGATTCTCTGTTCTAAATGAAAAAATGTGATTCATCTCAAGATACATAGGTATATAAAAGTGATATCAAAATGATTTCTCATCTTAGTTTATGTGAGCTATTAACATCAGAGAGTGTACATTCCAAAGGCAGACAACTATGCAGAAATGTCAAATGTAGGGGGCTAAAAACCTGTCAGACAACTCTGGAACCTGTAGTCCTCTCTAGAGCATCAAAGTTTCAGGAGTTGAAGAGTAAAGGAGGGGCATTAAAAAGGATTCAAGAAAATTGTTGGTATGTTCTGAGCACCAACAATCTCTTCATCTCACTACAAGACTTGTGACAATGACTTCAGTGAAACCACTTAGAGATTTTTGTATGTATTCAATAAAGTTAGGAATATACAGGTGGACTCGTGTCTGAGATCTGACTGAGAAATTTAAAGAGATGCAGAGTTATTAAATGCTACTGCATCAGCTGCAACATGCCTGATGAAGGTCCCGGATCACTTTGCCAAAGCGGGTTTAGTGTAGCATGGGGGAAAAATCCTGATAGAATTATGTTAAGATGTATCTGTTAAAATAGATTGGCATGGAAGTATAGACTGTGAGTATAGACAAATTCTGGGATGAGACTCTGTACGGGGTGCAGAAAAATGGGGCAGGGAAGATGGGCTGGTGAAAAATGGCCTTTTAGTTTGTAAGGAGTGTTTTATAGGAATAATCCAGTATGAAAAAATGACTTAGGAGAGAGAGCACATATGTGATTGTAGGAACAAAGTCTTTGGTATGCTAAAAGAGATGGGATACAGTGTATAAGAAGAGTGAATGACTTTTGATAGATTCAGGGAGAATCCATCCTTTGTAGGAGGAAGGGAAATAGAACTTTAGGAACAAGTCCAAAATGCTGATGTCAGCTATAAGACTTAAGATTATTTTGCCCTTATCTCCAGCCTTATGTATTTGATTCTTTGTTTTCTCTGCAAAAATGCTGACCTCTTTTACTTGCATCTACAGTACCTCATTGTTTTGTCATCGCAAAGTCTGCACACACATTCCCACTACCTGGACATGTGTGCTCCACGTAGGCAATGACTGTGACTTCTTTCCTTCTTCCCTTCCCTCCTTTACTTTTTTTTTTTTTTAACCAGAACATTTATTGTGCAATTCATCAACTAATCATTGAAATCCTTAAGATGAACTGGATGTTGCAACAAGGTTCTCTTGCGTTTAGGTGTTGTTCCTTCATGAAATCCACGCCTGAATCTGCGGTATACAATTTTCAGGTGCCTCATTCGACCAGTCGAGTGGCATTTTGTCTTTTAGCCTTGGCACTCCGGTTATAGTTTCTCTTCCAGTTGGCAGTATAGTCACATTTGCCACAGGTGGACTTATGCAGGTGGTATGCCTTTGAGCCACGGCAGTGGCACAATGTGTGATTCTTACTTCTCTGCTTTCCAAGTGATGATGCCCCCTTCACCAACTAGTTTCTATGGATGAGACCAAGTTATGCCTTTCTTATGACAATGCTGCATCCTATAGTGGTTGACATATATTCTATACTTAATGAATTTGCTGACTGATCAACCTCTTGCGTGGTGAGTCTAAGGGAAATTCAACCCTTAGTTTATCTTTAATCAAGTCTCTAAATCTATAAAGCTCTTCGAAATACACATTTAATACAAGGAGAGCAATTACACTGGTGTTCATTAACACAAAATTTAAGGTGAGTGAGCAACCACTTAGGGGCAGAGAAAGGCAGGCACAAAACAGAGGATAAATAAACTCAATGAGAGAAGAGGTACCAATAAAGATCTGAGTCATTGGCTCATGTTTGGCACAAAACTGGCTTAATGGAAGGAATAAAGTCACCCTGCTCTCTAAGGAAAAAATACAAATTTCCCCACACTCTGTTTTCAATTGAGGCAAAATAACACTGGTCTTTTCTTTTTTGTTAACCTGATCATGCTTCAGACTTATGCTCAATTTAGAGAACTTGATTACTCTTAAATATGGTTTGGCAATAACATTTTCCATCTTGCTCCCATTAACTGAGTATCTGCTTTATATTATTTTCCAAATTTGTTTTTAGAAGTTGAATGCCAACCAATTTCCAATGTAAATATTAATTTTTTGTTTTCCTTCTGTATTTCTGACATAGCTACCTTTTTCAAATTGTTCCTGAAGAATCATTAAGTGTTCAATCCATATTTTTTGCGTATGTTATTTTTTGAGAACTTACAACATAACAGGCATTTTTTTTCTGGTGTAGACAAGGACACAGGGCATTTACTTCCTGCATAGTGACACAAATAGATATATAACTAATTATTATAAAATACAGTGGAGGGTAATCAGAACTACTGGAAGACTATAAGTGGTGTACCTTTGGAGCACAGTTAAAAGAATAATAAATTGTCTCCAATGAACTGAATAGGGCCATAGAGAACTTCTGGTGGGGCCTGTGCTCAACACGGTATTCAAGTAGAAAGAAAGGCATGAGTACCAGCACCGAGGTACAAAAGTGTGCTTGGATAAGTGACTTCTCTGGTGTGACAGGAACACAGTGCATATAAATGAGGAAGATTAAGAACACGAAGCAGGAAAAAGAAGCTAGAGTCAAAGTGCACGGGACACTGAATGGCTTTCTAAAATTTAAATTTTTACTCTGTATGTGATAGAGTGTAATCCAAATTTGGATTTTGAAATAAGACTAATTTGCAAAAATGGGTTGAAAATTTGGGAGCAAAAGAGCCCAGTTAGATAGCCAAGGTCAAGGAAAGAGAGATAGAAAGATCTGAACTTGGGAGAATAGAAACACATTTCGCTGAGCTCCTACTAGGCACCTGGCAATGAGGGAGATGCTTTTAAGAACTATAGAAGGTTTGAATTAAAACTTGCAACACTCTTCTGACTTAAGTACTTCTAATGAGAGAAATAATAAAAAGAGCAATATTGACCTGCTCATTATGTAAGTGCTCTTCATTTAATTCGTTTAATCCTCCCAGCAATTCAAATAGAGGCCCAGAAAGGTTAAATAACTTGCAAAGTGACATGGTTTCTAAGTGGCAGAACCAGGATGCAAACTCAAAGAGCACAGTTCCAAGACTCTTTCTTTTAAATCTTTGCTGCCTGATAAAGAGAAAGTCAATATACTAGGCCCAAGACTGTACGATATTATGGGTTGGCAGTGAACATGCTGGAATCACTGAGGATAATGTAGGATAGGGAGTGGAGACAGAACTTGCAAATGAGATACAGAGTTCCTTTAAACTGATTTTTATTCTTGCTATTTTGTTATAAATTTGAAAAATAAAACTATTTAATAAGTTTTAGCTTTATAATTTATCTTTCTACTATCCAGCATAGTGTAATGGTTAGGAGTATGAACTCAAGAGACTTGAATGCCTAGGTTGAGTTCTGTCTTTGCCAGTTACCAGCTGTGTGACCTTCAGGAAATTATTAACTGCTCTGTGCCTGTTTCATGTCTTTAAAATAGGGATATCAAAGATTGTCCATCTCAGTGTGCAAAAGATTCAATGAGTTAATATTAATAAAGCACTTATAACAGTGCTTTGATTACACTATAATTAGCACTACAAGTGTTTTTCTAAATAAAATTAAAATACCAACTAAAATCTCAACTATAGCATTCACTACCATTAAATAAAATTTTCATTTAGTGCAAGAGAATAAAAATTCTCTATATGTATTGACTTCATTAATATATAATCTCAGGGGAGGGGGGTTATATCTTAGTTAAAAAAAACAAAAAAACAAAAACAAAAAAGGAAAATCCAAACAGATAATTTCTGTTTTTTGATTCTGTACTGACTTTTTCTCTTCCTGGGAGGACCTAGGAATATCTTACTGGTGCCTAAGAAGTTTAACAAAAGTAAACCTTGTATACAAATACCTAATATGCTAAACATAAACAGGGATCTGATGAATTTCTGCAAATATCCTTCAGAGAATAAGCCTGAATTACTCATTGCTACTGGATTGAACTTTGACATTTTATGATACATAAGTAAGCACATTATTTTTTCTTCAACTATTAACTGCACAGAGTCATATTTTGCTTTGCTGAAAATGAAAAATTGAATAATTTTACCTTATGAAATTCTTAAGCATATCCCAATCTCAGCATGTTTGGGGAAATAACCTATACATAAAATAACCTGACAGAATTTAAGTGGAATTTTTGTTCCAGAATGTTTATCCTTAGACTTTGATTCAAACCAATAGGCATCATAATCTCTAAGGTTTTTAGAGTAAAACAATCAGGTTTTGTGGTGAATTCTTGCCTGTTTAAGCGGTATATTTTTAGAATCTATTGTCAAATTTAGGACAAATGCAGTAGATCAAGGGTGAAACAATCGTTGTGTGGAGAATGATGGTGTAAGTCAAAAAAGCAAAGTCCTCATTTTTTTCAAATTATTTAGAATGGTCCTAGATATTATAGATTTATTTTTTTTCCCTCCTCAGTGCATTTCCCTTGCAAAAAGAAGCTGGCTTTGAATTGGTAAATAATTCAGAAAAGAAAACCTTGGATGAGTTCAATGAAGTGCTAACGTAGCTTACCTGTGGCCCCGAAAGGATGAAAAAGGGGTATTAAAAAATCAGCTGAGAACACTGACAAGGTGCCTATGCTTATGCTACAAAGAACTGCTTATCTACCCAGTTGATTATTTTCTTCCACAAGTTTCCAGTATCATGAGTCCATCCAGCACTTTCCAATTTTCTCTCCTAGCATAAAAAAATAATCTACTTGAGCTCACCTACAGGTTAATAAATATTCCTACCAGTTTTCTTTAGTAAACAGATAGGCAGAAATCTTATGATAGTTTTCAACATCCAAAAGATGAGATAGCACTCTCACATGCAATCACCTTTTAAACCGAGTCTCAGTGTGTGTCATTACATCATCCACCATTTGATTGAAATGTATATATTTGCAGTGAAGTCACTAATTTTTTCTAAACAAAGTTTTGCTAGAAATATTCATTTTTGAAACACATTTGTTTAAAATATTCTACTGTGAGAAATGCAGCATCTTCCAAGGGATAGATTCTGAACTTGTCCTGCCCAGTCTAGTTTTAAAAGTTGCAGCCTTTGGTTAAGCTGATACTGGTGTATGCTGATTTTTATTCTTTAAACAATAGAGACTATTGGTCATTTTGAGTTAAAGATTAAAAGATTTTATTTTCACTGATAGGGAATGCTTCAGGGCTGTAATTAACATATAGGTAGACATGAGAGGAGAAAATATTAAATACAAAGAATTATAATCTCCAATCTTTAGCCTTCAAAGTTGGATGGATCCCAAAGAAGATCCCTGACTAGTAAGGTAGATCACTGAATGGATATTTTGCTGCAAACAGCAAAAGCTTAGAGAGTTAAATTATCCCATGTGAAAAATAAATAGTCAGGGAAACTAGGGATGTAGATAGAAACCCCAGAGGATGTTCTTAGCCAAGAAGGGCTAAGTCTGCAACCAGAATAAGAGGATACAAAAGATGTAGCAAGGGCTTTTAAAGAATCAGATGTTGGGCAAAAAGAGAGTTTTAAAAGGGTTTTTAAGTTTGTTTTTTTTTTCTATATGTCCTCTAACCCTCTCCTCCATTCTCTTGCATATTCAGAAAAATCTTGACTCCCTGTAACAATGTTATTTTAAAATTTTATTTTACTTGTTATAAAGGTGTAATGTTTTTTCTCCTCTTATTGACTAAGTTATTATTTATAGACAATAAAACTAATTTTAAGTGTTGGGGAAGTAGTGGTGAATAAATGCTTTACACTTCTTTGCTTCCACCTGGGATGAGTCCAAAGAGCCACACCGGCTCTGGAGCTCCCCATGGATCAACCCAAGCACTGTGACTGAATTGCAGTTCAACTTTTTTTCCCTGCCCAATCCCGCTTCCTTCATAGCCATGCAGGTGTGGCCCAGTGTGTGCTCTCAATAAACTTCCCATACAGAAATCTCTACTGCATTTTGTTTCCAGGAATCCTGGCCTGAGGAGTTGGCATTAGCAAAGGTTCTAGGGAGCCGACTCTAAAGTGAGAATTGGAGGCTTGCCTCACCTGCCAGCCAGATAATAATGAAGATCCCATCTCTGATGGTGAACAGAACACTGGTAGCCCTTGATATTCTCTAGTAAGGCGAGTGTGAAACCCTCTGGTGGTAAACGGGCATGGATGCCTGCAGGAGGAATGTAATGGATATCCCAAGCATTTGGAAGATGCAGCAGAAAGTAGTATTTTTAAGAATGATGGAATTAGATGGTTGTTGTTAGGAGCTATCAGATGCACTAGGGGAAGAAATGGAAGGCTGAAGGTGAATAATCACCAACTTAAGATGAAAGATGAAAGTCAGAGAGTTGTTTCTTTGGCTGCCTATAAAGAGATCCCCATCACCTACAACTAAAGGGCAGGAAAAAAAGGAAGATCAGGCCCAGAACTTAATCATAAGGCCAGAAACCTCTAGAGAGATTTGCCTTCTCAACTCTGGCAAGCTTGCTCCACCACGATTAGGCACTGGTAGGTAAATAATGGAGTCTTGAGATCTAAGATGGGGACATCTTAGTTTATGACTTTGAAATCTCTAAAACTTCAGATCTCCCTGAGCCCTCTGAACCTACAGGAAGCATATCAGTCTCTTGCTTAAATGTTAGTATGCCCTCTTGACCCTTGCTTGTAGGACATGCAGAGGTCTCTGCCTTGAAAGACATGATGCTCTGTCCTATAGAATGCACCCTTATTTCCCTACCTGGCCACTGGACCCACAGTTTGAGTCAAATATCAGCATAACCCAGTTGAGGCAATGTTGGGCTTGCTAAAGAAGGAAAAGGAACACACTCCAAAGAAGCTTTGGCATCTAGGCAACATATACCAGAGAAAGAGGAGAGAACATTTTGGGTGGGGGATTAAGGAGACAGGCATAAAGACGGATAACAAAGAGTTCTCCCATAATAGGAGACTGAATATTTTGGCAGAGACCTCATGACACAGTGTTAATAAGCTACCAGGATGGTCTTGGATGTCGGGAGAAAGTGATCACCTAAGCTACATGCTGGAGGAAGAGCTAAGTCTTAGTTTTCTCAGGCTACACAGACTGCTGGAACAAAAGAAATTTATTTCTCACAGTTCTGGAAGCTGGAAAGTCTAAAATTAAGGTGTGTACAGATTCATTTCTTGGTGAGGACCCTCTTCCTGGCTTGTGGACAGCTATCTTCTTGCCTTACCCTCACATGGCCCCAACTCCTAATAACATCACATTGAGAGTTAAAGGCATCAACATATGAATTTGGGGGGGGGGGCATGCATTCAATTCATAACAGTAACCAAATGCTCAAATGGGGTGGAGGGAATGCTGTAACTTCTATTACTAGGAAAGGCTGAAAAACTCACAAACCAACTATGTTCAGTGGGAGTGCCCAAAGGACACTCCATTTATCAAAGCAAAAAGGAACATGTTAGTGAGAGTTAGCAGGTGTCACTGAGAAGCTCTGTGGCGGTTGTCCACCATTGGCTAGGATCATTGTAGAAAACGCTGATTTGGAACAGAGGTCCCTGAAAGGAATAAGGATCGTGAGGTAATAGAGTCCAGCTGGTAGACCTTAACCATCAGAACTCAGGTGGGAACAATTACCATAATGCATAGCAAGGTCTGAGGAGCAGCCTGTGATCCTGACCCATAGAGAACTATTGAAAAAATAGAACACAATGTTCTGAGACACACAAAAAAGTGTAGAAGCCAATAGGAATGTTGCTTAATATATACAATAAAAAAAGTTTGAAGATGGACAATGAAGAGGTTAACCACAGCCTCCCCAGTAAAATGTCACATTCTCAGATCCAGTTTCCAGACATGATTAAACTCTGTGACTGAAATCCACTGACTGAAGAAGAGGAATCAAGTCCCCATGAGGAAGGATTCTACAACATGAACAGAGGTGTAGATGTTAGTGATACCCCCAGTGCTTTTCTAAAGAAACTCACGACTGTCTGCCTGTCAACACTGTGTTGGGAGAGAAGAATAGGGATTTTAACTCTAGAATAAAGGGACTGAATCAAACACCAATAATCCAGGTCTCCAAATGTCATCATGATGCCTCTGTTAAACAGGAGTAATTGGACTTGGTAATAAATTAAGTCCTGGCCAATGTCTAGCTCACATTGTGCCTACGAGGTCCACAAACTCACTAAGTATGTTTTCCCCTTGTCCTCCACCCCCACCATCTCCCTGAGGCTCTGGACAAATAGAGTTAAGGGTGGTCTTTTGAAAGGGCAACTACAGGTCAGCTTAGACAAGATACCCTGTGCCATTCTCCATGAAGACACAGTACATACCCCACACCAGTGAAAACTATTCGGTTCCCAAATGGTAGGATGCATGGGTACTGGAACCAAAGGATAGTGGCACTGTCACTCCCAGTGAGACAGTTGGGGAATATGTGCTTCTCATTCCCTAAAATTTCATCTCTGTGGGCCTAGGCCAATTGGAGATGATTTTGCCTTTCCTCCTGGGAGGAATGAGGGGCAGTTGACAATGTCTACAGACATTTTTAGTTGTCACAACTAGAAGACACTACTGGTAAGTAGTGATTAGAGGCCAGGGATGCTGCTAAACCTCCTGCAATGTACCAAAAGTTTCTTAAAACAAAGAATTATCTGGCTCAAAATGTCAGTGGAGGCAAGGTTGAGGAACTCTGATCTGCACATCCTGGTTCCCAAAGAAGAAATTGCTCCCACCAAGGGAGAGAGTTAGAGTTCCACTGAACCTCAAGCTATGGTTGCCATACAATCACGTCAGGATCCCATGCCCAAAGTACAACATACAAAGGAAAAAAAGTCGTCTGGTGTAACTGACCCTGATCAGCTGGAAAAGTCTACTGTTCTGTCTCAGGACAAAGAGGTCTATGTTTGGTCTAGGTTTATCTTTGATCTCTTGGTGGTATCTTTGGTACTACCCTGACCAATTTTGATGACAAATGAAAAAATGCAGTAGCCATGGCCTGATAAGGACGTGGTGACCAGGGCCTTAGGTCTGGATCACTTCACCAGGTATGCCACACGGAACAGCAGAGGTGCCATCCATTGGCATGGGGAATCTAAAGGAAGGAGATGAGGAGTTTCTAAATCAGCTGGAGCAGCAGGGAATTGAATCTCTTCCACTAACCTTCAGCTTTTAAGCTTCCCCAGAAGATGAGACAAACCAGAATCCTGAGAAAGTTGTTTCCAGACAGCTTGAAATTACCAGAAGTATTAAATGGATCTGAGAGGAGAGTAGTGACCCTTTGATGTGCTATCCATAAAGATACCATAAAGGTATCTAATCTCCCAACTGATAGCACATCAGCTACTGAGGTCTCAACGCTGCATCCACCCCAGAACTGTCTTTTCACATTAATGTAGGAATGGGTTTACGACACCTGGAATGCTTACCTCCTTAGCAGACTGCTCTCAGGGTAAACTACGGTGCAGCTGAGGTCGTTTTCAACTGCTTTGCAATTCAACTTCTCTGCTTGATCCCGCTTTCCTTACATCTTAGAAGTGGTATTCCAAAGGGCACTCCTTAGTAAACCTCTGCTGAAAATTTCCAACTCAGTCCATCTGTATGTACACAATCTAAAATCTAAGTCAGAACTAATGACATGATTCTGCAAATTAGGATGAGGAAACATTGCCCTGAAAATGTACATGAAGGAGGTACATCTAGAAATAATGTACTAGATGAAATGAAAGAGTTTTAAAATCATTTTCATTGTCAATAAAAGAAAACAGAGACTCAACATCACATGTCACAATACACTGGACAAAGGATGACTGAAATAAAAAAATGAAAATAGCAACAGCAAAATCAGCACTACCATTCACAGTATAAATTCAAATGCTTCATACTTACTTGGTGATAGCAATAAAGTCAAAAGCGTTGGAAGAAAACAAAGGTAAAAGAAGAGATAAAAGTTGTATGAGACAAGGTTAAAGATTCATGGACAGAATATGGACGCTGAACTCCAAAAAAGAGAAACCATAAGTTAAAAAAATATATATTTCTGAAAAACTGGGATTAGAGGTTAACGAAAGAAGTTTCAAAAGAGAAGAGAAAATGTGACCCCAGAGATGAAAAGCATGTCACAGGAGGTCCAAGTAAATTAACTTAGAAAACCTTAGAGAATAAAGGAGGACCTAGTTCAAGGTGAAGCTGAACAAGCACATGAAAGCTGCAATCTATGTGGTCGTAAGAGTTCAGTTAACTTTTTTGAAGTTTGAGAACAATGGAAGCTACCAGGGTTTATGAGGAAGGGACAGATATGAGCAGATTTTCCTTTAGGAAGATCTGTCTGGCTTTACAGTTACAGTGTGATCTGACTTTTTTTTTTTTAGATTTTATTGAGGAAAATTTTAAACATGTACAAAAATAAGTACAATAGAATAATGAGACCTCACATATCCTTCATTCAGCTTCATTAGTTATCAATGCATGGCCAATCTTGTCTCCCTTCTACTTTCACTGCTCAAACTCCCATATTATTTTTAGGTAAGTTCCACTCAACGTTTGCAAAGATGAAGTAAAAGATACATTTCTATAGGTTCTTGTTAAAATGAAATTCATAACATTTCTTTAATTGTTTCACTATGCAATGATAGCCTTAAAAGAATTATGTTTAAATATTTCATCTGTTAGGGGCACCTGGGTGGCTCAGTTGGTGAAGTGTCCGACTTCGGGTCAGGTCATGATCTTGCAGTTCATGAGTTCCATCCCGGAGTCCAGCTCGATACGGACAGCTCAGAGCCTGGAGCCTGCTTAGGATTCTGGGACTCCCTCTCCACGTCCCTCCCCCGCACGCGCTCTTTCTCCCTCTCTCAAAACTAAATAAACATTAAATAAAATTGAAATATTTATCTGTTAGAATATATTTTAAGGAAATATAAAATTTGAAAATGATGCATAAAGGTGTTCCTATGGTATGGATATTCTAGGATACTTGAAAAATATCATCACTTAAAATGTCAACATTAGGGATACCATTAAGCAAACTGGAGGCCCACCATATGATAGACTATTAAAAGTTTCCCTTTACATTAAGCAACATTGGGCATGGTGGGATCAGCTGCCCTGGGAACACTGCCTCAGACTGGAACCTGCTCTCAAACACTCTGAGAACAAAGCAATGCTTAGGGAGTGATAACATGGTTTTCAGTCTTCAGGCCTCACAGCTGCCATGCATCAGAAACCTTGCCCTGAGGGGACAGGTGAGAGAAAGGTGTTTCCTAATGGAGCACTGAAATTCCAAGCAGGCTTCTACTTTAAAAACCTAATCTTGAGGAGAGCTGAATTTGATGAACTTCCTCCAAGATTTAAGAGTCATGAGATGAATTAATTTGAAATCAGACTCTGACTTACTCTGTTGAGTTCTTCATATTGTGTCTCCGAGTTTGTGGTTTTTATAACTTTGCTTTTCATCGGAATTCATAGAGAAATTAAAAAATAATCGTATTTCTGTGGCGATTCCAATTTCGTCCAGTTTAGCAAGTGAGGTACAGAGCCTAAGAATCTACATTTTAAGCCGTTTCCCTAGTTCTTTTGTATTCAAGGACTGGTCCTTGGACAAACAGCCTGTTATCACTGGGCACCTTTGGTAACTGAGAATCTCAGGTTCCACCCTGAACTTTCTGAATGAGAATCTGCATTTTGGTAAAATCCCCAGGTATTTTGTACACACATTAAAACTGACAGGTGCTGATCTATGGAGTCCACTAGATACCCAAGTTTGTTCACCAGACGATGGAAGTTCAGGGAATGATGGGCAATAAGACAACCCTTTCTGTTATGATTTGGTTACATGTGCCTCCAACGTATTTGGTCTGTTAACCAATACATAATTAACCCATTTGGTCTGATAACCCATGCATAATTATATTTTGGGAATTGTTTATCAATAAAAAAGAAGTCTTAGCCCTAGAATGAACCCATGTCTTAACCACAGAACCAGCAACTATTGTGTGAAGTTCTTCTCTATAGGATATTTATCACCATGTATAGTATGGAACGCATCAAGATTTCCACAGAACCACTCAAGTGAACTGAAGTGGAGAACTGACAAAACCTACCAGGACATAACTCAAAGCAACATGTCTTAGCTTTGCTGTATCTGGCAGTAGTAGCAGCAACAAAATAAAACTAGTCACAGGCTCTTTATTCCACGCAAATGTAAAAAAGATCAAGAAGCCAAGAGCAACAGACTTTGAATTTTCAGCAATAAACCCTTGTATGGTCTATTCATGTTTATACACTGTTAAAAGGACTATTTGTCATGCATCCCCAAAACAATAGCAATACAATAAGCCCCATTGTTTATTACCAAAAAAACCCACAAAGAACAAAAACACACAATAAAAACCAAGAAGCGATACAGAGAGTGTGATGGAATCAACTTTTTGACATTAAAAGAGGAACAAAGTATTCTAAGAGGCACAAAATACTGTAACTGCTTGATGAAATCCTGGAATCTTTTAAAAGAATAGTGAGCACACTCAGTCTAGATCTGATTGTAATATCATAGCATTTGACAAATCACAGCTGGGACCCTACTAGAAGGATGACGAGAGAGGCTGAGAATCAAACTGCTTAAAGGTTTTGGTGGTACCATGAAAGGATTTGAAGATGCATGTCAGTTGATCTGGAAGTAAATCTTAATCTTTTCATATACGAGGCCATGTTTTTATGTCCACATCTCTTAATTACTGATGTCACATAATTTATTCATGCAGAGGTGATTTAATGTTGGTTTGGTGTCTACCCCACACTAAGGAATATATATTCCCTAAAGGCAGAGGCCGTCAGTGGTCCATTCCCTTGCTGTTTTATGAGACCAAATTCACTTTAAGCTCATGAATAAGATGCTTTCCTCTGTGTGGCTGGGTTTATAGCAGTTACTGAGAGAGACCAGAGAGACTAGAAGGACAGATAGAGGTACAGCAGGGCTGGTCGGGGGATGGTGAGTGCCATCCCCAGTGTGCATCACCTATTTTCACACATCTATTAATCATGAGCAAGAAGAGGCTTTCAATAAGTCAGTACTGCAGGAAACATGTTTGCTTGATGACAAATGGAACATCAACATCTCATAGTAGAATGAGAGTTATAATAACAAAAGAGTTTCATGTTATTTAAAGATAAAGTCTGGGACACCTTGGTGTCTGACTCTTGGTTTCAGCTCAGGTCATGATCTCTTGGTTTGTGAGTCTGAGCCCCGTGACAGGCTCCACGCTGACAGCGCAGAGCCTGCTTGGGATTCTCTCACTCTTCCTCTCTCTCTCTGCCCCTCCTCTACTCACACTCTCTCTTTCAAAAGAAATAAACTGTAGGGGCACCTGGGTGGCTCAGTCGGTTAAGCGTCCGACTTTGGCTGAGGTCATGATCTCACAGTCCGTGAGTTCAAGCCCCGCGTGGGGTTCTGTGCTGACAGCTCAGAGCCCGGAGCCTGCTTCGGATTCTGTGTCTCCCTCTCTCTCTCTGCCCCTCCCCTGCTCATGCTCTGTCTCTATCTCAAAAATAAATAAAAACATTAAAAAATAAAAAAAAAGAAATAGACTGTAAAAAAAGATAAAGTTTAACTTGTGACAAGTTTGCTGTTTCTTTTTAATAGGAAAATAAATTAGAGCAGTACACATGATCATGGATTTAATGCAGTTTTCAGTCAGAAACTAATGCTGGATTTATTATTATTAGTTATTATTAAAGTATTAATAATAGCTTCAGGTAGATTACTGTCTGCAGTGCTATCAGACATGATGTGTTATGATACCAAATTGCCACAGCTTATAGAAGAGCTTGGATGTATTTAGTAAAACAAAGTCCCCCAAATACATTTCTTGTCAGCTAATCCTGCTTCACATAATAACTGCACCATATAAAGAGAAATACACACACACAGGGACATGCATGCATACAAATATGCATGCATACATATGTTCTGGAGTATATATTTGCCCAAGAAAATACCCAGGAGGACAAAAGTCAAACATGAAGCTACCACAGTGGTTTTCCAATCTGGATGCACATCCAAATCACCCAGGGAGCTTTAAAAATTACTGATGCCTAGCCCCACTGCCATCCTAGAGAGCTGATTTCATTGGTCTAGAGTACAATCTAGGCTTTGGGATTTTTTTTCAAAGCTTCCCAGGGATTGAAAAATACACCTAAAACTTAGCAGCTATGGAGCTAATATGATCACAAAGTGTTTTGATTTTTCTTCCTTTGAGCAAATACAGCTGCCGGCCTTCTGTTTCTCAGAAATTATATCCCTTTTTTCATGAAAGCTTTTTCCCCTTTAGCATTGATTTGAGTGGATAAGGGGGGATGAAAATCACCATACAATGCAGGTGCATGAGTGATAGTGACTCTGTCCAGGTCATCACTGCACCCACAGTATCTCCAGATGCCTATACATATTAGCCACTTAATAAATATTTAATGAATGAATCAATGTTGCTGTTACAGTTACTTTGGCTAAAATCTCGTCTCCAAAGATTCTCTATTTTTCACTGATTCTCCACTCTCTATTCTTACTGTGTCTCTTGCTATGTGTCCCAGGCTCTGTCATTGTAACTGGAAAAGAGACTTTTGATTTGAGTATCTTCCTGCAAATTTTCTCCTACATCACTGGGATAAGGTCCTAATGCAGAGGACTTGGCCTTGTTCCATGGCTCCCTGTGTGAGAATGAAACAAATGGTCCAGAGGAGTCAATTTCAGTCCTCTAGTTTTGTATTTATATTTATTTGGTAGTGGAAATTGCATTTGGCAGTAATGTCTCTTCAACAGGGAGAGTGCCTGGTTTTCAGTTTTTAAATCCCTATGAGAGACTGAAGAAGGTTGCCTGTGAAAATGTCACTGCATTATGCCATGTGAATGATTCAGATAGAGCTACCAAATTGCTAAGAGCCTAAGCAGTTGCTACTAACCAACGTCTTGGCTATGAGGTCACCAAACCCTTCTGAATTCCACAATACTCAGATCCAGAGTCACCAGCATTTAAAAACAGACAATAACAATTAACAAACTGTCTTTGTATGTTGAGGCTAATCATTAAGATTTAAAGTCCTAGTATATGATTTAATGACATATATGACTTTTTGAAAAAGAGCCCATATCCTTAATGTTTTAAACACCTAATGACGTAAAATCATGTTTTATCATTGCAGTGATTCTGATAGTCTATTTTAACCATTATGTGCATTGCATAAGTCAGATCATAATCTCAAATGGCTCCAACCTTTCACTGGTGTATCATAATCAGAATATAATTTACAATGCTTTATGTGTCTTGCAAGATCCTATAATCAGACACCTGACCACCTCGGCCACACTTCTCCTTGCTCAGATACTGTTAACTCTATCGGGTCCTCATAGAGGGCACAACCCTCATTGTGCCAACCAACATCTGTTCTTAAGGTTTTTATACTCGTTGCTTACACTTCTAGAAGTCTGTTCTCTTGAATAGCCAAATAGTTTACTTCATTTAAGTCTCTTCTCAAATGTAACCTCATCATAGAGTCCTTCTCTACCCATGTGTGTAAATTAGTACCCATATCTGTTACTCTCTACCCCTACTTACCCTTTTCTTTGTTTATTTATAAACAACTTGATATCTGACATATTCACTATCAACTCTCACTCCAACACATATGCACGCACACTCACAAAAATGTCAACTCTAATTTTTTTTTCCACTGTGGAATCCTGTGTACTTATAAAATTACTTATTGCGTGTACTCAATAAATATTGGTTAAATGCATGCACAAAATGACAGATCACTAGAGATGATTTTTTAAAATGTGAAGTTGAGGAGCTGTTGGTATCCATGTTTCTTGACATTAGAAATTCATTAGATTTACAGTTTAAGAACTTGACAATTAGATCAATGAATATACAGCAGGCAGACTGAATGTCAAGTTGGTTTCCAGATAGTTTTTTATCCAGGTGATAAATCATTTTTGATGTAAATGCAATGAACTTATTTGGAAAAATCTACATACAGATGCATAAATAAGACTTTCATCTCTAGTGTTTGTAGTATCTGATTTAGAAATTATGGTTTAAGGTCATAAAATATGGGAATTTTCAATTGCATTCAGTATTTTATTTGCATTATCAGAATGTGTCACAAGTTAAAATACAGAGTGAGATATTTACTTCAGAAAAATCATGTTATGTCCTGAGGAAATTCATGCTGTAAAATTTTAGCAAGAGTTAATGAATGGTGGTCATTTCATAACATATATAAAGATTGAATCACTACGATGTATATCCAAAACTAATACAATATTCTATGTCAACTATCATTCAATACTAAAAATAAAAAGTAAATGAATGAAAGACTTGAAGAATTGGGGGATAGAAAGAGATTTCAGATAAATGCCTTTCAGGTAGATTAAAATCTGTTTGTGGATGTAATACATGCATAGGCACAAGATATTACAATTCAAGGTAGAAAGTGACAAGTCAATGGTAGAGAAAGCAAGTTAAACTGAGCAGAGAAGACATTCTGCAGTCATAAAAAACTTTATGGAGGAGTTAGGGTAGTGTCTACACTAGCAATGAAATATCAACACTGTTCTAAATTACCCAAAATGAATGCCGAGAAATTAACAGCATGATAACTGCCCAAAGCTAAAATAGTTAGAAAAAAAAGAATGAATAATATGAATAAAGCTTTCTAACCCAGCCAGGATCATATGTAAAACTCCAGGTGATTAATTGACTACCACAAAAGACAATAATTCCTATTTACTCTAGACATAAAAAGTTACTGCTCACACAGCTTCTTCCCTTTTGAAGGGGAACACATTCCTTTAATGTTTTAAATGCCTGCTGAGTTGACTATAACTCACAGGTATCAACCATGTTTCCCTTTCTAATGAACCTGGAAAAGTGATGACATATCAGAATAATGTGAACAAACTGCCCTTTTAATGCTTACAATAGTGAATGGCCCTGAGTAAATTTGCATTCCAGATCAAACTGAAAAGAAAACTATTTAAAAATTGCTTGGGTCAGTGACAGGACTAGAACTTCAGATTCCATCCTTGTTATTCAAAGAATCTGAAAGTCTGTTAGTCTCAGGCTGTGTTATGTTGCTATCATTTTATTAAAACCCTTAATGATTATATTAATAAGACAGTTTTCTTTAGGCAATGATTTAATATCTATATACACACCCCAATCTATCTGATGCACTATTTCTACACGATATTGTTGTTTTCACCTACTTTAGAAGTATTTCTTTCCTTGTGCCCACTCCAACCCTTCAGCTCCAATCACTGCCTCACACATGCACCTGTACATCACAGCAACAGATGAGCAAATAAAAGTGTTTTATTTTCTTTATAAAGGGAATTAGCATAAGGTTAAGTCTCAGGTACTCATTACCAGAGGGACAATTATGTTAGACACTCAACGTAATGTTTCTCATGGAAATGGGAAAAAACATGAAATTGTTAGAAGCGGTCTATGCGTACTTCCCTTCAAGCTGCAAAAAGTATTTGTCTACAATAAACTCCAAATCAATGATTTTTACCTTAAAGCCATGTAATCGTATTCTCTTGTCTTCCGCTTACTGTCTCACACAAAACTTTGTAACAATCCTGATATTCCAAGCCACAGAAAATTAGAGACAATAAACAAGAACAATCAAGAGAAGGTAAAAGTCTACCAAAGAAACAGATTAAATCAAATGGAAAAATTCTCAATTAAAAGAGAAAGGGTGGTTCTGGTTCAAGATTGGCGAAGTAGGAAAATCTTGAACTCACCTCTTCCCACAGACATGCTGAGTCTACAGCTATGTATGAAACAGTGGAAAAAAACAAAAACAAACAAAAAAACAAAGGAAAAACATAAAACAAAAAACAAAACACAAAACAAAAAAAAACAAAACAACTAAAGGCCAGCTGAGCACAGACTACAAATTGAGCAAAGAAGAAAAAAATAACAACAAACACATCCACTGAGTAGGAAAGGCTGGGATATAATCTTGCCATAAACCCAGCCTCTGGTGACCCACAATCAGGAGGGATCTCAGAACTCAGAGCTTCTCCTTGAGTGAAGTGTTTGAACCCCACAACGGGAGCCCACAATTTTAAGACCGGCGTGTGTCACACGACCTCCCAAAAAACCTAGCTTTGAAAACCAACTTCAAGAGTCCCCCAAGGTTGTGAGGAGCTGAGAAACATCTCTCAAAAAGCTCACACCTGTGGACTTACCTGGACCGGGGTCCAGCGCAGAGGCAGCTGATTGTGAGTGAAGGAGGCTTTTTTGCTTATATTATATTGTTGGCCTGATGGGCATAATTTAACACTCACATCCAGGAACCTACTAGCACAGCCAGGCAGGGATGTAGCCTGGTAAGCTACAATCTCCTGGAAGGGAGCACTTACCTGCTCTGGTGCCGCCTGGGGGGATACCTCTTGATGGCCTCGCTCTGAAGGCCTGGGGAGCTTGTGTCTGGGGTCCCATTGCACTGGAACAATTGGAGAAAAAGTTCTAATAGTCTACAACCCCCTGGGGCATTGCACCACAGCTGACTGAAATACTCCCCAGTCTTTCCGTGAAAGAGGCCTATTTGCTTATCCAGAGGCCTCGGCCTGAGGGCCAGGCTTCTGGCTCAGTATCCATCTAGAAGCTGCTTTGAGGGAACAGAGGCTGGTGGATGATATCTTTGTTCTCTCCCTCTGCCTAGCCCCAGGTTGCCCGTGGCTCCTAAAGACGAGTTTAAACCTTGCCTGGTGCCCCAAGTTTTGTGGCTGCTGCTAGGGACACTTCTACTGTGGCTTGGCTGTAGGGGTAACATTTCAAGTGCAAACTTGGCAATGGTTGCCAGGGCACAGCAGATGGAGCCCTTGATCAATTATTCTCCCAGCTGTTGGAGGTCTGGGAAGTACATTCTCATGGCGGCCACATGGGTGCACTTCAGACCACAATGTTGATCTGATACCAGTGAAGAAAGAGGGGGAAGGGGAAAGGATCAGGTGGTAACAGCCTCAAACTACTGTGCAACTCTGAGAAACTCCCACTAACCTGATTGAGGCATTCTGAGGAAAGATTACCTGATGGAGGAACGAAATGACCCTCACGAGGCACAAATGACACAGTTCTTGTCCTCCCACTGTTCTTAGTCATTGGAAGTAGCCCAGGAAGAAAGCAGCTTTGGCATAAACACCATATCAGATTCTAAAGGTGCAGCACCTGGGGGCCATCAGCTACTTACATTCTTTGGAAAAAGTTCTCTCGAAGAAAATCTGAGTGGTGCACTTTCATGGTTGCCTCAAAATTTCATGGGCAAAAATCATGTGAAAATAATGTGTCTAGTAAATCTTTGATTTTACAAATTACACAATATAATAACGAAATGAAATGACTTTGCAAGGTCACATCGTTAGTTGTTTCAGTCAAGGCTAAAACCAAAATGTGTTTATCCTCTACACAGGATTATTCAGTTCCATGATGTAGCAAATTACGTTTCTTTCTTTACTCCCACAACTAAAGTCTCCAAATGATTACAGGATGGAGAAAAATCCAAATATGACAATATGACTTGCATCCTAACTTAATCTTTCTTTCCTTTCTTTATAAATTTTGAAACTGTTAAATTCTCAGGACCTTAAGATCAATACGTGAAGATGGTTTTTTTTCCACTAATTTATTTTGATCTGAAAATGAACAGATAAAGCCAGAGGTGGAATTAATTTTTCTGACCTGGTCTGAATAGTGAGTGATTATACAGGATAGCCCAACTCGTCTATCAAGAGAGCATCAAAAGAAGCCACTTACTTCTTTGGATGCACTTCTTTTCATATATTTGAAGATGCTTCTGTTGACAAGATTACTTGTTATCTGTTAACAAAAGAGAGTAATAAAAATCACTCATCTATAGGCCATTAACCAGTACATAATCTTCAGGCCCCACTTATGGAATGTGAAATCGCGATTTTGTGAAAATACTTTGCAGCGTTTTATTTTTTTTTCTTTTTAACATGGAAGACAACTAACTACAAAGAATGTTGAACCTTGCATAAAGAAAATTCGAGAATACAATTAAAAAAGGTGGATGTGGGTGCTGTTATTTCTGATATTGGGTGTTCTTAAGAAGTTTTAACTAGGCTCTTTGTCCATATTTTCATCTTTTCCCTCTATTTGTTCAGTTGCTAACAGTGTGAATGCTGTTTATGAAATTGGCTTTATAATGTGTATTCTAGGGTAGTGTTTATAACTTATCACCAAAACATGAAATATCCTACCTCTTCTATGAAGTCTTTTATGACTGCATGCTCAGTCATGTCTTCTCCTTATTGCTTTCAGAAGAAAACAAGTCAGCATTGTAAACTAAAACTGATTAGCTATATTAGGGCACGTGGGTGGCTCAGTCGGTTAGGCGTCCGACTTTGGCTCAGGTCATGATCTCATGGTTTGTGAGTTCAAGCCCCACATAGGGCTCTCTGCTGTCAGCACAGAGCCTGCTTGGGATCTTCTGTCTCCCTCTCTTTCTGCTCCTCCCCAGCTCCTGTGTGTGTGTGTGTGTGTGTGTGTGTGTGTGTGTGTGCGCGCGCGCATGCACTCTCTTTCAAAACTAAATAAACTTTTAAAAAATATTTTAAAAAACTGATTAACTATATCAAAAGAGCCAATTTTACAAGAGGACTTATAGAGTGTAAGAATAATGTATAATATTTTTTCTGATGTCAGAGTTTTGGCTTTATAATCTATATCATTAGACAGTAAGTATTAATTAAATTATTTGGACCTGTGCTACATATAATGGTTTTACTGAAGAAATTTAAGACTTTCTTTGGATTTACTAAGGGCTTTATCACCAGAATCTCAGATGTAAAGTGGGCCTGGAGACTATCCAATCCAACTTCTTCCCTGTGCATCCTGCTAGAATATAGCCAATAAATTAGCATTGACTTGAGTCAGGAACAACTCTAACTGTTAGAGAGTGTCTTCCTTGTATAGGCTATGCTCATCTCCTCTGATGCCTCTTGTCCCCATGCCCTAGCCACCCATGCTACTGTGGCTTTAAATTCTGGATTTCATTAAAGAGCCTTGTCTAAAGGAAGTGCATTTGGGAGAGTAGATAGAAGTGTTTATTTCCTTGACTGCTTTAAAAAACAAGTTTCTTGATGAGCATCAAAGGACAGGAAGAAATTTAGCATCTTCAAATCCTGTGGACTCCAGAATTAAATCTCTGGGGAAATTATGGGAGAAAAGATAGAAAGGGATGAGTTTTAAAAAGAATAGAATCTGATAATTAGATTTAATTGGGTCACCTCCTTACTATCATAATAATCTCATCTCTCACTTAGTGTTATTACACATAGCAGGTGAAATCATGAGAACACTTTTGTAGTGAACAAACTGAAAGTAAAAAAAAAAAGTGATAAATTTTAAAGAAAGTAAAAGATCATTGTAGCCAGTTTGAAAATTACTTTATATTTTTGCATATATGCATCCTAGCTTCCATTATGTAAAAATTAGAATTATATAGATCCTTGATAAATGTGAATGGGATTTTGCAACTCTAAGCAGAAGATAAAACTAAAACTGTGATTTACCCTTTTAAATCTGAATGTTTAAATTATTTTAAATAAGAGTCATGTCCAAGTTCTACAGAAATTAAATTTACACTAGCATACAGGTAATCTAAGATTCACTGTCAGCCATGGTCTAATAATATCCCTTTACAATTTGACCATTTAAAATTCTATGAAGTTGAATATATGTGGTTCCAATTACATAGAAACCTATGGTGAAGTTAGAAACATCATCCACAGATGTCTTTATGCACAAAGGGACAATACAGTAATTTACCAAGGGTATGCTATACATGCAGTTCTAGATTTTTATTTTTTTATTGTATTACCTTTTGGTAATGGCATTTTAAACCAGTTTTTGTGATTTTATTATTATTTAAGACTTAAACTTAATTAACTCTTAAAATTCATTAAGGTCCACAACAAAGGGAAAGATGTTCTTCTAGAGGTATTATGATTGTATATAAGTTTCTCAAATCTCACCAGAACAGCAAAAACAAAACAAAACAAAACAAAACAAAACAAAAGAATAAATGCTCAGATGAAGCAAAAATTATTTCCTATATTATTGTTCTAGCTTTCTACTCCATATATGCTAGGTTATTCCATTAAAATAGTAGAATTTGTACAAAATAAAGTAAAAAGCTTATTAGGCTGGAGATTGAAAATTTCTAATACATTCAGTCCTATAGTTGTGTATAACATTTCCCATTTTTATTTTGCTAGATTTCTCCTTCATTTGTTTTGGAAGTAATATCCAGATTTATTTTAGGAATCTGGCTTCCTCATTCATGTGGCTTTAACAGGGGTCCCAATTACCGAACTCTGTTCTGAATTTTAAGAGTGAGAATTTAATTCAGGCTTGGCCAATAAAGTACCTTATCCTTCAAGTACATTATTGGCAGAGATCTGATAAAACCTTGAGCTTTTATATGCAAACACTGGGAAAGAGAAAATATTTCTCTTCTCTAGGATAGCTGCCTGGACTGAAGTAAGCTTGGATTTGTCAGAGGTCATGACTCCCAGGTAAGTTCCAAGTAAGTTCATCTGGAGAAGCAGGATCAAGAGGCCAACTTACAAGAAGAAGTCCAGGAGAGAGAGAGAGAGAGAGAGAGAGAGAGAGGAGAGAGAGAGACCCACGAATACCTGAGGACACTGCCTAAGAATGAGACTCCTTGATAAAAGCACCAATAAATCCCCTTTGTCTTGATTTCTCTATATAGCAACTACAGAATCCTTACAAATACAAAGTGCAATAAAGTAATAGCTTGCAAAAGAAGAACAAAGAACAGTAACTTATTCTACAGGAAAATATATATGGTAAGATTACAATGAATAAAATAGTGAAATGTGAAACTTTGTTAAAGAATCCACAAGTTAAACCAATGAGAAAATACTGTGTGGGAAGGATGTGTGTGTGTGTGTGTTTGCATATGTGTCAGGTGCATTAGACTGAGGGGGGGGGAGAGAGGAAGAGGTGAGTGGGAATTGATACATACCAACAGACAATCAGTTGGTATTGTCAACAGACAATTCAGTTGAATATTCACCAAATAGAGCTAAAGTGTCTGTCCACTTGGGGGATAAATCAAGCTCCACACTCCACAATATACTGTGTGCGTGTGTGTGTGTGTGTGTGTGTGTGTGTGGTGTAGTTACGTGATATATGTATTCACATGCTAAACCTTCAGGCTAAAATGTTACAACAAAAAGTGAAAATGGATAAAATATATAGGTGAATGTTTAATGGCTCTAGAGATGGCAAGGACATATTATTCTAAAAAGCAATGGAATTTTTTTAAAAAGCCAAAGCATTTCTACACACAAATATTGGAATATCCTATAAATCAGAAATCTGAAATCAAAAATAATAAATGCTGGGGCACCGGGGTGGCTTAGGTGGTTAAGCGTCCCAACCCTTGATTTTGGCTTAGGTCATGATCTCGCTGTTTGAGAGTTCAAGCCCCATGTCGGAATCCGTTTGACAGTGCGGAGCTTGCTTGGGATTCTCTCTTTCCGTCTCTTTCTGCCTCTCCTGCATTCTCTCCCTCTCTCTCAAAAGTAAATAAACTTTAAAACAACAACATGAACAATAATGATAAATGTTACGAAGCAAGAGATAAGACAATTAACTAAAGAAACACAAATCACCAATAACTCTACATGAATGTTCAGTATCACCAATACTCAAAGAATGCCAATAAAATTATAAATAATTAAAGATAGAAATAGATATCATGATGAGAGTATGGCAAGTTGGGAATTGTAATACATTTCTAGTAGAAATTTAATCTGATGCATCTTTTCTGGAAGAAAATCTGCCTGTTTCAGTAAAACTTCTTAGCCTTCATGGTCTTTTAATGACCTTTATAGGAAGCCTCTCAAAGCAGACTTTTCAGTTGTTTTTCTGCATATTTAAAAAAATAAAGCATGGTAACAATATTAATTCTAAGACAGTCATTCAATTATGGTACATTCACAGAAAGGAAGATTTGGAAGCTAATTAATTTTTAAAGCATAGATAAATGTAATAGGCAAAATAAAGAAAACACAGGACAGGGAAGAGAACCATATGTTATTACTTTTATTTCATATTAGAAAGAAAAAAAAGAAAGGAAAAGAGTGGAAAAAGGAGTCAGAGAAGGAAGGGAGGGTGGGAGGGCTTTCCAGAAGAAAAAAAAATGAAAAATCACCAATTTTGGATATGTGAGATCATTATAAGAGATTCACTATACAGTTAGAACGCCTTGGAAAAATTTCCTCAGGAAAGTTATACTAATTTTATTATAACCTTTTTTTAAATATCAGGGATATAAATATAACTTCTGATTTGTCTAAGGATCTGTAGCATACTCAAGTATTCTCAGGCATTATTGGGAAAGTAGATTTTAAAACGTTTATAATCATTATTTTCATTTCAATTTCAGTTTTCCTTACATAAAAAATGTCATTGAAATTAGGATTTTAGAATGGTGACTAACAGTGGTTGTGAGTTGCCTGGTTATGTTATAGTCTATTTATAAAAGAGAAAAGGATGAAAGAAAGTTCTCCAACCCAAACCACCAAGAAGGCAAATTTTCAAGGCTTTCAAGAAATAGTGAAGAGGAACAAATGTCTGAACAATTTAGTCATATTCTTCCATACTTTAAAATGAATTCATTTAATGTCCATTACATTTCCAGAGAGTATGGTTTGGCAAAAAAATAAGAAAGGGGCTTTCTTGCCTTCCAGATTTCTTGGATGTGAGTAGAAGCTACAAGCAGCTTTCTTGCTGCTGTTTTCACAGGATACTTTTCCTTCCTAAATATATAGTTTTTTTCTCCCAACCTTTATATTGTGAAACAGCTTGAATTAAACCAATATGAGCATCCAGATGAAATTTAAAATCACAAAACAAGTTATCTGCTAAAAGTATTTAAAATCTTTTTGCTGAGCACAAAATAAAGCCTGGCAAATTAAAGACAAATTCAACAAACTGTATTGTACTAGGCAGCCTTGAAGATAGCCCTTAATGATCCAGATCTCCTGGTATTCACAGCTTTGTGTAATACTTTCCTCTTGAGTAACTTGCTTCCAACCAATAAACTGTGGTGATGTTGAGAGGAGGATATGGCTTCTGTGATTAGGTTACTTACAAAAGGTTGTGACCTCCATCTTGATAGATGACTGTTGCTTTTGTGGCTTGCATACTATGATGATGCAAGTTGTTGTGTTGGAGAAATGAGGACAGAATCCAGCCAGTGGACACGGAGGAAAGGAGGTCCTCAGTCCAGCACCCTGAGAGGACTTGAATGTTCCTGGCATCCACAGAGGAGCCTAAAAGTTGTGGCTTCAGATAAGACAGCATACTCTGAGTCCTTGATGTCAGTCTTGTGATAAACAATGAAATAGAGGACCCAGCTGAACCATCTCCAGATTACTGACCAACAGAAATTGTGAATTAATGTGTGTTGTTTTAGTCTGCTAATTTGGGGGGGGGGTTGTTAAGCAATAATAAATAATACACAAAATTAACTTCATCATGATGAGTTTAAATACACAATTAGTGTAGTTAATACATTTATAGTGTTACCAAAGATGACAAGTTCCAGAAATACTGAATTCAATTGCTTCTATATACTTTATAAACACAGATTCTTTATTTTGTAAAAGTAAATTTTTTTAGCTTCATCTGTTACTGGTGAATTTGAAGAGGTAGAGAAAAGAAATTAAAGTTGAGTTTGTAGTTAGATTAGAAGTATTTCCTCCAGAATAAATATACTGCACTGTACATATCTAATGGAAATACTGTATTTGTCTAACCATAGTTAAGATGATAACCAAAATGTCCCACGGCCATACAGAACACCCTCATGCACAGAGTACATTGATTGATTGATTGATTGATGAATTGATTCATTCATTCATTCATTCATTCATTTTTCCCATAAATATTTATTAAGTAAATTCTTTTATCAGAAATTCATATAGATACATGAATCACAGTGGTAAGCAATATGCATTATTCTACTTCCCCCCAATTACAACCATTGAGGTTGACGGTCATTGCCAAAGTTGAACACTGGTTCCTGAAGTTGACATTCACTTCCATGCCACTGACGATTTGGACTGTGAGATTTGGTACTCAATGGTCTAGATTTTTACTTCTTAATAAAACTGAAGTTAGACATTCTTACATAATCCCTTTTTCACATTGTTTTTTTTTTAAATGATATCTATCATAAAAGATTTAGAAGTTATGATAAATCATTCTTTAATTGCGGGGAACATATGTGCACATTTTTTATCACAGTAAGTTATACATAAAAACGTTGTGTTTTTTCATGCAAAGTAAAATTCAAATATGTTATCAAGTGTAAATAATCAGAGAAAGACTATAAGGTTTGCATGTTTAAGTAAAGTCTAGACTGTGAATTTTGAGTGAGTTCTAGAATTAATTTTGTGGATAAAACACAAAATTTAGTCTTTTTCTAGATTTCCTCTAGATAATAATCATTCCAAGTTTTCTGACTATTGTCAATACCTATAGAAACTCCTTCTTTCTCCATTTAGTACATGGAATAAGTATACATATGCAAAAAGACAGATTTTGCATTTAGCCATCACTTTTTGGTAGGTATCGGGGCTACTAGAGGTAATATAAGTTAATCTAACCCTATTTTTTCTACATCATGCTACACGTAGGTGAGTTTCTTCAATATATCTACCTTATCCAATCCCCACAAGGAAATTATCCGAAAAAAGTATGTTTTTTTTATTATTGATTCTAACATCACACTCTTGGTTTCATTATGCAATTATTGGTAGGGCCATTTGGTAAGGCACAATCATGCAGACATCAAATTCTTCCATTTGTTTCTTAAAGGGAATGTTGTTCTACATGCAAAACATTCCAAGGGTAAAACATTGTTTCTTTTTTACACAGGAGGTAATATTTTATTATAATTCCATGCAAACTGAGGAATTTTATATCAAATTCTTCATTTGCCTTAAAAATAGCTCACTAATAAATATACCAGAGGTAGTACTATATAACTCTTAAGTCTCCGTTTTAAAGCTTTCCTCAATTAATATTGTTTCAGTAAGGAATCATTTCAACATGTGCTATGTTCACAACTGGTGGTTCGGAGAGTGTTTTGTGGTATTACTGTGATTCACTGACAGAGCATGTGGTAATTTCAGAGAGCCTTTCCTCAATATTACTAACTCAATAGAAACTATTTCAGGGTAGGAAGGAGACAACAAGCCAGACCTAGACTACTGAACTCTATGGTTCCCTGGAGAGTGCATTGCTTTTAAAATTTGAACATGGTTTTGAAAAATGAGATCATGGGTGATCATTTCTAACAACACAGTTAAAACCAAATATGTTGGACATGATTTCCCATGTAAACATACAGGTTCTCTCTCCCTTTTCTAAAATTTCTTGTTTAAAATTTCTTGTTGCTTCCTTTTTATTATCTCCAGAATCCGTATCACTATTGCTGCTGTTATTACTATTTCTACCAACAGCTAATATTTATTGGATGTTTGTGCATTCTGAATCTTGTATGTACTAAGTCTTTGATTTCTTAGAACAATCCCACCAAGGTAGTACAATTATTATCACCCCCATTATCCGGAAACAGGGATAAATAACTTATTCCATGTGACACACATCAGCTAAATATTGGAGCTAAGATTTAGTGAAGCTAGTCATGCTGTTAATAAATAACCACTACTTTATCCGAGGAGGCACTAAAAGCACCTAAACCTTCAGGTGAGTTTCAGGAGTATTGATTCAGGAGTTTCACATTGTGGTTGTTGCCAAACATACCAACACTTTCAGAGTGATCACTTGCCTCTTTTTACAATGTACATGCATCATACAGTTTCTCTTCTGGTAAAATGTCTGTAATTTCTTGATTATTGCTTCTCAATTGTGTTAACCTTTATGAGCACAAGGAGCATTTAATACAATAATTCATTCCAAGGCTAAGCATTTTATAAGGCTTATACAACCAAATGTATATGTATGAATATACTTCAATTTGGCATAGACAAGTACTCTACTAAATAAGTGTGTGTTAAGGCAAAAGAAAGATTTAAATATGTGGCCAGCTCCCATGTATTTTATTCAAATATGACAAATTAGTAATGAGTGCCATTGTCTTCGTCATGACTATTAGTTTTGGCGACTCGTGTTTCTGTAGCTAGAGCTGACCATGCCATCTGCTGTACAGAATGGTTTGCTGCCATCAACAATGAGACAACAAATTCAGGAACCCAGAAACCCACAGTCTCCGAATTCAATGGATTTTACTCCTTAGATTTACTTGATGAGACTGGAAATCATAAAAGGATATTAAGAACTTCTTTCAGATAAAGAACGGAGGGTTACAGCTGTCCTTAACAATAAAAGCACAGGTAACTACCTGTTGCCATGATCTTAGGCATGAATTCCCCTTCTCCTTCTTCCCTCGTCCCCACCTCACATGGATCAAACGCCTCTATGGTATCATCTCAAAACCATGCCCACTGCTGAAGCACTGCAAGTATTTGCTCAGGGTGTCTTTCAGAAACACACCAAATGAAATGCTAAAAACAGTAGGAGTAAACTGAACAAAAAGAACATTTGGTCTTTCTAAGAGGAAAATCACAAAGGTAACTAAGCGCTAAGGAAAACTCTTGTAAGCAGGTTGAGGAAACACAAATACAAATACTTAGTGACAGTGTCATTAGTATGTGTAAAAAATAAAACATTAAGGAATATTAAAAGCATATTCAACAAAATTACATGAACAGCCTCAGCTTGGATTCAAATCCATGTGTCTCCCCTAGCTACCCGCCTCAAAGCTGAATTTCACTCTGTTGTTCACATGGAGGTAATTGTGCTCATCTCGGAGGATCATTGTGGGGGTTAAACTAGAGAGTACACATAAAACAAAAAGGACAATTCTTAACACATAGTAAAGACTCACATGTTTGGCAATGAAAAAGCTATCTACCAGAAAGGAATACGATGGGTTGGAATGACAGCTCCACCGAATTCTGTCTGACACAGTCCTCCACCATTGTAGGGTCTAATTCATTAGCTACAATTTAGTCCCGTAGCCACACCAAGCTTCAAGGAAAGCTGTGCCTTGTGACCAAGGTTTTGTTAGAAAAAGAAGAGAGGAACATATATTGGGATATAAAACTATTAGTCTCTGACTTAAAAGTGTTGCTATTTTGGTCTAAATTTGAACTGAGCCTGTTGCTCATTCGTAATGACATACTGAATATTCACCTGCATTTGGGTTCTTGATAATGACCAACTGCTGTATCATGAAATATACTCCTAAACTTTGCAACTCCTAATTCGTCTCTTCTACATAAATTACATATATAGCATGATTCAATTTGTTTATCATGTAGACGCAGTGTGTGTGTATGCACTAAAGTTATGTATATAAATGTAACAAGTATTTACAACAGTCTATTCGGATATGCAAGGGATATCACTTTGTACATTCTAAATTTCCCATATTCTCTATATTGTGGTGTTAAAACAGAGTTCATTTATTAGAGTGAATGGTTTCTATAATGCACGACGAAACCTGAAATTTGTCGCTCTGAACTGTGGGGTTTATTTTAAACCACCCACATTTAAGAAAAATACACATTAATCCTAATGAATAAATCAAATGCAGATGCCTATAGCTAGATGGTGAAATAGTTTGATTGCTAAGAATGGAGGGATTTTTTCTTGTTATTTGTTTTATACATTGTTGCACATATCAGTGGCTTGCAAAGTGTACTTTTTGGTATCCTATGTTCACTTACCTACCACAAGGTCATGAAGTCGTTCTATGTTTCTTGCAAAAAAATTACTTTTTATAAAAATAAATGTATTTTTATAAAAAAATACTTTTATTTACATTTTTAACTTTCACATTTGAAACATGGTATGAGGTAGAGAGCCAAGGGTCTTTTTATTTTTTTTAATAGGTATCCGATTGTTTTAGGACCACTTATGGAAAAGACCATCCTTTCCCCTCTAAACTACAATAGTGCTGTTGTCATACATCAAGAGCCTTGTCTGGACTAGTGCCCAACTATCTTTATTATTGTAGCTTCAGTATAAGTATGAAATCTCGTTATGTATGCTTTTCAAATTTGCTTTTCTTTTTAAAATTTTCTATTGCCTAATCTAAGTCACTTGTATGTCCACATGGTTTTTAGAGGTTTCTGTACTACCACAAAAAGAAAGCATTCTGAAATTTAAATCATTATTGCATTGAAGCTATCGATCAATTTGGGAGAAGAACACTGAGTTTCCCAATCCATGAGCAAGAAAATCTCATTCTTTAGTTAGGCCTTTTAAAAGAGTTTTAGCAAAAACCTAACACATTTCTCCGAGAAGATCTAACACACTTGATCTTAATAAGATTGTAAATGGTACTTAATAATTGTTTCCAGTTGTTTGTTCCTAGTACATAGAAACATTGATGATGCACTAAATGACTTTTCTAAATTCATTTATTAACACTTTTATACATTCTTTTAAATTTCTAGACATACTTATATCACCTGTGATAAATATAATTTTACTTCTTTCTGTCTAATGTATTTATAAGCTTAATTACCTTCTCTTGTACTGCACTCACTAGGATCTTCCATACAAAATTGAAAAGTGATGAGAGTGGATAGCCTTATCTTTAATCTTAAAGATAAAGTATTACATATTTCACCTTTTAGTATGATAGCTGTAGACTTTTTGGTAGATAATCCTTTATGACATCAAGGGAGATCACTCCAATTCCTAATTTTTTTAGAATGTCTATCATAAATGGTTGCTGAATTTAATCAAATGCAGTTAGTGACTCTCGAGATGGTTATATGGTACTTGTCCCTTATTTAATGTGATAAATTACATTGGTTGCCTGGGGAACAATAATTAATTTCAAATTCCTGGAATAACTCCAACTTGGACATGGTGATATAGATATAGATATAGATATACAGATGATATAGATATAGATATGTGTGTGTGGTGTGTATTTATATACATACATATATAAGACACTGATATAATTATGAATATTTTGTTCATAGTTTTTATATCTAGGTATATGAGACATGTAATAATTTTCTATTCTTGTAATGCTCATAGCACATATTCATATGATGATTACGCTGGTTTCAACAAAAGACTTGAGAAGTATTTCTTCCTTTTCTATTCTCTAGAATAATTTGTGTAAATGTTATATCATTTATTCCTTTAATATTTGGAGAAATATATCATAAAGACAATCTTTAACTGCAATTTTCTTTTTGGGGATGTTTTCAAGTATGATTTCAATTTCTTTCATTTTCTAGATTGCAATTTTTATATTTAATCCTCAAGTCTAACTAAGGTAAAGAACAAGAGTATACAGTGAGTGTTGACAAGTGAAACTCAGGTAAATATAAGAACTCAGAACATGTAGGAAGGGTATCACTTCATACAGAAGTTCAAGTTACTGATGTTAGAAAATATGGAAGGTTGATAAAGGGGATATCATGTCCCGTTTGTAATAAACAGGAATTATATGTATAATTTTAAAAACTATATTATTGTTAAGAAACAGAAAACTTTATGAAATGTCAATGGATTTCAGAAGTTTGAGGAAATTGTTGATTTATTCTATCAGATTATTTTTCTATCTAAATATAATTATCTGAATTCACTTGTACTCAAAACTGTCAGTTATCTAGCTCCTTTCACCCCAAACATAAACAACCTACAACCTTTAGGAAGGCTGAATGAATTTCTTTGCATTTGGTTTTAATTATGTCCTCTGATTGGCTCATCCACGTTTAAACAGCAAGAATTTCTCTTTTGAGGGGCACCTGGGTTGCTCAGTCGGTTAAGCGTCCGTCTTCAGCCGTTAGTGAGATCAAGCCTCACATCAGGCTCTGCACACTGACAGCACGGAACCTGTTTGGGATTCTCTCTCTGCCCCTTCCCAGCTCATGCTTATGCTCTCTCTCAAAATAAGTAAATAAACATTAAAAAAATCTCTTTTTAAACAATTCTAACTTGATATAAGGAATTTTTACTTGATATAAGGAATATTTACCACAAGTATACTTTATTTTTCTTTCAAAGTACTAATGCCTTTCTAATTTGAACTGACCTCAGAGAGGGAAAAAAGCATATTCATTCTTTGTTTGAGTCCATAATTTTTACCAGAGTCATCCATGAAATAGTTCCTCATGCCACTGCACAAAATGATACATTTATATTAAATTACACAGTTTCCTTGTAGTTGGTGATATTATTTTAACTATGACTTTCCTAAAGCAAAGTGAGAAAGCAAACAGTAAAAAAAAAAATAGAGTATTTATATTGGTATCACTTTCCTAAATACATAATTAGCCCTTAGGAAAGTTGTTTTTTTCACTTTGAGAATTGCTTAGCATAGAAAATAGATTCTAAAATGTCTACGCTTGAATTACTCATTTTTTCAACAATTTTTATTAAGCACCTACTATATATTATCACTGAGTTTAGTAGTGATGAGGTGAGGATTGGTAAATGTCTAAGGAATTACTCTCTCATGCTAAAGTAACACTTAATTTACACAATATGATTTAACATGCAATTCATCAGTTTCTAGAAAGAGTTTTAAATTATGTACTTGACAAGCCAACCCATAAGAAGCCATAGGAGAATAATGTGTTAAAAATTACTTTTGCCTGATCGAATTTTTATGACATAATTGAAACATAATTATTTCATTAAGCATTTGATTAAATCATCAGGCAGACTTGTTTTTAATCTAATGTTCATCAGTAGTGTATTTCACAGATAAGTTTCAATAAAGATAAATTCATCATCAGTTAAGCAAATAACATATTGCATTTAAATTAGAACTCTTAATTTTTGGAAAACGTTAATAAGTCATTATTAGCTTTTAAAACATCGTTTAAAAGTTTAATATGTTTTTTTGTACTTCAAAATCAGTATTCTGTCCTCTAAATTGGAAGCTATTTTATAGTAGGGATCTATCTTATTTCCTTTGAAACTCTGGCACCAGGCCAGAGGTTAGACACTTCAATAAATGTTAGTTGAATGAATCAAAAAATTTAATATAATTTCTTTTCTTTGTGGAACTGAATAACAAAAGTATCATTATTTTTGTGATGTCACCAATTTAACCCTAATGGTGAAAAAAACCCCACGTTCATGGAATATATTTAATTTTTTTAACGTTTATTTATTATTGTAAGACAGAGAGAGACAGAGTGTGAGCGGGGGGGGGGGGGCGGGGGTAGAGGGAGAGGGAGAGGGAAACACAGAATCCGAAGCAGGCTCCAGGCTCTCAGCTGTCAGCACAGAGCCCAACGTGGGGCTCAAACTCACGAACCATGGGATCATGACATGAGCTGAAGTTGGGAAGTTGGACGCTTAACCAACTGAGCCACCCAGGCGCTGCAGAATATTTTTTAAATAAACCAAATAACTTGGATACATTTGCACTGAATTTCAATGTAACTTTTTCCTATTGTGAAACCTGGAATTTCTCAATTCCTTCATCTTCTCCTTTCTGGTTATTCTTTTGATCAGAAGCTGAGGTTCCTTCCCGTTTTAGCTACTGAACAAGGGGGCCTGGTTTAGGAAATATCTCATTGGAGTTAGCTCCAGGAAGCCAATTCTCTTCTGTTTGTCCAGTCATAAAACAAACAAGAAACAAAAACAAAAAACAAACAGTTTCACATAAAGCCAGACTTTACCATTTCTCACATGCCCTTCATTCATTCTAAACCAAGTTAACATCTTCAAATAAGAAAGTGGGAATGGGTATACTACTCTTATTTTGTTCCAGTCAAGGTCATTTTAATTTCAAGGATTCACGAGTCACTTAAACAAAGATCATCTAAGGAAGTGTTGTGAAATAAACCCAGACTCAGAGACTTTGAGAAATGAACATAAGGAGAGTCTGGTCTCACAGAACCTGGAAAGCTGGAAGTGACTGAACTTTATCTCTGTCTCTCAGAGCTTACACGTCTCCTGTTTCTGCCTCTCTGCTTATGTGCTATATACTTGCCCGTTTTGGTCAGTAAAATGGCTTCCTCTGCTTACTTGTTACCCTTAAATAACTCAAAGCTTGTAGCTTTAACTGCAAAATATGTCATTTGGCTAGCATCCAATGTTGGTTGACTATAATCTATGTTCTTGAAGTTCTTAAAGGAAAACATCTGATTGGTTCAGTTCACCATATGAATCCCTCCTCTACCTATGGGTTGTGTGCCTATCCCAATGCAAGCAGCAATGTTCAGGGCTCTGGACTCATGTCACACCAGGGCAGCCAATTCCAGAAAGTCTGCATGGGGTAAATGCTCTGTAACAGGCCCTGAGTGAGGCAGGCATGTGCACTAACATGACTGGTACAACACTGCCATCAATTTAAAGAGAGCATTTGCCCTTGTTCACTGCATAATGGAATACGAGGCTATTTCTTTCTTTTCTGGTTTTCTTTTATTGCTCTCCTTTTAGAAGCTTTTCAGGTTAGGCTAATTTAGTGCAACATTTAAATGGTTTTAAAATTGCTATCTTTGTTTCCACTGCTTGCCTAGACCACTTATTTTTCCTTAACTCATCTTTTTCTCCACTTGAAAATATCAATAACCTACATAATGGTAACTTAAAAGTAGTTAAAACATAATTATAAAGCATCATTTTAAATGTATTATTTCTAAAGACTTAGTTTATACCTTCTCTGTGCTCTCATCCCCCGTGTGGTGATATGGTGATACAGATGGAGGCGCAGAGCATACTAGGCAATAACGCAGGCTCAGGAGTTAGCTCAGTTAGTTTCTCAGTCTAGCTCCACCTCATCTGAACATTAAGGTCTTGGGTCATGTGCTTAGTTCATGCAAATTTCTTAACACATATAGGTTGCTGTATATATTAGGCATAATAGATGCTTAGTAAAGATCAACTATTACTATTATTACTATAGTACAATTACCATGATAGCTATCATTAAAACTACTATTACTACGAATCAATTATCTTGAAAGTATATTAGTTCCTTGGAGTTTGAAAATTAATTAAACATATTCAATCACATTTTTTGGCTTTTCTACAAAGAAGAATATATAACATCTAACATGAGCCTCATCAATAAACTTCTGTCACCTTTACTGAATATTGGTCCATTGGAAAAATTCTATCTGCTAAATCAAGATTCATCCAAAACCTTTGCTCTGTTTATCCTATGAAATGTGTCACTCGCAGGGCTACGTCACTGCATTTACCATCTGCATCTTTGCTCCTAACGTTCTATTCTCATCTTGATTGGCAGTTCAGAATACATCTAGGTTTTTAAGGGATGGGATTAAATTATCTAGCATTTACTTTTTTATAAATTTATTTTCAATTAAATTATATTATTTTCAACTATCTTACATAAGAAGAATAAGAAATAATTGAATATATGACACTCCATTTAAATGAAAATTGTATGTTTTAATCAGTTAAATATTTTACCTTAGTCAGGGAAATGAAGCTTTTTGATGAGCCGATTTTCAGTATGAATTTTGCTATCATAGATCCGCATGTATCATAGGTTCTACATTTCTGCGTGTACCTAACATATTCTTAGGTGGAAAGAAAATACAGATGAAGGGAGGACACTGGACAATATTTAAAAAGAAAGCGCACCTCATTTTCTTTATAAAACCTTAGCTGTCTATTTTACAAAAACAGTATACATGAGTAAAATATGTGTCAAATATGCATATAAATTATGAATGCAGAATAATCTTTTCCATTGGGATAATTCACATCATGGCAACCCTTGATTTCCCTCAAATCTTGGTTTTATATAAATGTTTATATCACAAGTACAAATCAAGAGGAAGGTCTTTTTTGGATTAGTGTTGAATTTGAGGATACATGACAGCTAAATTGCTGGTAAAAAACACTCTTTGGTGCCTCCAATCTTATTTCCAAGAAGGGCATTCTTCATGCCTGTTCACTAAACTCTTTCCGGGAAGGGCTCTTTAAGCATGGCAGCTGGTTTGGAGCCATCATGACATTTAAATTCTTTAGCTAGTCATCCTTGGGAGGAGGATCATGAAACAGATGTACGGGAAACCTTATATTTACAAGTGATGATAGTAACTCAAGTAGAGATAATAGAGATGAGACTTCTCTTTCACTTTTGTAAAAGCCTAATCTTATTAAGTGAAACATCATATTTTGCTCTACATAGATAAAATAAAATCACATCAATTATAAATATTTGAAACCAAACAGATGGTTTCTAAACTCCAGCTAAATTACCTTGTCATATGAGGATTTTGTTTGTTTTTTGGTTTTTGGTTGTTTTTTGTTTTTGTTGTTTTGTTTGTTTTGTTTTGTTTTTATTGGCCTCTTTTTTGGCTTCTCCAGTCAATGATAAATTGCATTCTGATAAACAGTAGTAGGTTTATAGAATGCTGCTCCAAGGTCACTGAATTAAGTGTTTTTGACTAAAACTCCCCCCTCAAAATCCAGTTGTGTTGTTTTTGTTGCTGTTTCTAATTTCATAGTAGAAATAATGTTTTTTTTGTAGCAAGTGAGTTATTTTAGGAACTAATTAATTATCTTGATGTCTCTAGGTTACTGTACATTTTATACTTCTGGAAGGAGTGTGATCTTTAGAATTTAAAGAGAGTAATAGTTACATCTATTATACTTTATGAAAGTAGAATTCAACAAAATGCAATGCATCTGCATTTACATTGCACTCAACTTATTTACAAAGAGAAGAACATTATATTTGTATTTGCAAACATACTGCCATACCCAATAGCTAGCACATTTCAGACACTAATCTTTCAGTAGGTAAGTGCTAGAGCCTATGCTGTCACTTAAAGTGTAACTCAGAGGATAAGAAACAGAGCTAAAAGAAAGGGGTAGATGGGGTATTTCCAGAGAGGAGGAATCAAGTTATTAATTGGTTTGTTCATTCAGTGTGCCTTTGCAAAACACCCTGCTCAATCCTATTGGATACTGAAGTGACAAAGGCAAGTAAAATGATGTACCTTCCTTTAAGTCATTTGAATGATAGGAGAGAGACTACTCATTTGCATGATTGGTATAAAGGAGTCTATAGAGATGAGTTATGAGGAACATTTTGAGTAATGAGCTATGCCGAAAATTGGCAGCCTCAGAGTCCCATGTTGTTGTTACGGTATGAGCTTCTCTGAAACCTCATCTCAGGAGCAAGGTTAAAAAGAATGCCAGATGGTGGGGTGACTTTTAAATTCCATCCCTGGGTCAAAGTTGATGACCAAATGTAATGGATCTGGAATAAGGAGTCTAAACCAGATGGGAAAGGATTTTTTTTTTACTGTTTATTATTTATTTTGAGATGAGTATGTGCATGTGCGGGCTGGAGGAACAGAGAAAGGGAGAGAGGGAGAATCCCAAGCAGGTTCTGGGGCTGTCAGCACAGAGTCCAATGCAGGACTAGATCTCACATCCCTAAGATCATGAGCTAAGCTGAAATCCAGAGTTGGCCACTTAACCAACTGAGCCATCCAGGTGCCCTGGAAAGGGACTTTTAAACACACACATACAAACATATTTTTATTCTACATATTACAGGAAGGCTACAGTCCTGTTTTATCTTTAGTAAGTTACTATTTTGTGTCTATTTTCCAAATAGAGAATTTGTAAGTTAAAGGTATTAACAGTGAGAGAGCTACCAGTTGTAGACTTATGTTGACAAAAAATATGGAACTCCATTTGTTTTTAAAACATTATATTAGCGGGATTATTAATCAAGTGGTAATAATAGTAACTCTTAATGTGTCAATATCAGTGACCTTGATTCAAAATCCTTATTATAGTATAAAAACATTCATATGGTTTTTCTTCCAAGTCCCCACCCCCTTTTGAGACACTTAGTCCTTGAATTGCTCTCAGTCTCCTATGTAGATTTCCCTTCCTTAGGTCTTACTTATTTTTCTCCCATTTCCTGTACAGTCTTCCAAATCAAAACCCTCTGTGATATCTATTGCCCTGAAGCACGTGGTCTGGATATCTGAATAGCCCTCTGGAAATAAAATAATGAGATACTGAATCATTGAAAATACAAATACTTTTAATTCATTACCAGGATAATAAAAAAAGAAATTTTGGGGATGAATAAGAATAAGAAATAAAAACAACAACAACAAAAACATTGAGGCAAAATGAAAATAAAAACCAATATGAATAAATGTTAAAATTAGAATTTACATTATCAGATCTGCAATAAAAGAATTTCTACCAGATATACGTAAGGAAGAGGAAAAGAGACATAACACGCAGAAAGGAATAATGAGCAAAGAAATAAGTAAATATGTGAGTAAATTGCAATATGTGTTCTCTCTATATAGTAAAATATATAGGCTAACTGTATATTTAACCAAAACATAAGTAAAATTTTATATAATAATGGCATATAAATCAGGAAAGAGGAGATCAGAATTTATATGTTCTAAGTGCCTTGTATCATTTGGGAGGGGATTGAGATACAGAATAATTTTATAAATTGTTAATTATATCTAATAAAATTTCAAAATACTTCTATCCAGTGGGGAAAAATTAAAAGGAAAAGGCAATCTTCATGTCAAAAAAGTAAAATATAAGAAAAACAGAAACAGAAAAGTGACACATTAAAAGTATAAAATAAAAATGGTAGAAATGAGTCCAAATGTGTCAGCTATCACAATAGATGTGATAGGCCAAGTTTGTCAGAAGGCAGGTTGTCCAATAAGAGAATGAAATAAAATCCACTGAAGTGTTTACTACTTGTATAAGAATAATATGGGAGTGCAGAAACGTCTTCACTGGCAAAACTAGGAAGTGATTAGTCAACATTCTGAGGACAAGTGTCCACAAGTCAATGCCATGAAAATAATAGTGAAGATGGAGTGGAAGAGATCAGTATGAATGAGTAAAATCAGTGTGTGTATGCACTGTGAAACAAAAAACCAAATTCAATGACTATATCTTGTTCCAATACTGATTTAGATAAGCCAGTTATAGACAAGCCAATTCTAAAAAGGCATATTTTAGTCAATAAGGGGAAATCTGAACAGGAGAATAGTGATGAAGTCAGTTTGAATTGGACAAGGTAAATTTGGAGGCCTGTTACCAACGGTTCAGGGCTTGGTTCAGAAATGAAGATTACACATGTAGGGTGCCAGTCCTGCAAAATCACGGTCTGTATCTTCAGCGATAACCCAAGAAGTCAACTATTTCACGTAAACGGTGTGTACCTCTGGAACATTTTGTACATTTCTTTGGCTATGCTGGTTTGCCATATCTCAGTGAGATTATAAGCAGGTTATATATTTTTTTCTAAACTATATTATGAGCCTCCCTATAGTAGGAGCTCTAAAGCTACACCTGACAACTTTTATTGACCTTGAATACCAATAATTCATTTAAATTATGAAGGTTTAATTCTATATGGGTTCTCAATTGATATCATAAAGTTAATTCTACTAATATGAAAATGAGAGAGTATTATATAATTTACTGCTACATAAAAATTGAGTATCCCGGGGTGCCTGGGTGGCTCAGTCGGTTAAGCGGCCGACTTCGGCTCACGGTCCGTGAGTTTGAGCCCCGCGTCGGGCTCTGTGCTGACAGCTCAGAGCCTGGAGCCTGTTTCATATTCTGTGTCTCCCTCTCTCTGACCCTCCCCCATTCATGCTCTGTCTCTCTCTGTCTCAAAAATAAATAAAACGTTAAAAAAAAAAAGAGCTACTGCTCTAGATTAAAAAAAAAAAAAATTGAGTATCCCAATGTGTTTCCTCCAGGATAGACCTATGCTAATGTCACACAGAATGGCTTGATTTTTCTAAGTGAACACTCCACCATTCACACATTGAGTCCTGAAGCGCTCCCTCCTTACCCACAGATTAAGTCAACAAGGTTCACGACATCTTTCCTCCCAAGTCCTTGTTCAGGGTGTATTTCTAGGCTGCATTCCAGGAGTTAACCTACTCACCCTAAGTGTCACTAAACCTTGAATTTGGTCCCTGACTTTTCCTTGGGTTTAACATTTAACATTTTGAGAACTCATTTATGTCTCTGCCTAAGGCTACAACTTCATCTTACCCCTTGCCTTTGCTTCACTCCTGTCATGCAAAGCTCCATCCCAGTTATAGCCACCGTAAAGCTCAGGTCTAAGGGGAGGGCCCAAATGTCCAGTTGTCCAAGAGAAGAGTATGCATTCATTTCAAAAGAATGGGATTCTAACCCTATTCCTTATCATGATAAGTCCTTCTGGCCATGTAATCATCATGCTTATATATCATGTCCAGACAGTCAAATATGTGCAATTGGGATTCAACAGCACTGATGTTGACCTGCAAGGGAAAATACAAATGAATACTAAGTGTGGAAGGTATGCTAGGCTGTTTGCCAATATCTTGCTTCTGTGTCTTTTTTCATAATGCATCCTATGTCTGCAAGCTTTCTGTGAGCGTCTGGACTGTGAAAGTGACACCTACATTCGTGTTCCAACAGTACCTTCTGTTATGACTCTCCTACATTTTTGACATTATCGTTGTTTTGTCTGTCACTGAACTAGATAGAAGCCTCTTATTCACCTTTCTTTTCTCAGTGTCTATCATGGGATCAACACATAATGTGTGTTCATTAAATATATATCACAAATATGAATACTAAATTGCTGAATAAATTATAAATAATATTTTATAGTCTGGATCTGTATCATTATGTAATACAGTTTTCTTTTTTACCTGTGCTGTGTTGACCCGGTTTTGAGTCCCTGACTAGAGTTCAATAAGTTCCTTTTCTTGAGAAGCTAATTAAGTACATACCCGACTACTTCCCTTGGTGAGCCCTCCCACTCTAAGCCCCTATGAATCAGCCCTAATCATCCCAGCGCCAGGAAGACACAACTGAGACAGCCCCTGCACCTTAGAGCCTGCCCAAGGATTCAGTTTAACCAATCTGCAGGGAACTTGAAAAACCTTGCTGTTCCCACCCTGCTTGCCGTACAAAAACTGCCTTTTAGAGTTCCAGCTTGCTGTTGCTCTTTCCCTGGGGGCAACTCCCTTTCAGCCTTGCCTGGCAGCCTTCTCTAGTTTGGCGCTGTAAGTAACAAATGGTCCTGCTTTTCATCTATCTGGGTGTTAGGGTGTTATGTTCTACCATCAAAAGAGTCTTCGAATCTTATGCAACGCATGACAACCCCTACCTAAAGCTCTGTGCATCAAATAAAACTAATTTAACATTTGTATTCAGGACTCAAAATAAGGGTTCCTTGGAATTTGGGAACAAAAAAATATTTATAATCAAAAACCTTGAAATAACTGTCCTGGTGTGGACAAAGAAAATGTTGCCAGCCATCGTTTGTAACTAGCTTTTAAACTCCTAAAAAAGAAGCGATTATGCCTTCTTCCCCACCTATGTGACTCATATAAATCTAGGTGCATAAGTGGAACTTAAAGACAATTGTCAACTGACTGTGTTCAGGATTTACAGTAGTTCCCCTTATCCACAGTTTCAGTTACCCATTCAACCATGATCTGGAAACAGATGCTTCTCAATAGGAGCCTAACACAAGACCGACACCATTCACCTCACTTCATCTCATCACGTAAGCTTTTCACATCATCTCACATCATTACAAGGAGAGGAAGAGTAAGTATTGTACAATAAGATATTTGAGAGAGACACACACACACATTCACATAACTTTTATTAGAGTATATTGTTATAAGTGTTCTATTTTATCATTGTCATTAATCTCTTATTGTGTTTAATTTATAAATTAAACATGATCATAAGTATGTACTTATAAGAAAAAATACTATATATATATACACTATAAAAATACTATATATATACTATAAAATGCTATATATATATATACTATAAAATACTATATATACTATAAAATACTATATATGTACTATAAAATACTATATATAATAAAAATACTATATATATATACTATAAAATACTATATATACTATAAAATATTATATATATACTATATAAAAATACTATATATATATACTACAAAAATACTATATATGTACTATATAAAAATACTATATATACATACTATATAAAAATACTATATATATATATATATATATATATATATATATATATACACACACAGGGCTTATTACTATCCATAGATTCAGATATCCATTAGGGGGCTTGGGACATATCTCCTATGGAAAAGGGAGATTACTGTATTATAGATCTTTTAAAAAAAATTTTAATGTTTATTTTTGAGAGAGAGAGACAGAGAGACAGAATGTGAGCAGGGGAAGGGCAGAGAGAGAGGGGGACACAGAATCCGAAGCAGGGTCCAGGGTCTGAGCTGTCAGCACAGAGCCCTATGCAGAGCTCGAACCCATGAAACGCGAGATCATGACCAGAGCCGAAGTTGGACGCTTAACAGCTAAGCCACCCAGGTGCCCCTCAGATTGGCCTTTCTCAGGAAATAATTCTCAGTGTTTCATTTTTTCTGTGTGAACAATTTGGTGCAAGCTAATTATATTAATTTAAGGTGGACTTAAGACACCAAATAAGTAAAATAGATCAATTAGCATCAAATATAATTGCATTAGAATACGACATAAATAGTATGTTATTTTAAACAAAGCTAGCTGCAGCTAGTGTTCCTTTTTGCAATTTCCAGCATCTGCTGAATTTACTCTATAGGTTGTATTGTCCTCACATTTTGGCAGAAACATAAGAGAGAACATATTTTCCTTACTGCCCCTCACACCCTTTGATTGGAAGGTTCCACTACTTTATTTGGACATTTTCCATTATACCTCTTATAGTATCCATATGCTAGCTTTTTATGCCTATTAATGTTTTCTTTACTCTGGGCACCCTTCCAAACATACTACTTTGAAATATGGAACTCCTTATTCAGTTATATAGCCAATATCTAAAAACCTCAACTAAGAAAAGATTTCCACCAGAATTTTCGAAGGTGCTGTTAAGATCAATCAAGGCAGCCACTCAATGAGTGTGGAAAAGACTCTTATAACAGCTCAGGAAACCACCTCATAAAGCCTCCACCAAGGGGAACATATCAGAAGACAGAGACTACAAACCACCATAAGGGGAAACCAGCCAAACTCAGCAGCAACAGATGGAGAAGAAAGCACTTATTGACTAACTTCCTTGTGATGCTGTATTTATGTTTCTACTTATTGGGTGCAGATTATATTTTCCTTCCAACAGTAAATGGTATTGATTTAATACATGTGACAGCTCTACACCACTGAAATGGAGGCATGGAATACAAATTTAAACCTCTTTTTCTAAGATACCGAAGACAACCCCTGGACTATTCAGACACTTTTGCTCAAGAAAGGCTCATGGCTAAGAGGAACTTGTATATTGTCTTTTGAAAAAAGTATAGACATGAAGCAAAAATACAGCTTGGACAGCAATAAGCAATGCTGCTTCTTTTCCAGATGTCTGCCTAATTTCCTTGCCAGAAATTTCAAAGGTTTGTATAAAATTTTCCTTAAAAAATGCTTACCAATACTCTGAAAGAAAAAAGCAAGGCACATAATGACTTCATCATCTCAGAGTGAATCATAATGAACAAGATACTACACCATTACTGAGAAAATACGAGTCCGGGGAAACCAGAGATCCAGGGCTCTCTGGCCATTGGCAAAACCATGCTGGCTAACATGAGCACAAGCTTTTGATACCATTGTGAATATGCTCTGTTGTGATGATGACATTCCATGTCTAGCATTCAAGAGGTAAACATTTTAAAGTAACTAGTTATGCCACTTGAAAATCAAATCCCAGCAATACTGGCTCCAAGCCAAGGAGTTACTCCCAGATGCATAAGAAAGTGGTTGCGGCATATAATTAGGTTAATGCTGGACTAGACCCTCTTTTGATGAGTTGGCAACTCCCATGACTGCTTTGCTGTAAGTGGGCTGGTGCCTGAGAGGGAAATATACCTATGGGACTTAACAGGAGACAAGCACCAGAAAGCAATCTAAGGGCTGGGATTTCAACAAACCTTTCAAATAATGGAATCATAGAACAGAAAGGTCGTCTGTTCGGTTCCTGACACTACACGCGTTTTAAGTCTGAAAGATAAATTCTGGTCTACTTTTTCATTTAGAATTCCACAAAGGAGACTCCATCTTCCTTCGGGAAGGCTTTAAAGTCTAATATATCAAAAACTTCTTCCATATGACTCTTCAAAATCTCTTTGTTGTAGTTAAGTTCCAGTAAATTTCTTTCTCATATATCCTTTTGTATACATGTGTGATTCCTTTGTATTAATGCTTATAATGTCTGTACTTTTTTTCATTAGAGTCACTTTTTACGCTCTGAAATGTTCACTTTTTGGTGGTTCAAAATTGATCATAATTCCATCAATTCCTAATTCTGATAACATAGGAAGTATTACACTCTGGTTCTTGGATTTCCTGCTAAAGTTCTTGTCTTTTTCAATAACAAGCATATTCTGGCTTATTTGACACTTTGGCTAATTGAAAGTATCATGAGGGGAACTAAATACACATGTTACTCAATAGTAAAGGGTTAGGTTACTTAAAATCAAATATGGCTAGAAGTGTGAATTATAAAAAAAAATCAACATATAGAATGAGTTTCTGGTATTCAAGAAGAAATGCTGATTTTTATGTAAAATAATACAACATTATTATTCAATTATCAAACAGAAATGTATTTCCTAAAGACTTAATTTTTCATTGAAAACTATAAATTTTTCAAAAATTTTAACTGCTATAATATGCCTGAGTTATACACTAATACTAAAATATGAAATATGAAGTTACTTTCAGGGTGCCTGAATGGCTCAGTGGTTTAAGCGTCTGACTCTTGATCTTGGCTCAGGTCATGATGTCACAGTTTGTGAGTTTGAGCCCTGCATCCTGCTCTGTGCTGATGGCGACCAGCCTGCTTGGGATTCTGTCTCTCCTCCTGTCTGCCCCTGTCTCTCTTCCTCTCTGCCCCTCCCCTGCTTGTTCTCTCTCTCTCTCTCAAAATAAAAATAAATAAACTTAAAAAATATGCAGTTACTTTGAAACAGCACATTTAATAATATCCTTAAGATTTTTTTGTGCACTGTGGTATATAATTCAGGGAAATGTTTTTCAACAGCATGTTTTCCAGAAGGAATTTTAAACCAAGGAGTCATACGTGAGAAAATCTCAAGACTATATTGACTTGTAATGTTTAAAATGGTTGGCAGACTATAGCAATCATTTTGACCAGCTTTTTATTTAAAATGCTAGCCTTCACAGACAGAAAATTATGAGGAACTGTCCTCTTGAATCATCTTGTAACTTTATTATTCTGAACTTTTGATGAGAAAAACAAAATGTGCTATAGGTGCATACTTTTCTCTTGTACTTTCTTTGTTTCTTCAAACATTGTGTTCTTTATCATGTCAGGATCAAAACTGATTTATCAAAGATTAAATGTATATGACCTTGGATTTTTTTCATCCTACTGAATATTTATGTTTATGTTGACACTATGTTTTTAATTTATCATTATGAGAAGAATAACCAAATAGGTTTAGTGTTTTTTCTTGAGATCACACGACCTAAATTACATGAAATAACTAAAAATTAAATACTATCATTAAAGAATTAAACCCTGCTTGTTAATGTTAAAATGTTAAAATACACACAATTCTATAAAGATTAAAACTATTATACAATTCTTATAATTACATTACAAAACTATCATACAATTACTTTTTACAATTTTGTCTTTTATATTGTCATGAAAATGTATTACCTTAAAAAGGATAGAATATTGTTCCTAAAATGACCTAGTTAATGCATTAGTCTTATAATATTTCTTTTTTTTTAAGTTTATTTATTTATTATTGAGAGAGAGTGAGCGAGCCAGGGAGGGGCAGAGAGAGAGGGGAGAGAGAGAATACCAAGTAGGCTCTTTTCTAACAACACAGAGCCCCATGTGGGGCTCGAATTCAAACGGTGAGATGATGACCTAAGCCAAAATCAAGAGTTGGACACTTAACCAACTGAGTCACCCAGGGGTCCCTGGCCTTTTAATATTTCTAGGATTTCTTATCTATTAAAAACTTACTATTTTGGTTTATATATGTCAATATCTTTCACAATCATGATTAATTATTGTAGCATTTCACTCTTGACAAAAATAATGAATGCTTATGTGTGTGTGTTCAGAAAAATATTGGTATCCTGAAAAGATATTCTCAAATTCTAGCTACATTTTAATAGGCCAATCAGGGGGCACCTGGGCGGCTCAGTTCATTAAATGTTTGACTCCTGATCTCAGTTCAGATCTTCATCTCTGGGTTGGGAGTTCAAGCCTTGTGTTGGGCTCCACACCTAGAGGGGAGCCTTTTTTTTTTTTTTTAAGTGAAAATACACACACACACACACACACACACACACACAAATAGGCCAATCAGAGGCTACATGTTTGGTCTGTACCAGATTTCATTTGTTTAATACAGTGGTCTAAGCACTTCCTTCCTTCCTTCCTTCCTTCCTTCCTTCCTTCCTTCCTTCCTTTCCTTTCCTTTTCTTTCTTTCTTTTTCTCATTCTTCTCTTTCCTTTTCTTATTTTCTTCTCTTTCCTTTTCTTTCTCTTTCTTTCTTCTTTCCTTTCTCCCATTCCTTTCCTTCCTTTTCTTTTCTTCCTTTTCTTTTCTTCCTTCCTTCCTTCTTTCCTTCCTTCCTTTCTTCCTTCCTCCCTTCCATATCTCTCCTGCCTCCCTCCCTCCATTCTTTCCTTCTTTCATTCTCTACATCCCTGTCCCAGAAGAGAGGAAAGAAGAGTTAAAAATTCTCAAGCAATTCTAAGATTTGAGCCAGTTTTCAGACCCAGAATACCTTGAATGAATGGGAGACTAGGTCCTCTTGAATAAGGATTTGGCTATACTGCCAAAAAATATATATTGTTTATTTTTCACTCATTCTTCCAAGAAGGGAGCTTTGGAATTTTCAAGAGTGACTGGCATTGGTGGAAAGGAAATAATCAAATTTGGGGGGGATTTCTGGACACTGGCTCTGAACTAACACTAATTTGAGGAAACCCAAAATGTCACAGTATTCCACAAATAAATAGGAGTAGGGGCTTATGGATGTCAGGTGATCAGTGGAGTTTTAGCTCAGGTCTGTCTCAAAGTAGTTTCAGTGGGTCTGCAAACCCATCTTCTGGTCATTTCTCCAGTTCTGGAATGCATCATTAGAAAAGGCATACTCAGCAACTAGCAGAATCCCTATATTGGTTTCCTGACCTGGAGAACCAATATGGAGTAAGGGCTATTATAATAGGAAAGGCAAAGTGGAAGCCACTAGAATTGTCCTACCTATGAAAATTGTAAACTAAAAGCCATATCACATTCATGGAGGGATTGCACAATTTAGGGTCATCATCATGGACTTGGTGGGTGCAAGGATTATGATTTCTACCACATCCCCGTTCAACTCACCTAGTTGGCCAATGAAGAAAACAGATCTTGGAGAATGACAGTAGATTATCAAAAGCTTAACCACATGTTGACTTCTAATGCAGTTCTGTACCAAACATTACCATTGCTTGAGCAAATTAACACATCCCCTGGTGTCTGCTATGTAGCCATGATTGAGCAAATGCTTTTTTTTCTCAGTATCTGCTGGTATAGACCACTATAACAGTTTGCTTTCAGCTGACTAGGCTAGCAAAACACCTTCACGTCCTACTTCAGGGGTGTATCAACTCTCCAGCTCTTGTTTATAATTTAGTTCGCAGGCGGTGCCTCTCCCTTCCACAAGATGTCACACTAATTACATAGATTATATTGATTGGACTTGGCAAGAAGTAGCAACTACTCTGGACTTATTGGCTGAACATTTGCATGTCAAAGAGTGGGAAATAAATTAAAATTTCATTGACTTCTACCTAAGTGAAATTCCTAAGGTTCAGTGGTATAGGGGATATCAAGATATCCCTCGTAAAATAAAGGGTAAATTATTGTAACTGGCTTCTCCTATAAACAAAAAAGAGGCACAATGCCTAGTGGGCCTCTTTGCATTTGGGGTAACATATTACTCAGTTAGATGTGCTACTCTGGCTCATTGACTGAGTAACCCAAAAGCTGCTAGTTTGGAGTAGAGCAGAGTACAAGACAAGGCTCTGCAGCAGGTCCAGGCTGTTGTGCAAGCTGATGTGCCATTTGGACCAGATCCAGTGATACTTGAAGTGTTAGTGGCAGACAGAGATAATGTTTGGAATCCTTAACAGGGCCCATAGATGAATAATAGCATAGATCCTCCAGATTTTGGAACAATGCCCTGCCATTCCTGGGGATAACTAATCTTTTCAGAAACAACTTTTGGCTTCCTATTGAGTTTTAGAAGAGATCAGGTTGCCATGTAGCCTGAGCTGCCCATCATAAACTGGGTGTTGTCTGATCCACCAAGTGACAAAGTTGGGTGTGCACAGCAGCAACACTCCATCATCAAATGGAGGTGACATGTATGAGACTGGTCTCAAGCACGTCATGATGGCACAACTAAATTACATGATAAAGCGGTTTAAGTGCCCATGGTTCCCACTCTTGTTATATTATTTTTCTCTCCCGGCCTGCATCCATGGCATCATGGAGAGTCTCCCACAATCATTTGACTGAGGAAGAAAAGCCTCAGTCCTACTTTGTGTAGGACTACTTTGTGTATCGTTCTATGAAATATATAGACTTCTCCCAAGAGTGGACATCTGTAGCACTACAGTCCCTTCTGAGACATCCTTGAAGGACAACAATGAAGGGAAATTCATCCAGTGAGTAGAACTTTAAACAGTGTACTTGGTTATTTTTTTTTTTTTTTTAGATGGAGAAAGGGCCAGATGTGTGATTTTATACCAATTCAGGGACTATGGCCAATGATTTGCCTGAATGGTCAGGGACTTGGAAAATTGGTGATAAGAAGTCCAGGAAAAAAGGCCTATGGACAGATTCTCTGAATAGACAGAAAATGTATAGATATTTGAGTCTCACGTGAGTATGATTTTAATAATAAAGTGGATATGATGTCCCATTTTGTTGCTATGATCCTCTTTCCTGTCACTTCCCAATGGATTCATGAACAAAGTGATCATGGTAGCAATGACAGAGGTTATGCATGGATCCAATAACATGGGCTCCTATTCACTGAGTCCAATCTGGCTATAGTCACTGCTAAGTGTGCAGTCTTCCAGCAACAGAGGCCAATACTGAGCCCCTCTAGCACCATACTGCAGGGTCATCAGACTGCTATTTGGTGATAAGTTGGTAACATTTGACTGCTAATCATCATTTCTTATTAGAAAAGACACTTCTTTGGATATAGATTTGACATGCTTGCATGCAATGCTTCTAAAACTACCATCCATGGGCTTACAGAATGCCTTATCCACTGTTATAGTATTTCCACACAGTGTTGCTTCTGACCAAGGAACACACTTCACAACAACAAAGTGCATCAGAGGATCCATACTCATGGGATCCATTGATCATGTTCCCCATCATCCTGCTCTAAATCAGCTACCAATATATTGTACCGTTTTTCCCATAGCCAGGATCCACGGGTCCAAAATTCAAGGGGTAGAAATGGAGGCGACACCACCCATCATTACATCTGACGTTCCAGTAGCAAAAAAAAAATTGTTTTATTTCTGAAATCTTTTTTTTAAGTTTATTTATTTACTTTGAGAAAGAGGGAGAGAGCAACCTGGGGAGGGCAAGAGAGGGTGAGAGAGAGAGAACACGAACTAGGCTCCACCCTACCAGTGTGGAACCCAATGTGGGGCTTGAACTCATGAACCGTGAGATCATGACCCAAGCTGAAATCTAGAGTCTGACATGAAACCGACTGAGCCACGCAGACGCCCCTGTGTTTCTGAAATCTTATGCTCTGCTGTTCTAGCAGACTTAGAACCAAAGGAAGGAATGCTTCCACTAGGAGAGGCAACAATGATTCTACTGGACTCGAAGTTAAGACTGCCTCCCAGTCCCTAGACTCTTCATGCCTCTGAAACTACAGGCAAAGAAGAGAGTTAGTGTACTTATTGAGGTTATTGATTCTAAGGGGAAATTGGACCGCTGCTCCACAGTGGCAATAAAGAAGACCATGGCTGATACACAGATCCCTTAGGTGTTTCTTAGCAGTACCATGCTCATTAAAATCCATGCACAGCTACAACTATCCAATTCATGAAGGACTACTAATGGCTCTGAATCTTCAGGGATGAAGGTTTGGATCACCTTATGAGGCAAAGAAACATAACCAGTTATGGTGTTTGCTTGGAGTAAAGAGAATAAAGAATGGGTAGTGAAAGAATGTAGTTATAAATACCAGCTACAACTATGTGATTAGTTGCAGCAATGAGGATTGTAATTGTTCTGAGTATTTATTCCTGATTGTGTTGTGAATGTTTGCATATATTTTATATATATTTGGAGACCCCTGACTCATACAAAAGTATAGACAAGAAAGATGATAACAAAAAGTTATGAGAGTTAGGACACACACAAAATAATAAATGAAAAAAAAATAGAAAGATGAAATTAATCATTTGAAACCCCTTCAATGAGTACAATGAGCCAAATGAGTCAATCATCTGAAACCCCTTCAATGAGCATTCAAAAAGGTGAATGAAGCAGCATCTTCATACTGATAAAGACACTGACTGACAAATATCATCATCTTTATGTAGATTCTTGTGCTGATAAGAACCTTAATCAAAACTACATAATTAAATAGGGCTTTTTATTATTATGATCCAATTAATGATTTTAGAGAATCATTTAAAACATAGAATTCACAAAAATATCACATCTCACACAAAATACTTTGAAATGACATTTTAAAATTATCACACTTTTATGAGATCCTAGTTAGTCTTACAGAGAACCAAAGGTTGCCTATTTGTTTTCTGTAAACAACTCTTTACAAAAAGACTGTGTGTGTGTGTGTGTGTGTGTGTGTGTGACTTATACCAAAACATTCGATTGTGAAGCCTCTGTTGATCTCATGTTTGCTTCATTAGCATGTAACAAATAAAAATGCAGTGTACCAACTACCTGAAGAAAAGGCAAGAAAGAACAGTCAACTTTATTTTATTTATTTTTTATTGACACTTTATCTTTTCAGAGCAGTTTTTGATGCACAGCAAAACTGAGGGAACCATACAGAACTTTCCCATATACCTCCTCGCTCCACACAAGTAAAACCTCCCCCATTATCAACATTCCCCATCAAAGTGGTACATTTGTTATAGCTGATAAGTCTACATAGACATATGACAATCACCCCAAATCCATAGTTCACATTAGGGTTCATCTGATGTTGTATATTCTATGGTTTAGACAAATATATAATGACATGTATCCATTATTATGGTATCATACAGAATATTTTCACTGACCTAAAAATCCTCTGTGCCCTGCTTATTCATAACCTCTTCTCCCCCCACCACCAACCCTGACAACCACGGTTCTTTTTACTGTCTCCATGGTTTTGCCTTTTTCAGAATGCCATGCAGTTGGAATCATGCCATATAGAGCCTTTTTAAATTGGCTTCTTTCAACTTAGGAATATGTATTTATCATTCCTCCATGTCTTTCCATGGCTTGGTAGTTCACTTCTTATCATGAATAATATTCCATTGTCTGGATGTACCACAATTTGTTTATTTATCCGTCACCTTCTGAAGGACATCTTGGTTGCTTCCAAGTTTTGGGAAGTGTGAATAAAGCTGCTATAAACATTCATGAGTAGGGCTTCGTGTGAATATAAGTTTTTAATTCCTTTCGATAAATACCAAGGAACATGACTGCTGGACTTACAGTATATGAGACCTAACTCCAGGTAAATATTGTGGGGGCTCCCCTATGACTGGGCCTCTCTGGAGATTTTTAACTCTCAGACTTGTCCACACTTGAGCCTCCAGCAATCCATCACTTACAGTTCAGGTTTTCCTACCGCAGAGCTGGTTTCTACTTCACTGGTTTCCACTTGTGAGTCTCTGCTCCAGGAAAAAACAGTTCCCCGTATTTGCCTGTTTTTCTCTCTCCTCTTGGAAGCAGCATTTTGCCCTGTGTCCTCCCCTCTTCCGGATGCAGGAAGATGTTTTAATCTATTCAGATTGTTACTTTCTGTTAGGATGGAGTGGCAACTTCCAAGCTCCTTACAAGCAGAAGAGAACTTCAACTTTATTTTGAAATATAGACAAAGAGAGTTTTAGTTACACATTTTTGGGCAAAATATGTTTGCCTTCAGCGTTCAAGGTGAAAAGTAACGTTCTTCAAAAAAACGTAAACTGCATATGAAATATTAAATTAATCGCTAAAATAATCCGTTTTGCATCAGCATTTGAAAAACCTAAAAATGAAAAAAAATGCCTAACCTTAAACATTTCACTTTAACATCTGCTTTTGTTGCATCCCATAGGTTTTGGAATACTGTGTTTTCTTTTTCTTTTGTTTGGAGACATATTTTGATTTGCCGTTTGATTTCTTGTTTGGCCCACTGCTTTTGCAGTAGTATGTTGTTTAATATTTACATATTAAATATTCAATATTTACATTGTAGGTTTCTCCAGCTTTATTGTTGATCTTCAGTTTTGTACCACTGCGGTTGGAAAATATACTTGGTATGTTTTCAGTCTTCTTAAGTTTGTAATATTTGTTATGTCCCTTTTTATGTGATTTAACCAGGGGATTCTTCTCTTCTGTATGTACTGAAAGAAAATGTGCATTCTATTTTTCTTGGATGGAATGTTTTACATATATCTTTTAGAACAATGTATTCTGAAGTATGCTTCCAGTAAAAAATGTTCTTGTTGAAAAACAAATAACTTTAACCTGAGGGTACTTGTTTAATGTTTATTTATTTTTTGAGAGAGAGACAAAGACAGAGCATGAGTGGGGGAAGGACAGAGAGAGAGGGAGATACAGAATCCGGAGCAGGCTCCAGGTTCCAAGTTGTCAGCACAGAGCCGGACACAAGGCTCAAGCCCAGGAACCAAGAGATTATGACCTAGGCAGAAGTCAGATGCTCAACCAGTTGAGCCACCCAGGCACCCCTGATGGTACTTGTTTAAAAAAAGCATATCAGAGTGGAGGTGAATGGGGGGATGGGTGAAACGGGTGAAGGGGATTAAGAGTACACTTATCATGATGAGCACTAATACAGAATTGTTGGATCACCATATTGAACACCTGAAACTAATATAACACGATGTCAACTACACTGAAATTAAAATTAAAAATCTTAATAAAAAGGGGGGAGAATGAACTAAAAACATATTCTCATATGAAAAAAATACAAATTCTTAGGATTAATTTAAATTATGAGATCGTGTGTATAAGATAATGACCTAAATAAACGAGAAATTTATTGTTACTCATAGCTGTAAATTTTATGTCATTTGATAAATGTCAACCATTGTCAATTACTGTGCCTTACTATTATGAAGGAAAACCCTCCAAGTTATTTTTTTGACTGTTTGATCACTGGAATATCAGTAATTGTAATATACCTTTGAATAACATTCATAGGCTGCTATATGACAATGTAACTTTTAAGAGCTGCAAGCATTCCATAAAAACATGACTAAATGTATCGATTATGTGCCATGGGCACCTCCTAACCTTGATGTCATTTAAAAAAAAAAAAAGCTACTGCCATGGTTCCAGAAATACTGCTTTCGTATTTTGCTACAATTACCAGTTTTCTCTTTGGTTTATCTTAAATATAGTTGACAACTTGGGTTTTTCTCTAAAGAGAAAGTCTGCTCCTTATTATAAACTTGTAAATATATTTTTGAAGCTTGAAAGTAAAACCAGAACATGAGCAAAATGTGAAAATGTATTTAAAAGTTGATAAAGGTTAAGTGTGCTATTTTGATTACAATTTGGAATGCTTAGCAAAACAAAAGAGAAATGACAGATTCTTGACTTGGGCATATTTGAAGGTATCTTCTTTTATCAGTTTAAAATGTATTTATTAAAAATGAGAGAAAATTCAAATAAAAATGAAATTATAAAACAAAATGATAGGGATGCACAATAAAGCCAGTAGCAGTCATGCTTATAATCTAGAAGTGAATTGTGACAAATATTTTTAGATCAATATTAAAAGTAGCAATTGAAAAGGAAGAGTGTAAATAGTTGATAGGTCTTTGATTAGATGATGATCAGTTACTGAAGAGAAATGAATCATATGAATTCATTTGAGAAACTGATAATAAAAATAATGTAAAACTTATAGTGTGCTACTATAGTCAGAGTATGGAATATTTAAGAAACAACCATATGACTTACAAGATTATGCCTTATATAGGAAGAAACTTGATAGATGTTTTCCCAATTTGACAGTGATCATAAAAACTTACATGACATTAACTAACAACAAGTTGTGAGATTGAAATATTTCTAACAGAAGTATTTTTCTATTATCTTTATAATAAGTGCTATTAAAATTATTGTTCTTTAAACTTTTTTTAATGTTTTATTTATTTTTGTGAGAGAGAGAGACAGAGAATGAGTGGGGGAAGGGCAGAGAGGGAGACACAGAATCTGAAACAGGCTCCAGGCTCTGAGCTGTCAGCACAAAGCCTGACGTGGGCCTTGAACTCGGGAACAATGAGATCGTGACCTAGGCTGACATTGGACGCATAACCAGCTAAGCCACTCAGGTGCCCTTAAAAACTATTGTTACATTAAGAGGCAATCAAAGTATACGCAACCAAAAATGTAAGATAAAAAAGTGTTATTAAAAGACTGTCAGACCACTAAGTCTTGCACAACATAAGTTCCTAGACACTCTTGGTAAAGTGGATTTAGATAATAGAGTTTCTTTAGATTACTCATTGGCTAAACAAAGAAGAGTCTGTGCCATGGCAAATACCTCTTACTCTACCATGACGGATGTGTCTGGTATTAAAGCGAACATAAGAAATTTACAAATAAGCCACTGGGCTAAAATACATTAATGCTCCTTCAGGTACATCCTTTGATTTATTTGATACCAACTGGCTTGGTTCATGGGAGCCTTGGCTAAAGAGTATACTTCGATCTCTCAGTCTTATCACCCTAATGGTCATAGCTGTAGTCCCCGGGTGCACTATTTTCTCTCAAAGGTCTTTGGGGAATTCTATTGTGAGTAAACAGGAATTTACTATAAACGATATTCCTAGTTTATATTTAGCCTTTGCACAAGATGGATTCCATGTCATCTTTTCCTTCATTAAAAAAGAAAATGATCCTTTTTAAACCTTACTTTTTAAAATATTTTGTCTCTATGTTCAATATTTAGTTGTTCTCATATGGAACTTGCATTTCTTTATAAAGGAATATTTTTCTAATTTATCGATATAAGCAGGAATCCTTTTCTGCTTTTCATGATGTTACCTCTGTGTAATATTAAAATATGCAAAAATCTTTTTAACCAAAGATTCTAGAATAATGTTGGTTTTCTTCAGTCAGTGTTTTCCAATCTGTTCAGCAATGTTACTGGGATACTGATCAGAATATTTATTAAATCAGTAGACACATGCCTCATAGGACCCTTTAAAACTGATTTTATCCTACCATAGGCAAAGAGCATTACTTTTACATTTCCTATGCCATAAAATGTATTTACACAACACTAATCTATTTAATTGCACATATTATATCAAAAAATATATGCTTTCTCTACCTAGGTACTAAAAAAAGTTTACTTCCAAATGTTTCACTACTAGTCTTTTATGAACATTTGTTGACTATATATTTTTTATAGAGAAAGATACAGGAATAGTTATCTTCTGTAGTAGTTTCCTGTTGACACAACAACAAATTACCAAAAATTTGGTGAAATCTTTAAAATTGCATGTGGATGCAATTTTAAAGATTTCACCAAATTTTTGGTAATTTGTTGTATGGAAACCAATTTGTCAATAAATTTCATATATATAAAAAAAAATTGCATCCACATATTATCTTTCAGTTTCAATGGTTTGAAAGTCCAGGGAATGTGTGGCTCAGCTAGTTCTTTGTACTGGGTTTCACAAGGCAATATCAACGGTTGGAAGACTGTGTTCCTTCATGGAAGGTTAAGTAATGAATGCACTTCCAAACTCACTTAGGTTTGGCAGATTCCGTTCCACTGGCGATGTTTTACTTTTCATCAAAATTCCATAATGTCTGACATTAGAAAATGGCTGGATTCTCCTACCTGCTTGTGAAAAACTCTACTATACACTTATGAACTAACTAGCAAGAAAAGGCAAATAACACATTGAAATTATTATTAATATACTTTTGATCTTATGGATCCCCTGAATGGGGCTCCGGGTTCCCTAAGAGTCCGAAGAAAATACTTTGAAAAGCATTATTCTAGAGGACCAATAGAAAAAAAAAAGATTATTTAATAGAGTGACAAGTAAGGAGGAGGATCATACAAAGTGTACATTTTTAACTAAGTACCCAGATTACCATGTTATGGAGGGCGTCATTCTCAACATAAAATGGTCCTTCCCAATTCTGGGCAAGAGAAGAAAGGACAATAATAAACTGAAGCATGTATTTTAATTTATGTTAGAGTAAACCTAGTGAATTCTAATTTCGTAACAAGTATTTGTGTGTGGAAATGTATCGAGGTCTTATTTCCTTGATTTTTACCAACCTATTCTTAGGTGTCTGACCTGTAGTTTGGAGATGGTGATGATCTTAGGCTTTCAAACTTGTTTAAAACTACTCTCTCTAAAATTCATTATGGCAGGAGTCAGATTTTCCATTAGTGGCTGGTGTAAGCTGCCACCTACCTTCTATTTGAAATAAGTTGTCCATGATTTTCTTTGATGAAGCTTAAGAACATTTCTTTGCAAAAACAGAGGAAAATTATTGAGCGGCTGGACATGATATTTTTAGTGGATGTGTCCTTCAAATAATTTTCTTCATGATTACTGATAAACTGTTCTCTGCCTTCAGCTCAATTAGTTAAAGTTCTGTTAGAGTATTTAGTTCCTAAATATGATTACCTAAATCCTAAGCGAGGGAAAAGGAATAAAGAATACAATGCCTATATACATTTCATTTCAATGTTTTTCCACTCATATCACTAGTGTTTCACAATTTATTTTATTTTTACCTATAATAGAGTGTCTTGTGAATTTTTTATTTACCTAACCTCCGAATTCTGTGCTTTCCTGAATGCTTTATAAACTAGAAAATTAGGAATTGCCTAGCATCTTTTGTGAATTATTAAAAAAAAATTGTTGCTCTCATTCAGAGCAGATGGGAAAAGAGCAACTCATTAGGAAATGTGCACAGAAATAGCACATGATGTTGGACAAAATATGTTCCAGAAAGTAAAGACAATCAATTACTCTTTTGATGTTACATTTAACTCCTTCTCCATTCATTTTCATTGATTCATCAGTCATTTACTTATTTTTTAATAGCTCTTATATACTAACAGCTCCAGGTCAGGCACTAGGCTGGGCACTGAGATTATATCTGTGCAACTTAAATCTAGTCTAAAGGCATTCTAAAGCAGAGTATTTTATTTTTATTACCTTTTTGAAAGCTTTTTTAAAAGCAGTTTTAGTTTTATAGCAATATTGAGAGAAAGGTAAAGAGATTTCCCCTCCCACAGAACATGCATGGCCTCCACCATTATTACATTTCCCACCACAGTGACACATTTGTTACAGATGATGAATCTACACTGACACATCATTGTACCCAAAGTCCATAGTTTACATTACCATTAAATCTTAAAGTGGTACATTCTATGGGTTTGGACAACTGTATAATTTCATATATCCACTCTTATAGTATCATAGAGAGTAGTTTCACTACCCTAAAGATCCTCTGTGCTCTGCCTATTCATCCCTCCCCCTCTCCCCACCCTAATCCCTGGTGAGCACTGTTCTTTTCACTGTCTTTTCCAGAATATCATACAGTCGGAATCACATAGTATGTAGTCTTTTCAGATTGGCTTCTTTACTTACTAATATACACTGAGACTTCTTCCATGTTCTTTCAGGGCTTGATTGCTCATTTCTATTTAGCACTGAATAATACTTCATTGTTTAAATATACCATAGTTTATTTATTTATTCATCTACTGAGAGACATCTTGGTTGCTCCAAGTTTTAGCAGTGATGAATAAAGTTACTATCAATATCTATGTACAGGCTTTTGTGTGGACATAAGTCTTCAACTCCTTTAAATAAATATCAAGTAACACGACTGCTGAATTGTATGGTATGAGTATCTTAAAAAACCACCAAACTGTCTTCCAAAGTGGTTGTGCCATTTTACACTCCCACCAACAGTGAATCAGAGTTCCTATTATTCCACATCCATGCCATCATTTGGTGTTGTCAATATTCCAGATTTTAGCCGTTTTAATAGGAGTGTAGTGGTTTTTCATTATACTTTGAATTTGCATTTTCCTGATGATACATGATGTAGAGCATCTTTTGATATTTATACGCATATGAATATCTCCTTTGCTGAGGTGTCTGTTAAGGTCTTTGGCATATTATTTAATTAGGTTTCTGTTTTTTGATTGTTGACATTTAAGAGTTCTTTGTATATTTTGGAGAACAGTCCTCTATCAGATAGATGTCTTTTGCAAATATATTCTTCCAGTAGGTGGCTTGTCTTTTTATTCTCTTGACATTGTCTTTCAAAAAGCAGAAGTCTTTAATTTTAAGGAATTCGAGCTTACCAATTTTTCTTTCAAGGATTGTACTCTTGCCATTGTATCAAAAGTCATCATGAAGCCCAAAGTCAAGCAGATATTCTCTTACAGTTTTGCATTTTACATTTAGGTCTGTGATCCATTTTAAGTTACTTTTTGTGAAGGGTGTAAGGTTTATATCCAGATAGATTTTTCTTTCTTTTCTTTCTTTTGTTTTTTTTTTTAATTTTTTTTTCAACGTTTATTTATTTTTTGGGACAGAGAGAGACAGAGCATGAACGGGGGAGGGGCAACGAGAGAGGGAGACACAGAATCGGAAACAGGCTCCAGGCTCTGAGCCATCAGCCCAGAGCCCGACGCGGGGCTCGAACTCACAGACCACGAGATCGTGACCTGGCTGAAGTCGGACGCCCAACCGACTGCGCCACCCAGGCGCCCCTCTTTCTTTTGTTTTTAAATATGAATTCCATTTGTGTCAGAACCATTTGTCAAAAATATTTACCTTTGCTCCATTATACTGCTTTTGCTTCTTTGTCAAAGATAAGCTGATTATATTCAGATAGGACTACTTTGGGGTCTCACTCAATTCCATTGATCCATTTGTCTATTTTTTTCACCAAAACCACACAGTCTTGATTACTATAACTTCATAGTAATCTTGAAGTAGGGTAGTTTCAGTCTTACAACTTCATTCTTCTTCAAACTTATGTTGGCTGTTCTGGGTCTTTTGCCTCTCCATATAAAATTTAGAATCAGTTTGTTGGTATCCAAAAAAGTTGCTTGCTAGGATTTTGGATTTTGATTGGGAATGCATTGAATCTATACATCGAATTGGTCAAAGAAAGAACTAACATCTTGACAATACTGAGAATTCACTACCCAGGGTTTTTTTGTTTGTTTGTTTTGAATAAGTATTTGTCGATGGGCATACACATTTCCTTTCACTTAAAGTGTCTTCTCTGGGGTCACCTGGGTGGTTCAGTTGGTTAAGTCTCCAACTCTTGATTTCAGCTCAGGTCATGATCTCACAGTTCATGAGTTTGAGCCCCACATCGGACTCCGTACTGACAACGTGGAGCCTGATTGGGATTCTCTCTCTCTCTCTCTCTCTCTCTCTCTCTCTCTCTCATAAATAAATAAATAAATAAACAAACAAACAAATAAATAAATAAATAAGTAAAGTGTGATCTCTGGATCAGCAGCATTGGCATCATCCAGGAGCTTGTTAGAAATGCAGAATCTCCTACCCCACAACAGATCTATTGAATTAGAATCTGAATTTCAAAAAATTCCTCCAAATCATTTGTATGTTAAATTTGAGAAGCACTAGGTTAGGTCAGCATGAGCTTATGACCCTTTTGTCACTGGCCCAGACATGTATCTGACCCCCAATTCACACAGTACTTTAGTTGGTGAAGTAAATATATTATAGAAAGGTGTCTTTAGCTGTTTGCATTGTACGGGGGCAGGTGTGCAAACAAAAAATGCAAAGGGAAAGACACAACTTTTGTGGGAGCATTGTCTAGGGAGACACAAATTCTTCGGTGAGAGAAACAGTTGGAAAAGATTTCATAGATGTGGCATTTGAGCTAGAACTATAAGAATAGAAAGAAGCATGAAAGCATTTCCTGGGCAAGGGCAGAGAAACATGACAGATCATGGAGTATTTGGAGAATACCAATCATTATAATAAAAGTGGGTCTTAGCCTGAACAGCAGGCTGAATAGGATGAAGTAGCCAGAAATAAAAGTGAGAGATACAGCTTAGGATCCTATCAATGTATGCTAGGCTAACAAGAAAGTTATAGGAAAAGTTTGTAAACAGACCAGTGGCATCATATTGGAACTCTGAATCAAATGAATAGAAGGAGGAATGTTAACTTCGTGGATAATTAATATTATGCAGTGTATAAAGCAATATACTGAATACTTTGACAACACTGAAAACTCTTTTACATAGAGAAGATACACAGCAAGGTTTAGAGCTTAGTTTAGATTATATGATGTGTTAGTTTACAGCTTCAACTCCCCAGTTGCCAACTCCCTGTTGCCAAGCATGAAATATTAGGGAGGACCCAGGACTGTCCACATCCAGTTTCAATACTATAACATAATTGATCATTTCACTTCACGTTTCCTTCTTCTTGAGAAAGCCACACACCTATTTAGATGCAGTATTTAAAATACTATCCCATTTTGGCTTGACCTTACTTGTGGAATTCTCAAATTCAGAGTCAGTACTCTGCATTACGCTATGTGTGTAAAATCTACTAATAATAGAAATATGATATGACAGAGGGATGATACATTGATCTTATTAGATAATATTCCCAAGAATCAGTTATATAGTCATTTAGGAAGGTTTTCAGGGTTTATGATATTCTGGGAATACATACATTTTTAAAAACTCAAAACTTGGGGCACCTGGGTGGCTCAGTCATTTGAGTGTCCGACTTTGGCTCAGTTCATGATTTCATGGTTCGTGAGTTCGCACCCCATACCGGGCTTGAGGCTGTCAGCCAGTCACAGCAAAGCCTGCTTTGGATCCTCTGTCCTCCTCTGCTTGCCCCTCCTCCACTTGTGCCCTTCCCGCCTCCAAAAATATTCAAAGTGTGCATCTATTGGAGGCCTGACACTGAGTTAGTCCTTTTTACATAAATCGTTTTTATGAACCTTAAGATTCTGCTGCACAAAGCAAAACTACAGTGAGGCATCACATTATACCTGTCAGAATGGCAAAAGTAAAAAAGATAAGAAATAACAGTGTTGATGAGGACACAAAGAAAAGGGAACCTTCATGCACTGCTGGTATGAACGTAAATTGGTTCAGACACTGTGAAAAACAGTATGAAGGTCCATCAAAAAGGTAAAAATAGAAATATCATATGACTTAATAATTTCACTATTGTATATTTACACCCTCTCCCCAAGAAGAACACTATTTCAAAAAGATATGTGCACTCCTATGTTTATTGCAGCATTATTTACAATAGCCAAGATATGGAAACAATATACGTCCACTGATGGATGAATGGAAGATATGGTATGGACACACACACACACACACAGACACACACACGCAGAGGAATATTATGCAGTCATAAAAAAGGATGAGATTGTGCCACTTGTGACAACATGGATGGACCTAGAGGGTATTATGCTAAAGGAAATATGTCTGACTGAGAAAGACAAATATCGTATGATTTCACTCATACGTTGAATCTAAGACCAAAACAAACAAATGAATACACAAACAAAAAGCAGAATCAGACCTATAATATTAACACAGAAACTGATGGTTGCCAGAGGGGTGGGAAATAAAGGGATGGGCAAAATGAGTAAACAGGAGTAGAAGATACAGGCTTCCAATTATGGAATGAATAAACCCTGAGGATAAAAGGCACAGCACAGGGAAATGTAGTCATTGAGATTGTAATGGCACTGTGTGTTGACAGACAGTAGCTACACCTGTGGGGAACATGGCATAATTATTGAGGAGTTGAGTCACTATGTTGTACCCCTGCAACTAGTGTAACATTGTGTGTCGACTTTCCAATAAAAGTTTGGAAGGAAAAAAAGACTTTGCTGTAAAGAAGATTTTGTCAAATCCATTTTCATGTTTCAGGAAAACAAGACTCAAAGATATTTCATTTCTGCTCAAAAATAAATAAAGTTCACGGCTGATATGTCTGAAATGTTATGACAATGATGTATAGCTAACCTCCAGTCCTATTTCTCTCTCCCACTGGAAATAATATCGAACTCCATTGCTTAGACTCTATTGCAGTAAGGGGTGGCATATGAATGGCTTCTCATTGCTGAATGCCAGTGAAAATGACACACAGAACCTCTAAAGGCAGCTTGTAAATTCTGGAATCTCCATTCATATTTCCCTTCCACTAGGTGATTTTTGACTCCCAAGCTGACTTTAGAAGGCATTAATTGAAGGTGATAACACCTTCCATAACCTGCAACCTTATAGGACTTGCATGGAAATACACTCTCTCACCCCTTTCTTGGTCAGCAACATCAGATTGGATTTTATAGCAACAAAAGTAAACAAACACGCTTTCATAATAGAAAGTCACTGAGATTCCAAGAGTTCTGTCTTATGTCAACAAACATCACCCTGCCTTGAACTGCTCATAAGAAGGCCTGAACCGTGGAGGTGTGGTTTGGAGACTGAAGTTGTCAGGGAACAATCTGTGAGCAACATGTTGGGTCCAATGCTGGAACAAAATTTGAAAGAGGCCAATGAACATCAATGATGAAGGCAACGAGATCTTGTAGGATCCTGAAATTGGTTTTTCTTTTGCCCAGGGCTCATCTAACTGATAGGGTTATGAGGATTTACACAAGTTATTGTATCTTTATACCAATAAGATTATGTTCTTAGAGTGAGAAGAAGGTTCTGAATTACTACAAATTAGTGAATCCCTCCTACTGGTAATATAATGAGTTTCTGTGTACTTTGTTATTTTGCAAAACGTGCAAAATCGCTATATGAAATTTTAGATGCTGTGTATGTGAATTAGTATTCCAAGATGTCTCAAGACAGTTGATTTAGCTCTGAATCCTCTGCCAGATTTAAGATTCTAGCTTCATACGCTCACGTGCCTCAAATGTTTAAAGCAAAGCAGCAGCAAAATGAAAGAAAGCAACCATCTTTAGTCCACAAAATATAAATGAGGAGATTGGAGTTTCCTTGAAAGAAAGATGTGAGTAACATTCAATAATAAAGCAAGTTCCCCTTTGCCTGTTCTCATTCTCAGAATCCTGTTTGTTCCCCCTCACCTTCTTCACTACATATATGCTCTTGTATTAAGTTTAAGGCTTCAAAAAACCCTGCTTATTTTAATAATATTTACCACTAGAGGGCATTTTCCTCCCATATTAAACTCTTCGTCCCTGTCTTTTTTTTTTTTTTTTTTAAACTGGAGGTACTGAGTATACTTTATTAACTTGCAAAGATAAAATATTTCAGATCAATAAATTAACTCAAATTATTAAGAACATATATTCTTTATGGCTCATAGTGTAAGCATCTATAGTGTAAGATTCTATAGTTAAACTAGCTGGAATTTAAAACATTGATCCAACAAACTGTTTTCCAGTTTAGATTATGTATCAATATATCAATACACTCACATACATACATATATAGGGCTTTGTAAACCATTTAAATGATATAAAATAAACTTAGTGGCCACAAACCATGCCTCTTATTGTATTTTAGTTATCTAAATGTGTATTTGAAAAGATTTGTTAAAAGAAAGATGATTTTTAGTTAGGTTAAAAAATGAAGTCTTTTTCCATCGAAGAGGACAAAGTAAATGGTCACAGCAAAGCTGTCTCATGGCTTGAGTTGCTGTTTGCATTCTCCTGGAAGCCCACTCCACGGTGGAGTCACCCTGCAAGATGTTCACGAGGGAACACCACTGTGTTCGTCACCCGTGGAAGGTAAGGTGAGGAAGCAGGATTGGGCAAAGACTCAATTCATATCCTTCACAGGACGGCAAAAGTCAGTCCTGTCCGATGCTCTGGAGCTAAGAATGGTCCATTAGATTTGTCCAGAGTTAGGCTGAAATGGCCCGTCTTTGTATTCCTTATCCACCAGTTGTTGGATGTGGACCATGGAGGGGACTAGAGCAGTTAAAGAGTCAGTATGTGCAGCTGAGGAATTCCTAAAGAGGTTAAAGGTCAAATACGGGCTAAGTCCTTCTGGGAAGGGAGATCTGGGAAGTGCTTGGCTATGTCTACCACAGCTTAGTTCTATGGAGAATTTATACGAACTTCTGATTAAGTGGGGGCTCTGGAATCGGTAAGTGTAGCCAGGAACAAAAATGCATTTTGTAGACCAAGTAGTAGTTTTTCAATGTAGTGATTAAAAAATAGTAATAACATGTCAGTGTTTAGCGCATACTGTTAAAATTACAGGTCAGAAATTGAGAGAAAGATGTGAAGTTCCTTTGCATACGTGAGTGATGTTTTACTTGGAACAAAGAATTTATTTAAGTAATTCAACATGAGGAACGCCTGGGTGGCTCAGTTTGTTAGGCGTCTGACTTCGGCTCAGGTCGTGATCTCATGGGTTTGTGTGTTCGAGCCCATGAGCCCACGTTGGGGCTTGGGATTCTCTCTCTCCTTCCATCTCTGCTCCTCCCCCGCTTGCACTCTCTTTCTCAAAATAAGTAAACTTAAAAAAAATGAAAAAAATTCAACATTAATAAAGCTATTATGTTTGCTCTAATTGAAAATATTGATATTAATGTCCTTGAGTAGAGAAAATTATGTTTCACTTGCCAAGAATTTCCAGATTATTGAATAGATAACTTACCAGAAGGCATTTACAAGAACATATAAATAACAAGTTAGGAAAAGAAAACTTAACTGTAAAATTAGAACTTTTCTGTCAAAAGACATCTCTTTGTCCTTTTTCCCCCTTATACACACTTTACTTTTTAGAGTGCATTTTTCCTTTATTTTATGAAATTGAGAGTGGAATGAAATCCTGAGAAATAAATGATATTTTCAACAATTTCTGTATGTCAGCTTCAAATAACTGAATACTCTTTGTTGACTTTGTTCACTAGGAAGGCCTTCTGTACGTTCATGATCTCAGCTACCAGAAGATGGCACTCTTGTTCCTCAGCAGTGAAGCTGGAGGCTTTGAAGCTGTCAGGAGTATCAGTCACCTATCTCTCCATGAAAGAAATATAATAAAGAAGGCGCCTTCACCCTGTTTATCTGAACCGATTGAGATTCTTTATGTGCAGGTGCAACTAATCCTTTCAAGATGTAATGAAGCTCAATAAATCCTCCTTCTGCAATATCTTCACTAGTCTTTGGAACTGATTTTGCTTTTTGTGAGAGGCCAAGTGCAGAATGGCTTCGCACAATGCCGTGTGTTTAAGCAATAAGGAGACTGCCCCATTGTCTTGTGTCAAGCTGCCTGGGATGCAATTTCCTTTTTCCTGTTCTCAAAATTAGCTGATGAGAGCAAGTTCCCCAGGTGAGCATAAGTTCTCCAGGTTTCTTTTTTTTTCCCCCTGAAAAGTAGGCGACCAAAGAATCATGCCTTCACTAGCTGTTATTCTCAACTTTATGTGCTAGCAAATTCACATGGTCACAATATATGATCCTATATCTCCATCACTGCTTCTTATTAGTAGAACAAAGTACTTCCCTCCTATTCATTTTCCTTTTAGTGATTTGTAAATAATGAAGTTATACATTGGATGTGTTCAGAATTATCATAAACATTAAGATCACTAGCATGCAAATGTATATATATGTGTATGTATATGTATACTTACATTTTATATATATGCCTGTGTGTGTGTGTGTGTGTGTGTGTGTAATTAATTTCTTTGTTTACTTATGTAATACACAACACCTTGCCTTTTGGACTTGATAGCCAGTAACCATCGTTTCAAGCTAGCATTTTTTTTGTCATTTTGTAAGAAATTTCAAATAAGGTGTGGTTAATAAGAAACACTACTGCTATTTAGCTATGTGCTTCTGTGAGAAGTTGTGTAGATAACAAACAGGACTTTTCTGAGTTATTCATAGCTTGGGAGAATTACAGTAATATCGACGGATAAGCTATGGGTCTCACCCCTTCACTCTCGGTTTTGAAAACCAGTAGCTGGCAATGAGAGTGAATAAAAAGCCAATGCAGAGGAGGCCTGCTACTCAGGACAATTATTTCGTGCTGATATTTCCTTCTTTCTGTATTCTTCAGCTTTTCCACTGCCGCTTCATTGGTACTAAAACACGCTACTGTGACCCAGCTGAGTGAGACGTCGGAATGACATGGTGTGCCTACCCCAAGTTTTCCCCTCTGTGACCATATGCCAGTTGTTGAAGGACTAAGCAAACAAAATACATTTCTCCAAAAAAACAAACAGGTCTTTTAAAATCCTCAGTCAGATTGAGTCCATTTCCAGCTTCTTTTAAGATCTTTCAACATTTTCAAGTTGCGTATAAAATTAAAATCCACATAAATCCTTATGTCACATGCATTTTGATTTTCTCTTTAATCGGTCTCCTACCCTTCTACCCACAGCCCATTGAACTCCAGGGGCACCAGCCTAACTTTGTTTCCTGGAATACAGCATGCTTGTTACAGCCTTAGTATCTTTACTGTAACCATTTCTTCTATCTGAGCATTCTTAGTGCTCATTTTTTGTTTTGTTTTGTGGCTAGCTCTTTATTTTCATTCAGATCCCAGAATCAATGTCATTCATTGACTTTCTATCATTCCATTCTCTTTTTAATTCTTCATCACTGCTGTATTAGTTTCCTAGGACCAACCACCATTTTAAACAAATTATCGCAAACTAGATATTCTGTTCTGGAGACCAGAAGTCCGAAGCCGAGCTGCTACAGGGGTTATGTTTTCTACAGATGTTCCGGTGGGAGCCTCCTGCCTTTCGTCTTCTAGCGTCTAGTGCCTTCTCACATTCTTTGTCTTGTGGAAGCACCACTCAATCTTGGCCTCTTTCCATCTTCATAGAGAGACTTTGTGTCTCTGTGTATCTCCTCCTCTTCTTATAGGGATGATAGTCATTTGATTCAGGGCCACTGCAATCCAGTATGACCTCTGCAAAAGTCCAATCCAAACAAGTTCTCATTTCTGAGGTTCTGGTTAGACATGGATTTGGAGGGACATTGTTAAACCCGCTGTACTCACTATTTGATATTTTTCTTGATTATGTATTGATTTCTTTATTGTTCTCTTCATCCCATCCACCAGTAGAATGCCAGCTCCCTGACACAAGAAACATTGTCTATCTATCTATATATACAATGGGAATTTACTAAATTTTTAACAAGTAAATGAAGAAGCGATGATTGCAATCTTTGTAGCTGAGGCTCTCAAACACATGCCATTTGAGGCATATCACTAATTCCTCTTGTTCTGATTCCAGGCAAAATGAAAATCTCCCTCTGCATGCTTTCTCTGTCATTCACAGTTTCTGATTGTAAATTAATAAGTTGTCCATCTGCTTTCCATATTGTATTTTGCAGTCTGGAGTCAGTATCCCCGAGTATATCGGTTCTTGAAATGTGGCAGATCACGTTTCTGAGTATGTAAGGACCAGACATTGGAACTTGCTGAATACAAGAAGGGAATTCTATTTTATGTGGCCTTTGTTTGGTTAATCTTTAGGATATCCCTGGAGATCCTCTAACCCAACACAGCCTGTCTTTATTCAAACCTCTCTCTCTCCCAATAAAAGTCAGTGGTAATAGAGGAAAACTGGCAGAAGATAAAGATAATATCGGAAATTCTATAAAAACCTTTGAATATCAAAATAGGCACCAAAGATGCAATCCTTCCTTTGGCTGTATGAGAGTATATAGGTGTTTTAAATTCCTATCACAGAAGATTTCATGTTTAGCTGCACATTAATAACACGTGGGAGCTTTTAAAAATTCTGATCCCCAGGTAGGACCCTGGACCAAATATGTGATAATATCTGACACTCAAATACTGAGGTCTCAACATTCTTTGAAGAGATTCCAGTGCAACAGTGGTTGAGAATCACTGCTCTCTTTGATCTGGTTTTTCTGATTGCTGTTTCTCTTTCATGGGGGTGATTCTCCAAAGATGCCCTGTGGTCTATCAAAGAGTTCTTATCTGTAGTTCAGCTTCTCTTTCAGGTGTTTAGCTCTTTTAGATTCTGAAGTCTATCTGAGGGCAGAATGCTCAAACTACAACTGGCCTTTCTACTACTCACAGTTTTCAATGATTCTGGCAGAGAGGCAAGACTAACCTCAGAAAGAAATGTTTCTGCTCTTCTGTTCTGGACTTTCTGCCTCCCCCACCCCCACCTCCCACTGCTTTTCTCCAGCATTGCCAGCCACCTAGAACATCATCTTTTTTTCCAACCCCGGAAGACAAACACCAATACTATAACTTGTCTTGGTGAAGACAGATGTGCCATGTGGGATGGGGCAGAGGGGTGGCAAATGGGCTTAGGCTAGCAGATAGACTATTTCTTTTGTGGGACTTCAATTAATCCTACTAATGTTACTTTAGCTCCCTCTCACTCCAGGAACCCCTCATGGAATTTCTCAGGTTTCAGTCCTATCATGTTTTAAAAACCCTACTCCGCCAAAGTTTGATAAGCTGACATTCTTCTACTTGATCAAAGTTTGTCTCTTTGCAGTCTATCAGAAATAGCTGATCTTGGGGTACCTGGGTGGTTCAGTCAGCTATGTGTCCAACTCCTAATTTGGCTCAGGTCATGATCTCACGTTTCGTGAGTTCAAGCCCCGTATCCAACTCTGTGCTGACGTTGTGCTGTCTGCTTGGGATTCTCTCTCTCTCTCTCTCTCTCTCTCTGCCCCTCCGCTGCTCTATTTCTCTCAAAATAAAAAAAAAATAACTTGGGGCACCTGGGTGGCTCAGTCAGTTGAGCATCTGATTCTAGATTTCAGCTCCAGTCATGATCTCACAGTTTGTGAGTTTGAGCACCACATTGGGCTCTACACTGACAGCATGGAGCCTGCTTAGGATTCTCTATATTTCTCTCTCTCCCTCTCTCTCTGCCCCTCTCCCACGCTCTCTCACTCCATCAAAAATAAATGAACATTAAAAAAAAATAACTGACCTTCTGGAACTTTGCTTCCCATTTCTGCACATGCTCTTCATTTATTCAATTAAAAAAAATATATGTGTGTGTGTGTGTGTGTGTGTGTGTGCGCAGTTCTAGGGTATAATGTTAGGCAAGAAAAATATAACTGTGTTCAATATGCCTTTCTGTCCAATGCTATAGTATAATATCAAGTTATTTACACTTGCTACTATGTCATATATATACAAACACATACATACACACACATTTTTCATTCATACTCAAAGATGGCACTATTGATTCTAATATACTTGTTAAGAAAATTTAACATGTGTCTGGTAGTACTTTAACTTTAAATAAATCAATTAAACATGTGTTGAGTACTTACTACTATGTGTCTAGAACCAAACTAGGAGCTACAGATATAAAGATAAATAGGACACGCTTGTTTTCCTCTCAAAAAGCTCACCATCTGGTTAAGATGCCAGTCTGATAAAAATATAGAGTATATCTCTACATAGATATATAATATAATGAGTACTAGAATAGGAGCATATTTGGGAAGTTGTCTGAGGATAAGCAAAGATAAAATAAATAAAATGACCTATGCCTTTGAAGGATCAAGATTTTATTTGTCATTGTTTTTTTGGTTTGCACTGTCAGTTTTCCTCGGTGTTCTTCACTGGAGATCAGGGCCTGTCTTACTGGGAGGACAGTGGTGCTTTGGTTAAGGCTTCACAGTTTGAGTCACTCGGCTTCCTATGGTCATGGCTTTCTGAGCACACAACCCTTTCTGTTGGTTTTTAATTTTTTATACAACCTGACATTGACTCTGCCTCTTTGTCTTTTGAGCTGTATGAAATCGTTCCTTCAAATATGTCACTGTATCTTAACCAAGTGTCAGACTGAACTACTTGTTGCCATTGTTTTGCTGGAGACAAATCTAGGTGGCAGGTGCATTTCCTCAACACCTGTATTGTATTATTTTCTGCCTGGGCTCGCAATATTTGATTTTAGAAATCATCTTGTTACTGCTTTTCTTCATATACACCTGGCCCAAAATAGCTTGAATAGAGTCCCAATTACATAGAACTAGAATGGATTTTCCTCAGCCAGATCTTAGAGGATCATGCTTGCATTTTCTCATGTGTGGCATAGACATTTCATGCTTCTGTTTTTTAAGAAGAGAAATACATGTTAAAAGATGATTAAAATTTCATTATATGGAAGTATTAAGTTGCAGTTTCCTTTTTTACCTATTAGAGAATTTGGGATATTAACTAGCTGGTAGCTTTCAGAAAAGTGGAAATCATTCTGTATAAAATTGTTTTAGGTTGATATGTTTTCCTGACATTTCACATATCTTTACAGAAGTTTTATTTGATATTCTACAATACTTCTGAGATTATTTTCTGCATATTTTTGCATAAATATTTAATATAACTCTCTTTTCCTATTATCTCACTGCATTTAATTTGTTATAAATGTGATCAAGGTAATAAAAACTAATTAATATAAGGTAGTAATAAAAATTGAGAGGTGGTTGAAATAGTGTGAATTGAAAAATTTATCCAGATAGTTTATTCCAGATCGAGCCTTTGCCCCAGTACACCAGAGAGTATATTTTTCATTATATAGCTAACTGAAATGTATACCTGGTTAATTATCAGAGTTGGTTTAGTTAGCAATGAATAAGAAGCACAGAATCTTTAAAGGAAACAAGTGTTAAATGCTTTGGAGAAAAAAAATTCACCATATTTAAAACAGAATTTTGTTATATCCTAATGGGAAAGTCTTTTTTTTTTTTTAAGTTTGATTTTACTTTTAAAATATTAGGTGCTCTAATAATATATAATTAAGATTAATAGTCTTCTCATTTCAAAAGTAGAGGAATTAAAGTTCTTTTATAAATGTACCTCTCATTTGAAACCACAGTCATTTGGAGAATTTATATAATATCAGCTTTCTCAATTAACGAAGAATTTGGGAAATCAATTCAAATAAGAAAATATAAATATCCAACTCTACTGGGTTTTCAGAGTTAAGAGATAGTGGCAGAAAAGAGTTGCTCTTAAGAAAACATTCCTGAGTAAGTAGATTGTCCACATTTTCCCATGTTAAGCTATCCCATTTATTCATTGGGTTTTATATGACTTCCTTTCCCCTATCCAACCAGGTTTTATTCTCTAATAGCTCATAAGGAAAGTTAGAAAAAAAAGCATACTTTTTCATACTATGTATTCTAACAAGTAAGACCTTAAAGGCTAAAGAAATAAACGTTGGGTGCTGGTTTAATTAATCAGTATTTGCAAGTATACTTATTCACCTGTTTATTTTGGTTCTCCAACAGTTTATTTGGTTCTCCTCTACAGTGAAGGATTTTAATTTTGTGATTTATGACACCTACTATCTTTTAATAAAACAGGCAAATTTAGTAAATGAACTAAATTCATGTATGGAATCTACACATGTCAAACACTTTGACTCCATGTAATTACAACCTCAAATAGCATTAGTTAAGTTCTACCAACTGACACTGATTGAAACTATCACAGATTTACAATGCGTCATTTTCCCCCCTGGAGGTTCTTAATTCAGAGAAGGACACATGTTGAGATTCAAACTGAATGGGGCCAGTTCTCCATTAAATGGTTTCCACTTGATTCTGTGGTCATGGAACAAAATTTGTGAGTGAAAGCTCTCACATGGTTGGACAACAGGAATCAATTTAAATAGAAGGATGTGAAGGGTTGGTTAGCTGAGAATTTATATTATGATAACATATGGTAGAGTTTGTCCCATATTAAAGGATTTCTGTGTGATATTTCAGTTTTAAGTAAACACACATTAGAGGTGCTCAAAAGTTGCTGAATTAATGACTTAAGGTGTATATTGTAATCAAAGCTTAATTGTTAATGATAATAGAAGGGAAAGGATACAGTACAAGAGTGGAGCTATCAAGTAACGTAACTACCAGTTTTCATATGTGTAATGCATTTTATTCCCCCACTTGGTACATCTGCCATTCCCAGTACTTTCACCACCTTAGTTTGTATATTAAAGCCACATGGAAGAGACTAATTTTCATCCACAGCTGGGGAAGTGCCTGGTTAGCCATTATGGCCTTCATACCAGTACTGACCCATGTTCTATTTTATGAAGCTATCACTGTCTCTTGTCAGGCTGATCCAAAGCATTAGCTGAAATCGCTCTTGCTCCTCTGTATATCTTTGTTTTAAGTTATAAATTGTCTTGTACCATCCTTGAAGATGAAGAATGAGTAACAAGTTTTTATTTCATTCTTCACGTGCACTTAGGGCCACCCAATCCCACTTAGCTGTATCTAACCACTAACTTCTTGCCTTCAATTTCCATAACACTTACAATGCGTAACACGTAATTTTGTGCTGACATAAATGAGCATTTTCCATCATTTACTATAGGCAAGTCACTGTGACTTACATATGAAGTACATAACATTTGTAAATCTTTATAAAAACCCACTAGACACCTACTGTTATTTTCAGTTATCAAAGATGACAAGTAGTTTGCTAGTAAATAGCAAAGCCAGGCTTTATCTTTCATTCAGCAAATAGTTCCTAAACACTATGTACAAAACACTGCTTGGTACTAACGAAAATTGTGGGCTACTAGATAACTAGTTACGTACTTGTTTAATGTTTTATTGTCTGTTTCACACATTGAAATGGAAAAGCGCTTACTGTACGAATTGTGTCTTCTTTTTTTTATCCACTAAATATTCAGCAGCTAGAACCATGCTTGGTTTGATGAGTAGTGCCCATCAAACATTTACTGAATGAACGAATGAGTGAATGAAACATGGTCTCTTGGAGTGATGATATATGGATCAGAGGTACAGAAAGAGATATCATCTGCAGAAAGAATTCCTTGTCCAGCAATACAAGCCTGATCTAAAAAGGGGAACTAATAATTACTTCACAATCTCCTTTTATGCTCATTATATAATTTCACCACAGTTTTTTTTAAAGTATTAGATTAAATTAAAATTCCTTCAAAATTTTCCAAAATGCTAGAGGCGGAGTACAAAAATCAAACAACGAAAGGGTTTCACAACTCCCTAACAGTTGGGAATTACTGTAGGATGATCTGTAAAAAGATTTTACTTCATGTAAAGAAATCACACAGGAGTGGGTCTCCAGGGAAGAAGGCAGGTGCAGGTTGGCTAAAATTATGGAGTTTTTGTTACTCATGTGGATTCATGTAATGTTACATTCTTCAAGATAATGACACATTGAGATGTCTTTGAATTGAAAAATAAAATGTCAAAAACAAAAGTTGCCAAGAAATTCAGACTGAGACATTTTATGATGTGAAAATAGCCTTTGCAAAATCCCTGGATACTCATATCCTGAGAGGTCTTTACTTGCAAAGTTGACAGACTGTTGATGCTTTCCACCAGTACAAACCCATTCTCAAGACTGAACTCTTCCTGAAATACAGTTTTAAAAGCTGAACACATGTAGCTAAATATAAATTGTGCATAGCATCAGTTATGTGAAGGATGTGAGTAATCTAAACTGCTAGGATCTTTCCACATAAAAACAAAACAAGTATTAAGGAGGGATTAATAGGTATGAAATCATAAAAGTTACTAGTAGGCACACTGAAAAACAGAAAGTTACCAAGCTGAAATGTTTATGCCTGAAATTTCAAAAATATTTACACAAAGCATTCTATATGAGTGAATTTGTATAAATATTTCAATTACCATGGAGAAATATTTATGTTAACTTATACATTATAGAGACAGTGATAATTGATATGAAAAGCACCCTATAATCAATGCCTTCCACTACTTGTCCATTTTTTTGTGTAATGGGTCTAAGAATACTGAATCTCCCTGAGAGAAGGGAGTTTTTCCAGAATCACTTCTGAGATTCTTTCTAGACAATGTGATCTATCAATTGCTATAGTACATACACCTCATGTTCTCTGAAAATGTTCATCACTTTCTATCACATGTTTCAGTTTCAACTCCTATCTCTACTTAAAGGTTTTAATCTCCTAGAAGTCAGATTTAACCTCTTGTGTGCAGAACAAAGTAAGGACTTAATAAATAATTTCTGAATGAATTAATGAGATGTATCAATCTCTACTGGTCTTCCTGAACCTAGGGTCAATTCCACAACACGTGTTTCATTGTTAATTTTTACATATTCTAAGATAGATGATTGTCTGTCATAATGCATTTGTTTCTGATTGATAAAGCCTAAGTTAACAAAGAGTATGGTGATGGTATGAATGTGTTATAGTATATAGGATGATTTTTTTTAAGTGGGTTCAGATTGTAACCATAGTACAAGAGCCTAAGTATCCACAATTGTAGGCAGAGATGAAAAGGTTTCTCAGGGAGAGAGTGAAGGTAAAATGAGGTTCATAGGCAGGCATAAGAGGCAGTAATCTGGATGATACAATTTGAGGCAGACACTTTCAGCCTCCCAAATACTTCTCATTTAATATTTGATGATACTATCACTTAGATTTTTAAAATTCTCTCAGTTATAGCAATTATTTTCTTTATGTTCATATGTACAAACTGGGAGGTCGTTAGAGACACATTTTTTAATCTTTTTGGAACAGTCCTATAATATTTGTAGTAGATCCTAAGGGACTTAGTTGGTTTACTTTCTTTCTTTTGGCATCCATGGGACGAGTTTGAAGAAAGACTCGGAGGCCTATTTTCATCTCCTCCTTTAAAAAATGCACTCTAAGAAGTAAATGAGAATAATGCATTTGAATACTCTCACATTAGACAGAAGAAAGACTCTGGCACAAACCTTCCCCTTGTCTGAAGTCTGTCAGGGTTTATATTAACTCTTAAAAGGGATTAAGGGAATCTAAAAAAGCAGTGTAGACATATTGCTTCTGTTGTTCAATTATAATGGGACATTCCAGGAACTAGACTGTGTCAGGAATAGAAAGGCAGGGGCACTGGAGGAATTGGGAGGGCACCAACAGTGGTACCAGAGACCACTGTGATTTCCTAGAGCACATATCTAGTGTTGGGGATGTAAGTGTCAGCAGAGATGGACCCAAAAGAGTACACACAACAGTGTCATAGTCAGCTTGAGATGGGTACAGGTCTGTAGTCATAGAGGCTTGGAGTTGGGTTGGATGTAGAAGAGCAGCAGGACCTGAAAATGGGTTGCAGCAGGGTCTCTGGACAGAACTTGGAGGGCCAGGCTTTCCAGGAAGAATCGACAACCGTGAGGTGCCATATTGCATTTTATTTTTCCAAATGAGTTGCCTGTGACTTTTGTGACAAAGGTAGGGTTATTGGGTTTCTTCCCACTGGACTGTATATTCCTAGTGAAAGAAGGGCTATATTCCATTCTATTGGCAAACGATGTATGAAATGCAAAGATGAGGAAGGTGGGTAGGTGCTTGAGACGTAAAGACTGTAGATTCTCCACAAGTAATTTTAGCTTTGAATTTAAAGTTTCTAAATGGTAGCTGCTTTCAAATTTGAATAAATGGAGAGAGGGCTCTCATGTTTGAATTAGTTAAAAGACACACACACACATACACACACACACACAAGCACATGCACACAGCTCTTTAAGAACACAGATAAAACAAACCAAGATTTGAAAACCTGTATTTCCAGCTAAATAAGAAGCTTCCTGAACCAATCCCCTCATTTTTGAGATTAAGCCCAACAAAAATTCTCTTCCTTCTAGCATCAGTGTAACTCTCCTTTTGAAAATTCAGACTTCCTAAAGGAAGGAAGGAAAAGTTGGTTACCCTTCCACTTTCTTTCCTACTTCTCTCCCTACTTCCACTTTCTGGTATGTCCTCTGACCTCTCAAGCACACACAGCTCTTTTGCTTTGCCCTGGAGAGACATCCTTCCTCTCTGAAAGTGGTCAAAGTTCTCCTGCCCCTGTCCTCTGCCCTTGTCCTACATGGTCCTCTCTTCAGCCCCAGAATGGAAAGTGTCATTCTTCCGCCATGATGAACAATTTTCTTTTTTTTTTTTTTTCATGATGAACAATTTTCTAACACTTCTGACCACTTAAAGCCTTGGCCATTTTACATAACGATTATAAGTTATAAGCCACTGGCCACTACTCTGGGGGTCAGCACAGGAACTGACCAGGAAAAGAATATGGATTCTCCAGCGTACCTGGTCACCAAAATAGCTCTCAAAGGCTAATTGGTCCTTAAAGAAACTGTCACAAATATACGTCAAGACAACACACTGGTACTGGAGACCCAAGAATGGAGTGGATTACCTACTATCAATAGAGTTTGGGATTTTTAATATCTCTAGCATTGGGTTTGGGTTAATGACATAGCTGTTAATGCTATATGAGATTTTATCCTAGGGTTGCCCTTTTACGTTAAAAATATAAAAATATAACTTGATATTAAGTCATATGAAGAAACTGATACTCAATGGTACAAAAGTAATTATTTCTTGACTCAAGGACAGTAAACTAGCACCTCTTTGGTAGTGACTCTCCTCTGTCCTTACAACTTCTCAATTAGTGTAGTCTGTCTGCTAAGGAAACATTCTTGTACCTCATACTGCCCCAGACTCTCATTCCCAGTGCTCCCAATTTATCCTTTTTCCCCAAGAAAAATTTAGGAGTCTGTGTTACACATTAGCAAATCAGCAGTATTTTAAAATGATTTACAGAGAGCTTAAGAGAAAACTCACTTTTCAAATTCCATGGCTGGAAACTCCCTTGAGCTTTAATTTAAAGTCCTCACTTCCTGAAATCTCATTGACAGAAAACATCCAGTACTTCAGTTATAAATGTTTTTTTTGGAAGTGACTTTTAATAGGCCCACATTTTGCTGCTAATCAATCAACTATTTGCATAGAGACAATAGCATAGACACTTTTTCTTTTCTCAAGGACACATATTCTGGTTGATAACAACGTACAGATCTGTGACAATGGTGAGTCTAACAAGAAGTTCATGTGCTGCTTTACACAGATAGTATCTGTTGCTTTGACATGCAACAGTGAGCGCAACATAAATAACTCCTCTACAGTCATACTTGAATTTGCCAGGAAAGATTCTTGGGGTGAATTTAACATTATAAAAACATTTGTATTGTACAACTAATGGTAGACACTGGTAATTTTTGCTGGCAGTGAACTGGTAAAGCTGCTGAAACCTTTGTAAATATCATCTGGTACTTAAACAATGCACACATGGATTTTATTTATGATGCTTTTCAATAACCCTGAACTTAGGGATCAGTTGGTTGTAGTGTAAAAAGCAGTAGTAGACCACCCAGGATGAAGTAAAAAATAAATCTTAGAAATATATGGCACGTACACATGAATGCATTGTTAATGGTGGTCGTGCTTTTAAGCGTTGGCTCTACACATTATTAGGATTTAATGGCACCGAAATATTGCAAGGAAATAGCATTTGATGACTGTTTTTGCTAAATTGCAGGTTTAATTTAAAAAAGTCTTTCTGTTGGTAATCTGAGTTGTTCTACTTATACGACATATTTAAATGACCACATTCTCTTCATAGAATTGAAATACTATAAAATTTCTGGAAAACAAATGGCTGAGAAACTCAAGCAGTCAATCTCATACTCCTGCCACACTTCAGGAAGACTACTATTGGAATATTCCAGGAAAATTAGTATTTTCGTTGTCCTAGGAAACAGGATGATGATGATAATACCTAAAAAGTATACTCTGTCATTGCACTGCACTCCCTCTATTAAGAATGTTATTTAAAAACTAGATAAAACTACTTATACAGTTGATATTTTCCATATTCTTTTTAATCCAAGAACACAGGAAGCACCACTTTTTAAAATCTGAATAATAGAAGTATCTTCTAAGTGAAATTCTCCCTCCTTCAATCCAGCCAGTATCACTTTGGGTAAGTTACTTAAAACTCTACTTTCAATCAAATATGTAATAGTTGGTCTTCATCAATGGGCTAAGTAATTTTTATCTGATATTCCAGGGCCCACGTGTCTTAGTGTCTCATCTCCACCCCTTGTGCCAACAGACCCTGGAAATAAGTAAGCCTTCTTAGGATTTGGACAGGAGAAAGCCTATGGGGGTGAGTGAAGTCTTGAGAAATTAGCTATGAAATACAGTAAGGCTGATCTAAAGTTGTACCCTTAATGAAAATGAGATGCAATTCTATAGGAATGAGTCACTTAGAGCACTGCTGTGCAGACATTAATGTAGGCCCGAATCATCTGGAGACTGTTCCAATTCCATAAGTCTGTGATAGGTCCTAGGGATCTGTAGTTCTGTTAAGCTCCCAGGTGCTGCTGCTGTCAGCAGTCTATACTTCAACCACATGTTTTGAGTAGCATGGACTTAGTGCACGGTTGACCAAAATAGAGAAGACAAACAGAGATCAATAGCACACAAAGTTGGGATCTCCAGAAGCATAAAAAGAGGAAGAAGACAGGAACACAAGCATTTGCACTGTTAATAAAAGATGATCACTGTGTTCTTTTACGCCTTGCCTTCCTTTGAAGATCAAAGCACTTTCTTCCCTTGCCCATCCCAGCCACTCTTGTCTCTTTCTTCATATTCTCATAGCATTTGAGGTTCTTCTGCTCCTGTGTTCTCAAAATGTCTAATTTTTAAGCACTCTCTTCCAGTCCCTTAATATTATGTTCAATATGTTATGTCATCAGGTGGCCAATAAATGAAAGTTGTGTACAAGTTGAGTTGTGTTGTATTCGGTGAAAGATATTTAAACATAGCAGGACTGATCAGGAGCACTGAGAAACCTAGAGCCTAGAAGACACCCAGAGAGCTGACTTAGACTTAAACCATAAAAGAAAGTCCAGTTCAATTTTCTCTGAAAGTTCTTTTCAGGGCTCCCATGAATATGTATACTGCCCATTGGCTTTGACCTTCCTGCTCTTTTCAGTTTATGGACAATATAAAATACTTTTGCATAGTTCTTATTCTTTTTCTTCCTTCCAGCTTGTCTGATATTTACAGTAGTCTTTCCTGGGGACCCAGCCCAAATGGTCTCTTAAAATTCCTATGAACGGAATAATTCAACTTCAAAGCTGCATTGTTATTTCATCTCTTTATGCTGCTTTTTATCAATTTCCAAGATAGTTAAAGCTGAAAGACAATACTTCAAACAAAAAGCAATTATTTAAGAAGAATTACCAAATAATTGAAGCCAATCAGTGTTCACACTTTTGGAACTTTTATTCTTTCCTACTAGACCTTGAAGCCCGTCAGATTCTGCTGAGACCTTCGTATTAGTGAACATCTGGATCATGTCATAGTTTGGTCTAATTTTTGCCTAACAGTTTCTTTGTGGATTTGCCTCCCACAACACATATGGTTTATTTCTTATGTTTATCCTTAGCTTGGCAAGGTTTTGAGGTGTCATGTCTCTTTTCATCTCTACTTTTTAAAGGGAGTGATTTTGCATAAATTATTATCTTTCTAGGTGTGAATTATGGTAGTGCTCTTTTTCATGTGTTCTTTACAGACTATGAATACATTCCTGTTCTTACAGTTTCTTCCTCTAAGTTATATCTTATTTCAAGAAATGCACTGTCTTTCTACACTATTTTTAATTTTGATCCTATTTTGGAAAGTTCTTCATCAACACTTGCAATTGCTTAGACTATATCTTGAGATTTTGCATATATAGAAGCACACTTAATGTAATATACTTTGTTTATTTGAGACTATATGAAAAGAAATATTTTGTTTTCTAGAAGACTGTTTATGAAATAACATAGAAATGTCTCATTTACTTTTTTTACATTTTTTAATGTTTATTTTTTTTATTAAATTTTTTTTTCAACATTTATTTATTTTTGGGACAGAGAGAGACAGAGCATGAACAGGGGAGGGGCAGAGAGAGAGGGAGACACAGAATCGGAAACAGGCTCCAGGCTCTGAGCCATCAGCCCAGAGCCTGACGCGGGGCTCGAACTCACGGACCGCGAGATCGTGACCTGGCTGAAGTCGGACGCTTAACCGACTGCGCCACCCAGGCGCCCCAAATGTTTATTTATTTTAAGAGAGAGAGACAGAGCGCAAGTGGGGCAGGGGCAGAGAGAGAGAGGGAGACATAGAATCTGAAGCAGGCTCTAGGCTCTGAGCTGCCAGCACAGAGCCTGACACAGGGCTTGAACTCACAAGCTGTGAGATCATGACCTAAGCTGAAATCGGATGCTTAACTGACTGAGCCACCCAGGTGCCCCAAGAAATGTCTTATTTTCAAGCTTGGAAAAGCTAACTTTGAAAACTGTATCACACACACACACACACACACACACACACACACACACGATTGTACAGAACAGTTGGCTAATTCACCTTTAGGATATATCCTGTGGGGTGTTGATGGCAAATAGTAGTTCTAAAAAAGTAGAAAGTAAAAGTTGACCTAGTTGGAAATTAAGATAAATGTGATGACATCTTAATTTAATGACGTTTTATGAGAGGATAAAATTCAAGCACATAAGTTCTTTATCTTTAATTGGGAGTCCCTTAGCATTTCTTTTGAGACTTTTTAGGGGAAAAGCCAAGTAGAAAAGTCCTCAAGTTAATGATGTGACTGAGGGAAATTACTGTTATAGTTACAATTGTTACTGTAGAATGTAAAAAGGGAGGAATTATAGATATAAGAAACCAAGACAACAAGTGGAGGGATAAATGTCTTGAGAGGGTGGCAGTACATATACTTAAGAGCATTTTTTAAACATGAAAGAACATCTTTTTTCTCATTATCAAGACAGAACTGAATAAAAGTGAATATATATATCAGTAGTGTTGTATATCAATGTTAATTATTACCCCACCTCTATGAAAAAGTCTTCTATCATCTCTCCTACACAGATGAAAGAACCAAGGTAGTATCTATTCTACAGATGGGACTGAAGCCCGGTGGTTAGGGGCATAAGCTCACCAAGTAAAGGAATAGAAATGACAGGTTTGCTTGTCTCTAAGGCCATTTATTATTTATTTTGCCTTATGAAAGAGGTGTTCTCTGCCTCTGAATCAACCCATATTCCATTTGCTCCTTCATCTTCTGAGACTTAAATCATATTTATAATAACGACTTATCCTTATTCCTTGAAACTGTGTTCTATTTTCTTTTATCTATCCAGAGCTGATGTCACTTACCCTTGAACTTTTATTTCTATGTGCCATTAAAATCTCCCTGGTCTCGGGTTGATGACTGAAGATGAATTGGAGAAATAGGTCAATTAACTGTGGAATCAAGGTGCTAGCTGGGTCACAGGAGAGGCCATTTAATTTTGCAAGATGGACCGTTAACTGGAAGGAGAGATGTGCCAGATACTGTAGAAGGTGGAAGAGAATTGTGGAAATTATTTGTAACAGTAATTAATTTTAAATTATATCATCTTGATATATGCACCAAGTAAAAACATAATTTAGAAGATGATATATATTTAAGTTGAATACATATATACATGGGATGATTATAATTACTACTGTTGAAAACTGAGAATCTATATAGGATTTCTTCTGGCACTTATTGACATAGGTATTGATAATTGTTATATACCAAGAAGTAGCAAGTCAATGAAAAAGTATTTATAAAGTTGATCTAGGTATATATTTTTATTAAAATGCCCCAAATTTTTAAAGTTTGTTTGTGGGATATTATCCTTGACATGTTAAATTATTGTGTAAGGGTACTGTTTCTCACAAAAGTATTTAAAATCTTTATTTAAAAATTGAAGTATTTGCTAACAAATATTTTTCATTTATAAAAGCAGACTTTAAAATGCCTACGTGATTCCAAAATTATTTTTTTCTTCTTTTGGTCACATAGTTAAATATGTGAAGAAAGCTCATCTTGTATCAATTAGAATATTCTCCTTTTTTTTGCCTCATTTCAAATATTTAAGAAAGATGCATGAAGAAGTCAGTATTTTTTCTTTGAAGTCTTTTTGTTAGAGAAAGTGAATGACAGACATCTATTCCATTGTTTTATAACTGAACATTTGACCAACTTTTCATTGGTACTTTCATTTTCCCTGTTTATATCTTACATTACCAAGTACCCAAGTCAATAAATTTTTTTCTTGGATGTACCTTGTTTTTGGATGATCTAAACTAATGCTTATTGTAGGGGCAATTCATTAAAAGTTTAAGAGATTATTTTCACTATGTGATTCAATAAATCATAAAAAAGGTGATAAAAAGGTTCTGTTCCAATTGGATCAAATAACAAGACTGTAATCAGGGGTTTACAGTTGGCTGAGAGTTAGATCTAAGACAAGCCACTCGTGATTCTTCTCTCCTACAAAGTTGGGATAATAAAGTTGCCCTACTTCATATAAGGAGAATTGAATGAGAACACAACAATACCTTGAACGTTATACAGTGATATAAAAAATGTAATATTACTATCACTAAGCAGTAAGTAGCTTTAGTAAGGCTTTATAATGCTCTATACTTCTGCTTACATTCATTTCATTAAATATTACAATATTAAATTATAAAACAATTCAATATTTTATAGTTTGTACTTAGATTTAATATGTACTGCTACAAATCAGTTAACTTCATGAAAATGTATAAACATTTCCTTTACACAAGTTCAAGAATGTTACTTCTTAGTAATGAATACAGAGCTACCTGATATGACATAATTTTAACAAATTTTGTCTGGTGACAAAGGGGAGCTTAGGAAGAAACCAGTATGGAAACAATTACAAATTATATTCCATTCTCCAATGAGGGGAGTAGGGTATGTTACATTTTGAATAATTAGAGATTTTGTAATCTAGGCAATTTGTTATTGTTTGTTTTGTAAATTCTAGAGAGGCTAACAATAACATAAAAGAGAAACCTTAATCAATCATGGCACGTATCTCAAGTAAGTGACTAGACTATTATCTTGGTCAAAATATAATAATCTTGGATATTTACTCAAACTCTTCTCAATAAATATTATTTTATAACTTTAAGAATTCAATATACTCTTTGACAGTACACTTTTTCATATGGATGCCAGTTTTTATTTCTGATACTGTATTAATATTCACTAAGTAATAATTTAACCTATTTCCTCGGCCAAATAAAATACAACTAATTTCAATAGCCAACCATTAGGGTCAAAAGTAACGTAAAAAGAAAATGAGCAATATTTCTGAAATTGGTAGATGACAATATGCACATTTGAAACGTAAGATTATTTTTTTTACCACTTTTAGCCAGTGTATAAATTCAAGTAAAATTTATGGAAAGGTACAGAGAGACCCATATTAATTTGTTGAAATTTATCAGCAATTTAAAAACACTGAAAGAAAAAAAAATATTTCAGGACTAATGAAAGTGTCATTCTTGTACTGAAATTCAAGGATGGAAACCTCCTAAAAATTGAGGTGTAATAAAAAATACCCTAAAATGGAAATGATGCTTGATTTTAGACACACAACTTAGTCTAAAACAGTGCAAGCCTTTCTGGAATTAGTCATCAACAAAACGATTGAAACATTAAGAACCGAGATACACAAATGACAGGGACTTTTTTTTTTTTTAATGTATTTACTTGAGGCCTAATGCTTTAGTGAGATTTACAAAGAGAAGATGAAGTTGAGACTTCAAATTACCCAAATTGGAAGGACTTAAATACATTTATGAAAACTTGTGCTTAGGTACTATATAAATATACAGTGTGTCTGTAAGTATAATGTTTAGATTAAGAGAAATAAAATACCTTCTTGTGTTATGTGAGAAAAGACTTGACAGTTTAATATAATGGTGGTGTTCCGTTGACAATTTCAAGAGGCAGCTAAGCCTCCTCATTTTCTTGACTTTTTCTTTTTTGTTTTCTGTTTTATTATTATTATTGTTATTATTATTATTTTTACACAGGAGTCTCTGCCTGTCAACTATGTGCACTAACCTCACCTGTATCATTGTTTAGCCCTGAAGCCCTCCATCTAGGGTATCCATTGAATAAACGAAGGCTTCATATTTTAATGCCATCTTTGATGATGTCTTGTTTGTGGGCCACCTTGTTAATTAGCAATGTTGGAACCTGCGTCCGAGTGGACTAACGCTAGACGAGTTGGGCGATGCTGAAAGCAGGTGACATATAAGGGAAGATTTCATTTGAACTGTGTTAGACCAGCATGAGGAAGCTGTCTTCTCCCAGCCACTCACGTGTGGAATTCCGAATTGTGCAAAAGCAAGATTGGTTGAACTAGAAAGGAGATTATGGCATAAAGATTAGTTCAAAAATACTGTGGGAATACTGCCCATTGCTATGACTCCAGCTAAGTAAAGACAAAAGAGGTCAACATGAAGAGGGAAGATAGGGAGGGTGAACAAAATGGGGAGGGGGTAGAGAGAAGCGGAGTGAATGACACCATGTGCCAGTGATGAGAATGTAGGGTGCAAACAGAGGGCAATAAACCAGAATCAGGGAAAAAATAAACAAACCCAACACTTTCTCGGTAGTGGGGCATTTTATTTTTGCTTATGAACTCTATAATTTATTTGGAATACCTGTTCCCATAATAAAAGCATTTATTTTCACACCTCTCTTTCATTCTTTTTTCTGCTCTTCTTTTGCTTTATCTGGGCACATTTCTCATGTATGTCAATTCCCAGACTGCATGTCACTTATCTATCTTCTGAAGCTCTCCGTGCTCTCTTGAAATTCATCCCTTCCCCTGTGATCTCACAGCACTTTTATCCTCTGTTTGCATTTGGCACTCATCACATTGTGACCTGGTTCTTTCCAACAGTGATTTATTGAGCTTCTTCCCCATGCCAGCCATCATGATAGGAACTGGGGGTAGAGATAAATTAGATACAGACCCTGTGCTCAAGTAGCTTACAGTCTAGAAAGGGATAGGGGTGTAAACAAAGAAACTACACCTTTGTGATAAGTGTGGCAACAAAAAGTATAGACAAGGCACAGATTTAGTGCAGAGAAGGTGGTTAATTTCATCTAGAGATGGAAGGATCAAGAAAGACTTGCCAAATAGCATCAATGAGTATGTGTGGTAAGGTGTAAAATATCCTCATCGCCTACCAGTGCCTAGTACATAGTAGGCAGAAAAGATCTACCAACATAAATTAATTGCACAGGAAGGAGTCTGGGTCTAAAGTTCAAAGGCTCTAGAAGCCTAATTTCTTTATATTCAAAATCATCTTTTTGTTTGGTTGGGTTCCATTTGGTGCCTCTCCTTTTGCTTGTGTGTGCTTGCATGTTTGAAATTAAAACCAAGCTGTTTTCTTTGGGCTGGCTGACTGTGAAAATGGCCATACCATTCCTGTGGCTTCAAAGATTCATCATAGGTCCTCTTAGTATATTAACTTTATTTTTTTATGTTTGTTTATTTTTGAGAAAGAGAGAGAGAGAGACATAGTGCAAGTGGGGCGGGGGCAGGGGCAGAGAGAGAGGGAGACGCAGACTATGAGGCAGGCTCCAGGCTCTGAGCTGTCCTTACAGAGCCCGATGCGGGGCTCAAACTCATGAACCGCAGAATCATGATCTGATCTGAAGTCAGACCTTTAAACCGACTGAGCCACGCAGACGCCCCAGTATATTAACTTTAAAAAAGTATGTGTCTTTAATTAACTAGTGCAAGAAAATTGTTAGAAAGCAGATAAACTAATAGGCTTTTGCAGACTTTGTGAAAAACAATGTTTTCCTTTTTATGGAAACACGTATTTTGCAAACATTAACAATGAATTTGGATAATTATTACAGCTTTAAAATAAAAAGCATGGATGCCTTTGGCGATAACACAATAAGATGATGTTGAATCCTGTTTGTTAAGTTTGTCTTTGAAGACATCACAATGGATAATTTCCATTAAAGTTTGAATGCAAATTGTGTTTTAAAAATGAACTCATAAAACAAAGCTTTTAAAATGTTATACTAATCACTTCATATTGATGAAATGCTTGCTTATGACCTTAAGGATAGGCAATTTCAGTAACAACTGTTGGCCATCCTTGTCGATCCTGAATGAAACCAAACTGAGCATGATAATGACACATTATAGAATTTCATCCCTATATTTCCTCTTTTAGGCATGACATAAAAAATAACAATATTTAACTTAAAGGGCATAAAAATGAACATCATCACCATAAATATAGAACTCAGTTTACAGATGACTAGAACGGAGAAATCTGCTAGCTGATTATGTAGCAACCTGACTCTGGTTCTCAGCATTTTCTAAACTTATGTTCCTTGACACCATATGCTACAGGGAACAGTAAAGACATCTGAATTCAAATATTTTGAAGAAATGTGTATTTAGCAACTGAATACATGCTAAAAGGAATAATTTACAGCAGCAGTTTCATTACATTTTTCTCTCCAGTTTTCTAGTTCCCATCTGAAATGCAGTGATAAATACAGATATGGAACATATTTACTACCTGGCAAAAAACATGCTTATTGAATGGGCACACACCCTCCGTCCTTAAATAGCACATAAACCACCTTGTCACCTGTGTGGGGAAATCTTGCATTTTAGGGTGATATTGAACACACTGAAATGGAGTCCCTATAAAAAGTTGAAGTTTACTGTCCTTCCTCTTCTTTTCAAAATTATTTACATCTCTTCTGCCTAATGTGTAGGTAGCAAAAATATTAAACACATACCATTGAAAATCACTAAATAATACATAAAGTAGCATTAAGTGTGCATTTACATGCATTTACATTATACATTTGATTTCAACTGGGCCGTCATTTCTCTGCTGCGATGTACCTTTTTCCAATCTTAAGAGTGCTGTCATAACTTGCTTATGTTCACATGAGTGTCTTAACAAAGTTTCAACTCTGATGATACATGCATATGCCAAAGTCTATTCAAATTAAATTAAGTGGGACGTTGATTATTTTTCGTGCAAACTGTCCCCTCTTAATACACACTGGCAGATTATGACTGTAATAAGAGCTATCTACCTGCAAGTTATATCAATAATTTTCTTCGAAAACTTAGACCTGATAGTTTATAAAGACATGCAAGTAGATTTCCTTGTTTTGTTTCTTTTCTTTGAAGTCTAGACTTACTTTCTCTGGGTATTTCATAATGCTTAACAAAATGCGTTCGGATATTGGAAGGCATCCCCTCCATCCCTTCAAGTCCATTATTTTTGAGGACTACTATGAAATAAGATACTTCTGTTGTTATTGCAAATCTGTTTCAGTTGAAAATTTAGAAGGAAATGCAACACCAAATTTTAGCACAGTTAAGATACTCCATGAAAATAGAAAAAAATACCTATTTTTGGAGGCCTCTTTGTTCTTTGATTTGTATTTCAAACATTGCTTTTTCTCTACAGAAATATGTCCTTCAAATAATTTAAAATTCAAATACCGTTTAAGGATGTACTTCTGTAAGTAACACCGGATTAATCAATGGAGCCTAAAATTGAATGTAGAATATTTTTAGACTTTCATTTGAAATAGGCATTAACAAATTGTTTATTCAGACAACTAAATTGAAACATGAGCTCCCATCTGTGAAATATTTCAGCTGAGAATTTTTTTAAAAAAATTCACTGTAGTCTGAGGTGAGAAATTAATGCTGAGTTAATTAGAATCCCAAGACAGCTAGAGTTAGAATTTCAATGCCGCTTTCATTAATTAGCAAGAAGATGTTTCCTTTGCAGTTTTGTGCATGATGAAGAATCTAGGGAGGGATTCCTGGAAAGGTGAGTGCAGTGCAAAAGAAACTATCATAATGCGGAAGGCCTTATAAACCTTGAAGTCAATGATTCTCAAGGAATCATGTTAGGACAAGGGACGAGGCAAGTCCTTTATTGAACATCTTTTACCTTATTTTATAAGTTGTTGGAGGAAACAAAAAGCTTTACATGACTTAAGTGTGAGTTGTGTCCCAGAAAACAGTTTGTATAAAAGTCACTCCCATCAACATGAAATGAATCAAGATGATCTGTTTTAAAACAGATCATTGCTTTAAACAAGGTGAGGTAAGAGACAGCTGATACAGATGTAAACAGAGTTGGAAAATTTGCCTTTAAGATGTTGTTCTGAATGTTACTGATCTCTTTCAAGAAAATTAGTGACACAAATGTAATTCCTAAAGGAATAATGAGAGTTTTTATGTCTCAAATATCATGCGGGTTTTCAAGCACAAAATTAAGAGATTTTCTGTTAATGCTATATTAAAACAATGCTTATTATTTTCATGAAATACGCAGTTCCTTTTCTCCTTATTGAACCATTAGGTGCAACACAATGCATTGAACAAATCAAAATTGTTTCTCCTTTTTCTTCTGGTTAAATGTTCTGTTTTTTCTAAGAACATTATGCAAGTTAAAATTAATTTTGATCATGCTTAAAGAAGGGGGGTGTTAACTGTTTGAATTCCTCAGAGAAATAAAGCATAATTTATGTCCAGGTTTTAGGAATCAACTGTTAATGATGTTTATGTGTTTCTTGAACAATATCAGCTATCCCTCTTGCAGAACTAAAAACACAAAGGGGGAAAAAAGCAGCACACAATTGGAATTTGTAAAACAAAAACTATAGAGCACAATAACTATAAGACAAAAACCTACTCTAGCTTAGAAAAGAGCTAATTTTTACTGCATATTTGTCATGGTACATTTAAATTATAGTTTTAATAAAATACATCTTTAGATCAAAGCTGAAAGAAGACATCAGTAGTAGATCAGTGTATTCCATTTTTCCTCTGGATGATGGATGGTTTATGTTTTTTTATATTTCCACAGACCATTTCATTCAGTCTCATTTTACTCCTCCAGTACATATAAACACAAGTGCTGGTAGACAAAAAATATCCTTGAATCCAACTATATTTTGGAATATTCATCAGCTTCATAAATCCATGCAGTTTATTTTAGACTTTTAGTTCAATAAAATGGCTTTGCTGATGCAGTTTTTCTTCTTTAGATGGCAATATGGCAAATGACATTTTTATTTCTCAGGCAAAGAAGAAAGGGAAACCTGTACAATGAAATCTCATAGGAAACATTAAGTCTGCTAAAGTGAACCTCTGCGTTCACCTGACCTCTATTAGGTGTTGGTATTAGGAGGAAAGCCTGTTAGGAAAGTTACTCATGGACTTAATTTATAATTGGTGGAACTCAGTTGCATTTCCCACCATTGTAAACATCCACATAATGCCATGAAAAAAGTTCATGTATATTGCATTTTTTCCAGTTATTGTCTAGGCAAGTTTCTACTTGCTTGAGGTTTCTAGAGGTAATGCAGCTCAGACACTCCTGGGTGCCCTCTCAAATTCGTGGGTCCGCCTGTTTCTACCTTTCTTGTTTTCCTGCAAGTGCTTCCATTTGTTATTGTTCCCCTGGGCATGTCCTGGCCTTTGCCGACGTTGTTTTCGGTCCCTTTTCCACACTTGTTCACAGAACTCATCCATTGTGTTCAGATTGGGGTGGTTGATGAGCTGCATGAAGTCTCTGTACCAGACCTTCTGGCTAGGTGTCATGCTGTTGGACATTTCTTTGGTCTTAGAGCCATCTCCATCATCATCTTTATGAAGAAGCTCTTCCAAATGCTCTGTGTCGATGACTTCCAGGGTCACTTTCAGAAGAGTTTGCATGAAACCATGTTCCACAGCATGGCAGAGGTAATTGCCTGAATCCTTCCGCTGTAGGCTACGCAGTAGAAGGCCTTGTTCTGTCCTGATGATGTGATCATCCACTCTGATCTGGCAGAAGAAAACGGTAGTAAAAATATACATATTTAAAAGACACAGAAGTTCTAAAATGCTGTCTCAGTAAAAACTTAGATTATGTGTTGAGGCACATTTTAAAGTTGATAAAATTTCTAGCTGAAGAGAGATGATACCATTTCCCCATCAGAAAAAGAGTTAGAAATTTCTGTAAATTGTTTTTAAGATACAATGGAAAATATTGGTTATCTACTATCTTAATAGAAGTTTTCATTGTAATAATTTAAGATATTCAAGATAATGAAAGGACACAGATGTACTTTATTTTATAAACTTGAAAGAAGGTATATAAATATAGGAGAAAGTTAACATTAAATCTTGGAAATACAGAACCATGATATTAGAAAACAGGACAGCATTAGAATGAACTCAGAAGATTTGAAAAAATTTAAGAATCAGCAGTTGAGCAAGAAGAAAAATGCATAGGAGTACATGCTTAATAATTATTTATTCAGTTTTCTAAGTCTCAGGTGTGTCATAAATATAAAGATATGCTCTTGAATGTACCTAACCTTACTTTTATTTTGAATACGGTTTACAACAGACATCTCGGAAAGGCCTAAGCTGATAGTGTATAAAATTGTATAAAATCAACTTCGACGTTTGTAGGGTGTGATTACATATTCAACGATGCTTCAAATGTCAAAAAAGGGTGGGTTTTATATTCAGATTATGTTTGTAAAATTATCTGCACAGAATACATTCACAAATACCTACACAGTCCGATTAGTTACCCTTATTTAATATTTTTTAAAAGCTTAAAAGGCTCAGAGTATGGAGATTTTCTCTGTACGATTCTTTAATTTCACACAGGAATAAATGAATCAATCCATTGATGAGGAAGATCTGTCTGATGCTTCACGTATAGTTCATACTTCATGTATAGTTCATACTCTTTATCCTAAAACTCCTAGCCCCGTTCCAAAACCTCTCCTCCTCATTTGAGAACAAAGTCAGTAGAGAAAATAAAACATGTTTGGATAACAGAATTAATTGAACAAAAGTTAAAATTAGTAGAGGATTTCTTTCTTTCTTTTTTTTTTTTTTTTTGGTACAAAAATATAGATAACATACTTTCTTTGTAGATAACTACAAGGAAAAAGAAGACTCTCAAATATATCTCCAAATGGATTCTGGGACAAATTCTTATCAGCTCACCTTTGTTTCTCCGGTTCCTAGCACAAAGCCTGTCATATGATCAGCCTTCAGTGAATGCTTGTTTAATGAATGGACTATTGATGGGTTAAGAAAAGGATAAAGATTCACAGTATTTTTTTCACCCTCAAGTCAACCATGTTGGGGTCACTTAACAGTATATGTTAGATAGAAATAATCCAGTCAATTTCATTCCTATACCTCTTCTTTTCGCTCTTCATTTCTCCTCTGGAATTGCCAATAGACCAGAGCTCGCTGTGATTTTGGACTGCATTCCAGGAACGTGCTACTATTTTCTACTCCATAGATGATTCTTTCTTCAAGGCTGTGGCCATGGTGATTATCTGGCCAGTGATGAGGAAATGAAATGAGGAAATGTTAGAGAAGTAAACTCAACCTTCCAAAGTATTTATTTGGAAATTCAGAAGATAAATTTGTTGCCAAGTTGGAAGTCTTTTCCAAATTGATTTAGGATGGCAGAAATGTCATGGACGTAAGGTTTCAGAACCCAAGTGGCTGCTTAAACAGACTCATTATTTTGGTATAGCTTATACAAAGCACATGCAGAGATTTGCCTACCAGAAAGTAGCATTACGTTAACAAAACCAGTCATGTGTGCAGTATAACTATACATCTTTATATGCCATGGTAATACTTTCCAAGAAATTATTTTAACTATAAAACTCTATGCTCTGACTAATGGGGCCAGTTCATAGTGTACTATTCTCTAGCAGAAGTTATTTGACTGAGATTTTGGAAACAAGAATCTGTTGCTGAGAAATTATTTTGCCTCTTTGTGTTTGTTTTTCATCTGTAAAATTAACTTCACCAGCCATTGCTATTTACCTAGTATTTTACAGAAGGTAGAGTTCAGGAAGTTTATACTCCCCACCACTAACCCTTAAGTAATCAACATGGTTTTTCTGAAGATCAATGGGTGTGAAATGTTTGGGATGGCTCAGAAGAAAGATGCACAATTATAAAGCAATGTGGTTTCAATTGTCCTTATTTTAAAATGATACATCTTTTATTATTTTCAAGAATTAGGCTAAAGAATATGGCAAGAGTATATAATAAAATGTAGCAGTAAGAAAACCTGTTTCCTGATTAAGTTTCTATTATTTTACCCTTTATGTAACCTCCTTCAATGTGGTAAATGAAACACAGTTAAGATCAAAAGTGGGACACAGGGAGTCTAGGTAAAACTCATTTAGAGAGAGAAAAAAAAACCCCTCCTTATTATCTTATATAATCCTGTTTCCATTATGACATCCTGTACAATCTGGAACTCATTAAATTAATACAGAAAATAATAAATATATTTTCACATGCATGGAGGGTTGACAGCATAGACAGATGAAAAATTTTTGCTCTTTACTTCAAACTCAACTAGGTTTTTAATTAAAAAAAATGTTTCCCCCTTTTTCTGGCATCACTTTGTTCTAATTAACTGAGTACTTTGGTCTGTCACAGACAATATGATTTGCTCTCACTAGGTTTAGAGCTTTCCAAAATCCTGCTTCCACCCGATCCCTGTACACAGCTTGTGTCCTCCACCCCCTATTCTCACTCTGCCACAGTTGACATTCTACCTCCGTTTGCTCTCTCCAGGGAGGTCAATATTAGCGCTTGCTTTTCTATCACTCTGAATTGTGAAATGAGGCTCTTCTAAACTTGGGAAGTATCTGTCCCTTCTTATTTAACAGATCAATACCCTGGAAAAAGGAAATGAAAAGAAACAACAATATTTAACTGATTCTAAGTCACAGTATTTTTTATATTGGAGCTATATGTTTGTATGTCAATATCTATATGGAATATGGCCGTGTTTTTATTCCCCACCCCCCGGAATTATTAGTACATTGTTGAATGAATAGATATGTCACATGTTGCTATTCTAATCTGCAGGGTATGTGCTTCCCTGGACAGAGGTGAATTGAATCTCTCTGCCTAACAGGGGCTGGACAATCTCCTGTGATACCATATTTAGAAAACCTTGTCACAGAGGTCAATACAGTTTACAATGGATACATTTTTTTTTTCCTGATAACTGCCATGCAGTTTAACCTTTGATTTAGAAATCCTTTTATTTGGAATATTACTCAGCCTTTAAAAAAAGAAGGTCTGCAATCAGTAACAACATGGATGAACCTTAGGGAATGCTAAGTGAAATAAGCTAGTCACAGAAGAACAAGTACTATGTGATGATCCCACCTATACCAAAGATCTAAAAGAGTCAAACTCCTAAAAGCAGATGGTAGAGTGGTGGTGGCCAGGGGCCAGGGCCAAAGGGAAATGGGTAGGTGTCAATCAATGGGTATAAAGTTTCAGTTATGCAAGAGGAGTACGATCTTGAGATCTGCTATACAACAGTGTGCCTACAGTGAAAAATATTGTACTGCGCACTTAAAAACTTGAGAGGGTGGGTCGCATGTTAAGCATTCTTACTCTAATAAAATACAATTTAAAAAGCCTTAATTAAAAAAAATCCATTTAGGCAGAGACTTTTTATTTAATCTCTACATATTAATGAATCATAAAATATATGCCAGCTTGCTAACAGTAAAAAGTCCACTGTATTGGGGTGCACAGGTGGCTCAGTCAATTAAGCATCCTACTCTTGGTTTTGGGTCAGGTCATGATCTCACAGTCCATGGGTTCAAACTCCTTGTCGGGCTGTGAGCTGGCTGCATGGAGTCTACGTGGCATTTTCTCTCCCGCTCTCTCTGTCTCTCTCTCTTTGAACCTCCCCCACTCATGCTGTCTCTGTTTATCTCAAAATAAATAAATAAAGTTGATTTTTTAATCCACTAAATTTAGAAACAAACAACATAGTGATCCACTAGTATCTTTTGCCTTACCCAGGCCCACTTTACTTGTAGAACTTTATGAAATAACTGACTTGTCTCTCACCTAATCTAAGTTACCATCAAGAGCTGTAGAAGTCTTATGGTGTACATAAGTTCTTGCTTACAAACATAAAACTCCCTTTAAATCTTTAACACATTAGTTGACACACAGTTAAGAGAATGTAACTTGTATAATAAGAAATGAGAGCTTACTATAAATGTAACATCAATTAGGTATATTTTCAAAAATTCACAAAGTTGTCTTCTTCCCAATTAACTTAATCATTCTACCTGTTCCATACAGAGTTAACATTTCTTCTAATCTTGGGAAACCTACTCAGTTTTTAATTTCTCTTCAAGGTCTTCTCTGGTGACAGCAAATGTTTCCCAATGAATAAAGATGAAATGAAATGAAATGAAATGAAATGTTCTCTTAAGAGTATATGTTTCCTTCTATTGAAAAAAAAAAAAAACATTTCATTTCACCTGCTACTTACATATAGTAGCATCTAATATAAGATGACATTTGATTTAATCAAGAACTTATACCAAGTTGTTTTGAGTTTAACATAGCAGTAGTTCCTGGCCTTCTCTTCAAGAAACACGGCACTTTTCCATCTGAATAACTGACAGACCACAACTGGTGAATTTGGTTCACTGACTAGGTATCTTTAGTTTGCCCTGATAACCACTTGTGCCAATACCTGTAGGACTCATTCCTCCTTTAAATTGGCCTTTCTTTCTTTCCTTTACCCAAATAAAAAAGCAGAAGGAAGTATTCTAGTTAGTAAGCACTGAGGTTACAAGTTCTGCCACATCAACCACTCATCATCGTCAGTATGCAGAGGTACCACCATGTTTCTCTGGGTTGACATTCTCGTAGGTTTTGTTAGGTTGTGCTGCCTTTAGGAACAGTTGCAAAAACTCAATTTCCACTGAGTACAGTTGTTTCTATTAATTCCTCTGCAGCAGAATATTTCTATCATCAGCAGCTTTTAACTTAGGGCCAGAACTTTTAGCTAAAGTGGCCTCAGGGGGTTCCTGGGTGGCTCAGTCAGCTGACGAGCTCTTGATTTTGGTACAGGTCATGATCTCACTGTTTGTGGGATCAAGTCCCACACGGGGCTCTGCACTGACAACACGGAGACTGCTTAGGCTTGCTTTCTTGCTTTCTTCCTCCTCCCCCACCCCATGAATAAACTTAAAATAAATAAATAAATAAATAAATAAATAAATAAATAAATAAATAAAGTGGTCATAGGCAAGCATTCATATATTTGGGTGCTCAGATATAACAACCTGTAAACATCTTTTTCTGTTCATTTCCTCACACCTGATACCTTATAAACAGATACCCAAGAAGTATTTCAAAATGATTAGAAGGCACCCAATAACTGTCCATTCCCTTTTCTGATCCTTCTACCCCAACTGCTTGAGTAAATGTTGTAAAACATAGAAAACATTAGAATTCCAATAACAATGTGATTCTCTCTTTCCTTTCTCCTTCCCTCTGCCCCTAATCTCTCTTTGTTTCTGTCTCTTTCTATTAAAAAATATAAACAGGAACAGTATTTTGATTCTTGTTTTTAGCAGATTTGCAACGATTTTCTTAGGATGTCAAGTATACTATCATTGTGGCTTTATTAAAGTAAAGAGCTCTGCACTGAAATGGTAGCATAGTATAGCTATACTCTTAAGTATTTTTCATAGCATATACTACTGACCTTAAAATTCCCCAATACAAATCAAAAGCTCAGCTGAGAAAACACTGTGGATTAAAGATTTCCTTAAGGATATGAAATCTTGCATATTCAGGGTTAAGTATCATCTGAAATCTCCCTCTGCATGAAACTAGTTGATCTGAGAGCAGTTTACATGGAACACATATAATAATATAATTGATGTTATTGAATTGTGTTGGGTGAGGTCCTTCTGACCTATGTTGAGGAAGCCCATAAGCAATACTCTACGGATTTGTTCACTATGCTTAGGTCACAATGTTGTCCAATATGGTGTCCACTGCCTTGCACTATTTTTTTGAGGTTCATCTTGGGAGAAATTTTTTTTTCTGGTGTTAATTTTCAGGAATTATTGAGATTCTCTTGAAAAAGTGATTTTTTTAAAGTAGGCTCCACACCTAACATGGTGCTTGAATGCACAACCCTGAAATCAAGAGTCACATGCTCTAGTGACTTAGCCAGCCAGGCACCCCCCAAAACTGATTTTTTTTTTCAGAGAATTAACTTTGTGACTCATCTGTTGATTACATTTCTCCCTCACCACTGAAAAAATGTGTTAGAAAAATTTATGTTTTATCCTTACAATGTCATGGTAAATATGTTCTTCCTACATGCCTGGTTTTGTTGTCAGTATACATGTTTTGTCCGTGTGACATTATTGCCATCTTTATCTTATCTTTGTTTTCAATCAAAAAATGACAAATTGTCTGAAATATATTAGGTCATCTAACAATTTTGGACAATGTGAAATTTTTATAACCCTTCTTAGTACCTTTTTTGTTGTTTACATGTATCTACATAAAATTAATCGTATAACGCCTGGACACAGAAATAGTCTTAAATATGTGAGGTTCATTATTGTTACTGCTATTCTTGTGATAGTTTCAACTGTTAATTCAAAACTTAAATTCCTTTACTAAGAATCCATAGTCAGCAAATTATGAACTGCTTCCCAACATCAATCCTACTTCCTGACCACCATCAAAAAAAGTATTCTCTCTTATAGACTTCCTAAAATCTTTTTACATATATTTTTAGGGCACATGTAGTCTTATTTGTTATGATTATTTATTAATCTTTTTTTGTTGTGATTATGTATTAATCTAGTTGTCTTCTTTCATACCATATGTTTTATAATCCTGGCACTAGGCAGTCATAAACCCTTAGCTAATGTTTGCGAGAGGAAAATCCAGATAACTATTTAGTCTACATTTAAAAGCTGAAACCTCATGTAACTTTGATATCCTTATATCAAGGGGATATCATAATTACATAAAAGAAATGATTAAGGGACACCTGGGTGACTCAATTGGTTAGGCTTCCAGCTTCAGCTCAGGTCATGATCTAATGGTTTGTGGGTTCCAGCCCTGTGGCGAGCTCTGTGCTAACAGTGCCGAGCCTGCTTGGGATGCTCTCTCACTCTCCCTCTCTGCCCTTCCCCTGCTCTGCCCCCCTACTTTCTCTCTCAAAATAAATAAATACATAAATACATAAGAACTGAAAAAAATAGAAGTGATAAAAGTTTAATCAGTTAAGAAGGGCACAGGGTTTATAACCCTGAGTTTGACAGAATATGCTACTGGGTCATGGCAAATGTAAACATTTTAAATCTTCTCAATTTTGTTACATTTTATAATGTTAACAAGAGTTGATTTGAGATCTGGTAGGAGAAGATGACCATGAATGAAGTATACTCCAAAATAAACAATTCCCAATATGCAATACGAAGAAGAGAAAGAGATCTGAGAAATCCTATGAATATATGCTTGTACCTCAAGGGGCAGCTATAAGTCTAAAGGATGTCTGTGCCGATGGGAATCCTATGGATCTCCAGAAAGAAAGCAATCTCATTTAATCTATTTTAAAATACAATTTGCCCTTAGAAAGCAACTGTTTTGAACATAAACTTTTGTCATGAAAATTACCAGTAGACAAAAGGGTAGAGCTAGTTGTTGAATTGGCATAATGAATTCTCATGAGTTGAACTGAATAGTTAGAGCAAAATAATTGAGAACAACAAACATTAAAATTATTTTAAAAGCATCACGATGTGTTTGAATAACACAATGTTACAATATGTCGCATTTGTTAATGACAAGAAATAATGTTTTTAAGGAAGCAATCTTCAATTAATCATTTCCTCCTTTAGTAGGATAATTTATGGAAATGAAATGAGGCTAATAAACCAGAAAGAATGGGAGGAAAGAAAGAAGTTAAATAAATTGCTTCCTTTTGTAACAACAAAAAGTCATGATATCCATCATTTGGCCAGAAATATCACATTGCTAAAGGCCTTATTTAGTATTTGATTCTCTTCCAATATAGCAGAAACAGAAGGCATCACATTTCAGCTTTCCATTTATTTCACTCTCCATTTTAACCCCATAAATGTCTCCCAGGATTGAAATGTTAATAATGTAAGAATCTTAGAAAATCTGATGTCATGTAGAAAAGAAAGAGATGAGTGGGGTAGTAAACCATATATTTATCAGCTAATTAATATCTGTTATCGTTTTTGATGTTCTCCCCCTTAAGGTTATTTAAAAGTTGAATTTCATAGATAATGAATATAAAAGTAAAAGTTAATTTAGGGGAGGGGTAATGGTTACAAGTTATTTTAAATATTTAACAAATAGTGTTAGTAGGTGAACTATATAAAAAGAGACCTAACTCTAGTTGTTTTCATCACATTTCATCACATCACATCACATTGTTTTCATCACAATTTTAATATTTTACATCGTAATTTTTTTTTCTCAATAATATTCAGTGGTAAAGGCCAAACGAAGGAAGAAAGGAAATACTGACTACAAGCTCTCAATGTCTTAAGAAACTGCAAATTCACATTTCTTAACTAAAAACACCATTTCTTAGATTTTCCTTAGTGGATTCTAGAGGATTTTCTCCAGAAATATAAAAGGTAATTCATCAATAGAAAAGAATCTAAATTTACTTCAAATGGAGGAATAATCTCTCCTTAAGTAGCAATAGCTAAAAAGGCATTTTATGAGTGAATCACTAAGCCTTGGGAAGACATAAAATACCTAAATAAAACAAAAAAAATCATTCATCCCTAACATTCATGTATATTTTCACACCTATTAAGATGCCTAACAATGGATTTAATAATTTCAATTTCATATGGGGCACCTGGGAAGCTCAAGTGGTTAAGTGTCCGACTTGGGCTCAGGTCAGGATTTCACAGTTTGTGGGTTTAAGTCCTGCATCAGGGTCTGTGCTCACAGCTCGGGGCCTGGAGCCTGCTTCTGATCCCGTGTCTCCCTCTCTCGCTGCCCCTCCCCCACTTGTGCTCTGTCTCTCTGCCTCTCAAAAATGAATAAATGTTAATTTTTTTAATTAAAAAAATCTCATGTATTATAGTAAAATGGAAACAAATTCTACAGTATATACTAAGCTACAGAATAGGGGTCCTGTTTATCGATGTAATGCTTACCACAATATTTCTCTAATGATTTGTATGATGCTTGTACAAACTAGTTACCAACTAGTTGAATGTGTGTTTGCATGCATGCACCTACAAATACATGCATATGTATGTATTAAAATCATGTGCTTAATGCATTTGTCAAAAGTACAAAAAAGACCCAAATCACAAAACCTTAGAGAAAATTTAAACTTACAGTTTATCAACTTGTTAAAATATTAGATTTTAAACTACTTTGTTTTATTTCTTAAAATAAGATCTGTGTCTGGTGCTAGGAAATAACTACCAACCAGAATATAGGATTTAAAAGTTTACAATTCAGGTAGTTTTGTATCTTTCTTGAAACCACAGATTCCTGTGGATGTGTCTTTAAAATGTTCTTTTGGTATATAGATAGGTAGAGGGATAAACAAATAAATAGCTATGACCAGGGTATTTTCATGTTACTGTTCATAGGTGATTATCACATTATAGGTGGTCACTGGTATTTTAATTTTTATAGGTTTATTAACTTAAAATATGAAAGTGAAACTGATGTTATGAAAGTATCAATGAAGCCATTTGAATAGCTGTATTTAACACTATTCTTGATATCTTTGTGTGTGGGAAGCTACAATACTTCTCAGTACAAGGCAGACTGAAATTCAATTACATAAAAAGCAACACCAATATGAAGATATCTACTACAATATTTATTTAGTTTATGTTGAACATCTGATATGTTTCATTTTCATGATTTTATGGCAAATGTTTTACCAAGAAAGCACATATAATCTATATGCCAGAGAAAAATTACCATAGGACTTTTTACATTTAAATATCAGGAAACATGGACTTCAATATTTACTTTACTTCTTCCCAAGAGATATGATAGGAGATGATGGAAAACACCCATTTACTGAAGCAGAAACCTTCCATAAACAATAATGAATATACCATCTTGTATTTTAATATGTTTCCCTTATTTTTGGACTTTAAAAAATACAGCGTGCTTTAAAAACTTCACATTTACAATGGTTAAATTATGGGTGCACAAGTCGGGTGATCTCTCAATGCCATATTTGAAAACTTTAATAAGGAACAATAATAGTGCAAAGTATCTCAAACCTCTTCTTATTCAGGTGTGTGTGTTTGTGTGTGCATTGTACACATATACTATGAATAACTGGATTTGCACAATTATAGAGAATAACACTGCAATAATGTCATTCTAGAATGCATACTTGGTATATTTTAATATCTCTGATAACAGAATATGTCTTACAGTTGTTCTTGACCGGAGTTGAAGCTGCTTTCTTCTGGAAAGAGTTTATTTTTACTTTTTGCCAGACACATGCAACTCTCCTAACCTGACACCTCTTTAAATTAAAGTCTTGTCTGAGGTTTTTCTTCCACACTGCTGGTGGGACTCAGAAAGTAAACCTTCATGAGTACCGTAGTGGGGTTCAAGAAGTGGTTTTGCCCCTTTTCCACTACCCGTGATTACAGCTGAAACAGGCAAATGTCCTTGCGTCTTCTGCGTGGGAGTTTATTTCTCTTTCACTAATACTGAAACACTGCCAACTGGCTTGATGCTGGCACCATTATCACATTCTCCATTTTGGGCAGTTTTTCTTTCTTAGCAGTCCTCAAAAAATGGTGCCTCAACATTCACTGACATCGTAGACTTGATATAATTTGGTAATTCATTAAAGTTTTTTTTTTGTTTTTTTGTTTTTTTTTAGGGCTGACGTCATACTCATCTATCAAATTCTGAGGCCTCTCTTGGGCCTAAATGCTCAGATTCAGTTGGACTTTCTATGTGTATAAAGGAAGCCACAACACAGACCAGATTAGCTTTGGTACAAAACACTAAATTTACAGCATTGTGGACCATAAAGATGACACTGCCAAAGATATTTTATGAAATTTTAGAACAATGCTGAGGCCAACCAAGACACAAGCTGACTTGAACCAGTTGCAAATATAATGAAGAAGACTAAATTCTGTGGATGTTTTACCACGGGAAGCTAGAAGGGAAATGCACATATACAGAACAGCCAAGAGAACTATCACAAAGTGAAATTCAACAGTGGCACTGGACTGAAGTTAGGGTGTAAAGTATTTCAAAGATTCAAAAATCTAAGATGATGTTAATTTTTAATTTTTAAAAATGTTACTTATGGTTTGTTCCTTTCTGGCCATGTAGATCACAGTATGGCTTATTCTTGTTTAGTAAAGAAAGTAGAATGGTAAATTGACTTAGCCACTCATGCTCTTGGATGGCAAAGTCAGACAAGCTCCAATTTTGTGCACAAGTTATTTTAGGGGAGGGAGCATACTGGTAACAACCTGAAGTTTTTCTTCAGCATTCTGTACGAGGTATGAGTGAGAAGACAAGAAGATCTGCCAGCACATATACATTTAGGGTTTTATACTAAAAGTTCCCTAGATGAACAGCCACCAGCGATGGAATAGAGTATGCTAGGTTAAGGGGAAATGGAGCTGGAGTTTTCTATGTTACACCTAGGCCAGCTCACCACTGGTGCTGACGTTACACAAGAGAGAGCAAAGAGCTTAAGTGAGTGTTAAAGGTTTCATTGAGAGTGAAATTTCTTCCACCTTAATGCTGAGTTATTTTATATAGTTTCTCTATTAAAACCTCAGGATATGTAAAATATAGAGTGTTACAGAATGTTTACCATTACAGCTGGAACTGATTGTTCTGAAGTGTGTAATTTGGCTTCAAGTTGCTTAGCAGCTTTCCGGGAAAACATCTCGTATCTTTATATATTTCCATATGAGCACATATATTTTATTCAATGTTAGATGTGACACTAGCAAGACAACATACATGATTTAATAGGGCTGGGCTAGGGGTTTTTCCCCATTTTACTTTCAAATATTGACATCGCCTATTCTAAGATAATGCACTGGTTCCTAATGGTCAGACTCAGCTTGGCCATATAAGAATGCCTGACTTAGTCTTCAAACATTTGAAATTTACTGTAATCTATGGTGTATAATTTTTATGTTTGGTTAATGAGAAATACAAGCAGACAAGAAATAAAGAAGCCTTCAAAAAGGGAATGTTTTACTTCTGCAGGGCTGCTTGAGCTTCTTGGACTATTTTACCATATATCACAAACATCTACATAGCATTGCTTTTACACAAACACACACCCACCCACACACACACCCACCCCCCCACCCCCCCACACACACACCCAGTGACACTGAACCACAGCAATTCCCTTTCTTCCCTATGGTACCTATTTTGAATGAAGTAGCAAAAGAAAAAATGATTCACATTAACTTCACTTTCTATAGCTAAGCAATTCTATATTCCCAATTTTTATAAGCTCATCACTCTCTCTATATATACATGTGTGTATATATATATATATATATATATATATATACACATACATAAGCTCGTGACTCCAACATATATGTTATTTTGAAGAAATATCAACTGGGTCTATGAAGGAATTAGATTATTAAACAAGTGGATTTATCAGTAATTCTCCAGCAAACTTCAAAACATAGCATATTATCCTACATGTAGTAGTGTATAATGATTATTTATTAATTGACTGGTTGATAATGGTTTCTTAAGAGAGGTCGATTTTTAAATATGATGGTGTTAACATTAACGTATGTTAATAGCAATGTATTGTTAAATCATATTAATGATAAATAATAGATGCTATTTAGTTAAAATCTCTACTGAAAACCAAAAACAGTAAGGTAAGTAGCTTTGCTATAGCTTCAAATATTTAGCTTATTCATTCAACAAAAGTTTATTAAATATCTACAATATTCATGATACTGCATTTTGTTATAACCCCAGAAATATGAGTGAGCAAAATAACAAAGTCCATATTGATGTGGAGATTAAAGTCTGATTAGAAATAAGCTCTAGTTACATCATCTTGTTTCCTTTACTTGTAGTTATCATTAGCTTTTCCATATCTAAGCAAAAAGATTCTTTAATGTAATGCATACTTTATAATACCTCATTGCTTAAATGGTGATGATTATAATGCAATATTTTTACATGAAATAGATTAATGGAAAACTAGTGAATGTTTTGTTGCCCAACTGAAAAATGCTGTTTGGAAAATTTAAGAAGAATATGTCAATAATGTACTCTAGCTGTATAAAGACATATAAAAAAATCACATTTTGTCCAATGTAGTGGTGTCTTTTTTTTCTTTATAATGAGAACAATAACAGATAGTAATGCCCTTGGCAAGAAATCGTGCAAGCAAAATGGACCTTAAATATAGGCTCATTTTGTGGCTACCTGTCTCCTGGTATTGGCATCCCCACAAAACCCTGTGAGCATTCCCAAATAAGATACAAGCACATACAGGGTACACAAAAGGGGGATCTGACTTTCAGAAGGTAGCTAGGTCTTAGAATGCCTGCTGGGGTTATTTGTGCAGTGTGTTTTCTTTCTTAACATTCATGAAACATGAATATTGCATACACAGAATTAGTGGATCAAATCTAAGTTAATTGATAAAAATATGAGACCTTCAAGATTAATGCAAAAAGGCACCAAAAATGTGAATAGGGTAATTATATTCAATTCCATGCAAAATATTTACATTTTACATTTCAGCTATTTTTAACTATTTTTGCTAGTAGTGATGTTATTGATAAATTTTCCCAGCAGAGGGAAGCACAGCCTCATTATTGTTTTTGTAAAGGGTTGAAGTGGGGGGAGTGAGATATACTACAATTTTGTTGCATTTTAAAGGAAGTTTGGTTCATATCCCAGCATTAAATAAGCTACTTAACATTAAATAGGACTTGACATCTTTTAGGAAGCATAAAATGAAACAATCCAAAATCCCCAGTTCAAAGAAATATCCTACTGGTAAATGAGTGGGAAGGTAGCTGAATTACCTTCTACTCAGCCTGGGTACCTAGTAACAATATAGTGGGTCTATGTCATCAGCATATTAATGAATGATTTCCATGGCTTATTTTAAGATTGTACTTTCTTCTTCAATATACTTAAATGAATATTTCTGTTGCCTATTGCTCTCGTGTTGCTATTATTATCAAAGCATGTACTTAAACTGGCTTCTTTTTGTTAATATGAGAAAATTGATATTTAAGTCTTGTAAGGGTCTCAAACTTGAATCTGTCATAACTGCAATAATAAAATATAATTCACTACTTAGCATTCTTTAGAATTTTCTTTCTTCTAGATTTCCTTTCTCTTCAGTTGCATTTCCTTAAGTATGCTGGCACAGGTGTGTGCCCTGCATGCCCACGTGTGGGTATGCACTATTGCTTACGATTTTAGCCTAATGTTAGCAGGTTGAAAAATGAAAGTGTTGTAACTTACCATGGTGTTGTAAGTCTGAACAATGAGTCAATGGGTCTCCATTTCTTATATCTTGTCGTCTTGTGCGTCTAAAACAATTACATTTAAAAGGTATTATGGCATTCTTATTCCTTCTTGGGAATTTGTCACAGGGATTAAGAAGAATAAAAAATCAAAGAACTTCCGGAGCTTAATGGAAAAATTCTGACTAAAGAATTTTTTAAAAGCAGCTCATTACACCTGTGGGAGCATGTCTCCAGGTGATCAAAATGTGAAACAGTACACAAATGTACTAACAAAGGAGTGAAGTCTTTCAAAGTAATAACAGAAGATTCATGGTTTTGTGCTACTGTGTGTCAGTCAATAAGATTCTAACATCTGGAAACTCTAAAATTCTTAGCACCTTAAATTCTGAGGAAAAAGCACAAAATATAGAATAGTAACCCATTTCTTCAATAACCTGGATTAAACTTCTTTTTTCTAATCACTAGAGAGTAAGCCTAAAAATTCAAATTTCCATGATTATGTTCTTTCTCTTAATACTTACACATAATTCCTTAAATAGACTTTTGTTAAATTTGAAAGCATCAACTCTACGAATTCTACTTTTAAGTTAGTTTTTAACTTTCCTTTTTGGCCGCTGTATCGATCATTTTTTTATAAAACATTTCTTTTATGATCATAGGGCTATGATTTCAAGCCAATTTACCCGTGAAATGAATAAAAGGAGGAGTGCAATAACAAATATTGTGGAGGAAGCTGAGAGAGAAGATGGCCTCCCTCTAAAATAAAAGCCAAATCTGTTATATAAGTAAATTTCTCCTAAATACTGCTGCTCAGATCACATTAGTTGCTACACATTCTGGGGGTCCTCTTTATCGTTTGCTAGTGGTTGACTGGGAAAAAGGAGGTTGTCTCCAGCCATCATGGTGCAAGCAGGATGTGTAGTTTGGGAAAGAGGCTAAACATGGAGATTGGCTACACATAGCAGAATGAGAAAGACTGGGGACACTTGCTCAACTGTTTTCTGTGTCGATTTTAATGATTATTGTCCTGTTGCAAAGTTAGTTACCATCACTGAAGAGAGTTCTCACAAAGGCCAATGAGAACTGCAAACATGGAAATTGTTACTGTATTCATAAATTTAGAAGACTAAAGTATTTATAGATTTCTATTTGTAGAATTGGTGAGACTATCAAACAGATGTTGCACATTTCAAAATTGAGCCAACAAGGGAACTTGTGAAACACGAACCACAAAGCATTTGGAAAGGCATTTTTTACTGCCATTTAAGCTTTTGAAAAATGCCATCACAAAGAATATATAAATTGTAAGGCCTCTAAACATCCTTTTCAAAGACACATGAAATTGGATTAAGTAAAATCTTCAAGGCACAACAAAAAACGTGTTAATGATAATTCCTTCAATCTGGATTTGTAGGTATGCGGTAAACATATTTCAAATATATAATAATATACAGATTTGTAACTTATTATAGATGTAGTTTTCTTATTTTTAACTTCTTTCTTATTAAAAAAGCTTAAAATGTGAATGAATTATTACTAAATTAGGTAATGTTATATACACTTCCACATGGAAAGGAAATGACACTCATTTTTAACTGAAATCTGAATTTTTATGTTTTTCAACACTAAAAGCACTAGATCTTACTGATTTTAAGAACCATAAAAGTTCAACCTTAAGCAATTTAATTTTAGTGTTACAAAAACTGCAAATTGCTACTTATTAAACTATCGATGGTTTCTTCATTCTATAACACATTACCTCCACACTACACGTTTGTTTTAGATTTAAACTTCTAACAAAATCAGTGGGTATATGAAAGAATACAAACACATTGTCTTAATTCTGAATGTTGAAGGCTTGAGAAAATTCTGTTTATTAAATGGGATAAGCTCATACGATATTTACATGTAATATTAACAAGATAACTTTTAATCTATATGGACTGATTATAGGATAGATTTAAGTTATAGATGATTTAATACTAAAGCCAATGTTATCTGAAGTATGTAATCAAAACATTTAAGTAGGGGCACCTGGGTGGCTCAGTCAGTTAAATGTTTGACTCTTGATTTTAGCTCAGGTCATGATGTCACGGTTTGTGAGTTCAAGCCCTGGGCTGGTCTCCACTCTGACAGCGTGGAGCCTGTCTGGGATTCTGTCTCTGCCTTTCCCCTGTTTTCTCTCTCTTTCTCTCTCTCTCTCTCTCTCTCTCTCTCTCTCTCTCTCTCTCTCTCTCTCTCTCAAAATAAATAAATAAACTTAAAAAAAAAGATTTAAGTAGGCAGTAGGCATTAGGGCTATTCCTTTCCCCTAAAATTTTTTCAAAACACTATAAATGATGCATATGTTGAAGAACACAGCTGACTAGCAGTGAAAAAATCCACATCACAGCTTCTTGTAAAACGTTAACTATAGCAAAAAAATAAAATAAAATAAAATAAAATAAAATAAAATAAAATAAAATAAAATAAAACAAATTGTATTGCTCCTAAAATGCAGTGGCTTGATAACTCTGATTGCTATTTTATGTTCCAATAGGTTGATGTACATACTGCTAAGCTTTGGGCTTATATTAGCAAGATATGGTATACGACTCTTACCTTTCATTGCTTGTTTCTTAAATACTGGTAAATAATTAACAGAGAAAGGGATCCCTATGTGAGTAGTAGAGAATATGTTGAGATAAATATTTTGTCAAATTAAGGAAGTGTTCTTATTTTTTCAAACAAAGTAAACTAACTTTGCGTACAACGTTTAGGATGTGTCTAAGAGTTCCCTGAAGGTTAATAGTACTCCTGTAATAGTACTCCTACATCACATACCCTTAATGTTCCAGACAACAACTTACAGCTATTTTTTTCCTAGGCATATTGTTTTAGGTAACTTCTAGGCATATCTTAGCAACTTCGAATTAAGCAAAAATAATGCTTTTAAGTATTAAGAGCGTGTTTAAAATATTTGTGTAATACATACACAAATATTAATAAATAGCCATTTTATTATATGGTTTTATATTTCAACAAATACAAATACAAGATGATACTATGATAATACAGTGGCCTTTAAATTTGGGGGAGTCAAATAAATATATATTTGGGGCTAAAGAAAGATATAATTTGATGCTAATTAATCATTATACAAAAATGTGTTATCTTTAAAACTAGGAAAATTTTTTGACTTTAAAGTTGAGTCCCTGTGTACTAGGAGGCTAAAAGTAAATAAATTATTTTTGTTGCAAATTTTCCATTCATCCAAACAGAAACTGCCTTATTAAAATCTAAAACCAGGACAGAATGTTGCTAGATAGAAAAAGAAGAGCATTTTTGGAGCACAGCATTTTGGCCAAAAGGCACAAGGTCCAGTGTAGATTCTGATTGACTTCCTCTGTGGTTTTGGCCCTCCCTTTTCCGCCTGTATAAAATGAAGTTGCAAAACTTTCTAATTTCCAAGTGTCAACATTCAAGGATAGTATTGTAATGTTTTAGATTTCCCCCAGTAATTTATTAAAACCATACATTCCCTTATATTTAGTACCCAGCTATAATTATACACATTCTTCTGACTGTTTTAACTATGTAAGGGGAAGAAACCCCAAAACTCCTCTAATTCATCAGAATTATGTGACACTCTTCATTCATCAGAAAAATGTGATGTACTTATACGCAGAAAGCTGTTAAAAATGGAATCAGGTAAGAAAAGTGTATTTATCTCTAATACTTCTCCTACCTCTTTGCAGTGGGAAAATAGCGAGAGCATGAAGAGCCATCCCAGGCACAGTAAGGGTCTCGGGCAAGGCAGCACTCCGCGCACGCTTTCCCATAAATATCGCATCGGTGTAGAGGGAGCTGGGCAACCCCCGTGGTGGAACCAATATAGAGTTGTTGCTGTGGAGAGAGTTTACTGTGATGACAAAACGATCCTGTTTTTTAAAATCTTTTTTCTTAAAAAAAAAAAAAAAAAAGTTTACCCATATACATCAAGAAGACATTTTTACTAGTGGGTTTTAAAAAAATCCCATTATTGGCAAATTTGTCATTATTGGCCTGGCAGATAATATGACCATTTTAAAAAGATCAAGATCAAAATCTCCATACTTGACTCAAACAGGTATATTTTAAAGTATAAAACCAAGGGAAGACAGTAATGGTTATATATCAATTATATTTCAATAAAAATAAAAATTTAAATAAGACACTGAATACTATAAGTTTCAAACGTCCAGGGTTTTGTCCTTAGAAAGTTTGTTTTTACTTTTACTGTTTCTAAATTCTAAATCTATATCTACAGTGCCATGTATTCTGGTTGGTGTTGACCCAGGGATCATTTGACTCTTCTGACTCTTGGGTGCTGCTATTACATTGCTTGTGATGTAGTCTGCCCTTCTATAAGAAGGGGTATGGCAAGGTTTCTGTGCTTGCATTTGTGAGAATTTTCATTGGTCAGCTGTCTTGTCCTTGCACAATCTCCAGGACGATTACTTTAAACAAAACTACTAAATTGCTTCCCATTGGAAGGATCATCAAATGGGCAATATCAAGTGCACTCTGGCTGGTGCAGTAAACTTCAACAGAAAGCTCAGGGGCTACGGCAAAAGTGCTATACTGGGCATCAAGGTGGCTGGATTCTAGATCTTGCTTATAATAATTCTCTGTGTAATCCTGAGCCATTCCTCTCATTTTTCTAAGACTTAACTTCCTTATTCACAAAATTGGCATATTTAACTAGATCTTTAAGGTATACGTCCAGATCAGACATTCTACAATGTCATTGTGCTCAGTGAATTTACAATTACCAAATGAAGTAAAATACACAGAAAAACTTTCTGGTAGCAACTAATTCAGGATTTCAGCACAATTTTTAAAGTGCCTTTAACAAAGTTTACCCAATGTAGCATTTAAAAAATGTTGCAAATGTATGTACATACAAAATAAAATACAAATAAGATTGTTTTGTGATTTCTCCACATTTTACTGTAATCAGTATTATAGCTCACTTTTATTGCACTAAAGGACTGAATGATTATCGTAAGCCTTAAATAAAAGTTGTATAAATACTGATTCATGTAACAGTACACATGGGAAAGACCTCAAAAGTGTATTTTAATTTCCCCACTACATAAAGGAAAAAGATGTTATAGAAAAGCTGGTCTCTGAAACATGGTGAGCTCTTTTAATATTACACATCTCCTAGGGCGCCTGGGTGGCTCAGTCGGTTGAGCGACTGACTTCGGCTCAGGTCATGATTTCACAGTTTGTGAGTTCAAGCCCCATGTCAGGCTCTGTGCTGACAGTTGGGAGCCTGGAGCCTGCTTCAGATTCTGTGTCTCCCTCCCTCTCTGCCCCTCCCCCACTCATGCTCTGTCTCTGTTTCAGAAATAAACATTAAAATTTTTTTTAAATATTACAAATTTCCTGATAGCAATGGATATAATTAAAATTGCATTTACAAAGGACATTCAAAGATGAACCACACATATAAATAAACATAAACTGAATGAAGATTGATATATCTACTAGAATCTATGAAGTGACTAGTGTTATAAAAAGTGCTTACATAGAAAATAATTCTGTGCTTAAAGCTAACCAACTAACTTATATCTAACAAAAGATAGGGGAGTAAGAGGGAGAATGTAATACAATAAAAACTAAACCATTATTAAAACCGTTATGCTGATGCATATTGCTTCTTCCCTTCCAGTAGTGAAGACAATTTGTATCAATATTCTAGTACAGGATAGCATATAGAATACAGTATATACTATGGATGCTCAACTTTTTTTTTTTAATGTTTGTTTTATTTCTGACAGAAAGAGAGACAGAGCATGAGCAGGGGAGGGGCAGAGACAGAGGGAGACACATGTCTGAAGCAGGCTCCAGGCTCTGAGCTGTCAGCACAGAGCCGGACGCGGGGCTCGAACCCACAGACGGGGTGAGATCATGACCTGAGCCAAAGTAGAATGCTCAACCGACTGAGCCACCCAGGCGCCCCTGGATGCTCAACTTCTTATTATATTCATCTTTTATTATTGCACTGAAAGATCCTACAAACCATGGCTAATTAAGAAGCAGTAGTTGAAGTCCTTGGGAGGAAAAGATGAAGTATTGTTAAGTTTTTTGTTGAGAAAAAATTAGATTGATTTGTACTTCTCTTAAAGCATCTACAGAGACAGCATGTGACAACAGTTGACCATGATTTGAAAAATATGAACAAAGAACTTAACTAACAGAAGGAACTTCTTTTCCCTTCCTGTCCTTTATATCTCTTTTCCAAAATCATTGAAAAACAAAACAAACAAAACAAAAAACCAAACAGACTTAGATTGTATTGAAGGCAAGCAATCTCAAATCAATTAAAAAAATGAATAAACTTGTAACATTTCAGCAATTAAATTAGTTAAAATGGAGCAGCAATATCCACAAGCTTGACTGGCACTGGTGAATGTGGACTTGCTGACCCCTGTACTGTGGTCGGAACTATTTAAAAAGCTACTGATTAAGTTGGGCATATCAAATCAAAAGGTCTCTATGTTTGGTCAATAGCTCTTAAGGAGCATAAGCAAATTCATACTTGCAAAATTTTAAGATTATGACATTTGATTTGGAAAGGAGTTATTATGTAAATAACAGTATCTAAATCTGTCATATCCCTTTAGGAGAAAACCAGAGAAATAACACATGGGAAGAAGAGAAAACCAAAAATTACTGTAATGAAAACTTCAAGTGTGGTAAAATGCCCAAAATTAAATACAACTTGAGTCTCATTTTCATTTTACAAGTATTCTGCTGTACTATTAAAGAACTGCAAAATTAATCACGCTATCTAAGCGAAATATAGAGGAGGCCTGCAGGCCCCAGTGAGCATAATCCAGTCACTAGCAAGTACCCTGATGTGCTTTTTCTGCCCAATTTAACATCACCACAGGCTTTCTCACTATCCTCCTTAACAAGTTTCGGGTCATAAGCAGGCGATGAATCTATTTATCCAGAAAATTGGTTGCAACACTGCTTGCCCCTCTTGAAACTACTGGCTCACTTTTAAAGTTTCTGTGAGCATGAGTAAAACTAATTCACATCTGAATGCAATCAAACTTCCAATAATCGAAAATGAAGGCTAGGAATACTCTTCTTGTATCATGGTATTTTAAACACAGTATTTTTGGTGTTTTAGGTGTGTGTTTGTGTGTGTGTGTGTGTGTGTGTGTGTGTGTGTGTGTGTGAAATGTGTTGCATTTAATAGGCAATTCTTAAAGTACTTAAAAAATACTTAAATAAAAAGAAATATTTTATAAAATTATAGGTAGTGTAATTAAGATCAGCTATGAAGCCAAGTAGAGAACAAATAAATAATTGAAAAAATCATTAAATGAAGAATATCCCAATCTAGCTTCCATTCTGGAAATCCCCGGATTTCCTTGCCAACATTTGACAGTTTTGAGATTGCAAGAACAGGTGAACACATACTTGTGAAGTGTAAGATAACAGTATCAGGTCAATAATATCTGCACTCTGAGTTTCTCTAAATATCTCAGAGATTATCAATCTATTTTGATATGTAAGTGTGGAAAGGATATACGCTGAGTTTTAATGGCACAGTATTTTAGTGTCTTGTAAAAGGGATAATGCACAGTCAGAGATAAAACATGTAAATGATTCAGGACTAAGATTAGCTGAATGATTCTCATATTTAACAATTTTGTATACAGGTTTTCAGAACAGTCAGTGAAGGACTTCCTACTCCATTCTAGCTTTTTCTGCTAGGTTATTTAATAATTAATTTCAACCCAGTATCCAAGTCTTTTTTGTTTTTCTGTTTGTGTATGTGTGTGTTTTGTTTGTTTTTGTTTTTTTGAAGTTACCACTGATACACTGAATAGAAAGGCTATGCGACATCTATGGGGGAAAGATAATTTATTAGAAGTTAAAATTATATTTGTTTTTGTACATATAATTTAGCATTAGAAGTCATTTGTGTTTCTTAAGTGTCTTGCCAAAGCATTCATTCAATGTGAATGCAAAGACTATTAACATGCTACCCTTAACTTCTGAATTCATGGAGTTTAATAACATCATTTGGCAGTGACTGTTTTGGTGTTTTCCTTTTATATGTAGCCAAACTAAATGTTTTTTCTAGCACACAATACTGCTGAAAAAATAAAATGAACTTTTGAATTAAGATCCTGCAAACATATACAGTCCAGTGCATCAACTTATTAGTTTGTAAAATGCATTTGTTTATACATGCAGATTAAATTAAATTATAAACTTATTTATAGCCTGAAATATCCACCAATGCCATTTTTAAGGATAGATTAAAATAATTATTAAGCGAATTATATTATAATCCCCCAAAAGTAAATGCTATAAATGAAAATTTGCAACAAATAATGATCTAAAGAAATATATTTATAGGAATGTGAGAAGGGTCAAAATCATGGGACAATGAAAATTATCTTTCATTTTCATTCTACTAGCTTATTGTAAGCTTTCTTTCTTTTCTCTTTTTTGCAACTATTGTTAATAAATCTGTAAAATGTGCCGAATCATAAATGTTTATCTATTTGAAACACAAAATTAACAAAATATAGAATATTGACTGTAATACGTAACAATAGTACCTGCTTAGTAGAAAGCTCCATTGCTGAAATAGTAGTTGGCTCCTGAAGAAGAGAAAGAAAATGTGAACTGCTTGGTCAATTGGAAAAGTCATTTATTAATATTAATTAACATAGAATACCAACATTAGCTCTCAGTTCACTCCAGTGCCTACAAGAAGCAATATAATTGGGAAATAAGATACATGAAGGAAACGGCAAAGATGAACATTAAATGTGTGGAGCAGACAACATGGGCATGTTAATGTCCTCCAGTCTAAGATTATCAGTAACCTACTCGTAGTTGATCAAGTTGGGTTACTGCTCACTGCAGTAAGGGAAACTACAGGACTGCCCAGCAAGAGAGTATTAGAAAGGACGCCTATGTCTTGGGCACTTGTTAGTTGATTTGAGGGACAACTCAAGGAAGTGGGGTTTGCTCTGCATGGGATGCTGCAGAGAGCACAGGTAACAGTATGATTAGGTCTCTTTGTACATCTTATTTAGGAGGAAGGAAAAACAGAATGAAGCTAGAGCAGTACTTAATGAAGAAGTAGCAATTACTCATATAAGCAGGATAGGGGGATATTTGATCATTTTTTGTGGTTTGGGAAATGGATACACTCTGGTCTGTTTTCAGACGTGATTACAGAATAGTCTTGCTTTTTTCTTGATTCATCACGGTTTCAGAGTAGCCCTGTAGGATGCTGGTGTTCTGTGAGAATGTATATGCTCACATGGAGAACACTGGCCTGTGAGTGCCAGGCCAGCTCCTAATAACACCACTGACAAGCTGATAGTATTAGGCATTTCCAGCTGTCAAGGACTGTGAGAGCTCAGGTAGAGTAAGATTATTTTATTATCATCAAAATGACTGCTTATTAAAAAAAAATTTTTTTAACATTTATTTTTTCAAACTGACTGCTTATTGTATGAAGGCCTACACTGTACATTTTTGTCAGAGCACAAGATCTCTTCAATTTCTATCAACAGGCTAATCTAGAAAAATGATAACTAGGGAAGTATTGACCACCAATATATTTGTTAAGTGTTCTACTGAAGCCTATCATGAACACAGATAATTGCTATAAAAAATAACTTTCTTTGGTTAACTTAGACCACCAACAACCTATTCACCTGAACATAATTGCTTATATTCTCTCTGATTTACTTTCATTGAACTGTACGCCATCGTATCTTTCATCAATGACAAACTAAACACTAAGAACGCTATTGCTTAGGGGTTTCAGAGGTGGCTGATGAGAAAGAAAAAAGAGGCACAGGTGGGAGAATAATCTTAAAAGGCCTCACTAGGTAGGACCCTGAACAAAGTGTAAAGAGTTGGATTCTGATGCCAAACTGCATAGACTCAAATAGTAACGCAAACCTGGCCAAAAGTTTGATAGCAGGGGATGTATGTAACCTCTTTGTAATTCAGTTTTTGCCTCTGAAAAATGAGTATGATGGTATCTTCCTTGTAGGATTGAAGAAAAGGTTAAATGAGTTAATAAATGTAAAGTACTTTACGAATGTGCTTGGCGCACAGTGTTTATTCAAATTTCTCCCTCATTCCTTCTGTCTCTCTTTTATACACACACACAGGCACACACACACTGCTCATATTCTTTATTTGCTTTGTTTTTTTCCCTTGTGCTTATCACATTCTGGAAATATATATATACATACAACATTTATGTGTATATAAATATTATGTATGTATCATATATATGATATAAATATAACATTTATCTTGTGTCTTATGAATTTCCTGTCACACCTGAAAGTAGTGTTGAGGTAAATTCTTATCTGTAGGTAGGGGGTAGGAGTGAGGGGTTAAGGTTTAAGAAGAAGGAGAAAAAGTCAAAAAAGATGTGTTACGGAAGTCATCACTGAGAGAAAATCTGAGGACAATAGACAATTACTCTCAAAATTGTCCACTGGGATTTATACCAAGAAAACAACGGATTCATTCCATTACTCATTAGATGCCCACAGGGGTGTTAAATCTCCCATACTTCCAGTTGTGACTCCTGTCCTTTTGCCTGGTGTCAGAGAAGTCCTGGGGCACACAGTGAGGTTGTGTTGGAGGTAGGGATAGCAGGATATAAGGAGGGACAGGGGAGGCATCTCTTATTTCTTTTTCTAGTTTGTCTCCACAACTCACCCCTCACTACCCCCTGCCCCTCACTGGAATTTAGGACAGGGGTTTTGGTTGTTTCATTCACTGCCACATTCCTAGCACCTGGGATTGTTTCTGGTATTTGTAAGTTCTCAATAAAATCTGTTAAATGAATGAATTAATGAGTTAGTGAATGAATAAATGAATTAATGCTCTACTAAATTCTCCAGTTCCTTTCTATCTCTTCCACTTTCCCCAGTACATTCTGTTCCTTCCACTTAATTTGTCTGCAATAAAGACAGGCATCTTTTTTTTTTTTTAATTTTTTTTCAACGTTTATTTATTTTCGGGACAGAGAGAGACAGAGCATGAACAGGGGAGGGGCAGAGAGAGAGGGAGACACAGAATCGGAAACAGGCTCCAGGCTCTGAGCCATCAGCCCAGAGCCTGACGCGGGGCTCGAACTCACGGACCGCGAGATCGTGACCTGGCTGAAGTCGGACGCTTAACCGACTGCGCCACCCAGGCGCCCCAAGACAGGCATCTTTTAAAAAGGTCTTTCCTTAATCTTTTAAGTTAAGCTGAAAAATCTTTCAAAATATGTATTGTGTTGTTCATGTCCCATTCAGTGTTACTGATTTCTCAGCACACTGAGGCTATCCCCTCCCCTGGGGAGGTGGCCTATGATTCTTAGAAGCAGAAATCACTAATGAGCTGTATTAGTGAATGAACACTTTCAGTCTATATTATTATTACTGGACTTTTTTTGTTTGACATGGCACTATTGACCGCTCATTTCTTTTTGACTGCTTCCTCTATTAAATTTCATTATGCCTTGGAATGCTCTCTCTCTCTCTTTTTTTTTTTTTTTTTTAAGAGCGAGAGAGCATGAGCAAAGTGGCAGCAAAGTGGGAAGACAGGCAGAGGGAACAGAGGGAAAAAGAGAGAATCTTAAGCAGATTCCAGGCTCAGCTCAGAGCTGGATGGATGTGGGGCTTGATCCCACAAACCTGGGATCATGACCTGAGATGAAATGCAGAGTTGACACCCAACCCACTGAGCCACCCAGGAGCCCAATGCGTTACAGCTCCACTATTTATTCTTAGCCTCTTTCACAGTCTTCTCGTCCTTCAGCCATTCCTCATCTGTTTGCCTTCCCTTGCCTGCTCCTTTCCACTCTCCTTTGGATGCTACATTCTTTTCCTGGTAGCTCATCCGCTCTTGTGGTTTTAATTACCCCCTCTATGCTACAGAATTGCAGATTTTCACTTCAAACTCAGATATCTAAACTGATCACAGGATATTCCTACCAAATTTAAGACAACTTGACAGAGACACAAATGAAACAAATTACTTAGGATGTAAATTAACAATTTAGAGATTTCCCATTATTTCCCATTTCCATAGCATAAATTAGTGAAATTAAAAATAAGAACTTTCTTTAGGATTATCAGTCAGAAAGACAGCTATGATGTCTAGGCATACCCACCAATTTTTTCTTTGCGGAGATATCTTTAAAATTTGGTACCATCAAATCACAAAAATCAAGGGGACAATTCACCACAGATTTTCAGCTTTAAAAGACAAAATTGCCTACTGTATTTAGGTCTGTATAGTATTGGAATCAACGAACCCAAACAGACAATTTGAAGGAGTTAGGAAAATTTTCCACAGCAACTTCTTCCATTCCAACAGTTTCACGTGAGAAATAGTTATGTACTTATGTAAGCAGCTAACTTCACATAGACTTTCATGAAATAAATTTTACAGCCAAAGTGCAAGGAAAGTGCTTTTGGGATAGAGAATTAATGCTAGTATAACTGAAGTGAAAGTTAGCTATGTCTAGTTTCTTGTAAAAACCTAAGTGCAACTATGTAATGGTGAACCTGATTAATATTTAGGCATTTCATGATCACTGACAAAAAAAATTAAACATCTATAAGTAGATGAAAATAAATTATTTCATACACATATTGTAAAACAAAACAAACCCTAATACACAACCAAACTCTATTGTACCATATTATGATTTCAAAATTCTTAAATTAAGATCCTAGGATCTCTTAATTAAAACAATTTTATTTATTTTTTAGGCCAGGAAATTAATAACAGTTTGGAATAGAATGTGCTATTTGCTGTATGCTGTTGAATTTTAATAGACAATATATTAAGATGAAATCCATTTAAATAAGCTGTATTTCTTTTTCTGAGAAAGAGCTGGTGGTGAATATGACTTCCATTTAAAACAGATGTAGCTTCATAAGCATTTTTTCATGAAACCGGTTTCAATTGCAAAGTTAATTAGTGTTCAAGTAAAAATGAAATTAAAAACTTAGCATCTTTTCAAGATTTTCTATGACTCTAATTTACTCTATTTTATTTTTTTTATTTTTTTTTTTGCAGATATTTTAATCCAGTCCTTTATTAAACTTTCTCACTTGCAGAGCTTTTCAACCTGCTGATCCCAGGAGAATCTGACATAACTCCCTGGATGCTAAAGCATGCGGACGCTCCTTCAGAATGAGTTAATAGACTAGGTTTTGGAAAGCATCAATTATGTTTTACATTTGAATGAAAATTAAACTCTTTCATTTGTTAGCTCAGCTGTTCATGGAACATTGCATAAATTGAGTTTAAAATGCATGCGTTATCAATGTAACTACCTTGCAATCCTTTGCAGTCAATAGGACTATAAATAAAACCCGTGGTGCTAAATGCACTGCCTCTTGATGTAACACTCCTCTGTCAAAAAGTAAAACCTTCCTTGCAGGAAAGAAGATCCCATACTGAGTAAAGTGAAAATCAGCAAATGTCTAGGTTTACAACTTTTGAATATTTTTAAGTAAGTTATAGACGTGGGCTTTTTCAAGAATTTTAAAGAGATTTTCATTTGTATAATTAGTTAACAATAGCTATTGTTAATGCCTTACTAGTAATATTAATTTACTAGTGAAATTAATTTTTAAAAAACTTTAAAAATTTGAGATTGAGGCTTGCTTGACTTTAATCAAGTTGTTCAGAATCACATAGTAAGTATGGTCCAAATACACATTTATGATTCCAAGTAATATTTGGAATTACGTTTGCATCTTAGTACTTCAATACCATTTTGAATATGTAACGGCAATTTAAAATCATTTCTCGAGTCTTATACCAATGCCAATTTTATTTCACCTCTTATTACCTATTAAAATTTTATTCCAAAATGGAAATTTTTATTACTGAGGGATATTTTTCTTTCTATACTCTGATTGGGATTTTATTTCACCCAGAATAAAAAAAAAAAGTATCTTGGATATAACTGAAACCACTGAAATGTTCTGTGATTAGCCAGGGTGTTTTCCTAAAACCAATCTCAAGATGGCAAAGGATACAGTACTGGCTTTAATTCAGGCTTTTATATGAAGTTTGGTTATTCAGCGTAGCAAGGACACATAATGAATATGGTCTCCTAGAGATGATATTTTGGTAAAATTAACTTGTTGGTTGACATTAAAATCCAAGAGTATCAGATACTAACATGAGTCTAAATTTGTTCCTCGTCTATTTACTTTGTCAAAATACTGTTATGCTCAGCTTAACACTTTTTAATTTTATTTTATGTTAAATGGAATGACATGTAAAGCTTAAATAGAAATATAGAAACTGTAACATATCTCTGCTTGTTTCACTGTATATAGCAATTGCTTTAATGTGTTGTGTTTTTTTTCCTCCCACTACAAAATTAAACAAAGTTTGACAGTGAAATATTCCAATTGCTAGACCATAATATATGTATGAACTCTGCCTGATAGAATAGAATGTTAAAAGTAAACATTTCTCTAAACTCTGCCCAAATATGTTTTGTCTACTTGAGTGCCAAAGAAATAATAATGACAATAATGCATAGCATAGAATATGGGAGAGAACTGGGACATTTATCTATGGAAGGAGATGTGTCCCAGGTTGCAATCTTTTTACAAAATCATAAACTCACAAAAAATCACTTCCATACCAGCATAATATTACCCACTTATATCTGTTACAGAATGATTAGTAACCTTTCTGATGATATCTTAAAAACCACAAAAATGTCACTCAGTAGTTATCATAGGTTTAATTCAGTTACATATTTCCCTGGAAACTGCAAGATATTAAAATCTAATAGATATTAAATATTTGTGAGTGTAAGATTGTTGGCTTTCAACCTTTTAAGATTTTGTTACGTCATTTAACAGATTAGCTTACATTAACACCTTTTTAAACTAGAATTTTAGTAATGTACTAAAGAACATAGCTGAGATGTGAAATGCAGACTTAAAATCCTAGAGGCACAGGTAATAAAATATATAACAACTAAAGGGAAACTCACAAAGGAACCATGGCAAATACAAAAGTAAGAGTTTCTGGAATTAATAAAGATATTTTTAAGCTAACATAGTATTTCAGTATCTCCTATAACTTCATTTGTGATATAAATTGCTAAATATAGAGAGTTGGTAAAAAATTTTTTCTTTCCGCTAGAGAATTCTATGGGATATAATCAATGGGATAACTTGCTGCTATTTCCGGTCTGTTTTCCACATATTCTGGCACCTCACTTTAAGTATGGGCTCCCTGAGGAATACCACAAATCTCTAATTTCTCATAGTTCATTTTCTCACCCATACTGATTAATGGAGTATTACTCAGTGATCAAAAAGAATGAAATTTTGTCATTTGCAACAACATGGATGGAACTAGAGGGTATTATGCTAAGCACAATAAGTCAGTCAGAGAAAGATAAGTATCGTATAATTTCATTTACATGTGGAATTTAAGCAACAAGACAGAGGAACATAGGGGAAGGGAAGGAAAAATAAGATAAAAACAGCGAGGGAGGCAAACCGTAAGAGACTCTTAAATACAGAGAACAAACTCAGGGTTGCTGGTGGGGTGTCGGGGGGGATGGGCTAAATGAGTGATGGGCTTTAAGGAGGGCACTTGTTGGGGTGGGCACTGGGTGTTATATGTAAGTGATGAGTCATTCAATTCTACTCTTGAAACCATTATTACACTATATGTTAACTAACTTGGATTTTAATAAAAAAAATACTGATTCCTTCATTCATTTAATAGATGCTGGTTGAAAACATATTTTAGGCTCCAGAGACACAACAATTGTGTGCTGTTGAACACAAGACAGCATGCTGCTTATTCACCTCTTAGTGCTTGTAATTTGGTAAACATAGATGGACTCTATGTTGTTAATACAGTCCATTTGGATAAATGTATTTTTGAATTCATAGGCTAGTGTATCAATGTATAAATACTGAAACTGAAACAGGAACAAGTTTGTGATTAGTGAACAAGAGTGATTAGTTATTACTCTATAATAGACATAAAATAAGGCCAAAATATATGATTTTAAAAGTCAGAATAGGACTGTGATGATTTTTATTATGTTCAAGACTTAACCCAAAAATTAATAGAAAAGCGTACTGGGAATGTGGCTTACTTTCAATGTAAAACAATAAGCATGAATAATACTCTAAAACAATAAACATGTATTAATAAAATTTTGAGCATGGTACCTGGCACTACCCTGGATGCTTTATGTAAGGGTATCTAATTCTTCTAGCTTCCTTGTTTTATTTTGTTTTTTGACAAAGAGAGAGGGCACAAGTGAGTGAGGGGTGGGGCGGGGGGGGGGTGCAGAGAGAGAGAGAGAATCCCACAAGGGACAGAGAGAGAGAAGTGGGCTCACCCAAAGCGGGCATGAGCTCACCTGAAAGAGGGCATGACTTCACCCGAAGCGGGGCTCAAGTGCAGATGAAGCGAGGCTCGAGCTCACCCTATGCAAGTCTCAAACTTACAAACTGTGACATCATGACCTGAGCCAAAATCAGATTCCTAGCTTCCTTGTGATGGGGAAGCTCAAAGAGCCCATACACGTGTTTCCAAAAAAATGCTATGTAGATGTGACTGAAGAGCCTAAAGTCCTTCCACCAGAACACTGTTTTGTTATTATAGGATACCTATGTCTTGATTCACCAGTGATTTGTTTCAGGGCTAATCATAATTTTAATTATGTGAATATATATTAAGAACTTGCCATATTCTACTTTCTCTTCAAAATGTTACTGAATAGTGAGCAAGAACCCTACCGGGTTAAACAAAATGGTCTAGAAATATGGGGCTACGAAAAGTCTTAGGAAGTCTTTGCTCACAATTAAAATATTTAAGACAAGTGACAAATTTAGAGTATCTGGAACACCTGGAGACTAAATAAGATAATTTTAAGTTGTGAGACTAGATCCAATGTTTTCTCATTTTTTGTCATCTAATTCCACTTTATTTTGCCGTTATAAATGTCTCAATGTTTGCATTATTCTTTTATAAAAAATTGAAATAACACTTCTTATAGGCATCTATTTCCCTGTCAAAATTCATAAATAATTCATATCAAGGTGTGCTTAGATTTACACTCTCCCCTATTAGCACATTATCTAAAAGAAACAACAGGCATTGTGGTGTATGTTATATTACTTCAGTTCTCTGTTCTCACTTCAACCCATATTCTGCTGCCTCTACCCCCAGTCCTATATAAATTTACCCGGGCCGTCCATGATCCTGGACACAGGAACAAGTATCTATACATTCCTTAAGTGCGTAGACTAGGAACCTGTAACAAATTTGTCACCGGTGATCTAAACACCTCAAACTTTTTTTGCTAACAAATTATTTCTTTAAGAAAATATGATAAAACAATTCATGAATAAGCCAAAAAAAATGACTGCAATGTATTCATTCCCCTATCATTCTGAGTGTATTTTTCTCTTAATACACTCATGGAAGTTACCTATCATTCCAGTTATATCCTCAAGCATGAAAGAGGAGATTGGGGGGTGGGGGGCAGGGAGCAACATGAGTTTATTCAGTGAGGTAACCTACATAAATAGTGTAAAATGTAAATCACATATTTTATTATTGAGAAAACAAAATATGAGCCAAGAATATATTTCTTTACATTTTTAGATTTAACTAGCATTGAAAGTTTCAAGGTTTATTTTGACTAGTGTCTGGCTTTCTAATTGACAAGCTAATTAGAAGGGTATGCTAGACTACTTGTCCATACCAAGTTCAGTGTGCAGCTGTCCTGGGGGAAAGACATACAAGTGAACTTGTTGACACTTGAAATTAAGCAGCACTCACCCGAAAAACTGTCATTTCTTCCAGCAGAACTTCTTCTAAATCATGCCAAGTCTCCTTAGGAATTGAAACTACTTTAAGAACGGTCCCAACATCTTTGAAAGAAAGTGGAGGAGGAGAATACAGTTTAAATAGATCTGAACAAAGGTTAATGTTCATGAATGGAAATAGTATTTGACCAGAAAGTACATTTTGACCTCAGTCTTCCTTTGGTTTTTTGTTTTTTTTTTTTTTTTTGTTACAGCACTGGTAAAATATATATTCAAATGCATTACATGCAACTAGATAAAGTGTGAACATAGCTGTGCAATGAAAATAGCTGAATTTTCAGAAATATATGAAGCTTTGAAGATGGTTTTATCCTGAACTTGCAAAATTAAATGTATATATGTGTATATATACACATATATATATATATACACACACATATATATACACACACACACATACATACACACATACTAATCACTAGGTTGAATTATATATTTTTTAATTTTTAATCTCTATTGTCAGGTGTCTCAGGAAAAAAAAAACTAAAAAAAATAATGCTAGTTGATATAGCAAGTTTTTCCACTTTTGTTGTGAAATCTGGGACTACCTGTGAAGATTTAATACAGATGCAAAATGCAAGGAATGTTGTCCAGCAACAGAAGTAGTGAAGCCTCAGAACCTGCTGCTCATCCCCCAGGCACCTGGAAGCCTGTAGTACTTATAGGCCCCTAAAGACAGCTCAATGACCATTAAGTGATGAATGACAATAACTTGATTTCACAAAATAAACACCTTGGATTACTTGTTCTGGTAGTTGCTCAATATTGATTAATCAACTTTGGTTAACAAACTGGTCTGATTAATGTCTTGAATAATCAATTTTAGAGTATTAAAGAAATTTAAATTCCAGAGCATATATCATAAAAACTATTAAACTGAATACATTGTATAGAGATTAAAGGATTGTTTATTCTAATTTTCATTGTGAAAAGACAAGTTGTTTCAAGGAAAAGAGCTGTCGCTTTTACCCTAAATTGTGTTTAGAAGATATTATTTTTCCAGTATGGACTCTTCAACATTCCAGTTCTGATCAGCTGATCAATTATTTTTAGCTTCAACTGGCTCATTTTAATCAAGTTCAACTGACTCATTATTTGAAAAGAAGAATCATACCAGTAAAGAATAAGCCACACCAGAAAAATCATTTACTGTATTCAGTGAATAACCATTGATAGCCATTTTCGGGGCATCAATATGATGTGCTATGTGAGATAAGAAAAGTTGCTAGTGAGGAAAAAAAAAGAAGAAAGAAAGAAAAATTGCTAGTGTATCCCTTGTAAAGTGAAAAAAGTGCCCTCTGTTAAGAGGTTACTTTTATGTTTATAGGACTTGAGACTACTCATAACACCAAAGATTAAAGGTAAATTAGGTTAATCTACTCAGTGCCTCTGATGGGTTTCCAGTATCCAAACATAACTTTATCTGTGTTCCAGATCTAGTTTTACTGAGTAGTATTTCAAACAATTTCACACAAATTGAATCAGATTACTCAACTAGGATCAATACACTGTGATGTGCAACCCAGTTAAAAGATAAAATTACTATAATCAATTTACTTTGTTGACAGATGACCCTGGTCTGTACTGACCAATAGCCATCCACATCTTCAGACATTCAACATTCTCATGAAATTGGTCCCTTTAAAGATAGCCTGTGTCCAAAAGGAATTAAAAACTCATGATTGGATTTCTTTGGTCAAATAGCCGGAAGCAAGCTTTTGCTTCATTGACAGTGAGTGAGGGACTTCTCAACATGTTTAGGCCAGAGGTGAAAAAAAAGGTAAGTGTGACATTATTGAATAAACTTAATTACTCTGTAGATAGATCTAATTATACTTTGACATTAAATGGTAAACTAATATTTACTGAAGACAAATCCTATCAACTTACAGTTTCTAAAGATTTATATAACCAGAAGTTGATACTTGGAATTCACTGAGTTTTATCAAACTTGGAGTCTCTTTGGGATTCTACAATTTGGTAAATGTTCTCACTCATAAAAGTAGACTGCACTCTATTGCTCAGAACCTGACACAGTTACACCTGAAAATATAAGTATTTCACAATTTCATTATAAGACTTTAAGTCTTTAAGGCACTTACCACACAGTTGCCATTCCCCTGTAGTTAATTAATTTTTTTTTTCTGTTTCTCACCAAGGGAATATACATGCTATTATACAAGGTTTCAGTGGAGCAGTCACTCTGCTTCCCACTGATTTATGTCAGTTAACAATGCTAATGGAGACTAGGAATTTATTGCCTTGGAATCTGACCCTAAATAGCAAGTTTCAGGTTTGTAACTGGTGCTTTCAAAATAGTATTAATAAAGAGAGTAGGGGGAAAATATGTCATAATACAATGGGATTCATTCTGAAAATATATATGCAAAAAGTTTGTTTCTAATCATGGAGTTAGTAAAAATGTATTGTTAAATTTCTGTAGAAATGAACCTAAAATTTATCTGATGATTCTTATGGTCCATTTTGTTCTTCAACTGATGAAATTTTTATTTTGTTTTGTTTTCTCCCATTGTATGGGAAAAACACTAAACAAATTTCATTGCCAAAATTTATTTTGTACAAGATTTCCACCCTATGATACTTTTTTTTTTAATGTTTGTTTATTTTTGAGACAGAGAGAGAGCATGAATGGGGGAGGGTCAGAGAGAGAGAGACACACAAAATCCGAAGCAGGCTCCAGGCTCTGAGCTGTCAGCACAGAGCCCGACGCAGGGCTCAAACTCACAGACCGTGAGATCATGACCTGAGCCGAAATCAGACGCTTAACGGACTGAGCCACCCAGGCGCCCCATGATAATTTTAAAGTTAGGTAATTTTGCATCAATATAGCCCAGAAACATTATCGAATGTCTTGAGAGTTTTAGACATGGTTTGAAAATACATCTTTGTTCTAAAAAGTCAATGGACAGAAAAGAGTTATGATTCACTTCTAGACATTGTTTACCTAATCATTAGCCTTACTTGATTGCATTCATCAACTTTTGATTGAAAAGGAGATTTTGTTTAAATTAATATACCTCAAATTATTACTTTTTAATAACGCATTGTCATGGTGGATGTTCAGGTTTTTTAGTCATTTATTAGAGATTAACTCTATCTTGACAGCGACTCTAAAAACTTCCCTCAGTTCTTAGTTTACTCAGTAAGTTAATGGTCTACAAGGAAATTCAGGGCTAAAATTAAAAACATTTACCTGTTCCAATAAACATAACATCATACTGGCCATCTTCTGCATCCACTCGATCTACCACAATTTGTGTAAACTGATAATTGACATCTGTTTTGATCATTATTGGGCGGTTATTAATAGGAAACACTGGATTGTACATAGCTGGATGACTTCTTGCAAATGTTATAACATCATCAGGAAGGTCTTTTGTAGAGTCAAATCCACCAAATGTTTTACTGGGACACTATTAAGATAAAGAGAAGAATAGCTTTTGATTAAAATATAAAGAATATAATTACAAATTATATAATAATTTGTAACCTCAATGGTCATAAACTAAATCTAACCTGTCATTATTTCTTTAAAATTAAGTAACTGATAAACTAAAAAATAATATTACTTAAATTAATAGATGTAATATAGAGTATTTTTTTCCTAAACGTAATTTAAGTCTCAATGGGATTTAGTTGTGTCACCATTTTTTACCTAAAACTACAAATGCATCTAATGAATTCAGTGTATGGGAGTCTGATGCTCTATTAGTGGCAACTAATATATTCTACTGATAGGATAAAGTATTTGGAATAAGAAATGAAAAGATGTTACAACTAAATCCAATTAATAATCAGATTAGAGAATCTCAGAAAAATTTTCTTGGATAAATTTTCCCCCCAGGGCATCATGCTAAAATGCAAAGGCTCTTGTTAAGCTAAGAGACAACATAAACTATTCTTTTCTTCCGTAAGTTTATTTATTTTGAGAAAGAGAGAGGGGGAGCACATGCGTGCGTTGGGGAGCAGCAGAGAGAAAGGGAGAGAGAGAATCCCAAACAGGCTTCACACTGTCAGCACAGAGCCCAAGGCGGGACTCAAACCCATAGTCGTGAGATCATGACCTGAGCTGAAATCAAGTGTTTGACGCTTAACCGACTGACCCACCCAGTCACCCCTCTAACATAACCCTGAAAAAGCAACACAAAAAGTACCAACAGTACTCTCTCACTAAAAAGTAATTATAAGGGTAAGGAAAGGTGTTATTCAAAGCGTTTGATAATCTGGGGGTGCCTGGGTGGCTCAGACGGTTAAGTGTCCAACTCTTGGTTTCGGCTCCAATCGTGCTTTCATGTTTCTTGAGTTCGAGCCCCACACTGGGCTCTGTGCTGACAGTGTTGAGCCTGCTTGGGTTCCTCCCTCTTGTCCTTTCTCTGTGCCTACCATGTTCATGCTCAATGTCTCACAAAATAAATAAATAAACTTAAAAACGAAAAGTGTTTAACGATCTGCGTGGCAATGAAACTGACCAATTCAAGTGGACAAGTTGAACAGATGATGGCTACAGAGAGTCAGAAATGAAGCACTGTGGTACACTGGCATAATATCGCCTCTGAATTATAAACACTCCATATAAGGCAATAAAACAAAAATGAGAAAATTCAGATTCCACTGTGTCTCTTTTCACTGCATTTAATTATGTGATAAAAGCATTCAAAGTAAAACATCTCCAGCCTCTTGCTTTTTGTCTTATGCCTAAGTAATTTTTGTCATTTAATGTAAGAGCTTGGGAGCTGAACTATAATTAATAGAAGTTCTTGATCTTATAAGAGGCTTAGGAGAAATCAATGGTCTTTGCCATTACCTTGATACAGATCATAAATAATTCATGAGAAATGAAATAAATAAACTTGCTATGAAACAGGAAGAGCATCTATCTTGGAATATATATGCATGTATATATATGTGTGTGTGTATATACAGACACACAATTATACACTAATACAACAAAGGATTTAAAGGATTACTTTTTAAGTAAATTATAAAGCTACTTATTTAACGTAATATGTTTCACTTAGTATGTTTTTCTCCAGTAGTGTTGACAAAATGGCTATTCTCAGCTGCCACTTGATAGAATTAATGAACTCATTCAAATGAATTTTAGTCATGGAGTTAGGTGTTTTGCCCTTCTGCTGGCCACTCCCTGATTCCTAGATTAGGCAATGCTTTCTGCTTCTGTCTTTAACAGTTGGTGCATACTGCTGACTTTTTATGCCATGTTTTAACAATTCTGAATAATGAGTGAGAACACCAGCTCTAGAACCAAACTGCCTCAACTGAGTCCTGCTTCCTCTCTTTGCCTCAGAGTCCTCATCTGTGAAATGGGAGCAATAGCTGTGCTACTGAATACAATATATATAAATATAAATTTCTTAGAACAGGATCTGGCACACAATAATTTCCAATGGCTATCCTTAATTGCAAATATACTGAGTACAAATTCAGATCAAAACCTTTGTATCTCCAAATGGCAGTACACCATCTAGCATACTGAAGGAACTGCACCAAAGCTGTCGAAGTGAAACCTAGAGGCAGGTCCTACTTAGAATACACTGGCTTTAACGAGCCATAGGGTTAGAAAACTCATCACCAACAAAGAAGCAGTCTGCCATTAAGAGATGGAGTAAATATCTTGCGCTTTTTCGTAAAACCCATTTTACTTCATACAATCAATATTTCGTCTTATTGGTTCATTCTTCTGGAAGCCTACACAGGTTTTGTATCCACAAGAACCACCAGCTAGAATTAATATTTATAAAATGCAAAATTTTCAATTTTCCCATAAAGAGCTTCATAAACAGAGAAAAATAAGATTAAAATCCCCATATTGAATAAAATGTATAAAACATAACTTACTTGAATTTAACAGAATAAACCAAACTGAAGTAAAATTACAGCAATGGCTAAACTTCAAACACAAGTTTTTGCATCCCGGGAAATTATTTCCTTAAAGATTCTTAGGATTAGAGCAGTTGCACTTGGGTGCAGGTATTGTACAACCTCTGCCATCACTGCTAACTTCACTCACTTCCTACCATATTTTTTTTTCGCCCTACTTTAAATTGCAGATTCAAAGCTGGTTTTATTTTGAGTTCTCTCCAATTTTTTTTCAAGCCTGAATGTGCCCCAGGGTTGCTGGAGGGAAAAAGGAGCGGTCAGCGAGAGTAGATAGTGTCTGTTAAAATATCTAGGCCCTGTTCTATGAGATTTTCCTGCATATCTCCCTTACCTACTTGAGGGGGTGTGTCCCATTCCCATGGGAAAATAGTATTGATTTAAAACTTTTCGTCCTCCTATTTAATGGGCAATCCTTGAAGCCTTCATTCTAGCTAGGGAGAACAAGTTCAGATGAATCCTAATTGTTTCAATTCTCTATGAAAGCCACTTTTGGAAAAGAAAACAAATAAGTCTACCCATTTAGTTTCTATTTCTCAAAAATTATGGTTATTAATAACTGGTAAGCACTGAGCTTAACCACTAATGTCTCTAAAGAACATGCTTTTAAATGCAGAATTCCACGATATCATAGAAAATCCCTGCTTTGTTTTGTTTATAGTCAAGGTACCTTTGTTTTACATTATCTATAGTTAACACCTGCTTGTAGCAGCTTTTTATAAACCTTCAGGAGAAATTTATTCATCTGGTATTTTAAAAACCTAGACCACTTACAGTTCCTGGTCGTGGGTAGGGGACTCTTCCTTGGTAAGGCACCCACTGATAGTTGGGACCATCCCTGTGAGCGTATGGACCAAGGAACACCCTTCTCACATCACTCATGCTATACATGCACACAGCTGACCCCTTGAAGATGTTACTAAAAAAGAGAGACAGAAAAAAAAAAAAAAAGATTTTCATCTTCATACAGTGGAAAGACAACTGTTCTTAAGTTGTTCCAGGTTATTAATGTTATTAGATGTCAATTATCAAAACTTGAACATAAATTCAACCTCAAATAGTGCTTGTGATATTTTTTAGTCATGTGTATATATTTTGGCAATACACAAGAGAACATATTATGATTGCTCAAAATAGAAGCATAGCTGAAACCATCATTAATACTCATAGTATATATATCACATATACACAACATATGATATGAAGTACACACATTAATATACATAAACTTCAGTGAGAAAACATCTACGTGATCTTCTAAAAAGCAATATTTAATTTTGATATCAATAGAAATAAAAATATAAACTTTGGTACTATGTTAAGCCTCCATCATGAATACTGAAACCAGAGAACTTTTAAGCAAGCAAAAATGTTTAAGAAGTCATTTTAGGAGCTGAAACTGGTGCAGAAAATGAATAGTTAATGTCAAATTATATGTTACATTATATTATTTTTAACTCCCAAATGACCAAAAGCATTAGAGCAATAACTGAGTGTGATTTGTGTGACGGCATTTAAAATAATCTCTTCCTAACTCAGAAAATTGTTTTAAGTTAGTAGCTGTTACATCCTACTCAAAGTGGAATATTATAGCAATTATCCCCATCATTTTGCTTGACAAAAATCAGGTACTTGAAATAAACTGGAAGTTTGCCATGAGCTGCCACAATTTTCCATTTTATTGTACTTATATAAATACGGCTTGAGAGATGTATTTATACAAAGATATAAAACAGTCATGCACACTTAAAATATGGAATGCTTATCTTTTAACCAATCTTTCACCATAGAAAATTACATATACAACATATCAAATGAAAAACATGTGTTTATAAGACTCTATTACTGGAACCTGCTCCACATAGACAATGTCTGATAGAATGCAAGCTTCGTGAGGGAAGAAAGAGGCCCAGTTGCTTTTCTGTAACATCAGTTGCATATTTCATGGTACCTAACACCTAGTAAGTCTCAGTAAGTATTTACAGAATTTAATAATGGTATTTTCATAATAGAAGAAAAAGTAGTCTCCATCCTAATCTTACTGATTCGGAAACTCTGGAGGCGGGGCCTAGCATGATCTCTAGGTGGTTCACATGGATGCTCAGATGGATGTCTGAGAACCACTGCCCTAAGTAATGAGGAAGTCAGAAGAAATGGATTAATGTCTGTTTAATTTTAACAACTCCAGGTAATATAAATTTTATACCGAATGTGATAGTCAAGAGATAATTGCTGCTTGATTGACAGCAACTGTCTTGGGAAGATGGGGAATGGAGGAGGGTGAGGAGAAGAGGAAGGAGGAGACAAAGAGGGGAGGGAGAGAATGAAGGAGGAAGAAGAAAAAGAGAAAGGTAAGAGTGTTGCCACTGTAGTTTATAGCACTACAAAGTCTGATCAAAGCTCAGATTCCAGCTTTTCAGAATATTCTACATTTCATTTAAATTTTAAGTCAGAGCGGGGCGCCTGGGTGGCGCAGTCGGTTAAGCGTCCGACTTCAGCCAGGTCACGATCTCGCGGTCCGTGAGTTCGAGCCCCGCGTCGGGCTCTGGGCTGATGGCTCAGAGCCTGGAGCCTGTTTCCGATTCTGTGTCTCCCTCTCTCTCTGCCCCTCCCCCGTTCATGCTCTGTCTCTCTCTGTCCCAAAAATAAATAAACGTTGAAAAAAAAAAATTTAAATTTTAAGTCAGAGCTATACTGAGGCTACGATACATTTTTCATCATTCAATTTACAGTGATGACATTTCTGCTAAAATTTATTTTTTTTAACTATTTACGTCATAACATCAGCCACCCAAGAATCTACAACAGCTCAAAGGTTAAGCCAAGCCAATGTTCTTTCAAAAATGTATTTTCAAAATTATGGATTCCTGAAAAGCACCTAAAGGACATGAAGTTTCTTTGATAGTAAGATAGTAAAAAGTTGTTTACCTGGAAGTTGTAAACACTCCATAGACAATTGGATTTTTAGGATCTTTAGAATTCATAAGGAATACATCCTCTGTTTGAAAACAAAATTAGGAAAAGTTGCATTTTGGTGGTTATGACAAATTCTGAACAAATATTTTCTATCCAGTATCATGAGTTACTTACGCAATTCATCAAAATGAGTGTCAATGCCATTTGGACCTGGCACTGAGCAAATGAGTCGAGCTTTCAGGAATGTTGTCCACTTATTCACCAGACTTCTGTGACCCCCGAAGTCATTCTGAAAGGAGAGAACATTGATTTTAGGAAATGTGCATGTGAATGATAATTTCAAATATTTCTCTTGAAACAGAGAAACAATTCCCTCATTTTTCAAAATGCAAGTAATTATACCACAGATACAAGTAACTGTGCTTTTTTTTTATTGTTGGTCAAATCTATTCACTCAAACTTTATTCACAGAATGACTTACAACATACAAAGAACACACTGGCACATAATAGGCACTTAACGAATATTTATTGAAGGAAGAATAAATGCACAGCTTATAACACATACTGAAAATAGATCCTAGAGAAAAGCAAACCAGCATCAAATATTTTATAAGCTTAAACAGTTGAAACAATTTCAATTTTACAAACAGTATATTGAAAAAAATATTTGCACCAGCCTTAATAAAGAAAATCATTCTAGAGAAAACATTTTGAAAACGTACCTCCTCACTGAAAATGAAACTAAATTTTAACTTAAGCAATAAGTTCTGTTATGATCGTATGTATTTGCTGGTAATTTAGGCTCTTTTAAAATAATATTTAGGTGTATGTGTTTGAAGGAACATCCATGTTCCTTCAAACACATAACAATGATTTATATTTTGTTGATATAATTCTACATGCTATAAAGATTTTTCTAACCCTGTAAGTAGTGCTTTTAAATATGATTTATATTTTTTGGAGAACAGATTCTCACATATTTCACATATTTTTGTATGTTTCCAGATTGTTAAAACCTTTCATTTTCCAGTAACTTAATATACTAGCGATAAATAATTACATCATGATTGAGGTAGAAAAGATGCTAACCAATCCCCCCAGGAGAGATTTTCAAAAATTTCATATCTTCTTTGAAAAAGACAATTCCATTGAAGATAATTACTGGATCTAGCTTTGTGATTTTTCTTGAGATGAAAGGTGCCTGAATACATAATAGCAGTTAGCTTGATTCATACTGCATATACACTGCACTATATACAGTGTAGTGGGAAAGAATGGTACTGTTATCATATCTTTACACTGATACTAATTAATCCACAAACATTTATTGGGTAATTTTTAATCTATGTATCTGACATTATAATGCAATATCATATCCAGTTTTGTGTTACACTGTAAATGAATTACCTCAAAGTTCAGATGCTCAAAACTATATGTATGTGTCCATATATATGTACATAGGATGTTATAATCAATTTATAAAATCAAGCTTTAATGATTTTCTCTTTTATATCAATAATTTAGCTATCCCAACAACAAATATCCATTCACTCTTACATATTTTAGGAAACTGTTGTGTGAAAATACAAAAAAAATGTGTTCTCCCAGGTAACATGAAAAAATTGTATTTCTTGAGGCACCTGAGTGGCTCAGTCAGTTAAGCATCTGACTTCTGCTCCAGTCATGATCTCTTGGTTCACGAGTTCAAGCCCTGTGTCAGGCTATGTGCTGACAGCTCAAAGCCTGGAGCGTGTTTGGGATTCTGTGTCTTCTTCTATCTTTCTGCCCCTCCCCCACTTGAGCTCTGTCTCTCTCTCTCTCTCTCTCTCTCTCTCAAAGATAAATATTTTAAAAAAATGTATTTCTTTAAAATTTCAAAGGAAGATCATTTAATGTAAACGTGAAATAATGTGTCACAATTTCTACCCGCATGTTTACCTATGAAGAGTTACCAATAAACAAGTATGTTTTCAAATCATTCTTTACCATTTAAATATTTATAATGATCAGTCAAGATTTTTAGCCATAGTTTTCATTATACTTGCATATAGGTGAAGAAGAAAAAGAAAACCATCATTGGACAATAATATCCTCCTCAATTGTTTTTTTTCTTTACCTCACCTTGCATATCTGACCTATTCTAGCATGAGTGGCTTTTCCGGTGTGTTCTCCATCAATCGCATTTTCACGGAAGAAAAAATATACTTTGTCATCTTCAGGGTTGTCACTTTCTGGGATGAGGTGGGCACTAATGAACCTTGGATCTGAGAGACAAATTACAGCACATATATTAATTCACAGTTAGATAGATAATATCATTCATTACAGTCCACTTTCACTTTCTCCTCACTTGCATTTGATATATTTCAAGAACTAATCTTTCCTTAGTTCACAGTTTTCAGAATATGTGAACTGTTCTTTATGTATTTTAAAGTAAGTTACAAATCACCTTATACCTCAAAACAATTCTTTATTTTTCTCTTTTTGGAAAGTTAGGAGGAGTAGGTGCAGAAATCCTCAGTGTGACCACATAGTGCAAATGCATTACAGGATATTAAAATATTTTGCAAACTGGAAATGCTTTCAAATATTGCTTATTGCCATCATCACTATCATTCTTCCTTCCAAGCATAAGATAGTTTTAAGTCAAAGTACCAAATGGTCTGTTCTAGTTTCCAGCAAAGACTGGATGGGAGGGGAGAAATGAGATCCAGATTCAACAACAACAAAACAGCAAATCCTCTCATGTTCTTATCCATGTCAGTAAATAACGACATTATTTACTGGGTACTCAAGTCACCTCGGTATTCTGGAGCCACCCTTGAGTCATCTCTTTCTCTCCAGCCCACATTCTATCAGCACGTCCATCACCTTTTCTTACCACATCCTCCACGACCGGCCTCTCCCAGATCACCATGACCAGCGATGAATTGCTAACAGTCTCCCTGTTTCTACCTTACCACCACCAATTGTGTTCTGTTTCTCCACACTAGTCAGAGTGATCCTATGGCAGGTCACTTCCCTCTCTAACCCCTCATCCATCTTTCCAAATTATTCACAATAAAATATAAAATCTTTCCCGTGACCAGATACTATTTATGATCTGGTCCCTGCTACCTCACAAGCCTTTTCTTCTACCTACTCTCCTGACCTAACTTACTCCTAGCCCGCCATACCATTCCCATAGTAGCCCCTTCCTGGTTTTCAAACAAGTACTCTCATTCCTGCCTCAGATCTTCCTCTCTGTGTACTTTCTCACCTCATATATTATAATGAATGACTGGATTCCTACTTTTACTCAGGTCTTTGTTCAAATATTGCATTATCAGAAAGATCTTTGTTGACTACCCTATTTAAAGCACTTGAAATCCTTTTAGTTCTTAATTTTCATGTGTTATTTTTTCTTCCTAACATTATTAAACACCTGTGATCTCTCAGTCTTTCTTTCTCTGTTTCTAATATTCATTTGTTTATTGTCTGTTTCTCTCCCCACCCCAAAGGAATATGAGTTCCCAGGACCTGGCATGTTTTGTTTGGTGCTGTGATCCTAAAGGTTAAAACACAGTTGACATTCGATGAGTATTTGTGCAAGAAGGGAAAGAGAGAAGAAAGAAAAAACAAAAAGAGAGAGAGACTGCCTAGATTATGCAGAATGTATATTAGCAATGATTAGAACCTCATTTAAAAAAAATAATTTTTGTAAATACCTGGGTTGATGCGGTTGTGACTCATACAGACATATAAAAGTATGTAGTAGCTTCATTGATTTTAAGATGTAATATACTAAGAAGCTGAGTTTATCTTACTGAAAGCATTTAGGACATTGCAGGTATTTAAATTCTCACAATAAGCTACCTTTACTCCCATGACATATCGTGTTATCAAGTCAGCAATGAAATACGTGCACATAGATCAGTACCAAACCTGAGATATCAGGGAAGAGGTCAGAACCCTGAAACTAGCTTTATCCATGTTATTTAGTCCTAATCTTTATACCTGTGCATAATCACCATTATCATGTGTTCTATGCTTGTAACCTTCTTTTAACATTTGCTCTCAGACCATGCACACTCAGGGCTACACTCCACTATCCTTCTCAGGCAAATTATACAGACTCTGTCAGTAATGTTAAAAGTACAATTCATTACCTATTCATATTTCAAGTCCAGTGTGCCAGTGGAATAAGAGTAGGGAAATAACTTTTAAAAGTTGGACTCACTCAGTACCAGAGCTTTATAAGATACATAAAATAATACATTACTTTCCTATAGTTGTTACAAAGCTGGTTTTTCTTCATCAATTTCTACCTGTTCATATACATAGATATGTTTGTATATTTCTGTTTGCGTCTCATGAGTATCAGTGAGCAGAATAAATAATGTGACATGGTAGGAATTGGTATGTTACAAATCAAACAATTACTATCCCAATGATGAATTCCTGGAATTGCAGCGTTCCTGGAAATGCAGTGTTGTAAGCGTGTTTGTGCGTGCACACACAGTTATAATATATATAGTTTCTGTGTACACACAAACCTACATGTCAATGTCAAACCTACATGTCAAACCTACATGTATGTTACAAATCAAACAATTACTATCCCAATGATGAATTCCTGGAATTGCAGATTCCTGGAAATGCAGTGTTGTAAGTGTGTTTGTGTGTGCACACACAGTTATAATATATATAGTTTGTGTGTGCACACAAACCTACATGTCGAAGAATTCAGTTCAGTCACTTGCAATTTTTGTGACTTTTTGGCAAGTCTCAGATCTCAGATGACTAATTTTCACACTGGGTTTATTTCAAATTGGATTCTATTCACCTTTTCCATCATAAATAGTTCATATAAAAACAAATATTTTCAACTTGAATAATGCACTGAAACAACTTAGCAAAATGTTAGTAAATGCATTATATTATTATCATTAAGACAGTGAAGGGAAGCCTTAATCACATACTAAATTTGGAGATCTCATTATAACCCAGCTACAGAATTAGAATAAAAAAAAAACACACATTCTTTTGCTTTAAAACTAGAACAATGGAGGAGAAGTTGGTCTAATATTACCTTCCCAATTAGAGTAATTGTTCACAGAAACACTTGCATAACTTAAAGAATTTCAGGTAATTAAATCTAGCTACTGTATTTGCTCACAAATACATGTAAGACATGACGTAGAAAACAAAATGAGTTAATATTATGTCTCTTGTTCTCAGAAAGCTATAATTAGGCAAAAGTCACGTTAGAAGCACAAAAATGACAATAAAGCAAACAGTATTTTACATGTACAGATATTCTCTTAGCTTGGTGTTTGGGCATGACAGAAGGCTCTATCAAGCACGTGTTTCCCTCTCTAAAATATGTCAAGAAAATTATCATTTTATCAATGTGAACTCTAGTGCGAAATCATTCAAACAAGTTATCATGCACATTGTTGAAAGAGCCTTCGATCCTAGTCTCTCTTTCAATATCTGGTATTACAGCATGGAGGACTTTGTAGGTGAGTAACAGTCTGACACAGCTTCAGAAACAGACAAAAAATAAACTACGCATGGAAAAAAAAGTACACATTTATTAAACTAAAAAGGAATATCAAAGAAAAACAATGTCAGTCAAATGTAACTTGTCTTTAAGACATTTAGGATACAATCAACTTGGAAAAACATTCTTTCCTATCTCAAAATAAAATAGGTCTCTAGTTAAACTCTTTCAAAAAATTAAAAGGAGTTCTACTTCTTCTACTATTTTAAATTTAGCAAATCTTGTCTGCGGTCAAAACCTTTTCTCACTATGCATTTTCTACTTCTTCAATCCTTCAAATGTTGCTTTCCCCTTCCTTACTACATTTGGTCCTCTTACTCCTCCTCTTCTTTTCTCAATCTATTCCTCTCTTCCCTGGTGAATTCTCCTCTTCTTCCAAACCAAACATTCTAATCAATCATTCTAATTGTCTGCCCTGCTACCCTAGAACCTCTTGGCCTCCCGAACCTCCATTGCACCTGCCTTATATAATCCCAGAACTTTTTTTCCTATGCCCCTATATCTAAGCAAGGATGATGAAAACTATATAATTTAGTAAATGGATGTGCTACTTGTTAACTCAGGCTATGCATCCTAAAAAAGAATCACTGTTGTTACAGATTTATTAACAGAAACTCTTTAAAATCATTCTGATTGTCTTCAAATCAACTAATGTAGCATCTCATTTTATTCTTCAAAGATGGAATTATTTGCTATACTGATACAACCAAAACCATTTAAAGAGAAGGTCCTCCTTTTTCCTCTCTCAATTTTTCTTTTCTTTCTTTCTGTGGAAAAATGATCTCTCTTTATTTGTAAGTCTAAAGCCTCTATTTGCTCTCAATCCAATAATCTACAAAATATTTCTCCAGTAAAAATCTCTACTCTTCATGCAATCACTCACCATCTATCTATATTTCATTCATCATATTTTTCCTAGACATGTACTCTGTGCTCTAGATGGTGGAAAACAAGGGGATGTTATGATGAAATGTATTCTGTCTGTGAGGGAATACCAACAATTAAACAGAACAATTATTACACACAAAAAAAGGACAAGAGTAAGAGTCTGGAAAAAAATGCAGTTGGAAATAGAAGAGAAAATTCAGTTTTCCTTAAAGAAATTAGGGAAAGCTTTTCTCAGAAGATATGACCTATAACTCAAGGCCTAAAGAATAACCAGGAATGTCCCAGGTGGAAGTGACACGTGCAAGGTAAGAGAAATGACAATACTATGCACTCAGAGAGTAGTCAATGAAGAGACGGGTGGTCAAAGATGATGACAAGAAAGTTAAGCAGAGGCCAGAATAAGAAGGAAGTGTTGTCCAGGAGCATATTGTCCTAATGGCGATGAGGGAAATCAATGAAGTATTTTAAACCTAGTAATGACATTATCAGATTACTATGTTAAGATCACTATGATTGCTACAGGAAAAAAAAAATTATAACGAGGCAAGAATGAAGGCAGGAAGACCACTCTAGAGGCTAGTGAGAAGGGTTGGTGATTTGGACCAGTATGATAGAGAAGGTGGCATATGCAAGGATTATGTGAAAACAGAACTGCTGGATTATGTTCACTGATGAGATGTTGAAGGTAGGGAGTAGTAAGAAAAATCATGGAAATACTAAGGAAATGTCTGATTTAAATATTGGTTGGATAGGAATCATTTACTGAAATAGGAACACTTGAGGAAAGATAGATATGGAAGTCGGGGGAGGAAGATAAGCTCAGTTTCGTGGAGCTTTATAGTGAGATGCTTGGGAATTTGTCCCACAGGTCAGGGAATACAGAAGCTCAGGAAAGAAATGGGGACTAGAGCTGAAGTTATTTGAGATTGACAGCAGGGTATACAGTACGAAGAGAAAAGAAGACAGAATCTAATACAAGGAGAAAAGTGATGAAAAACAGGAAGAAATCCAGCAACTGGGGAGCTGCAAAAATGAAGAAAAGAAGTCAATTCTTCTTTGGGTTCTCAATCTTTCCCTTTATAATGACTCCGTGTCAAATATTTATTTTTTAAATATTTTTATTCTACCAAAGAAAACAAAAAGAATTCCACTTACACTCTAGAATCCACTGTTTCTTGCACCCATTTAGCCATAGGACTTTTTGAAAGAGTGGGAGGGGACTCAGACTCACACTCAGACTCCCTGCCCTATTTACCAGTCGCTTTCCAACTCCATTACTAGGTAGCTTTTGGTGTTTCACCTTTGAGAGTGTAATAAACAGAAACCATCAAATCTACACACAGATTTTGATGCTCATGCTTTTTCGGTTGTCTGCTTGTCTGCTGCCATTGGCACAATAAAATCTTCATGCCCTTCATAGAATTTTCATTGTTTCTCTGGCATGTGCCTTCTGTGACTCTGAACCTGAATTGTTAAGTATAGAGCCTTCACTATTTCCTTTACCACTTTCTTTTCCTACATCTGTAAATATAGATGCTTCCTAAATTATTTTCTTTTTGAGCACCTTTTATTCCCCCCACTCCTATAAATGAAGGCATCTCCTAACATTTCTTCTACTATTTCAATATTCTAAATTTTGTTATATTTTTAGAATTTCTTTCTTTTGGAATTGATTCACTTTTAGACCCTCAGGTATCTCCAAACTACATCACCTTTATTTTCCTCCTAGATCCAACCTTGCATTTCAAACTTTTGGCTCAAATTTTCTACCTAAGTATCTCATTGCAGTTTTAATTCATCATGACTAGCAAGGAACTCATCTACTTTTCTTTTAAAACTGCTTCTGCTCCTATCTTTCCGCTTTGGCTAATGCCAATATCCACACCTACGTATAAAATGGTATTTTACCTTAAACTGCTTCCATTTCCTGCAGGACTGCCATCATTTCACTTCTTTCCCTGTTTTCTAGTCTTAATGTTGCTTGTACAATTCATGTTTTGCTTGTTTTTTTTTTTCTTTTTTACTTTAGAGTTATATTTTCAAGTCATCTAATTAGTCTTCTGTATATATATTATCTATTTCTTCCAAGCTATCCATACAGTGCTACGGAAAGAAGCACTAATGCACTTATACCATATAATTTCCAGACCAGATTTCAGGTGTCATAAGATATGATAAAGTAGCATAAACTAAGATTGGCATGCAGAAAGGACAGGAAGGCTGATGTTACTCTGAGCCAGTAACAACTCTAAAAGTAGATACTGCATTCGTCAACACATATAGTTGAGATGAGCTATAGTTTTGACTCAAAGCTCTCTAGCACTAGAGGAAAATGGGAAGTCTTGTCAGTTACACTATTTACAGTGTCCCTAATACCAAAAATAAATTAAGAGCAGTAAGTGTCGTCCACAAACTTTGACTTACATTTCCGGCAGAACTGACCACTGTTCCTCTTCTTTAATCCCTTAGTAAATCAAGAAAACACCCCATCTACTATCTTCAAACACATTTAGTTCACATAACACGAAAGAAAGTTTGCTTTTATCGCTTTTGTGACATTTAATCCTTTTCCTATTATCTTCATTTTCCTATTTGTTATGACAGGCATTTGTCCTGTATCTCTCCCTCTCTTGCCTTCAGCTTCTACATATAACAAAGTATTTCCCTAAGCATATTTTGAATCTGTCTCACTGCAACTACGCAAATGTAGACCCTTATCTCTTCTCTCTTGGCAGCCACATTCAATCTGTTTTCCCTGCCTCTGGCCTCACCTTTTCCAAACCATCTTGTACTGTCTATCGCCTTTTTAACACACAAACCATTCCCTGGCACCTAGTGCATATTTCTCAATTAGAATCCAGAAAACTCTACTTTTAATCACTTGTTTTCTTTCCCCTCTCTTCTGGTAAGCTGATTTCCCTATTTTTTCCCAATTATTTCTTCTGGGCTAAGCACAATTTCTGAAACAGAACATGGTTCCTAAATGAGTGAATAGATTAATAAATGAATGAATTTCCTAAACTAAAATATGTAAGTTTGTGGGTTTCTTTTTTTTTTTAGAAGAAAGAGTCACATTTTCCTGCTTTTTGGCAGTTCATTAGAGTTATTGGGATGAACAGAACTCATCATAGCCCTAACAGTGTTTACGTTCCCAGTTAAAGAAATGCTTAGACATGCTCCTTTAAATTGCAACTATTTTTAAGAGTTATTACAAAATAATAGGTTCTCAAAATGTTCTCCTGAAATTTCATGAATGTTATTTTAATATGGAAAAAACTTTTCTGCTTTTGATCACATCCTTTTGTGCTAGATAATTAATACAGTAAAATTAATGATCTGTTTATAATTTTTCAAAATTAGATTCTATCAATAGGATTAAAATAACAGAAAACATGTCTCTCTACGTTATGAAGCTAAAAACAATGCATATGTTGGAGGTCAGAGATTACCACTGTCCTGAAAAACTACAAGCAATTCAATAACTTGCCTTGTCATCAGAAACTCCCCGTGGAAAACCTTTACCCAAATTCATTCATATTGACCTATTTTATTAGGTCTCCTTGAGAACCAAAGAAAGTTCATGGTTTTCACAAAGGAAGGCTTTCTACTTCCAGTTACTACCATCAAATGAGAAGCAGAAATGAAAAACTGAAACCCACTAGTTACTTTTGCTCCTCAAACTTGTGTTCTGTAACCCATTAAAGTAGAGAATGTCTATTTCCAGTCTCCAGATATAAGTTCCTGATTTCAATGTGGCCGAGTCCATTGAACTAATAGACACACATATACAGATCTTTTACTAATGTCAACAGTTACAATGTCCCTAGATACCTTTCCACATTGCAATGTTCTCTGTAAAGTTCACAAAATCCCAACTGACCATGATCTAACAAAATCTTTGAGCTTGTACTATTGAAAATATTTCATACAATATGAAGCAGGAAATGGATGTGGATGTGTATTAAAAGCTGAACATCAAAAGAAAGTGGCAAGATCCATTCAAGCAGGATCAAAGTGCATTAGTCTTGCCAGCACAGAACTGCAATGTAAACACTATGAAAGGTAAATACACTTGGAAAGGATTCTCTCATCTGGATGGTTTAAATGGTATGCCTCTGGGGGAAGAAACTTTGTCTTTACAGGTACTGTGGTACTTTTGCAATGCCCTGTGCACATGGTAGAAGCTGAACAAATAATCACATTTAATAATCTTGGGCCAATGCTATCATGTGAAGCATGGCATCTTTAGTCATGATAACAGCAATAAACACTGAGTAAATACACCTCTTTTCTTCCCCCCTTTATCTCCTTTACCACCCCCTTGACATTCTTCCACACCTCATCCCACAGATGGCATTTCTTGCAAAATTCACGTTTGGGCACCACCTGCCACTTGTAACAGTATCACTCTGTCGAAATATTTTTAGCAGCTGCAAATTAAACTGTCCTTCAGGTGCAATCTCACACTTAATGAAAATGACACCTTGGCACAGGACACCCAGCTGCCCTTATGATTCATTTGGCAGCCTGAGCTTATTTAAATAATGAACACATTTTGCCGCTCTCAGCATTAGGATCCATCTAAATCTCTAGTACAGAAACATTTTGACCAGCCTTTGGCTGGACCTATCCTCTCCACCAATAAGCTCTCAAGGAATGAGAACATACAACTAAAATTGTAGAAATACATGTTTTTTGAAAAGGAATTAAATTAACAGGATGATAAATTAAGATTCTGGGTTTTCTATAAATCTAAAAGTTATAACACATATTGGCTTTTTAGGACATAAATTTTACGTAGTTCATTTGGACAGAGGATGGAATGAAAGACTACAAGCTTTCACACCATGATACAGTCAGTCCTCTTGTAAAGCATGATAGAAAGTTCCAGAGCAGAACAGGAGCATAAACCCACTGTAGGCAAACAACCCATATTACTGCTCTCTCTCTCTCTCTCTCTCTGAATCTACTGTGACACCATCTATGAGAGGAAAAGAAGTCTTAAAAATTTATATATCTCACAAAATGTACATACACAGTCTTATTTTCTTCATGCTTGGAAGGTAGTTCCACTGACGTTCTGACTATTAATGAAGGAAAATCCTGGCTAATTACCAACATAAGAAGAAACAAAATCTCCCTTTACTGCACATATAAAAATTATTCTGTGATAGGGGTGAAAAAAGAAAACTGGGTAGATGCCTGACTTCTCCCACTCACTAGATTTGTAATTTCAAAATATTAATTAATGTCAACTAGCCTCAGTTTCCTTATCTGTTAAAAAGCACCAATCTCTGAGGTGCTACCGACCTACCTACCTACATTAGCATATCATAGGCCTTGAAAATTGGTAGCTGTTATTGTTTTATAACACCATTTATAAAACTTTGTGAAATATCCTATAAAAATACATGTTTAAAAGGTAATGGTGGGGCGCCTGCGTGGCTCAGTCAGCCAAGCGTCCAACTTCAGCTCAGGTCACGTTCAAGCCCCACGTCAGGCTCTGTGCTGACAGCTGAGAGCCTGGAGTCTGCTTCGGATTCTGTGTCTCCTTCTCTTTGTCCCTCCCCTGCTTGTGCTCTCTCTCAAAAGTAAATAAACATTAAAAAAATAAAAAATAAGAAGCTAATGGTAGCATAAACTTAGAGTGCTAATGAAAGCAAGTTCAATCAGAAGTCAGCTGATAAACAACCTATAAACCTGTTAAAGACCCCTGAGAAGAACAAAGACAAACTGGAAATTATGTAAACTTTAAAACCGTATTTTTACAATTTAGAAAATATTTCCAATGTCATAGCCTCAGGCTTCAAAATACTTACAAGCTAACTAGCAGGGCAATTGGTGATAGGGGAAAATCATCACCAGATGATAGCCAACACACCCGGGTGGCAGTCACAGTGACTGGTTTCTTCCCATCTCCGCTTTGCTGCAACATAAAGGGGAAAAACAGCCCCAAAGAATCCAAAGACTGTGAATGGGAACTTCCAGCACATTGGGAATGCAGGGAATGCGGCCTCAGGTCATCTCACATTCTTCGCTAACAACCTAAACAGAATGGATGTATCATTTTTGGCCGTGGAAGAGAAAAACCTCTAGCTGCCAAGGAATAGGCCTGGAAAAACTTTGATGCTTAGCTGGCTGGGAAACTATGAACAACCCTGGGGAGAGTCTACCCCGAAGAAAGGTTCAAGAGGAGTCACGTGAAAATGGAGAGAAGGGCTGATAAGGAGGGAAGATGAGCGCCGGTGAGGGAAAATATGAATACTAATCACTGTGCCTTTTCTTGTGCTTTTTATGTATTATTCTGAGCCACACCCATCCCAGAAAGAAACCCTGACATTAAGACCCAGCAACTGCCCAAAGTGCATACTAGTAACTGGGAAAGCCAGGGCAGGAACAAGAACTGAGTTCTTCCTAGTGCATCATGTGGCCACAAATATTTACACCTATGTATTTTGTAGTGTGTGTCTAGGTTGAATATGCCTATACACTACTTATTTTGTTTACTATTTTAATAAAGAGATCAGCATTTAACTGATCAAAAAAAAAACCACACACACACACAAAACTCGTGGAAAAGCATCCTGTTCTTTACCACTGTAAAAGAAGGCTAGTTAAAACTAAATGGTCATAACCAAACAAACTACACAATTTTTTTTTTAACTGAAACCAAATTAATGAAAAGGAAGTAGAAAGAATTTGGAATACTGGACTTAGAAGAAACCCACAAGGGAACACAATCATCACTGTGGAGTGTGGTGCCTCTACTCTGTGTATCAATAACCAAGTTAATTACTTTACAGTTTCCTTTATTCAGTCCTGCAAAGAGAAAATATTTTTCCTTTCATCTTTTCAGCTTCATCTCCTGTGTTTACTATGGTGGCATTTCTTTTCTTTTTTTTTTCTTTTTTTTTTTTTTTTAATTTTAGGGAGGAGGAAGGGAGAGAGAATGGGTAGAGGGGCAGAGGGAGAAAGAATCTTAAGCAGACTCCACGCTTAGTACAGAGACTGGCACGGGGCTTAATCCCACACTGATGGGATCATGACCTGAGCTGAAATCAAGAATCAGTCATTCAACCGACTGAGCCACCACGGCGCCCCATAAATTGGCATTTCTGATCAGTTCTATCCCCAATCCATTTTTGAGTGTATATTTTCCCTTACTTCTTTTGTCCTAATTCAAGCTCTCTCATCTCTCCCCTAAAGTATTGCTCTGTCTTCTTAAAAGATCCTCCTGCTTCAAATCATTCTTCACAATCAACAGTTCAGCTGCTCAATTTTATTGATGGTTTTCCATTAGCTAAACAAGTAAGTTCAGAATCCTTTAAAAGGCATTCAAGGTCTTTGCTACCTATCCCCCATATATAATTCTAGGCTCCCCACCCCCATCCCAATGCATTTCCCCTTTGTACCTTTCTCTCTCACTACTCTGGATTTCCAGAACTCACATTCTTTTTTGTTTTTTTTTATTTGTTTACTTTTGAGAGAGAAAGAGAGAGAGAGAGCACAAGCAGGGGAGGGGCAGAAAGGGTGGGGCACCTGGGTGGCTCAGTGGATGCGTGTCTGACTTCAGCTCAGGCCATGATCCCATGGTTTGTGAGTTTGAGCCCCACATTGGGCTCTGTGCTGACAGCTCAGAGCCTGGAGTCTACTTCGGAATCTCTGCCTCCTTTTCTCTCTTTGCCCCTTCCCCACTTGTGCTCTTTCTCTCTCTCAAAAATAAATCAATAAACTTAAAAAAAAAAAAAAAAAGAAAAAGACAGAGGGACAGAGAGAATCTCAAGCTGTCAGCACAGAGCCTGACATGGGGCTCAAACCCATGAACCTGGACATCACAACCTGAGCAGAAATCAAGAGTCAGACACTTCACCTATGAGCCACCCAGGCACCCCAATCCAGAACTTTCATTATTAAATGACTTCACCTATGTGAGTTCTCTATGATGAATTATGCTAATTTTTCAAGACTTTTTTCAAATACCTTTTAAAAGTACTTTAATGTTTCAGGGGGTATTTATCTTCTGGGTTTCCATACTTTTTTGTTTAAATTTCAGTTAGAGTAGTTACACCATCCCACCTGCTCTGGGTCACTCCTCAGAGTGATACACCATGTTTCTCCAATAAGTTCTTTTTAGACAGGATTTTGTCATTCATCTTCAAATCCCCTCATAGGGTAGTCTATTACATTTTAAGATACTTGCTAACTTGAATTCAACTGAACACTATTCTATTTCTATAACTGTTTCACAGTTTGTAAACTGTCTTCAAGTGGAAGATGGCTGTGAAACTGCAGAGCAGTCAAAGGGGTGTCACAGTATTCAACTTAGCTCTCCTACTTACTAACTATATGACTGTAAGCAAATTCTTTGGCATATCTGTGTCTCAAGTTCTCATCATAAGGAAAGAATACAGAGATGTTACAAAGACCAATGACCTCACAGAGTTAAGACACACATAGGTAGAACAAAATGCTATTGTGGAGTATGAACTATCCTTATTGTTATCTCAAGGTTGGTTGCCTTTGCTTCACTGGTTAGCCACGTGCTGTTCCCCAGGAAGCATATCACTGAACTCAACAAAGAACAAGTAGCTTTTTAAATATTTTTTAATGTTTGTTTATTTTTGACAGAGAGAGAGACACAGACAGACAGAGCACCAGCAGGGGAGGGGCAGAGAGAGAGGGAGACACAGAATCCGTAGCAGGCTCCAAGATCTGAGCTGTCAGCACAGAGCCCGATGCGGGGCTCAATCCCAGGAGCTGTGAGATCATGACCTGAACTGAAGTCAGACGCTCAACCGACTGAGCCACCCAGGTGTCCCAGAACAAGTAGTTTAAAAAAAAAAAAAAAAAAGTGAAGCTGAAAGGCAGAAACAAGGAGTAAATCAAGAGTTCCCTTTTTTCACATTATAGCCATAATGAAAGAGAAGATCAAAATGAGTCAAAAACTAAAAAGAGCAGCAGTAACATTCTTGTCTAAATTGACGTAAAGACATATGGTTTAAAAGATTCAAAAGGAATCTTTACTCTCAATGCTGGGATTGGAAGAGCTACAATTGAAACTACACAAAGTTTGGTGTGCTAGGGTATTTACAGGTGTCAGTGTATTCTGTGTCACAAATCAGTTTATACCATGAAGTATACTCACCATCTCTGCAATAGTTAAATGATGACTGGTTTTAATTACATTAAGTATAAGTAAGGATAAATGGCTGTGTATAACCATTATGGGAACATTAAACATGATTTTGGCTGTCAAATGAAATAATATAAAAAGGTAAAAAAAAAAAGAAATATTCAAAAATATACCACTCAATGGTTATTGTCGCTTACCCTTTCCCATAATTTTTTTGGTTATCTTAATCAATTTGACTCCCCAAATCACAGATATTCTTTTGTGATTAGCAACATTTTTTTAGCTGACTTTTGATCAACCTTATATAACATTGCATACTTAGCTCTTCAAAATAACTCACTCTCTCCAACATTTCCACATTTGCTCCTCCTAGAAACTAACCTTCCTCAATGCTACCTTATTTGTTAGAGTCACTCAACACAGAAGCTTGGGATCAGTCTTGACTTCTCCTACATCGACATTTATCAGTCATCAAATTTTATTTCCATCTCTCTTTCAAATTTCTTTAATATTTATCTTTATCCTTCATGTCTTCATTGACATTTTTAATTTATTTGCACCCTTTAAATAGTTTTTTTTGAGTTTCTTGTTATTAGTCTTTCTTTCCTATAATTGTTTCTTTCACATAATGCCAAGAATGCCTTCACCAATATTCAACTTGTTTACACCAATCCATTGTTTAACATCCTCATTTATATAGTTTTTGGTGGGAGTGTAAAATGATCTGTAAAATGGCTACGTACCATTTAGCCATTTCATCGCATTCCTAGTTATTTAACTGAGAGAAATGAAAGCATATGTGCACAACAAAATTTGAACAAGAATGTTTACAGCAGCTTCATTAAGTCCAAGTGTCTATCACTAGGAAAACAAATAACACAATGTGGTACATCCATACAATTAAATACTACTCAGAAACAAAAAAGAACAAATTACTGATACATGTAGCGATGTGAATGGATTTCAAAAACATTACAATAAAAGAGTGCATATTGTATACTTTCATTTATAGGAGTTTCTATTCTACTTTTTTCTGGGCTGTGCTGTGGAAAATTCACAACAGTAGTACCTCTTGGGGAAAAGGTATGGGACTCACTGGAAAAGTACATCAGAAAACCTTCTGGAGTGTTCCATACTTTGATAGGCCTTTGAGTTACAGACATTTATCATTTCTCAAATTGTCATTGAATAGTATACTTAAGATTATAAATTTGTGTGTATATTTATACACTGTGTGTAAATTTATCATGAATATCTTATAATTATTTCTCAATCTGGTGAATTTCTCAAATTATAGGAACATAGTGCTGAGTATAAAGTAGGTTTAAAAAGTGATTAATATGAATCTAAATTTCCTTATGGATAAATATCCATTCATAATGGATATATCACAAGTCCATATGACTATTTTCTTATTATTTAATCAAAATATGGTCTATGTTTCCACCCTATTATTTTGTAAGTATGTGGTCTTTTTATTGATTGGTTATAGAATAAGTAATTGTTTAATATTTCAATGTGGGATTAATATAATCATGCACCTTACTCACTATATATTATAGTTACTTTGTCCTGTTATTTACAAATACACTATATACAATGATTTAGCGGTGTGTGTTTTATCATGGTAAATATGGATTCGAAATATTTTGATGACTCTAAGATATAATCTAGTTATTTACCGCAACCATAATGTTTTTAGGTATTTCTATAATTTTTGACTACTTAGTCCCTTTTAACTGCAGGAAGATAGAATATTTAGAGATGCTTTCTTCTATCAGATCCTAAGTAAATACATTCATACTATGAATGTACTCATCTATCATCATAAAATGTCCTTTGAACATTTACATTTATTATGTTTTTGAATTATGTTAACTATAAACTATCATGATTAGATCACTTGTTATTTGAGAAGATCAGATGGAATTTCATGAAGGAAATAATCTTCAGAAATTTTTTTTTATTACCTCATAATGGCTATACACACACATATACACACACACAAACATACACACAATACATGTTCTTGCATATACACTGTACATGTTCCTGCAGGTAAATATTCGGATATTAATTTTCACTACATTTAAAGACAGCAGACTTAATACAGATTTTTTCCTAATACATTTCTATAAAACTGAAAAGGTTTTGAAAAAAGACAATTATCCTTAAATATTTTTTCATTACAGGAGATATCAGCATGAAGTGAAATGAAACAGAATATGCATTATATAAACTCTGCTGTCTAAAAACAAAAAATATGTTATCAAAGAAGTCCATGTTCATAAAGTAATTACAATATTTTGCATACACTACAAATTAAAAATAAGCTTTGAACTCAGTTGAGGAAAACCAAGGCAGCAAACTTTCATTTTTCTACATCCAAAGAAAATAGAACTTTCTATTTAGAGAAGTCATTGCTCCACGATAACAAGTAATTTATATGATCTTACTTAATAATGACTTCACACTAAAACTCTCTCTTAAAGAGAAAATTGGGAGCTGTTCAGGAAACGGTATTCCTGACTCACCTCATTCTAAATTAGAACACGTTTCTCTTCTCTTTGCCAGAAAGTTCATCAAATTTTTCAGACAGTGTGCTTACTCTGCTTTATTAAATGAGATGAGACAAGTGCATTTATGTGTGTATGATTTATTTTTTTAAAGTTTCAGTGCCTAAGCAAGAAACTAAAAAATATCACCACACCAAAGTGATACAGTACAGGCATTATTTAAATCTCTCTGAGAAAGAGAGAATAAATACATAACAGCATCTCCTTTCAACTCCTTCTCCAATCCAGTCATATCTCACTCACTGGTAACATTAAAATAAGATAAACCATATACATTTAAGATGCATTTTATAGAAATAAATAACATCTTTTGAAAAACAATTCTAGACAGGATGAGAACACAGTCTCAGCCTATGAAAAAAATATTTGCGGAAGATATATCTCATAAAGGACTGCTACCCAGAATACATAAAACACTCTTAATACTAAGCAAACCAACAACTCAATTTAAAATCCACATCATGTCACTAGGAAATTATAAATTAAAACAACAAGATACCAGTACATCCCTATTAGAATGTCCAAAATCCAGAATGCTGACAACACCAAATTCTGGCAAGGATATGAAGCGACAGAACTCTCATTCCTCAGTGGTAGGAATTCCAAATGGTACAGCCACCTTGGAAGATACTTTGGTATTTTTTACTTCATTTTTTTTTTTTTTTATAAAACCAAACATACTATTACCATATGGCCTAGCAATCTTGCTCTTTCATATTTACTCAAAGGAGCTGAAAAGTTACATCTACACTGAAGCCTCCATACAGATGTTTATAGCAGCTTTATTCAAAATTGCCAAAACTCGGTAGCCACCAAGATGTACTTCAGTAGATGAGTGGATAAATAAACTGTGTTGCCTTCAGACAATGTACTATTATTCAAAGTCGTAGAGAAATAAGCTGTGAAACTATTTCAAGACATTTGAAGACAACTATTTCGCGTATCAGTAAGCCGAAGAAGCAAACCTGAAAATGCTATATGGTGTATGATTCCAACTACTTGACATTTTGGAAAGGACAAACATAGGAGGACAGTAAGATCAGTGGCTGCCAGGAGGTCAGGAGTAGGGAGAACACACAGGTTGAGGACAGAGGATTTTCAAGTCAGTGAAACTGCTCTGTATGACACTACAAGGATGGATGCGTGTCATTATATATTTCTCCAAATGCAGATAGTGTACAACACCAAGAGTGAACCCTAATGTAAACTGCGGGCTTTGGGTGATAATGATGTGTCAGTGTAGGCTTACCAAGTGTAATAAATGTACCACTCTGGTAGGGGGATGTAGGCAACAAGGGAGGCTATGCATGTATGGGAGTAGGGTTTTATGGAAATCTCTGTACCTCCCACTCAATTTTGCTGGGAACCTAACTAAAACTGCTCCGAAAAATAAAATCTATTATAAAAAAATATGATAACATATTATCTAAATTCATAGTGTTTCTGTGCACTAAGAACTTTAACTGGGGTCCAACTCTTTCTTATTTATTATGTTCTTTATTAATTTAAAGCAATTTTTTTAATGTTGATTTATTTTTGAAAGAGAGAGACAGAGCATGAGCAGGGGAGGGGCAGAGAGAGAGGGAGACACAGAATCCGAAACAGGCTCCAGGCTCCAAGATGTCAGCACAGAGCCCGACACAGGGCCCGAACTCATGAATCACAAGATCATGACCTGAGCCAAAGTCCAATGCCCAACCGACTGAGCCACCCAGGCACCCCTCTTATTTATTATGTTAAGAACATTTTCTTTTACTCCTACCTTTTACTCCTACCAATGTATTTTAATTAATCAGAAAACGTCATTTGATTTACCTTATTTTTCAACATTAAACAAGATAAGGCATATATTTTATTATTAAAATATTAAGGTGGGGGCACCTGGGTGGGTCACTCGGCTAAGTGTCCAACTCCTGATTTCGGCTCAGGTCATGATCTCACAGTCACGGGATTGAGTCCCGGGTCAGGATCCACACTGACAGCATGAAGTCTGCTTGAGATTCTCTCTCCCTGACCCTTCCGGCTTGTTCTCTCTTTTCAAAATAAATAAATAAACTTCAAAAAAAATTAAGGTAATGAATTAAGAGAGGTTCCTATTAATAAATCATCCTGGTAATACTAGAATACTAGAATAAATGGAAGAATTGATTTCTTCCATTTATTTGGGATATTTGGATACTCATAAATGTATTTATTCCTAGTTCTCCTTTTTGTCCAATATTGCTATTAGCAATACTATAGGCACCATATGACTTAAATGCCTTGAATATCTTTGTCTACGTTCTGAGAGATCTTAAAGGTTTCATACTTTTCCACCCACATATTTTATACATGATTCAAAAGACATATTGAAATTTAGGTCCGAAACAAATACACAAAACCACTAAGCAATATAAAAAAACCCCACAAATATATAATACCAATTTAATTTTTTCTAGTAAATTATCTTAAATATGAGTATACTCAAATTCTGCCTTTTTCCCCTGAAAAGTACCTCAAAAGCTACAGATGATAAAACTGGAATTTGTGAATTCTAGTAATATTTAATTCAGAAAAAAAGCCAATTTTCATATAATCATAAAATTTACTTTGTCAAAAAGTTTCTCAGTGTGTGATCTCACAAAAACATTTTTTTACTCTTTGAAATAAAAAATCCATTTTATCAGTGAAATGTAAAAATGTCTTTTGATAACTGCCCTTTTCTTGGGACATGGTAATAATTCAAGCTCTCATTCAAGGATTGCATTGACAAGGGACTTTTCCTGGGAGTTGCCTCTGATTAGACCCATGGGGTCTAGGGGAAAAAAAAAATTCTATAAGAATGTGGCCTGATTCTTAAAATAAAATAATGATTTAGGGACCAGGTAAGATTTAGGTCAATTTTTATTTGACACAGACCTTGGCAACTTTTTAATAACATGAATATTATTATAGATAGAAAGTAATTATCCTGATTCCAACACTAGCAGACCTTCACATTTCTATCATCCTCTGGTCAGAAAGTGTTCTCAAAAATGCCAGAAATTCAGGGTCTCTTCAAAGAAGAAAAACATGTTCAAGTGTGATATAATTAGCAGTTTCTATGGCTTTTGTTCTTAAGAGACAATAATAGTTTTGATTCTTGAAAATGTCTAATTATATGGGAAAGGAAATTCAAGGCAGAAAAGAAGATAATTTATAGCATAATTTCAAAGTAATTAGAATTGGGAGAAAACAATTCTTACTTCACACCCTGTTTAATCTGCAAGATCTTATCCCTTAAGAAATAACAATTCAAATTTTACATTAGCTATTATTTTTTTGTACTTTCCTAATCACACTCTACTGAAAACAAACAAGTATTGTTATTTTAACAAAACAACTTCCCTTATTTTTAGTTTTACTTTTGCTTTTAGGATTGCATGTATGTGAACTAGAACAGTGAGAGAGTTGTTAGTTATATTTACGTGAAATTTAGAAAGTTGTTTTTTAATCAGAAACGTTCTAGATGTTTAAAATAATATATTTTATGATAAAATCATACATCATATAATCATATCACAACCCTATAATTTAAAATTTAAGATTATAATACAAAATTTAAAGTTGTAATTTTTAAAATATGTAATTTTTGTTTTACATTTGGGTTTTATTCTGTTTCTTTGTATAAAAATCTACCTAGTGTGTATTTTTTTTTTTTAATCAGCTGGATGCTTTTGACAAAAAGATATTTAGAAGAAAATTGCCGATCATGTATTTTAAATTCGATGTTGCTATTTTGCATCAAATTTATTATTTAAAATATTGTCAGTACTAGCCTAGCTGTAGTGAAAGACAGTTAATTTATAATAATGTGCTTTGAAAACTTTTTTTTAAGTGCTTGAAGCTTCTTTGAACCCCAGAAGTCACTGCCTGCACCACAGGTTTTTTTTTTGTAATTCTTAACCTTTAGCAAGAATGTAGTGGTGGGAGATTTTATGGGCTATCATAAATGTGCCAGTAATTGTATTAATTTGACACTGTCTCAGCAGAATGGATTCAATCAAGCAGGGTAAGGTAGGTTCTACGAGCTTGACACAGAGCTCTTATCAATGACCATTGCTTGAAATTCCAACCAAGCTGTTCACGGGACACACCTGGCTAGTGCTTATATCTCCCCAGCTTAAATGGAAGCAAAAGCCACTAATTTAAAAAGGCTGATTAGAAGAATTGGAGAGTTTGGATTAGACCACATCAGGAGCAGTAATTTAACGTAACTAATGAACACGCACACATTCACTCACACACACACACACACACACACACACACACACACACACATTCTTGTGTGCTATAAATTTCAGCTGAGATGTAAGATAATCTACTCAGGGAGACTGGCACAAAACTATTATGTCTCTATGTCTCTTTAACAATCAAAGATATAATATATTTTGTAACATATTTCAGTCTAGTCCTCAAATTTTAATGTAGGATCTCAAGAGAGTGCAGATTCTGGTTTAGTAGGTCTGGGTAGCCTCTGAGATTTTACATTTCTAACAAGTTCCCAGAGATGCACATGCTGTTCATCCAAAGGCCAAACTCTTAGCAGGAAAAGTTTATACCAACTAAGTTTTCAGTTATTTAAACTATGCATACACAGCACAATTCATTCTGTGAACCATTACAGGATAAAATCCTTTAACTCTGGCAAATCTTTGTTGTTGTTGTTGTTGTTGTTTTTAAACAAATGTACCTGTATTTTCCAAGTCTCTATCTAACTTGATAAACATTTCCTATGTGTGAAATCTTTAGCAAAGTACAGAAATACACAAATCTAAAAAATGGTAAATACTATAATGAACATGTTAGAGAACAAAACTGAAGAGTTTGGAAGACATGGGTTTACTCTGTTTTCACTCAACAACAGGTAGCGACTATCCTCTTGTAAGTTGCTCAAATGTTATTACTGCAGTTTTCTATTTTACAGTGGTTTTGCGAGGATGAAGTGGTCTTACAGGAAGCACTCTGAACAGTATAAAATCCTATACGAGTACAGGATTTCAATTGTTCATGATTATTTCAATTATTTCCTTAGGTAAGGACATCAATTTTCCAAATCATTGCTTTAATTATTATTAAACCTTCCAATATTCAGTATAATAACAATGTCACAGCATTTACAGTACGGTGGATCCAATTTAAAATGACTTCTGATGTTTAAATCAATTTTCAATATTTGTTCAGTGCAGGCAGTCCATTGAAACCGTTATCTTGTTTTTCTTTGTCAACTCTGTCCAATTGTCTCTGCTTTAAGAATGATTACGTATTTTGAATGCTAATATAAAGTTGTTTCCAGAGATACCTAATCAAGACTATTAAAGGTATTTTCTAAACCAATTTGATACTCCCAACCTAGTTTTTAAAAGTACAGGGTTGGGGCGCCTGGGTGGCGCAGTTGGTTGAGCGTCCGACTTCAGCCAGGTCACAATCTCGCGCTCCGTGAGTTTGAGCCCCGCGTCAGGCTCTGGGCTGATGGCTCAGAGCCTGGAGCCTGTTTCTGATTCTGTGTCTCCCTCTCTCTCTGCCCCTCCCCCGTTCATGCTCTGTCTCTCTCTGTCCCAAAAATAAATAAACGTTGAAAAAAAAAATAAATAAAAGTACAGGGTTTGTTATTTGATTTTAATAACACTAAGAAATGGTTTCAATGTCTTTAATATGGATTAAATTTAAGTTAGTTCTACTTTCTAGTAGATCTACTATTTCTACATTTCTACATGAAATAACTATTAAAATATACATAGAACCACACTCAGCATGGAGCCTGATGCCGGCTTGATCCCATGACCCTGGGATCACGACCTGAGCCCAAATCAAGAGTCAGACGCTTGACCCACTGAGCCACCCAGGCACACCCCTATTTTTAACCTTTTGAGGAACCTCCATACTGTTTTCCAGAGCAGCTGCACCAGTTTGCATTCCCATTAGCAGTGCAAGAGGGTTCCCGTTTCTCCACATCCTCACCAATACCTATTGTTTTTTGTGTTGTTGATTTTAGCCATTCTGACAGGTGTAGATGATATCTCATTGTAGTCTTGATTTGTATTTCCCAAATGATCAGTGACGTTGAGCATCTTTTCATGTATCTTTGGGCCATATGGATGTCTTTATAATTAGGAATATGACATTATGAATTTCTATTAGCACTCAAAATACATAATCATTCTTAATGAAGAAACAACTGGAAATAGTTCACAAGAAAAAAAACCAGTAATAGTGTTAATGGACTGTCTGCATTATATATGTCATTATAATAACAGGTTATAAAAACCTATGTTGTATTATCTACAGCTTTTCTGATTCCAACAGATTTGCATTTTTTTCCCTTAAAACTTAAAAGGGTTTCCGATTTCTCATTTTTTTTAACTCTCTTATACACACATTCTCTAAGAAAAGACTGTAGATGTAGAGACAAAAGATAGTCTCCTTCATAATTGTTCCACCTTGCTGTCATTTCATAGTAAAAGCCTCAAACAGTCAGTGGTTCTGATACTGAATCAAAGTGTGAAAATCAACTGAATAAAAAAATTTCATGTTTCATTAAAAGAAAAATAGAGAGTATGTCCTCCGCTTAAACAATGGTTTTACGATATTAGGACATCTTGTAAATACATGCATATGATCCTGTAGATATGCTACAACTTTTAGGGTTTTCATTTATAAAAAGTTCTGTAAGTATTAGCCTGAGGGCAGGGATTGCTCTTACTCAGCTGTTTCTTATAATAGTTCTTGGTACCCAGAGAGTGCTTAATGCGTGTAGAAAATGGAAGTTGCCCAGAGAAATATGTTGGTAGCTAGCAATTCACTGTGTGATTACCAGTAATCTAGGAGGACTTACAATAGAACTGCAGGGGAAAAGGAGAGAATGGCATTCTATGTTAGTAACTGGGGTGAGTGATAAACTTAAGTTATGTACAGAGAAATAGAAATATTGTTGAATGAGATGAAAAAGGACTAGACTTGGGGAAACTAAACATACGCTTTAAAAAACAAAATAAATACACTGAGAAACAGCAATTAAATCAGTTTAATCTCTGCCTAAACATGATCTATTTTTAATTTCCCATTAAAATGTAGCTATTTTAACCCTATCATATCATATTACATAGATCTTAATTGTTTTGCTAACAATCATATATTAATATATAAAATGGTAATCTGAGTATTTTCACGAATATATGTTCCGATAACATTATGTACTTCTATAAACTGTAAAAAAATTCCTTAATATGGATCACATCTAATTTACCCTAAAAACTTCAGGGTTAGACCTTGGTTAGATAGAAGACTTTATGGTGTCATTTGGAGATTTTTATTTTGGTGTGTGCATTACAAAATGTATTATAATAGATGTGTTTATTATGGTTGAGGGATGAAAACACAATCTAATTAGGAAGTTATTATTTACCATAGGAATTACTCTTTTCTTTTCTCCCTTTATTCCCCCTTCCGTTTTAGCTTTCTTTGCAGACTCTAACCAATGGACAGATCTCTGTTTAAAAAATGTATTTTTCTTCTTTATTATGAACTGTTTTCTTACCCAAGAAAACATGCAATAGTTCTAAGTAAGCAATTACAACAGCAATTGCTGGCTCAGCTTCCTCAGTTATATTAAAGTATATTAGAGGGGCGCCTGGGTGCCTCAGTCGGTTAAGCCTCCGACTTCGGCTCAGGTCATGCTCTGACAGTTCGTGAGTTCGAGCCCTGCATGGAGCTCTGTGCTGACAGCTTAGAGCCTGGAGCCTGCTTCGAATTCTGTGCCTCCCTCTCTGCTCCTCCCCGGCTCGTGTTCTGTCTCTCTCTCTCTCTCCTTCAAAAATAAATAAAACCATTAAAAAAAAAGTATATTAGAGAAAGTTTTACTTTGCTATTATCCCTGGAACATTCTATACTAAAATACTAGTAACATCTATTGATAACCATGATCCTTGTGAGAATGAAGAGTTTGGGAATTTGTGAGTGGATTAAGGCAGTATTGCTAAGTGGGGCTACAGTACATTTTTACAAAATCAAAATGGCAAAATTAATCAAAATGATAATAATTTTAGTAAAGATTCTACAAATCTTCGTGACATGGCTACATTCTTCTTACGTTCTACAGTCTCTGCTGTATCACTACGAAATGACTTCTGCATTGCACAACAACAAGTTGGACCTGTTAACTGTTTGCCATTGTTTTTCTACATCATGCTACCATGTTCCTAGCTCCAGCCAGTCTTTTCAATTGCTTTCTACAAGTTGCTCTCATTCAGGAATTAGAAATGAAGAAGGAAGAAAATAAAAATAGTTTCAGCTTGGAAAAAACATGGAAAATAAGTTCACAGTTTAAGATTCATTAGCACACAATTATCTCAAGGTCTTTCAAAGGCAATTTCACTAGAATTTGGGCACTGATTGGCTGATCAGAGTTATAACTATAAAGGGATGTGATTTTTCTCCCTGTTTTTATTTATAGGAAATCGATAGCAATAACATCACAGGAAGGGCAGTCATCAGTTTTCTTATGGCAAGCGGCATTATCCCACTACTTTAATAATTTCTCTTCAATCAAAATATTTAATATGACTACTATAAACACAAGAAGGCGATTGATCAAAGGTATCCTATGCCTTGTTGGTTCCACTGAGCCCTACAAGCCCAAATTCTCTAATGTGAATTGTTAGTATAACTAGATTTCTTTCCCTTTAATTCACCCCAAAAGTAATGTTTTATGGTGATCCATGTGTTGTTATTCTTTCCTGCCTTCAGAACTCATTATTTTCATTTGACTTACAAGATTGCTTTTTCATCTTGCAAAACAATGGTATAATTTGTTCATTTATTCTTGAATGTGTTTAGAAAACGTATTTTATAAAACAGCCATTCTAGGATACTAAGCAATTTAAGTGGCAGTCAGCCTTTTGATATCAGCCTTGGCATTGACTAGCTTTTACAGTCACTAGGCATATTAAAGTTCACTAAATTATAAGTGGGTCATAAGACAACGTATAAACTGAAAACACAATTCCGTACTGGCTAGAACTTAAATTCCATTGTATGCTAACAGAAAAAGCAGTGTGGATCCCAAAGGGACAGTTCTATCTGCTGTCACCTATTTCCATACATATTCATGTTAGGATTTTATAAATGTATAAATGGGTTAGCTCTCTTTGATATTGAAACCCTGGCATCTTATTTATTAGCAATTAAATGAGCAAAAGAGATTATTTGGACTTAAAGGAATTTAGACACATTCATAAACATATTGAAGAGACACATTTTTGATGGGTCTCTTATGCTCTCAGCTTATATTAAATCCAAAACCAGTTTTAATTTAGTAAATCATCAAGCAAATTACTAAAAACTACACTTCTAATAAATAAAACATTTACATTATACTTACATCAATATATAAATTATTGCTAATGAATTGCAATTAGTTTTAAACTATGTATCTTTATTTTAATTTTAATTAATTAACTTGTTTATTTTTTTTACTGTTTATTTATTTTTGAGAGAGAGAGCACGCAAGCGGGGTAGGGGCAGAGAAAGGGGGGTGGAAGATCCAAAGTGCGCTCTGCGCTGACAGCAGTAAGCCCGATGTGGGGCTCGAACTCTTGAACTGCGAAATGATGACCTGAGCCCAAGTCAGGTGCTCAACCGACTGAGACACCCAGGTGCCCCTGCATGTTTATTTTTGAATCAAAATTTATACAGTACCACATGTATAGTGGTATACAGTTAAAATGCACAACTTATGTGATGATCCAAAGTGCTACAGGAAATTGAAAGATTGGGGTGCCTGGGTGGCTCAGCTGGTTGAGCATCCAACTTCTGCTCAAGTCATGATCTCACGGTTCGTGGGTTCGAGCCCCGCATTGGGCTCTGTGCTGACAGCTCGGAGCCTGCAGCCTGTTTCAAATTCTGTGTCTCCCTCTCTCTCTCTGCCCCTCCCCCACTCGCGCTCTGTCTCCCTCTGTTTCAAAACTAAACATTTTTTTTTTTAATTACTTGATTTTTATTTATTTATTTATTTATTTATTATTTTTTTTATATGAAATTTATTGACAAATTGGTTTCCATACAACACCCAGTGCTCATCCCAAAAGGTGCCCTCCTCAATACCCCTCAGAAAATTAAAAATAGACCTACCCTATGACCCAGCAATAGCACTGCTAGGAATTTACCCAAGGGATACAGGAGTACTGATGCATAGAGGCACTTGTACCCCAATGTTCATAGCAGCACTCTCAACAATAGCCAAATTATGGAAAGAGCCTAAATGTCCATCAACTGATGAATGGATAAAGAAATTGTGGTTTATATACACAATGGAATACTACGTGGCAATGAGAAAAAATGAAATATGGCCTTTTGTCAAAACTAAACATTTTTAAAAAATTTAAAAAAAAATGAAACTGAAAGATTGATTAGAGCAGGGTGTGGGAGGTAGAGGTGGGAGCAAGGTGAAGGAGCTTTGATTTTCACTTGCCTCATTTCTTAAATCATATAGTGACATAAACAATTCTAACCCGAAAATGGTCTCTTAAAGGGTAAAAAACATACTTAAATCTTCTTACTAATATTACTGGGAAAGCATTTTAAATACCCTCTTCCTAGATAACATTTTGTAATTTATATTTAGTTGATATGTGAAATATAGAACATTTTAATGACTCTTCGTCATATGTAAGCAACTTAGTGTGATGAAGCTTAAAAACTGCTTTTTTTTTCATGGAAGCAAAGGAGTGGTAGATGTAATTTCATCAAAATGTACAGACATCACTAGGTAAGAAATCGTGCACGTACAGACTCCGGCTAAGGAAAGGGCATATGTCATCCTCACTTTACCTCATCAGTTCATTCTTGTCTTTCAGCCACTTTCACTGCTTTCCTAGAAAAATACTGGCTGCTCAGTTAAGTGAGATTGTGCATTCTACTGCATTTTTAGTGATGTGGCATATTTAGGTATTTTATGGTTCCATTCCTTAAAATTCTCGCATAACATTATAAAGCCAGCTAACATCAACTAAACTGTTTTGTTTTGGTAAGAGCCATCACTTTTGCAAATGCTTTATATGAATTCACTCATACAGAATCCTCATAACTATCTGACAAGGGAGGAAATATCATTATTTACATTAGAAAAAGGGGACATGAAGCACAGAAATCTTTTTATCTGCCATCTACAGTTGCTCAGCTCTTGCCCAACTCAAGGAGTCAGGCTCCACAGAATCTGCACTTTTAACCACTATCCCAAAGGTCACCAATGATGTCCACACGAGAAAAAAAACAAAAAAACAAAAAAACAAAGCTGAGCTGTGATAGAGCAGGATAAACGATTTTCCTAGCATTCTCAAAAGCAATCAATGTCTTCTTAATTAATTCTGGAAAAATTGTTAATAAAGAATTAACCTAATGATTTTTTTCCATAAATGATGAATATTGCACTTACTAGAGCTAAGTTAACACTTGGAAAAACTTGGTTCATCATTTCATTACTTCTGCTAATTTCGTTAAGCTTAATTTGATTAAAATGTTATTTGCTATTTTAATACTAAAGCTAAATTTTATTTATTCTTGATGTACTAAATGCTCCATGACAATAATCAACTAAAACAAAATAACCTGAGAACAGATTAAAAAAAGGCAAACATCACCTTCAGACAGGTTCACTGTATTAATCTGCTAAATGTGCATTATGTGCTATGTTGGCAGCCTGTAAGCAAATGATAGCAGAAGCAACCAAAGCTGTCATGAGCATTTACTGTATTATCAGATACTATTCTTATTAACCTACATGGACTGTCTCATTCATTCTCAGTACAACGGTATAGTAATATTAACGATGTTTTACAAATCGTAACTGGGTGATAAAAATAAGTAAATTGCCTCTTATGTCATACAAGTAGCAGATGGAGTACCTAGGATACAAACACAGTCAGTTTAACTCCAGAGCCTGCAAAGCAGATTGTTCAAGAATTTCTTACTCGGTATTTCCCAGAGTGTAAGGCAAAGTGGTAGTTCCCATGATAAATACAAGTGAGTACCTATGTGCTCTTGAGATTCAAAGCTGGAAAGATTAAAATCAATCAGTAGAGTGGTATGGTTAAATGAAAAAGAGAGTAAATCTGAGGACAACCAACTATTCGATTAGAGTATGCTAGTGTTTAACACTGGAGAAGTCATTTAGGATCAGAAGATAAAGGACTTGACAGGCAGCAAAATCTGGATTCAATTCACTTGTAAATTGAGAGATATAAATGATTTTTGAATGGGAAACTATTGTGATACCAGTAGAGCTGTTATTAGGGAGCCATCTGACAATGGTATCTAAAAAGGAAAAGTATATATGGCTTAATGTTGTTAGGTAATCTAACAAAATTAAGTGTAAACAATAATTTATTGAGTGAAACAATTTTTAATCATCAAAAACTACATGCAGAATTTTTTTTTTTTGTCCTAAGTTTGAGGATTTCCATCCTTGGCATGTTTATGTGATTTAGTATTTGTAAAAATAAACAGCACACCTATTCTCATGAGTCAACATTTCTCCTTAATTCAGGATTCATTTTATTGGGCATGTGAAGATGACACCTCACGAGACAGAGTATATAAATGAGCAAACATTTCACCTACATGAAAAGACAGTTACTTTATAACTTTTTACTGTTTTGATATTTTTTGAGACATTATAAATTAAAACCTTCCAGTCTGAAAGCTCCTGAAATCTACCACTATGGAAGTATTTGTGTCAAGCAGACATCTAATAATATGGCAACTTACTCTTCCCACTAAGAGTGATTAGAAGGTAACAAGTGTTTTGTGTTTTTTTTCCCCCAAAACTATCCATGCCATTAAAATTCAATGGCATCACTTGCTGTCATTCAGCTTTATCTGGCTAAAATCCTTTAATTCGCTAGCCCCTGCTGTTGGGGAGCTCTAGGCTCATCACACTTAACCTCTGCCTAGGCTTCTCAGAAAAGAATTTGTTTCAGTCCATTCATAGTTTCAATAGTTGAGCAAGCCACACGCAACTGCACACTGGTCTTTTACCCTGAGCACACTAATCTGATTGTTTTTCCACTCTACAAACTCTGGGTCAACAATCAAGCTGCCGCCAGAAACTAATTAATTTGCAAACAGGCTTCTGTTTTCACAGAGGGAAAGCTTTTGAGAGCCATGTCAGAGAGGCCGGTCACACCATGGTTACACGCATTGTCATGGCATCCACTTCTTTGGGTAAATCTCTTGCTTGATGTCACTGCACACATGAACCCAGATTACCCAGTCAGCAGTAAATCCCTATTGAGGCCCACTGAGCTCTGAATGTAGTGAGGCTAGAAGAGGAAATTGGTATAGACAGGCTCTGTATTCATTAAACTCATGGTAAGGCTAGAGAGAATAATGTTAAAAACCAAGAAGGGAAAAGGGGGCGGCTTCAATTTAAAGAATTTTCCAAGATATTGTCTCATTTTTCTACATTTCCATCGATTTTAATTTAAAAAGTGGGATTCCCTTAAATGAATGTAATGATATTTTGAAATGTTACTTTTCTACTCTCATAATTCACTGACAAATTTTGAAATAAGTGGTTCAAAGTGTGTGTCTAATACGCCATACTGGAGAGTTGTACCAGTTAAAAGTGATTATGTTCTTTACACAAAATGTGAAATAGAAAATAGGTCCTCAGAAAGGGAGACCAAGTTATATTTTGGTAACTTTTTACTCTTTATGAAAAGAGAAATCATATTTAGTGAGTTTCTTAAATTTATCATCATTTGCACAGTAGAATAATTTCATGCTGTGTATGTATTTTTTAAAAAGATTATACTTCTGGGGGGGGGAATGCATTATTTATCAGGCTTAACATTTTTCTAGGTAATAGATTCAGGAGACAAAACCTCAGGTGACCACTATGTTGTGTTTAGGTACAGACTGTTTTTAAATATTATGTACCTTTGCTTCAGCATAATTTCAGCAGAAATAATCAAAAAATACTATAATTTTTATTTGTGACTCTTTACATTGATACCTCAGAATGTTTAATGAATAAGAATATAATTCATGGGAGATGTAATTCAAAAGTTAAAAAAAGACCGTATCCCTGTTGCTTTTTTATAGGCTATGAAAACAAAGAGGACACTTGTGGTTGCTGTTGTTGTTTTAACTGAACGGTCACTCAACTTCTATGATACTCATCTGTCCATATAACCATTAAATAAGGCATCCAGAAGGCTTTCTCCTCCAAGGTCAGCAAAATAATACTGACTTATGTAAGCCAGGAAATAATTCAGAATGGCATCGTTAAGAAGTCTGACATTATACAGAGCCAGATAATTCATTTTATTATTAAAAAAAAATCCAATTGGATACTCTGACAGTTTATGCCTTTGAAGATGGCAGAATTAAAACAGAGCATGGAAAGAGTTGTACAAGCGATTTGAGATTAGGTATCTGGTACTATGTAATATTAATTTGTGCTCTCATGGTTTATTTGCGGTCACATTTCTTGGTTCTATTTTCAGAAAAATGTCTAGTGGAGAAACTTGCATGTTCAGAGAACATGGAAACTCCTAGTGCACAACCGCAGAGGACAGCCACCCCGGTAGCAGTGGCACAAGTGAAAGGAGGTGGAACGATGACCTGCACACTGTTTCAATCACAGAAAAGAGCAAGGGGGCTGGTCTAGCCACGGGCACGATCCTGTGAAGAAATTCCACTACAAGAAAACAGGTCTTCCTGACATGAGTGGGAAGGCCTCACACTCCGGGCACTGTAAATAGGCCAGTTTGTGCTCAATGGGCCTTCACTCTCTCAGGGAGGCATGTGGTTTCGTATATTAAACCTGACTTGGACTGCCCTTTCACCCTGACTCAAATATAATCACTCACAGAATGGGTCTGAGGAAGCTTTCTAAGCGTGCTCCAGCCAATGGAAGTGAAGTACAGGATACTGAGAAAAATCACATTTATTAAGTGCTTACTATATGTCGATTGTTTGCCTAGAACTTTTTTACACATTATCACGTTGCCAGTTTTTCACTACTGTAAGAGGTAATCCCATTAAAAGTAAAGGCAAGGTGAAGCTTACTGTAAACACTGTAGTCTTTCCCCCATTTCATATTACGTCCCACCATCAGTCCTAGACATAAACAATACTGGAAACAGTGTCCATCAAAAAGAAAAATAAGAGTGGGTTAGCGACTATCGGCTCTAATGAATGGTTAACACATATAAGTAGGTAGCAGTATTTACATACCAAATGGTTAAGAAATCATGACTGCAACAGCACCATAGACTTAGTTTTCTGACTATGAATATATAGAGAACTGTCCCTAATTTTCACACTCTTAGTAAGTTGAAATTGGAAGTGAAGTTTAAATGAAGTTAAAATGACATAAGATGGAGAGAATTTATAATGTACAAGAAACAAAACGGTGAATTTGGGCACATCGTGTCAAACTCAAACCAGTACATTTTTTGAAATCACAAGTTGTTCTAATACCTAGTAACCTTAAACTAGGGGCTAATTAAAAAAAAATCATATTTAAAGCACAGTTATGTAAAAATCAACAGATTTCTCCTCTTATGTTTCTTCATCAAAAATTGTTACTCATTCCGGGGCACCTGAGTGGCTCAGTCGGTTAAGCGTCTGACTTCGGCTCAGGTCACCGTCTCACGGTTCGTGAGTTCGAGCCCCACGTCAGGCTCTGTGCTGACAGCTCCGAACCTGGAGCTTGCTTCAGATTCTGTGTCTCCTCTGTCTACCCCTCGGCTGCTTGCACTCTATCTCTTGCATGGTCTCAAATATAAACATTAATAAAAATTTTTTTAAATAAACAAAATTGTTACTCATTCCTAATTTTTCCTATTAAAAGGAAACTAAATTTAAACCTTGATTGATACTATAAATAAAGGTAAATTTTAGTTGTTATCAAAATACTGGAATTCTATTTAAAAAATATCAAGATATTTTAAGATCTAATTCTAGGCAACCATTTTCGTTTATTATTTGACTTCAGCAGGAATAAAAATTAAAAGTCACCTAAAATAGGGCAACTGGTGCATCCGAAATAACTGAATAGGTCTGAATTGATTTGAGAAAAGAAAAGTAAATCTTTTTCTTTGAGTAAAAGAAAAACAAAATTAATTTTAATAGGCCCAAAGACATTCCAAAAAGTACCTTGCTAGTATTTTTTACTTCTGTCAGCACAAATGATTGTGTAGTCTATGCTGATGCCTTAGACTCATTTATTTTATGCATGAATATGTAAACATTATGTTTCCAATTTTATTCTGGAATGGCATTTAATTTCATGAGGCCTGTGATTCACACAATCCCTTGGTTCTATCTCAAATGTGTCCGTACCCTCCATCTTGCAGCAGTTCTGGTTTCTGCACCCTGTCAAATGTAACCTTTGTGCTAATTTGGTAAAATCAGTTCTCACGTTTAGTGCTGAGAGACTGATAACCGAATTCTCAAATGAACTACACATTTGCAAGATGAAGTACAGAGCTGTGGACAATGACTGCTTTCCCACAGTGTAAATTCTTCAGACTCAGCTGTCAACATGTAAGTGTGCAACACAAAAGCAGCTTTAACTTGATGACTTTTTTCCTCCAAGGCCATAAAAATGAAATGGATACTATAGTCTCCCTTATGTTATTCCATCTTCTTGGATTTTCTTTCGCATCGACAGTGAAAGCCTGTATGCCCTTTAGAGTTCTTAGTAGATCAAAGTCTCCTTGCTGAACAAAAAAACAAACATTTTTCCCTCCTACGTAACTATTTCGGTTTGAGAACAGAGCAGATAGCAATGTTGAAAGAGGTTTTTTTTCCCACCATTTTGCCTCCATACAAAGACCAGGCTTAATAATTGACAGTGGATATTTCAAAATTACTCCCTGAGATTTTTAGAGTTTGGTTCTTTTATAGTTGTTTTTTTTTAATTTTTTTTTCAACGTTTATTTATTTTTGGGACAGAGAGAGACAGAGCATGAACGGGGGAGGGGCAGAGAGAGAGGGAGAGACAGAATCGGAAACAGGCTCCAGGCTCTGAGCCATCAGCCCAGAGCCTGACGCGGGGCTCGAACTCACGGACCGCGAGATCGTGACCTGGCTGAAGTCGGACGCTTAACCGACTGCGCCACCCAGGCGCCCCGGTTCTTTTATAGTTTTATACAGATAGTATTATGGTGATTTCAGCATCTTTTCCTTTCCTTGGTGAGGCCGCTAATTTCTCATAAGGTCACCCACTATTCCTCCTATGACCCCCCCCCCTAGGATGGATATTTGACTATATGTCCAAACCCTTTTGAACACCACAGTGTCTGCACTCAATTATGAATGATTTGAGGCATCATCTGCATTGAAGAGAACAAACAACGGGGAAGTGCTGTCAAACTTACTAAAAACTTGAGAGAGCAGGGAACAAGGGAAACTAAGAGAAGTGACTCTTTAAAGAGAAAGGGCTACTTAACAATAAGAAATGCTGCAAGAGATATTGTCCAAATGGAGAGACTGATTTAAATAAAGTGTACAGAAAGTTACCAGTTATCACCAACTGCTTTTGGAGAAGCAGTTTCATGGACTCAAACTCAGGTTTAAAGTTGGCTAAAGGCAGCATAAACTTCCCTAAATGGACTTAGATGCATAGGGACTTCATATCACACCATGATTAAAGGAAGGGTTTGGATAGAACAGACAAACAAGTCTTCCATTGAGGGGAGAAAATCACGGAAGGAGAGATAAAGACCGCAAAAGAAATGTACATTGGGTAAAACTATGAAAAAAATATCAATACAATTAAGTGGAAAGGCAGCGTGGTCAAACATGGAAGAGGCACACCACTCATTAATACATAAAAAAAATAATAGGATGATCAGAAATGTTGCTGCAGGAGGGCAGAGATGCTGGGCTAATGGGAGGTGTGTTTTATGTTTTCAGTAGTCACTTTAAAATAAGAGACATTTCAGGACAAAGATTATTATACACAACTCATGGTCTCTGGAAGTTTCAATGAAGCTCAACAGCAGAACTGTGATCTTTCTCTAACAAACCAATGAAAGAGAGAGGTGATGCAAGGAATTTTGGGTTCCAGGAAGGGCAGGAAAAATAAGTGTGGTAGAAGTTTGAAGAATGAGAATATTCAAGCATCTTAATGAGAACTTAGACGGTAACCCATGAGCTCCATTCTTGTTAATGAGGCAAAATAAAACAAGGAAAATTGTATTTATTTATTTTAGGCATATAAATTTCGTACATTTTCTCCTACACTAAATTTATTTACATACTAAAAAGAGAAAGAGAGTAAAAAAAAGTATCTACTTGATCAAGTTGAAGCCAGTGCCTGAAGTTCAGGAAACAGGGTTCTTGTTACAAATCTTCTACTACTAGATTAGATAGAATCTTAGATAAAATATTAGTCTTAATTTCTTCACCTATAAAAACTGAGAGAGAATTTAAGGAAGATGAAAAGAGAATAAAATGAAATAATATAAAGTCCTGGGGTGCCTGGGTGGTTAAGTTGGTCGGGTGGCTAACTTCGGCTCAGGTCACGATCTTGCGGTCTGTGAGTTCAAGCCCCGCATCGGGCTCCATGCTGACAGCTTGGAGCCTGGAGCCTGCTTCAAATTCTGTGTCTCCCTCTCTCTCTGCCCCTTCCCCATTTGTACTCTGTCTCTCTCTTTCAAAAATGAATAAATAGTACAAAAAAATTTTTACAAACAATAAAGTCCTTTGAAATTTTGAAAACATTAATGGAATACTACTTGGCAATGAGAAAGAACGAAATATGGCCTTTTGTAGCAACGTGGATGGAACTGGAGAGTGTTATGCTAAGTGAAATAAGTCATACAGAGAAAGACAGATACCATATGTTTTCATTCCTATGTGGATCCTGAGAAATTTAACAGAAGACCATGGGGGAGGGGAAGGGAAAAAAAAAGTTAGAAAGAGGGAAGGAGGCAAACCATAAAAGATTCTTAAAAACTGAGAATAAACTGACAGCTGATGGCAGGGAGGGAGGGGAAAGTGGGTGATGGGCATTGACGAGGGCACCTGTTGGGATAAGCACTGGGTGTTGTATGGAAACCAATTTGACAAGAAATTTCATATTAAAAAAAAAGAAAATATTTTCAACATAATGTTATTAGCATTATAATTTTTTTAAATGTTCAGTAACGTATGATGCTCTCAGGGCACTATGAGAGACGTGGAGAAAAAATGTACTACACGTTGACATCTGTCGTGTTGTCCATGTAAGACTGGTAAGCCCTCTTATCTTTTTCCATTGCCTCCCTTCCGCAGCTCCAACCCAGATCTATTTCTTTCCACAGTTAACTGCTGAGAAACTTCAGTTTTGGCATGAAGCAAATATTTTCCTCAATTTTTAATCTCATCTTGCTCTGTTTTCTCTACTTTCTCACACCCACAGTCATGAAGTCACTAGCGTGAGTTTAAGCACATACTAAATCTCAAGTCACACTGTTGGTACCGTACAGGGAAAGTTCTCCACTGACTACTCCAGTTAGACGTGTTACGTAACATGCTTGTGCTCTTGCACACACCACCTACCGTTGAGCCACCTGGAATCATGCTGCTCTGTTCTGATTGGGTGATGGTGCCCGAGAGTTCTGAAGATCGCAAAATCTCGCCCCATAAAATCAGCTGCGGTCCCGGAGTATAATTCTCCATCTACGTTGTGACAGAATAAAACCACATACATATACTTTAATTCAATTAAGGAAAGAAAAACAAAATGAATCAAAAGAAGGAAAGTCTCAAGTTATGACCCTGCTAGAAAGAACACAGATATGCTATCTGCATCATTATGCAATTACTCATTTTTATTCTATGTCTTTGTTGAAGAGTATTTTATTATGAGATCACTCACTGATTAAGCATCTACTCTGTAAGTCCTGACTTCAAATAACTGAGTAAAATATGGTTCAGTAGACATTACTAAGACCTAACATTTATTCTTTTCTACTATGATGCGAGACAAAGTGCAGAATACAGAGGTGTAAAGCTACTGCTGTTCTAATATCCTTATTTATTAGGGTAGGATATCACTGTAAAATCTTCTATGGCTTTTATTTTAATGGAAATTAAATTGTCAATGTATTTCCTTTTCAGCGGTACCTGAGTTAGTAAGATTTTACAATACTTTAGAAAGAACTAGTATTTTCCTCACCAATAATTTTTTCTTGCTTTTATTTTTGAATGTATCAAGTGGGAGAAGGGTTCTTAGTAAAAGTTATCACATAGTCTAAAAACAAGTCCATCACGTAGTTTCATATATTAAAGAAATGTATCTGAAGAGGAGGAAATTTTGATAAATATAGGTCATAATCTCCATAGTTCAAGATTCTACTATGTTTTTCACTCATTTTTACTGAAATTAAATCAACTCTAGGTCAGAGTTTAATAAATGAGGAATCATAATCACAAGATTAAAAAAAAGGAAAAGAAAAAAGGGAGGAGAAAAAGAAGTTAATATTTACTGAACACCATTCTGTGTTTGCTGGGGAGTCATGCACTGGCTGGACACTTTCCAATTATCTCATTTAGTTCTGTCAACCACCGTGTGATGTAAATGGTATCCCTACTTAACAGTTCAAGAAACCCAAGGTTGCTCAACTGATGACTAGGATAGTAAGGGTAAAAGTTCAAACTCAGGCTTGTTTAATCTCAAGCCTCTTACACTAAACCATACCAGCTTTTAATAAACTAAGGTTGTATAAAAATTATATTTTCTTTCCTTTAAACAGAAAATACCTCATATTATTTCATCTAGGAAACACAGTATTGCCTACTTACTCATAATGAATTATCAGCAAAATGAAACAAAAAATATGAAATCATCTTTAAATAAAATTACCAGTAAATTTAATACTATCTTGCTGATCATTTGGGTAAGTTAATGTTTCTGAATTCAGTGCCTTGAAAATTAATCAGAAAATAAAATAGGCATAGATAAATTATAACTTAAACATTTGTATAACACTATTATTTCCAAAGATTTTCATATTTATAATGAAATTCATATGTATATTGAATATATGAATCAGATTTCTCATGTGATATTCTTTGTTCACACCCTCAATTCTCACTTCCACATGAAGGTTTTATAATGAAAACAGGCATTCTCAGTGGTCTAACTCAAATCAGTTCCTTTGGTACAGCTTGTGGTTCTCTGAAGTGTCTCGGTGCACCAACCTTTGGACTACGTCCAAGGCAGTGGAGAAGAGTGACGCAGAGAGAATCAGTGCATAACTCCAGGTTATAACTTGAAATATTACTAAATGACACTTTATCTTATGCACTTTTAGGATAGTGATCATTTACTTTGGGTTGTTGTGAATCAAGACAAATAAAAAATGATGATGTGACAATATATTAATGAATGGTACTCATATAACATTCTAAGCTGTCATACTATGGTATCTTTGGGATTTAAAGGCATCTTGTATTCTCTTCACTTAATTAAATATCAAGTTCAAATCTGACCTCTTCTCCCCATAATAGTTGCAATAATATTTTATCTGACCACAAGGTAAAAAATAAAGCTTTTCTTTTTTGTTTGTTTGTTTATTTATGTTTACTTATTTATTTTGAGAGAGAGAGAGAGAGCGAGCAGGGGAGGGACAGAGGAAGAAGGAGACGCCCAAGCAGGCTCCATGCTGTCAGCACAGAGCCCGACATGGGGCTCGATCCCATAAACTGTGCGATTAGGACCTGAGCCAAAATCAAGAGTTGGATGCTTAAGTGACTGAGTCACCCATGTGCCCCCCAAACAAACCTTCTCTAAGCAAACATTCTATGAATGAGCTACCTATGAGTTTCAAAGGTAAATGTTTATTGTCTCCTTAACTTTTACTTATATTTAATCACTATAATACTTTTATTAAGGTTACTTTTTTATCTTTTTACAAATAATTAATAGATGTAACAGATTTTTAAACTTCAGGTAAATTATTTTTCTTGAGATGTGTGAAGAAGAAGGTATTAATTAAAAATGTGTTGTAATCGCAGCCTAAAATGTTCATGTTAATTTCAAATATTTTCATGTTGCAACAGCTCTAATAGGATGCCTTGTGTCCTCTTTACCTTGAAAAATCAAAAGTATTAAATTATTCATTGAACCTCACTGCCCTCTCAAACATGTGTTAGGTGATAAAAATCAGGAAAGGTGAAAAGAGAATCACCAAAAGTGAAAACTGAACAATTTCATATCAGAGTGTAGTCAGACAGAACATGTCCAATAGGAGGTTTAATCAGAAATGGAAGAGTAAAGAATGTCATTAATTATTCTTTTTTGGGGGTATGCCTGGGTGGTTCAGGTCATGATTTCATGGCTCATTAGTTCGAGCCCCGCATTGGGCTCTGTGCTGACAGCTCAGAGCCTGGAGCCTGCTTCGGATTCTGTGTCTCCTTCTCTCTCTTCCCTTCTCCCATTCTCTCTCTCTCTCTCTCAAAAATAATATATTAACATTAAAAACAATTTTTAAATATATTTTTTATGTCTCTTTGACTTATTTTATTACATAATTGGAAATTAGTAGATTTAATCCCTTTCCCTCAATCTTTTTTTTTTTTTTTTGCTTGTTCAGTGTGAGTAAAATCCATAATTATGGCTGCTATTATGTGTAAACTCTATTCACAGGAGAGCTGAAATAACAAAAACACCACCAAAAGAAAGTGTTACTTAGATATATAGAGGTATTTGCTTCTCTTACTAATATATGTACTTGTTTTATAACTTACACTTTTTATCCATTCCCACATAAGGAAAGCAAAAATCAATATAAATGAAGGCAAACGCAGAAAGACTGATTTTGTTTCCTTTTTTGACAATAGATAAGTAGATCATTTAGAGAAAGCAGAGAATTCTTCAGCAGGAGAGCTACTGATCAATTTAGTACTAAAAACAGAATTAAAGAACGGACTCAGAAACCAAAGGAAGTTTGCAGTTTAGGCACCAGTTGCCTCCAGTCATAGGAAATTCCCTCCCACCTGAATATTATTTTTAGCAAGAGTCATCTGTGAGCTGTAGGGCACCAGACGATTAAGAGGCCATGAAGGATACATTCTCATATTACCAATGTTCAATATCAGTAACTTTTTAAAGTAATATATATTTTAATAACGTATTTTTTTTATTTTTAGAGAAAGAGAGTGCACGAGTGGGGAAGAGGGGCAGAGGGAAAGAGAGAGAGAGAAAATTCCACGGACCCCAATGCAGGGCTCGATCCTATGACCCTAGGATAACGACCTGAGCCAGTATCAAGAGTCAGATGCTTAACCAACTGAACCACCCAGGCACCACAATATCAGTAACTGGTTTTTATACCAGGCCTTAAGTCAGAATTTCTGCTTAGATGTCAACTCTTAGCAGGGATGAATGCTCCACAGAAATTGTGCCACATATTTATTAAGCTGACCCAAATGTACAGGTGTTAAAATACTCTACTCTTGCATTTTTATAAGCAAATAGTCAACTTAGAATATATACTATTTAATAAACTTGTGTATTTCCACTATGGATTAAAGACCTAGTACCTTTTGTGGCTATATAAAATGATCTAATGAAAACTGAGTATAAGAAATTTACTATACCTCAGTTGGCTTATTTTTGAACAAGCATGTTTAACAGAAAAAAGTCACCTCGCCAACTTCTTTTGCAGTTTCTAGGTCATTAATGAAGTTATCAAATTATATGTTGATTCTTGGGCATAGTGCTAATTTTCCAGTTTTCTGACCCTTAATATAAGTCTTCTTGAAAATCTGAAGTAGTAGATAGGTAAATATTATCCTACAATGATTCAAATAGCATTATGGTTAGGATACATATTTTTTCCGTATATACTAAGCTACGAGTGAAATAAAACATGAAATTTATCCAATTTTATTAAATTGCTGGTACAACAGTGTACTCAATGAGTTGTTATATATATCAAAGTGGTTGTAGATACTCTAATAGTTTTTAGTCTCTACAAAAAACACCCTATAGCAAGTCTGATGTCTCAAAAAGAACACATCAGACTAAGAAAAACTAGTGCTGACAGATGTAACTAAGAACCTAAAAACTGTCAACTATGAAAGTTGCTAGTTGAGTATACTGCCATTCTTCCTTAACTGTAAGCCTTTTAAACTGTCTCTAAGGAAAGCATTCTTTACTGAGATGAACAAAAAGTTGAGTGAACTGCATTTCCACCATGGCAGAGTTACCTGAGAAGCATGTGTTGAAAACAAAAGTTCATATGTACTCTGGACTTTATGTTCACAGCTCAATATGAAGTAAAAATGTGGCTTAGATCAGTTAATGTATTGGATTACAATTCCTAAGAAGGGTGTGGTGAGAAGTAGAAGGTAAAAAAAAAAAAAATTTCCTGATGAAACTGCAGCATTACTAACACAGGTGTAATGTGGGACATCGATGTTGAGCAAAAATCAAACAAACCTAAAGACAAGCCATTATGTTGTTAACACCTTAAGTAAATTCCACTCACAGAACAACACAGTAATTAGAAACAGAGGAAAAATAAATTTATGTGTCTCTCTCTATTACATGGATACACACACACAGACACACACACACACACACACACACACACACAGTGCATGGATGTAATCCATTTCTTCAGAGTAAAAAGGTGTGGGAATAATTTTACATTTTTACATTTACTGAACATCTTCTCTGTATGAATAAGTATAATGTGCTGGCTTTGTTATTTACATCGTACTTTTAAAACTAACATTTTTAAGTAGTTAATATGTGCATATGGCACAAAATGAAAAATATAAAATTTATAAGGTATCAAATCTGTCTCTCAGACTCTCAGACTCCTTTACAGCAACCACTATTACTTTTTTTTTCTTGGTTTCCACTTCTACATATATTGCAGAAATATGTAAGCACTCAAATGTGATATGCTATTAAATTGTCTTATTTAGTTCTCACAACTAGCGGAATTAGAATGTCCATGCCATTTTACATATAAAGAAATTGAGGCTCAGAGAGGTTCAAATAATATTTTCAATTACAGTTAATTAACTTAGGGAGTACCTCTGATCTAATACCAAGTGAGAGCATATTCTAATGTCAAATTACATTCTTTCCTGGGGCAAGGCAGAATTCTAGCTTGGGGAAACAGATCATAACTAAAAGTCCTAGACCCTTGCCATAGATTTCAATAATATGATTTAGTGATGGATTATTTCTAAATTATTAGGACTATAATGCCTAGAGAAGACTTCAATAAGGAAATAAAACTGCTTTTCAAATTGACTATTGCTTTTATGTCATGAAAACGTGAGATGACACTTAATTAGTGAGGAAAATACAAGATTTTATTCTTGCAGCCACACCTGGCATTTCTTCTGAGCAGGGGAGAAACTGCTATTCTTAATAAAAAATAAATAAAGTCATTAAAATATTTACAGGTAGATGAAATAAAAAATACTTAAAAATAAATACTGGAACTATTTCATATTGACAAAATGATTTTTATTAAAGGAGATTTGAAAAATTAACTTTACTAAGGTCATTTAAAAACTTAGGACCTGTTACAGGATTTGGAGACTTAATTTAGTAGCTATGCATGGCTAAGGAAAGAATCCATATGTTTTGTGGTCATCGGCTTAAAAACCATTTTGAAAAGAAGTTATACTAAACCTTGATAAATTTCATGAACTAATTTTTTAAGCTGTCATCTGGCTTTAAAGCTTATTACTGGTTGAAACTGCTTACTAGGGGGACTAGTGACATAAAAAGTATCTGCTGTCAGGATTCAGCTAACCAGTTTATAGGTGGTTTGAGCCAAACATGAAACTTTATTTCCTAGTATTGGGAACAGAAACAGCCCGGGACAACCTTGAAAATTTCTCTTATGTGCTGAAATAAGGAGAATATATTCAGTCTTTCGGGCAGACAGGCTTTCCCAACAGGCAATCTCTAACACACAATGTACTACCTGTATATTTCAGAGACAGTTCTTACTGTTATACGTAAAAGTTTGGGAAAATATTCATGTTGAAAAAACTGCATTAAATCATCAAGCACTCTTTTTAAAAAATCACAAGAGAAAATGCCAAAAAAACCCACCAAGGGGAATTAAGTGTACTATGAGAAGAAGAATTTATAGTACAGTTATAAGGAAAGCAAGTAACAAAGTCACAGCTCTTGAATGAAAATGATGTTCCAGAGATTTTGAGGGATTTTCATTTTTCTGTACCTTGCTATTCAGCTGATTCAGAAATTAATTTATGTGGGCTTGAATAGTTTTCCTTGTCAATAAGCACTAAATACCTCTAAATGTTATTTAACTATTTGACCATATCAGAGAGGTGAGGTCTGGATTTCCATTTGAAAGCTGCTTCTTTTTTAGCCACACATCCTTTCCTTGATTCATGAAACTTCCATCATTCTCTTTTCCTTTTCACAACCCTAAACAGCTTTTTCAAAGAAATTCTAATATAAAACCAAAACTATGGAGTTTCATATTCTTTGTGGACTTGTGTGGTTGCATACCATATGAACTATGTAATACTTACTTGTCATCATCCTTTCTCGATGGAATATTAAAATAAATAATCAAGCAAATCCCCACTGAGAAACATACCACAAATTAAAGCTGCTTTAGGCACGAGTTAACATACTGCTTTTTGAACAATATCTATCTTTTTTTCTTCAGTATGCAATTTAAATAAGTACAGGCTGCAAGTTTGCCCAAGGTAGAACTCCTCCCCTTTGTTTAAGACAACTTTCAAATTTCTGTGTGTGCACTTAAGGAAGTTATCTACATGTAATCACTAGGCCAGCTGTGAAGAGGAAAATTATAAGTGTGCTATGTTTGCTGCATTCCTCCAGGTCTTAAACTTTTGTTAAAATGCTTCATGAATGTATCAAATGGACTGCAATTGTCTACATTTGAAAAGCAATAGAGGAGATAATTCATGTTGTACTGTTCTCATTCTTAATAGAAAAGAGATCAGAGATCAGCGGAACATACTAGTAAACACTAGAGAATAGTGGTAAAAATAGATCTTCATAGTTAATGCTGTAGTCAATATGACTAGAGTTTATTTTGCTAAGTAGAAAAAAAAGTTATTTTTTAGAAACAAAAGACTGGTAAAATTGAACCTTATGACATATCAAATAATAACCTAAATTTACTTTTTAAAAATCTAGATTTATTATGCAAAATTCAATTAGAAATGTTATGCTTGATAAGTTTCACTACCATTTTTGTTATGTTATGAAATAATTACCTTCTATATTTTCTAGAAAAGGAAACAAAAAAAGGAAAGAAAACGAAAGTTATATAATTTCTACATGATCATATAGAAAAATGTATTCAGGAACAGACTAATGACTCAGAATCTTTTGTGTTTTTGTTTGTTAGCACGCCTAAAAGTCCAAAAAAAGAAAAAAGGAAAAAAAGAAAAATTGTTTAATGATGTATCACCTTTTTTTCACATGTTTATTTAGTGGTAGTCTAAAGGTGATTAAAAGTATGTGGAAAGAATTCTTTATTTTTCAATACAGACTAAAGTTTTCTCCCTCTTTAGCTTACTTCAATCTTTCTATCTCCATCCTTTGAAGTATGACTAAGGATTCCCCACCCATCTGCATTGCTGAAGGAAAAGAAGAAAGAAGACAACCAGAAAATGATGGTTAGAGGCAAGTGTAGAGGAAATACATTAAATGTTTTGTTAGATTAAAAAAATGGCATAAAACAAAAAACAAAAAAAAAGATGAATAGTGAAGTCCTTCCTTCATTTATTCGAGGTGACACAATAGGTTCTCTGAGAATTGTATGACCATTAAAACTGTACTGATTAAGTTATCCAAATGTTGAGAGTGTGACAAATCTTGTAATTACAATGAACAAAGATAGACAATCTCATTCTTTCCTTCTGACTTGTCAAAATTCTCCCTTGAAACTCCTCTTTTATAAAAAGAAAACCAAAACGACTTACTCACAGATAAGAATTTTAAAGTCTTAGTGGAAATGTATGGTGACAGTGCAGGCAATTTTAAGGACACATATTAAACCATTTTGATTAAAAAGAATCACAGACCAAACAGTACAATAATCAAAGCAGCATTTAGTATTTTTTTCTTCATTTTCAAAATATTTTAAAATATCTCAACTGGCATCCTCCTAAAATAGTTTGTGATTAGTAATGGAAAATGTTGGTATATAAAAAGGAACAACCTGGTTATTATCTATAGAAAATTCACTGTTTAACTGTTAACCACGCACCTATTAAAAGAGATGCCGTCAGCAGTTTAGGGTCATATGGACTCTTCCCACGGCCATTTTCAAAATGGGAGTCCTCCAGCTTAAAAATGTTATCCTGTAGAAAAGAGAAAGAAGGGGTGAATTTATTTAAAACAAGAACTATGTTAACATACCTGTTAATCAGAGAGAGGTTGAGCATTTGTGTCTACCATCAAGAAGTATTATTTGTGTAAACTTTAGAGATGGCAAAATAATTTCAGTGGATTAAAACCAACTATTAGTAGCCAAGCATTTACTTGCTCAGTGATTATTAGTACCAATTAGCATGTTTCAGGTAACAATGTACAAATGAATTCTAAAGAATGAGACCAGTCGTGATAAGAATTGAGGGATCATTTTATCACATAGGTATGCCAACCATGACCCTAATGGCTCCTGAAGGAAAGAATTTTAAATTTAAATGATTCTTTTTCTTCCTTCACATAGAGGAAAATATAGCAATTCACTACATCAGATATCTAGAATAAGACAGATTATCTTACTTTTCTGTATGTACTTTCCAGAAGGAAATGCTAATTAGCCATAGCAGTCACTTGACCCACTCCATCGTTCCCTCAACTTTTCTGTTTATGTTTCTCGAGCATTTTTAAATTACTCACACTAGAAGGTGGAAGATACCTGAAACTATCTTTCTCAGTTTCTGTAAGTGTGAAATATCACACTGTATGTTATGGAAGGTGTTGCCTGAAGGTAGTGTCATCAGAACAATAGCACAGAGGTGACATATGTTTATCACAGGAAAATCTGCTCAGCTGAGGCTCAGGTACCCAGAAACTGGAACATTTGACTACATACAGAAATAATCACAAGTACCACGGTAGAAAATATCCAGAAAGCACTGCAACAAAAGCCTTAATAAGGAAGTAAGTAACTCATGACTGAGACCCCATCTAGCTACTGAAATGTCTATGTGACCATGGAGTAAACCGGGAAGAGGGGTCATTTCTAAACCCTCTTTTTAGAACCAAATGCTCTGGGAATTAATTAGGTCAGAATATACATGCTTTTGCCAGTAGCACATTAACTTGTCCACAGGCTGAAATAAAATAGCTTTTTTGGCAATTTCTCTACAATTCACATGAAGTATTTTCTATCTCCTTAGAATAATAAAGGGTATTCGTTTTATGGCCAATAAAGATCACTTTATTTAACATTTAATATTTCTGATGGAGCTAATGGCAGGGTTTCAAATCATGACTCTTAAAATTCATTTGAGTTAGAAAAGAAGAGAGAAAAAGGAAGCCAACCAACAGTGTTTTCCATCTTTATTACTGTGAGTGAGAATTACTGATTTTAGCCTTTTTTTGCAGTGATTCTGTATTTGGTAATCAGCTATTCCCTAGTTATGATGGTCGTTTAGCTGAGTTCTGAAATATACAGAGCACAAAAATTTATGGGGTTTCTCAGAATTGTGCTAAGGTGCAGTAGGAAGGGCAGTGAGTCAGAAGTCAGGCCCACCTGGCTCAATGATTAGCTCTGTTATTTTTTTTGTCACCTATTAATGTCTCTGAGCCCTAGGTCTCTAAAAGTCAATGGCAATAGGATATGTAACCTCACATGTTTAAGGATTGAAGAACTGAAACAAAGCATTTTTGAGGCAGCAAAATAAAAAAAAAACACAAATTATTTTTACTTTAATACTGTTCATATAACCACTATAACCAAAGATTATTCAAATTTAGCACATATCGTTATCATTATTATAAACTTTCCTAGTATAATTTGAAAGAAATATTACTTTAAGACAGTTATGTGAGTTAGAAAATTATAAACCTATTTACAGATACAAATTTATCATAGGCACATATGAAAATTATAATATGAAACTTGACATATGCCAAGAAAAAGTACAGAAGAATCTCTTGAGTATTACTTAGATTATTTTGATAAAAATTAGGTAATAAACCGAAACTTTCTCAGTAAAAGATACACACTCTGTTGCCACAAATCACAGAAAATGTTATTAAAATTTGTATGATTATTTCTCACAATAAGGAAGCAGTAAGGAGAAGTGATGGTGTGGCTGAAAATACTGTTATAAATATTATTATAAATTTCTTGTCCTCATAAGACATTTTATGACACTGACAAAGATAGAGGAGCCATCCATCAAAGTAGGAGTCACTGAATGTCTGGGATCATGTGTCCAAGTTAATAAGACAATGCCAAGGTAGATAAGAAGTACTTCCAACCTCATGTTTAATATTTGATTTACAAGGTAAAGGATTAAACTTCATAGAAGAGAGTTTAAGCATGTCAGTTATGGTTCGAGAGAAGATGAAAAATTACCTTTTGCCACGGTGTCAGATAATGTGCTCAAAGCTGGCCTTCTCCTTTCCCCTTTTTCCTTTAAATGTAACTCTTACCCAAATTTCTGGGTATCCATCATGTAATTCTATATTCTTACACAGCTTTACTAAAGAGTAAAACATTGAATTTCCTTTCCAGGCTACAGACAAGGGAGCCTGGAATAAGTATAATTCAATTTCTGAATAGGAAGGTAAAAGACTTTTCTTACACACAACTGTTTATAGTGTAAAATTCATACCCATGACATATAATAATGGGGTGCAAAGGTGTTGGTATCAGACAGAACCAAGTATTATCCCGGATCTTTCTTTTATTAATTCTGGGCCTCAGGCAACTCCTACACCCTTCTGAAATTCCAATTAGTATGCACTCAAAAAATATTCATTAACTTCATTTTTCCATTGTCTATAGTTGCCACAATAAAAACATTCTTTCCTATATTGATTGATATCTCTTGCGCCACATTGGGAATGCCTGCCTATATTTTCACTGGTAGAAATTAGGATAGCTATTGAAAATATATGTAAATGCCTTGGACTCCCAAGATGCACTGAAAATCTTTCTTATGTACAACTAGATCACAGCCTAGTTCAAAAGCTTACCTGAAAAAAATATCATGAATTATAATATGTATAACATTTCTCAACTAAAATACACTATCCTTTTAATATGTCTGATGTGATTCATAAGAAACAACTATAATGCTGTTTTTTGTCTTGTAAGCAAGACCTATTAGATGTGTGAAGATATTAACCCGTTGTAAAAGAAAGAAAGAAAGAGAGAGAGAGAGAGAGAGAGAAAGAGAGAGAGAGAGAGAGAGAGAAAGAAAGAAAGAAAGAAAGAAAGAAAGAAAGAAAAAAAGAAAAAGGCTCTGTGTGTTAATATAACTGAAGAATAACACCCTATGTTGTCATATGTAACATATCACATAGACAACCGTCTGGCTGGGCTTAGAAGGGCTTTTGAAATCTGATTGCTATTCAATGATTTTCTGTTTTAAAAGTATTATATAGATCACACATGTAAGTAATAAGACCAGAAATCCTAAGACCAAGGTATACAATTAAACTTCATAGCTTCTATGTCTTATTTGGGCTGAAGTGATTTTCATTTTTAGAAATCCATGAACAAAATCTAGCTGCATGGATTCTAATTGCTTTAGCAGATACTATGAGCATATCATATAAGTTATTGGGCTATATTTTATTACATGATTGCATCAGTTTTCAGCAACTATTTTTAGCTTTCAAGACCACTCATTCCCCTTTGTCTTTTGGATTTCCTGAATGTTATTAGACTGTGGTGAGGTAAGGCATTAGAGGAAATAATAACTGTGCTAATGTCTAATCCAAAGTCTTATAAATTATAAACCATTGGTGACATCATGGCAATAAATTTCCGAAATCTCAATCTTCCCCAAGTAATAAATTTGGGGCACAAAGTTGTAATTTTAGTTGTTTTATTTAATGATTAAAACATAAATGATGTTTGTAAAAAAGAAAAGAAAAAAAGGAAAAGAAAATCCTACATATATGTGACAGAATGACCATTTTGGGTGGGAAACTAAATAAATTAAGTCAAACCAATACTTGGAAAGTATTTAAAAACATATACTATTCTATTTTCTTTCAAATTTCTCTTTCTCCTCTCTTGCTCCTTGTAAAGGACACCTTGTTTGCCAGTTACACTGAATTATCAAAATTTCCCTGGTCACACTATTCTTTTTCTCATCCCTGCCTGAGACCTCTTTCTTCTCTACTCACTCTCAGCCCTCAACCCCAGGGTGAACTTCCTTTCCTTTAAGAGTAAATTAAAAAGTCTCTTCCTAGGAGAAGTCTTCAGAGATTCTTGCAGATATAATTTATTAGCTTCCTTTGTGCATATCCTAATTAACAATACTATGCAGGCAATGACTATATTGGCTTCAGCAAAGACGGGATGTAATAGGATCTCACAGGAAATATTGTGGCATGGTGTATTTTGCCCAAAGGAGATGCTTTTGTGGATCAAATTCATCTGGAATTTACTTTTCCTAAAAAGGTGACTAGATCTATGTTGTGCAATATTATAGCCATAAGCCACATGCGGCTGTTTAATTAATTAAAATTAGAAAGTCCATTCCTCAGTTATACTAGCTACATTTCAAGTGCTCAATAGTCACATGAGGTCTGTGAATACAGTACTGAATAGATGCAAACATTTCCACTGTCAGAGAAGTTCTATTGGACAAGGTAGCTCTGGATCCAGAATTTCATTCCCTTAAAAATCCATGAAATCTACAAGGAGGAATCATACTGGAAAGACAGTATAGTTTTTACTAACCAGGGTCATACTAAGTAACATTTAATGGCAGTAGAGATGAATATCGGTCCTGAATATTGTGTGTCATTCTTCCATTTGAATCACTTTTCTCTAATCTATGCAGTTACACATTTTACCCATTATTTAAAGTTTAGGTCATGATACACAATCCATTAAATGTTTATTGATTTTACACAGCAGAAAAAATATTTTCTCCCTGAAACTTGCATAGCAATCTATTCATACCCTCTCAGTGTCATTTGTTACTTTCAGCGTTGATATTCCATGGTGCACTTTTTTTTTTTCCTATTAAATTATTTTGAGTAGAGGAAAAGATATTATTTGCCAAATACTAAAATAGAACTTTGCACTGAGTTAAAGCTCAGTGAAAAAAATGAGTGAATAAATGAGTAACTGACTGAGTCAAAGAGGCTCTGTAGAAAGACTATATCCCAGGGATAGAAAGGACAAAAGCCCCGGCTCTAGGGGCTGATAATTTAAGGATATGACCAGACAAACACAAATGTGTGGTAGAGGCAGACTACAAAATTCAAATATTAAGGCAAGTTTCAAAGTGAGTTTTAGGGGAAATACGATACAAGTTAACTTTTTCATGTTATGTTACTGTTAATATATTATTGACACTTATCATACACTTCCAATATGAGTTTACTCTTACTATAAACGATAAAAATAAAACCTAGTGACAAAGAGTATAACCATAGAGTCCTTTTTGTTTTTACATCCCTATTCCTCTTTAATTTTCATTGGGCCTTATTAATAAGTATTACCCCTCTTAATAGAGAAACCTTCACCGAGGGTAAAATGACCAGAATGTTCCTCTGCAAAACTTTAAAAAAATTTTTTAAACATTTATTCATTTTTGAAAGACAGAGACAGACAGAGTGCAAGCCAGAAAGGGATAAAGAGAAAGGGAGACAGAACTTGAAGCAGGCTCCAGGCTCTGAGCTGTCAGCACAGAGCCTAACATCGGCTGGAACTCACCAGCTGTGAGATCATGACCTGAGCTGAAGTCGGACACTTAACCAAATGAGCCACCCAGGCGCCCCCTACTCTGCAAAACTTTAAAAACCTTTTCGCCAATGTTCTATTTCTCCTGTGTATCCTATCATTCTGGTATAACCTCACCATTTTGTACTCAACAGAAATTACTTCAAGTAATCTCTTAGATATATGCAAGGGGAATAAATAGCATATGAGAGGAGCTGTGTGCACTTGCTAAATGTAATTTTCTATTTATAAAAATACATAATTTCTTACTGGCATATTCATCTTTGGATCTATTTTGGAAATGTCCTAATTTATATAAATTTTATGAAACACTAATATAAATAATAATTAATATGCTAAATACATATTGAGCTGTGACTAAGAATTATGTTTGAAATGTGAAAGTAAAATGTCTATTTAATTCAATGGGGCATATGAGAAATTACAACAAAAATTATATAGCAATAGCATATTATACACACACACACACACACACACACACACACACACTATTACAATGCTTATAAAGCTATTTGGTGGCTATTTCACTTAACAATAAACATAGTAAATGTTAATGGTGCCCTAGTATTTCAAGTATATTATTTCGGTTTAATCTTCAAATAAACCAATTATTCTTATACCAGCTTTATAGCTGAGAAGCTGAGACATTTTACATATAATAATCAAAACCACAAAGCTGATAAGTGACCAAATAAGAATTTGATAACAGAACTCCTTCAAATCCATGTTTTTAACCACTACATTAAAAATGGATTTACCATATATATTATTTGAGACATACCCGAAAATAGTAGAAAGTGGAAACCACAGGAGTTCAAAATGGAGCTAATTTTCTGAAGAAAGGCTTTACTTGATTTCATCCTTAAAAGATGTATTTTGGGGAGAGATGAGTGTATCTGTGAGCATGCATGTGTGCGTATATGTGTGCATTAGCTGTGGGTGCAGAGGGTCAGAGGAGCTCATAGAGGGAGGGCAGACGAAGCAGATTATTCTATCTAGGGGAAACAGCATGAATAAAATTCCCTCAAAAATAAGTTCCTATTAGATAAATAACAAAGCCGAGTTTAGACAATGAGGAATATATACATACATTAAGAGATAAGGCTGAAAAATACATTTGGAGTCCAACTGTGGAAAGTTTTCTGTGCCAAAATAAGCACATTAGTGTGTATTCAGAAGGTGTCAGTGACACAGCGATAATTTTAGCTGGAGAACAATAGCATCAAAGAGGTGTAATATTATGATGAATCTGACAGTGATGTGCAGGATGATTTAGAGACATACGTGCCTGGTGGTAGGAAAAGAACCACCGCCATAGTCTGGGGAGAGGAGAATTAGGTCTTGTTACACACTGTAGCAATTTAAAGGAATTTTGTATGCTGTAGGTTGTGTCTTGGTCAAGTTGTTTGGTCTAGCTCCTATGTAGCTCAATGTTTGTTTTTTGTTTTTGTTTTTGTTTTTTTTAACTTGTTACATCAGAATCATCTTTCCTCAAGAAAACTGAAGCTCAGCATATACATGTTTTATAAGTAGTCTTTAGGGTTTATTGACTTTATGTAAAGAGTTTCCAAATTAGTTATTCTATAAAGACTTTTCTGTTTCTAACATGGTGTGATTCTTTATCCTATCACTCTGAACTTGGACATTAGCTTCTAGTTCTTTGTCCCCTCTCTCCTTGAGCATAATGCAGAGCATTATCTAGATTTTTAAAACCCATTTCCTTTGCATTCTCTATACACTGTTACTTAGAATTCATTTATTTTTATGAATTCAGCTTCTGAACTTCAATCTCAATCCTTCTGCTATTCTAATAATTCAAACTTAGTTTCCTGGCCTGTTTGAATCACCTTATTCTCCATAGTTATTTCAAAGCTGAGAACTTTTAAAAGTCCTTGGCTCTTCAAGAAAATATAAGACCAATTACAAATAATAAACTTCATAAAAACTAGTCTGTCAGAAAGTTATTGGATTTATACATTGTAGGAAGATACAAAAGAAATGTAACTGTGGTCTCTGTTACTGTATGCTATATAAATAAAGCAAACATAATGTGCTGCACCGATTATAATGTATGAATCTGCCTTATATTTAACTATGACTTTAGCCATTTCATATCATATTAGAATTTTATCTTTCTCTGCAATAAAAGAAACAAAACATCGTTGCAATTACATGACTGCTAATTATAAATAAAAAAAACCCAGACAAACCTCAGTGAAAGACTGAAAGAGAGATTAAAAAAAGGATTAATACCTGTAAGGATTTTTAGGTCTGAATATACTAACAATACCTTCTTTTCATATTGATAGTTTCGAGTAGTTTTAGATATATAATAACTATACTATTTGGTTTTAAATCCAAAATGTAGTACTTTGACGCTAAAATACCATTATTATGCTTATTCAATAATTGCCAATATGTTTTTAAATACAAATGCCTTGGAAAGGGAATTTTCCTAAGTACAGCTACAAAACCAGCTATATAACTGTTGTAACAAAAATGAATTTTATCTATTAAAAATAAAAATGTGCCAGTTATATAAAATATAGTCTAGTTTAATATTCATGATCTATGATCACTCACTAGATACATTCAGGCAGACTTTATTGAATATAATTTCTGTTTCCAATAAGTTCCTAGGATCCAAAATATAGGAAGGATAACATCATCAGGGTAGACAACATTCTCATTAAGTTCATCTGCAGGTTAAACCTAAGCAGGGATCGTTGGCCCCTGGCCTCACTGATTTTAATGTCTATCATTTGTCCAAGCACTGTTTTAGTATGGCAGAAATCAATCTTACCTCTGAAATTGGTCTCCAGAGGTCCTATGGCTTTTCAGTGGTCCAGAATATACCTGTTGTTTGTAGTTTGGTAGATGTGACACAATATTACTGTTCATGGATTATGAAATACAGATTTTATGACTCATTGTGCTAATTACTGATAATTTTGGAAGTGCCAATATTTGTATCTATGAAATGGGAAATAATCCACAGATTTACCTCAAGGATTAAATGAAATATATTGTATATTAGTATAGAGAAGCATATTTAAACCATATAGATATCTAGTTAATTATTATTCTGATGATTATAAATATACAACAAATGCTACATCTTTGCTATGACAGCATGTCGATAACCCATTTTCAATGATAATAATAACTAATACCTGTTAAGCAACTCTTGGCAAACACAGTCTCCTAAATGCTTTGTAGGTATTATGTTTCAACCTCACTATACCCCTTAAAACACATAGTGTGATTATCCTAGTTTTGTAGATGAAGTAACAAAGACAAAAAATGACTTGTCTAAGGTCACACACATAGCTAGTACGTAACACAGCCAGGTAACCAATTTCTAAAATCAGTAATAACTGGAGAAATTAAAAAAACCTATTTTTTTGTGCTTGATTTGCACAACCATGTTATTTCATCAAACATAAATGCTGAATACACATCAAACATAAAATGCTGTTATAATATTATCTCTTAACTGCATCTTACTTCATGAATACACATCATACATTAAAACATTTGTTATAATATCTCTTAACTCAATTTTGCATTCCCTGTAGTTCATGCATATGTTAGGCCTTGAATAAATCTTAACTAAATTGATCATGACAGATAACACTATATTTAATATAGTTCTTGCATTATACTATTAATATAGCAAAAACAAGTAAAATCAATTAACTTATTTCTAACCTTGTTTGAAGAAAAAATACATGAAACTACTTTGTTTCCAAGTCTGTGAAAAATTAGTCTGTGAAAAATTATTCATTGTCTTCCTAGTAACAATATACAGTCCTTACAGCTGGATTAAATAGGATTTGCCCTCTAAATTTAAGGAACCTGAATTTATCTGGGTTCCTCAAACAAACAGTGACATAATTCATCTGCTTTTTGTCATCATTAAAATTAATGGTATAAACCAAGGAAAACGGAAAGCATATGTGTTCATACTTCATGTAGATTATGCTTTTAATAGGAGCTTAATTTGAGTTTATGCAGATATCACATACCTGTCATAATTATTCAGCTATGAATGCCTGTTAACTCCCAAGGTATATAACAATGAAAGGAAAAATTCTATATTAGCTAGAATGAAAAATTACAGAATATGAACAATTTACTCTACAGTGTTTTGCCCTAGTGAGACATGGTAAAGTAAGTTCAACCACAGAGCAAATCAATGGCTCACCAAAAATAAAATAGTGGAACAATTCACTTGATCGTTCTTTCCATGTGCTTTTTAAGTCTTCTATGTTGAAAGCACAGTTACTTTTTCACTAGCCATCTTATCATTTCATAAAGCATCAGAGATTTTTTTATCCTAAACTGTGAAAGTACAGCGCTTTTTGCTAGTTCTTTTTATAAATGTGTTTATCACATCCATGATTAGACACCACTGGGAATTTTTATCAACTTAAATGTAGATATGTCAATAGAAATAAGCATATGTACTGTAGGAGGTATTAAAATCTACTCATATGGATTCTTTACATTTCAAGATTTTTTAATAGATACTATCTGGGAAATGATGAGGCCAATAGAATTAACATTTTATTTATACCAAGGTATGCTTAAGTGAAGCCTGGTCACTCAAGTACTATCATAATCATCTGTAAATATATGATTTTCTTTTAGCAAATTAGAAAATATTGAAATACTAATTGTTTTGGCAGAGGTATTGTAGGAGAGAATCCTATAAATTCTTTGTGAGAATATAAATTTTAGAGAATTATTTGGGAAATATTTTAGTTTTGGAAATAGATACAAATGGAAAAAAAGGAAAAAAATAAAAATTAAAACAAGATAGAATTCACCATGAAATTTAGAATACTGAAAAAAAAATAAATACCAATAACAAGAGGGTGATAAATTATGTCATATCTACATAATTGATTATAATGCAGGCATAGAATAGATACATCTATTAAATATTTTATTTACATATTAAATATGTTATTAATACCTATTAACATATCGCTAAAGCAATAATGCCACAACTGTGTTAAGATGCATGAAAAAAAATGGAAGGAAATTCATTATGATATTAAGTCTCTAGCTTACATTATTTGGGTATTTTTTTCTGTTTGTGTCATTTTGATTTCTCTTAATATTTTAAACAATAATCATGCAGCTCATACATTAAAAAACAACAGGGTCTCTATATCCTACTATCTAAGTAAATCTTCAAATTGGCAGTGCATGGACTGAATCTGACCTGGCGACATGCTTTATTTGTTGGGCTCAGATTTTGAAATCTTGAAACTGAATATCTTTTCATGAGACTTAGGACTTTTCATGGGATAACCCATTTCCACTGTTCCCCACTGTTTTGAGTTTCTTTCTCCATCTTTTTGTCACCTGCATGATCACCATAGGCATTTGAGTTTGCAACCCCTATAAAGCATTGTAGCTTAACTTAATCACCAACAAATACACTGCATTTATATCTAATAGTCTCCATTTTTTAGATTTACTTCATATAACAAAGTCCTCACAAGGAATGTGGTCATGCTCATATATCTCATGTTAGAAGTACTATAAGGTTTAGCAATTAATCATGGTTAAACACAGAAGTTAATGGGGACTTCAAAGGGATTCGAAACTCTAATTGTCATAGTATCATAAATCTCCATAGCTTTTTGCTCATTCTTTCCATATAATTAAGTTGATCTATATACATACTGTTAACAATATCTATTTTATTAAAAAATGGGTGGTTCCAAATATGTACATCTAAATTAATTACCCAGAATCTTTAAGAGTTGAGCTTTAAATGTGTATAGTTAACTATTGAAAAATACAGGCAAAGCAGTCCTTATGGAAGTACCCAGATGTTGAGTGGCTTCTTTTGCTTTCAAATTAATGACCATGGAGACATTCTATATCATACAGTGAGTTGACTTTTGGGTCATTATTTCTAATCTATTACAGTAAAAACATGAATTATTTATAAATGAATCTCTCTCACTGGAATTAGTTTCTGGCTATAAAGCAAGATTTCTTTGTTATCAAATAAACATTTATAAATAAATAATCTAGGATAAATCAAGTATTTTTATTTGGTTTATTAAGTAGAATGTCTGATGCTGAAAATTAAACTGTACATCTAAAATTACCATTCACGTGGTTTGGAAATTTATAGAATTTTAAGAGACATTTTCTATTAGAGAAAACAGTGAAATTTTATTATAGATTATTTTAATAGTAGTTGAAAGCTCAATTAGTATCTTTCTCAGCTTATTCATGGCCATTTACTCTTCTTAAAAATATACTTTAATCCCTGTCTTTAAGAAATTTAAAGTTTTAGATGTAGGGAGAATGTTACATAAAAATTGAGTGTAGTAAAAATTACTGTGAGTTATAACATATATTCTACCTACTTTGTGTTATACAAATTCAAAGTGAAGAGATAGTTTAAATGAGTTGAATCAAGAATGCACATGATGTATTTGTGGTACACTTAAAAGAATGCTTCAACTTGAACAATAGACAATGTAGGAATAAAAGAGAAGAAAAATTTAGCAAAATTATGTTCTGTTTAGGCACTGTTAAGTAAAAAAAAAAAAAAAAACAAAAACCTGTCAATATTTGCCCAAGTCTATGTTTGATCAGTGTTGATGGGTAATACACATAATTACAATCAGAAAGCCCATAAATAAAAATTATGCTAATGGAAAAGCTGGAAGAAAATATGCAAATATTTAAAAAGTTATGTTGGACTACTGATTATGTCTATGTATGCATTATAGTTATGAATATGCATACACACATGTACGTATACACACATATGCATGTATTCTGTATGTTTGACCTAATATGTTACATATAAACATATAAACAACTTGAACATAACATAACTTAATATTATATATTTTAAAATCTTAAGTATGATAGTGGATTTACAAGTATTTTAACATACACATACGAACAGACTATAATGTATAAAGTTTAAGAAAACAGACTCTTTTCAAAAATTATATTGACTAAACATTCCCTATTTTCTTCTGCCCTTTTCCTTCTTCTTTTTTTTTTCTTTTTATTTGTCTCGAACAAGATTGAGGATGGCTTGCCTCATGGTGGAAGAAGAAAAAAATACTTGAAGTCTCTACCTTTGGGGTAGCTTTTTGGTTCGGCTTGTAGTTTTGCTTTAATTCTGTTCCCTTTACTACTATGTTATCATCAGCTTCCTTATCCATGCTACTGGTGTGTGCTAGCACAAACGAGGAAGAAGTACATGTTCTGGAAAGAGTAGAATATATTATATATGTTTCATTCATTTTCAAATAGTGAATTATTTCTTTGAGCGGCATTCTAGCTGCAAAGCTAAATAACAGTGAAAAGAGACAGAAGTGGGAAGTGCAAGAGTCCAAGATGATAACAAAAGAATGGGAATAATAATAAAAAGGCAGTGAGTATATTGTGGAGTAGTAACTCCTGAGGAATTTAGGTAATTTCTAATGTTGTTATCTAATGTTGAATCCTATAACGCTAAATAAAGCAAAGACTATTTACAAAAGAAATATGTCTTCTTTTAGTCATTTAATTTATGATCTTGGATAAAAATGGTATTCTTTAATTTAAGAGGAAAAGGCAATATGACATTACCTTGAAAAAATTTAGGCCTGATGTCCTTTTCAAAGGATGGCCAAAGAAAACCTAAAAGCATCTTGAACATAGAAAATCTAGGCAAGTATTTATAATGCTCAGTTTTTGAGCTCAAGGAATCCCTGTATGAATCAGTTACTAATTCTAACTCACAGAAAATTCAAGCCATCTAAAATCTGCACTAGGATAGAAAAACTAAATTTTGATTTTGTGGCATTATTAAAACACTGCAGGTGTCATACTCTGAGAGGAGTATTCTGTATCTACAAAGTACACAGTTAAATCTTACCCAAATTTTACAGAATCATTTAGACAACATATAATGCCAATTACTAGTATTATTCATTACTGTGCCATCATAGTTATAATAAAAAAATTCAGTTTTCATGATCAAAATTTAATATTAGAATTGAACAGGTGGATATTTATCTTCAAAGAAATACAAAAAAAACATTTTAAAGCATAGATTATCAGAATGTAAAGGAGGCCCAAATTTGATTGAAAACTGATCACTTATATTATTTTGGCAAATAAACCAATTTCTGATACATAATATTTTCTATCTTTAAATTTATATTAAAGGGCATTAAATTATGAGTAACTTACAAGAAATTATTTACAATATATATTCACAATATATATTTACTAATATAATTAAATACAAATACAATTAACTAAAGAATAATGTGAAATCATCTTTAAAAATGTGAATTTTTTTAATTGCATATAATAAATGTAAATAAAATCAACACAATAACTGATTCAAATAAAGGATAACCATGGCTTCCAGGAAGTTTAGATTTATTAATATTACCATTTCACAGAGTCCATCAAAATCTATAAAAAACAGTAAAATTCAGAGAGGATAAGTAACTATTCGGTATCTCAGCTTTAGAATCTTTTCCAGCAAAAAATCCTGCCTCCTTCCACGGTAACCTTTGTGGATTATGGTTACAACATTATTCCTAAATCCACAGTTAATTCGGTAAAGGCATTATTCTATAAACAATATAAGCTACATCTCAAGTACCATTATAACTATGTTTAGTTTTGCTGACCTGCTTCAAGTCCAGATTTCTGCTTGGCTGAGCATCAGTGATCATACAAGTGGTGACTGCGTGGTAGCTTTGGAAGCACCAACCATTTCAGCGAAATTGCAGCTGTTATATGTTCAATATCTTGGTTTTTTGAGTCCAGTTTAATTTTATAAAATCACTTACAGTTTTGTTATAGTTCTCTATTTCTTTATCTCTTTCAAGTCTCTAAGTGTTATTTATTTATTTATTTATTTATTTATTTATTTATTTATTTATTTATTTATTTATTTTCATAATAATACTTTAAAAAACCTGATTGTGAAAACCAGAAAAACGACTACCTGACTACTGCTTCCAGATAGACTTTGAAATGACTGCTCATTTTGAATAAATGACCAAGGAGTTATCAGCTGAAATGATACATGTATATACACTTGATTTGAAAGCAATTTTAAATTAAGATAATAAAATGACAGAGCAGGAAAATCAGGTCTAACTAATGAGTTGTAGTTCTGTACGTGTTGCTTTATAAATTTTCACGCAGAAGCATTTGAAAACCAGATCAATCAGCTCTATGGATAGCTGGTTTTAGGGAGTTGAGAACAAACATATAAAGATGACATGACATGATCCGGTCATTCCAATTTTCCATAAATCATAAAATAAAGCCCAAACCCATTTTGTTTAGAATGCCTCAAAACTACTTTGAAATAGTAAGGACTGGGGGGCAAAATTCATTTAGATTATTAAATGGTTAGCAATAAAAACACTGCTTCTCTATGTGGTATTATAAAAAGTCCTCCCAAAAGAGGCATAATACTTTCTTTGGTGAGCTACTTAATGCTGTGGTCTTTACAAATTAAAAAAAAAAAAAAGAAAAGAAAATCAGGAATTCAAGCTTAGTCTCCTATACTTTAAATTTATGCTCCCAGATATGGTATGTATTAGAAATCTAGCTCTCTTTACTTGGAAACACATAATTTTGCTAAAGTCAAGGTAGTACACATAAGGAAAAATGAAAAATCAAGCAGCTCTCCAGTTGATTAACAAAAAGCTTATAATATCCATTTACCTCAAATATCCTTTTTATTTATTTTGAGATAGAGAAAGAGAAAGACAGCAGAGGTGGGAGAGGGAGGGAGGGGGGAGAGAGAGAGAGAGAGAGAGAGAGAGAGAGAGAGAGAGAGAGAGAGAATCCCAAGCCAGCTCCATACCGTCAGAGCCTGATGCAGAGCTCGAACTCACTAACTGCGAGATCATGACCTGCGTTGAAATCAAGAGTCGGATGCTTAACTGACTGAGCTACCCAGGCAGCCTTACCTCAAATTTCCTAATGTTTAAATCCAAATTTCTGAACATGAACAAAATAAGGCAGGGATCTGTTCTCAACAGTAAGTGAATGACTTTTGTCTTTATGATATTCTGTCCAATATTCTGCAAAGCTACCTGTAAGTTGTTACTCACAACCATCATACACTGTCAAAGATAATTCCATCAGGAAAAGTAAAGTTACAGTATGATGAAACCTGAAAATTCCTATGTAATGTGATACCTAAGAATGTGGGTTTCTCAAGGGATATTAAGAATAGAGGATAAGGATATGCTTATATTAGTAGGGGAGGATGCGACATTTGGAATGAGATAATTTTTGGCTAACTGAATCAATGGACTGTATTTGAAGTTTAGGAGGAGCAAAGGGAGGATGAGAGGGGGTGTTGTAGGAAATGAGAACATGGATGTAGGAGGAGATCATATTACATGGAGCTTTGAACCTGACCATAAAATCTTAGATGCTGTTCTGGGGGGAAAGAGTAACTGGTGGGCTGGGGTGAGGGCATTGAGCAAACACAGATGGAGATTAAAAATGGTCGCAAAATCAAGAAAGGAGAAAACATGGTGGGAAGGAAGTTGAGGGATATCCTGAATTATGTGGTAAAGTTTTGACGTTTTGTAATTCTGAAATCTTCCTACAGATAAAGTTAAGGAATATTGAACAAAGGACAATTATGAAACATGGAATATATTTGTTGAACTATTCATTTCATCATAAGCACCCTGCTCTATTACTAACTTTCTTACATCTTTTTATCCTATGAAAATGAATGAAATTATCATTCTCCTCCAGTATTTTGTATCCCCCCACCCCTTTTAGTCTGGAAAACAAATGGGACAAAATGGAAAATAACGCGTATGAATGGGTTACCAGGAAGGCATGGCTGGTCATTAGAAGGTTTGACAAGTCCAGTGTTTTGGAATAGAGAAGTGTAACTAAACCTCAAATGTATGGTTAACCTAGACTGCTTGTCTTCTACATAATTTTTGCTTTTGTCTGGCAGTTGTAAGCACTTGAATTTCCAAAGACAGGTGCCAGGCAAGATCAGGGAAGAGGACAGAGCAATGCTGTTTTTCCTGTTTTCCTACCCCTACGGCTAAATTCCCCATAGGTGACCTGTGTGATCACTTCACAGGACCCAAGGGTCAGCAGCGATGGCATAAAGGCTGCAGCTGTTGCTGTGGTGCTAGGGCCACACTCTTCTCTTTGCCAGCCCTCTCTCTGGTCCTAGCATTAATCACAGCAGCACCAGCTGAGAAGAGAAGATGATAGGTCTTGTGCTGGGCACTTCTGCAGTCTGTGGAATTCGAGCACCTGGGTTTGAGTCCAGGCTCTCCTGCTTCAGAGTTGTGTGACTCTGACTTTCACCTCCCTAAGGCTGTTTCCTCCTATGTGACAGTAACATAGAAACTGTGCTATTATTTTTATTGTCATTTTCATATTGTATTTATATTCCTCACAACCGTGCTATGTGGTAGATATCATTTTATTCACTTGAAGGTCAAGGACATTGCTTATGCTCCAAGGGGTACAAATGATAATTAACAGAACTGGAATTTACAGTAATTATATCCATGGCCAAGGTATTACAGTGGAAGATAGTAGGTTTAGCTGTTCAAGCTGTTGTTACATGAAATGTTATGATTTTAAAAATCCACAGCACAAAAGATGTGGTTTGTGTACTGAGAAAATACTCTGGAAACAAGGAACCATTACTTCTAATCATGCCCTACCACAGGCTGTCTTAACTTGTTTCTTCATATGCTCAAAATGATTACCAGGGCCCTGTGCAGCAAATGACAGACCTGAGAAACAAAGATAAGCCTTGGGTTTTTTTCAAAGGATTAATTGGGAAATATATTTTAAACACATCAAGATAAATTTAGCCAGTTGCATAACTCTCTTTTCCTGCTGACCTACACTCCCTTGAATTGGATTCCTTTCACAGCCAAATTTCACATATAACTTGTTTTATCATCCCTTTTCCTCAGTTATTTCTTGTACATAAACACTTTTCCTGAATTCCATTTCCCACTCTTCCACTGGAAGGGTCATATTAGAAGACATCAACGACTTTCTTGTTCTAACTCCCCTGGAGTTAGAACAAAGCTTTTTTCAATTTTTTTTCATTTTATTATTTTTTTCATCTTTGCGGCCTATCTGGTGTTCCTTAGTATTTTCATTGAACATGGAGATCCTGAGTGCCTATTTCAAGGTATGATTTTTTGTTTCGACTTGATTCTGTGTTTGTGCTACCCCTATCTGTTTCCTGGTCTTTCATTACTTCTCCCCAGATTTCACCAAAAGTGCCTTTGCTAAGGCTAAGAAGCTAAGGCTTTCTTATATCTCATTTCACCTTAATTATTACTCAAAACTTCTAAGTCATGACCTCCTTGTCTACACTTCTTTCTTTCTTCAGCTCAGTACTTGCCTCAGTGACACACTGCTTGGATGACTCTTCCAAACCCTAACCTCGACACAGTGGAAACCAAGCACTGCACTTTCTTCAACACCACGATCTTATGATCAAGTCAATTCTAAATGATGCTTCAAATCTTATGAATGAACTCAACGAGATTTGTCACACATGTTCAAGGCCCAGAACATACCCTTGGCTTATTAGTCTCATTTATTCTTTATTGTCTGTCAATTAGTAAACCTTTTTTATCCTTCTACCAAAGAACCTCTTCTATATTTTTTTCTTCTACCTTCGTTGTTCAAGTACTGGCTGTGATTACATCAATACCAGACTTCTGCTTAGCTTCCAAGAAGACTCCTTTGATGCTCTATACTGTTTTACCCATCACTTCAGCATATACTTCACTAGCTGTTTAAAATTCTGTAAAACCTGCTTTCATTATATTAACTTTCAATGCAACAATCCTCAATAGCTTTATATATATATATATATATATATATATAGAACTTTCTCTCAAGATTCCTCATAATTTGGCCTAATGCTAATGCCCAACCTCATTGTTATTCTACTTTCTAATTTATGCAAAATGGTCTATTGAGCATATTCTCTTCACTGTCCAATGAAAATAGTAACTTTGGCATTAATTTCATGTCTTTGTTTTTCTCTGTTTTTTTTTTCTTTAGTGAAAATATTTACTTCGTTCCATTGATTTATCAAAACCCTTTCAGGGGCGCCTGGGTGGCGCAGTCGGTTAAGCGTCCGACTTCAGCCAAGTCACGATTTCGCGGTCCGGGAGTTCGAGCCCCGCGTCAGGCTCTGGGCTGATGGCTCAGAGCCTGGAGCCTATTTCCGATTCTGTGTCTCCCTCTCTCTCTGCCCCTCCCCCGTTCATGCTCTGTCTCTCTCTGTCCCAAAAAAAATAAATAAAAACGTTGAAAAAATAAAAAAATAAAAAAAAAACCCTTTCAGATCATTATCAGAATTTACTTTCAAGTAGCTTAATATAATTACTGTATTAAGATGTTAGTAGTTATAGAGATCTGAGTTCAAATTGTGACTCTGGGATTCCCTAGGTGTGTGATTTTGCATTGGTTATTTAACCTAATTCCAAGTTTTCTCATCTGGGATACACACACAAACAAACAAAGAAAACAATCTGCCTATTTAGACTACTGTAGCAATGAAATAAGATAACTACTTGGCATAGTGTTTGAAAATGTAGTCATTAATTTTTACAATATTCTTAGTGATCCTACCTCATGCTAGGGGTGGAAGTTGCAGAACTGAGTAAGATACAGATGCTATCAGTCCTCTGTCACTTACAGTTTTGTAGGGAAGACAGACATTAAACAAATACATATACAATGTTCATGTAATTTTCATGTATATTGCTGAAGAATACAATTGTACAAGAAAAATGATGGTGATTTAGCTTGAGTGGGTAGTGGGAATGAGGTGGACAGACAAGGCTTTCCTGAGAGGACATCTAAGTGGAGTTCTGAAGTATAAACAGAAGTTATACAGAAAAGTGTTCAGAAATAACACAAAAAAAGCTTATTGTTGTCACTGTATTGTTAACTGCTTTTACTACTATCTTCTTGAAACCTTTCCCAAACAGTTCATTCCCACTGATTTCTGTTCTCTGAAAACCTATGGCATTATTACATTATTTGACTGTCGGACTTTGTGTTTTTGCATCACGTTTCACTTTTATTACTCTGTGTTTCTCCCATTTGTGGAAATGATCCTATACTTGTCTTGACCTGCTTTGGAACCAGCTTAAATACTCTTAGGAGAACTGGATATTTCAAAATTGAGACTTCTGTGGTACTTTCTACATAACTATGATAACTGACCATTGCTTTATGTCAAGTATGATTTTTTTTTCTCCAAAAAATGCCCATGTAGGGTTTGAGAGCAGAAAACAGGTCAAATTTATCTTTCAAATATAAATCCATAATGTTGATATCACAAAGTGAACACAAAAACAAGTATTTGTTGCAAATATGTTTGCTGACTTTGGCAGATTTGTGTCTCTAAGTAATTTCTACATTACTCAAGGTAAGACTCCTTAGTTCAGTTTTATTTACCACTAACATGATATAGCACAAATGACACTCTGTGTGTACTATATGTTGACTGATCACAGAGACGCATTTCATATTTTAAAGATAATATAATATTTTATTATTCTTTGACTATAAAATTTGACATATTTTTAAAAATGGTATGAGATGCATGATCCTATTTATTTTTCTCAACTTCCTGTCCAACAAGATGAAAACAACTTTAATATGAAACAGTAGTTTGCGAATTCAAAAATAAATAAGACATAATCATCCCTTTATTAGTGAGAAGTCTCTGAATGTTGTTCTGAGTGCTCTTTCATGGTATATTTTTCTGAATTGCAACAATGGAACAGGGGTTTTAAAGTTATCTGCTTAACTCTTTTGAGCTTATACTAAGAGTACAATTGTCATTGAAGTAATAGTTCTCCTAAGACCCAATGATGAGTCAATTTAGAGCTATTAGGGAAAAAAGGCCATTTGGTGAAAAATTATATGTAAACACTCATCTCAAGCACTACTTTGCAGCATATTTTGAGAGTAGTGTTAAACACTTCCCCTTAAATAGGAACAAAATGTCAAGATCTCAGTACAGCTCAGTTGGGTACTCCTCTTGTGGAAGAATATGTGTTACATATCCTGCTATTGGTATAACTGGTACAAATTTTGCCATTTTAAAGTAAATAAATCTTCATGGATAGTAAATTCTTCAATAAGAGTATTTTTAACTTTTTAGATACAAATCTACAAAAACTTGTCAACTATTAATATCGGAACAAATACCATACTGCAAATATTGTTTCAGAGATAAAAAGAACATGTTAAAAAGTTACTGATTTTAGTTCAAGTGCAGTTATGAAGATAGGCATTTAACAGTCTGTTACCTTCAGTTACTTGACTGAAGTGATGTGTATTTAAATCACGTATGGTTATGCTATAATTTCAAATTACCAAAACATCTAATGAAAACATAGCCATGCTTTCAAAATAATTATTGGCATGTTTTTAGGGTAAATTCACTGCAAGGCTCATTTTAGAAATGGCATGCTTCTTTTATAATTAAGCAGCTCTAAAAATGGTATGTATATAATATATATATTTATATATATATTATATATATTTCATATATATGTAAAACTATTATATATATATTTATATAGAGAAACAATTAATGGCTTAAGTATACTGTATATTGCTTTAAGCAGCTACATTTATTACTTAGAAAGGAAGCCTTTTGTGCTCTGAAACTCAGTTTTAAAAGTTATGAAATACATAATTCAAAAATTATTTTTAAATTTGAAATATCTAACATGTAGACACTAAATACGTAAGACAATTAAAACATTCGAAGGACAATATATTTGAAAATCTCAATATTATTATTATATTATAAAAGATGTGAAGTTAGGTCTGGCCTATTATAGAAAATAAACTAAAGAAACTGTGTTTGTGAATATTTGAAAGATTTGAAGTTTGATTCCATATTATCTGAATAATAAAATAATACAAATATTATAAAAGATCCTTTTTATTTTTTAAGTTCCAGTGGAGGTGTATGTGCCTATAGTTCTTGCTAAGAACTTTGTAAATAAAACTATGGAAGTTCAGAGTATCGCAGGGAAAAATCAACATGCGTGTTTAATAAAAATCTAGGAATTTGACAGAGTGCTAATGGCTGCTGTATCATGAGATGTCCTCCTTTTCATTTCTGAAAATATATTATTTAATGTTTGCTCCTTAAACAACAGGCAGGTAACACAATGTCTGTAGATAATATGCCTAAATACGTGCACGAAGAGCTTACCACACAGCAACAGCATGTTTTCTCTGCAAGGAGGAAAGATTCAACCCAAATGCAATGAAAAGGAAGCATATGACAGAGTTGAACCAACAAATGTAAAATGGCATTTACATTTTCTGGAAGCAAAGAAAATGAAGCAAAGTGGGACAAAATGATGATTAACTGTTTTTTTTTTTCTATTAAAAACAAGAATATTTAAAATTGGTACTTTTAAAGTCATAATAACTATGCTGACACTGGTGGTTATTCATTTACTCAAATTAACAAATATTATTAAGTGTCCAACGCGTCAGAAGGCTTGCTGTAGAAAACTGTGTAGACTGATAAAAAGAATACACTCTTACACAAAAGTGTAGGTTTCACATCTCATCAGAAGAGAAAATCTCCAAACTAAAAGCATTTACGTTATCATCCAGAGCACTAGAATCAGAATGAGAAGTACTTGGCATCACAATTCAGCATCTATTCAGCAGAGTGTTTTACTAGGTTAAACATATTTGATCACAATATCTCTCTGTGGTAAAGTGATAGAATTAAACCCTTTTCTAGCTAACGTTGTGGTTAATACAAAATGGTTTCTAAACACCAGGTGAGACTGAAGGAAAACTGCTTTACTTTGACTCCATGTTTCAGGCAATATTTATACTTTCCTCACAATGAATAGCTAGAAATTTATTAACTTATTAATTAGTCATAAGTAAAGAGCTAACTTCAGTCATTTTTAGTCAAAAACATGCAGTGATTTTGATTATAATGCTCTTTTCCTAACCTGCCAACCATTACAGAAAATGAGATGCTTTATCTAGAATCAAAATCAGTATGTTATGAACAAAATTAAATGCCATATTACAATGTCTTTTTTCTTTCAATCACAGACATGAAGGTTGTATTTTTACACAACTCTGTATATTCTGCCAAATTCCAAAGTCTGAATTCTAGTTAATCCATGGTCTACTCTCTGAGAGTATTACTGAATTAATGTTTTATGCATGCCAAATACATGGTGTTCACAGAGAGGGGGGAAAAAGGCATTTAAGCAGAGCTGAGGGAAACCTGCTCCCTGTCAAACTGCTCAACCCCTGAAATACCTGATTGTTAAGCAAGCTGTGTCATCTCCTGCCAATTAAATCCTGATGGGGGAAGATGAAAGGCAATTCTTTTACCAAAATAAAATTTGCCTTTATCCTCAGAGAGCTTTAATTCGAAACTCAAACAATGGCGCATAGTTTTCTTGTAATGCTACCTTCAGTTATTATCTTTTGAATGTTAGTGTGTACATATTTCTGCCTTTGCCTTCTACTTGTCTCCTCGCCCTCTCACCTTAAAACTCCCACTTTCTTACACTGTCAGGAAAAAAAGCTGCTGTTGAACATCACATTGCTTATTATATTTATTGCTTCCTGTGTGTTAGTCTCCAGGAGTGAAAAGTAGACTTTAACACGGACATCATGTTACAAGTGAGAGCACCCAAAGAATCTCTGTCATACTCAGAGTACTGAAGAACATAGAATTTCCATTCTATTTTGAAAAAAGGGCCCAAAATATAAATTAATATGGTAGTTGTTGCTGTTATTATTATTGTGCAATAAATTCCATTGTTAGCCCTACATGTTATATCAAAGTGGATTTTGAGGTATATTTCTTCCTTCCTTCCTTTTCTCCCTGCCTTGTTTCCCTTTTTGACTCCTCCTTCCTTCCTTCTTTTCATCTTTCCTTTAAGTTTGGACATGTATATTCTCCAACTACTTCTTTCCTGACTTGCTGCCTAAAGGCTCTAATGGTCAAATAAGTTTCAATTGCAGATCTGTGTAAATGTTACTGTGAAAATTTTATTTACTCTGTTCTTTATTAGGGCCTTATGCATATGAGGGATAAAACAATTATACCAACAAAAAATCAAAAGTGTAAAATTTCAGCATAGTTGTATGTTAATGACTATGGGTTATTCCTGACATAAAGGTGGCAATATATGTCAAATGTATATAATGACTCATATTGAAATATGGAGTACCCAAGATTTTTTTTTTTAAGAGACTATTTGGTGCTATTCAAAGGTTCAAACTAGCTGAGGATTTGTATTTCTCATTCTAATATGTATGCTGTGACTTTTTATCCAGGAAAAATATGAGAAAAATTAACCCTTAAAAGACAAAGAAATGATCCCTAACAGTTCAGAGTTTATGATGTGAATCCTACCTGCAATATATATATCCTATTTCAAACAAATTTCCTAATCCCTTTTACAGAACTTATCACAAGTTGCTTGTGCTGCTATGACAGTGTATATTAGTTTAACTATAATACAAGAGAAATGAGGGAAACTAAGGAAGTAATGCATGGGTTGATATCAGGAAGATCAGACGGATTTATTCAAGTAAGTATCAGGGGAAAGATCCATCCAGGAAATAGAAAAAAAATAAAAACAAAGACTCAAAGGAAGAGAGACTGGGAATGTAAAAGAACTGAAAGAAGAAAAGAAACTCCAGAGTTTCAGGAGAGGACAAGGGAAGAGTACCCAAAAAGGATGCAGAGGTTGGAAGGACTAAGACCAAAAAGCAGATTTCCCTAACTGCTAGGATTAAAAGACAGCAAGAGAATGTCCTTAAACCAAGATAATAGGCCACCAACTGCTTTCTAAGAAGCGTGCTCTGGCTTCAGTGGAGAAACCTGACCGGACAGGCCAACTGGTAGAAGAGAAGAGGCAGCGAGGGAAGAGTCTTACTTTATCAAATGGATACGTCAATGGTGACTTTTACATCTCTGGTCTACAGTCTGGCAGAAAAGTCGACCTAGTCTATCACATACGGCATAATCTGTAAGAGGCAGTTATCTTTTTGTATTTCCTAAATCCTTTCTCATTACATTTAAGATCACGGTTTCTTGCCATTTTTTTTTTTTATGCTCTTGATCCACTTTCTCTGACCTCAAATATGGCTTGCTTCTATGAACTTAAATTATGTACATTTTCAATAGTTTTTATTTTGTTACTATATTTTAAGAATTTATGTCCAATTAAGGTTAAGGTTCTAATGTCATTATTTTATCCACTTGTATTCCAGAATATTCTTATGCATATATGAGAAAATATCACATATGTGCATGACATCCACCAGATAGAAGACTGGGAACAGCTGTTGTAACAGCCACAATCCCTGAAAATACCAAATAACAGGACAGTGGAATGTATACTTATAACAGCATAATATGATACCAATTCTAAAAAGAAAAACCACCAGGAACAACACCCTTTGGGATACAAAAACTCATAAACCTGAAAAGTCCCACAACCTCATAAAACACTGACAAAATGCCTTTACTGTGGATATTTGCAATGATAGTTGAATGACAATGCCCAGGCAAATTTCACCTGTATATAAAATTGATCTGTTTTAAAACAATCACTTTTCCCACAACAGACATTTATTTCCTTAAGTTAAATGGAAAATAAACTAAAGCCTATATTTATAAATACATGTTCAGGCAGTCTAAGTTGACTTATATTCCTCATGCTACACTTTCACAATTTTGTCTAAGACGCTGCCATCACTATGGATATAAATATACACATACATACAATATATATTATATATAGGTTTATGTACAAACGTCATATATATAGATATACAACATTACACATATATTTCCTATTGATAACAACTGTAGAAAAAAACAATTATAGAGAACTCACAATAGGAATTATCCTTGTTTTAAATATAAATCAAACTGCATTTACTTTAATACTTTTTTGTAAATCTGACTTATCTCTTTGGACCTATTGAGGTCTGTGACCATAAATAATTTTGTTTCTGAATTTTTCTTTTCTCATGTTTTATGTCAACACTCAACTAGTCTCCACCCTGTTCATTAAACTATTTTTTTTTTCTAACAGATGTTGCTTTTTCCCTTTTTCTCTTTCATGTTATCCAGGAAAGATCAAAGCGTTTAGTCATTCTTGTCCACTGTATGCAGAGGTGTGTGGGTGAAATTTTGCATGATTCTTGTGCTCTGGTTGCTTTCCTAATGTTTTCAATTATTTCCTTTGATAATATTTGATATGTGTTGACTGCTTCAACTAACAGAAATCATCTTAAATCTAGCTACTTTTTGAGAATAAAGGGCAATAGCGTAAAGTACTGAAACAATGTTCAAGTTTTATCTGTTTTAAAAGGCAAATGACTCATTTTCAATAAAGAAATAGTACTTTTGTGAAAGAAACCATACAATTCTTCTCTGAAATTACTTGCTAATGTTTATAATCAGACCATGAGCCCCTAGAGAAAGTAAAAGGTAACTGTATTTTTAAAAATAAATATCTAAGGTTATTCAATTTATTTTAATTTTGGAAACAAAAAACTTGATACAAAGCTTGGCATCCATGGAAAATTTTTTCATGGCTTTTTTTTTTTTTTTACATGTTTGACAATGAAAGTGAAGACAACATAGCAAACTAGAAAAGAATCTGAATTAGCTGTCAGGAGAACTGAGTTTAAGTTCAGCTTTTGCCGCTAAGTAGCCATCATATTTTAGAAGCAATATGAGCTTCAATTTCCTATATTAAATATGAAGGATAGAAATTAGATGAGCTACATGCTAATGGTAAGCTTTGGTATTTCATAAACATGCATTTTTGAATAAGAATTTCACGGAAATGTGGTCCCAGTTTAACTCTGGATACAATATTCTTTCATAAAATTTTTTTAAGTGAGACATCAGATAGTGCTCAGCTCTGTGTTCAGCATAGTACTAGCCTGAAGTAGTTACGTAGACATCAAATTTTCCAACTTAATTTCTGGTACTAAAATCTTCCGAGATCATATCTTTTTCTCAGCAGCATAGTTGAAATATACTTCTTATTTCTGTCTTAGGAAATTGGTAAAGTTTTGGACTTGTTAAGTGCAAAGTACAAAAGTAAATGTGACTAATTTTTTTGTTATTCATGCATTCATACAGCAAACACTTCATTTCATTTTTTTTTTTTACCTGAAGTTGATTTTAATCAAGACATTGGAAACTACTGATTGCCTCTGATGTACTTTATAAACAAGGGTATGTCAGTTCACTTCTAGTTTTCTAGACGTTCGCACTGTAAAAATGGTTATGTTTTGCTTACCATTTACATCATCTTTTCCTATTCATCTGTCAGGTGAGTTATTACACCTCATTCTAGGGGAAAAAAAGATTTTTACTTACGTCTAAGAGACTATGGAATTTTAGCATGAATTTTAAAAAATTCCATAATGCTGTTAGCAAAAATTTGATGTAGTGTCAAGGTATTAGCTAGAATTGCTATTTAGCATGAGATAATACAAAGAAAAGGTATTCCTTATGGCAAATCTTACATTTGCCTCCAAGATTTAGGCCAGCAAAGGGCAAGAAATGTGGGGCACTAAATATTCATCCTTTCCAGGTTAAGTAATTTAAATATGAGGTAAGACAGCTATTAAATGCCAACAAAATGTAAATCAAAAGAAAAAAAAGTTTGCCAGGAAAGAAGCACTTAAAAGGATCTTGAACCCTGGCATGTATACAGAACCCCATTTGCAACATTAGAAAGATTCAGACTTTTAGCCTCTGTGTAAAGCTTTGTGATCATCACAAGTGAGGTAACTTGCTGAAATAGAAGCTAGTCCTGTATTTAATCACTAACCTATTTTCTTAAGTGAATATGCATAATGCATTCTAGGTAACTATTTTTTTTTTTATCACGTGAGAAATCTTGAGGTGTGAAAATTTTGAGGAGACCAACTTAATGTCATTTCGGTGGCAGCAAAAGTCACACAATGAATCAGTGACAGACCTGTGAATTGATTTTAGATCCCATTAGACTCCCTTTTTAACCACTCAGCAATTCTTGAGATTGCTTTCAGTGACCAAAGATGCAAAATTGAATTAAAATGTCAGACTGGAAAATAAAAATAAAATAAAAATGGAAAGTAGTCATTCTATACAGTTTGATTTCTGACAATTTGAAACTATATTGCCTGCATGTAAATGTACAAATCTCAAAACTGTGCACAGACCCTGATACCAAATTTTCTATCACTTATAAAGAAATGGATTTAAATTACTAAAGTGTAAGGGCGAAATATGCAAAGACAGAAACAATTGTGTTAAATAAAATTTCAAGGCTTATGCTGGCCAAGTTTTTAGACAGTGATTAAAGGATGTCCTTTCATGTAAATTTACATTTCTCTAAATGCATTTGTTTTGGCCAGAATTTCTAAAGACTCTTAAGTACAAAATTAAATTTGAGTAAAAAAGATAGTTTTTTCAAGTACATTAATATTCAATATCTTCATAGGCATAAGTAGATTGAAAAGAGCCATTTATATTAAGAAACAGAATAGTAACTGCCAATTTTCTTTTTTTGATAATTTGCCATATAAATTACATATTTTTGGTTTATTAGAGAATCTAGAATTTTATATAGATCAGCATCCAGATTTCTCTATATTCTTGAGACAGTACATAATCAAAATATTAAGAAAAAGAGGACATGTTTCACTGCTAACTTTAAATGAGAGAAAACCAATTTTTATTTTTTTTGTATTTTAAGTATTCTATTTAAAATATATTGCTATTAATGCTACAGATTCTGCATTTCCCTTTGGGATGAAAAAGAACTACAATTCTCCTTAATTATAAAACATACTACCACTCTCCTGTGTGTTTGAGTAGAAGCACAAGCAGGTATGCTTTGTTTATCTTGGCTCAATATTTTTTTTTTATTTTTTTTTTTTAATTTTTTTTTCAACGTTTATTTATTTTGGGGACAGAGAGAGACAGAGCATGAACGGGGGAGGGGCAGAGAGAGAGGGAGACACAGAATCGGAAACAGGCTCCAGGCTCTGAGCCATCAGCCCAGAGCCTGACGCGGGGCTCGAACTCCCGGACCGCGAGATCGTGACCTGGCTGAAGTCGGACGCTTAACCGACTGCGCCACCCAGGCGCCCTTCTTGGCTCAATATTAAGATTACACAGAGACAGAATTAGTAGAATCAGAAAGTATGTTTCTGTGAGGTATCCTAGCACTTCCTTTACTGAAACATGACTCCCTGATTATATTATTACCATATCTTTTAAAAGATTCCATGAATTTATCACTGCCATGAAATTTTACCAAGATGACAGGCACTGTCACATTTTTAATACAAAGAACTTAATGTTTCTTTCAAGAGGCTTCCAATAATGCAAGCTGTAATTCATTTCACTTGCAATTCATTGTTTTGAGAGGTTTTAGACCTGAGTATTAATGAACACACAGTGTATGTTGTTGAATAGCAGGCTTTCTTTCTTTTTTAAGGCTTAATAATATTCCATTTTATGTATCTACCACATTTTATTTATCCATCCATCTGTTGATGGATATTTGGGTTGTTTCTATATCTTAGCTACTGCAAATAATACTGGAATGAATCTGAAGGATATTATGCTAAATAAAATAAACCATCACAGAAGGACAAATGCTCTATGATTCCACTTAAAGGAGGAACCTAAAATAGCCAAAGTCTCAGAAATAGAGAGTAGAATGGTGGTTGTCAGGGACTGTGGGTAGGGGACATGGGGATTTGCTGCTCAACAAGTACAAAGTTTCAGTTATGCAAAATGACTAAATTCTAGAGGTCGTCTGTACAGTGTTACGCCTATAGTTAATAATAATGAACCATGCACTTAAAAGGTATTAAGACAGTAGATCTTGTGTTAATTATTCTTATCACAATTAAAAAAAAACCATTAAAGAAAACATGATGTATAGCATCATTCCAATAAAGTATAAGTGGTACAATATCAGACATAAGATTTACGTTACCGAAAAGCAATATGCTAGGATGGCTATGGCAACAGACTAACTAGTTGTGTGATAGAAGTATGATGAACCGCGCTAAAATTCAGTTTCCCAAACTAAAAAATGGAGACAACACTTTCATCATGGAGTTGTGAAAATAAACTGCTATAAAATACTGATAAAGCCATCAAGTATCCCAACAATGACAGGCATTAATATTAATACACATAATAAAAAAATCATGGGGAATAGCTGTAGCAGGAGAGAAACTGAACAGAATAACAAAGGATAAATCAGATGTACCATTTTAATAAAAATTTCACAGAATAAGTTATAACGTAAAAATGTAATTAAAAATAAAGCTCAGATTTTTCATTAACATCACTGTTTCTAAGTACTGTATATTTTATTTCTTTCTATTTAGTTGTTTTTTGTTTGTTTTTTATTTTTATTTTTTAAACAATGTGTCTGAATTGCTTTCACATATGCATTACACAAAATAGCATTCTCTGGATTTACAAGCTTGGAGAAATCATGCTTTTGTGAGATACACTATGGGTGAGAAATTCACATAACTTTGCATATGATAGCTTAATGTTTTATGCACAACATAAATTCAGCTTATTTGTAGACTTAGAAGTGAAAATTGAGTGTGCATGAACCACAATATGCTACAAAACGTGTTTCTCTAATTATCCCAAAGGAATTGGAAAAGCATTTTTTATTGGAGAATTTAAACAGTGTCCTCTTCTCAACTGTATTTCACCTAGTAGCTTAGGAGATTTGGATATTATTTTTATTTTTACTTTCCTGTAAGGATTTTAAATATATTTAATATCTTTCACTCAATATTAGTTTAGGCTCTCATCATGTCACCATTCAAACGTTTGCCACACTCCCAAAATGGACACAGCTATATGTCCATTCATCACTCCGTACCCCCTCCCAATTACATTTATGCCAAAAATGTGTTTACATGAAAATATGTTTTAAAGCCAATCATAGCGATAATAATAGTCTCTTCAAAAAATTTATATTGCTCTTGACTGGCTTCCCCAAATTCAAGTTGATCCTAATTTTCCAGCCTTCTTTTTTGAAATCACTATACTCTCTGCACACTGGGATATTTGCCATTTCCTCATTTATGACTCTGTCCTTTTATTCTGCCCTTCTAGTCTCAACTATCTTTCACAACTATCAATACTTCACTCATTTTTCTAAATCCAACTGAAATGTGAAGGCCTTTGTTCACCTCATGAATTCCCCTTATTTACAGTCATCACCTGTTCAAACTAGGCAATGAATCTGAAGTATTGTTGAGTATTTTCAAAATATAAAATAAATACAACACAAAAATCCTTAACTTAGTCCTCTAAATTAGAATGAATGACTTCATCACTCCTCTTCCACTACATGCCGTTAGTAACTTCCTTTGAAAGGAGCATGTTGTGGTCTTAGACACAAACCACTGAACAGGATGCTTGTCTCAGGTACATTTACAAAATACCCATGAAAACCTTACCTTTCTCAAGCGTACAATGAGAATATAAGGGTACCTAGCTCATCAGATTTTGTGAAGAATGAATGAGGTAACAAATTCAAAGCACTTATTCCTCAATAAGTGTTAGCTGTTGGGAATATAACTGTTATTATTACTGATGTTTCACCTATGTTTAAGTTAGAGATTTACATGTATGTTAGCTCTTTGGGGGCAGACATTTTTATTTATATTCCTCACTATTATTATGAGGACGTGGCTTAGGAAAAATGTTTCCTATATTTTTAGTAAAGTCAGTTTTATCTCTATTGAATTAGTCATCTGAATACAAATTGCTTCCAAGGTCATTTGGGCATTGATTGTAGCAAGTGAGCAGAAATGTAGCTACAAATCTAAAGAACTTAAGATATAAATGTTATGCTTCTATTATGCCTAGTATCTACTCAAATCTATTTAATAAATAAAACTTCTATTGCAAAAGTACTGGTTTTCTCATTATGTCTTTCCTTTTCACCTCAGTGCTGTTCTCATCACCTCACGCTGATTCTCATCACCAGCCTTTGTTATTTCTACTTCCCCAGCTCTCATCCTGTCCAAATTAACCACATGTGTTAAGTCTGGAGCAGCTGAGCGCCATGAGGAGCCCATGACCAGGGGACATCACACTAGGGCAAGGAGAGCGTCCTCAGATGTGAACACAGAGAAGAGGGTGCTTAAAAACTACCTGCTTAAAAACTATCTGCTTAAAAACTACCACAAGGTCTCTTCTTACTGTACTGTCAGGTTTACCTTCTATCATATATTTCCTAAAAGTAAGTAAATTTGTGGAATTATATGTTCTTCATGATTAAAATTAAGTACCAACAAAACTAGGGAACAAAATTAAAATTTGCAATAGTAATGCAAAGCGATAACGATACCCCTGTGTATTCTAAAAAGTAAATACCTTCTTACAATATGAACATGGTTCTAGTGTCCAGAAGCTACAGTCTTTGGGTCTGGTAGACCAACCCTCCTCTGTGCTCTGGAGTGACTGAATTTTCTAACCACTTTTCTCTCTTTCAACCACAGCAAAACCTTCCTTCACACAGTCCACTCTGACCTTACTTTGGCTTATTCTTGGCAGGAATACACCATTTGCATATCAAGTCAACCTTTGTTTCTTTCTCATTAGCCCAAGAAAATTAAAGGAGTATTCTTGACACACACATGATCATAATCCCCAAGCAAAGAAACAAATATCTTAAATGATTATGAGGTAGTTATCCAAATAATTTAGTATGCAATTATATTATTTTTTCAGATTATCATCAAAGTGAACCATATGCAAGAAATCTGCAAGATAACTTGCTGATGCCTATTTGAAACACTGCAAGAGAAGGCAAATATATTCTGATCTGTGGAAATTCAGTCTAAGCCTACTCTGCTATTTTCCTTAAGGCAACAGGGTTTAGTACTACTCTTCATGTTTACTGTAAAATGTAATATTGGTAACAAGTTAAAAGTTTTTATGGGTACATATTTTTTCTTAAAATAGATCATATGAGGAATGAGTGCAGAGGAATCAATCAAAAAGACATAGATAGGAGAAAGAGCAACTTGGGTAGTCTATATCTCCAGTGACTGGCTAGATCAAATAAATGGAAGGTCTTTGATCCATACGAGCTCTTGAGGGTTCAGGAGAAGAAAAAATATTTTGATTAACATGCTGTATACGAGTCAGTCCTTATACCTATGTTGATTATGAATGAAGATGTGATTCAAAAACTGAGTACATTAAAGACTTTTAAGAAGAAATTGACAATGATGTCATTGAACCAATATGGATGGCCTTTAGAAAACTATTTAATTTGGTCCAAATTATTTTTCTGGCAGTAGGTAAACCAGATATGATAAAACATGAGACTAAATACCCTAAGAATTGAATGCTAACATTTCCATTTTTATCTGACATTGTTCTTAGGAATAAAACACAGTGAAATACTTTGAGGAAAAAAATCTTTTTTTCAAATGAACCAAATATGTGGTAGAAGGTAAAATATTAATGTCATTACTATGGTGTTTTCATATCACATATTTAGAGCAAACAAGTCAAAAAACAAAATGGTGATTTGTAACATTTTAAACAGGGTGAGGGGGATTTCTGGTTCTCTCTTTTTTTTTTTAATCATTTGTGAACTTTTTTCTTTTCTAACCTTGTTTCTAATCATGACTTAGGTCCCCCTACTACCTCATTTAACTACTAGTTCTATTAATTTTGAGAAACTGTCTTATTGATAATATTTAGAAATTAGAATGTTAATAGCTCATGAAAAATATATTGCTGAGCTGTTAAGTTCACTCAGAATTTATGAACTATGATTCTGTTCCTCAAATACAAGAGTGTTTTAAAATTTAAGTTCCAAGAGGGCACTGGGGTGGCCTAGTTGGTTAAGTGTCTGACTTCAGCTTAGATCATGATCTCATGGCAAGTGAGTTCTAGCCCTACATCAGGCTCTGTGCTGACAGCTCAGAGCCAGGAGACTGCCTCAGATTCTGGGTCTCCCTCTCTCTCTGTGCCTCTCCAGCTCCCACTCTGTCTTTCTCTCTCTCTCTCAAAAATAAACATTAAAAAAATTATTAAATAAAAAAATAATAAATTTAATTTGCAATATAAATGGTGGTACTATTTATTCAGCATGGTAACTTATAAAGGTCCACCTTCCAACGTGATTCAAGTATTGAAATATTAGGAAAGAGAGACCTAGAAATCGTAATGGACTTGCTCTAACAACATGTTACTCAGTCAGTGGTGCAAATGAGGAACACACTGCCTCTGGTGGAAATAATGAGTAGCCAAGAAGAAATCTCCAAGGAATTCTGACTTTTCCCACCTAAGTTAGTCCACTAAAAAGTAAATTCAGACTCCACTGTATAATCTAAGAAAGACAGAAAGAGTTACCCAAAAGTAACTCCTCACTGTTTTACCAAGACATCTAAATTTCTCAGCTTTAGTACATTTCCTCCTAGAAATAAACCTGTGCTCTACTGGGATAAACAGCATCATGCATTGAGAGAGAGAACACAATAAGAAGAGGTTAGACAGATGTATAAATTAGTCACCAGAGCACTAACTACCACTTAAATAGCATTTTGGCCTTGAAGACTCTTACTAAGAGCATTTGATTCAAACTTTTGCATAAAAGCAAAGTCTTATTCTTCATGGAAGGGAAGAACCAGACAAAACATTTTATTTTATATCTAGATATATGGGTTGTCATTACAGAAGTGACCTTGGAGATAGCCATTAAGCTTCACTGCATTTCTTAATGTCCCCTTGGTTCAATCATAAATTGAGATCATGACATTATGAGAGTATTTATAGAGTTAATATTTTCTAGCTCTCATCTGGGTCCATCTTTCTTCAGATTTCCTGCCCGGTATATAGAAAAGGCCCATTTGGAATTTGAGAAAGCATCCAGAGACTTTTTTGAAAAGCTATACTCGTCCGAAACTCATACATTTTTGTTATTAGCAGATGTAAATTTCAAGGGGAAATACCATACACTAAGAGCCATTTGGGAATATTCTGTCTTGTAAGGATGACTTACACTTTTCGTTTGAATGGCATGGATACTGAGAGTTTAAACTCAAAACTCATCTGTACTCTAGCTCTGAATCACTCTTTCTGTGAACTGTGCATTTTTATGATAAACACACACATGTGCATAAAGTATGTGACCTCATTGGCAGTTATCTGCAGTGTCAAAAACCACTGGCAGATACCCAAGAATTGATTGACATATATCTTATAGAACTGGAGTTAATTAATAGGTCTACCAATTCCCAACTGTACTACAGGAAACAGAAAATCTGTTTAATACAGTAATCAATGACATACTGTGTGTGGTCAGAAGACATTCACTATATGGCAAGAGTAGATTTTGGAATACAGTATTCAGGAGTGTAAATATTGCTATTAAAATGCTAGCAGTGTAAAATAAGGCCTATTTTTCTAACTGGAAGACTAAGCAAGGGTTTTCTCTTTTTTTTTCCCTCAAACTATTTATCATTACTTAAAGCAACTGCTAATTTCCTCCTGCAAGATCTGAGGCTGTTAAATCACAAAGGGAGTCTTGATTTGCTTCCAAAGTGATGTCTTTACTTCTGTGACATCAGTTATCTGAAAAGCTAAGTCCACTGTATCATTTCCTAACAGTGAGTTTCAACAATTTGGGGAACTCAGTGTAAGATAATGAGTTATTTTAAAGAAAGAACACAGCAAAGAAAAAAATTGAATGTTAAAATGTCCACAAAGGCCACAATAAAAGCGAAAAGCAAAATGTTTTTTTCTTTTTTTTTTTTTGTATGATGAAATAATCTTCATTATATAAAGGCAGAACAGAGGTTTAAAGAGGATACTAGTTCATTATTTTATGTAGTATGGGACAGGTAATAGCAAAGCATTCATGCTATTTATAAACTAAAATATAAGACAACGATATGTCCTGGTTCTATATGAAAAGCCATCCTTGCAAACAAAAGTTACTAAATTCAAACTTCACGAGAGCTAATCCAACAATTGTAGCCTCAGTTCTGATCACTGTACCTTCTTCTTCCAATCTTTCCATCATTGTTACTCTTTTCCTAAGGGCATGAAGCACACATTGTCTCTTCAACTTCACAAACGGCATTAACTGTCTAAATTCAAGGGTAGGATTTTAAGTACCAGTATAGATCAACTTAAAGCAGATTCTCTCTTAAGGCAGCTTAAGCATTTGAAAATTAAATCTTATACTGTCTAGACAAGCTATCTTGATAATATCTTTTCCAGAATTTCCTAGATTGTCTGTCTAGACCGCCCCAAATTCCCCCAGATGACTGCATAATCATCTTTCCTCTGACCACTTAAAAGACTCTGGAACAATATTTCCCAATATATTTGCCATGTAAATCAAGGCCATTGAGCTTCTGAAAGAGGACCTCTCTCCAAAGCTCTGAGATTCAGAATCTCAGGAAAATACCTGCATCCCAATATTCTACCTCAAAGGAGATTAGAAGGGAAGCTTTATTTATTTCGGTGGTAGAAATGGCTTCCTCCACTTTCCTGGATAAGTGGCTTGGCTCCAGAACCTGTACATTTCATTTCCCCTGCCCACCCATAAGAGAACAATGAACACTTAATGAGTTATAAAGGAAATATGCTGTGAACTCTCCTAAATAGCAATTTCAAGAAAAAAAAATCAGTATTTTTGGGAAAATGATACAAACATGGGAACAATAAATGGTATTTTAATTTAAATGGCCATCAAGATCATCTAAGTTTAAAATTTTTAAATGGAAGAATTTAAGATAAAGTGCAGAATCACCTAGTAACAATGGGAGCTCAGTGCAGTAATTTACAATATCTGATCAAGTGAGGTACAAGATGACAATTACTTACATGAAAGACGGTAACAGCGAGATGCAGATTTTTATTTTAAAAATGATAACATTCTTTCAGTACCTACTACCTATTGGACAATGTTAAACCCTCACAACAGCCATACATAAAACAGACACACAAAGAAAATAAGTAGCTTATTCCGGATCAAGCATCTAGTACCAAGTGAGGTCAGACAAAAGTCCTCCACTCTAGGACACGGGACACTTGTTTAACAATGATGGGATTAGAACTCATTGAGTTTCTATAACAAAAAAAGTCAGTGGGTCATGCCCTTACTAGGAGGGTTGGAAGGCAGTTGGAGATAACAAGTCAACCTCTCATTTACAATAATATGGACACTGAGGATAACAGGGGTTTTGTTCAGTTTTGTTTTACATAGTATGAGACAGAGTCTGAGATGTTAAATAATTTTTCCAGGGCTCCAAAGCTAGTGAGTTGTAGAACAAGATCAGAAGCCAGATGTGACTTCACAGCCCATGTCTTTTCTATTAATCTGTGCTAGGAGCTCAGCTCTCCTGATTCCATTGCTCTGTCTGGACAGCATGATCCCTGACAGACTGAAAAAGTGTAATACGATGTGGAAGGAGTTCTCTAGAGCTTTCTCCAGAGTACAGAATAGTGGGGCAATTACCCCAGGCCTAACTGTTGGGGTGCCTGACTATAGGAACAGATGAGAAGAAAGCAAAGAGGGAGAGATTTCTCCAGGAGGTACTGGAAGTCAAGCGTACAAAGTCTCCTAGATCACGTGCAAGGAATTATTCCTAATTTCATCAATACGAAACAAGTAATTTAAGTAGAACGGCTTTTCCTTAAAGTTAGTTTTTACTTAAAACTCTTGGGTACATCAGCAAGTATACTATACGTGCTTGTACGGGAAAGAAGGAGGAAGGATGCACCGGGGGGAACCGGCTGATGAGGAGCAAATACTTACACTGGTGAGGCCTTGGGAAAGTGTTTTCATCTTTCCAGGATCATCAGTTAAGTAATAATAATTGTGTTTGGTCTAGAAACCACATAGTCTCTAAGGTGTCTACAAAGATGTTATAGCACAGACTGTTTTGATTTCTAAACCTTTGGGTTGAAAGAACGTTTTTGTATCACTTTAGGACACCTTAAGAAAATTTAGGGAGAGAATCTATAGCTACAGAGAAGTGGCTCACGTGTGAATTATATTTTATCTTCGGGATTTCAAAAATATTGGAGAAATAAATCCTTTATTTGTTGAGTATCTCTGAATTCCAATTTGGAAAAAAATTCTGTCACAAATGATGCTCTCACCATTTGTTCTTTTTGGCATTTAGTGCCAAAAAATTATAAAAGGGCTTATAGTTGAAGGCTTACTGGTAAGCCCAATTCATGGAACCACTTTCAATATCCGTAACTTTTCCTTTCAGTATTTCCCTAATCTCTAGTGTTACTTAAACTTACCTAACTTTAATTACCTAACTAAAACATCTCTTATATTAAACCAATTAAAGAAACATTTCTTTTTCTTTTCCATACTGCCAATATTATAGCTCAAAATAGAGAAAGAAAGCTTAGTTGAGTAAGAACACAAATGTGAATAATTTAGGTCAAACATGAGATCAGACCATTGTGCACATGTATGGCATCCTTCCTTAATCCCTAGGCAGAAGAAAACAACTGGGGTGGCAGACACTTCTGGCGGAGGATGGAAATGGAGGGGAAAGCTGGCAATACACAAATGAAGGAGAAAACAGTACACATTCAGCCTGCTGACATCTGCTGCACATGCAAAATGGATTGGACTCTGTAATCCAGGGCGAAAGCAAATGCTTTCTTCCTTCCTTCCTCCTGTTCCATAGTTATCGTTGAGTGATGGTCTCATTCTTTTTGCATTCACAGATTAAAATTAATAACAGCATCTGAATTTGAAGTAGATCCCACTGAATAGCAAACCAGAAGCTAAATGAGCTGAAGAAATTAGTAATGAAGCATTTGAATAGGAAGGGGTCATGGACAAATACCAGTTTTTAAAAGCCAGCTTTAGTTTACCTCAGGATGATGTCCAATTTCAATGTAGGTGCAAATTGGATGAAAAGCCCCTGTTCCACAGGCGTACAAGTGAGTCTGATTATAAGCCTTAAGCACCTTGATGAAATTAGCACATTCTTTCTGTAAAACAAAAGGAAAACCAGTGAGTTCTAGCAGTCAGCATGGCTGAGGTATCCTCTAGGGTGCTAGGCATGCTTGAACAGATTTCTTTTCTTTTGTGTCTTTTTCACAACATTTTTAGGGCTTATTATCCTATTATTTGTTCATATTATCTAATGAAATAAACTATAAAAGCTCTTATCATTTGGGGGGGTAATAAAAGATTGTCTTCCATAACAGTTCATTAAAACTATTTGTAATTTATTTATATAAAAGTGGAATCAAGGTATAGATAATTGTTAATCACAAGTGACTTTTCTAGAGATGAGGGGAACAGGAAATGATATGATTAATTAAAGATTACTTAAAGCACACACTGATGAAATTTCTTTGCAAAAATAAGCTTTAAGTTTAGAATAAAACAAAAATAAAAGATAATAAAGCTTTTTATTAAACATGAATTTTAAACATTAGTAGTAGTCAATAATGATGGGTGCCTGCCTTTAAACTTCAGTTCTGCTCATTAGTAATCTCTATAGAGTCTAAGAAAGTAAAGCTGCCTCCTCTCCAAAACATCATTTCAGCCTCAAAGACAATGCAGAGTATATTTCTACGAAATAGGGAAGATTAGTTAGAGTACTGAATGTCTGTAGGTGGAAAGATCTTTTATGGAGTGGCTATAATTAACAAATATTTTCAGGAGGTTCATGGACATCCTGAACCCATGAACCCATACATGCATTCCCTGCCCAATGAGCCACAAATCCCACAGGTAAGAATGCTTAGTTCTTAGGAGATATTCTAGTCATATCTTATTATTTATAGTTTAGATATACCTGCCATTGTATCTTCTGAAATAAAAGATCACTTGAAAAATAAAATGGAGAAAGGGGCACCTGGGTGGCTCAGTCAGTTGAGCATCCAACTTCAGCTCAGGTCATGATCTCACAAACAGTTTGTTGGTTCCTGCTACACATCAGGCTCTGTGCTGATAGCTCAGAGCCTGGAGCCTGCTTCAGATTCTGTGTCTCCCTCTTTCTCTGCCCTTCTCCTGCTCATGCTCTGTGTCTGTCTCTCTCTCTCTCTCAAAAATAAATGAACATTAAAAAAAAATTTTAATAAAAACAAATAAAATGGACAGAGCCATTTATATCCTTTCTATATATTCTACCTGCAGGTGCTGTGAAAGAAACTGTTTTTCTATAAACAAATAGGAATCTCAGCCTTTTGTCCCTGTTGATGAAAGATTTGGGAGAAAAATCAGATAATCAGAATATAAACTGATAATTTTATTACCCAAAAAATCCAGAGCAGAAAAGACTTAGTTTTTGCAAAATATTTTCATTATTTTTTTAATGTTTATTTATTTATTTGAGAGCATGTGTGCACACACAAATGGGGGAGGGGCAGAGAAGAGAGGGAGAGGGAGAATACCCAGCAGGCTCCACGCTGTCACCGCAGAGCCCAATGCAGGGTTTATCTCAGGAACCAAGAAATCATGACCTGAGCCAAAATCAAGAGCTGGGCCCTTACCTGACTGAGCCAGCCAGGCACCTCACAAAATTATTTTTAAATAGGTGAATCTATATCAATATTAAAAAGAAAAAAAAAAAAAAGAAAAGAAAACCCAAACTGTCAAAATAGTTTCAAATAAAATGTTATGGTCTGTTAATCATATAAGGAATCTTAAAAATTACATACATATAAGTAGAAAGTATGAGTTCATCATGGAATACATAATATCCACTTTGAAAGTAGCCAAATGAATATTCATATGCTAAATAATAAAAACTTCATCGAAAACTATTTTATTATTGATCATAGATTATCCTAAGTTTGTGTTTTACCTGTAAACATTTGGAAATAAGAACCAAATACGTAACTAGAAATGCAGATAAAGATGAAAAGCAGACTCTAATGTGAGCAAGGCTGGCAAATATAATAGAAGATAGTGTTGATTCCAGCACCTCAAAGCATGGAACACTTCCAAATTCACTCTGTGTAACATGTGACTTTTCAAGTGAAAGCTCAGAATGCATTTGGACTTATGTGGTCAGTTGGCGTTTATAACTGAGGTGTTACAATGATGTAAGTAAATTTCCACATGATGTTTGTATTCTGTGTTTGCAGCTGATAATTTTGGTCTTAATTCTATTGCCCCCATAATAAGCAGCAGACAACCAAACTTAAGCAGAATAATTGTTATTTAAATTCAAATAACTGCTTTCCATTACCACTGATTTTTCTGGGATGAAACCTAAGGGTGTCCTGTTAATATACTGCCCCAAAGATGAATGAGACCTATTTAAGGTAAAATATGTAACTTTCAAGTTATGACTCCTCATACTTTCTTAACATATGCTGAGTAGTTTAGGGAAGTAACTAAAATAAACATCTAATTTCTCCCACTGTTTTGCCACTTAAATCCTGACTCTGTCTGGTAAAGCAGTACAGCATATAAAATTAAGCTCTCAAATCAATTAATTTTAGAAGTTGCAATGAAGAAAAATTTCCTAACTTAAAGAGTATATGGATCTTACCCACATTTAATGGTACATCTTAGACAAAACAGATAGAGCCTAACTTCCAAGACTCTCAGCAACAAACTGCCCATTCTGCAACAGTTTCTCTCCTCCCAAGAGGCTAGGGCATGAATGTCTAGGCAGGGGAAAGAGGTTGTGCAGAGGGAAACATCTGATAAACTCATTTACAAATGAGGCCATTCATAAGTCTTACCCAAAGGATTTATTTGTACTTTAAAGAATATTCAGTCATTTGCAAAGAAGGCATTTTCAGGAAAATGTTTCACAGCACCCCATTTTTTGAAACATGTAGGTGGCCACATACTCTTCTTTAAGACAGCCATCCCTAATTGTGGACTCAGTATTACAGCATTCATGATTATAAATAACCAGTTCCGGCACCGTATGTTGAAACCAAGTAAATGGCTATCTATATATTGGTAAGCAAACGAATATTCTAATAAATAATAGTGGCAGAACCAGATGGACATCTTGTTCATTTTAGAAAAGAACAGGCTTCCAGTTTGCCTGCCATGCCTTAAAAGACACACATGCAATTCTGAATACAAATCCAAATTCTCTAATCCCACTAGTAACACCTAAGTGCATCCTAGAAATCTGAGAAGAGACCCTAGTTCTCTGGGACAACAATAAAAGGAAGCATTTTATGAGCATGGATACTTGTAAAGACAAATGGAGACTCATGCCATCTCTGTAACTGTTTTCAGTCCTAAAATCAATAGGCTGGTGAGTTTATATCTCTTATAGACTGGGTAATTGATTAGCAATAATTAGTGGTTGAAAAACTCAGGGTTCTTAAAACTACAGAAGTGAGCCACACTGAATATCATAATTTTAGTTTGTTGTCTATTAACTATCAAAGAAGTATTACTATAGTACGACAGCTAGCCCTCTACAGAGCTGCTGGAAAAAAATCAGTCACAAGACTATAGCTGTGAAACCTGGCAAAGGGTTCTACTGAGAATACTGATAACAGACTCTATCTGTGCTACAAAGGGACTAGACCCACCCAATTGGCCTAAGGCCTGGAATGATCCCCTTCATTTCCCCAGTGAACTCTCCTAGTTGGCAGCAGGCTGTAATGTTGCCATGCCCCAGGGCTAGCTCAGCATTATTTTGAAAGGAAGGTTGATGCAAATAGAATGGAGAGAAATTTCTTAGGTTTACAGAATAGGTTAAGACATTTGAAATGAAACAAAGACAGCGAATGAAGTACTTTCAAAATTGGCTAAAAATAGCTGCATGGAAGCAGTGAATTAAAAGTACTGGACAGAGAAGAACCAAAAATTTGAAGAAGACATTGTTAGCAAGGATTGTTCTTTAAACAGAAAACCTACATAAAAGAGTATCAATTCTGTCATTCATTTGCCTTCACTCTCTAGCTTGTTGCTGCCAAGGTTTTTTTTGTTTTTGTTTTTGTTTTTTGAATGTTCCAAAACAGGATACTCATTTTATTTGGAAGCAGCCTGGACATTCCTCTAAAAAAGAAGGAAGCGTGGCAGAAAAAGGAAACACACTTCACACATTTCTGTTCTAGGGAGACAGAAGAAGAGTGATTCTGACCTTTTCTTGAACCATGACGATTCTTAAAACTTAGAATGTAATGTACTTTTTGGCATTAAACTACTGCACTGCTTTGCTCAGCACCGGCGGATTTACAACGTAATAAAGAAAATGTAATCAGTTCAAAATGAATTCATTTTTCAAACCTTGATCCTTTTTGGAATTTAAGTTGATATACACAGACAAGTTTAGCAACAAGTTGGCTTCCCAAGAGTCAGGTAACCATACTGACCTCTTATTTTACTGAAATGTACTCCAGACCAACAGCATTATGAATTGTTAACTTTCCTAGAAGTAAAAGTAAGGGCAATAATAAACCAGTAAGCCCCAAGGCTGCACCTGAAGAACAATGATTCATCATCCTAGTGACAAACCGTTCACACTTATTTTTTCAATGTTTCTAGTGCTTTCAGATTAAATTGATAGAGGAATTAAACAAAAGAGATATTAGCCTGGAAAAATAAATTAGAAAGAAAATGTCTACCCCCAGAAAAAAGATATAGGAGCCAAATGCACTGTGATTCAAAAACAAACATTACAAATATGTAGCACTGATTAGACTATGTTACGCAGACTTTTCCCGGACGGTTACAAAAATAAAGTCCATCCATCTGTCAAAACAACTGCTCCATGCATGAAAATTAAAACAGAATTGAGGTGTTTTTAACTAACTTCCGATAATTATACTTTCTACAAAAGAATGTAATTTACCTCCAATTCCAATTACCTCCTTGCATGTTCTTAAATTATGGATGGAGCAGTGAAATGTTACTCTAAATAAGAGAAAAAAGGAGAGAAGGCTGTGAAGATGAACAATTTCTATTCAAATATATTCAGTTCATGATTAAATCTAACAACTTGTTCTGGTTCAAATAAAAATCCGCCCAAAATGAATGGGTATAGTGTAGTATTGCCTCAGGTCAGCGAACATTCATTTAGAAGAAAAAGTCTCTATGTAGTTTATGTAGAAATATTTTAATGTTTAATCTACCATCTGGGAAAGCAAAGGAATCCTTTTCCTATCATGATGGGTGGATACATTTCTGCATGAAAATCCATTAATAAGCTTAATTCCTGAAGTTAATCTGTTGACTTTCTTTTTCTCTGGTCAATTTATTTGGCAAGCTGGCTGAATACTAGAATCTTCGTGCCAAAGCAGTAATCCGTGAGATTGTTCCTGTCACTCACTTCATCCCTCTATGTAAGCTGTTTCATACTTATCTAGCAATAATATTTTCTCTTTTTTTTTTCTTTTAACACTATGCTATTACAGCTGTGACCTAATCATCCATAATCATGTCTTTCTAATACCTCAGCATTCATTAAAGGATGTTATATATCTCTTCTTCAAAGAGGCATAGGTAATAAAACTAAGACTTAACTGTGTTCTAATTATAATATTAACCATCTAATGTTGAATTTGTGACCTGGAATTGCTTAACATGCACCTTGTGATATGGTGAGTAGGCTGTTCTATCCATTTTGGGAGACATTTTCACCTTCATTATCAAGAAAAATGATAGACTAATAAAACCAACTGACCTGTTCACCTCAAAGCTTTGTTTTGTTGTGTTTTGATTTCAGAAATTTTTTTAAAACAATGATTCAACTAGGACAACAAAATTGGTGTCGTTTCATGGCTAGTTATTTAAGAATGTAAGCCTATTCACATTAACTGACCTATAACATCTTTAAACCTGTAACAGATGAAAATTAAATTTTAAAGTGGCTCGAGTTATGTGACAGACTAAATGAAGATTCCTACACAAAGCTACCAAATCATTTTATGTAAATACTCATTTCTGTTAAGATGCCCCATTTGACTGACTTTTCACCTCAGGATTGACTGCTGTGAAGCTCTAGAAGTTACTTATGGACCAGAGAAACTGATAACATCTACATTTTAGCTTATATTTTCTTTCATATTGTGCTATCAATCTAATTATCACATTTGTATCATTCACTTGAGTTGTTTGATTGTAGGTGGTCCATAAAAAAATAAACCTTCTTTATCTTATATTCAAATGAAAGCATACAATTATAAAGTATTATGTGAAACCAACTTAAAAATTTTCCTGCCAAGCCAGAAGAACTATTTAAGTAGTCAAAAATCCCTACTCTGATTTCAACCATACTATGTGGTTTCCAATTTTATGCAACATGTTGAGTACTTGGTGCTCATGCCTTACAGCAACTAAGTCCATGATTTACACCAAGTAGGTAGAGTTACAATCTAAAAAGGCTTCCTGCGGCACCAGGTTGGCTCTGTTGGTTAAGCTTCTGGCTTTGGCTCAGGTCATGATCTCGCAGTTCACAAGTTCGAGCCCTGCATCGCATTGGGCTCTGAGCTGACAGCTCAGAGCCTAGAGCCTGCTTCGGATTCTGTGTCTCCCACTCTCTCTGCCCTTTGCCCACTCATGCTCTGTCTCTCTCCCTCTCTTTCTCAAAAATAAACCTAAAAAATTTTTAAAGAGGCTTACTGTGGATAGAATTAGTTGGCATATTTATTCCTAACATATGTGCTTTCTCATAACAGAATCTAATACTCAAATAAGGGAGAAAAACTGCATCTTTAATTATGTATGATATATAGCCATGAGGAAGGAGAAATAAAAATGAAATCCACATTTTAAAGGAATGCTTGATTTCATTCACATATACCTCTCTTTTACCTTCTACCTTGTCTAACATGAAAAGTGAAAACATTTTTGGTTGGAGTCTTAATATCAAAAGTATTAAATGCTGTTAATTAATTAATAATATAAAATGTTCTCTTAATATATTTTCTAATATATGGAGACTCCTTAGCCATTTATAATACTCCATATATACTATATAATCCGTATATACTATAATGTACATACACACATATACAGATACATGTGTGCATATATATTACATACATTAATTTTAGAAATAATTTCTGAATACAATGAAAATTTGGACCTTTAGAATTTTAAATTTTGATTCTATGAATCTTTAATAAAGATGTCAGTTTTTTAAAATAGATATTCAAGCTTGAAAAGGTATTCTCAGAGAATTTAAGGAAAACATATAGGGGCATCTGGCTGGCTCAGTGAGAAGAGTATGTGACTCTTGATCTTGGGGTCATAAGCTTGAGCCCCATGTTGGGCACAGACACATTTAAATAAATAAATAAATTTAAAAAAACATACAGAGCAAAAGTAATGAATTAATAATAACAAAACAGAAATGGCATGGGGGTTTTAACATGATGCTTTAAAAGTCAGTCAGACATGGGTTAGAATTATTCAGGCAACATTTTTCATTTGTTGTGTGGCTATCAGAAAGTTACTTAGGATCTCTGAATCACAGTCTCCTCAACTAAAAATGAGAATAGTGATATAGTAAAGTACTTACCATAATAACTTAGTACTTACTAAATAATCAGCTGGTTATAGTATTCTTTTTTAAAAAAAAATTTAATGTTTATTTTTGAGAGAAAGAGAAAAACAGTGTGAGTGGAGGAGGGGCAGAGAGAGAGGGAGGGTGACAAAGAATCCAAAGCAGGCTCCAGGCTCCTAGCTCTTAGCACCAGACACAGGGCTTGAACCCATGAGTGGTGAGATCATGATCTGAGCCAAAGTCAGACGCTTAATTGACTGAGCCACCCAGGTGCCCCTAACTTATTCTTAATATGGGAAATCATCTGTTTATTTGATTTGAATATTTCCACCTATGCTCACCTCTCACGCCATTCACTATAGTGTGCAATACCTTGGGCAAGAACTCCATTATGAATTGTTCCTTCCTTTTAAGGACAGATAAGGGAATTTAAGCCCATACTTGATGATAAGGAGAGGTGGATTTAGTAAAATTGGTATTGAATATTAAAAATATGTGCCCATTTTTGTTACAAAGGGAAATTACATGTTGTTCATTAGAACTTTCATAAAATTCCAGTCTTCCACGAGTGGAGGACTATAAGTTATAGTCACTCTTTTCATCAAAGTGGTAGATGGCATGAATTACTGTCAGTCAAACAGCAAATGCAGCAATTATTAAAAAGTTGTGGCAGAATTGTACTGTGTCACTTGAGATAAGCTGGAACTACAGTGTAGAATTCCCTTTTCCATAAACTGGTTAAGATTGGCCATAAAGTATTTTGCATGAGATGTGCAAGGCAGAAGTTGAACTGCAACCATAAAAGTCCCAAAGTTGTTCTGATCTGCTGGCCACCATGTTAGCATTGGGCCTGCCCCTCCTGCACCCTCTACCAGATCTTATTTGCTAGCTTCTATAAGACCTGGTCCTGGTACTTGTGCAGCTCCATAGCAAAAAGCATCAGCTTCTTCTGTAGGTCACCCAAGTCATCAAAGTTGGAAGTGGTGAAAGAGACACTAACTCTAGTTTGTCCTTGTGGGTCACAGTTTATCCTTGCAAGTTTCAGTTGGTCCTTGCTCTTCCCCACTAAATGTCAGCTTTTCTTCCCTAGTGCCAATCCTGGTGACCCACAACAATGTCAGGCCCATTACCTGACTCAGAGGCAATAGATTCCAGAAACCCATGGATTTCTCCACCATCTTCCACAACTGTATAAGGTCAAGTCCCTGTTACAAAATCCTTTTTAACATCACTCATACAAGTTCTGGCCTCTGATCAAACCCTAACATATAAAAGGCTATATATATAACTTACTACCATAAAACAGCTCATTGTGATATATTATAAGGGGAATATGGATCTGATCCATTTAAAAAGAAAAATACAACTTATTGGTTGATCATTCTGTTTCCAAATGCAAATGGTTATTCTTTTTAAAACACATATTAAGACTTAGAATCAATAAGTTATACTAATTTTGGTATCTCTTTAAACACAATACCAAAAAAATATTTTGATTCACACACATGTACTCACGTACATATAAACACACAGGCAGTCTATATTTAATACGTTGTATAGCATATAGGATAGAGAGTATAATATATTTAGTGTGCTTAGCACTCAATTTGAATGTGATTATGACAATCTCCAAGAGTGTTCTGTTCTAAATGCATAAAAGCTAAAAACAAAGTTTAAGATTCTCAGTTTCCTGAAATAGTGTCAATTTTTTAGATACTATAATTTTGCATCCTGTTTTCCTTACCACCCTTAAAAATGTGGTAAAGAAAACTATATAAAAATTAAATGATATAAAAAGAACTTTAGGAAAGTTTTGTGATGTCCGATAGACATAATGGCGATTTTTATTGCAACATGAACGAATCAAAGAAAAACAGTCAAAAGGTGACCATAACCTATTTGCCTTGAGACAGAACATATCCAAGAAAAATATTTCCAGAGTTCATGTTAGATCTATGACACGATGGTCAGCATACGCATTGAAAATGAACAGAAATCCAAACCTTAAGATTAAGTGCATAGAGAAACAATACCAAAGATGACCATGAGAAGCTACGTGTCAGTATGACCTGGAACACCTGCTAACTACGTAGTTAGAAAACCCCAGAGGAACTGTCCAAATCATTCTAATAAACCTTAGAAAGCATAAAATGCTTACTACACTCTAAAAGTATGTATACTGATATCTGCATGAAATACAGTGTCCAATCAAATCTAGATAACAGTTTGTCAACCAATGCCAAATATATGAATTTCACTTCAACCACTGAGGGAGAGATCAAATTTAAAAAATATAACCTAAAATCTGTAAACTCTCTTCAACTTTTACATACTGTTCCTATTTTAAGTGCTAGCCTTACTTTGTAAGTGCATTTAAAATTTAATCCCGAACTCAAAAGATTACCAAAAAAACAAAACAAGAAACAAACCCTAAGTTTATATATATGAGGCTCGGTCCATAGCAATTCAAACACAATAATTACTGTCTTATTTTGCCATATTATAAAACATATTAATTCAAAATATGAATAAAATCTAGTTTCTGAAATATCTTTAATGCCAAAGCTTCATTTTTGATGCATCTTCTACCTAAGATACAAAACTGATTCTTCCAGTTGCTTTGAAAGGAAATGCGTATCTTTTTTTAAGCCTATTTATTTATTTTGGGAGAGAAAATGTGTGTGCATGTGCACACAAGCAAGGGAGGAACAGAGAGAGAGGGTAAGAAAGTTCCAAGCAGGCTCCATGCTGTCAGTACAGAGCCTGACAAGGGCTCAAACCCACGAACCATGAGATCATGACCTGAGCCGGTATCAAGGCGCTTAACCAACTGAGCTACCCAGGTGCGCCAGGAAAATATGTACCCTATAACCAAATACGAGTTACAAAAATTAGTTAATAAAAGCAGTGCATTTAGAGCAGTGGGTATATACACTAAGCTCCCATTAAGTGTTAGTTTAGTCCACTTGTGTGGATATTTTTTTTTCTTTTTTTATTGAAGCATAGAAGACACACAATGTTACATTAGTTTCAGGTATATAACATAGTAATTCCAGAATTCTATATGTTATACTAAGCTCACCTCAAGTGATCATTATTATTATTATTACTTCTGAATGCTGAATTTAAACTGTAATCACTTTGCTCAGTTTACCTGATATTGACCCCCAAGGAGAAGAACACATACATATGCGCATGTGCATAAAAATCTATGTTCATTTCTGTGGCTTTTATAAGACAAGATTTTCACTGTCTTTCACGAAAAATGAGTGGTCTGGGAGCGCCTGGGTGGCTCAGTCGGTCGAGCATCTGACTTTGGTCATGATCTCGCTGTCTGTGAGTTTGAGCCCCACATCGGGCTCTGTGCTGACAGCTCAGAGCCTGGAGACTGTTTCAGATACTGTGTCTCCCTCTCTCTCTGCCCCTCCCCCACTCATGCTCTGTCTCTTTCTCTCTCCGTAAAAATACATAAACTTAAAAAAAAATGAACACAGTGAACATAGTCTTTCATCATCTAAAATGCCTGCAGAAAATTATAACCAATATTGTCAAGAATTGTAAAGGGTCTATGATTTTTTTTCTAACTTAGAAGATAACAGTTATTCAAATACAGTTTCATTCATGCTGGCAGAATATACGTGGCTCTTGAATCAGAGACAAAGGACATTATTGCCCACAAAAATAATAGTCATTGTACCAGCATTCTCATGCTGGTTCCCCAAGCTCCAATTCCTAGTGCACAGTATGAAGAGGATCTGGTGACAACCTGTACGTGCACTGAGTTGCATTACAGCAGAGAAGACTTGGGTTAAGGGAACCTGAATATTTTATTATAGTCACAAGCATGCTTGCCATTATATATTGAGGGAGATGTTAGTTTATTGTACTGGATGGTAAGCACACCTGCCCTGTTCCCTGAGGGAGACACTACCTCTAACTGCTCGAGGCTTGCAAACCAGCCTTTTGTTTAAGAGGGAGACACTATGTTCCAAGTCTCTTCCCTATACAAATATCCTTCAAATATCCTTTAAAATTTTCTGTAAAATGGCAGGGCCTCTATTCATCAGATATGCAGAATTATATGAAAGACCCATGAAAAAATATCTCCCAATGATTATACATCAAGGTTTTGAGATTTAATGAAGCCTTATGATTTCTGTAGAATTAGGAGGTAATTCAACCATCCATTTAAAAAAAAATAAAATGCCTTGAATTCCTTAGAAGAAAATTTTTAAAAAATTAAAGTTGATGCCAACTTTGACCTTTAAAAAAAGGTCATATGTATCCTTAAAAAATGAAATTCACTCTAGAAAAGCAAATGAATTTCAATGACTAATGTGCATTTTGGACTGTACTGAAACTTAAGATTCATGTGTGGCTTCAAATTCTCCATTGCATTCACTTGGCAAAAAATAGTGTTGCTAAAGCCCTGTAATTTGAGCCATGATAAATTTGATAGACATGTTATAATACATCATAGCATTAAAAATGAATAACAACTAAGGACAAAAATATAAAAATAAATCCCTCAAGAATTGCAAAAATGTCCCAAAATTCAGGTGCATGACAATACGCTTTGAAATGTTTCCAACAATAGCAATGTTATGAGAATCTGCTTTTTTTTGTTCATCTCAGATGGTTGAAATTTTGATTTCCAATGATGTTCAAAATATTTCTAACAGTCATACGGTTGCCATTTGGTTTTATTGAAACTTAGTGCAAAGAGAGATGGTTTAGTAGGATAAACAAAGAAGATACAGAGAGCTATTGATTCGAAACAGATTCTTTTACCAGCTTAGCATGTATTCAGTTTTCATTTGCAAAACAGGGTCAAGGAAGTTAATCCCTCAATAGAAATGTTATTGTGAATAACAAAGTGGATTTTAAGCACCAGGAAAAATATCAAAAATGAAAGTAAAGGTGAATAATAGCAGTCAGAATAGAGATATCTGGATTGCATTTATCTTCTTATTCAGGGACTCTGTCCAATAATATTCTATGTATTTTTTTTTCAAATTACAACTCTCAAGTTACAACAATGGAAAAGTTCATGAGCATTTCACTCCCCTAATATAGAAATGCCCCAACAACATAAAAGTGTAGATAGAGCCTGCTACACTAAGAAAGCATATTAGGAATATAGCCAGTATATTCACTTCCACAAAAGGAAAACAAAAATAAATTTAGAGTAATGTTGTTGTCAGAAATGTCATTACCAGCAGTCTAAGACCCATTCATATTCTCTTTCTCCCTTGATCTACACATATATGTAGAAAGAAAGGAAATATAAATGTCTCTCAGGATGCAGATTCCTACTTTACCACAAAGTCCATCTTTGTGGATAGCTGGCTTGAATTCCAGCTGCTGATTTAACATATGTGTTTGATACAAAACTGAGCCATGAGAAACGATGGTGTGTATCTTTTCAGCTGCCTGGCAGGATGGGAAAGGGTTCAATTTTCTGTATGATGCTACACTCAGTGAACTATGTAGGTTCAGGAACTATGGATGTACAGGAACTATGAATGTTCAATCTAGTGGCATATCCTGACTACCCAGGTGGCTGTGTTGTCTTAACCATCGTAACCAGAATTAAGAATGACCCACTTTCAAGGTATATATATCTGAAATATATATTATATATCATAATATATATATATGATATATAATATGTATCAGTCAGTGCCTTTGCCTTACTTTTCCTATAGTACTCTTACATCTAAATCAAATACTGAGAAGACAGCACTTCCTCCAGGAAGGTTTGTTTAAAGGAGCTTTATTTCTAGAGGACTTCTTAAGAAAACACTAAAACCAGAGGGAAACAGTAAACTCAGATCCTAGAAACCATGGAGAGCATTCAAGCAGGTCATTAGTTTACTTTTCTATAAATGTTCAGGTCAGTTCCTATTTTGGTTACAATTCTATCGTGGAGTCCCAATGGCTGCAAAAACTACTAAGCCTCATTCCTGTGGCTTTCAGCATCACAAGAATTCTTTGAAAGGAATTATTGTCCATATGTCACAGCTGACTATTATTTACTCAAGATACAGTGCAGAATTTCTATCAAACCATACATGTCACTTCAAAAATCAGGTACTGGATGTAAATTCTTAAAAACTCTTTACTCTTAGTATTTCTTGCTAAGCGATTAAGAAATTATTGGTAAAAATACCAAAGCTATTTTTTTATGTTTATCAGGGAAAAATGTTAAAAATCCAGGAAGCCTACTAATTGCTATTTTTCTAAAATCATGTATTAGGGAAGAAATGGAAAAATGCATTTATATATTAAAGTTCAAAAATAATGAATAAATGGCACCTATTTTATTTAAATGAATATATATGTAAATTAAGTTACATAAATGAGGTTATCTGAAAAGAAATTTTAATAAAATGCATTTGAAATGCACAAAATATATTTTGAATAATAAGTCAATGAAAAGCATTATTAAAGGAATAAGATGGGTTACCAGAAAAATAGTAAGAAATCTATTTTCCTATTTGAATATATTGTTGTTGACAGCTAGAGGAAAAATACATTTTTAACCAAAATATATGAAAACTGTTACATTTTTATTTTATCAAATAAGTGCTAAGAAAGAGAAAACAAAATATGCTGGAATTGAACTGCTATAATTTAACAGAAGATAAAGGAATAACCAAAACACAAACACTTTATCATGTTACATTAATTAGTTGACTTTTAAAAAGATTAAAAGTATGGCTAATATTACCATATCATTAAACCTTCAAAAATTTAAATATCTCGATGCACACATAATTACCTATCTCTACCATAATTTATGGAATGACTTATAAGTCTTCAGAATGTTTATTACAAGGTGCTATGAAATGATCACGTGCAATTAATACCTTGTATCCGACTTAGCAAACTCTATATGTCTTAGTTCCTTTCAATTTAGTTCTATGAAAACCACAGCATTTTCAATAAGCCTGGAAAATAAAATAAAGTTGCCTTTCTTAGAGAGGAAACCTCTGAGGTCATAATTAGGGTTACCCTTATGGCACTATGCAGATCATGACTTTATTGCACCTGCTGAACTAACTGCATCTGTGTTAACACCAGAATCCCTTGGTGTTTAGTACTTATACCAAAGTGGGAGGGGAGGGAAGGAAGAAGAGGAGGGAAGGGCAGATGAGAGGAGAGCCATAAAAGATAAGAGAAATACAGTGAGGTGAATATTGGAAACCACAAACACTAAAGATTATGTGCTATCTTAGTAAATGAGTAAGCTGATTCAATCACTATATCAAATACACTCAGTACTTGCCTATAGTGCTTATTATAAGTGCTTATTATAAAATCCAGATAATTTGCCAGATAAGTACATATTATCTTCAATTTCAAAATTGAATTGAATTCAGAATAGTGCAACACTACAGTGATCATGATCTTTAAAGAGGATCAAATTAATTTCATGAATGATGTTTTTGCTAAGAAATTGCCTAAGCAACTCTATTACATGTACCAGGAACACTAATAATAGTTAATATAAATTTTGTACAATGCATTATAGCCTATGCAATAATTTCATTTGTGATTGAGTCTTACAGGAATGCTGTGAGCTGGTTGTTATTACGTCCACACCCTTGATGCGACCAGAACAGGTAAAGTATTTATTAGTCCTTTACTGTTTCTGTGTGTTAACAGGCAAATTCAAATCCATATATGCCACATGACACCAAAAACTTCATCAGAAGCACAGACATTCTGATCTCAACTTCTAGCATAGTACTCAAAATGTTCTAAAATTATGGATGAAAAGGCTTTGAATGAATATTCTGAATCACTGTATTTTCTGATCAAGAAAATGGAAGTAGTGATATCCACCTCATAAAGTTGTCATTAAAATTACATTTACAAAATAGCATTTAAATCATCATAGTACTTGACACAGGAAAGATTCTCAATAATTATACGTATTCATGTCTTCACTTGTTAAACTTCAACAGAAATGGAAAGAGTCTGTTCTTAAAAGTCACAGGTGCATACTGGTAAAATCTCTACTTCTATCCATCCTTAGTTAATATCACATTGAGATCTTTCAAAATAATCTGTTAATGGTAAGCATGGCATTTTAACGTTAATAATTTTTTGTGTGTTCAGTTATGGGTTTTTTTTGCCTTAGACTTACGAAGTATTTTCTTCTTTTAAATAATTTTCACAAAAACTCTTAAACTTGTTTCTCCCAATTGTAAAATATGTAATGTCTCATTTAATGGATAAAATAATAAAGCACTCCAGAAATCAGAATACTTGCATAAGTACAGTTAATGAGTCATTGGGGGTTTCAACATAATATTCCTGACTTCTCTGGACTCCTACACCATTGTTTTTTCCTCTTTACTCCTTTCCAATAGTCCTAACATAAGTATCAACTTGGGACAGTTTAATATTTGACAGAACACACTTTGTTTTTAATGTTCATTTATTTTTGAGAAAGAGACACAGACAGAGCATGAGCAGGGGAGGGGCAGAGAGACAGGGAGACACAGAATGTGAAGCAGATTCCAGGCTCTGAGCTGTCAGCAAAGAGACCGACGTGGGGCTCAAATTCACAAATGATGAGATCATAACCTGTGCCAAAGTCAGGCATTTAACCTACTGAGCCACCCAGGCGTCCCTTGACAGAACGTTTTTGTGGTCCACTTTTACATAGCCAAAAAAATGTTTACTATGAAGGTGCAATGTAACTTATCATCACTATATTTAAAGTGAAATTTTCAAGGATGGAATTTGCCATGTTTGCTAATATGTAATTAGTCAAAGCCTGTGCTTTGTCCTCTTTTATCTATCTTCCTTCACCAGTAGCCAACACTGTTACCAGATTGAGATATTCTTTCCCCATGAATTCAGACTTCACCTCTACATCATTTTAAACATATGCGTCATCTTGTAGGCAGCTGCTACCAATCAATCAGGTTGTCTCCTGAAAATATCTACATATCTATCCATCTACAAATATATATATACATATACATACACACACACACACACACACACACACACACACACACACACAAGCAGGTTAATGTGTGTCTTTAAGCACCTAAGATAAATTTCTTTTAAATGCCAATATGTATACAAAATATATAGGATTTTTCTTGTTTTTCAGACATCCAAAAATAAGACACAAAATAAAATACATTATATCTGTTTTTTTTTATTCAAAAAAAAATTAATGGAGCAGGGGAGGGGCAAAGAGAGAGGGAGACGCAGAATCTGAGCTGTCAGCACACAGCCTGACACAAGGCTCGAACTCACAAACAGTGAGATCATGACCTGAGCCGAAGTAGCACACTTAACCAACAGAGCCACCCAGGCACCCCTAAATTAGATACGTTTTAAATCCTGAAATTCATTTTACTTTATTGATTTAAATGACTATAACTGCCTTTTATGATCTGTGCAAATACTTGGCTATACCTCAAAACAGTGACCCACTTGATTTTACTAACAAAGTTTGCCTTAGAAAAAAATGAATGTACCTTTTGATAAAGGTAAAACCATTGTTGGATTGCTTACCATTCCTCTTTTGTTCAATGCCTCTTACCTAGTCAAGACAATGCCTATTACCTAGTCATTACTCAATCCATATTTAAGAAATCAGAGGAAGGATGGATGGATGGATGGATGGATGGAAGGAAGGAAGGAAGGAAGGAAGAAAGGAAGGAAGATGAAAGGAAAGGAAAACAGAAAAAGAATGGAATGCAAAGAAGGAAGAAGGGATAATTTAATCATGACTCAGAGGCAGAAAAATTTCATATCACCCAAAAGGAATTCAAGAAGAATTAACATATGAAAACAAATTTGTACAAAGAAGTTGACTTGCTGAATGTAAGTATATATGCTACAAAATTGCATTTTGTTAATTATCTTTTGTATACATGTAAATCTTTAGGCATGTTTTACCTTTACCCACTTCTTTATATAAAAATACCACTATCCAAAATTAAATACTTTTTGTTTCTAAAAAGCGATTAGGTTCACAAGTATAGTGTTTACTTAATACAACACTAAACAAAAATGATGACAGAATAATAAATTATGTAATTACTAAGATAATTTAGTTGATTGATACTTACCAGGATATCTTTTCCAGCCCATTTGCATTCATCCCTTCTGGTAAAAGATACTGGCCATACAATCTAAGGGCAGAGAAAAAACATAATTTTACGCCAATTAAGTTCTCTAAGTGATCCAACATTATAGCCTGTTAGACTAAGGTGGGGCAACTTAAAGAAAGTTCCACAAAGCATTATGTGATAGGAAGGTTTCAGCTTAAACTCTGCAGTAGCATCTATTAATTGGTATGAATGTAAATCATTCAATCTCTGCCTACCCATTAGACTTTGCTGTTTATGAAAGTTGAGCAACACAGAATTTATGTAGTCAGTAGATTTAAGCAGCGTGCAGAGAAGAGAACTGTCAGGTTGGGAGAGGAAGATCATTTTGAGAACATGTGAAAATCTCGTGAAGGGGGAGATAGAAATAAACATAAAAAAGTGTCTAACATTTTTCTAAAAGAATCTGTCTTTATTATAAAATAGTCATTTTGAATTTAAACATGAGGTGCTCTGGGTCCTTTTCCCTAATTCAAATTTCAGCATGACACTCTAGAATGAGCAATTGACAGGGTTAAGAAAACCTCATTTTAGAAAGGAATTTTTTTTTTTTTTTTTTTTGGTGGGGGGAAGCACAGTAAGTAAGTAAGAGTAGCATTATATACTTTCTGGAGATAAAGAAGGAAATGAATTTCCAAATAGATAGCTCTAAAAACTTTGCCACTGTGGGAAAAACTTAAACTAATTGAAAAACAATTGTTTTCATCCCTAATATTTCCCCTTCATTCTTTGACAACATTTATGCTAAATTCCAAAGGTTTCTATACTGTATAATTACAATGACAGTGGTAAGCAGGCCAAGATATTATTGGTGGTTTAGGGGATGGTGGATGTATTTTTCTTTATAATATTAATACAAACATCCTTATCTAAATTTTAATATAAAATTGTTCAGTTCCTCAGGGCAATTCGAATGAGTCCTATCTGTATTGGGGCAACACAATTGAATTTTTTTCTTTAATTCATCTTTCTCATCTGGTAACAGTTAATTGCAGGAAAAAAAAATGTCATACGTAAAAAAAAAAAAAAAAATCCAGACATGGTGCAGTCATTCATGTCTGTGTTAGTCTCAAAATGACTGATCATCTTTTTTGGGATCCTCAAGATAATTCAGTATAAATGGTCATAAACAAGCCTCAAGATAATTCAGTATAAATGGTTATAAACAAGCCTCAAGATAATTCAGTATAAATGGTCATAAACAAGCCCCTAGATAATTCAGTATGAATGGTCATAAACTTGTGCAAGGGCTATGATATTCAATCTAGGGAATCAAAAAACAAAATATAACACATTCATAAGCAAGAATTTAGGACATATCGAAATAACCTATGATGGCATAACAAATGCATTTCAGCTCTGTGTCACAATTATAAAAGCCCTAGAAATTTTTGGTTATACATTCATTTTTACCATCTGAAGCTTTTAATTTATGTATTCTTTTTCATGTGCTTTTCTTTTCATGTTTATCTGTATATGTAAATTAGAACTGTCATTTGATTTGTTCCACAAGGATCTGACAAAGTAATCTCATAATAAAAAAAAAATCTAAGCACAATAAATGCACGTCCTTAAAATTCACATTACCCTGACTTCTGAATTACTAGAGCGGGTGCTGGGTAGTCTGTTCCATACATTCCACAGCTCTGTCTTCACTGTGGCTATGGAAAGCCCAAGCGATCTATTCTTATTTAAAGTTTATACCGGTAGATAAAATATAAATTTCATTTAAAACACGACAATAATATAGAGTATAGGGCTAAGATTTACTGACTTTCACATTAAGCTTGCCAGTTACATTTCACAAAACTCACAGATTATTAAAACATGATTTTTAACTGAAAAAGGCAAGTCATTTTGTCATACTTTCCTAGCTCTTGACTGCTGGTGGTGAGATAGCATGGGTCTCATTTTGTCATTTTTCTCTTATGTCAAATGTTGATAAAAAATAATGTTGATAACATTTATGCTCAATTCTCTCATACTTAGAGGAGTGTGTACTCTCAACTTTCTAGAGTTCCCAGAGTTAAATAAATAAGTACAGCTTAAAAATCTGGCATGAATAAAATAAATTTTGGTATATAATATGCTATTCTGGAAAGCAACTTATGGGCATAACTATAAGTCAGTGAAATAAATATATATATTTACTTTATATAAAAAATATAAACATATTTAATTGTCATTTCCAACAGTATCCTCTTCCATAAAGAAAAATTCCTGACTATTTGGTTATATTTGTTTACCTGTAGATATTTTTGTCTTCTTTGTTCAAAAAGTCTCAGTTAACAATGCCTAAATTTCTTATGCTCATATTCAAAGTGTTTCATGATGTGTATTACACTTTCCTTTCTTCATGCTTCTATAGTTCTATTCATGACAGCCCCTCTCACTCATAATTTTATAAATAAGCATTTGTGCCTTAAAGAAACAGCATGCTTTTATGAAGGTCTAGAATCTTTTCATAGTTCTTCCAAATCTGAGAATGTGTTATCTCTAATAAGGATTGGCCTAATATATACCTTTATGCTCATAATCTTATCTTTAATATTATGTTGTAAGTCCCTCAAGAATTATTTATGATATCCTATAGTGATCTTTATAAAGTTTATTACAAGAGTAGATGCTTCAGAAAATGCTAAATAACATCATACAGAGATTGTAAAGAACATTAATAGACAAATGCATGTGAATTCTTAAGTAAACTAGATATACTCCTATGGACAGTGTGGTATAATTAAATAATATGTTTGGAATGAATGTTTTAGACTTAGAAATATGTCTTCCATTAGAATAATGATTTTAAATGCAAGAGCAGGAGCTATAACAACACTATGAAACTGGGCAAGTCACCTAACTTGAATTAATTCATTACTTCAGTATCTATTTATTGTAAGTCTAGTTGGTAGAAGATACTGTGATTATATCAAGGGCATACAAATGGCTCTGGGATTTTCCTCATCTATAAAACAGCAGGTTGTCTCATACAATAATTAAGCCTTTTCAATTTTAGAACAAACTGAGTATATAAACTAAGAATCTTTATTATTTCATTATTCAGAGAAAAATGCCAAATACATTAAATACATATTCTGAGGTGTGATGTTACTCATATATTGTTTATGGATAAAAAATATATGTATATATATTTATGATATATATATATGAGTTTTACAAAATGATAAAACTATTATGAACACTGAAAACTTGAACTTATATAATCCCTACTATTAAAATACCAAATATTTCTGGGGCGCCTGGGTGGCGCAGTCGGTTAAGCGTCCGACTTCAGCCAGGTCACGATCTCGCGGTCCGTGAGTTCGAGCCCCGCGTCAGGCTCTGGGCTGATGGCTCAGAGCCTGGAGCCTGTTTCCGATTCTGTGTCTCCCTCTGTCTCTGCCCCTCCCCCGTTCATGCTCTGTCTCTCTCTGTCCCAAAAATAAATAAACGTTGAAAAAAAAAATTAAAAAAAAATACCAAATATTTCTTAAACTTAGATTTTTCACTCATTATATCAAAAGGATGACTTATTTTCACTAAACAAAACAAAGCTGCTTATTTTATGACCTTTAGAAAAGACTCCAAGGTAAATATTTTTGTTATTTCAGAAACACAAACGGATAACTAGTTTTCTTAGACAACAGATAACCTTAGGAATACTGCAATCATCTGAGAAGTCTTAGAAATCAAATAGATTGAAAAAATCAGAAAAAGAAATATCAAAGGTGACATTTAAATGCCGTATATTAATCTCTAAGTATATCGCTGCTGTTTTGAATGATATACATAATGAATCAAATCTTTATGTACAGTCAGAATTTCAGAGTTTGGGTAGTAGGAAAAGTAAAAGTCTTAGGTCCAGTGGTATAGTCTATTAGAGATATGAATTAGCTTTGAATTTAATCTTCATTTGATCTTCAAAGCAATATTCTCCAACCAGGACAAAAGCTTTTAATACAATTCATTACTTTTCAAAACTTATTGTCCAATATGTTAAAGTTTATCATAAGTTTAGGAAACACCACTTTCTAAAGTCCTATAAGAAGGAAAATTAACATACATAAAAACTGATGTATATGTACTCTAAAAAAATATGTTATACTAGTACTCCTACAAAAGCCGCTACATAAAAGATTTTTGTTCCTCAGAGAATTATGACTGGAAATACTATGAAAAAATAATTGACTTTGAGTGCAGCATATGGACTCAGTAGCATAATTTGCACTGATTTTTCAATCCATGTTTATTTTCCAAACTGTATAGCTTATTAATTAAAGAAGCCAAAAACATGGTAAAGAGTAAGGACAAAACTGATAGACTGCAAGTGTCTAAATGACCACATTTGTAAAGATCTGACACTGAAAACTGATCTTCTAGATGAGGGTTTGGCAAACTTTTTGTTTGAAAGGCCAGATAGTAAATATTTTAGGCTCTGTGAGCCAGATGATCTCTATCACAACTATTCAATTCTGCCATTGTTGAATGAAAGCAAACATAGACAATATGTAAATGTATGAGTGTCTGTGTTCCAATAACCATTATTTACAAAAACAGGTGACACACCAGATTAGGCATGTGTAAAATGACTGATGAACTCTGCATTTGCTGACAATATAGCGATATATACATACACATACATATACACACACACGGTAAATGACATCAATTATGATATATAAATATAATGGTTCAGATGTTTAGTTTTACACAGGAAAAATGATAGAACTATGGAAGGATAAGCTTAAGTCAGTATTTCTTAAAATGATCATTTAACATACTATGGTTTTGTCCTTGATGATTTTTATGGTTTACTGCATCCATTGATTTGTGATAATCAAATCAATGCATTATTTTTATTTGCATCTGAAAAAATAAAATTATTAATTTAAACAGTTTTTTTTTCAGTTGTAACACTATCAAACAGCTAGAGAATTCACTGTTAAATAGCTTGAGATGTTTTAAATAAACTACAGTGTATACATTAGAATAAAGATACCTTTTGAAAATCCTTGATATTAACCAGGTTGAATGAAAATATGTGATCCTTCGCTCCAACATACAGCCTACTCCGTTCCTCATCCAAAAGGAAGGTATGATAACTGGAGCTGTTGGCCAAGCCATTGAAAGTGATCACATTGTTGGATTCCAACATTTCTGCAAGGTAACAAAGCAAGACATTGGGTGTTAATGTGAGGTCCTACATGAGCATGGACTATTGGTACATGGCAATCTACGGCCTGCTGTAGCTACAAATCAGTGGTTGTTCTTAATGGTACTAAGAAATATACAGGAGCCATTTTTGTTTGTTTGTTTGTTTACATTTCATGGAAATGGAAGTCATATTCATTAGCTTGCTGATTTCATAACAATACCATATACTTCTTCAGAAGAAAGGAACAGAAATACCTCCTCTGCACAACTGATCCAATGAAATCTCTGTGCATGTAATGATAAAATGAAATGCTCAGTATTGTATATAAAATGTCTTTAATTTTACAAAGGTTTTTTTAAATGGTTTCATTTGTTCCAAATCATTATCTAAAAGGAAAAGCGAAGCAGGCCAACAGAGCAGAGGCAGTATGAGGGAAACACTGTTGAACCTCCTAGGTTGTTTGAGGCTTCTTTTTACTAAGGAATTTTTACATGTCTTTTTGACCATCTAAATCTTTTGTAATATTTTGTGACTGACATATATACAGAAGCCAAGTTACGTTTTCATAAAAACGTAAGTTATATGAATTTTACTGACTTCAATTTTTCAGTTTATTATCATTCTTCTATTTGCTTTTGCTAAGGGGCAAATCCTGACTTTTAGACCTATACCTAAGTGAAGAAATATTTTCAAATAAAAACATTAATTGTAAGTCCACCTTTGCATTACAAAGGCAATTGTTGATAATCAACAAAGAGGTTTTTTTTTTGTTTGTTTTTTGTTTTTTTTACACATCAGCCTCAGTCAAAATTATCTACATATACCACCACAATCCCCTCCCATGGGATGGAAACGCTGAAGATTCTCCAAAACTGTGTACTGAATCGATTATTCAGATTTGTCCAGGGCACACATAGTTGAACCCTTTCATCAACACCCACAAAATGCAGAATGTGTTTTCCAAGGAGAGAAAGCAGCAATATAGACCCTTCCTCTATCCCAGTCCTGTCCCCCATACATTAGCTTTACGGTAAGTTTCCTTGCTGTATATATTTCTCCTACCGCCTTCTCCATATAACCAAAAATATTATTTCAGTGGGGGATAAAGTTCAAACTCCTTAATTTAGCATTAAAGACCATCTGAGTTTACACCCCAACCCAGTACTCCTCCCTCACGTCCTCTACCCTGCAGGAAAATGTATCTGCAGTTGTCCACTTTTTAGCCTTTGCTGCCGTCGTTCTTGACATCTACAACTATATACCACCTTGACAAGGGTATCCATTCTTTTTTTTTTAATGTTTATCTATTTTTGATAGAGCACAAGCAGGGGAGGGGCAGAGAGAGAGGGAGACACAGCGAAGCAGACACTACTCTCTGAGCCGTCAGCACAGAGGCCAACATGGGGCTTGAACCCACAATCCGTGAGATCATGACTTGAGCCGAAAGCAGACACTTAACCAAATGAGTCACCCAGGCACCACAAAGAGTATCCATCCATAAGAGCTAGTTCAAGTGCAAGCCCCAAGAAATTCTTATAATTTCTTTGTAAATTACTCCTATAACTTGTATCACACTGTTACATTAACTATATGTAAATGACTTATCTACCAGAATTAACATCCCCTCAAGTCAGGAAATCTATAATTAATAGCTCACTATCCACAACTCACATGGTTTCTTTTCCACATTACCAGGTCTTTAAATATTAAATCGAATGTATATTTTTTCTATGGATTTATCTATCCATCCATCTACTACACAAAATTATAAGAATTGTTAAAATTATTAAAATGTGATTTTCTAATTAATTCATTAAAAAACAGTATAATACTGGGCTAGCCTTTTCCCACCCTCCACACCCATTAAAAAAAATAATAATAAAGGAAGAAAGGAAAGAAAAGGAAGGCAGGAAGGGAGGAAGGAAGGAGGGAGGGAAGGAAGGAATCAATTTGAGAATTTCATTCACATGAGTGACGTCTGAAATAAATGAGAGCTATTAGTTTCCAGAGAGAAAAAAACCATAATTCACTACATGGTATCTGAATTTAAATGTCATCCTGTCACCACTTTCCGAATTATTGCAAATACTCAATGCTACAGAGAATGAATATAAGACTGAAATTTCCGGCATCCTGAGCTGTGTGAGGACGGCTACTGTAAAAGGCAAGGGTACATTACTGGACATGTTCAATGACTGACTTAATGGTTGTTCAAAGAGATAATAATTATCAAATAGAGAACGTGCCCTTCAGTATTCCTTCCAATTATAAAATCTATAATAATCCCCCCCCCCAATACAAGAGAAACAAAACTACAGGGAGCTAGACAAACTGAAAAGTCAGGTAAGTCTAAGCCAAGACAATTACATAAATATTAACCAATAGGAGGGTCCTTCAAGAGACACAAAGGTGAATTTTAATTGGAAACACACAGAACTATATAAGGGAGGTCTAAGCATCAAGTGGAAAAAGTTATGGGAAGACAACTACTATACCTAGAGAACGCAGAGTCATCCAGTTACAGGTAAGAACACAAGTATCATCATAGTACTTACTAGCTGTGCAAACTAGGATGAATTCCTTATGCTACCTGGACCTCAGATTTTGGAAGATGGGGTTAATAATATATCTTCTAAGAGCTATTGTGAAGGTGAAATTAGGTAATTCATGTTAAATACTTAGAACAATAATTTGCATAGTAAAGCACACAATCACCTATGTGTATAAGTAGAGGTGAAATAGTAGTATGGTCAATCTTTTTGACCAGAAGTAGGAAATTAAGGTCCAGATGTAGCAGACTGAAAAAAATACTTTTCTACCTATCTTACCAAATATGCTAACTCATTAGCATTATCATTTTGTAAAGGGATAAAGAAAACCAATATACTTTCGATTTACATTAGTATGAAATATAAAGGTCCTTTTAAAAACAGTGAAATATTTTTTTGGTTTGCCAATTTCTATAACCTAAATTTTAAATAATAAATGTAGTGCCTATCTATATTATAATTCCAAACAATGAAAATATTCACCCAATTAAAAAATACATTACAGGTTGAATTTTGTAAATTCGTTCAGGGAGAATGATTGGTTACTCAGTACAGACAACTTAGAGAAAAGTCTTTAGTGGTTTATGTATGACATCACTACAGAAACAAACTACACTTTAAAAATATGTTAGTGCTAGATCATTTCATTAAACAAAGAGACAATATTTTCCTGGAGTATGGGTTAGCAGCTGTGTTTTCCATCACTTTCAAATATACTTGATTTTGCCTAATCATTCCTTTTTGCTCCAATTTCTTTAGATGTTCCTCTCTATCAAGGACTTTTTATATTTCATTACAACCAAGAAAAGAGTCTTTTTGAGACTCTCATGACACTGAGTCACAGCAAATTCTAGATTGCTTAGATTATCTCAACACTTTCCAGGGAAAAAAATACCTAGGTTAAAATCAGAGACGTTTTCTCTACATCTAGATAGATCTCATATTCTTTAATATTCTGTTTTCCTTTTTTAAATTTGTTGTTTTTTTCCCTATATGTAGATACATTCAGCTATACCTGATATTAAATAACTTCAACTTTGACTCTACTCCTTCAGAATTTTAGGACTTTCTTTTCAGCTTCTATTTTATAATTCTTAGTGTGACATAAATTAGAATTGGAACTAAAATAAGTATTCAAAAATGTGAAATGTTTAATATTCAACTACCTTTTCATATCTTGCCTATGTTCACATCCAGGAAAATAGCAACAAACATTAGAGAACAATCTAAATTTCTACAGAATCAATTTGACTATAATGAATCTGGTAGACCAAAGCATGTAAAGACACTAATTCTTTCTGGTGTAATTCAGCTTTTTCCTGGTTGAGACATTGCTTCAACCTCTACACGTTGTGTCAACCATAAAGAGAAGTCAATGTACAATTGTAATCAAAAGTGCCATTTCAAACAAGCACTCTTTAATGAACTTTTTATTCTGAAATACGAAAAGTGATTAAATAAGCATTCTATTTATTTCAGCTTCCAAAAATGACTTAGCGTCTACAATTTGTTTAATGACAAAATGGAAGCTATACCAATCAAAGAGTAAATAGTTTTTGCTCAATAGTGCTAACTATTATCACCATTATAAGATAATGGAGACAGTAAGCATTAAGTGTATATAGATGTTCTGGATGGGAATCATTTCATATGATTTCAAGCAGCAGAGTGTTCAATTACAAATAGATTACATTCTCTTGTGATATAATTCCATAAAACAGTCTTATGAAATTCAGGACACATATATATAAAGTCCATATATCTATTTTTAATGTAATAACATGAGCAAAAGAAGAAATGAAACTATAATTGATGTATTTTAATTAGAGGAGCCCACCAACTAATTATGGGAGAAGAACCATGATCTTTTCTAATGCATCTTTATTTCTTTGAAAGTTTATTTATTTTTGAGAGAGAGCACACAAGTGACTGGGGAGGGGCAGAGAGAGGGAGGCAGGTAATCCTAGGCAGGCTTGGGGCTGTCAGTGCAGAGCCCAACACAGGGCTCCATCTCACAAACTGTGAGATCATGACCTGAAATCAAGAGTCAGTCAGTCAACTTACTGAGCCACACACAGGCGGCCCTCATGTCAATTCTAATTTTCATTCTACTTATTTATTTATAAATTTTGAGATCTGCCTTTTTTCCTGAATTCATCATAATCTATGTAGCTTTATTTGAATAGAGAAAAAAAGACATTGTTAGTAATTATTATCAGTAGATTAAGATACTGAAAAATTATTTTACGAGCTGATGTTCTTCTCATGTTTATTTTAATGTATGAAACGAAAAAAATGATGGGAAAATTTATATCAAAATCATACATGACTACTGACCTCTACATAATAAAGCTGGATAGTTCCTGTGGTGTTCTGATTATCGTTAGGACAAAAATAGATTTCTACAGATTATTGTATTGCAATAACCAGGTCAGATTCTCAAAAGGCAATGAAATGAATACAAATTTCTAGAATGTAAGACCGCCCAGAACTAGACATTTTTATAATAGGATGAAGAACTGTCTGACCTTCAAAATCAAACAATAGCCACTCTGTTCTTTATATTTCTGACTTCCATTATTGTTTCTCATTCTCTTGCTCTTCCTTCCTCTTTTTCTCTCTTCTTTCCTTACCCCTTCCTCTAAGTTTTATAGCATGAAAGGTAATAGGATGCCATCAGTTACTGGATTCAAATTAATTGCCTGTATTCATTCATGGCTTTAGCCTCATGTCCTTTTTCTATGACTTGAACTTTGTCCTTTCACAGAACAAAGATCCCATTTAAAGTAGTCAAAGGCTGGAACTATAGGAAGCCAAATATTTTGACTAAATGATGACTATATCCAGATATTTGTAAATACTGGAAGGTTCACTGAGGTCCAAAGTTTTAGATGCTGTATTTCAGTGCTTCCTAGATTATTTTTTAAATTTCAAAAACTAAATTATTTCTAAAGCAAAATAGGAGCTAAAATGAAAGTTGGCAACTTTTTGTTGCATTATAAAAATAACAGAAACAAGTACTATTGACAGTCATATCATTTCATACAAAAAAGAGGCATTTTATTTAATAAAAAGAGCAAGAAGAAGCACACAAAAAGGATAATCCTTGGATATGGATAAATTTATATTGTAGAAAAATTCACCTTATTTTTACTACTTTATTTCACCAAGGACTTATTTTTAAAGACTATTACACAGAAGAGAAGTACCTTTCCACAGACATGTTTGGCAACTGCTTCTCTAAGATAAATTGTGTGAATGGTGAACTCTACTCACAGCATTTCTAGCCAGTGTATTTTGTCATTACATAGATATAGCTAATGTTAGTGGGTATCTACACGCTTTTATTTATTTGGTGATGCTGAGTATATGCTCTCAGTTCACAAAGTTTGGTATGTATTGTTCAAATATACTTAGAAAAATCTATCTTCTAATTTCATTACTAGTAAATACTTGAAATGTGCATCCAATTTTTACATCCTGGTCCGATGGTAACTTTTACATTAACTACTTTCTCCAGTCTATGCCAGACGCCACAACACTCTGTAAAACACAACTCCCCCCACCTCTGCCTAGAACATTTCTCCAAGTTCTTCCAACTTATTTATTTATATTTGCCAAGGGTCTGATCTCTAACGTCTCCTAACACATTGAATTTATGGCAGGACTCTCCCTTCTCTTCTCAGGTGCTTCTTATTTGTAGTTGACTTGGAGAGACTCCCTAATCAAAGTACAAGGTGCCCACATTTGAGTTTTAGACAAGCAAAGGTCCGTTACCAGCGCAAACCCAGTTTCTAAGCTTCTGGATGCCACACAATGAACTATATTGTCAGTGAGAGACAATGTATTTTTCCTCAAATATGCTTGTAAAACTCAAGAGCAGGCCTATCTGTGATATTAATCTGTTTTTCACTTTTTACAATGTGAAACATATGTATGGAGAGTTACTTCCTACAGACTAATCTAATTCAACAAGCACATACCCAGTCTTTACTGTGTATAATACACAGGCATTGGCTAAGAAGTATGTGGAATATAAAGAGTAATAAAATCTTGATGGAAAGACAAATGCCCTCAAAGAAGCAAAAACTAAATGAACAGCATGAAGAATAATAAGAGCTAAGAAAGTTAACAGGAGGGAGAAATTAATGCCTCATGGAAAAGTGGATACTCATTGGGGAAAGAGCTTGGCGATTAATCCTGGCCTTAAAAAAATGTGTAACATATGACTTTGACCAGCAGGATGAGGTGTGGCAGAGCATTCCATGCACAGGACATGATAATGATCAGGAGACAGAAATAAGGTAAAATATAAGGTACAGTTTTAATTGCCTACTATTGCCAAAAACTGCTAAATGACTTATAGGTATATTCATTAAAAGTTTCATAACAAGACTATGAGGTGACAGTTCTCAGTCTCATTTTTTCTCAGACAGATATTGGAAATATCCTAGGTCACAGAGACTATGTGGTAGAAAGTCAAGATATCCACTCCCATCTGACACCTGGGGCCGGTTCTTTTGGTCTTACCCTATTCTATCTCTAAGAAGGGAGAATCTTTGAGAATGCTAAGAACAGATTATTGAGAAAAAAAATGTAAGTTCGGTTATTTCTTACTATTACATATCTCACCTTAGTTGGTAGTCTCTTAAATCTTTATCTTATTTTCTCTGTACTTGATCTTTTTTTACACAGTAATAACTCCATGGGTGATCTTTTCTACAGGTATTTCTTGGTCACTAGCAGGATTTTGACATGTCTTAAATGTCTATCTTCCAAGACAGATTTCCCTCTGAAGACCAAACAAGGGCTTACCAAATACTTCTATGTAGATATTGTACAAACATGTCAGAGTTTGCAGGACTTGAACAGAACTCACTCCCTTTTCTTCATTCCATTACTGACATCATCACCTTTCTGTATGTTTAAAACTAGATGCAGGTATCACTCAATCATGTAACCCAGAGCCTCTTCATCATCCATCGGTCCAATCCATCACTCCACTTTGTTAAATGCTACAATAATTTCTTGTGTATTTTCCTTTGCTTACATCCTCATTGTCAGTGTCATAATTCATTTCCTCATAATTTCTTCCTTTGATTCTTATAATTATATTCTAACAGAACTTCCTCCGTAGGTTTACACTAACAAACCATGCTAGTGCTACCTCCAGAATAATTTTCTACAAAACAAGCTGAGAAAAGGGCACTTTTACTCTATCACTTTCCTTTGAATCTCACATGGAAAAAAAGAAAAGAATAAGAAAACAGAGAAGAATATCGGTCTTAAATGAAGAGAGGAAGTAACCCCAAAGAAATATCAAACCACAAATTAGTAAGAAAACATGTCCAATATAGCAAAAGCATGAAATGTTTCGAGACGGAATGCTGAAATCTGGCACATACCTTCATATACTCCAGGTAGGATCGAATTAGTAATCAAAAGGTTAACAAATCATAAAAGTTGTTTCCTCAAATTCTTAATTACAGAAACAAACTCTAGGAATCCATAAGGCTATTATAGGAAAATGTCCATAAAAAGTGAAATTATACCTAAAGTACAAAGGTGGCATTACCACCACCACCACCACCACCATCATCACAAGTAACACTTGAATGCAAGATACTGTTCTAACCACATACATACAGAGGATTATTATATATAAAGTGATCACAGTGCTATATGAGTCTAATTATCTGTAGAAGAAATGGCTAACCATCTACTTAATTAATTATTGAATTTGAGATCTAAAAAAACCTTTAGACTATAAAGTCTGATTACTTTCATTTACAAAAAAGCATAAATGACTTTACAATGAATAGTTGCAGAGGCCAGGTTTATATTAAATTCTCCTGGCTCTTAGTTTAATGTTCTTTCTAAATAAATCTCTAGAAAACTCAAGACTTTAATTTTTCTCCTAATTTTTTTCTGCCTGATCTTTGGTAAGTTTTTGTACAAGTATCTGCTCAAAAAATAAAAGCTGCTAACGATTTATGAGGAAAAAAAATCTAATATAAGATACTAATTTTTACTTCTTCCTGGAAAAAATGAATTTAAATATCATTATTACATAAAGCAACTAAATGTTTTAATGTGACTAAAAGTGATTAATAAAACCCTGTATTACAATTGATCACTTATTTCTGTGCAAGATGATTAGTCAGTAAAAGTCTCCAATTAAAGTATAGATCTTTCTTTTATAATAATTCACACTGGTTTAATTTAGTGCATTGGGTGATAGGCTAGTAATCCAGAGATCGAAACTCTGTTTTTGATTCTGTCTTTAGGTCTTAATTATTTATGAGGCTCCTCTACAGGCAGGTTTCTATTACCAGTAAATGTTCATTAAATGCCTATGAGTAGCAAGAATTGTATTATCATTAGCAAAGTTAAAGAAAACAAAAAAGAAGCCTATCTAAAGAACACACCCGAAAGTCTGATTTGTCAGGCAGTTCTGGTCAATCATTTACACATGCCATAGCATATATTTCAGTGTGGTCTTGAAATAGCTGTCATATTCCAAATGGCTATCAGAAAGCAAATGTTTTCTAATATTTATACACTATATACTTTAATTTTCCAGTAACAAAAATGTGGACAACATTCACATATGGAGAATTAAATAGCTATAAACCACTTATTACATGTTATCTTTTATATATACCCACTGTAAGAATTTTTAAAAAACTGCTTAAGAATTTCTCTGAATTTTTCTAATGTTGAGAAAATGAGCTTTTACTTAAGAAAGAAAATGAGTATTTCATCCGTATTTTTCCATCATTTCCACTCCATGATATGCTTATGGGAGGAAAGAAACCTTCCTTATTCACTGACAAGAACTGATACATTGAAGTGTGACCATTCCAGAGAACATATTTACTTCAGTGTTCATGAGTGTCCCTTTTTGACTGAGGTAAGAATCTATTTCTCAGAGTTGGAAGAGAGAGAAGGTCACAAGGAAGTCCAGGAGATCATATGGACACTCTCAAGGATCAATCCAGTAACCAAATCAGAGGAGCATGTCTGTGTGTCTGGGGATAGGAATTACCTAAAACTTAGATTCTGTGGACAAAAGATATTTACTACATGTTTATCAAATGAATGAGTAGATGAATTTCTGATTAGGTGGATAAAATGAACGTGTTTATGAGTGTACAACAGGGTATGTGGGTTAGATTACCCATATCTTATCCTGCTCCCCTTATTCCTCTAGTCTTTTCATTCTCTAAATTGCATGGTGTCTGGGTGTCACAAACAAACGCAATTTGAGTTTGTCAGTTAAAGTAGAAGTTGGTTCACCTGAGAGCTTATTTTATTGTCTTTTGAGGGGGATATGGGGAATAGGGAGAGCATTCATATGGCATACCTAGGCATGTCCCACTGCTTTAACCAGAATAGATACATTTTGATTATGAAGGCTTCTGGCTTGCCCATAAAAGGATTCTGTTTGAATCAGATTTCCTGCAGAGGGGTGGAAGAGAGATGGAAGAGGAGGGTGTTTGTTGAAAACTAATGAACTCAAAAGATCTCTAGATGAAACCATACAGTATGTTCTGAGTCTATTCTGATCTTAGTGACAATAATAATCCTATTAATGATGACACATTATGTTTCCCCTAATAATGTGTTTAATTTTGGAGTGGGCACATTTCAGAAATTATTAATCAAAAGAAGTCAGATGCTTTAATGAAGTAGGTTTATAAGATTTCACTGGCATTCTATAATTTTTCTATATACATAAATAAAAGGGGGGATTTTTTTTTTTTATATATGAAGTTTATTGACAAATTGGTTTCCATACAACACCCAGTGCTCATCCCAAAAGGTGCCCTCCTCAATACCCATCACCCACCCGCCCCTCCCTCCCACCCCCCATCAACCCTCAGTTTGTTCTCAGTTTTTAACAGTCTCTTATGCTTTGGCTCTCTCCCACTCTAACGTCCTAATAAAAGGGGGGATTGATTATTACATAGATAATTAGGGCAAATTAAGTTTTCCTATATTCTACACTGCCCAAATATTTTCTTTTTTTACAAAAATTATCTCACGGTATTAGTTCTAAAATGTACTTTGTACAGAAAGAAATAATAATTTAAAAATTTTATCTTATATAGAAAATGAGACAAGTTAAATTTTATTGTCTAAACACATTCTGCTATAAGTGTATTCTAAGACTGGGTCATGTTTTGGAATATGTGGAGATTACAATTAAAAATAATGTGAGCCAGGATTGATTTAAGAGCCCTGAGGACAATTCAGTGATTCCCTAGAATGAAACTAAGAATCCAGCATGTTTATTGAAAATCCTTGCTTTCCCAGGGCTCATTAAAATCAAGCATATCTCTGGGCTGAACAGGAGGACAACAGACATTCAACATTCCCGGGACCAATGCAGGGCACACAGACATTTATCCCCCCAAGAACAAAAGTCTAATTCAGAACCCGATTTATCTCTTTTAGAATGGGCAAAAAAAAAAGCAGCATAAGTCAATTTCTTATTAAACTTGCTTCTTCTACACTTCATCAAAAACATTACCATTTCCCTTTCATAAAACAACAAAAACCAAACCAAAACACTAATAAAAATTTTAAAATGAATGATAAATAATAAACGTTGTTTAAAGTGACATATGATCTCCTTTTAATCCCTGCCTTAACACACATTCAAAATGAGACTCCTCCATTAGTTTGAATACAGAGAATAATGGGAAAATTTGCCTCAAGACACAGGGAGAGAAAGTGTTATTAGTGCTATTAAGTTCTAATGAAACCCTCACAGCAGTTCTATGTGAGCATGAAAGAGTCACATAACATTATCTAAGGTCCCCAATTTCTGAATTCTTACCTTTTCCTGTTACTGGTTTCTTTTGCATGTAAATAGTTAAAAGATTATCTCTGCCAATCATTTCTTTATAATATTACTATTACTAAGTTTTGGATTAAATAATTGACAATTATTTTCTATCTTTAAAATTAGAATATTTCTTCAAATACAGGTATTTATTTTAATTTCTCTTCAAATCAATAAATTGTTATAAAAATAGGAACCTATGTACTCCCACCTCAGAAAACTTGCTTTAGAAGCCAAGGTCTCATTTTTTGCTGTGTTCCAAAGTGGCAAAACATTTTTCATAACATTTCCAAGATTTTAAATATTTCTTTTAATTTTTTATTTCCTTGTAAGGCAATTATCTAAAACAGGCATTTGTTTCTTGTTAGGCTAAATGCCACTCCTGGTAAGACTCAAAAAGTGGTAAAAACCAGAATTACAAAATCAAGGAAAAAATTTCTAGTTTTCTCAAGTATAACTGTTGTTTTATCATTTCTAAGTACTCAAAGGGAAGAAATTCCACTTTAAAAACTCAAGAAAGTAGTTTAAAAGTTCATAGCTGAGTTTGTTTGATGAACTTAATGACTTCCACCTCATTTAGGAAATCAGAATCTAAAAAATGTTACACTCAACTCTCTTGATAGGCTCTGGAGTTTATCAGCCCTGCTTTGCCACTTCATTAGCTGTCAAGAACCAGTAAGTGATATTGCTATGAAAGTCTTGATTCAGGTAGTTGAGAATGCTCTTATTGCAAAAGTACCAATTATCAACAGAAGCGAAATCAAAAGACGGTCTATCAGGAAAGACACATCATCCACATACATACAGTTGGTTATCATCTTTGTAGACATCAAAGAAAAGGAGAGCTTTTGAACTATCAGTAGTTGATTTGTAACATTCAGAAAAAATACACACATTGATTTAATATACACTGCAGCAGAGTTATCACTGACCTTGGAACTCTTACCTTATAATCATGTGAGGGCAACAAAATAGGAATACAAATGCATATTTTCTTACTGAAGGATAAATGCATAAAAGATAAAAATATGCACTTTTTAATTTCTATGCCTAAATGGATGCTTATACTTGGTCTTACACTATTTCTGTGGCCAATCTTTTACTAAATATATTTGTGTTTTGTTAAGTAAGCAATTCCACAATAAGCTTTCCCTTTAATGCACATATACTATTTGGGGTTCAAAATACTACCTTAGTGAAATTTAATTTTAATTATAGAGAATTTTATTTCCTCCCTACCTTCTACAGTTGATAAACTGGAAAAGCATAAACAATCTTGAATATTCCAAACAAAAGTTAGAACATATTTTCTGTGACATTTACATGCCATTAGTTATACATCAAGAACTGTTGAAGCTATCTCTTTGCCCAATGAAAGCAAACATACATATTAATGAATGAAGGATCCTATACTGGTGTGTTCCATAAAACACTAATTTCCTCTGATGCTCCATGGAATAAAGTATTCCATGAGAAGCTGGAATGTGGGAGAATACTGCATATATTATATTATACTTCAAATTAAGACCTTAAAAGACTTTTGGAGGTCTAGCTGTGGGTAAATTTACATAAGGAAACTACTAAACCTGTTTCCCAACCTTGTATGATATATTTTTTTTTAATGTAAAAGCACTCCTACTTTCAAGAAATATTCAGGGAGATACTACCATATTAATAGAAGACTCTGATTACTAAAAATGCTACTTATTGATAAATACCAGGATATTAAACAGAGAAAATAGTTTGGTTGGAATTATTTTTAAATGATAGACATTTTCCAGGCTAATTGTTCTGAAAAGTGAATGCAGACCAATTCCTTTCTTTGTGCTGTCATCTTGCCTTCAATTCCTGTATATTTTTGGAGGGTAACAGTATTGTAATAATAACATCCCATGTTTCTGGTAGATTCCTTAATCTGATTTTAACTTATTTTTAATATAAGGTAAACAGAAACCAAAAAATGTTAGGAAATTGGTGTAACAAATATTTAATATCTAATTCAGCTAATGATTATTAGGCATTGTCTGAATAAAAAAATAGGACAGTTTCCTAGAATTGCAATCATATGTCTAGAAATGAAAAGTAAAACAAAAGTCACTTTATGTTTTGTATGAGTTTCAAAAGAGTGCTTGGTTTTTGTTTTTTTTCTCTTTTTGGTTTTAAAATGTATCTGTATCTGCACAGTTTTGACCAAGACTTTCTTGTAAAATGGCATATAGTTTAACTATTGTATATATTGTAAGATATATCAGATATATGCACATAGCTATATCATTACTCTGATATATATACAGGCCTGAGGACTGACAGGTGTCTGTCTGTCCTAGTGAGAGTGGGGGGCCTTCCCAGAGCTGGCCCAGCGAAGGAGGGCACCCGGTCCTGTGTGTTGAGCCTGGCTGGGGCTTTATGGCAGTTGACAACACTGTAGCACAGTCCTGTGTGCTGGCCATCAGCTTGTGTGCCTGTCACATGATGTTTTGCTAAGCAAGCAGAACCAGTCTTGACTAAGCATTCAGATGGGAGAGGACAACTTCTTAGCACACTTGCGGCCATTCCTCCCTCCTGCACCCTTGGCTGACATGGCTAATTAATCACTGCATTCAGAATCCTCCCGCCAGCCAAGCTGGCAGGCCCTTCTCAAGGACGAGGAGCCTTGCTGCCAGCCTACTGGGGAAAGTAAGCCTTGTGAACAATGATCAGAAAGGCAGGCCCCAATACTAAGAGAACACCCAGGTCTCAAAGTCAAGCAGTGGCCCAGTGAGGCCTAGAACTCACATCTAGGGCGCTATTCACTGCCCCGCTCTTGGTACCGCCCCTTTCACACCTGCACCAAATTCTGGAACTCCTCTACTCCCTAATCATGCATCTGGGAGTGCTGGCTGGCTACCTTGAAATACTCCTTAAACACAGCGTTGTCCCTGGCACGGGAAGGAGTTGGTGTAGAAAAACCTCCAGCAAAGCCTGCTCAGGGAGCAGCTTCCAAATCCCAAGTGGCTTTTTGAGCACCTGCTGTATGTCCCAAGCTGGTTTATCTACAGCTGGGCCTACGGGCAACCTGATTCCCTCTGCTGTGCAGTGGCTTTCTTGTTCCTGTGACTCCTGAGTCCACCAGGCCAGCTCCCAGAACGGCGGGTGCAGGGAAACCGGGCACGAGCACCCGCACCCCTCCCCCCACGGGCCCCGGGCGGGGAGCGTGAATTACCTACCCGCGCGTACAGCCTGGCTCTCTCTGGCGCTGTAGGAAACATCCATTACGGAGCTAATACTGGGGGATGGGCGGTGTTTTGGGTTTTAAAAAGTATCCCTTTTTAAAATGATAAATAATATACCCTTGTAAACATATTAAAATAATAAGACAGACCAGCATTTAATGGAAGTGCTGGAGGGCAGGGTGAGCCAGGCGAGAGGTAAGCGGACTCACAAAAACCTCCGGGAACAACTCCGCCAGGGAGTCGGAACATTCTGCCCAGAAAAAGCCAGATCTCGCGAGATCTCTGCAGTTCTACGCGGGCTGACAGGGGCAAAAAAAACCTGAATGTTTACTTTTTTTTAAGTGAACGTAACGGTCGGAAATGTTTAGTCGCCTAAGGAAAAGGCCTCAAAGTACATAAGTAAAAATCGATGGAACTACACAGAGAGGCAAATCTACCGTTATATTCAGAGATCTCAACAATCGTCTTCAAATAATTGGCAGACCACCCTTCCAAGTATATATGTATATAGTAAAGGTACAGAAAGGATACAGATTATCAACCTTCTTGACTTCGTTGACATTTGTAAAATACCTGCAATAAACAAGAATACAATATACAGCCATTTCAAGTAAACATGAAACGCAGATAGCTCATATTCTAGGCCAGAAAGTAAGTCTCAATAAATGTAAATAATTCAAGTCATAAAGTATGTACTCCGACTGCAATGTATTTTTTTCCGTTATTGATTTATGTCAAGGAAAATTATATTTTCATGCTGAATAGCATGTCTGAAATGCTTGAGTCCAAATGTCCACCTCTCTTTGAGACTTGTGGAATCCTTAAAAATGACAGTAGCTAGTTTAATTCCATTTGTGTGCAAGACATTACATTTTACTAAAGCAGCTGTTTTTCATGGACTATGTCCAGGTTTCTCCTCAGGATATAAACTAGTGACCTCATACTTCCAACTCAAGACCTATCTATCAACACTCTTTCCCATGCAAGATTTTCATTATGCAGGATTCCTCCTATGGTTGGATCAGCATATCCAGGACTACATAAAATAGTGTCTCTTTTAATTAGACTCAAATGTGCTCAAGTCCCATTAGGTTTTCATAGATTTTTTTTAAGTTACTCCAAAGTTTCTGGGAGAATTTGAATGTATTTTAGCTTTCATCAACTCTATACCTTCCTAGTCTATAGCTTCTATATTTTAAGAAGGTGATGTGCTTTGGGCAGGTGTGCCTCGTTCTTTCCAAATAACTTGACAAAAACACTTGACCTCAAATAGGCCATCTTTTCCACTTGGGGAATTTCTCTTGGGTAGATGAGAAATTGTGTCAACTTGTATCAAATATGCCCTTAAGAAGTTACCAAATGCAGTTCTCAGCTTTAACACTTCCTTCTTCTGTATGCTCATTAGCTTATTTTAATTATGTAGGGGAGAATGAAAATGATTGAAGTCAAAATGTTTTAAATATATTTCTACTCTAAAATACCCAAGAAAAGTTTTAAAAGTGTGCATTCTATTTGATGATGAGATCTGAGATTTTAAGTTATATTGGTAACATTTGCCTTACATTTAAACAGCAAAATATAATTACTTTCAAATATATCCAGTTTAACTGTAGGGTTAAGGAAGATTCTGAAAGCTCAGTTTTTGTTCTGCGTATCATATTAAATCTACATCTGATTTATGATGGAGCTACTGGCAAGAGTCTATGACTTTTTTTTTTGCCTCTGTAACTCTACATGTAAAATACCTGCTCCTAAATATTTCTTAGGCTAACTTAAAAAGAAAAAGAATGATGTAATGTCTAAATATCTTTAACGTCTTTTCTTTCTGAAGATGTTATAATGATTCCAACTTTTTAAGGCTTCTAGACAATTTCTTTCCAACTGGAATTTTATAAATTACAAGACCTTTTATTGTGGGTTTTTTGTTCACTTTTTTCATATCATCCTCTGGAATCAATGGTTACCAGTATTTATAGGATACATCAGGGGGAAAAAAAAAGAAATAATGGGGTTTATACATCTTTACATGACCAAAGTATCATGACTCCTGAATTATTTGGGTTCAATTTAATTTTAAAGTCTCCATCTGTAAGCCTTATAGCAGAAAAGTGCTCTTTCCAAACTTTCCCTCCTATAGGTAATCACAAACCCCGTAAAGTGTGACCTTTAAATGCTATTGTTAAAAAAATAATAAAAATAAAAAAATGCTATTGTTAGAGCTATGATAGCATCCTTGGGTCACTCTATGCCTTAAAAGTATTTACAAAATAATTTCTTAAAAAAACACTATTTAGATCAATGTTGCATAACTGAGCGAGCCACAGGAAAGGATAGTTTTATTACTTCGCTTAGTATTTATTGCCTGAATTGTCTGTGAAGGGATTATTTGTAAAATACACATTCCAATTCTACGTATGTGGCATGTTTCTGTGGGAAAGTTTGTGTGCATATAAGTCTGTATACAGTGAAGATACACATGTCAAAAAGACATGAAATGTATGTGGGAATATTATGTTTTTCACCAGCTGTGTGTTACAGCCATAGGATTTCTTCCTTATATATTTATTTGAATGAAAGTCATAGTCCTCCATCCTGACCCATAAAATGTTAATCCTTTCAAGAACGTCTCAATTTCTTTTGTTAAAGGACTCTGTATAACAATATCAAGACCAAATCCTTACTTGGAGCTAACCTTTTCACCTAAAGGTGGATAACCAGACTTGAAATGTTCAATCTGTATGCCAGCACTGACTTAAAGTACACGTATAGAATCCTTTGTTTAAATTCTCCCCAAATTAGCAATCAGCATTGTAATTTTCAAGCTTGGTATATACTGAGTAAGTGAGTGAATGTTCTATGCAATTTTAACATTATCTGGAATATTTGCATAGGCAAAAATGCACTCTTTTGAATGGCATGAGAAGGGCTGCTAATCAAAATTCCTTTGAGTATGAAAATCTATTTTTCCTTCACACTGGTATTGCTACTTCTCCAAAATCCTTATAATGAAATTTTACAATTTGTATGTTTACTTTCAAAAATGAAGGTAAAACCAATAGCTATTAACTTTTTTCCATACTGGAAAATGTCTACATCCCATGAAATATCATACTTTATCATTGAAAGATGAATAACATCTGTAGGGATCTCAAAAGGTCTTGAGTTCAGAACCTGTTGAATGCTAATTTGAGACTTTGTGTACAAAGTTTGCTGATGACCACACACTGACTAATACCCAGCAAGGTTAAGGGGACTCTGTACAGTGGATCTGCTAGCAAAAAGTCAAAAGGTACATTTTGCATGCTGACTTTAATGGAGTTTGTGCGTGTGTGTGTGTGTGTGTGTGTGTGTAAAAGTAGCACTAGCCGTCTTTTCTGAAGAACCAGAGCACATAGTTAGTTCAAGCAAGTTTAATATTCTGCCTGAGGGAATCTTTGAGACTTTAACTATAGGAAAATTGAGAGAAAAGTGCACAGTTGTTGCAATTACCCAAATTTAGTAAGTCACAGTCAATGCTACCCTTAAAGTTCATCTCAAACTCACAGACACCTTTCAATTGCTACCACTAACAATCCAGTTCAAGACACTATCCTCTTACTTGGACTCATGCAACATAACTAAATAAATTCAACTACACCATTCGATGCCCTGGACACAGAATAATCAGGGGGATCTTCTTAAAATATTACCATATGATGGAACTCCTCTTCTTGAGTCCAGATGATAGGGCCAGTATCTTATTAATTCTCATCATCTTCAGCCTACTTAGATCTATAGTTCTGTTATGTCTAAGGTCACTCAAAAATTTTATGGTCTAATTCTTAAAGCTGGCCTCTGTAAGAGTTTGTAATTTCATAAGCAAGCCTCATTTGACTTGCTGGATCTGGTAAGCAATGATTTTTTGCATTATTATTAACTCAAAATATTTCGCTTTTTTAATTTTTTCCCCAAAGGACAGGAAGTTTTGCCCAATTTCCCCTTTTTACAAAAACTCACTGAAACAATCTGCCACTGAGCATAGTGAATAGCCACTTGAAATTGTTTACCGAGGTTTTAAAGGTCCAAGAGTCAGAGAATTCTAACTGATCTTTTAGTGCTTGATACAGTTGTGGTGATGTTAAAGAATTGTTTCTACACCCATGGAAGTACCCAGTCCTTTCAAAATTGCTAAACCTTACAAGGACAACAACAACAACAAATGATAATAATAATAAATAACAAATAAAAAACAAAGAACTCACCTCTTTCAGACTACTTTTTTCATTTTATGGTAATTTAAAAGAAATAGGGTGGGTTTTTTTTGAGGGGGGGAAGCACTCATCTTTACAAATGTATTTTTCCCTAGGAAATATTACACATAAATCCTATTATATAGTGAAACATTTTGGATGCACAACTCCTACATAAAGCTCTATCAGTCTCTCCTTGCTGTATTTCCAAGGGAGCTGACATAGTAATTGTGGGGGAAATAAAATTAGAACACCACCTCCTCACACCAGTTAGAGAAAAGCATTCAACATTAAAGCAATTTGCAGTTGGAGAAGTGTGTTACTTAGTGATACTATAATTCAATGACAGAATAAACTGTCAAAAAATACAGTTAGGCTTTTTTAGCTCTTGATGCACTCTAAGCATTAATGGTTCTAGTAACGTGAGGACTGAAAATACCCAGGTTTAACCACTAGCTTCAGGTACTTATATACAAGCTGGGTGTGGACAACTGTGTTCCAATGGGCTCAGTATTTTGAGTTTCATATTTTGGACATTTTGCTGTTAGAAAGCCAGAAAAGAAACATTGAAACGGAGGGAACAAAAGTCCCACAGTAGAAAGCATCAATTTTCACACTAGAAGGAATAAAAAGAGGAATAAAGATCCTAAGTTGATCCTCAAGATATGACTGATTCTTGACCTATATTTATTTCTGAAATAATTTATGGCTTTTGAAACCACAAAAGATAGGTGCGAGATCTTAATAAAATCTGAGGTACTGTAACCTTACAGTAAAAGTATATTCTTAAGGATTATAGTGATGCCACATTTATTCCCGCTAACAAAACTGCACCAAATATTGGTTATTGAAATATTTTTACCGTAGACCATTTTGTGGAGTAAAAGAAAAATGAGTATTTATTTAGTTCTACTTTACACCAGGTGCCCTCACACCTTTTATATATGTTATCCTTATAAGGACTTTATGAGGTAGGTAGAGTTATTCCAATTTACAGATCGGAGGAACAGCAGTCAAAGAGGTAAAGAAACATGAGTAGGACCTCAGAGCTAGCAAGTGTCAAAGCTATCTGAGTTTAAAGTCAGCACAGGCCCCATTCTGCTTGCTCCAACAGAACTATTCACCAGAATTGAGACAAAGGGTTGTCCTTTGGCATGAGGAGAAGAGAATGCTTTTTATAGATGTACTTTCAAAATCAATGCAGAGATTAACATGTGAACACACAACCTTTACACTACAAACACTGCCTATAGCACAAATCACCCCAAGCACACTCATGGGACACCAGGAGTTCTGGCTCCTCTACGTTAGGAAAACCAATGTTAGAAGGTTTTTACTCTGCTAAACTATAAAAGTAGCTGGCAAGTGCAGGAAATAGGTGGTTTGAAGCGATGAATGAAATGATTTCATTGTATACTGTGTATTTTTTTTCTGCTTTGGAGGACGTAGAAATACCTTGATTTATGGGAAGAACGGCTAGATCTCTATGCTTTGACTTTGGAACTAGTACAGAAAAATTGGAGGACAAGTGTGCTCATTCATATGTAAAATACTTTTGCATATTGACTTCAGATCAAAAGCAAATAGATATTTAAAATTCCGACAAACCAATTGTCAGGGGAGAGGATATGAATGTATTCTGTTTCTTAAATATCCGGGAAGAATTAATATTTAAATTTACTTGATGCTGTTGATACTTCATTTTTGAGCACATTGATAGAAGCTTATCATTAAAAATAGCAACAATATATTCAAAAATGGCTTGGCTCTGTAGTAATTTTAATCCTGACCCCAATTCCATCTGGAGAGTGTAGTCTGCTTAAGTATACAGTATTTAACATAGGGTCTTATTGGATTTACTTGGAATAAAATATTTATATTTTGAGTTTCAGGTTACTGAAAGAGCAAGAATATTCAGCTTCATGTAATTCCTACTAAATACTATACACATAATATTTTAGTGACTTTTGTCTATGTTATGGTGCAGAAGCTCCTGTGTATACAAAGTTTGCTCTAAAATGTCATTTATTAAGTCCATTTTTTTCTAGTAAAAAGAGTCAACATAGAAACAATTAGATGCTTACTATACATGAGTGACCAGTAGAGTTAATTTCACATGTACACATTAGTACAGTTCTCCAAATGTAGATGTGGGGAGGAAAATAAAGCTGAGTACCCAGCTGGAGCCAAATAGGAGATCCAGACTTGGCTCAACTTCAGGAACTGGGGACTCCTCATTTGTTTTAGGAACTGGGAAGAGGGGGACAAGAAAGAAATTTCTTAACAAATTCAGGGATAAAAATTGGGGGATAGCAAGTTGTCATTCACTTTGTCTTTTGGCCAAAATTACAGGTAGAAGCTTTACTCCTTCTATAGCAGACTGTTAGACTGGGAGGGAACCATTACTTGCAATTCACCAACAAACAACCAAAGCGCTTGGTACACCTCAAGATCTTAGAGGTAATGCCCTGCTGAAGACTTCCAGAAAAGGTCTCACTACTTGGTGGCTTAGCAAAGCTGTGGCTGTGTTACCTAGTGCTCTAAGGCCCAAGGAGAATGGAGGTGTAGAGCTAAGTAATAGCATCATTTGGTTGATAGCTCCTGCTAGCTGAATTAGATTTGCTATTGAAAACGCAATGAGACAGCCTCTGGGAACTCCCATAAATACTTAGGAAGATAGTTGCTACGAGGAGTCTGAGACCTTGCATTAGGACTTGTATACCAAAGAAAATAAAAGTATACCAAGAAAAATACAAGTGATTCATTGATGTAATTGCTGGTAATTCCTTTAGGAACTCAAGTTCCAAGTACTCTGCAAGGACCATTAAAATTTATTTTCTAGGTAAGAAAAGAAGGAATATTAGTGACAAAGTAACTCGTCAAAGACCACACAAGTTATTGGAGCTGTATTTTAATCCCAAATTGTTGATTCCAAAATCCAAGCTTTTTTCCAGGATTCATATGCTTTGTACATAATTATCTTCATCCTATAAATTATACTTACTTACAGGAATAATGTTAAAGTTTCAAGTTTTATATGTACGTGTGTGTGTTCTATATGTTTTATATATATATGTAATATATACATATTATATATATGTATTTATTTATGTTATATATATGTTACTTATATTTGTTATATATGTATACCTTTTTTGTAAGGCTCGGTTAAAGAACCAATACAGGGAGTAGATGGTGAGAGCAAATATATAACAAAGCCCCAAAAATCTAACTGTCCTTATTCTATATAAGTGAGTATTTGGGGAAATTTTTTCAGAAATGGCAAAGTTAAAATGATAAACAGTGGTGACACCAACTTCAGTTTAATAATGTTGAACATTCGAGTATCAAAGATGCTCGAATTTGAAGAAAATATTTTCATATTTTCATAAAGACGGGAAAACAGCATCATCCCTCAATTAACGTATTATTTTAGATGTAATTTTAAATAAGCAATTCATTAAATTAATAATATAAATAGATATTTTTCTACATCCTAAATTTTATGAATTCATGTTGGTCGATGTTTGGGAGAAATCTTATTTGTAAATTATTGATCACTTTCTAAAGAATCATCTTTTTCTGGGGGCCTATATTTATGCTTTTGAGGGAATTACATTTCTATAGGAAAAATGACAATTAATTTCATATAGTACTATTTGAATAGAGATGTTAAATCATAAAACCAAAGGTAAATACTTGTAAAAGATACTTGAATGAAGTTTAGGAACCATTTCTTGTAATTCTGTTTATGCCCTAACTCACTGATAAATTCATTGCCATGATTTATTCCAAATTATTAGTAAAATAGAAAGATTTTTTTGTGACAAAATTCCTGGAATAAATCTGATAATTTTACCTCCAGAACTTCTTATACAATTATGAAAATTAGGATTGTATTTAGATAACACTCTTATGGATGAATAAACATTTCTCTTTTGTGTTTGGGCTTCTACCTATACCTAAGAAAGGATGCTCTTGTCGATTTGCTGATAACAAATCTAAATTACTTTTGCGGTGTTTGTTTATTCAGAAAATGGTTATTGACTGTGCACTATATGATAAGCATTGTTCTCTGCATTCGGGAGAATGCATATGAATCCTGGAAAAAAGCTTGGATTTTGGAATCAGTAGTTTAGGATTAAAATGCAGCTCTAACAACTTGTGTGGTCTTTGAAAAGTTACTTTATCACTAATGAAATAGAGAATGCCTGATAACTATGACTGCTTCAACCTATGTCATTTTTATCTTAGACCAAACACTTTTATATCAGCACAGCTGGTCCTAGTAATAACCCTAAGAGGTATATTCTATTATTACTATTCCTAATTTATGGTGAGAAAATTTATTAAGAAACCTATACATGGTAAATAGCTCAAGAACATAATATGGGCAGCTTGGCTTAACAATCTTTGCTCATGGTTATTATGCAGCACTTCCCTTCATGCTTTGAAACAATAAATCCAGTAAACAGCTCTTAATATTTAAAACATTTCTTATGCCCATGATATTAGGCCCAGGTGGACACAGAATCTTCATTTTAATATATGTTCAACACATAATTGTATCAAGTCTCCGATTTAGACTTTATTTATTTATTTAAGACTATATAGTAAACATGAGCATATGTGATACTGGATTGTATAAAATATGGAAAGTAAAAAGGGGTAAGACAAGATACATAAGTAACAGCAAAGTTGAGTTAATCATGGACAATGTATTGTGTGATCTTTTTCCTCTCTATTTTGTTTATTCCCGCTTCCCCAATGCAGAGAACAATGCTTATCACATAGTGCATACTCAATAACTATTTGCCGAATAAACAAATACTGCAACAGTAATTTAGAGTTTCTGGATTGTGGCTGTGACTGGCAGAGCAGAATGATGGGATAATCAAAGACAGGCAGATTTAAAAATGTAAGACATCTTCTAAGATGTGGTAGGAAGATGAAGGGAAATTACTGACTGGGGGAAAAAAATAGAAGGGGAGGAAACCTCTTCAGGATTCTGCCCCAACAAGGACATATATGGTCCTCAAGATACCTATGGGCCATGTGGCCAGGGTCTCCAGGTGGCAGCTGAATATGGATTGAAGTCATCAAAACTCTGAGTGTGTACCACATCCATGGCATCCCTCTGAATAAAAGACAGTAGTTTGCTTCCATGTTTTATATCATGCAACCACAATTCAATGGATGAGAGATGTCTGCCTGAGCCAAAGTCTACGCTCTGTATGTCTCTGACATGGTCTGGCATAATAACTCTTTCCAGTAGAAATATTTTGTTATTGAATCCTAACTGAAAAGATTAAATTTACTCTCACAGGGATTTTTAATTCCAGAGACATGGAGAATTGAATATGGCAAGCAACCAGACACAGAGGGAAGGTTGTAAGAAGAACCCAAGACAATAAAAGTCATTAAAAGGCAGAAACATTAAAAGGTGGAGAGTAGAATACATACAATTTGTAGGCGGTGTTAATAGAATAAGACAGGGAGAAATGATAATCTTCTGGCACAAATTTTTCTACATCATTTAGATGCAGAATGTTTGAGAATTCCCAGTGTCTCCATTTCCTAGTTCAAGCTTCACCTCACTCCAAGAGATTAAAAGAAAAGTTACTATAATATCCATTTCTAAATGCACACACAAGAAACAAACAAAATAGAACTATCAATACTGAGACTATTTGTTGAAATGGCTTCCTTTTGAAAAACATTTCAACAATGATTGTAATTTTGAAGCAGAAAATGAAATAGAAAAGTGGGCCGCAAGCTAAATCAACAAATGATTGCTATAAATTATTAGAAAAAATAGGTGACAGGGTCCAGCTGTTTTTGTTTGACCATATTTACTGTCTTAATACCCATAGATGATACAGCCATATCTCATTCAATAAGTGAAATACTACCTAATAGAAATAAAGGCAACATGGTTTAAAGTCAAGGATAATTCTATGTAAGCTTAAAAAAAATTCTGGAATTCTATGTTCCAGGCTGATGTTTAATTAGAAAACATTGCTTCTGAAAAAGAAAAGGAAAGATAAACAAAGAAGTAGTAAGTCAAAATAATGTGTCTCCTGGATTGTTTTTCCTTACATTCAAATGACTCTTACAAAAATTCAAACTAAATTAATGTGCATATCCCCTCTCTTTTGACTAATTTAGTGCATGGTGTATTTACAAACTCACTTGTTCCGTTTGCAGCCCCCATGCTGGCACAGAGATCTATGTTCTATTGCTTTGATTTCTAACGCTTAAAACAGCAAAGCTTTTGTGGTGTCAGCTGCTTTCATTAATAAAGACAATGACAATATTACAAATACACCAAGGATTAAAAGGAAGAAACTTTCTACAAATGTATCTGGCAGAAGAAATAAATGTATGCTTCAAAGAAGAGCATCACATTTTTCCAAACCTGGAAGAAAATGAATGATGGCTATCTAATTATGGAAATGATGTCAATTTATACCATTTCATATACAAGTTAGATGGTTAATAAAATAGAATCTTATTTCATAATTTGGTGGAGCCGACTGGGATGCTAACATAATACCTACAAGTTCACAACACAGAGTCTTTCTGCCATTTGAGTTAATCTTTTAATATACATTTTCACGATTACTTCATTATCTAACTTTATCAGATAATGATTTAAACTTATTTTCTATTTGGTTATAATATATAACTTTATTTTCCTGAGGGTTCAAGCTTGTATCGAACTATGTACTACCTGAACAGTGATCTCAAACCTGACAAGCTTTAAAAAAAGTTGATGCTAATATAATTAATCCTGAGTAGAAAACAGGTGTCACTATTTTATTTTTTCCTCCATCTCACCAGCTGATTTTAATATATACTCAGTGTTGAGAACTCTACATTGTCCCCCAATTCATTAAGTATTATGATAAAAATAATGTCTATTATAAATTGTAAGGAACATTCCTAATATATAAAAACACTTCTCAGTGTAGAGAAGAAAATAGGGGCATTAAGTTTCTTCATCACTTACGTTATCTGTAAAAACGACGGAGCATTGTAAAATATTCAAACAACTTTATGTGGATGCAAGCCCTGGGCCCTATCTCTGCCACAAATCCTCAAGAATAAAAACAACGAATTATCTAGGGCCTCAATTTTATAATGAATAAAATTAGTGAGTGGGCCTACAGGACATGTAATATCACTGGTTGATCATTTTAAAATTTGGGCATCATAGGGGCACCTGGGTGGCTCAGTTAAGGATCCAACTCTTGATTTCGGCTCAGGTCATGATCTCACGGTTCGTGGGTTTCAGACCTGCATTGGACTCCGCACGGACAGTGTGGGACTTGTTTAGGATTCCCTCTCTCTCCCTCTCTCGGCCCCTCTCCCACTTGTTCTCTATCTCTCCAACACAAATAAACGTGAAAAGCATTTTTAAGTTTGGGCATTAGAGATAATCATTATATTTATGTATCTATATAAATGCTCTTTATTATAAACCTTGCTTACTGAATAAAATGTAAGTGGTAGTGAAGAATTTTAAAATTAATTTTAATGAGTTTATTGTTTTCTTTAAGTAGAAATTATTATAATTGTATTCTTTAGATATTAGAACTAAAATTCATAAATAAAAAGATACTTTTTTTCAGATTTTTCTTCTTTGCTCTAAAAAAAACAAAATTCTGCCTTTTTACTGTTAGGTCACAATGAACAGCCTATAATTAATCAGTCACAGAAAAAATGACACTTTCTTGGGTAGAATATAAAATAATGTGATCACAGAGTGCAATGTTGTTATTAATGCATGTAATAAAGATGAAATTGATTTTAAAAATAGGATGCTATTTGTTAAAACTGACCATAACTGGTAACAATTCCTTTGTATGAATCTTCAAAGCTTTTTAGGAGAGAAGATATCACTTGTCTTATTAAAGAGCTTCATAGTTAACAGATATTAAGACCTAAAGGTGTTTATCTTTCAGACTATTTTTATTTAAAAATGAAATGCCTTCTCGTAATGAGAGTTCCAGCCAGAAAAGTAAACAACTGTTTTAAAAAGAAAAAATGAAAAGAAAGAAAATGACAAATATAAGTGTCAGCAAGCACATTGCAATTTCAGTCTTCAAGTTGCAAAGATGAATGAGACATCAGGTGCAAACAGCTTTGTTAGCGTAGCCCTGACATAAGTTATGGAAGGCGAACACGTCTTGGTACTCTAAGTTACAATGACTCACTCCCTTGTGATGATAAAGCATGTTTTATATGCGTTGTTTTACATTTTGCCCATCCTCCCAATTATAAAAGCCGAACATTTCATTTAAAAAATGAAAGTGACATTGTGTAACATAGGAAGTACACAAAATTAAAGTGCAACTTCTATTATTTCTTAAGGTGCCTAACACTGCAGTGAATTTTTAAATGGAAGTTACAGGGTTTTGCAGTGGGTATTTTTATGCTAATAAGGCTGCACAATAGCAAACACTGTGACAATTTTGGATTATAAGAAAATGCCATTACACTTTTTTTTTTTTTGCCATTTGCTGTGTTTATACTTGTGACAGTCATATGAGATACATTTGATATGTGTGCAAAAAACTTTATACGGACTTTTCAAGTGGAACAGAGCAACTGAAAATTATTCTAAGATTTTGTGAATATTGTGATAGACTTGTCTTTAGAACATACATATATGTAAAATCTCTGATAATATTTTCAGACTTCCTTGCATTTAAAAATTTAATTATTGAATCTCCTTGGATGTGTACAATCGATTCTCATGAAAAGCTCTTGATGCATAAAGAGATTTCCAAGCTGAAAACAGACAGTGTGTGGCTTAATGTTTGCCAAGTGTTGCCATCTTAAAATCTTGACTGTTGAAACAATAACATTTTGGCTGCTTTTATAACACTCGTTTAATGTTTACAGTTTAGTAAATGCATTTTTATCAACAGAGGGCTTACCTAATTAAACTGGACCAGTGTAAGAACTAGGTCAATGTATTGTGAACAAAATAATCCCAATATGGTTGGGTTACAGAACAGCTCAATTTTGCTCATTGAGTTCTATCGATTTTTGGCAGAGAGGAAAGAAAGTAAGAACAGATGGTAGGAGAAAGAAATTGAGCTGTCGGGTGATGGAATACACTATCACACTGAATTATAAAGAATGGTGCTCCAATCTCCTGAATACTTATTTCAATTAGGGTACAAAATCAACACATACCACTTATTCTGAAACAACACAAATTTTTCAACAAAAATGAGCAGAGAGTTCAGTTTCACGTTGTGACCATCCAGTATTAACATAAGACATTGCATGAAAGGGAAAGGTTGTTTTTTGCTGTTGGTTTAGTGAAACATAAACTGTATTTCTTGTTTGGGTTGGAGACTAGAAAGAGATTGGCACTTACTCCTTGACAATGTGAGTGTTCAGACCTGAGGGTTTTATACTACCTTGAAGCTTTAAGCTTTAAGCTTTTACTTTAAGCTTTTATATATGTATAAGCTGAATGTAAATATATAAATTAACACTTTTGCCCTGACAAAGAGGAGAGTGTTCTACATTCAAAGAGACAAAAATGACTAGAAAACTTCATTCTTCTCAAAAGATTAACAGAGATCTATCAATCTACCATAATATGGCAAATTAATTTCATGTTGATATCGGCATTTCTTTCAACTGCCTTTTATTCTTTTATAATGTATGTCTAGATAAGTAACATCTTGACCAGCAAAATAGTAGTTACATGTAAGATTTGTAAAAAATAAAATGGAACAAAAATAAGTAAAACCATTAATGATGAAGACAGAATTCTTATAGTTTAAATGAACTATTATGATACAAAAAAATCCTATTAAGAAGGACAAAATTATATTAATGCTAAATATTTTTAAAGATTTTTTTACTAAACATTATATTATATTCTGCTTATATGGGAACATAATCATCTTGAGTTTTTTGCATTTGCTATACCATGAGGATAACAATGTAAGCCGTATCAGGGTGCTTCAAACAGTCAAAGAGACAAAGAGCAGCTGTTACCTTATAAGTTCAGTCATAGAGGAAGAAGCTCGAGGATCAAAAGCAAGATTTTGCTATGCTTTTAAATTTCAAATCTCATATACACTCTTTTTAAGTTTTGTATCAGGGGCACCTGGGTGGGTTGGTTAAGCGTTGGACTTTGGCTCAGTTCGTGATCTCACAGTTCGTGGGTTTGAGTGTCAGGCTCTGTGCTGATTGATAGCTCAGAGCCTGGAGCCTGCTTCAAATTCTCCCTCTCTCTCAACCCCTCCACTGCTCTGTGTCTCCCTCTCTCTCTCTCGGCCCCTCCCCTGCTCACACTCTGTGTGTGTGTGTGTGTGTGTGTGTCTCAAAAATAAATAAACATTAAAAAAATTTAACTTTTGCATCAAAATGTGTCTGTATTTTATGAGTTAACCAACCAACATATTAATTTTGTACATTTCCATACCGTCAGTTATTGGGATCAAATTGGCTTTGGACCTCTACAAGGCAAAAATAAATAGCTTGGACAGGGTGATACAGCAAATATCTTTGGCATTGCAGACCAAGAAGCAACACTGAGGATGCTGTGTAGGTACTTCTGGAACAAGACAGAACAACACATTTCCACCAATTTTTCATCGATAAAAACTCCAAACTTGATTTATGGAATTGAACTTTGAACTTTATATAATTTTCACATTACAAATATAATCTTGTTTTGACTTTGCTTCCAACCATTAAAATATACAAACTCTTCCTACAAGATACACAGAAACCAGCAGCTGGCTAGATTTAGCCCACAGATGGTAATTTCCTGACCTCGGATTCAACCTATCGTTTTATTTGTGTTTTGGAAAGTATCTAAATTAGAGAAAGAAACATAAGTTTATTTACCTGAAACAGTATGTCTCTTAACCTGAGATACACGTTTCTGATGTGTGTACCTAGAAGGCTTTGAGGAAAATATTAATTTAATGACTAAATTCTGAATTCTGATCCCTACCACAAAGGAAAGAATAAGCCTTTGTTTTTCCCAACACTATTTATGGCTATAGTTCAGCGACAAAGTATGGTGACAATTATTCTTTGAAGTATAGTTATTATTTAATAGTTATAATTCACATCCTGAGTTTTGTTCTGTTTCATGCATTTGGACTATTTTTGTCATATAATCTTTTAAGGTATCAATGCTAACTACAAAAAAAGTAAGAGCCTTCCATTGAACCATCTGAATTATTTTTTTAAAATCTTTTTTAAACGTTTATTTATTTTTTGAGACAGAGAGAGACAGAGGATGAATGGGGGAGGGGCAGAGAGAGAGGGAGACCCAGAATCCGAAGCAGGCTCCAGGCTCTGAGCCATCAGCCCAGAGCCTGACGTGGGGCTCGAACTCACGGACCGCGAGATGGTGACTTGAGCTGACTGAGCCACCCAGGCGCCCCCCATCTGAATTATTTTTAAAAACACTTATAAAAATGCTATTTATTTGCCAGGAAGATGGGATCAAATACATTTAATACAAGGCAGAAACCGAGAATGGACAAGTTCTCTACTAAGCTGCATAGATGATGGTACCATACACTGAATGGTAGAGGTCAAGAGAAGTCTGAGAGGAGAAGCTGATGAACTCAGGCTGACATAAATTCAAGTTACATATGAATTGAAATTGGTACATCCAATGGGAGAGACCTGGCCTGCAAAGAAATATATGAATCTAAAATTCACAAGCAGAAATATAAACCGTAAATCAAATCCTAGGGTCTAGAAATACGAGATAATGCACAGTTTGTGACTATCAAGGCAAGTGCTTTACTGTTTATAATTGAGTATTCCAATTGTTCATCTGGGTACTTCTCAAAACATGTTTTAAGTGAATGAGCTGAATTAAAAACTAAAATATAACCTGTGATGTCCATAGTTGCCAAATTGTTCTTATCCCTGAACAGAATAACTCATCACTTACTGTAAAACTAGAGCAGCCACATTATCTAAACACAGTTTTTCTCTTTCTTCTTGAAAGATTGATGAGCCTCTTAACATTTCATAAAGACTGCCCATTTCATTTATGCTGAGAAGTAATGCCTCCAATAAAGCATCTGCAATAGAATGTGACAATCGGCTCTAGTCTCTGATTTCATTCATTTGTCAAAAAGTTTGCCAGAACTTAGAAACCTTTATATGAACCAGGACCAATTTGCCACTGATGCTGGGGTAGTATTTGGATGTTAGGAAGGGATTTATGGTTTAGAGAGTAAATCCTGTGGAACACAGAGGTTTTGCATTATTTCAGCCTCAACCAGCCATATTATAGAAGTTTCACTTGAGTGTTGCATAAAATTTTCTTCAAGTCTATAATAATGGTTTGTATGCTAAAATATTTTAAGCATCAACTAAAAAACAGAGGCTAAAATAGTTTGCTTTTGCAAAATTACTTTGATACATTACTTTTTTTTACTTCAGTAAACTTAATTATGTAATGGCATATGATTAGCTATGCATTGCTGGGAAACCACACATAATGATTCACTTCAAAAAAACAGTGAAAGATTTTATGAAAAGCTGTACCATTTTCTAAATAAAAATATAGAATAAATAAAAATCTAAAATTAGAATTAATGCTATAATCCTAATTGTTCATTTTCTTATGTGGCCCATCTACTTAAACAGAATTTTTTTCCCCAAAGATTTTAGATATTACTATGGGTCTTGAGTTAGGAAAAGATCAACAATTTGTGTTTCACTTCTTGGAAACGCAATAGGCTCTGAATTTTTGCATCTCAAACCGCATTGTAAGTCTTACATCAGGAATTTTAGAACTCTGGGATTTTGTAATTAATTTTTAAAGCCATCTTTTTCTCCTGTAATGAGTGTGTAGAATTGCACAGTTGCAGCCTTTGAACAGTGATTTCTTCCAATCACTTGGAATCGGATCTTTTTCAATGGAGAGGAGTGATTACAAATGACGATTTCTCTTGTATGAGGTATCTAAAATACATAAGCTCATAGAATCAAGCGTGTGGAATGATGGTTACCAGGGGCGAGGGGTGGGGGTAGGGAATTCGGAGCTTACTAATCATCAGGCATAATGTTTCAGTTAAGCAAGATGAATAAGCTGTAGACATCTAATGTACAACAATGCATCTATAGCCAATAGTAATGTATTGTACATTTAAAAATCAAGAGGATAGATATCATGTTAAGTGTTCTTACAATTAAAAAATCATAAATGTTTACTGTTAAGCAGACATGAAAATTCTAAAACCTCTTTTTCCTTACAACTTGTTCGACTTGTTCTACTTTGGCTTTTAGCTTCTTCATCCATAAAAGGATGGGAAATGTCTACTGCCTAGAATGGTCGTAATGATTACGCGAGACAGCGTACACAGAAATCTTAGCACTATTTCTATTCACATTATTGTCTATCATCCCCATTATTAACTGTAACAGAAATATGGGAGTTTTTTCGTGTAACTTTAAAAACAATTGTTTCACTGCTAACCTTATTCAAACATCAGCATGCATCAACATCGGGGAATATCAACCATTCTCATAAAAAGGAAATAGCAAGCTAGCACCTCCCTGTTTAACCTATGTCAGATGATTATCCCGAGTGACCTCTTTCCCTGGCTTTTGATTCATGAGGGCTCACCACTCAGAGGAGGTATATAGGCAAGGTTAGTAATCAGCATTCGGTGTTATTTGGGATGCTGGATCTAGGGTTGAAAACAGGAATTTTCTAGAGAACAAATTCTATTCCCTTCCTTTGGAGCCATCTGGATGACTTAAGGACAGAGCAGGAAATAAAGAGATAAATGATTTGGGTTATTTAAATGATACCAGCAAATGTTTTGATTGGAAATCTACAGCAGTCTTTTTACTTTTCTTCTTTCTATTACTATCGTTTTGAATGAACCTATCAGATAAACATTTTATCAGGTGGATGCATGTACTATTGAAAGCTTGATGTATGAATCTTACATGTCTGGAAGTAGGCAAAGGAACAGACTCTATGTGAACCTTGCTTGCCCCACTAAAGAATGCTCTGAAGTTTTATAGGAGTTTTTATTTATGGTCACAGTGATTCACCAACACTAACAAGCATTAAATTTTCACAGCACTCCTATCACTTTATTTGGCATGGGAAATGGTAAATCTGTGACAGCCTAAATATGGGATTCTGATTAAAACTCCCAGTATTTTTTTTCCTAAGGATAATTCTTTCTATTTAGTTGCTCCCTTTTTAATATATGCAATATCTTATTTCCTGTAATTTATAAATTATTTAGGATGCAGTTCTTAAATTTCAGCAGATACAAATCTTACTACAAAGTGCAGATTTAGAGGTTATTCTGTGGTATGTTGTAAATTGCTGAAGCAATTTAAATAAAGGTCCCAATTAGTGTGACTGGTAAGAACTTTGAAAAAAGGAGCAGCCAAGTCAAAAAATTATTATCCAGACTGGCATAGAGATCAGAGGGGTGTAAATATGTTTTCTATTGGGAATTCTACCACAAATGGTTCTCTCTTCCTGTATTTAATGGAAACCATGCCATGAGTTTGATGTATACCTATCAAAAAGAAAAAAAAACAATTCTATTATCTTCTAAGATGTATGAGGTTATTTATTTATGAAAGATGGCATAGCAAACCACTAGGGTGCCAGATTCATGCCCGTAAGAGTCTGGAACAGTGGCTTAAAAATGAGCACATTTCCCCAAGGACAATAGTAGAAAAATCAGTATTTGTAAACCAACTGAAGAGCTGAACTCCCTATGCTTAATCTCTAAAACTCAAGAGTAGTGTTTCAGAATGTTAAAGTATTTCTTTAAGTGTTTAACAGAACTTTCAAATCTAACAGAGAGCATTCTAGTGTGCCACAATCACTCCCATTTCCTAGCCACTCTGACAACTTTAATTTGTGAACTGAAAGCAATGCCTGATTGACTTTAGTAAAGAATTCAGACAATTCAGTCTGGAACCATCTTTCCAAGTACATCACATCAATTTTAGAGTATGCAATGCTCAATTACAATGGTGAAGATAAGTGACTCAGGAATTTTTTTTTTTTAAATGACACCATCTAAGCCTTCTTTCACTGTTGCATAATAATGTCTAGGCTTGAGGCATAAAATTGGACCACTTCAGGGGTGCTATCAAGTTTCTTGAAAATATTCTTGGAATAGTTTTCTATGATTAGGAATACCCAGGGAAGAAGTTAGGAAAATGCTACTTCAAAAAGTTTAAAGGACATGATGAAGCATGTTCATTCAAATAAAGCTTATTGTTCTGTATGACTCATTCAAGAAAAAAGAGTTAAAAGAATATAGCTATAATCCAGTGGAATGCCTTTAGAATTGTGATATAAAATGAGAGAACTATAGGGCATACAAAACAGGGACTTTATTGTATGTAGCTGTTATGCTTCACAAAGCATATTTTGACCCATGATGTATCAGAAGGCAGGTTATAATAAACAACCTACATATAGATTACCTGTGTTTGGGTATCCTTGAGAGACCATGTATTTTTACTTCTAAATGACGATGATATCATATTGTAGGCCTTTCCTTATAGGATCTGCCCATAATTGCCACATAAGGTAAAAATCTCTTTCCATTCTTTTCTTGAGCTAAAATGAACTACATATTGGGAGGTACAATTTCAATTTAATAACAAGTGAAATATAATGAGATTATGGAAACATGTCATTACTTGGCAATAACAATTTTTATGCATTCCATGCATGATTTCTATTATGTTCACTTTTTATAAAGGGCATTCAGAAAATACCCCCATTTAGTTACTATTGTTATACAACTCAGTATCATTTTTAAGCTTAAATAATTTATAACTTTGAGTTGTTTCCTATCTCAAATGAATGAGAGATATAAGAAAAAGTGTGAACCAGTATATTTTAACGTTGTTACTCTCCCCCAATCCTGCCTTATAGCATTTGTATCCTCTGCTAGATTCTAATTTTCTGAACTGATTCACTCCTATACCTTTAATTGTCTTGAAAAACTTTTTGGTAGATCGTATCAACAACTCTATTGTTAGCTATACCTACTGGAATATCTAGTCATCTTGGCTCTTTTAATTCTCTCTCGATTTATACATCTTGGCCTAATCACTGCTTATCAACTTTCTCAGAAGAGAGGGAGAATACTAGAAAGTCAAACACAATAATTACTATATCTACACCACCAAGTGGAGCCACCTTGACTGAAATGATTTATTCAACCTCATGGGTAACACAACAGAGGGAAAGGCAGTCAAACAAACTTGTCTTTTTTCCTCAAAATATAGCTTATGTACTTACTTAATTGCTCCCACCATTATCTCAACTCTTGACTTATCTCACTTGTACCCTTCCTTCAATCCTCATTTCTTATCTTATTCCTTTGTGAAGAATACCTCTTTTCTTTCCATTACACTAATTACCTATTCTAAACTTTTACCACTTGGTAAACTTTTACCACTGATACCTAAGTGTGAGCCATTCTTATATTTTCTACTAGTGTCTAATACTTACTAGACATTCACCATGCCAACCACTTTGCTTAGTGTTCCAGATGTATCATCCAAGATACATTTTTTTTTTTAATTTTAGAGATGGAGAGAGAGTGTGAGTGAGGGAGAGGGGCAGAAGGAGAGGGAGAAAATCTTCAGGAGTCTCCGTGCCCAGTGCAAAGCCTGATGCGGGGCTCGATTCCACGATGCTGCTGGAATCATGACCTGAGCTGATATCAAGAATTGGAAGCTCAACTGACTGAGCCACCCTGGTGCTGCGCCCCCCCACCCACCACCACAATACATTTTAGAATGGTGACTTCCAAGCCTCTAGTAATCTTCACAACCATCTAAAGGGGCAGATTTTTTATTATCTCCATCTTACAAATAATCACTGAGTTTTAGTGAGGTATATTTCCAAGATCACACACAATATGTCAGATGTGAGCTCAAATCTGATTATTAAAACCATGCTCTTAACTACAATGGTCTACTGATTCCTCTTGCCAATTTAATTGTCCATAGTCATTCAGTTAGTACCTGAACATATCTCATATGATTTTCTCAAATGTTTTTTCTCACATAAAGATTCTTCTCATCCCTTGCATCTCTGTGATATTTTAAATTTCTGAATTCTTCTTTGTTGGGATACACTCTTTGCACACTTGCCCCATATGTGTTTTGACATACTTGCTTACCTTCTTCACTAAATATGAGAGCTCCTTGGGGGCAGTATGCATACCATCTTTATGTGTACATATCCCATAAATTACAGTGTATATCATTGCATATTATGTTAGTAGTTATTATAGTAAGGATCAAATAGTATAGAGAGTCATTGATCACTGACAGATTTTCTGAATTGGCTCTCATTGCCTCATGATCTGCCATTCCTTTCCATATAAGATTAATTAATTACTTTTGCTGTTTCATAAATAAGCTTTACACATTAATGTCTCATGTCTCCAGACTGTGTTTCTACTAGAAAGGCCTTCTCTGTTCTTCCTTGCAAAATTTCACATACTCTTATAATCCAGTTTAATTCTTACTCCCTGTAAAACATAGCTTCCTCATTCTCAATAGCATACCATAGCATAATTAACAAACCATTGTGCCCTCTAAACGTCATAGCATTTGTTTTATATCTAAATGATGGACCAAGCTGCCTTATCATTGGGTAGTACAATTTCTCAAACACTGTGTTGTGATGTACTTAAGACAGTAATCCTACGTGTTTTTCTATTCTTAGTAACCATTACAGTGGTTAATGTATAGTTACCCTTTTTAACTTTCTGTTCATCTGAAGTGAATTTAAAAGTTTTAAAAGAATAATTCCTGGATGAGAAAGAGAATAATATTTAAAGAAGCAGGAACATAATAATATGGAAGTGTTTACCAAGAGAAATCAGAGTTGTAGTTGAACCCTGACCCAAACCACAGCAACAACAACAACACACACACACACACACACACACACATACACACATAATGGAAAGATTTTTTCCCAATGCTTTTCACATCCAACACACTTAGGGCTTCTCTGCTTAGTTTCCCCATTTGGGGTCATTCTTTCTCTCCTTAGACTCCCCTACTATTGCTGTATGCAATTAATTCCAAATGGCAACTGGCATTTGTGTAGCACCATGTAGAATTAATTCTATTTGTGAAATTTTTATTAAAAAGAAAACAGCCCAATGGCATGCTATACCCTAATTAGCCTGGATTGATAAGGGAGGGTAAGATCTTTCTGCACAGGGATTGTCTTTATCTCTGCCCTAGTTTCTCATAGGGCTTGGCCCAGAACATGACAATCGAATGAAGGATAGCATGTTGAGCCAAGGTGGGGAGACTTTCTTTGTTCTGAAGATGGCTGTATTTTACTCAGATACTTAGTGTAATGATGTAATGATTTGCTTCTTGGTGTCCTCAAGTAAATATCTTAGAATGAGTGGAATTTTGTTTGTTTAATTATGAACAAATTGGGAGTATAAAAGAGGTGATTTCAGTCTAACAAAATATGATGCTGTACTTTTTTTTCTATTACAAAGATAAGAAGATGCTTCAGTATGGCTTGTTTCATATTGCCTCATTTTCTTTCCCACCACCAGTTTGTGTGTGTGCGTATGTGTATCTAGTAACATGACTTTGAGTTTGTGTTGTTTTAATATGTGGCTTTACAGACAGCAAATGATAGAAAGATTTTAAAAGAGGCACAGCACTATCATATTGAGACTAAGAGTCTTGTTGTTTTTAATTTACAGAAAAGTAAATATTTATTTTATTATATCTATTTCTTTGTCAAAGACATTTGATTCAGTTTAATGTTCAAAATATATGAAATGTTTTGAAGCACATATATATGTATATACATAGACATATATATGTATAAAGAATAATTACAGGCAAAGACCAAATCGGTATCACACTCATTGAATAAAATGGGGGAGGCATTTATTTTAATAAACAATAACTATAGCCAACTGTAATGGACTCATGGCAACTACGGTTAATAAACCCATGTTGTACATCTGAAAGTTGCTGAGAGTAGATCTTAAAAGTTCTCCTCACAAGAAAAAAAGGTTCTGTACTTATGCACGGTGGCAAATGTTTACTAGACTTATTGGTGATCATCTTGCAATCTATACTGAATCATTATTTTGTACACCTAAAACTAATATAATGTTGTAGGTGGATTATACCTCAATAAAAAAGTAAAAAATGAATAAATGAAATGCAAGCCTTGGCAAAAGTTTCTCAGAGACAGACTGACATAATTATGTCTTACTACAGCTACTTACATATTAACAATTACTTAAGGTAAAAAATATTTGCCTTTGAATACTGTGTTCCTAGAAATAATGTAACAGCACAAAGTAGTGCTGTATTTTACATTTACCATACTTTACTAAAAGAACACTGGCAGTTTTAAGAATTCATCACTGATTATTTTTACATTTAAGTTACTATTAAAAGGCAAGCTGCTCTTTGTGATGTGGTTATAATTTATAACCACAGACAGTCTAAGTTTTTAAGCTAAGACTATACCTCACCTTCACATATCATTTACATATACTGATTGCTTCCACATGTCTGGCATAAGGTAAAATAGTTTATGAGCATTGTAATATGGCTAAAGCCACAATGAAATAAAATTCATCTTTGTCTAGAGTACCACAGAAATTTATTCATGCTGGTGTATAAAGTGTTTTCCAAAGGAATTCTGCCTTCCAGAAAAATCCTTTAAAAGCCGACTATGGTGAGTGTCACCTCCCTTCTTAAGGACGTCTAGCTTTCCTAGTCTGGCTTCCAAGTGTCTTCTGTTAGACAAAAGCTCCTTTAAGTTACCTTCGACATGTTCTTCATTCTATTTACTAGCTTCAGACTGCAAGTTTATTTTCTTGATGACCAAATATCCTCTTTCCTGCAAATGGGTTATTTGCAATCACAGGTGGTTCATAGAACTGGTCAGAAAGCCCCAGACTTTATATCTACAGTGTTTCATTCAGACTCAGGGACATATTAAATACAAATATTGTGTTAATTCCTATGTGAATTCAATACTCTTTAAGTTGTCATGAAGAATGTTGTGTCTTCATGGACTAAGTCATAACAAAATAATATTCAAGGCAACCATTACACTTAAGAGGATATGCTGTAAGTACAGGAGCAAATAAAACTAGTCATTTCCTGGTTATTTTTACTGAATATTAAATGACTGACTTTAGTTCATGCTGAAAACACAAATTGGAACTTATAGTCTGTGAGATGCAGGCAACCCTTTCCTCAAGAAACAGGTGCTTCCTGGTGTGACTGGGTGGCTCAGTCGGTTGAGCATCCGACTTCGGCTCAGGTCATGATCTCACAGTTTGTGAGTTCGAGCCCCGCATCGGGCTCTGTGCTGACAGCTCCGAGCCTGGAGACTGCTTCGGATTCTGTCTCTCTCTCTCTTTCTCTCTCTCTGCCCCTAACCCACTCACATTCTGTCTCTGTCTCTCTCAAAAATAAATAAAAATTGAAAGAAGAAAGAAAGAAAGAAAGAAAGAAAGAAAGAAAGAAAGAAAGAGGTGCTACCTTTCCCAGGCTGGCTCAGTAAGTATTCATGGCCAAGGACCTAAAAATCAGGCCTGCCTTCATCCCTACCTTGCTTTATGGATATATTCATACAGATTCCATCGAAATTACACTTAAAACTTGGTCAAGCAGGTTCATATCAAGACGTTCAGCTTACCTATGCAGGACTGAAAGGTCTGTTAGGTATTTGTTCATCAATTGTTAACTTTCAACACCAGCTTTTTACCAAGCCTCCTCATAGGTTCACTGACTAGCTGATATTGACAAACTTCATGTTTTTTTAGCATTCCCACTATTATTTTACGAGTCTTTGAAATAAGTGCACTACAAATATAACAAGTGTGATTTTCTTTGTATTATTATTATTAATCTAATTCACAAAGTAAGTAACAGAGAATATGTGCATGCATACCCACACCAAATAAACAAAACAGTGATCTAGAACCTTCTATGTACCAAGCAGTGATTGGCCCTCTTACAATGTATTGTTATCCTGATAAGACCTACCAGCTACCATGAAGTAGCTATCCTCCCACATTGGAGAAGAGCACCTGAGGCTAGTAAAGTTAATAACACATCCACATCCTAACACACAAAAAAAATGCCAAAGTCAATTCAATGCTTTCTTTACTATGCTAAGATTCCTCTTGTCCTTGTGAAATTTTTGTTCTAGCAGCTAAATTAGAAAAAGACACTAATTTTCAATAGGCCTGAAGGACTGAACACTATAAGCACAGCAAGACTTCCTATTCAATAAACTAAATAAAGATTGTATATATTATTGGATATATTTATTTTGCACATTCCAAGAACGGAATGTAGGAATTCATTTTGCATATTCCAAGAATGTGTCATTTTATTCTTTTGAAAATATGAAAAAGCAATAAATCTGGCTGTTTGGTGGAGGGGGCACACTAGAGACATTTACCTATTATCTCTATCTTTAGTTTCTCTAAGTAAACTGAGTTGTATGAAAAAGATGGTATAATACGTACAATAGAGAAACCATTTGGGAGAATGAAGTCCATAGTTCATAGTTACATCTGGTACAACTCAGTATTAGAGACTGAGATCTGTACTAAAGAAACAAATCACTATAGCATCACTAATTTCACTTCCTTATATGGCATCTGCTTAAAATAGTCTAAACATATTCTTTCAAAATGAATGTGCTAATGTTTATAAAGCTGTGGACAGAAGTACTGTCACAGAGTAGACAGTTTTCTCTAATTTGACAGCTAAAGAGCAATGCCAATGAGACAAGTATTAATCTTATTTCTGATGATACATTAGACAAAACAGACACTGACTCTATTCTACCTTGCTAAGTGATTTGAGGCATGCAAGAAAAACTTTTTTCTAGTCACTTGGTCCCACCTTGCTATTATGCTAGAAATCTTTCTCAAGACGCTGTCTGGATTAGGAGGTTGAATGATGGAGATAGGATGTGTGTTCTGCTAGTATGTGCCAAGGGAACCTTAATTCTGTTCTGAATAGGCACCTTGGGAAGCAAAAGAAGGCTGAGAGCCTATTGAACACGAAGAACACACAGTGAAAGTAGGAAACTCCATGGCTCTGGGCCAGTGTGTAAGAGCCTAACAGGGAATTGGAGTCTTAGGAGTAGTTGCTTTGTTTGAGTATCGCTTCCAATTCTATCTAGTTAGAATCAAGTGCAAAGGACTGAATCCCTGCACACCAGCCCAGGAGAAAAGAAAAAAAATCTACTAAAGAAGGAAGATCCCACATAATATAGTAACTTGAAAACAACAAAGGTTACACTTGACATCTTGCTTTTGGCCAAATAGTGACATTGTGACAGACTAAGATGTATGTCTGATACCTCATCAGAAGTCCTAAATGTGTGTCCTGCCATAAATCTAAGAACATTTAAAGGAATTAATATGTAATTGAATATTTTGGATGGACAGCTATGCCCTAAATATGCTAGATTGTTGGATTTTAATAAATAGCTGCAGTTTTTCTTAGGTATAACTTGCATTTTTCTGGATGTGTGAAATCAGATTGCTCTATGTAGCTAAAGAAGAGCTATGTGTCTCCATCTGGAGTCTCTGTAACCCAAGAGAACAGGACTGAACTGTGAGGCCCAATCTGAACTGCAGCCTATAACCTGTTTCAAAATTTTCTACCACTTATCCTGATTTAAACTGCTTCTGCAGCCATCGATGATTTTTCTCCCAGAGATTTCACTTCCCAGAATGGACTGTGTTTTGTACTCAGATCTGTTTTATATAAGGTCTCATCTCTGCTCCTTAGGGCTCTCACGGGGAGTGATTATCTGTCACCTCCTCACTTATTCCTTCAACCACTTCTTCAATTTAATGAGGCACTATCATGTGTAAGACTCTACTTGACTGAGAATAGAAAATGGATAGGTGCACCTGGCTCGCTCAGTAGGTAGAATTTGCAACTCCTGCTCTCGGGGATGTTAAGTTTGAGCCCCTCGTTGGGTGTAAAGATTATTTAAAAAATAAAGTCTTAAAAAATAATAAAATGGATAAGGAACAGCATAATATTAAAAAAAAAACCTAACAATGTGGGTCTTCTCCCCTTCCAAGTCATACGTTTCTTTAGGATAGATGCCGCATGATGTTTTATACTCCTCTGTCTTTTCAAAAGCCTTATCAAAGGAGATACTCAAGTCAATGTTGGAGAGAACAGCATCAGTAAACAACTAAGGCTGGGCAGATGTGGATCCAGGAAGGAAAGCTAAGTGTGACATGGAAAGGGAGGTACTGGGTGAGGGTGTGGTTGGGGCTGCAAGGTGAAGAGAGTTTCACTTTCTAGTTACTACCAATTGTTGTATCATACTCCTAGTTGCAGAAATTTAAAAACTTACTGTTCTTGAATTCTCCAGATTCTCCCATACGTACACAAGCATTTACTGAATCTAACGTTTCTATACATATGTCTCATCTTCAGCCTTCCTCTCTCATTTCCATTATCATGATCCTTATTCAGGGATTAATTTCTTCATATCTTAACAACTCCAAGACCTCCAATTAGTTCCCTCTATGCCCTAGACTCCTTTAAGTTAATCATTCTTGTAGGTCAAGCTAAGGAGTTTGGACTTTAATCAGTAAAACTTTAAAATGAAGGAAAGGCATAATTAGATTTGGATTTCAGAAAGAATTGTAGCCACTAATGATGCAAAAAAAGAGACCGTAATTAAAGATGGCTGTTGCCATAGCAGGGCAAGTAATGATACGGATCTCACTTAGCCTGGAAGAGAGAACAGGACAGATTTGAGTGACTCAAGAGATAGAATCCACAGGACATGTAGGTAGATATGGGGTGGGTCAGCGAGGGAAGAGGCAAAGACTCTACTGGGACTCTACTGGCCTGGACCACTGGGACAAAAAGACAATATCCTCCACAACTGGAAATAAGGAGGACAAATATGCTTGCAGAGAGGTCAGTGGGCACAGTTTTGAACAAAACTGGAGTTCTGTGTGAGAGACCAAGTGTAGATATTCTGTAGCCTTTCACATGTGGAAGAGACAAATAAAAAAGACCCTAGCTGGCTCAGCGACTCCCCAGAATTTGTAATGTCTGGGAAGTAGTCAGGGGTATGGGCAGATGGGGAAGAGATCCCTGGGTGACACTGGCACAAAATTTCAGGTTGTATGAGCTTTCTGCTTCTGAGTCATCACTTGGGCAACATGTCCACATCTCAAGGGTCAAGGAGGCTACTTTGTCCTTTAATCACGGTATTTTATATGTGTAAAGTTGACCCAACTGAACTAAAATTATGGGAACCACACTCTCTGTACTAGGCACAATGTCTAGTTGAGATCATCAGGTATATGCATGTAGAACGGGGAAATTTAAAGTGGCAAGATGACCTAATTAAGAAATTGCCATTTTGTTCGTTTTTTCTGTAGATCTAGCTGATAAAAATGCAGTTCTACACTTCTTTTTTTTTTTTTTTCAACGTTTATTTATTTTTGGGACAGAGAGAGACAGAGCATGAACGGGGGAGGGGCAGAGAGAGAGGGAGACACAGAATCGGAAACAGGCTCCAGGCTCTGAGCCATCAGCCCAGAGCCCGACGCGGGGCTCGAACTCACGGACCGCGAGATCGTGACCTGGCTGAAGTCGGACGCTCAACCGACTGCGCCACCCAGGCGCCCCACTACACTTCTTTTTGAGAGAGACATAAGGGCTTTTAATTTCTGAGGATTTTGTTTTCAAAGGAGGGTCTTGAATTAGATTTATTTAGATAGGACAAGAAGGTACAAGATGAAGACTATTTTTTTTTTTCTTTTTTTTTAATTTTTTTTTTAACATTTATTTATTTTTGAGACAGAGAGAGACAGAGCATGAATGCGGGAGGGTCAGAGAGAGAGGGAGACACAGAATCTGAAACAGGCTCCAGGCTCCGAGCTGTCAGCACAGAGCCCGACGCGGGGCTTGAACTCACGGACGTGAGATCATGACCTGGGCCGAAGTCAGACGCTCAACCGACTGAGCCACCCACGCGCCCCAGATGAAGACTATTTCTAGGTCAAAGGGGGTGGAGGATGGGGGAGGAGGGTGGCCAGTATCAGTTATGTTATATATATATATATATATATATATATATATATATATATATATATATAAAATATTTAATATATATTATATATTATTAAATATGTCAAGTCTGGAAAGATGGAGGGCTCTTGTATTGAGGGGGGTCAGGGAGATCTGTGTCCTGCTCACACCCTTCACTCTGGAGGTGGAAGGACTTGAGAGTGGAAACACTGTGTACATTCCAGTGGAAGCAAGACACTAAACACTATGTCCTGGAGCCAACATGCTGAGAAGGCTCAATGGAAGGGCCGCTGAAAGAGGCAGGTTAGCAACTTACTAGAGTAGTGATGCCTTAGGGAGAACAGAGAACTCCTCAAGACGACAACATTGTACTGTAGAAGATGCTCTGGGAAGGTCAAACATTAAAGGACTGAAGATGACAGCCAATCCTGAAGTGCCCAAGACCTGACCTCAAGCAAAGGGTGACATCCTCTCCCTACTATTTCTCAGCATTCCACTTTCCACAATTACCAATTAAATGTGAGATGATTTGGAAAAATAATGACTGGAATGTAACTTTTCTTATATTTGCTATAAGCACATTGATTTATGTAGTCCTTCATCTCCATATAATTCTGCAAGTATGATTACACTGTCTTTTTTTGAGAGGGGGGGCAGGAGGGGCAGAGGAACAGGGAGAGAATCTTTGAGCATGGATCCCAATGCACAGCTCAGTCTCACAACTGTGAGATCATGACCTGAGCCAAAATCAAGAGTTGGATACTTAACTGACTGAGCCACCCACTCATCCCTAAACTAATTCTAAAGGATTATCACAGTAGAGCAGAGTTTATTCTCTTGAAACTTCAAATTTGAATATAAAAATTAAAATTTCTAACACATCTGATGAAGAGTCACAAGTCCTTATCTCCTTTGGAGTTGACCTCAGGTATAAACAACTTTGTTCTGGCTTTCCCCAAATATATTCCTTAAGGGCTGGGATTAGACCTTAATTAGTTTTTTAATGTCACTTAATAGCTATGATTTGGCACTCTTGGTAGTTGTCCACCTGTCCTTTCCTGTTAATACTTCTACTTTGTCACAAGACTAAAATATTTTATAAGAGTTTAACATCAAGCACTGTAAACGAATTTATATTCTAAACATCAATGCCATATTTATATTCTAAGCATCAAGTCCACCTCTAAGTGGACTAAGAAAATTAGTGGAGTCAAAGATAAGAGGAAACAAGAAAGCCTGCTCAATAATAATCTTAGCAAGTTGTCCGACAGCAAAGCCAGCATTCTCTCAAAAGTATGGACAATAGAATACAGTCAAATTTAAATTTTTAAGTGATTGTGCTTTTAGCTTTGTTTGGTAGAACTGATTTGTTCTACAAAGAGCTCAGATACAATAAGACTGATGATGAGATCTTTTATCTTTAGCCATTATGTGGTTTTAGAGTAGCCTCACTTACTTTCTTTTCTGGCTATGTGTAATGCAACACAGTTATGAGAAAAATCAGGGTGTTCCTCCAAAGGAATGAAACAAGTCTTCAACCTGGTTCCTAGGATCTTATAAGATGTGTGTATTATTATTATCCATTCTTCATGTCTTACTCGCAGGCGAGTTAAGTTGACCAGAAACTTTGTGATTCAGTCCTGAAATATGCTTGGTTCAGAGGAGATACTGTCTGTGGAGGCAACAATGTTGACATACGCTTAGTGCTTTTATTTTATTTTACTGTTTTATTTTATTTTATTTTATTTTATTGAGAGTGAGTATAAGTATGGAGGGACAGAGAGAAAGAGAGAGAGAGGGAGAAGAGAACCCCAAGCAGGCTCTACGCTCAGTGAGGAGCCCCACACATGGGGCTCTATCTCACGACCCTGGGACCATGACCTGAGGTGAAATCAAGAGTTGGATGCTCACCTGACTGAGCCACCCAGGCAACCCTCTTGGTGCATTTCTAAGTCCCTCAACTGATATCCTCCTTCCCTAGTGTCCAGCACTAAGCTTACTTTCTCTACATTACAACACACAGTTCACTTATAATGAATTGATAATTACACCTGTGCATTCTTTTTGTACTCATTAACAAACAGGCATATTGCTTTTAAAAACCAGTGTGTCAAAGGGAGCACAGAATCGCTCAACAAGTGACTGTGCCAGCTGTTGAGCATCTAAGGATGAAAAAGAAGAGATCTGGCCTTGAGGACCTCACAGTCTGGCACAACAGAGAGGATCCACTTAAGTAATTTTACAGACTAAAGAAGCCATTCAACATATTCAACAGCACTAAGCCCCATTTAGTTTGCTGATCAAGACTCAAGCGGGTGAAGCTATGTTTTATCAAAAGGCACATTTACGATTTCGGCAACAAAATACGTTACTGTGAGATTTGGTCAACACTGTTTCTCTCACGTCATATCTTTCCAAGCAAAGGAAACCTGGAAATGCAGGTTTAATGACTCGTTTAGGAGCCGACAAGATTCCCTAAAGTTGTGGTCTCTTTAAGTTTTACCCTAAGCTTCTAGAAAATACTAAGATTGAATTATTCTTCCTATTTATCAACAGAATTTTATTTTTGCTTATCTTCATTCCCTAATTTAAGTGTAAATTGTATATTTTCTTATCCTGGGTTTGACAGAGTCCAGCTTTGTTACTGTTTGGAAATAGTGTGTGAATTCCCTATTTATACTGATGTTTATGTCTTGGCAATAGAAGAAGATAGTAACTGGAGACATTCAGACTTACTTGTGTCAGATAAAATTTATTGATTCTTCCATATGTTTAATTATGATAATAATTTAAAACATCCTACAAATCACAAGGAGTCACTTTTAAAAATATACCGAATGTGATTTATTAAACTTTATTTTACCGCCTCAATTAGCTACTCTCCAATTATGAACGATGGCAGTAATGTGCCAGAGGAAGTCTGCATCATTTTCGTTACGAACTTTTTATGATTCAGACTGAAAAAATATATATGAATGCATCTATATGAATGTATATAAAATACTTGATATGCATGGAGACACATGAAGCTATCCTTTCCTCATTCTGATTGTTTGGTACTGCTGTGTAGCACAGGCCATTTTCATATGTTAAGTCTTAAGTTAAAAATATATATACTTACTTATAACCATTTGCTTTTCAAGGGTCAAAATACACCAATAAATGCATGCAAAGAGCACCTCAAAATCTTTAGCAAAACGCATTTCAACTAACGCTTCTGTTTTTGCATGTTACATCTCCTGACTCTAATGCCAGTTTTTCCAAGCTTGGCCTCCACACATCACTCTGTGTGTATTTATCCTAGCAGCCTGCCCATTTCCAAACTAATGAAAGAGCTGTCACAAATTGCTAGTGCCACCTATTAGTGGAAGCACAGAACTGCAAATCATGATAATTCCTTTAAATAGCACCTTAGAAGTCATGAGGGGTAAAATCCATCCCAAGGCTCACACTTGTTCTAATTTATGTTTACAGCTGCTGGTCTTTTTAAAATAAGCTATCACTGCATGCACTAAACTTAGATACTGTCACGAGTTCTAGAGATTTTACCTACAATTTTGTACTGATACATCATTTTATCATAGATTGTTTTCATAAAGGTTTGATAAGTGCAATGTCTTAATCAATTAATATGTAACTCTCCATGATATAATATCATGACTTTGTAAATGAATGCTGTTACATAATGATTGATTAAAAATGCATTTGAGTACTGGTTTCTCTGGACGGTTTTAGGACAATGGAAATATAAATTCTATTTAGCATAGTCCTGACTTTAGATTTAAAATTCTCCAAGCATGTGAAGGTACGATATTTTGACCTTTGACTAGTGACATGTAGGTGTGCCACTGAAGTTTAAATGAGAAAAATTGGGATAAGAAGTTAAACCACACAATTTCTTACTGTTGATAACACTGTAAGTTATTTAAAGTACATATCTCAACTACAATTAGATATTCACACTAAACATAAGTAGATTATGCTCTGCAAGCAACAGTTTTATTTCCTTACTAGGAACATATGAGATCATATTAATTAATTTTAATTCAATTTATTCTTGAAAGATCTTTCATTTGCATGGATGTTTGAATATAAAATTTCAATATAACTGGCCAAAAATTCCAGCATATTTGTTAATTAAGTTGTTTGATTTATAGATGAATGAAAAGTAAGAAAACAAGGAAATTCGTTATGACAGATTTATACATCTATTTGGTTGCCTAAATATCCTGGCAATTTACATCACTGTCTGCAGTGGAGTCTTGTAAATAATTTATATGAAGAGAAATAACAACATAAAAAAGTTAGAATTGGAACCATTATCTCTTCAGTATTCAGCTTTATTTGAGCTAATAATGATTGAATATTATTATCAAAATTTGGTGGGCTAGAATTTTACATGGCATGGTTTTGGGGTCTCCGTTATTTTTTCTACTAGCTGAGCTCTACACTGTATAACTTACTACTTCCAAGGCCAATCTGGTTGGCAGCTTTAAACAGAGAACCCCTGAACTGGAGACTTTCACTAGCCCTCATGTGATCTGACCAGCACTGGATCACAAGATGTGTGACTGAGCATCTTGTTTTATTTTATTTTTCATTATTTTGCCAGAATACATTTTTTCGAGTAGGTGAATAAAAATTTCTGGTTTTCAGCAGGCTGAAATTGAAGGTTCCTGAATCAAAATATGATTTTTAAAGTGAATAGAAATTTGAGCAGAAAAGGCCATGTTAAATAAGAATCAGCAAGTCAGAGACCTGATGTTAAATATGCAGTGACTATAGGAGAAAAGATACTGCAAAGAATTTATAACTTCTTTGCACTGTGTGTGTGTGTGGGGGGGGGGTGTAAGAATATATATCTTAAACATATAATATATAAATATATAATATTATATAATACATAAATATACTATATATACTTATATATAATATATAAATATATAATATTATATAATACATAAATATACTATATATATACTTATATATAATATATAAATATACTATATATATATATTTCTCTACCTTTCATAGATACTTATCTTTTAGCTGCGAGGAAATTATCAGTATAAGACATATTACATCCTATACAAACATGTGAGTACTTGACATATCCATGGGGACTTTTCATGCCCATTCTAAAATAAATAAATAAATACATAATATAAAATACGAATGTCATTGTATAGCAGTAACAATTTTATTATAGGTTGCCAAGATCACTTTTCTCAGCTATAAGATACTAACATAAAGTTTGTCATTCATAGATATACATATATTTATACATATACACATACGTATATATATATATAGATGTGTATCTGTACTCTGGTAAAAGTGAAGAAAAATCTCTGAAAAGTCAACAAGTTTAATTAGTAAATCATCATTCATATTAACTAAATCTGAAGCGATCATAGTGCATTGAGCAATGGCAAATAAAAAGTCTTTTGCAAATTGTATTTCATAAAGTTTTAATTAAATATTACTTCCAATATCAGAAAGATGTGTGTGAGGATTTTGATTTACCTGATAATCTCATTGTTGCAATAATTAAACTACTCTGGGGGCAAAACTCTTTACAAAGTATGAAAAGAAAGTCTTTCAAACATTTATTTAAGTGCTATTTACTAAGTCCTCCCTATGAAAGTAAAGTTAAAGGCATTGATTTAACCTTTGGATTCACATGATAACCATCACATTCAGACTTGCATGTGCCTTTCATTTTTACTAAAACTGGAGCACACAATGTCCTGGAAATGCTCATTACATTGAGTGATGGAACATTTGTCATTTGTTTAAAACCCCAAACCTAACTTATTTCCTTGTGATTTCCATAGGTTTTTCTGAAGTCTTCATTGTACCACACATTCCAAAAGGAAGATTATATGATAGTCTGGTATTTCATGAGAAAAGTGAAATTTGACTAGTTTTGTAGGAGAAATAAACAGTTCCACATCAATTTGAAAAAGAAGCATTTCAACTTTTAGCTATATTACATACATTTCAGGAAAGCAAAAGTATCTCTGAGTGAATGTTTCTTGAGGATAATTTGTATGTGACTGCTGAGATTTACAGAGTTCTCACATTTGCTTCCCCCACAAGGATTCTAAATCAGATTGGTTCAGAGGAAAAGCCAGCATACCCCATTTTTCTAATATTATCACTTCTCCAGATGGTCCTGAACACATCCATTCAATCCCTTTTTCCTAGAAAGTAAAGAGGTACCTTATTAGATATATATATATATGTGCATCCACTACCAAGGCTGCCTTCTTGCTTTTCTTTTTCTTTCTCATTTAACACATCAAATCTCTTTCATTTCCTACTAGGCAAGATGACAAGTAGGAAGTGAGCACAGTGATTGCCTGAAACTTTGTCTTGGCAACCTGAGCAATGAGAGAGTTAATGGTGGATCTTTGAAAACAAGTGACCATGGGAAATTAGGGTTGGCAGGGATTTAACTCTTCATGAATCATGCTGGAATATTTTTAAGGGCAAAGCAGTGGATGTTTTAACCGTGTTTGACATCTAATTAAGGAGGAAAAAGAAGGAGCTAAAAAAAAAATCTCTATTATAGTTTAGAAACAAAGTACTGACAATTGGCTACTAGGCATTTGCTTTGGCAAAACAAGTGTACATGTAGGGACAAAAAGGTAATGACAGACCAATAAAATGACAGAAGAAAAATTGCTTGGGCCATTCCTTTTCTTCTTCTTGTTGTTGTTCATTTCACAGTTTATATTACCAAATTGCCAAGCCCTAGGCATATCAATAGAATTGTTATGTAGGTGTAGAGCAGTTTTTTTGATGAAAAGAAAAGCAGAATAATTCTAATGGATGCCATGATAAAAAGAGTTTATAAAGACAGTGTCAAATAGATTCATATTGTCAATATATACAACTTACTTCATCAGACAAGTTTAAAGCCTGCACACATATCAAAGGACTATTCTAATTAAATGCTATCTGTTTGTATATAGAAAGAACGGGTACCTGTTCTATAATGGAGAGTAATCAATCACCATGGAAATAAAATTCTTGCAAAATATATATAATTCCCAATCTTTATTTATTTTACAACTTATTTAGCATTTAGACCAGTATCTCCAAATATAGTAGATTTTTAAAGTGTGTTTCATGTTTCATTTGTTACTCTACAATTATAGCATACAGCCATTCACATCTTCAAGAAGTAAAGTTGCATGCGAAACTGACTCATAGGCACATAAACTTGGATAAAATCAGCCACCAATCTAAGAATTATTTGATGTCATCCTCCCAAAGAATGAAAATAGAAAGCAAAAACTGAGGAAAATACACATGCCATAATACCATATTCTATAAAAACAATTTAAAGACAGTTGCTAGAGATGTAATAGAGATGTAATTAAATCTTTAATGGCTATATGATAATGTTTTAAAATCTTGCACGATGAGTACAATTGCAATTCTGTTTGCTAATGTTTTAAATCCATTCACATTTTAGTAACTAAGAAATTGTTATGCCAAAAATAAATGTATCTTTCAATCCAATGTATTTTACCTAGCAAGTATTAATTCCAAATAAACACATTTAATAGGTGTTGAATTTTCTAATCCAAAGTGTGAAAATTACATCTCTCTTTCCTATTTGTGATCCTCATTCACACTAGAGCATTCAGAAAGAGATGTTCCCCATCATGTGAAAATTAAAGAATATGTTTCTGGCATAAGAACAATGTGCAGCAGACAGACATCTCTACAGATAGATTCAATGATTTTCTTTCACATTATAGGCTAAAAACAGGGTATAATTGAAGCTTCCTACTGCCCCACCCCCAATTCCCGAAATCTGAGAATCATAAGAAAGCAACACCTTAGGGAGTAAAAGTACTTGAGTTAAAACATTTTAATCACCAACTCCATTTTACTAATACCTCAGTTATAGAAACATTCTTTTTCATTAAAAGTTTTTCAAAAATACTCTTTTCAACCATGTTAGCATTATTTTATACAACTATCTACAAAATCTATCTAAACAAATGGAGAACAAATATTTCCTTAAAATCCTCATTAAAAACCAGGCATATGCATTAAGCTGTAACCAAATAAAGTACTAGCAATCATGTACTGAAGCTTTTTTTTTCTTAAATTTAAACTCTTTTTGAAAGTAAGTTCACACAACTAGCTGTACAACCAGAAAGTAATGTTCCTTCAGTTCTCACTGAAGTACATATGGAATTAAATAACATTATATTTCAAACGCTTTCGCTTTACACCAATTAGCCAAATACACAGTCTTTGGTACAATCATAACACACTGTGGAAAAACTAGTCTGTTCCCTCCAGTTTATATTCTCTTGGCAAACCATGATCTACTGCTTATGTTAAGCATCTGATTGTCAGATTTGAACAAACTGAATATTCATGATGACGATTAACCATTTAGTGCCTCAAACTAAGAAAACACAATTTATCACAACAATTGCTATAGGTGAGGCGTTCTACAAAGAGACTATTTTTGCCACGGCGCTTTTTAAAGATATTTTAATAGAAGTAGAGTCAGAAAAATTAACAGCACATATGATCACACACACAGATCAGCATTTACCCAGGCATTCAGCTCTTCTCTGCAAATGTGATTAAATGTTCTTTGTTTGCATTTAAATTGTCATATATCAAACAGGAGACATGCTTTTATAAAAAAGTGTTTAAATCATCTCAGAAAAACACACAGGATCACATAGGTTTCCCAGGTTAAACTAAAGGTTTCATGGTTTGGCTTGGGAGGGAGTTCAAGGAATGAAAAGGCAGGGGTGGTGGGGTGGGGGGGGGCAGGGACATTACAGAGCTAGCCGAAAAAGAAGAAAAATAAAGATTTACCTTTGTAGGATAATTTCAGTCTTGGCACATTGTTCTTCCCATTTTGATAGTTTGCTGTGGCTGTGAGTAATACTCCCCAGAAAAGACAGACAATCCTAGCGAACCAGCCCATGCTGCAGACGCTGGAGGTGCCTGTGCTGCTCTGCCTTCCCTCCTGTATTGTGCGGCCAGAGAAGTTCAAACAATCTGGAAACTGGAGGTAACAGGTGATTTAGGTCAGTTTCATTCATAAATGCAGACAATCAAGACCTCACGGCAACACTAACACCTCTTCTTCTGTAACAGTCACTGGAGCACAGAAACTTCAAACCCTCCAAAAAAAAAAAAAAAAAATCGAGCCAGGCACCGGATAATGAGGCACAACTGTTGTGTAGAAAGAAAAAAAAAAAAAATGAACAAGGGCTGCTGCAGTGGTGCTTAAGAAGCAGTTCCTTTTATCTAGGCTCTTCTGATAGCCAGTGGCGGACTCTAATCCTGCTCTCTGCTTCATTCGGCTCCGGGGAAGCAGAATGAAAGGGAAACAGAGAAAGAGAGAGAGAGAGAGAAAGAGAGAGAGAGAGAGAAAGAGGAGCCCTGAGCAGCGCGGACTTTTCCTGTACACATGTAGGGAGAGATGACACAAGATCCCACAGACAGGTTTTCCCAACACTCACTAGACTGGCTGACAATGGGAGAACAGGCGAGCTCAACCCACTCCCCTTCCCTCCTGTCACACAACACATGCAAAAAACATCTCCTAGAGATTAGAGCTGGGAGCAGAACCCTCCAGCGTGCCTGTGAAAGGCATGTAGCTATAAATTTACTTCCCAAGGCACGCGTTGTTTTATAGCCATTTTTAGGTGCAATTTTGATTAAAAAAATCTGAATTCTGCTACCTACATAATTTATAACTCATTATATAATTCCTTTGAACTTGTGCATTATATGTGTATGTATGCGTGTGTGTATTTATATTTATATATATATATACACACACGCATACATACACATATGCATATGTACATATATGTATATCTTTTCACCATTATAACTTTAACCACTGAAGGTTTTAAAGCCTTGTTAGAGATCATTCCCTCTTCCCAACAAACCTCCTTAGCTCAACTACCCCCTTCCCCCGACCCGCAGCAATTTCACTGAAGAAATTCCTAGTAAAGCCCATTTCAACAATCAGTTCAAGACAAATATAGGTCCACTGAGAATTATAAATTACAACTCAAAAGGATACTCAGAATTTAAAAACATCTATGGTTTTCCAGCTTCTGGAATGCTCTGGCTAACATTGTTAATGCATCACACATCTCATTAATTAAAACCACTTCCCTAGTTTTGGTTTAAAGGGCAGAGGAAGATGACAAAGTTCACAAAAGTCCCTGCTGAGTGTCAAGGACCAACATAAAGAGGATATCTCTGTGTCTTCATGAGCTGGTGAAGGGTTACTAAACGTTCTGTGCACACGAATGCATATGTTTAGGCAGTCACACAGACACAACCAGTTCTTTCCTAAATAGACATTTTGTCTGAGGTGTTTCAATTTCCTCTTCTATTTTTCTTTCAATTTTCCCCAAAGCTGATATCCTTATAGGATATTGGGGGTTGGCGTATATAAAAGTTAGTAGGACCGAACTTTCCCTTCTCTACTCAACTCTCTCTGCTCTACCCGTGTCCCCCCCCCCCCCCCACAACACTCACAATTGAAATACAGAATAGAGAACCTACTTCAAGTATGGAAATTTTTCCACTGAAAGAAGAGGGTGAGTCTCACAATTACAAACATAAACACTTAAAGTGGCTTAGTATTCTTGCGAAAAATGATCCAAGCATTGCCACTACAGCTTTCATGACTTAATGTCTACAGGCCAATAGGGGAAAAGCATCTCTCTCTTTCCCTCTTTCCTTCTGTCTGTCTCTCTGCCTCAACAACTATGTGTGTGTTCGGGGTGGGCGGAGTAGGGGTGGGTGGGTGGCTGGGTGGAGGAGCAGGAAGAGGATGAAGAGGATTTAAAGGAGGGAGAATGGGGGAAGGGGTGGATGGATTCTCTCTACTTCACTAGATTGATTCATCAAACAGACCGTATTGTATTTGTCAGTTTCCTCAAGCCTATTGATCAGTCAGTATTGTTAAGAAAATAAAATCTAAAAATAATGTTGATTTTACTGATTCCCGCACTTGTTATCCTGAGCACTTTTCACGCCCTAGGCAATGGATTAAGGCTACAAACGACAAGAGGCTTGTCTGTCTTCCATGGATTACTCTCTATAGACATTTATTCTACAGAGGAATTCATGTTACTTTGGGATTATTTAGAAGATTGGACCAATGAATTATCCTTTTGAAATATCACATATAATTAGTTTAAATACTTTAAATAGTTGTGCCATTTTCATTAATATATTTTAAATGTCTTTAAATATTTATTTTTCCTCTAGCTCTTGTTACCTAGAGTAGGGGAACAAGTTTATATTTGTCAAAACTAAACAGGATAAGCAAATTTAGAAATGTATCCATTTCACTTTCGTAATGTCTAATTCTGAAACATTTTGATGTGTTCCAGGAAAAATGAAAGGTTGTAGGTAAAATTCAGATAAAAGAGGATCAGAATTGACTCCATGGGGAAGAAAGACATTCAATCTGGATTTTGAACCACAAAATCAGGACAGAGTTATTTAATTTTGTAAAACAAGTAATTTAAATTAATGTTGAAGTCTGGAATTTGGTAGCACAGATACCCATGTTTAGATACACACACATAATTTTAAAAAACACTTTCTTACCCTCTAAATTTTGTATGATCTTTGTGTGTCTTCAAATGTTTGAAAGCTTAATAAATTCACATTTACATTTGCTTATCTCTAGATTTTTTAAATTTAAAATGTGTGAACACAGTAAATTCTGTGGGTAAGCCTAACTGTGCTAGACTGATTATAAAAGAATAGGAAAGTGTAGCCATGCATAGATATTTTAACTGTAATTTTGTAAACAAGAAAAGAAAAAGAAACTACATGCCTGAAAAATACAAAAGCATTTGGAGTTTTCTATTTCTACCTCTTTCAAAGTCTTTGACTTAAGTCAGGGTGAAAGTTGTTTTCAACTTTTTTCTTTTACTCCCAAACACGTGAAGGATAATCAAAGTTAAACGTATTTCTCAGATGACGTAGAAAGAAGGTAAAGGGTCGACCTAGGTGGGTGTTTTTCAGAAATTTTCAAAATCTGACCGTATGTGTGAAACATAGATTTTGATTCACCCCACACCCCCCAAAGAACATGACTCCCTACTCTTACATTCAGTGGCCTAAGCCCTGCATGATTAAGCCTGCTGCATTTGTCTCCTTGGCCACTGATGTTAGTTCATCACTTACTACTCTTTAAAAGTCAGAAATATTACACTGATCTTTTAACATCAAATTTTATTTAAGGCTTAAGTGAAAAACCTTATTTTGCTTTTTTCTCAAAGTTGTCTTTATGATGATTTTCTAACCTGCAATCTATATCATGCACCATAATTCACTTCACTTGCAACTGAATCTCTACTACCTTTTTAAATTTCAAGTGTTCAGATGTGATGAACTCCTACTACAGAGTCAGATTTGAGCAGGGGCTTAATATGATGATCATGCTCTTGTATAGATTTCTGTCAAATCAATCAGTAGTTTTTTAACCCCACTCCATATTGAGATGGATCACAAAGACTTTCCAGGAAGAGCGATAGGTTCATGGGTGGTGTGCTTGATTTTCTAGAGAAACAATACTTCCAACTTTACAACAGGTTGGTTAAGTTTTGTTTTTCACAAAAGACCTGTATAGTCATAGAAGATCCAAACGAAAGCATTTCTCCATTGAAAAAAAATTTTTGATCTTTTCACGTATTAGATAAAACCAATGCAGTATTTTTTAAATGCCCACTCTCTGTATTTTATTTATGATGAAATAAATTGGAATAACAACAAACATTGTAATTCAAGGGCAGAAATGATTGTCCTTATTTGTGAGATGGCATTCCAGTACTTCCCCAGGTTATAGATACCCTGGGTCTTTTTGTGAGCGGTAGGTGAAAACTCTTCCTGTACTTGTGCGTAAAAGAAGAGAAGGAGAAATATAATTCTGATGTATTTAAAAATTTAGTGGATTAAATGTACTTGAAGTTATGGTACACTCTAGTAAACACACTTGCCTCTCCCTGTAATCCCACTCTACCCCTGTTTTATTGTGGTGTGATAGAGTACTGCCCCCAAGTTGGCACTAATGACAAAATAGAAGACCTCTTTAACAGAAATAACTGAGTTAAGAATTTTAGAATGAGTTGGTTAACCAGTTCCCCAAAGAAACAACACCAAGAAGGAGACCAATACTAAAAACAAATTTTCAGTACTCTTACCAAGGTGTTATTCAACTGAGTCATGTAAAAAAAAATGATATTAGTTTCCATCTAACATCTGCTATTTCTCATTTTTTTTCTTCAAGGGATGCTTCTTCGCTATATGAGAAAGGCCTGTGATCAACAGAATTATAGCAAATGTCAGAGTCGAACATTTGTCCTTGCTCTGACATCTCATGTTGGAAATTCATTTTTAATGAGGGTTTTTCTGGTACAGGGAATTTGAAACCTTTTCTTTTTCTAAAAAAGAATTGTGTGGGTGAAAACATTCTTTAGAAGATCAGAAGACATCTTATTAATTGGGCAAACTAGATAGCTGATGCATTATTTGTTCTAGCCAAAATGATAGTTCTTTAGAACTACTGCAGTAGTCACTGGGAGCTGGGGGTGGCAGGTTGAAAGCAATATTTAAGAAATTAAGTTAAACTTTTCATAATCTGACCCTTGTGAATGCTCTTAGTATAAGCAAAATGTGAAAGGAGGAGTTGAGTAGAGGAATTGGTAAAAGGCAAAGGGAATCCACTCTCTAGGGAAGCATTAACTCTTCCCTTGCTTTCTAGCCCCCTTTCCCCCTCCCACCTGCCATGAATGGAGATTTCAGGAAAATAAGCTCATCCCTATTCTGGAATGATTTTGTAACAATTTGAGGGGAAAAAAAATCAGTTTTGTGTTTTCTCTTGTGACATCAATGGTCATGATACTTGGAGGTAAATAGGGACTCAAAACAAAAAACTCCTTGTTTTTCAAATGAATTGAAGCGATAAATGTTAGATCAATGCAGGAGACCAGAAACCGGCCAGTCACCTTATTTGTGGCTGCAGATTTCAGGAAAAGTTCAGGCAATGAAGGGTATCAGAAATTACAGAGGAAATTCTTTAATGGTAAGGTGAGGTGGTGGCTTCCCTTTCTTGGAGAATCTGATTTTGTGCGGCTGGCAGGTGAGTTTTATTGGGTTATCAAGTTTGAGTGGGGGATGGAAAAGAGTGTCAAAAAAAGGGATGCATAAAATTTCATTTATGGTTATCATCAGAGTTGCCAAAAGTGGCTAAACTCCAGTTATTAGGAACAGGAAGTATCATTTTTCCAGTCCCTTTCCTTTTGATTTCTTAAATCCATCATGTTTGTCAACATTTTAAAATATTTTAAACAGGGGAGTTTTCCTTTTCCATCTATTTGAGAAGCTTGTCATCACTTACAGCTTCTTTATCAGATTATCTGAGAGGCAAATGCAGTGTCCCTGAATATTAACGTATTGAAATAACAAAACAATGACAATATCAAAATACCTGCTTTTTTTCTTTCTTTCTTTCCTTTTTTTTTTAAAGTGAGAGTGTCTCCACCTCAACTCAAATGAAACAAGAAAGTTTTCAAGTGAGACAAAAATCCCATTGTTAATACTGATCAGTACAGGCTAGGCAGTGAGGAGGAAAAAATGAGGCATCCATGGAATACAAATGAAATGAGCAGGTTGGCTGTTGAGTGTTTCAGAACATGAAGTTATTAGTTATTTGCTTTCAGTAAAGGCATATCACACACCTTCCCGCCAAATAAATAAATAAGCAGATCTATATTCAATAAACAAGATGAAGAAACTAGGCCATAGCGTTTCAAAGATTACTTTACATCTGACTCAGACAAAGCTGATGCATATGGTCTCCCTTTGTTACCCACTGAAAAGACTGTTTCACCTCAGATGTTAAGTTTCCTAAAATCTCTCTATTCTAGGAACAGGCCTTTTCCTTCAAAAAAAAAATGTTTTTAAAGAGTGTGTAACTGATAACAATAGAGAACAGAAATGTTGTAACCTGGAATTAAAGTTCTTTAAAAGCGTTTATTATAATGGCAAACCCAACTGTTTGGCGGATGGTGACTCAAAATCTACAGCACATGCTGGTTTTTCAAGGGCACAGATTTGTCTAAATTGCAAAAGTTAAAAGAAGACTTCGATGATTTTCTTCCCTATTCTGCATTATCTCCAGAGTTAAATGCCATTTGTCCAGTCTTTGCACCCCCATTTTCTCTTTTGTGGCATGGGGGTGGGGTTAGGATGATATGCCAGGTTTCATTTCACTGTGTTGGCTATAGGAGCAGCTGTCACCTTATGGAAGAGATTAGGAAATGTCTTGTTTATTAGCTAACGATTTATTATTATTATTATCATTAATAAATGATTTATGAAGAAAATTCAAATCTTCCCCCATTTTTCCTCAGGGCACATCCATACGATATATCTCACATAAACCAATCAACATAGATTCATTTTCTCATGCCTGCTGTATCAATGAGAAGAGAAACAGCATCCAATATGCCCAGCCTTGACTCTTCTTAAATTACAGATCCAAGTTGAAAATGGTTTGACTGGAGGACTTAAATGACAATGTGATTATTCCCTTACTTGTTTTTCAAAAGTGCTTTCTTTGAAGCACTTTAAAGACCCCCAAACATCTAACAGAGTCAATTTTATACAATTCCTTTTGAAGCATAAAAATAATGTCCACTGTATAAAATTGTGTTCTCACACAGTTTTTAACTATTATCTCAACTAAAGCTTTAGCAACTCACTGTAATTATGTGCTGATTATACAGAAGAAAAAAACACTGACTTTTCGAACTTAATCATCAAGTGAGTGTATTTCTCATTATGTCACGTTGTAGAGATGGCATTTGATTTTTTTTTTTTTTGATAGAATCAGTCTGGTGATCTCATTTTGACATATTAAATAATTACTACAGATTTAATTATGTTGTGAAACCTACTTCAATTCTGGTAAGCCAAAATAAAAATGCTTCGAGACATAAGAAAACTGAATTTGTGTGCATCAGAGTAAACGTCTCTATTTCTCAGGTGGTCAGCCTGAGTTGATGCGTGACTGCCGCTATGTAACCTGGCCAACTAACTCCGCCCCGGAAACGCGATCTGAAATACACTCCTCCTCTACACTCAACTCCAGTCACCTTTGAAAACATTTTACTTACTGTATTTCTTGCACTCTTTTATTTTGTATCTATCCATCCATTCAACAAAATTTTGAGAAACACACAGGCGTCCATCCTTGTGACTTAAAAACAAACTACAAGCTTTTTGAGACTAGTGATATATCTTCCAAGGAACTGACGACAATTTTTCTTTTATTTTTTTGGTAACTTTCTACCACCAAGCTTAAAAACTGTCTGCAAAGCTTTCTGTACCTTTTTGGCGTAGAGTGTTTTTATTTATTTATTTATTTATTTATTTATTTATTATTTAAAATGCAGTTCTACTGCTATTTTCTTTTTGTCAAATCCTGTATCTGGTTTTAGTCCTTGTACACTATCTTCCTTGTTATTGTGGAAGACTCTGGCTGATGACAGACTGTCTACATATTTTGTTGGATTACTTATGATTATAGGCTATTGTATTCCCCTAAAGTTAATCTGCCTATATCAGGATTTTGCATTTGGGACTCAGGATATAAGATTGCTTAAAAAGAAGAAACAAAGGAAAGGCCTTGCCTGATTTTTCACAATGTTTTATGAGTATTCTGGGAGCTCTCTCTCCTACGAATGTGTGGTGTGTATGTATATCTATTATAGCTCTTCCTGTCTTATATTCTAATAAGTTTCTTCAGTACACTCTCATCTCAAAAAGAACAGAAACTTTAAACTTATATTTTCAGTGCTCAGCATAACATTTGGCACAAAGTGTAACCTATTTATTAATGGATTAATTCATTAATTAAAACGCCAGGGGAAATATATTCTAGATAGTTAAAATATTGTGGCCCAGAAATCTCACAACTTTAATAGTTTGGTAGAAATAACTTATTTGACTAGTTTTCCATGCTCTGATATTAAGAATGTATCAGAGTGTAGACAGTAGCATTACAGAGAGTTCTAATTTGCTCATTTAAGATGCTGCTAATGTAACTAATATTGCATTATATGTTAACTAACTGAAATTTAAATAAACATTTGAAAGAAAAAAATAAAAATAAAATGCTGCTAATGTAATATTATAGTTCATGAAATAGAGTATCTTTGGCTTTTCTTTCAAAGCGTAGAAAATATCATTGTTTTGTTGTTATTATTACTATTATTTTTATACAAGTATGTGTTTCTTTTCAGATTAAAGACCTCTCTTCAGATTCCCTTAGCCTGCAGGCCATTACAGTATGTTGCTAATTGAAATGAGCATTCTAATAGGGTTTCCAAATGCATAGTGTTTCCAAATGGCAGGCAGTAAGTACTCATTTTTTTTTTTAATTAAGAATGATGATTATAAAACTCTCAGAAAGTCACTACAGTTGTGAAAATGTGTGTATTACACAAGACACGATAGGTGGGTTTAAAGCCCAAGACTAGGGGCGCCTGGGTGGCGCAGTCGGTTAAGCGTCCGACTTCAGCCAGGTCACGATCTCGCGGTCTGTGAGTTCGAGCCCCGCGTCAGGCTCGGAGCTGATGGCTCGGAGCCTGGACCCTGTTTCCGATTCTGTGTCTCCCTCTCTCTCTGCACCTCCCCCGTTCATGCTCTGTCTCTCTCTGTCCAAAAAAAAAAAAAAAAAAAAAAAAAACATTGAAAAGAAAAAAAAAAATTAAAAATAAATAAATAAATAAATAAAGCCCAAGACCACAGTTGGTAGCAATAAAATTGAAATTTTGGTTTCTTTGTCTGGAAGTGAAGTTGATCATCCCCCCCTTCCCAATGCCTGTTAGGATCGAATCAGATATCACATCTGGCTTTGCCCCAGATAAGAACATCCAGGAAGCCAGGGTTCCTAGGCCAAGTTTCTGCATCGGCATCCCACGGAGTCAGACTCTGCACTCGCAAGAGTTTGGCCAAACGTCTGGGCGTCAGAATTGAAAATGGGGAGCAGCCAGAGCACCAGGTCAATATTGTTGAGAAAAACACCAGGGATTCTAAAATGCCATCTCGAAGAAAGAAAAGACAACCCCTTGAGAATCTCTGCAGCAGACACTACAAATGTCAGATGATAAAGAAGAAAGGAGGATCTAGGCTGCTATTAATTTTATGGGTTGAAAAGTTGTCCTTTAAGAATCACAGGTTAGATTTTAAATTCACCAAATTTACATATCAAGAGCCCAGGTTAGATGGGAGGGAAAAAGATATCTAAATGACAATAGGAAGCACAGAAAAGATGCTAGGAAGAAACCTTGACTTAGACTAACAGGCATGAGGTTGCCTTTCCTAATCAGCCCTGCAACTGTGGGCAGCTGCAGACTGAAGGAGAACAGCATTTCACTTCTTAACAAGTTGCTGCTACCTCACTTGGCCAGATGCTTATTTGAGATCCTGCACCTTTCACAGTTTGCACAACACAGAAAGAATTGTATCTTTTATAGTAAATTGAGCCTTAAATTAAAAAAAGGACCCGTTACCAGCAATAATCCTCAATATGCAAGTGAGTTTTAATAACCTAAGTTGCAAGCTTCAAGCATTAGGGAGTAATGCTTATGTTTCAGAGCAAATTATTTTCCCAGATAAGTGTCATACTTAACTTTGGGAAGCAGAGAAGTTTAGGTCAACAGGTGAAACACCTGTATAACTATTATGGGAATATCTCCTGCTACTATTTATATTTTAAGTCATTATGTCTCATAGGTCAACAGTGGGTCTTTGGTATTTTAACTGTTCAAGAGTTTCTTTCACACTGTTTTTGGAACACAAGGGAATCTTGATTGGCTGGTAAATAAATTAATTTTCCACTCTAATGGAATGTTCTACTATAATAGTTTCAACAGGAACATTTCCCCTTTACCTTTATTATCACTGTTAAAATACATTGACAAAGACATGACAATGATTCATATTACACAGCTATCTTTGAATGGTTTCTCAAATCTACAAATGGATACCCACCACATATCATTTAGATTCAGAGATAAATTATGGGCATCTTAATTTATAAAATAAGTATATTTTCATATTTAGTTTTTCACAATAATTGCCAGAAGTTAAAACATAACGAAATATAAAAATATAATCATCACAATCTGAATAGAATTACATTTTCTATTTTTTGCATAAGTTTCAATCCAAGGCAAACCTTTCTAGATGTATTTAGTCATCAGCAGTGGGATAGGTTAAGCAGATTTTAAAGACAGAATCATGTTTTATAAACCTATGCTGAAATCTAAAAGTCCATCCTGTGGTGCTCCCTCAAAAATACTGTGTTTCAAATGTTTTAAGCAACATTTTCAAATGTGAATTCAATAAATGTGGAAAGCCGCTTAGTCTCCCGCTAAATTGAGTCTATCAGAAAGTGGTTCAAATGTCACTAATTATTTTATAGGAATAATCATGTTGTAGCTTTAAACAAACTTAAGCTTTAGTCTACTTTAAGACTGGAGTGCCAGGATGAAAATAAAGACCCTTCTGCTGAAATAGACTGGATTGAGTTACATTTAACAAGATCCAGGATGTGGCACTTGAGCTATCTAACAGCGGCGGGCTGTTTGCCACCCCAGCAGCTAGATCACGTTTCCTTTGCCTCAGACAATTTCAGAATAATTTCATAAAAATTACATGATTGACACGATAGCTTTCTTCCCATTCTGATTCACTGAAACGTTTATATCTCCACAATGCATTTCTGCTTCAAAAGTATTAGAAAAGGAAAATAAGCCAGCAATTTTGCATTGTGAATTTTAAAAACTTACTTTATTGTGCAAACTAAGATGACTTTTTATTTAATCTTTGGTTTTCCTCTATTGCTATTGTTCTTCTGTTTTTGTTTGTTTTTGTTTTGTATTCACCAAGTGGGCTTTGCGATACTTTCTACAGTCCTTTCTCTCCACCGTGAAAATGAGTGACTGAATACTGTAAAAAATGGGTAAGATGTCTTTTTCCATGTATACTATTAGAGTAAACATAGTATTATAGTAAGTACTCCCTTCCTTAGTTTATTCTATCTGTAATTTGGTTAGTGCCCTCTTTATAGCGAATTCTCTTACAAAGTCTTGCAAAATAATTTAACTGTAGTCACCATAACATCCATTGTGCCACATTCATTATGAACTAAATCTTTAGATGCACGTGTTGTGTTTGGGGGCATATTTATATGTGTTATTCTGTCAGTAAAGTTACATGTATCACATATATCATGAATATATTTGTCTTTAATACCACTTTAATTACAGGACATTTCAATGGCGAGGCTCATCTAGATCGTTTCCTGTTAAGTTCTTAGTGCAATTCCTTTCACACAATGGGTCCTCCATAAATGTAAGTGAATGACTTCCTGACTATTGTCATGGAGATGCAGGATGGGGTTGGTAGCAGAGACAAAGCTGGCTGTCAAAACCGTTATTTTCAGATGAACAGCAAAAATAGGCATTGAAAGAAATCTGAAGGTCTTCAGAACAACTCTGCCCATTCTCTAAAAAAGGATCCAAAGAATTTCATGTACTCCTGAGCCCACAAAGATTGACTTAAAAACAAATCCCAGAATTAAGGAAAAAAAAAAACAACAACTGGTCAATGACCATTTGCTTATTTAAAAAAGAAAAAAAAAGCAAAAGTTACTATGTTTCAAAACTATATTTAACTGAAGAAATTACTGTGTTCTCATTTGGGATATACAGAAAAGTATTTTGTAGGAAGGTGATGAAATATCCTTAAATAATAGAATTTCATTAGGTTTAGGTTTGACAGAAATGGCTTTCGTTTTGCCCAGTTCTCTGACCTATAAGCTAAATATCAGGTGTTATAACATTTAAGAGGTAAGTCTTCTTCCTGTGTAAGGAGGTGTGGGAAAAATGTGTCACCCTTTTCCCAGGAGGGTGGTGGGGCTGTTGGTGAGGGAGGGAGATTTCCCTTCAAATGCTCTATGATGAAGGAATGCTGCTATGAGAGAGTAAGACTATGTAAGCAACAAGGACTTGAAAACAGTGAGATAGTGTGGGGTTTGAATTAAGGGAATATCTTTTCTCTGCAGATTACAAAACATTTTAGTCTTATGTATTTTTTATATGCATGCATGTATAGATGTACCTCTGTATATATGTATCTACATATATACATATAGATTCATGTGTACATGGACACAGATACGTGTGTGTGTGTGTGTGTGTGTGTGTGTATACACACACGAAATGTAATTCAGTGAACATTTACTGAACTTCTGTGCCAGGCACTGTGCAAAGACTGTAAGAATTCAAAACCAAATGAACACAGTTCCTACCACAAAGATCTGCAGTTGAGTTGAAACAGCAGTGTTAAGGCTAGCCTTATAGAAATATACACCAACATTCTCCTAGATGCCATTTAATCATAAACTTTAAAACATAGGTAAAAGATAGTTACTCTTGCCATTTAAAAGTATTTAGCTAGGTTGAGGTAGTTTTCAAAGATAAGTAATAAAATATTTTTCTTCTTTCTTGAATAATACAAACTCATGTGTGATTTCTGGCATCTTAAAACAAGGGGAACAGTTGGCTTTGACCCACTTCCTTATTCTGAAGAATTACTCTCAGATTTCAGCCTTGGAAAAAGTGATAAAGGCTATTTTCAGAAATCAGACTCTTAGGATACAGAAAACTGTAGGTTTCTGATAAGTGCATTGTAAATGGATCTAAAGGTAAATATTATCACCTGAGTCTCATTGCAAGAAATGGATACTGTATACATTCAACTCTTTAAAAATAATGTTCAACATCTAAATAGTATGTTGTTTTACAAAAGATGGGCTAGTGACCTACATACCTTGATTAAATTTTAAATATCGAGAAAATTATTTTCTTTGTTACTAATATTTGCACTTTAAATTTCTTTCTCTTCTGAGTGTTTTATTTCATGTTTCCTGGAAATGAAATGCCACATTTTAGACTCCATTTTGTTACATGTAGCTGGGGAAAAAAAAAATCTGTAATACAATGGTGAAGCAGAGATGAACATTCTGTGACAACTCATTAATTCTGTTAATTTCAGAGATAAGCCTTTCACATTCCTCACTGGTCCAAGTAAGAGTGAAAACAACAAAAATATTCCAATATTTAGAGGCACCTAGGTAGCTCATTCGGTTAAGCGACAACTTGGGCTCAGGTCATGATCTTACCATCAGTGAATTTGAGCCCTGGGTCGGGCTCTGTGCTGACAGCTCAGAGCCTGGAGCCTGCTGCGGATTCTGGGTCTCCCTCTCTCTCTCTGCCTCTTCCCTGCTTCTGCTCTCTCTCTCTCTCTCAAAAATAAATAAACATTAAGAAAAAAAGATTCCATTATTTAACCACTCCACATATAAGGTGTATATGTTGGAAGCATGGGGTCGGTGCAGGCTCAGGTATGATCCAAATATATGGACTATATTTCTAAATAGCAACTAAGGAGGCGGGCAGTACATTGGTGAGAGAAACTCAGCATGAGTCCTATATCCAGCTTGGGCACTAACCAGTAATGTGTTATTAGATAATGAATTTCTTGGGGTTTCAATACCCTTCTCCATACTTGAGTTAGCTGGACTAGAAATACTCCATCTTTGGTTCCCTCTAATGGTTCCCTTTGGTTCCTTGCCTAAAACACTACGTTCTAAGGGTATTTCCAAACCATCGTATAAAATTTATCAGTTCAAATACTAACAATATTTAATTATTTTAGTTAGAAGTAAGGATTTAATGATTCATATTGCTCCATTTAAAACTGTAATTTTGGGGGCGCCTGGGTGGCGCAGTCGGTTAAGCGTCCGACTTCAGTCAGGTCACGATCTCGCGGTCCGTGAGTTCGAGCCCCGCGTCAGGCTCTGGGCTGATGGCTCGGAGCCTGGAGCCTGTTTCCGATTCTGTGTCTCCCTCTCTCTCTGCCCCTCCCCCGTTCATGCTCTGTCTCTCTCTGTCCCAAAAATAAATAAACGTTAAAAAAAAATAAAAAAAAAATAAATAAAATAAAATAAAAAAAAAATAAATAAAACTGTAATTTCATTTGGGGATTAGAATGTAAAATCTATTATATACTACTGTTGTTAAAATATTTGAAATATTTATAATAGCCCCAATATCAAAATATTAATTTATTAAATAAAACATGTTTATAATATACCCCCCATACTAGTCTCTGAAGTAGAAATTTGGGGTGAAGGTCAATTACATGGTGCTGATGTTAAATATAGTTAGCATGATGCAGAAAAGTTTGGCTGAAGTTAAAGTTTCGAGAGAGTGTTTATTATTCCTACCATTTTGGGGGGGAAAAAGTTAAATTTCATCCTCCGAAAGGGTTAATAGAGACCAAAATACACATGTTCAATTTACCTTCCTCTCATTTGGTTACACTAAGATATGCATTTGATATGAAGGAACAACAACACTATTGATGATCATTTTTATTCACCGTGGTTCAATTCACATTTATCAACCATTTCCGGATCCTGAACTCGTTGCTACGGGAAAGACAAAAATTGTGATTTCTGCCCTCAAAGAGGTCTCATTCTAGTAAAGGAAAATGACAGGAAAAGAAAATACACGCTAATTGTTCATATAGCACAGATGACAGGCATTTAGCCCAACTGGGATTTTCCAGAGGCTTTCTCTGGGAGATGGTGCCTGAGCTGGGACTTAAATGATGAGTGAGAGCAGGTGAAGAAAGATGAGGAGGTCGTGCCAGGGCTTCCACTAAAGTACAAAGTCACATAATAGGAGAGAGCATGTGTGAGTGCAGGAAATGGGAGCAATTTTGCCATTAACCGGGTGTAAATTGCAAAGAGGAGAGGAAGGAGACATCAGCAGGCGCCAAATCAAAGGTGTCCATATAGTCATGCTTACAATTCTAATAAAGGTGATGAAAAGACATAGAAGGACTTTAAAGAGGAGAAAGCCATAGATGGATTTGCTGGTTAGATGAATGAGTGACGTTGCAGTATGAGGATGCAATTACTAGCAACAAGCAGTAGGGTAGAAAGGCCAGGTAGTTTCTATTTTAAGAGTCTAGACCAGAGATGACAAGGCCCCAAATCCTGGTAGTAGATTATGAATAGAAGAGAGAAGTCAGTCAGGTAAAAATAACGGAGGCATTCTAGTCCTGGGGGAAGGTTTGATAAAGAGAAGAATGGAGACGTGGGTTTCATGGCATTCTCTATGCTGTTATTACAATATTATAAATAATACACCTATCACAATAGTTGCCATGACCATGGCATAGATGGACAGAGCCATTAACTGTGCATACAAAAAGAGAAGAGGAACAGATACGCCTGAGGAAAGACAAGGGAGCTCAACTGGGAACTTGTCGGTTTTAAGATTTAGGTACACACACGCAGTGGGGTAAATTAGTATAAAACTCAAATGTGAGACACAAGATAGGAATATATGTGGAAGTCGGAATCGAGGTAGAGAGAAAAAGGAGTCTGAGGACAAAACTTGCATAGCAATAAGGTACAGGCAAAAAAGGGGAACCCCAAATAGGAGGATGAGACAAAGAACCAGGGAAGGACATCCAGGTATAAACCTTTAAGAAGGTCCACTAGATGTGGCAGAAGGATGTGGAAACTGGGTAATGAAAGTCGTATGTGAAGTGGTGGGATGAAAATCGGCCCTACCCTGTGCAAGAACAGAGCTGATGGTAGGAACAGAATCCAAAGTGCAGCGGGTTTGGGGAATACTAAGTACAAGAGAAATAATTAACTAGCAATAGCTGATTTGGGCTAACCAGCTCTCTCCCTTTCTCAAAGATGAAATGAGATTTAAAAATTCTTTACCATCCTAGAATTTTGAATTCACAACAAAAATTGAAACATCTACTATGAGGAGGAAAACAATTTAGAACACACAATTTTCATTTACCGTCATCACATTAGGGGCATTAAATCTCTTTTCTTCAGAAATGATGGAATTTATTTCTGCATTTTTTCCCCCAAGTGCAAAAACAGGCTTCAAAAGCAGATTTCTCCTAGAAGTTGACTCACTGGTCCACCATGTAATATTATGCCCATAGCTTTTATGTAGGCAGATAAAACAAATGATCTTATAAACAATGCTCTTCCAGCATCTGCAAAGCCACTATTCATTATACTAGTCAACATCTCAAATAATAACACACGTGATAAATACCTCCCAGCATTCAGTGCCAGAAAAAGATTTTGCCTAATAAGGAAGTGATACACCTTTTTTTTTTTTTTTTTTTTTTGGTCAGTAGAAACATATTTCCCTTTAACCTTTGCTGTTGGGAAGTTTAACATGACATTTAAAGCTTACAGGAAGACATTAGCTTTTTCTACTTTCTAGTTTCTAGTTTCTAGAGAGTACCTTTGCCTTTCTTTTTTGCATATTCTCATTCTGTACTATCATCAACATGTATGTATGTCCATGGGTAAATGTTTGCTAAAGTCCTCTTTAAATGCTTTTAAATTAAAAGTGCAATTGACTATGTAAATAGTAGGAATAAAGTATGTGGTCAGCATTTTATTTCACTTTTTCTTCACATACTCATAAATTTGGTGTGGTATTATTTTAGCCAAAGATATATTCTCTATGAGTTTTTCTGTTATTAATTATTATTTCCTTTTTCCCCATGCACTTAATTCTAAGGAAAGAGATATAATGGAATTTAATTCTGGTTGGAAAAGCATTATTATTATGCTTAACTTTATTTTTTCATTATATAATCCTGAGCCTGCTACAATTAATACAAATATCAGTGGTGATTTTCTTACAGGACATTTAGCTGCACTTAGAACCACTTGAGATTATGTAACCTAATCCGAACTGATTTTATGGCATTCTCTTCTCATATTCCAATAGCATACTTTTTGTGTGTGCTGTCCTTATGCTTGCTTTTCCCTATACAGAATATCCTAAGAATAGTGTTAAGAGGGGCAGGTGCAATTAAAAAAATACAAATTATATCCAAAGTTATGGAAAGCTTACGGTTTGAGTACAGGCACGAGAATTGTAGGGGGAGGGGGTTGATTTAACAACTAGCAAAACCTGCTTCTTTTTGTAAGAAATCCAAAGACATTCTAGTGATTAAATCCCTTCCCACCATTCACAGCCCATCTCAAATGTCATCTTGTTTTTGAACCCTTCTCTAAAACTTTACACAGTTGTGTGTGCCCATTTCTGGATTTCTGACACTCTCTGCTCTTAGTGACCATTGTGGAATCTCAAAAGCTATTATGATTTATGTAAGGGTCTTCTTCTTTCCTTTCTTGTAGGGAAAAATTATACCTACTGTGCCTTACAAACTAAGCAGGAAGCAAACGGTAGGTACTCAACAAAGCCTTTTGTTGAAAGCTGAAACGTATGAATGAAGGATGGGATGAGTCAGACATTTTGGCGAAAACTGCAGAATAATCGGGATAATGAGGAATCACTCTGATTTTAAATATTTCACTTTCTGGATATTCAGGGTACTTATGAAATTGGTGCTAATAATTTTTACTGATGGCAGGTGACAGGAATAAGGATTCCAGCAGGAACTTTGAAAAGTTGGGAAATGAAATGGAGTCTTAGGAAGCCAACATTAAATTAACACAGTGCTCTGGAGTCGTGATCCAAAATCCCCTATAAATATCACATAATTCCCAGAACACAAGAAGATTGAACTGAATTTTCCTGAATGTATTAGCATGAGCAGAAAAACGTGCAAATCACTAGGAGCTAGAACACCCACGGAGGCACGACGAAGAAAGATCCAAAGCCCACTTGTGGCACTGCATAGGACGTAAATCTCCCCTGGAGTCTAATCTTCTGGAAAGGGAAGGTGTTCCCAAAACATGAAAATCATGAAAATAGATGCATTAGGCTATGCCCCGAACACGATGCCCTCCAAGGTTGAAGTATGCTACTATCTGTTCCTCTTTTGGCTCCTAGCATTCTATTTATAAGGAATGTGACTGTCATGAAAATATGAACAATACATGTTTTGTGACAGTTAAGCTTTTTTAATAATATTTTTAATATTTATTTTTTAAAGACAGAGACACACACAGCAGAGAGAGAGGGAGACACAGAATCTAAAGCAGGCTCCAGGCTCCCAGCTGTCAGCACAGAGCCCGATTCAGGGCTCCAACCCACGAACTGTGAGATCATGACCTGAGCCGAGCCGGCGCTTAACCGACTGAGCCACCCAGGAGCCCCAGTGACAGTTAAGTATCTTATTGTACTTTAGTAATAAATATTCTGCTTTATTCCACTGTAAAACAAGCATCAATTTTTGACTGCCGGCAATAAGGGAGAGACTAAACTAGACATACCTGCTTATGGTAACTTGAATCCTCTGTGAGACAAAAGTTTCTCCCATTTTGCTGATGAGCCCTGGGCAAATTAAATAATTCGCTATGTGACAAAGAGCTCACATTACACTTTATGTAGCTACACTTCAACTGGACTTTATATTGGTATATCCAGTCAGATAACAAAATAGTGACATGAGATATACAAAAGACTTAAAAAAAATGCAACGGCATTGTGAAACCGGACAAACTTGCTACCAGGACTGACGTTCCTTCAAATACTTTATTAAAATGATAGAATCTTACACTCACAAAACTGGAATGGTAATGGGAGAATATTTTGCTCCAGCATTATGCACACAAGGGAACTGCTGAGTTATACAGAATGCAGCTTCTCATTTCATAGGAGTTCCTCTAAGCTCTGCATCCTTGAACGTCGATAACCAAAAGCCAAGAGTTGCTCTTTCACCGGATAGTTCACTGCTTCTCTCAGCTTCTTCAGAGATCCATTGCCAGGTTACGTTCTCATTGAGGTAACATTTGTCCTGAGCACCCTATTTATTTATTTATTTATTTAAATTAATTAATTAATTAATTTATCTATTTAAAGTTCATTTATTTATTTTGAAAGAGAGAGAGAAAGAGCATGAGCAGGGGAGGGTCAGAGAGAGCAAGAGACAGAGAATTCCAAACAAGGCTCTGTGCTGTCAGCACTGGGGCCTGCTTTGGATTCTGTGTCTCCTTCTCTCTCTGCTCCTCCCCTGCTCATGCTCCGTCCCTCTCTTGTCTCTTAAAAAATGAAATAAAATGTTTTTAAAAAATTAATATATACAAAAAAAATCTGTAGCCCTTATTTCTGTTCCTTAACTCTGATCTATGTAAATTTACAGCCCTTAGTTCCATCCGATAAATTATACTTCTATAGATTCTGTCTGTCTGTCCCCTTGAGACAGTATTCCCCATGACCAGTCTGTTTTGTTCTCTATCCTCAGCACCTGAGATAGTACGTGGTACACGGTAGGTACAACTAAATATGTCCTGAATGAATACATTCTTAACACATCCAGGAGTATAGCTGTGGAAAACAAATGATTTATTTTTCATTCATTCTGAAACAAATATGCTTTTCTATGCCATATAGAAAACATGCAGTCCTTTACAAAAGGGCTGAGAGAAGACTGTAGTGTCAGTTGTTAAAATATGTGATTACTGCTACCTTAAACCTGCAGACGAAGTACCCAATACTAATACACGTTCCGCCAACAAGTACTGATGACGATCTTTTATTCTTTATTTAAAAGAGACTCCTCTGGTAGTAGAAAACAATCTTCCTTTCAGATTTTCTTATAAGATAAAAAAGGAGTTTGGGAAAGTAGCTGTGTGTACTCAGATATTAAGAATCTAAGGTAAATATATTTTTAAAATATTTTTTCCAAACCTGGACCCTTCTCAAGTTTAAATCACACTGACTTTTTTGGTCCGATTAAAACAGCACAACAGAAGGCTAAATTCAAGTTATGCCACTGAGAATAAGAAAGAAATTGTGTAACAGTCATTGCCTCTGAGTCATGTTAGGCAGAATGACAAATGGACGATAATATACATAATGACATGGCAGTCTGTGGCTTTGCGCAGAGGTCCATAAATATTTTGCACATGCTTGGAATACATGGACGTCCAGTTGACAGGCTCTCCAAGAAAACTCTAAAATTAGATACCAGATCTAATTTGGTATCAGGAATTTAATAAAAAGGGATGTCCTCGGTGGCTTTTCGGTCATCACACAAGTGGTCTTCATTGTGTTTTGTTTAGCATTGTCTTGCAAGCCATTTTTAGAAAAACAGAATACAAAGAAATGAACATTAAGGCAGTGATTCTCTCTCCCCCCATACTGCAATCAGTTTGAATAGCAGCGGATATGCGACTCACGTTAATTGTGCCAAAACAGCAGCAGCATGAATGCTAAATTATTCACCATGTTCACAAACTGTCAAATGGGGCAAATAGCCAACTATTCAAAATAATTGCAAAAAGATTGGCACAGCTGTAATGTGTTTTCGGTGTCTATTCCATATTCTCCTGAAACCGATATTCAATTCAATAAAACGAATGCCTCTATTTGATACACGAGAATTTAGATCTCATTCATAAGTATTTCAAGCAAAAATTAATTAACTCATTTGTACTATAATTTCCTCCTCTCTAATGATTTAAAAATACCAAAATATTTCGAGATTAGGAGAAATTAGCAATAAAAACTGAATTCTCCAATATATGTTGTGGATGCATTGAGATGTGCTTTGTCTCCTATCATTAAAAGGGAACAAAGTTATTATTTCTAAATTGCAGGCCTGTCAATTTTTATGGTAATGCACATTCTTGTAAAAATTCAAGTGTGTTACAAATTCAGCTTCCATTCTAAATTTTATAAATATTGCTTGCTAGCTGTACCATGTGCTATGGTGTTTAAATGGGATACGTTTTAAAAAGAAGAGAGAGAGAGGGAGAAGACGAAGAGGGAGTCAGAGAAAGGGAGGATGGAGGGAATAAGGAAGAAGTCAAACAACCCAAGGTTTAAAAATCTCTTTTTAAAAATATCTTCCTCTCCTGCCCTGACCCAGCCACCCCAAGAGCTTAGATTCATCCTTTATCCTTTTTAGGAACTCATTCCTCTTGCAAGAAAGAATAAAGATATGAATGAATTCACACCCAGCTTTGCAATTTTGAATGGAGCTTCCAACTTCCATATCTACCAAAAAACCAGTTCCTACTATAGAAATGACTTCAGGGGCGCCTGGGTGGCTCAGTTGGTTGAGCGTCCCACTTCACCTCAGGTCATGATCTCACGGTTCGTGAGTTCCGGCCCCGTATCAGGCTCTGTGCTGACAGCTCAAAGCCTGGAGCCTGCTTCGGCTTCTCTGTCTCCCTCTCTCTCTGCCTCTCCCCTGTTCGTGCTCTGTCTCTCTCGCTCTTGAAAATGAAATAAAAATTTAAAAAAGTGACTTTGAAATATTTCCCATTAATATGTGCTGTACAAATAACTTAAAATTAAAAACAATAACAATATTTTAAAAGGTATTTTCATAAAGGACTTTTGAAATTTCCTGAGGATGTTACAAAGAACCCTGTAGTGGTTAATAATAAAGGAATATTTAAATGATGATAAATACGTTTTTTTATTTAAAATTTTTTAAATGTTTATTTATTTTTGACCCAGAGAGAGACAGCATGAGCAGGGGAGGAACAGAGAGATAGGAGGACACAGAATCTGAAGCAGGCTCCAGGCTCTGAGCTGTCAGCACAGAGCCCGACACAGGGCTCAAACTCAGACTGCCAGATCGTGACCTGAGCCAAAGTTGCTCAACAGACTGAGCCACCCAGACGCCCCTATGATAATGAATATGTTATTTAATGATGATGGAAATGAAGTAAATATGATTTTGATATAGTAAATTTTCTTGCTGGAAAGATCTCAAAAAGGAATTTAAATTTAGACTTAGAGAAATGTGAATGATGAAAAATACAATGCTTTTCTATAAAGTGATATGATACAATTTTGGTTTTATCTGTAAAACAGGAAAATGATGTTTATATGCAAATTTATGCTAATCCCAAATCTGAACTATTTATATATTTTTAATTGAAATTATTTCCTCCATTTATGTATGTTGTCATTATTGTTGTTGTTAAGGATATTTGTGCCATGCTATAATCATAAGCACACATTTTAGAAGAGCAATATGTCAGATTTCTGCTTTCATTCTAGAGTGTTAATAAATTGAGATAAAAGTGGGTCATCATTAAAATCAGTTCAGACAGGTGTCTGAAATATATATATAAAATATATATATATATTTGTGAAGTTGTGAAATACAACAAAGCTTTTTTTCCTGCATCTGATTAGGCAAAAAAACACATTTTTCTCACACAATGTTAATTAAGTGATATATATATATATATGTTTTTATTTATTTATTTTGAGAGAGAGAGGGAGGGGCAGAAAGAGAGGGAGAGAGAGAATACCAAGCAGGCTCCACACTAGTAGGGTAGAGTCTGATGTGGAGCTCGATCTCACAAACTGTGATATCATGACCTGAGCCAAAAATCAAGAGTCGGACGCTTAACCGACTGGGCCACCCAGGCGTCCCAGGGACCTTTATATTTATATAAAAATGTCCAGGTGTCATTTTATGTACAATTTAATATGATTTTTATTTGGAAATACTTTTTCCTTAAATGTTGCCTTTTTATGACAGACTTTTAGATAAACTATGTATTTCATTCAGGACACCATCCGGAAAAAAATATTTTCAGAAAGTCAACTGAAGTCTGGTTCCTCACAATTTGCTACTTTTTCCTATGGGAAGATCATAATTCACTACCCATTGAAATTTGGCTTAGTTCTGTGATTTGTTTTGGCCAATGAAGAATGAGCAAAACTGCTGCAACGTCTGAAGAGAAGCTGTGCCTCTGGTTCCACCACCTTCCCCCAACCATGTCTCAGATGAAGTTACTCCTTCAAGTTGTAATCCCAGTGAAGAAGACTTGGAACAGAGAGACACAGTATGAAGAGGTATGAAGTGAACAAGAAAGAAATCTTTTGAGATTTTGCATTTTTTATCACAGCATCATTCATAAGCCTAAAATGACTGATATACTATTACTGGCCCATCTTAGCCTACATGTGGACCATTTTATAGTTCTTTTTTTTTTTTTTTTTTTTAGTTAGGGCACTTAACTCTTTAAGTTTATTTATTTATTTGGAGAGAGAGAGAGAAAATGCGAGCAGGGGAGGGGCAGAGAGAGAGAGAGAGGGAGAGAGAGAATCCCAAGCAGACTCCATGCTGTCAGCTTAGAGTCCAACATAGGGATCCATCCCAGGAACTGTGAGATCATGAACTGAGTGGAAATTAAGAGTCGATCGCTTAACTGACTGAGCTACCCAGGTGCCCCTCATTGTATAGTTCTTAAGTAAAACCTATTTTTAAATAATTTTTACTCAAAACCCACATAATCTGGAACATTCCTAGATGTGCATTTGAAGAAATGAGTAGAAAATTAAAGCAAAAGAGTTGTGTCCCAACAACTAAGTTGTGTCGACTATTTCAATCTAGAGAGCTAAGTAAAGACAATTAGAATTCTTACACCTGGCAAAATCCATGACAGGATATATGATCATGGCTTCTGCATTCAGATAGGTTCAGGGTCATTAGCAAGTAATCACTAGTTCTCTTGCTTTCACATACAAGATGATGTATACCAGAGATAAAATAGTCTAGGAAAAACTGCTTAGCTTCAAGGAGAAAGTCATTGAACAATTTGAGACAATACTTTTTAGCTTCTAGATATTTTTAGAAGTATCAAATTGAGTAGTAAAAACTCCAAAACTGTTAATTATTTTGTGGCCTTCACGAAGTCACTGAATTTGAGTTTACACTGTTTGGTTGGCCATCATTAAATAATGGAAATTAATTTAATTTCTTAATTTAATGTAATTTTAAAAAGACAAATAAGGCAAAAAAAATAAATGAGGCATTGATGATATTTGGAGCTTTAAACAGTGCATAGTAATATAATTGTAACATTTCCTATGACTTATGCCTGTAATTTTTCCTAACTTAAAGGTAACTTATAGGAAACAACTCTAGGTGGTGAAGTAATATTATACTTTTAAATTAACCTCCCTATCATATTACTCTGTGCTCACCTATCTTCAATTATGTTTATATCATGGCTTCGTGTATTCGGATCCCAACAACAAATTGGTGATGCATGCAAGATAATATATTTTGAATAGGGTTTACTTACAAAGGAACTATTTGTAAAAATATTGGTATAGAAGATGCAGAAAGCACTCAATGTTCTGCTCAAAGATGCTGAATGTACATAATTCTTTCCCCGTGGGTTCTAATAATGGCTCCACATCACTAAAAGAAGGCTGATAAACCAGTGAGGGTGATACCTGATTAAGATTATCCTCAATGAAAAGTAAAAGCACTTTTGGTAAATATATTAAGATATTTTTTGTTGCCTCTAAGAATTCTATATTTGCACCTCACTTCCTAATAAAATGAATTGATTATGTAGGGCCTAGAAAGAGAATAGGAAGTAAAGATATTTAGCAGAAAGTCCTGAAAACTAGTCCTCGGTACAGTACAGAGTATGAACTTTCCTGAATGGATGTTGAAACGTATAGAGATTCTATGAAAGTTCTAAGCATGACAACCATAGTTCTCCCAAAAGTACTTGTGGAACTAGCCATGGCCCTTCCTCAGGAAGTTTCACATATATCAATACCATTAAGCTCTGCCATGATGACATGAGTCTCTATAGTATTATTTACTATACAATCCAGTCATCCCTGTCAAAATTCAAGATAACAAGATTTATATTTTAAAAAACCTAAGTTGTCATTGATTCTGATATTTAGGTTCCATACTCTTCAATGATAAGATGATCAAACAGAAATTAAACAGAGATATGTAAAGGGATTTTGATTTTAAGTTTTATACCTGAGACACTAGCCATAGCCTCTAAACTATCAGTATCACATAATATTTCTACCATCTTACACTTATAGATAAAGTAGAAGAGCGTATCACCAATGACAAATGCTTAGGTACAAACCAGGTCACCAAGGCTTTTCTTACACACAACACAATAAAATATAGAGGACTGGACACATAAGACTAGATCCAAGCAAGACAATCCATCAGTTTTAATATAATGAGCAGATAAGATAGGATGGCAGAACAAAAACAAAAACAATTAAAATCTCATATTGCCTGTAGCGATTTGGCACAACAGAGATGCTTGGAAATGACAGTTGCTGACAAAGCAATCTATAAAGAATTAGTTTTTATTTTTGTTTCAAAACTTAATATTAACTGTGAGCATAGGGTAGATTTTCCCAAAGAATATATGTACACAAATTTCACATAGTCATCAGTTATTTTTTACAAATGCATTATATTTAGTTTCAGTATAGAAAGGTTTATTGGTTCTAAATTAATATTTTTCGGCCTTATTCATTTACCCATTAAATCATTCTTTAAGCACCTAATACCTACCATGTGTGACACCTGTGGTAGGGCCGTGGTTCTCACAACTGGCTGTGCATTGGCGTGTCTGGGGAAGCTGTTCAACATACGAATATATACAAGTCACTCACTCCACACTTTCTGATCCAGGGTCCAGAGGTGTGAGGCATAATCATCCTTTTTTCCCCAATAAATTTCTCAGGTGGCTCTTATGCCAGAGACACACATTAAATTAGTTGAAAATGGTTCTGAATATAACGTCTTATCCTAACAGAATCTTGACACATCTTGCAACAAATATTTCATAGTAGACTCCCTCAGCCTGACAACCTAGGAAGCAGGTGCAGACTAATTAGAGATTTGCACCTTCATTGAAAGGTGGAAAACTGAGGATGGGGAAGAGGAGGAGGAATACAGACAGTAAGAAAACTGCCATGATCACAGCAAGCTTCACTGAATGTTTTCAGGAGTGGGATAGGAAGGAAAACCAAGAGTATTAACACTGATTTGTCACCTTTCTATGTTTAGAAATATGTGTGTCTGGGTGTGTACATGTCCGACGTGGTCCATAAACTGTCCTTTTGTGATTAATACAGAGGTTAACCCTGATGGAGCTCAAATCTTACCAATTATGTTTCCAAATATCATGACTCCTGTTTTAGAGGAAAGTGAACTTAGTTGATGGTATTACGTAGAATTGCATCACCAACACGATAGAATTTAAGTTACTTGGGTTTCAAAATTCAACACAAAATACAGTGTGCTTTGATACGCAAGGGTTAGCCAGTAGAATGGGGACTTTAAAAAGCACAGAACATGGGCGCTGACGGGGAATACTTTATATCTATGTGAAAAGCTAAGGCTTCAACATATGAAACCAATATGCGGAATAAAGATAATAAAATTAACATGACATCTAGAGAATTTCAGATATCATGAACTTTAGGAAAGATAAGATGATATCATAGTTTAGAAATAAAATAGAAATCTTAGCTTAACTGAACCCAGTTGCTGGGTTCACCAGTAAGAAACCTTGAGACTTGTATTACATACTCCTATTGAAATAAATATCCAGGTATATATAAGGTTAATTACAGAATGAAGTCTTGCCAAAAATGAGAACCAACATGTGAATAAAAGTACATGGCCAAGAAATATCTTAAAAGACTTCTATAGATATATGTCAAAAATTAAAAGGGGGGTAATAGAATAGTTTACCACAACTAAATTTTTCAAATGTTAAACATAAACAAAATATATTATAATTTTCTCTTGCATTTCCCCCCATCTTTAACCCAATCATTCATTTGAAGACAAATTTCACTTTTGTTCTTCATGTTCTATTCAACATTAATTTGAAGGTGACTAATTTAGACTAAAGGATGGACCTATGTGGTAGGTGATTCCCCTAAATCAGTTATTCATGTTTTTTTTTTTTTCTAGCTGGAGGTTTAACTCAAAAGACATGAGTTCTATATACAATCAAAGATTGCTACTTTGTCAATTACAGAAAAATTAAGAAAAAAAATTCAAGTATTGCCAAACTAATTGTGTGTTCTGTCTGACACAAAGGAATTTTAGGTGTTTTTTACAACTCCTCAAATTCTCCAGATTTAATTATTTATAAGAAATCATATGGTAAATATCCTAGAGAGTAAAAGGTCACTTAATCTTTTTCTCTATTTAGGTTTTAAAAAACAAACAACATCATGATGAATGAGCAATGACACAAAGCTAAAACATTCCCATGAAAATATATGTTATGAACCACACACAATCCATTAAATAAGACAGAGTCCATTCCATTCTAGTTTTTTTTTTAGCCTGTGTGAGTACTGAGAAAGGGAGAAAGAGAAAGAGATTTAGGACACCTTGAGCACTCTTTCAAGTACCACTAATGAAATAAATAATATTTGTTGTCACATCACTCACTGGGAGGTGGATGTGACTTCATGCTTATTCATTTGTCACTCTCCAATTGAATGATGCCTCCCTTAGTACACAAACCTTTTCCCAACAGCTGGTAACTACTCAAGTAGAAGTTAATTGAGTCATTGGTTTCCCCTTGAATCTGTGAATGTTTGGGGATTATGAGCCATCAATACTGCATGTAATAAGGTAATAGACCAATTCCTATTATGAAAATAAGTTGAGCCTGCTTTATATTCTACTCAGGTATATGTACTGAAGTATAAGTCATTAGAAGGAAGAAAACTGGAGAGGAAAAGAATCAGGAAGTATAGAATGAGAACAAAATTCCTATAGGACAAATAGGAAATATTTAAAAGTAGTATTTATTGTGCCTAAAAATTCCAATTTATTTTCCTGATTTAATCAACAACTCATACATCTTGTCATTCTCAGTTTCAGACTGAATATAATTCTAGAAAAGCATCATGCATACTCTGAAGAGATATGAACTATGATCAGGAGATCTGGTTGTGGTCACAGCTCTGTACAATTAAGAACAGCACGTAATTAAACATTGTAGCATATCTCACACATTATGCTTCATCTTGATATGCCACAGAGTTTTCTTCTGGGAAACAAGAATAACACATCAGAGTTGTGGTAAGAAATTAAAAATTCTTTTTTTTAATGTTTATTTTTGAGAGAGAGAGAGAGAGACTGAGGTGGGGGTGGGGGGTGGCAGAGAGGGAGACAGAGGATTCAAAGCAGGCTCCGTGCTGACAGGAGAGAGCCAGATGCGGGGCTCAAACTCATGACCCATGAGATCGTGACCTAAGCCGAAGTCAGACGCTTATCGGACTGCGTCACCCAGGAGCCTCAAGAAATGAAAAATTCTTAAACAAACTTATCTATTTGGAAATGCAAGTTTATTCTTTTTGAGCCCCGTAAGTCAGTAATGAAGCAGATTCTAGAGGTCTGTTCTACCATTAGTGGAATATCCCCTTTACAATCAGCAAAGAATGAATACAGAAGAGGTGCCAGGGCTTCCATTAGGAGAAGTGAGGCCCTGTTTATAAACCAGAGAGACCAGTTTCAATGACTCAGCTCATGCAAATACCAGTGCCTTTGCCTGCACCAATCATGTGTTTCACCATCGAAACAGAATTCTGAGGGTTGGTATGAACTCCCTGGGTCCTCTCACGAAAGGGAGCACAGAGACACTCAAGCCCTGTGTGTTATACTCTTCAGAGAAACACGTAAGAAACCTGCCTATCAGGACATGGGCATAAGAGTCCAGAATTCTAGGCCAATGGATAGAAGAGAGTGGGAAGAATAAGATAACTTACTGTCTTCTTTATAAGCAGCCGCATGAAGATTAATGAGCTAATTTCTGAGAAGCACTTAAACAGTCGTGGATGCCAAGTTTAAACATTATTATTTATTAGTTGGCTATGTGGTAAATTTCCCCTGAGAGCATGACTGAAAGCCATACAGAAATGTATCTTCTTATTCAATTTCAATATACATACTGTGTATAAGGTAGATTTTAATTGCGCGAGAGCATTTAGAAAGATAGTAAATCACCATGAAGTGAGTCTAAGGGTGAAATGATAGTTCTCCAAATATGTGAGAGTGTTCAGTATTCAAGGGGTGGCAAATCAGAAATTAACTATTAAATGAGACAGTCTGTTGTCTCTATCCCTAGAGAACAGGATTTAGGACAGGGAACATAAATTCAGAATGGTGCTGTTGGGAACAGGAAAGGTGTCAGAAATCACACATTTTGCCATGGACTTCCCTATAAGAAAGTCTTTAAATTTTTTTTTTTTTTTTTCAACGTTTATTTATTTTTGGGACAGAGAGAGAGACAGAGCATGAACGGGGGAGGGCCAGAGAGAGAGGGAGACACAGAATGGGAAACAGGCTCCAGGCTCTGAGCCATCAGCCCAGAGCCCGACGCGGGGCTCGAACTCACGGACCGCGAGATCGTGACCTGGCTGAAGTCGGACGCTTAACCGACTGCGCCACCCAGGCGCCCCAGAAAGTCTTTAAAGGAAATGTCTTTAAATGTACAAGCTGAGCCCATAAAGCTTTACAAAAAAACAGGGGCTGGGAGGACCCAGACTTACAAATCTATAGAATTTTCAAAGCACGTCAAAAATTTGTGTGTAATAAAGTTACAGGGCATATCTCACAAGGATAAGTGTTCGTGCAGTAAAAACCACATCGATAACTTTTTCAGGGGAACTTGTTGCCTACCAGAGTAACCCAGATTTTTTGAAATATTATTATTATTTAAAATAAGTATAAGTTTTAAAATGCCACCCAATCTGGCAAAGATTTACAGCCAGTATCATGGTGGTAATATCATATTCCAATTAGAAAGTAAAGAGCAAAACATTTAAAATAATTCTGCATAGTATTTCATAGCTCTATTCTATAATAGACAACTGATTCCCACTCCACCAAAACCAATATTTCAGCTAAAAGAAAGCAAGACGATTTTGGCATAAGGTTCAGAAAAACATCCAGTACAAATTCTCATTCTATTCCTAATAACTATGGCATTTGGGAAAGGAAGATTTATAGCCAGGTTTTAATACCTATAATTATAGAGATGCCATTAAAAATCCTCTTTGCATTAAATATGCCTCCCAGATTCAACTCTTGGTATTTGTCTAATGCTTGAGTTTTATTCTTCATAGGACAGAAAGGCAATGGAAATGAGAGAAGCTCTCCTGTACAAGGTTAATTCATGGATGATAAATGAGTGCTTTAAAATGAACTGCATAGGTTACAATTTGGACAAGTTTTGGCAGAAAACCAGTTTTCTCTGTTTAGTTGGGGGACATATAGGAGATTTGACAGAACAGACAAATAGACAAGTGGTTACTCTATGAAATCCTTCTCAAGCAAGTTGGAAGAGTTCATTAGAATGTTTTCAAATGTAAAGCAGGCAAGAGTTGTGATCCTAACTTGGATACAACAAGCATTTTTTGGTATCTTCTTTCTTGAGGCAACAGCAAAACGTAAGAAATATATGTATTCTTAAATAAGTGTGTCTGTGGGAAAGTTGAAACAATAAAATGAATGTAAATGAAATAGCTGACTGGGAAAGTCATTCAATCCATCTTCTCAATTTATGTGATTGAACTCTGTTAAATCAAAGCCACTTTATTATTAGATTAATCTTACTCTTGAAAACAGGACTCCTATAGTCATGAATGTTTTTCCAATAACTCTTGAGTAAGCATCCTCATATGCATTCTATTTAAAAGTATTAGTCCTGATGCCTAGGGGAGTGGATTATTTCTTTACTGACTAGGACCACCTGTGTGATATGAAATGCATGGAATCAAAAAAACCCTGCTTAGGCAAAGTAATTCCACTACCAGACTGTAGGAATTTGCTCTTCTGCCCAGCTTATCATTGAGTAATTTCCTCTTTCTTAGCTACTGGAGGCTGATAGGTGATGTGTATGTGTCTGCGTGTGGGGATGGGGTGGGGTAGGTGAAAGCATGCATGAGATTGGTATGAAAAGCGAACAATGAAACAGAGAAAAACTCAATTAAAACATAAAAATGCCACTGTAATTGTAACGCATTGGTTAGAACTGCTCTACTTGGGGGCATCAGGAGGCTCGGTCCGTTAAGCGTCTGACTTCAGCTTTGGTCATGATCTTGCGGTTTGTGAGGTAGAGCCCTGCATTGGGCTTGCTGCTGTCAGTGCAGGGCCTTCTTCAGATCCTATGTACCCCTCTCTCTCTCTGCCCTCCCCGGCTTGCTCTCTCAAAAATAAATGAACATTAAAAAAAAAAAAAAAGAAGTGCTCTACTTATGGAAAGTGAGATACAGCTGGCATTGGTGGAATGCAGATACATGGCAGCATAGACATAGTCTGAAACAAGGTGAAGGATGGGGCGCCTGGGTGGCGCAGTCGGTTAAGCGTCCGACTTCAGCCAGGTCATGATCTCGCGGTCCGTGAGTTCGAGCCCCGCGTCAGGCTCTGGGCTGATGGCTCAGAGCCTGGAGCCGCGTCAGGCTCTGGGCTGATGGCTCAGAGCCTGGAGCCTGTTTCCGATTCTGTGTCTCCCTCTCTCTCTGCCCCTCCCCCGCTCATGCTCTGTCTCTGTCTGTCCCAAAACTAAATAAAAACGTTGAAAAAAAAAAAAATTAAAACAAGGTGATGGAGAAGCCAGGGTAAAATGGGTTAGTATGAGTTAGTTAAGCAAAGAGTATGGAGGTCTGAGTCATGTGGTTTGGGAACTGTGAAATACAGTGAACGTCTCACTAAAGAGAAAACAGAAATAATTTTAACCAATGCTAGACTGATATTTGGGGACCTTAGAAAGGCTGCAAGGATACCCCATTGACCTGATATTCTTTCTTTATTTATTTAGCATTAATCAAGGTTAATAAGAAAGTTTCTTTTAACAAAATGCTACCATCGGGGGCGCCTGGGTGGCTCAGTAGGTTGAGCATCTGACCTCGGCTCGGGTCATGATCTCATGGTTTGTGGGTTTGAGCCCCGTGTCGGGTTCTGTGCCACCAGCTCAGAGCCTGGAGCATGTTTCGGATTCTGTGTCTCCCTCTCTCTCTGCCCCTTCCTCACTTGTGCTCTGTCTCTCTCTGTCCCAAAAAGTAAATAAACATTAAAAAAAATTTTTTTAAATAAAATGCTACCATCATTGTTCATGTTAAAAATAAACTATATATGTGCTAGATATTTTCTATTTGCCCCTCTGAATCCTGTATCTTATCCTCTATTTTTTTTGTGTGCCCAGGGACTTTAACAGTCCAGGTACAAACTCAGCTTTTGTATCTTCCGGTTCTTATTTGGGATTTGCCAACAGAGATTGTCAGCATGAGAACAGAATGAATGAAGAAAGGGTTAGAGAGGAAGGTCCCGTGTTTATTTCCCTTGCTTTCTCCTTCAAGGATTTCATGAGCTGGCCACATGCTTACTGTCTCTTTTTCCATGTTCTACAAACACTTTCTCCTCTCCCACCCTTAGTCCTTTGTTTGGTAATACCATCTTCTGTACACGCACTATCTTTTGTGATTTCCCTATACCACCCCATCACACCTTTGTAAGTTGTCCCTTTATTAAGCTTTTCTCAAGTTACTCATTTTGAGCATGTCGCTGTGCCTTCCAGACTCTGACCCTTACAATATACTACATGTGTTCTATGTAACTTACTTTTGTACTCAGGATTGTCTTTCATGAAAATAACTTTTTTGGGGGGTTGTTTTTAATCAGCAGCATAGGGACTCATACTAAAATATGGCTAGGTGAAACATGGAGATTGTTATAAATTTGCTTTAAAATTGTGTATTAAATTTGGCCAAAAAAGTTTTATATTTCTCAAGTTTCCTTGGGAGCGGTAGCATTTTCTTTTTCTCTCTCTTTGCTGTAGAGTTCATTTATTTATTTTAAGAGAGGCAGAAACAGAGAGAGAGAGAGAGTGAGAGAGAGAGCAGGGGAGGGTCAGAGAGAGAAAGAGTAAGAGAGAATCCCAAGCAGGGTCTGCATGGACAGTGCATGGACAGTGCAGAGTCCAACATGAGGCTCAAACTCACAAACTGTGAGATCATGACCTGAGCCAAAATCAAGAGTAGGATGCTTAACTGACTGAGCCACCCAGGCGCTCTGTAAGCAGTAGCATTTTCAGTGGATAACAAAGCCAAATAATTCAGATATTTCTTGGTCGTGGAAATTGTAAAGGATTTTTTTAATATTACTCATCACAAGTTGAACTCATTAAAGTACTCCCCATGAATAGTTCTCCTTTTGTACAATGAGTTAGTGAAATGGCAGTTACTAGAATCACATAATCATACTATTTTCTTCTTCCAGTCTCTTTATCAATCCAATTTCATCTTGGTTTGCTGGTTAAATACAGTATGTCAATCAGCAGAATTTGGTTTCCCAGATGAATTTTCTTTAAAATATTTCTCACTTTCTGCTGACTATCATAATGGAGACTTGTGGCTTCTATAATTTTTTGATGTTTTCAAGTTCTACATTTCTAGGATTGTATCAATGATAGTACTTCATTAAAGGTTTCCCATACCATGGAGACAAAATAATAAAATTTTACCTTGAGTTTCGCAATATAAAACTCTTGGTCTCTGGCCCCTAAAGTATACCCATAAAATGAATTCACACCACCTGTGTATTATACACACACACACACACACACACACACACACACACACATTATCATCATCATCATCATCATCATCATCTTTTCTTTAACCCTGACACTCTTAATCAATTGGAATTCCTACGTGAAATTTCCCCTCCTTTGTTTTCCACCTTAGAGCTCTCATTGAACCCTTATTTCAGAGGTGTGTGACCTGCCCTCCCCTCCCCCATCATCTGTTGACTAAATCACCTCTTTGTATCCTCACTTCTCACCAAAGTTCTATCCCTGGGTCTCTTCTCTTTTCAGGGTGACCATTTTTTAAAAAATAATATTTCACCTCATTATCATAGCTTCAACTATTATGTATATTCTTTTATTTTCCAAATAAGTATCTCTGACCAATAACTCTCTTCTACGCTGCAAAATTCATATTTCTATCTGCTTTGGAGAAACATTCACATAGATATCCTCTATGGAACTAAACTTCAACAGGGGCAAATATAAATTTATTATTATCTCAAATAAAGCACTTCTCTTTCATTTATACTTTTCTCCAATACACATAATAATCTTGAAATGCCAAAGTCAATCGTATCCCTTCACTTGTCTTAGCTCTTGCCTCTCCCAGTATTTTTTACCTAATCAGTCACCATTTTTTTTTCTGGTTTTACTGTCTAACCATGTCTTGTCTGGTTCTGCTCCTATCCCTACTGTCATTGGCTTGGTTTGGTGTCTCAACTTCTCTTAATTACATTTTTACAGTAACCTCAAAGTTATTGTAGTCATGATTACACTAATTTAAAAGCAAACTATTAATATTATTATCTTACATAAAGTCTTTCATTGCTTTCTCTATTCCTACTGTTTTATAAAAGACTTTTAATAATCTGGCTCTTGTCAGTATTTCTAATTTTATCTTCTGATGTCTCTGCAGCAGCCTGTTGCAGTTATTCCAATGTACTCACAATTTATCCATAATCTTAGCAAATCTCAGTGAAGTATATATGCATAATCAAATCATTGTGGCCATTGTGACTGTTTTGCTGCTCTAACTGGAAAGCCCTAACTGTACTTTAAAAATCTCTTCACTTGGGGTGCCTGGGTGGCTCACTCGGTTAAGTGTCCGACTCATGATTTCAGCTCAGGTCATGAACTCATGGTTCATGAGTTTGAGCCCCACATTGGGCTCTGCACTATCCATGCAGAGCCTGCCTGGGAGTCACTCTCCTTCTCTCTCTGCCCCTCCCCTACTCAAGTTCTATCTCTCTGTCAAATAAATAAATAAAAATTAAAAAATAAATTATCTTCAACTGATACTTCTTCCCTTCCTGAGTCTCAAAGACAGTGAATCACACCAACCTGGGTGCATCCGCATATATTTATTGGCATCTATCTTACTGTACTGGAATGGTTCATTTTTCACATATTATTCCCCCAAAATATCCTTTTGCCTTGGCTACAGGAAATATGTCTTAGTTACCTTAGTACCTCAATTCTAAGCACAGTGCCTGCATCATAGTAAATAGCTAATAACTATGTGTCTACCTATAGAGTATGAATACAGGAAAGAGAAGGAAGGGGATGGCAACCTCGTAAGAGTACATAGCACAGACAAGGAATAAGAATCCAGGAGATCACATAGACAGAGACTGAGAGTCGCCATCAAATGGAGGATAAGCAAAAAGAAGAGAAACTCTTAGATGAGAACTTTTCTGGGAGTAGAAATAATAAACAAGGTGGTAATAGCATCCTAAAACTCTAAAATAGGATGAGATTGTATATTCACCATTTAATTTTTAAAAAATTTTTTGAAGTTTATTTATTGAGAGAGAGAGCAAGCACATAAGCGGGGGGAGGGGCACAGAGGAGAAACAGAGTCCCAAGCAGGCTCCGTACCATCAATGCAGAGCCTGATGGAGGGCTCCAACTCAGGAACTGCGAGATCATGACCTGAGCTGAGATGAAGAGTTGGGTACTTAACTGACTGTGCCACCCTGACACCCTTTCCCCATTTAATTTTTAAGGAGATCCTTATTTTACTATTTAAATGCTAATTAAAATGGCATACCAGATATCTGTAGGAAAGCTTCCAATGTGGCACAGCTATGCAAAAAAAAAAAAAAAAACAAAAAAACAAAAAAAAAAAAAAACAACAACAAACCAAAAAAACAAAAAAATGAAAACAAAAAACACACAAACAAAAAAAACACCAGACAAACAAAAACAAAAACAAAAACAAAAAACCTGTCGTGGGAAAAATGACAAACTTTTGAGGCCGGAAAGGACTGGAAAGTTAGAGTCCTGTGAAATGAATTAGCACCCTAGGGATATCAGCCTATCCTTGCTAAGCAGAAACATACATTTTAAATGGGCTGGGTGTAGGGGACAAGAGATAAAGCCAAGGCTAAGGTGGGTAGGAAAATACTCCCCTACAGTGGGTATAATGAAATTCTTCACCTTGGTTTTTAGCCTTGGTTCTTAGTAGAGAAGAAAAACAGTAACAGTGGGAGGGAGACAGACAGAAGAGTGTTGAAAACAAAAGGATGTAAAGATATACATATATATATACATACATATATATATATATATATGTGCGTGTGTGTGTATAAGAGGATCATTAACTTAAATACTAAATTAAAAGAAAGCTGATATGCTTTTATTAATATCTGACAAAAAATCAAAAGCATCACTTAAATAAAGAGGTTCACCAAATATGAGAAAATATTCAGTTCAATAGAGAGAATATTTTAAAATTCACCTGCAACTACCATAGTTTCAAAATATGGATAGCAAAATATCCCATTTTCCAGTGAGAAATGTAAAAGTCCATGTCCAGAGGAACAGATTTGAACACATCTCTCAGTGACCTACTGTTCATTCAGACACACACACCCACCAGTCAGGAAGGGTACAGAAGATGGGAACAACAAAAGTAGCAGCTTGTGCCCAACAACCATCCCCTGTTAAGTATGGGCAATGCTAGCCCTTTCTTAACTTATACTTCTCTGATGTATTATTTTCTTCATTTTAATCCCAGCATCTAAGACAACACTGTATTCAATCTCCCAGAGCTTGTCTGAGACAAGTTTTCCTTCCAGTTTCTTTCTTTTAAATTTCTCACAAAACTCACTTGTTTGTATTTTCATTCATTTTCTTGAAATGCCTCCAAGTTTTGTTTAAATGCAAAAGAATGCTTTCTGCAAACACAGACATTTAATCGTCTTTGCTGTTCTAGGTGCTTTCCCGTCTCAGCACCACCTCAGATTATTTCCAGGAGTCTGAGCCAAGGGTCAACTCTTTCCTTAGAACTGCTTCTGTGGCTTTTGATTTTATCAAGTCCCTTCTCAGTTTGTACTGAGTAGCCAAGAATTAATTAAATGAAGAAAATTGTTTTAGACAGGAAAATGACAAGTGATTCAGATGGAACTGCTTTTGGAGATATTCTACTCTTTTTTCAAGTGATTTCAGTAACTTCGTGGAAATTCCATATCCTGTTTGCTGACGTACAGACTTGGTCTGACCAAAAGATAAAATTCAGGTTAACATGGGATTTCTAAAACATACAATATTTTTTTTTCAGTTTAATCTATTCTCTTTCAGGTTAATACATTTAATGGTCAAGAATAGAACTTTTCTTGCAAACACATACTCTCTTGGGTAAAAATTAGGTTGCTGGTGAATATTGCAGCCAAGCAGAAATGCTTTTAAACATGTTTTAAACCTCAAACCTATGTCTGTGATGGGTATGACATTTTTGCTACTTATTTGAAACTTTTTTTTTCCCCTTCATTAAAAAAAAAAAAACAACTCAAGGAAGATAGTATTTATTTCATCAAGTTTGTTGTGGGGGTGAACTGTGTATAGACTACCTAATACAGGTTATTCTGTGTGGTAAAATTTCAAAGACAAATTCACAAGTATGAAATTATTGCACATACCAAAAATGAAAACTTCTTTGTCAATGAATGTGATTTAAATTAATGGGGAAATATGCATCTAAATGATAAGGAAACAGTGAGCCCAAAACATCTACAAACCTTGAGAAGACTTCAAGCCCACAGTGATATACTCAGTAATATCATAATGCTGTCTCATCCTCTAAACCCTGGTCATAAGTAGATTCTTCTTTCTATTTTCTTTCAGAATCACTTATACTGAATCAAGAAGTTACATATTTTAAAAATATGCTGTATTTAAAAATCTGCTGTATTTTCTACATAACCTGATATTTTGTCTGGCAAATTCTGCCATGCAAAGACACAATAGTGCAATAAATGAAGTTCAGAGCCTTGGTAGGAACTCTGCATTTAGTGTCTGTTCAATAAAACATATTTAATTCATAATACATTTTAAATATTATGGGTATCATGTGAATCTGTTAGATGCTCTGTACTAAAATTAAACAACTATCTCATTTTTATAAAGTATTACAGACCCATAGTTATTAGTCTTCCTTGTTCATTTGTTTATTTTAATGGTGACCTCATAGCCATAACGCAGCACAGTAAATCAATAAAAAGCCAGACAAAAGTAAATACATTGATTTGGGGGGGGAGGGGGTTGCGGTGGCAATCAGACCACAGTGTTTTCATTCTCTGGACATTTCCAAATCGTATTTGCTTCTGCCCACATTCTAGATCACTTAGAAAACTAAAAAAATAAAAATAAATACAAAAAAATCCTACTACCTCTATTTTTTTCTAAAATACTGTCTCCATTTCCTCACTCTAACCAAAACCTGACCTAAATTTCATAATTCTCCCTATCCTGAGATCCTCGCCCCACTCATACTCATGAATGAAGAGATGCCAGTGTTTTCTTTACTCCTTTCTGTACTGAAACCATCGCCCTGTTATTTACCAATAAACATCCCACTTTTGATGCCCATGCCATTCAACTGTGATGTTTTCTTTCCATTTGTCTTTATGTCTCCAACTTCATTGGCTCTTTTCTTTTCTCTGTTGACTAAGGCTACTTGGATCACAACATTCTTTGAAAACCCTTCTCTAGTGGGGTTCTTGATATTCAAATTAATATGCCTTTAAGCAACCCCTCCTAGGACCTACACCTTTTCAATTCCAAAGACCTCCATTTTTATCATACACAGGCATTTCTTTATGCAAACATCTCCTATTCTTATGAGCTGTGTCCCCTCCAGCTTCCCTCTGCTCTCACCGCATTCCTACCCCTTTTAGATTGGATAGCTGGCAGTTTCATCATTATTTCACATACCTATAGATGTGCTTCTTACTCACTCTGACGTTCTGCCTGCTATGTGTGCCATTTCACTTTTCAAATCTAGGATAATCTTTTGCATTTTTGTTCTTTATTTTTTAAATTTTATTTATCTTTGAGAGAGTTAAGAGAGAAAGAGAAGCAGAGAAAGAGAGAATCCAAAAGCAGGCTCTGTGGCCATCAGCATGGAGCCTGACGTGGGGCTTGAACTCACAGAAGTCAAGAGGTAAACACTCAACCGACTGAGCCACCCAGGCACCCTGAGTTTTGCATTTTTGTTCTTAAGTGCTAAGCACTTAAGAAAAGGGCAAGTAACCAGGGTAATTGTATCTATTAGGAGCAAATGCTAATTAATATCAGTTAATATCCTAATGTTGTTTTGCTCTCCTTTTAGTCTATACTTGGCATAAGGAAAATTTTTTATTCAATTTGCCTAGATTGCAACTTGATGGAAACATTTTGGAGGGGCATTTGGTAATATATATGAAAGTGATTTAAAAATTATATTCATAAAACATTATTAGCATTTATCCAAAGACAATTATCAGATGAGTGAACAAATATATATATTTTATTTGCATATAATGAATTTAATAAATTATTTTATATAACTATAGTAGAATACATGCAGCCATGAAATACATTTATATTAATTAATACAGCAAGATCTTTACAATATTACTGAGTGAAATGGGATATTATCAACTGGAATATTATATGCAATTACATATATGTGAGTATATGGCTAATACTGTATGCAATCATACATATGTGTGTCTTGTGTTGAATGTAGGAAAATGTTTGCTAAATAATTAATGATTCATTTGTTGAAATTTTGCATGATTTTGATACTTTTTTATCTTTATGAATTTCCTTCTTTATGCTTTACAGTATTACTTAAAATTCCTGCATGAATATATATTATTGTAATAAGAAAAATAACACAATTAATCTACAATTTGAGAAAAATAGATGTAACTTTTAATTCCTCATTTCCCTTTTGTTTCTAAACAAAATGGAATTTTATTTGCTGACTCCAACTATTCTACTACAAGGGTTCTTGTAAAGCTCAATTACCGATGAATCATCAAACCCACCGATGCTTTATTCTTGGACAGCTCTCAGGGGAGTCTGACAAGGCTGAGTATGTTGCCCTTTTATAAGCATCCGACTTCGGCTCAGGTCATGATCTCCTGGTTCATGAGTACAAGCCCCAAGTTGGGCTCTGTGCCCACAGCTCAGAGCCTAGAGCCTGCCCGGGATTCTGCGTCTCTCTCCCTGCCCCTCCTCCACTCACACACTCTCTCTTTCTTTCTCTCTCTTTCTTTTTCTCTCAAAGATAAAAAACAATAAAATTTTTTTTTGAAAAGAAGAGTTGAACGCTTAACCGACTGAGCAACCCAGGCTCAGTATGCGCAATCCCAAATACACTGCCTTTATTAACAGCATGGCCACTTTTTCCTTCTTTTCTTCTTTCTTTCTTTTTTTTTTTAATTTTTTTTCAACGTTTATTTATTTTTGGGACAGAGAGAGACAGAGCATGAATGGGGGAGGGGCAGAGAGAGAGGGAGACACAGAATCAGAAGCAGGCTCCAGGCTCTGAGCCATCAGCCCAGAGCCCGACGCGGGGCTCGAACTCACAGACGGCGAGATCGTGACCTGAGCTGAAGTCGGACACTCAACCAACTGAGCCACGCAGGTGCCCCTCTTCTTTTTTTTTTTTTTTAAGATTTTATTTTTATGTAGTCTCTACACCTTACATGTAATCTCTACACCTGTGAGTTCAGGGCTTGAACTCACAACCCTGAGATCAAGAGGTCACATGCTCTTCCTACTGAGCCAGCTGGGTCCAAATATCTATGAGTATTTGTTTGCTTGTTTGTTTGTTTTGCAGCATGGCTACTTTAAACCTCATCGGATATCACTGCATCTTACACTCTTTTACCAGCTTATTCTATGTGTTCCCTAAGTAAAACATTTTCTAGTGCCCATGTTCAAAGCGCATTTCTTTCAGCATACATACTCTTCGCTAATCTACTTTCCTCCCACAACAAATATCATCCTTACTCAAATGATTATCCCAAATTGATGATTCTCAAATTGGTGATTCTCAAATTATTACCTAAATATCAAAGTTACACACCTAACAGCCTGCTGTTCACTCCGTAAAATAAGGCTGAAGTTATCTCCAACTCCTCAGGGGTAGATGAGAACTCATTAATTTCCCTTCCAAAATTTTATTCTTCCATGCCTTTGATTTTAAATGTATTACACCTTCTCCTTTGCTTGGATTTAAAACTCCAGACTTGAACTTCCTTTCCCTGGTGCCTCATAGCCAGTCACCGTATCGCATTGATTACACGCCTATCACATATTTGTTAATGGGTGAATGAAGTAAGGTTTTAGATGAGGTGCTATTTCCTTTGCACTCCCAGTTATACTGGCCCATTTTGGACATTAATCACTTCTCTCCTAGATATCCAAAATAGCCTCCAAGAGAGATTGCTAATTCTCTTTTCCTTTAGTCATACAGACATCAGTGTTAAGTTGCTAACATTCTGATTACGATGGTCTCCCTTTGGAAGAGAGAAAGGATATTACCATTATATTAGTTTGACATTCCAGGCCCTTCCTCCAGGATATCATTTCAAACTTCCCTTGAAACTTCACTTCTCATTCACAGTTACATCCATCTTCCCAATACTCTATTAGCCATCAATGAATAGCCACATTCTAAAATGCCTGTATTTTTTGTTGTTGTTGTTTGTTCGGTTTTTTTTTTTTCCTCTAAAATTAATTTAACTAAGACAAGGAGTTTGGCATTCACCTAGAACACAGGTGGTTATTAGTTTTGCACTATTCCCTGGATTGTCATGCTCTGAAGTCTATGCCTTTAGTCACTATGGTGTGTTATAGCTAAACTGCAAGGAGACCCACATACAATCAATTTATAGGAACAGGCTTCAAGAATGCTTTTTAAAAAAGTTCTTTGACAATGCATAGGAGAGTGGGAATCACTGTTAACTGAAGAGCTATCAGAAAACGCATCCATAAAAAGAAGACAGTAGTCATGGGTCTCTAGATGGACAAATAGCAAGATTGTATGGGGAGTACTGAGGAAGCCAGATTTTCTGGAGCATGGGTTATTTTTCAGGTATAGTAGATGAGAATCCCTCAGAGGGATGTTGACTGCATTTTCAATTGAACTTCAGTTAGGACAGTGGTTAACCTATAGTAGCCACAGTAAAGGTCTAAACCATTGGTGACAGATAACAGTGTGAACTAGACTTCTTGAAGAAATGAGAAGGAAATGAACCACCAGATATCCGTTTCTCTGAAAGCCAATTATAGAGAAAAGGGATACCATTTTACGGACAACTACATTATCTAAATTATTTTAATTATTACTCATAAGTATTAAGTTATCAATTTATATACTGTTTATATGACTATGGTGTGGTTAAAGAAAATGAAATACTGGGGTGCCTGGGTGGCGCAGTCGGTTAAGGGTCCGACTTCAGCCAGGTCGCGATCTCGCGGTCCGTGAGTTCGAGCCCCGCGTCGGGCTCTGGGCTGATGGCTCAGAGCCTGGAGCCTGTTTCCGATTCTGTGTCTCCCTCTCTCTCTGACCCTCCCCCGTTCATGCTCTGTCTCTCTCTGTCCCAAAAATAAAAAAAAATAAAAAAAAAAGTTGAAAAAAAAAAAGAAAATGAAATACTGACTAAAAAAAAATACAGGCCAAATTGGGGTCTTGTGTCAAAATTTGCATATTTGAATGTGTTTCAACTAACTTTAAAAATACCCCTCTGGATTAAGGAGACCTGGAAGCTCTCTGCCTTCTGGCAACCAAAGTTCCAACAAATTCTAATAAAAAGAATGTATCAGAGACAAAACTGATTTTCAAGCCAAGTAATATGAGTTTTAAAACTGGCCTACTACTTGCTAATTATGTGACCCATAAGGCAAGAAATGAGGGCTGCAGCTTTCTATCACCTGTAAATGGTGATATGATAAAAGACAAGTCAATTATTATCATTCCATCTTGGTTTTCTCATCAGTTTAACAGGTATAAACTGAATAACTCAACTCTGGGGAAGAATAAGCATCATTTTCCTCTTTAACTAGTGACATTACACTGGGGAAACTTAACAAATGTAAAACAAATTATTCTTGGTTAAAAATATCCTATTGGATTAGATAATAGCAGTAAGTGTACTTTCTATTTTGGCTTATAAATCAGCAGTTATTGATATACATCAGTGTATCGGTTTCTAGATATATAGATCTATATCTTTCTATGTACCATTTATCTATTTGCCGACCTATAAATGTACATCAGTACTTGTTAATATTCCAATTAATCTTAACATCTTGTGATTTTTAGACTGGTTGGCTCTGTAATAATTCCTCCATTTGTTAAATTGTCAATTTCAGCATACTATTTGAAGCAAACAACTGTGAAACCAAATACATATTACTAACCACTTCAATCTTAAATATTTTTATCCCTCTCTCCATTTAATTTATATTATGTATTTTAATCAGCTGCCTCAAATCCTTTGGCTTAAAGAAAAAGGGGAATTGTAGCTTATGAATAGATTACTTGTAAACACTCATACATAATAATAAATAATTTACTTAATTTTTTTATGAGTAAAAATAGAGATGTGAAGTCTTTCTATGGTGGTTCTGTTTTCCAAAAGAATGTTAAATATTTCCCTCCATATATAAACTTATTTGGAAAAGTGCATTTATGAACATCATAACTCTTTAACTGTATCTGTGAAAACTACAGTGATTTAAAGCCATGTTTCAAATCCAAAAACTTTAAGAATATAGACCAAGAAAACTACATTATAATGGTAACACTAAAATAAGACTTTTCATTTTAAAGATAGTTTAAATTTGAGAGTGGTCTGCAAGATTCCACGATTGTGCAACTATGCATATTTTCTTTAGGTAAAACAACAACAAAATACTAATGGCTTATAAGGCATCTACTTTATCAATAATTTAATTCTCAGAAAATTCATTTCAAATTAAGAAACATAAGATATTTATCTTGAAAAACGGAGTAAAGGTTCTTTGTAAATAAATCCTTTGCCTATGGGCAATTTCACCCATGATACACTTTTTAAGTAATCCATTTTGTGTGGCCATTTGTGTACTCATTTTACACTCAAATATCAAAGAAAAATGAAAGACATGGGTAATAAATTATATTTTAAAAATATTAGCATTGTTGTTTGATGAAACAAGTTTCGAGAATCTTATTTAATGAATTCATGTTTTTAAAGCATCTGGTTATCTTTCTGACCAAAAATGCAATACCAATTATATTTTATAGGTAGCAATTTCTTTTTATAGTTTAAGAATTGGATCATAAAAGAAAATAAATGTGGTTAGAATTTTTTTTATGTATTTTGGAAAATATAATGCAAACTGAGGTACTAAATCTGAGGAGTCAGAATTAAAGACAATGTCACGTTACTGACTTCAATCATCTTTGGAGGCCATCTTTCGATAAAGTTGCTTCTATGCATGATAGAGGTTCTCACATAATCACTACTTATATCATTGGGAGTCTAGGTAAAGATAATTCTGAATAAAAAAAGGGGGGGCTCTAAAAAATGTACCATCTCCAAGTAAATACTTTTTAAATTTTTAAAAAATTTATTTATTTTTTAAAGAGAGACAGAGTGAGCAGGGGAGGGGCAGAGAGGGAGGGACAGAGAGAGACTCCTAAGCAGGCTCTGCACTGTCAGCGCAGAGCCCGATGCAGGGCTTGAACTCAGCTGTGAGATTATGAGCTGAGCTGAAACAAAGAGCTGGATGCTTAACCGACTGAGCCACCCAGACACCCCTTCAAGTAAATGTTAAGGTTTGAAACAATATGGGTAGAAAAGTTAATTTTCTATAACTTACAAGAGAGAAGCAGAAGGAAATTAGATACACACTCAGAAGGTAGAAGGTCATGTGAAGATGGAAACAGAGAGATTTGACAATGCTACACCATTGCCTTTGAAGAAGGCCATGGGCCACAGAAGATAGCTCCAAAATTGGAAGAGGAAAGGAATGGATCCTCTCCAAGAGCCTCTAGAAGGACAGTTGGCCTGTTGATCTCGATTTTGACCCAGTGATACAGATGTTGTACTTCTGGCTTCCAGAACTGTGACAGAATAAATTGTTATTATTTTAAGATACCAAGTCTGGGGTAATTAATGGATTACTCCAATCCTAGGAAACTAATAGGACTTTCAAAAAAGTCAAAAAGTCAGTCAGAGAAAGACAGATATCATATGTTTTCACTTATGTGTGGAACTTGAGAAACTTAACAGAAGACCATAGAGGAAAGGAAGGGAAAAATAATAGCTACAAACAGGGAGGGAGGAAAACCATAAGAGACTCTTAAATACAGAGAACAAACTGAGAGTTGGTGGGGGGTGGCGAAGAGGGGAAAATGGGTGATGGGCATGAGGAGGGCACTTGTTGGGATGAACACTGGGTGTTGTATGTAAGCAATGAATCACAGGAATCCACCCCAAAATCCAGGAGCACACTGTAAGCACTGTATGTCAGCCAACTTGACAGTAAATTATATCAAATAAATAAATAAATAAATAAATAAATAAATAAATAAAATAAAATAAAAATAATGTTTACAGTTGATAAAAAAAATGCAATGGAAAATGGCAAAAAAAAACAAGCAAACAAAACACTTGACTACATAAAATCTTAAACTTATTTATGCCAAACATAAAATACAAACTAGTAATATTATTTCATTCCAAATATAACACATGATTGATAATTCCAATATATATGTGCAAAAAATCAAATTACTAAACCCTGATTATAACAAGTCCATTTCTAAAATAAGCAGTTCAGGGAACCATATATACACACATATATTTAATGTTCAACCTAAAAAGCAATCAAGTAAATGCAAATAAAAGTGAACTAATATTTTCTTGCCCCTGAATGACAAAAATCCCAAACCCTATTTTTTTTCTCACTTTAGAGGAGGGTGTCAAAACTTAAGTGCTAATCTCATCTCAGAAGAGAAATTATACCTTCCAAGAAAACAGCTTGATGTGTATATATGTGTAAGTGCTATAATTGTGTTTTATATTTGACCCTGTAATTTAACTTCTTTTTTTATTTTTTTAATGTTTATTTATTTTGCAAGAAAGAGAGAGAGAGAGAGAGAGCAGGGAAGGGGCAAAGAGAGAGGGAGACACAGAATCCAAAGCAGGCTTAGGCTCTGAGTTGTCAGCAGAGAGCATGATACGGGGCTCAAACTCGTGAACTGGGAGATCATGCCCTGCGCCAAAGTTGGATGCTCAACCGCCTGAGCCACCCAGGCACTGCTGTAATTTAAGTTTTAAAAATTAGTCTTAAGGAAGTCATCAAAATGATTTACACAAGGTTTTTTAATCACAGTGCTATTTTCAGCAGAAAATGATTAAAAACAATAAAAATATCTACTGATAGAAGAACAGCTCTAAAATTATTGCAGAATGACCCAATGCAATATGATATGATTATAAATCATGGTTTTAAATATAATTAATGATATCAGAAATTCTGTGGGTGGAAAATTTGGTAAATATGAATGCTTAAGAAACCTAAAATGTCAAACTGCACACTGTTTGAAAAAAACTTGTAGAAGGTAAAATAAACAAGGTGCCTGGGCGCCTTAGTTGTTGAGTGCCGACTTCAGCTCAGGTCATGATCTCACAGTTTGTGAGATCGAGCCCTGCATCAGGCTCTGTGCTGACAGCTTGGAACCTGGAACCTGTTTAGGATTCTGTATCTCCCTCTCTCTCTCTCTTTGCTCCTTCCCCATTTGCCCACTCTCTCTCTCTCTCTCTGAAAAATAAAATAAACATTAAAAATTTTTTAAAAAGTAAAATGAACCAAAATTTATGAGAATGTATATTAAAAAAAAGTAAGCCTAAAAAGACTCATTCCCAAATTTTTAAAGTAAGTAATTCTGAGTAACAGCTATGCAGTTGAATTAGCTTTCTTATTTTTAATCTCTGGTGGTTCCACAAAGAAGTATTTTGGCTTTTAAAAAAAATTTAGTTATCTTAACTACAGAATAAAATATACATAACATGCACTCAGATGTCACTATCAAGATTAAACCAACATTGACATCTTGACATATTTGTTTCTGAGCTATCATTTTAAATTTTAGAAAAGTGGAAAAAAATAATAATATAAAAAAGTAGCAATCCTTTGTCTCTCTGTCTGATTCCAGAATTTATGGGTATCTCAAGGTTGGTATGTAACATTTGCAATTGGGAAAGAAGTTATCCAATTATAAACAAAGTAAGTGTCAAAAACAAGAACTTTTTGCTTAAGAAGATCTAAGTCAATAAAGAATGCTACAAATTACTAAACTATAACAAACATTTTTACTAGCCAGTTAACAGAGGCAGAGGACAAGGGAAATACCTGCAAGACATCGAATAAATGGCTGTTTTGCCTCAAAAATTCTTGGGGGGGCGCCTGGGTGGCTCAGTTTGTTAGACATCCAACTTGGGCTCAGGTCATGGTCTCATGGTTTGTGGGTTCAAGCTCCGCGTCAGGCTCTGTGCTGACAGCTCAGAGCCTGAAACCTGCTTTGGATTCTGTGTCCCCCCTTCTCTTTGCCCCTCCCCTGCTCATGCTCTGTCTCTCTCTGTCTCAAAAATAAATAAAACATTAAAAAAAATTTTTTTTAATTCTTTGAATAAACTCGATGAGCTACCAAATTGAGGACCCCAGCATCAACCAACTCTACTACTACCACGAGGGAGCTGTCTAGAGGAAAATATGGCTGCTCAGAAAGTGTGACTCTTAGAAGAACTTAAAAACGCCAGATACTGATCCACTCAGTGTTTAGAAGTCAAGTATGTGTTGAGTTTCAATTATTTCTTCACAATCCTTTAGGCCCGATTTAACTTCTGTATGACATCTACACAAATTGGCTAAGTCAGCATTTTGTATCTAGAAAAAGAGATGCATTAAACTACTATATTCTTTGTGTTGGATAGTATAAAGTAGGCATTCTCTTCTCACGGTCCTCTAAGCAAATAAGTAACCATACATTCTACCCACGTTATCACCTGAAAGTGGAAACTGGAATTTGTAGCCCCATTTCCAGTAAAAGCAGACATAACTAGCACTGAATAAATACAATTAATTCTAGTTTTCTCCTGTCCATTTAAAAAAAAAATTCTAATACTTTGTTTTCTCTTCAAATAATTGCTAGCCTATTCTTTAAGAGAGTGGTTAGTAATTTCCGAGGGAAAATTATTGATATGGAATTCAAAACTACTTCACATTGTTGACCACACCATGCTGGCAAATTAAGTATCTGTATCCCTCATTTTCTGGGTTGCATGCTCCAGCGAGCAAATACTTCACAACAACAAAAGGGATCCATGAGATGTGTCACCTTTTGCTGGCAGATTGTGGCATGTGGTCAAACAACCATTTTACCATAAACTGAGTACTCATGTGTCTTTTCTTCAGAGTCAGCAGATACACATTTAGGTTCCTCTAGAATTTGTCTCTCCGTATTCTGCTTGAAGATAAAAACTGTATTCTTTAGCCCAGTTATCTGTGAAGTTAACATTTTTTCAGACACATGTTTCAATAAACAGCATGTCAAGGAAGTTCATAAGGCTAAAAGGTTTTCTTGAAGAATACTACCTAAAAAAACCCCACTGTTTGATGTCTTTCTTTTTTTTTTTTTTTTAAATTACACCGTGGGACAATCTCTACCTAGAAGACACTATAAAAGGGTTCCTTAAGACCTTTAATAGTCCAGTGTCCCCCTATGAGGGACTGTAGGGCTTCAAAGAACAAAAAAAGAACTGCTCCTTAGAGTTCCTTCCCTCGTGACATGATCCGGGTCAGAGCAAGGCCACCTTTGGCTGGACATCTGTGATCCAAGTTCTAACCTCATGTGGAATAGGAAACCCGGGTGTGTCTATACTTGGCAAGTGATGTGTGATATTTTATGCCACTCAGTTTTTCCCTTCCCTGTTTCAGAGGAATAAAGTGCTTCTCTCTATCTGGTTGGATGTCAGTCCTCTGTTTCCTCAAGGGAGCCCCGTCCCCTTCAGCTACTGGATCTGCAGCTTGTGCAGTATCTAGAGGATCTCTGAAGGGCCATTCTTCACATCTACCCTTCCACTTTTATTAACCCCTTCAGCTGAAACTCTTTCAGATTAATTTAAGGTAGGGGAGTAATTGTTCTTAGACTAGCAATTAAGACCAAGCTGGAAAAGGAATTTAGTAAGAACACTTACATTGGTCACAGTCCAATTTTTTTTAACTTCTTTTTGCCAACATATGCAGATACAATCAACACATCTAGGTCTCCCATTCTTCATTGTCGTGAGTTAAGATATTTTTGCAGACACACAAGATTCAGTGAATAATGTATTAACTATTGCTTATAGTGCTAAAAACTTATTCTTTAACAATACCATCAAACAACATTTAAAATTTTTTTAACATTTATTTTTGAGAGACAGAGCGAGACAGCGAGACAGAGCATGAGTGGGGGAAAGGGCACGGAGGGGCGGAGGGGAGACACAGAATCTGAAGCAGCCTCCAGGCTCTGAACTGTCAGCACAGAGCCCCATGTGGGGCTTGAACTCACGGACTGCGAGATAATGACTTGAGTCAAAGCTGGACGTCCAATCGACTGGGACACCCAGGCCCCCCCCAAAATATAATTTTTTAAATTAGAGATAACACCAAATACTCCATGATACTTAAAGAGAAGTGATACTTAAGAGGTCTGATGTAGTGTAATGCATGAAATCAGCAGTGAACTAGAGTCTGGCTCCAACTCTTACTAATATGTGGTTTTGTGCAAATCATGTAATTTTTTTTTCATTTGTCAACTGCCCCTCTACCTTAAAAAGTTATGTTTGAAGTCAGGTGAGATAATGAATGTGAAGATGTTTTGTATAAAATAAAAATAAGGTAGATTATACTTGCATAATATTCTAAGGGCAAATAGCAACATCCACATCTCTTGCCTCTATGAACAGTTTTCTTTCTAAACGACCAATTTCAAACAAATAAAAGTAATGTTAATATACCATTTCAATACAGCTGATTTTTTTTTTCCTGCCTAATTGAAAATTACAGACTTCAAAAGACCTTAGACATCCTGTTGTGAAGAGGGAAATCTTATTATCAGTTCCTGCCTGGAGATATATATATATATATATATATCCCTACCTACACATATATGTATATATATGTATGTATATATATGTATATGTGTATGGATATATATATATATATACACACATATATATACACACACACACACACATATATATATATACACATATATATATCCACATATATATCGGATATATATATATATTCTTCTGGTATTACTTTTTTTTTTTAATTTTAAAAAAAAATTTTTTTTTCAACGTTTATTTTTTTGGGGACAGGGAGAGACAGAGCATGAACGGGGGAGGGGCAGAGAGAGAGCGAGACACAGAATCGGAAACAGGCTCCAGGCTCTGAGCCATCAGCCCAGAGCCTGACGCGGGGCTGGAACTCACGGACCTAAAGATTGTGACCTTGCTGAAGTCGGACTCTTAACCAACTGCGCCACCCAGGCGCCCCTGGTATTACTTTTAGTGAAAGAAAATAGTGTGCAAAAACATATAATTAAGCATAAAGAGCATGTCTTATGTATCACTTAAGTCTACAAAAATTTACACTTTGATTGTATTAATATTTTTTTTGGACTCTGGATTGAAAACAAACAAAAATAAAGTAACATTATTTAACTGTTTAATTGCTTCCATTTTGTCTGGGAAATTTAACCTCAATTTAACCTTTGTGGCTACCGTGCAGGTCAAAATCAAATGACTTTGACGATCGCAGGCCCAGAATAATAAACTCTTTAGGGCCTTTAAGCCTCTTTACCTTTAACAGGGGAAACTGAGCAGTCTTCAACTTGTTTGTGTTCGTTGATTGATAATGAGCAGTTTCTCTGTCTACATCTGTGTGGGACTCTGTGAGTCTGCTTTAGCCTGCTGGGAGTTGAGAGGAGGAGTAGACAATCACAGAGGGTTTCAAACATTTTCTAAAGATGACATTTGGGAGGCAAATATTTTGGCCACAGGCCAATGTGATTTTTTTAACTCTAAAACAAGCTTGGCACTTCCCATTTTCATTTTAATCTGTTTTCACAATTCAATATAAGTTGACAGTTCACGATTTTCTAAGTAATGGAAACTTTCTCCAAATGGCTACCTGCAACAATAGGTTTTTAAAAAAGTAAGTAATAAAGGAAAAACTTCAGAGTTATAGTACTTTATTCTGATTTCATCACTTCCTACAAAATTTATTAGGAATCAACTCTGAATTGTCAATTAGGGAATATTTGATTCTTACTTATGTTTCTGTTCAATTTGACAAAATACACCCATGTCCAGAATGGAGATAATCTCCTGAAGAGTTAAATATTTCTTGTTAAATGTATATGAGATTGTAGTTATAACTTCATAGAGCTTACACTTTCTATAGGGTTTTTCTTATAAGAATTTCACAATATAAATAAAGTTCAAATATGATCATGGCTTTTAAGCCACTTATACAACAAGGCCAATGTTGGTCATATTGCAACATATTATATGTTTAATAACACTCTTCGTTCCTTTATACTATGCAACTGGCTATCTTGAATTCTAGCAATGTCACGGTGCCTCGGGTTTTCAGGAGCATTGGTTAAAATGAAAACGATCATTTCCTGATCCAAGGTGCTATGTTTTGGTAAGTCATCAGGAGAGCAGCTGGGTTGGAATTTCTGACTGAGAAACAGCAGGTTAGAAGCCAGGAGGACTGATTTACATGATCCAAAGCCAAGAGTCTGCTTCCAAGTGGACAGGAGGACTTGAAGCCGATACACATGGTCAGAAGAACTGACTCCAGGATAAGCATTGTGCTCTCATTTATCCTAAAGTGAGGACATCTATGCCTAAGTGAAGACAGGGAGACTGTTTTTGAGCCAGAAGGCTGACTCAAGAAAACTATATTTCTTTGTATCTTGAAAGGCTATCCATGGAGCAGAGGTCCCACAGAAACCATGCTACACATCGAGTGACCGCCCCAGTGCTCTTTACACAAAACTTATTATTACATGACTCATCTAGCCTCACCACATACTGAGCTCCCTCGAGCAGCAAAAGCAGTTTGTTTTATCCTGAGACCAACTAGTATGAACCCTGGGGTGACTGAATCTACAGAATTTACAAGGATTAGGAGCTCTCCTCTGATTAACCTGGAACAAGAGAACCTAGACTTTCTTGTCTTGCTCTGAGCTGCTACTTAGACAATGAAGGTTAATATAGTCAAGAATGTGATTCAAGGCCCACACAATAAAATAAATCAATTGCAGAGAGTATACCATATATTTATTCCTGGTACTGAGACTGGAGAAATTAATTCTTAGGGTCCTGAGAAATTTGATGCCACGAATTCTTATAAAATAATATGGCTTTTAAAAATAATATGCTATAATTCAAGAGTAATTCTTTTAGGAGTCACAGTGATATACAACTGTTTGAATATTCAAATCAATCCAAGAATAAACTCTTCTTGAGTGCCTGTTAGAGTGGATGGAAAGCAAAAGCTCCATCCCTGAATGTCATTGCTCTTTGGAGACATTTTGGTATGTATTGAGCAGGAGTAAGATCGACATTAGAACACTTGACTGTTACCTGGTAGACGATGATTCTTTGGTGCTGCTAAAATATAGTATCACATAATTTAATAGTCAGCCATGGGGAGTTAGGAGTGGTAATCAGTTATGAAAGATAAAAGATGGGAGAACCATTCACACACAAATAGGAAAATACTGGCCTCTATATGAAGGCAAACACAGGATTATCATGGGAGGAATGAGGGCATTTTTCTCCCAGATGTAATATTGAGTCTGTGGTAGCATATACAACAAAATGGCCTTCACACATAAGACTCATTGTTGAAAAGTCTCATCATAAGTGATGAACCCTCAGAAAACTATTGCTTACCTGTGATATTTCCTTTTCTTAAGAATATTTATCTTTTGGGGCACCTGGGTGGCTCAGTTGGTTAAGCAACTGACTTTGGCTTAGGTCATGATCTCACAGTTTGTGGGTTTGAGCCCCACGTCAGGCTCTGTGCTGACAGCTCAGAGCCTGGAGCCTGCTTTGGATTCTGTATCTTCCTCTCTCTCTGTGCTCCTCCCCTGCTAGGACTCTCTCTCTATTTCAAAAGTAAGTAAACATTAAAAAATTAAAAAAAAAGAATATCTTTTATGTAAACCAAATTTCCCATACATATAAATTAGTAAAACAAATTCGCACCTATAGAGTAATTCAGGATGATATAGAAACACTAAAACTCTCTGTTATACAATGAAGAATCAAGCTATATTGGAAGATTATTTTACTCTCCTACCCATGTAGACAAATTGCATCATATAAATGCACCAATTTATTTTAAAATACTGAAAGTATGAATTTAAATAAAGTTGAATGAGCTTGGCTCTGAAAGCTTTAGTAAATATTTCCTTCATGCTTAAGTAACAGATGCTTTCTACAAAGGCTAATAATTTTCTAAATGCAAGGTCTCGTAAAGAGTATTATACGACTTTTAATATCATTAATTAAACTATGCAGTAAATATTTACTGAATATCTACTATGTGGGATTTGGAGACTCAAAAGTAGCAAGATAAATCTAGCCCCAGCCCTCACAGAATTTCTAGTTTAGCAGAGAGAAAGTTCAAAAAAGCCCAAATCTATGATAAGGGTTGCAAAATGTCTCATAGATTAAGTGACCTAGATATATCACTTACTGCAACTTTGATGAGGTCAGTTTTGTAGAGACAAAAAAGTATGCAAAATAAGTATAGGTATACAATCTATGTATTATATATGTGTGTATGTATATTACACATTATAGTTAGATATAGATGTATAATGCATGTATTGCACACATAGGTATCATATGTGTTTTATATAAACCCGCATATATCTACAGATATCTACATATAGGAACATACTTAGTTGTGAAAGGAAGAAGAGAGTGGTAACTAGTGGGAAGTGTGGAGCAGAAGGAAGCTTTAGATGGAAGACCAATTGTAAAATCATGGTAAGACTTGTCTGGTATAGAATTAAGGGTCAAGGCTAAAGGACTGAAGGGATAGAAGGTAGAATGAGAGCTCCAAGAAGGAAACAGAGAATGAGGTCCAGGTCACAAGTAGAAAGAGGAGAAAGAACCCATTTGCTGCTGTGCCGAGAGGGAATAAAAAAATTACAAGTGATGAGATTCTTACATTTACCCATCAAGTGGCAGAAAGTTGGGTAGTTCTGATTTGATGGCTATCACTTTCTCCACTGCAGTAAGTAGTTAAATGATCTCTGAGAGGCAGGGATGAGGAAAGGGAAAGGCTGCAAGTAAGAAAGGTAGATACGTTGATATGACTGCTGGGGAGAAGTGGAGAAAGACTTGATGAGGGAAATGAAGAACCACAGGACAGAATCAGGGCTGACTGGGTGCTGGTCATCTCAAGAGTGTACTGTTGCCATCTTACACTGATTGTTTTGTGGTTTTCTCCAGCAGTTCTGGTGGAAGTGTGGAGATGACAGGAGGTTCAAACGTTCCAAGACTGGGTTTTGGCAGAAAGATGCAGGGGAGTTCAATTGGCCTGGAGAAATGAGGTGTTATCCTGATAGTGGATTGTAAGCTAAACAAGGAAGATTGTAAAGAAATGAAAAAAAAATATGGCTGTGTCTCAACTATTGAGAAAATAGAACCATAAGGTTATTCAGATGTGTGAATGAGACAAAGAACTGAACTGCTCAACTGGGAATCGCTGAAGGAGAGTGCCCAAAGGAAGGAGGCTGTGATAGATTTAGTTGTCTCAATCTTTTATTCCAAGCCCCTCATGGTGATGACAAGGCCCATATGTGGCTATCGGACTTAGTCACTGAGGTCGAGACAAATGGAGATGAGCCCAAGGAACTGAGAGGGCAGGTTGTCAGCTGAGCAAAAACAAAGACATTGAATTTGCATAAGATAGCAGTAGGATTTGGATGGGGAAAAAAACAACTTGAGTCGGGTGCTAAAATTTTCAGTAAATAACAGGAAATGATTTAAAAGTCATTGAAACTAACTAGGAAAAAGAATGAAGGGAGATGGAACTGAATGCATGTCCTAAAATGATAAGGACTTGCTCCTACGAGTTAAGGTACACTGGCTTAGGGACTTTCCTAAAGCAGAGGACAAGGACCCTTAATATTCCAATGAGATTTTTAAACAGTATGTATTTCATGAAAATCCTTACTTTTTTCTAGATACCTTTTCTTTAAACTTTTTGTAATAATTCTATTTTAGTTTAACAATTGTAAAGTGTACCTATTTTAAGTGCCAGTCGACAAATCATTATAAAATGGACATAACAAGTAATCATTACCCGATCAAGATATAAAAGATTACCAGTACCCCAGCAGCTTGCCTCGTGCTGTCTGCCAGACATTACCCACCCATCTAGAGAGGTAAAAATTACTAAATCTGGCTTTTATCATCATGTGTTAGTTTTGCCTATTTTTGCATGCCACCATGACTACGTGTTTGACCTACACACATGTACCAAAAGACATTGATAAAAGGTTCATGACAGCATTATTTCTAATGGCCTTCTTCACATTTTAATGAAGTAAAATTTGACAAGTACTTCTTCTATGAAGCATGTGTGTCTTGCTGAGTGCTATTTTTGTCTGCCGGAGATAAAGTCCAGGTGAAAAGTAGATAGAATTAAGATGAGGCTCCAAAGCTTTCACTTGAAAATAGATCATCATGGAAAGTAGACCTAGGAATTTTAAGGACCTAGAATGAGCAGGCCATGGCTCAAAGGTGAATAATAATATAGCAAACAGAAATAACAATTAATATTTCTGAATATTTATAATACAGCCATTCCTTTAAATCTGCACATGTTATTACCTCCACCATCTTCACAACTACTCTGTAAGGCTACTATTCTTTTACTTCCACACTATACCTGACTAAACTGAGGCATAAAGAAGAGAGATTTTGGGGGTGTGTCTGGGCGTCTCAGTTGGTTACGTGTCTGACTCTTGGTTTTGGCTCAGGTCATGATCCCATGGTTCATGAGTCTGAGCCCCAAATAGGGCTCTGTGCTGACAGCATGGAGCCTGCTTGGGATTCTCTCTCTTGCTCTCTCTCTCAGCCCTTCCCCTGCTCACTCTCTCTCTCTCAAAATAAATAAATAAACTTTTTTTTTAAAAAGTGAGATTTTGGAAAGCTTAGTCCTGTGTCCACCTAAGGTTTCCATGGCTACCTTCATTCAAAGGCAATACTCCTTCATGGCCAGGTTCCACTTCAACGGTGAACCTTGACCCTCTCAAAAGATTGTGGAATTTTAGCCAGAAATGCACAGAAACACATCTGCTACATCACAAGAACTCTGTTGAAACTTGAAACCGAAAGAAGTATTCAAATTTACAGTCTTTGGTGAATAACTCTGGTGTCTATTCTGTCCCTTCTCTCTGGTGTAACCTAGAAAGCTTCAGATATCCCATGAAGAAAGATCTCCCTTATGTCCTTGTTGTATTATTTCCGTTGATTGTAAAACTCCCATAATTTTATTCTGAGGTCGCAGTCATCATCAGTCTTATAATGAGAACCGATAATAATGCATAGAGTTTGTACCAAATAACTTCCAGAAATAAAACCAGAAACATTCTGCAACGTTCTGATATCTTCTGATCCTTTAAACAATTGTCAACTGATAAAATAGGCAAGACTTCTAAAACTGACGTCCTTCTTGCTGTGGTGGCAGATGAAACAATCTTGCTTCTATCACTCTTTATTCAGCTTTACTGAGTATGTAGAGATTCAGACTCCTTTCCCAAAGCACAGGAATAAAGTACAACATGCATTTAGCATATGGAGCTCTGAGAACACGGTGTGGGTGACAGAGGTGACAATGGTGATGTGATGTCACCAGCATCACGTCCCAACTTAATTCTTTGTATGGTTGGTTGGTTTTGCACATTTGCAGTCCCTTTTTTTCTTAAATACATGCAAAATGTAGAGAAAATCTATGAATGTGACTCTCTTCCTTTTACAAGAAATGACATGTTAAGGTAGCTTGAAGAATGTTGTTTTACCATATTTAGAACTCTATAAATGGTACGTGAATTTATGAAATGAAGGCAGTAAATGTTGCTACTTTATATGTCTTGTAATACTAAAAACTATCTTCTTACCTGAAAGTAATGATTTATCTTTAACTTGTCTATTTTTACTGATGAAATATATTCTTAAAACCCCATTAAAATTCTTTATAATTGATCACTGCTCTGAGACCTAAGGATCCTTTTGCACATTTTTTAACCTCTGATTTTTCAGTCATGGTTTTATCTAAAAGATTTTTTTTAAAGGGCAAATAAGGAAAACAAAAGCCTGGTGAATATAAGCATCTGTTTGAAGTATTCTGACTAGCTACAGAAATAAAAATGATGTGTTATAGTGAGTTTGCTGAACAAAGGGAGCCTACCACCCACTCTAGAATAGCAATGAAGGGGTTACTGTTTATCATATTGTACAATGGAATGGAAAATGCACACTGGCTCTCAAGTTCAAAGGGCTTGAGGGAACTTTGGTAACTTTATCCCCTTTAGTCACAAACTGTGAGATGGCATATGGTTAACATCCTTTTTTGGTGTTATTTTTAAACTTGTTTATGAGACATAAATAAAAAGTATTCTGAACCCTATAATGACTTTTTTCCCTGGATAAAAGCTCAGTTGTGCTGGGCCAGGCAAGACCTCTCCCAGTTTGCCTATTTGACAACTTTTCTCATTGCTGGTGAAGAAGTAGATGCTGGAAAAAAATGAAATCTAATGGTAATAGATTATATTTTTGCTTTTCTTTTTTCCCCTCTGAGTTTTCCCATGGCATAGGTATTCCAGACCCAGATGGCTCAGATAGTTGAAAGGGGGATTTAGAAAACTGTCAAAAATCATTTGGGGAAAGACAGTGTCTCCATGATTTTCCATGAATCAAATGGTGACAAGGGAATATCATTTTCTAACTTAATTTCTGACTCCATAGCAAGCAAAGGTTTGGTCCTTCTAAATCACACAACATTTTTTAAAGGAAAAAAAAGCCAAAGGAAGTAATAAATGTCAAACACTCATCAAAAACAGGCTGGGCACTTTAATTTTTTTTATTTTATTTTAGTCTCTACTGGAGTTCTTTGAACTTGTAACAAGTAACCCATCTGCAGTTCAAATCTACTGTAAAGCTAGTTTACCATGCTACCTGTTTTAAAACTTACATATTTCCCCCAGGACATTAGGGAACTGGGGCCATAATGCATTCTGAAACATAGACTTCTATTACCTTTAATTTTCCTTGGTATATAATTAGGATTTCATACAATGTAATCAGGTAACATTTAAAGTATTAAGATGCATAAACATACAGGCATTGGCATAATGCTCAGGTCCCTTGTTCTGGAACAAGAATGTGTACCTGCTCTGTAACAGTAATCCTAAACAATGCCTGCTGTGATTTTCCCTAATCTGATTCATCAGTGCTGTGTGCATTGGCTCTCCATAAATGAAACTGAACAGCAACAAAGACTCAGAACAAAATTTTATAAAAGGCACTAATTTTTGCTAGTGGTTAAGTGGAGCAAAAATTGGTGTGTTTATATTCATAAAAGTAAAGAAAATGGTTTAAACAGGATGAATGTCATGACCCAAATAACTTAATAAACCAATGAAAGAAAAACGTGGATAAAAATCAGATAAAATACGATAAAGATTTCTGGTCCGATTTTAAATGTATTAATAGAATGGCATTTCAGTTCTCACGTTTGTACCTTTTCTGTGATAACTCCAAAGCAAGCGCAGATATTCAGGATTTATCTGACAGGAGAGAGAACAACCTCTCCCTTTAAGCTCTGAGGTCAAGTCTTTGTCTTGAAAGACAAATCTTTCTCTACCCTTCTTCTGGCAGCACTTTCTTACACAGCATCAGATGGTGACTGGTTCCCCCTCTTTCACCTTCTAGATTCACGTCCAGCACTTCATTTACTTAGGTTGTTCCTTCTTGGGGGTCAGTGGGCGCATGAGAACTTCAGGTTCTCAAACTAGTGTTCTGATTTCCAAAAACTTCTATTTCCAAAGGTCAGAGGCTGCTCTTGCTTAGTTGTGACTATTTTATCAAACTCACCTCACTTCCTGTGGACAACGGGTATTCATAGATGGATGTTTTGTAAAGTGATGTTTTTGCTGAACTCCTGAGGAATTCTTCCCCACCATGTAAAAGTTGAAGGGAAAGAGAAACTGTGACATACTAATCCAAAGAAAGATTTATATACTGTATTTTGAGAAGATAATTCTACCCTTTTCAATACCATTCTCTTAACCTTGTGGAAAAAAAAAACAATCTGAGACAATCACTCTTAGTTTCTGCATGATTTTCCATATATTCAGACTGGTAGAAAGAAGTCTCTCCTATGTTTCATTTATTTTGCCATCTGATATTGGAATTCCAATATTTTAAATATTTCTGGTGACAATGAATATTTGCTTCGTGTGCTTTTCACAGAGTCCTAGAAACAGTCTGTCAATATTTATTTATTAATCAGTGCTACTTTACCACTGTAAGAGACAATGAATAAATGATGTAACCAAAATTACAACCTAGTATTCCTCACTTCTAGTCATAAATTCCAACCACAAAACCTCACTCTTCTTTTTAAGGTATTGCTGTAGGAAACTAGTCTTATTCTAAAAGCAAAACTCCAGGGATTATCTAAACCAGAAGGGATGATTTTTTTTTTCTTTTCTGAGCTGTGGCTTTGCCATCTGTTATATTTCCCTTGTTGCACAAAACTGGTTTCTGTGACCAAGAAACTAAAGTTTTGGCAAAGAAAAGGAATAACTTAGGATGATTTTGTATTTTAGAGACCAGGATGTTTGAACAACTTCAATACTGAGATACCTGTATGTTACTCATTTTCATATGAATTAGTTTTCCCAAGCACACTAAAATAAAGCATCTATACATTCAAAAGCCACATTGTATTCTTAACCAATCAATGATGATTAACAACTTTTTCACTCAGTTTATACTACAGATGAGAGGTTATGTAGAATACTGCTTTTGCATAGATCCTGTGTAAATGTGTAGTTTTTAAATGGAGTTTGTTTCTTATGGCCTCAATTTGGCTATCACCTTTAGGACAAATTGCCACCAAAGATATGAGAACAATTCTCCAAATTTTCTACTCCACCCCATCATTCTGGAAACAGAAACTGGTTCCCTAGAGCTGTGCAAGACTGACCTCTCAAAAGTATGTAAGATATATATATATATATATATATATATATATATATATATATATACATTTGTACATGCGTGTGTTGGTGCGAGGGGTGGGAAAGATCTGCTGAGGGGATTGGGGAAAGTGTGATGTGGATATGCTACTGAAAAAAAAAGAAGAGCATAAAAATAATCAAGTATTATTTAATTTTTCTGCAATACACCCTAGGTATTTATTTTAGAAAAGAAAACAGGAATATTTACAGTGCTGGGAAAGAAGTGCTATCTTTCCTTGGTCAAATGTTGCTCAGGAGGAGATATAGATGTCATAAAGGAGGACGTTTAGTTAGGAGAAGGCATTAAAGTAAGGTGTAAGTGAAGAAGTGGGAGATGAGCCCAGTCAAAAGGAAGCGGAGCACTTGGAAGTATAACAAACCATAAAAGGACGGCAAGGCACGCCGCTGTTTCTGGGGTGAGGAAGGGGTCTAGAGCAAAGCCCACTGAGGATACAACACATAGCAAGAGTTCTTGATGCTCTACGTGATCATCTGCCTAAATTCTTTTCAGACATTTCCTATACTTCATTACACCTACAACAGATAGAATGGTGACTAACATTTAGTTGGTAGTCAATAAATACATATTTGGTGAACAAATGAATGGATAAATGAATAGAATGCAATATGAGAATGACTGAAACTTTTAAGCCTTGCATAGTTTTTTTTTAAATCTTTTACGTTTTGTTTTATATTTGAGAGAGAGAGAGAGAGAGCGAGCGAGCATGAGCTGGGGATGGGGGAGGGGTGGGGTGTGTGCACAGCGATGCGGAGACAGAATCTGAAGCAGGCACCAGGCTCTGAGCTGTCAGCAGAGAGCCCACTCAAAGTCACTAGCAGTGAGATCATGACCTGAGTCGAAGCTGGACGCTTAACCAACTGAGCCACCCAAGTGCCCGTAGCCTAGCGTACCTTTAAGAGTTTCATGGATAAACAAATAAAATATAACTTTCTCGATAATAATAACCCAATATTATTTATAATTATAATCCTCACATTCATTAAAGTGAATAATGTTATCTTCTTTTGACAGAGAAGATCTTCTTTTTAAAAAAAATTTTTTTTCAACGTTTTTTATTTATTTTTGGGACAGAGAGAGACAGAGCATGAACGGGGGAGGGGCAGAGAGAGAGGGAGACACAGAATCGGAAACAGGCTCCAGGCTCTGAGCCATCAGCCCAGAGCCCGACGTGGGGCTCGAACTCACGGACCGCAAGATCGTGACCTGGCTGAAGTCGGACGCTTAACCGACTGCGCCACCCAGGCGCCCCTAGAAGATCTTCTTTTAACAGATATGCAAGATCCTTTGAACCAAGAGCATCTATGAAAGCAAAGTTATGTATGTTTGACCCTCCTTGGAGAATTTTGTACACTTTCACTAGAGTAATTTTAATGCTACTAAATTGAATGCTACTTGATCACATTATTGTTTTATGTCAATTGAAAAATCATATCAAGTATAGCTTTAACATAATTACACTTTTCAGGATTACTATATTTTCAATATATAATCATACTACTGTATATATTCAGTGAAACATATGCAACTTTTAAAATGATGGTAGTGTGGATTTTTTTTTTGCATTAAATTACTTTTCATTACAGGAAGAGCTAGGGAAATCTATATCCATATCCATAACTATAGCTGTATCTATAAATTTAACTATCGATATGGGTGATAAGACAACTTTTTTACAAATACAATCAGGAGAAACATTTCAACCTAAATCAATTTTTAATTCACCAATCCTGGGTAGACTGACTCAATGTATGGCAAACATCTAAATAATTTTTTTCTACTCATGTTCCATCAGCATTACAGGTCAGATGACTATTTCACAAAGTACAGACTAAGAGCTTATAGAAACTGCTGGGGCTTATTCAGATTCAAACTTACAGACAGAATAGACATTTCATAGATGATCTGTGGAAAGGATAAAATGCAGTTTATTTGTGGAGAAAGTTGAAGGAGTTGCCTTTAAGAAGCTTTAATATTGGGTATAAATCATATATTTATAGGTCTTTTAAAATTTTGGCATAATTAGGGCCACCTGGGTGGCTTAGTCAGTTAAGCATCTGACTTTGGCTCAGGTCATGATCTCATGGCTCATGAGCCGGAGCCCCACCTGAGGCTCTGCGCTGACAGCTCAGAGCCTGTAGCCTGCTTTGGATTCTTTGTTTCCCTCTCTCTCTGCTCCTCCCCGACTTGCACTCTGTCTCTCTTTCTCTCAAAAATAAACATTAAAAATGTTTTTTTTTAACTTTGCATAATTAAAAATAATGGCAATCACATACTTTAGCAAATGGAACTTTTTCATTTATGTACAGTATCTTCCCTTTTTATTAGCTGTTGTATAATATATTTTTTCACTGACTCAATTGCTTTAGGATATCCCCCAATTCTAAAATATATTTCATTATACGGATATGTGATAGACTCTGTACTCTTATGTAATCTTGTGGACCTCAACCATGTACATGCAGGCAGGAGAATTCACAGTCTGGCTGTCCCAATCACTCCCACTTGGTAATATGGTAGGTAGCACAGAACACAAGGTCAGGAGTGCTTGCCTCAGAACTACAACAAACCAATCTTGTAGGGCCTATAATTTTAATGTTGGCAACAGGACATGTAGTGTCTTTTTCTTAGCCGGACTTTGCATTTCCTTTATTGGAACATCTTATATTATATGTCCCTGTGTGTCTATGAAATGCGTTCAATAAAAGTATCTAACACATACCTTGTAAGCTTAAATTAGTTTATATGTTTAAAGCATTTATAACATCTGGCACATTGTCAATGCTGTATAAGCATTTGCTATTAATGCTTGCTCTTTACACACACACACACGCGCGCGCACACACACACACTGCCTTTAATACTTATCTCTACAAGTGATGGTCAAACTCATTATTTCCTGCATCAGGTTTTACAGTATTTGAAAGCAGGATATTTATCCTACATCCTTCCAGTACTCATTAAAAAGAGAGTGCATATTAGATACATATGATAATCATAATAATGACTCTTGCCCTAAAAGGAAAAATGCATCCCAATATAAATTGTTCCAACCATTAGTGAACTTCGTCTTTAGAGTGTTAGTGCTGACATTTGAAAATGGAAATAAAAATCTATTTTGGCATACCTGAAACTGTCAAAAGTAAAGCATAGCATGAGTTAATTTCCCTTTCAATTAAAGTTGTAAACAAATTATAAATGAGTCAGCATCACAAAATGAGTCTTTCCACAAAAGATAGACATGGATGATGGATTCTCCACTACTGTTTATGACATTATGTTATTCTTCCTTTTTCTTGTATTAATTCAGTCTGTATTTTTATTTTAACCAGATAATGAATATTTTACATCTTCATTAGTCTGTATTCCTGCCAATACAAGTTTATAAATATCTTCTCAGCTCTTCACAAAGATGAAACACTTTATACAATATAACATGATGATTCCAGAATGTGTTATGAGAGAATGTAAATATTTGAGAAAAAATAAATAGTAACCTGAAGCAAACTACTTGGGGGGCCTACAACAATGTAGATAACTTTTTCCCCTGTTCTTTTTAATTCTCCTGAATACTCAGGCATTGTGCTTCTGGCTAAGGATAGCAGTAGAAGAGCCAAAATTCTATAAGAAAAATTACTCCTGTGGTTTTGTTCTGGCTCCTGTAACAGCAATAAATTCAGGGATACCAGATATATCAAGATAACGTATTTTCATTAGGTTTCTACCCCAATTGTGGATCCGTGTGGTTCAGATAAAATGCATTCATGTACACAGATCTGAGATGCTCCTCATAACCATGCAGGATTCTAGTACCCCAGAGCACTATTCATCATGAGAATGAGCCACAATCATGCCTAAAAAACCAAAATCCAGTTTTTAATTTGGAGGGGAGAGGGTTTTGGAGTTCCTCTTTAGACTGCTTGAGGCTGCCTTGGGCCAGGGCACACTCAGTCTTCTGGATCAATGTCTTGATCTTCAGTGGAAATTTAGATACCAAGTCACTGTCTCTGGTAAGTTGTCCTGGGTCATATTATGTTAATGTTGGCTAGTTTGCTTCTAGATTCTTATGAGTTGAAATTGTCCAATCATCTGTCTCAATTTTCATGTGGCCTCTATTTTGAGTTCCTACCCCAGTCATCAGCCTACTTGCCCACTTTCCTAGCAACTGAAGGTTCTGCTGATGCCTGAACCCATTTCCAAGCCCAGAGAACTCTATGTTGTAGTTCAAGATTTCTACTTGAGTTTTGTCTTGAAGTTTTCAAAAGTTATTTATTTATTTATTTGTTTATTTATTTATACATGTATTTATTTATTAATTTTTAAAAAGTATTTATTTTAAAGTAGGCTCCACACCCAATGTAGGGTTTGAACTCACAAGCCTGAGAGCAAGAGTCACATTTTCTACCCACTGAAGCAGCCAGGTGCCCCTGAAATTTTCAAAACTTTAGGGCTTAAAAAATTAAAGAACTACCCCAGCTATCAAGGCTAGCAAACAACAAAGCTAAGTTTATAATCACATCTAATCATTTCTATTTGTTTCCGAAGGTCCTGTATGTATTCTCTGAGCTACTGCTTTTACTCTAGCTTATGGATTCTTGTACTGTGAATACAAGAGAAAGATCTCTGAACCAAATCTCAGAATTGTAACTATGTTCTGCTCTTTTCTTTGGGTATTCAGAGGGCTATACTATTTTGTTAACAAATATTTTGAATGAACCAGAACTAAATATTTATGTTCTACCATGTCACCACACCTGCCCAACTATCTGAAAACCTCCCTTCACATAGCTCTGTCTGCACTACTCAGCGTACCATAGTAGACTAAGCCAGTGACAATCTCATCCCTGCCATCTCTCTGATTTCCTCTCTGCCCCAAACTCCAGCCACCTTGCTTCCTTGTGAGCAAGCAATCTTGCTTGGATGAAGCTCAGGGTACATTTTAATGCTCAGGAGATATAACTGATATACAGGCTATATATAAACAATAAAAATATTGCTAGAAAATTATTAGGATCTCAGCAGGAATGCTTGTTCTTGAATGTTAGAACAGGAATTATAACATAATTTGGTAAGAAATGAGGGCCCACTGAACATTTTTGAATTGGTCAAAGTCGTGTTTTTAGAAAACTTTCTAGTAGTGCTGCAGTAACAGGGAAAGCAAGAGACCATTTCGGCATTACATGGTGTAGGTGAAAATGTATATGAGAAAGTGACTTTAAAATTAAACAACTTTGGTGTGAGCTTGTAACTATGGAATATGAAATCATTATCCTTTGGCAAATTTGGGGAATTCACATTTTTGAGTTAAGAACAAAGAAATGAAAAAAAATGACTTATGAGTCACGGAGTGAGAAAGAGGTACTACCTAAAATTGGAATGATATGGGAAGCCAAATACAACTCAGAAAAATTAAAAAACATAATTGAAAAGAAACTTGAAGGGCCAACTGGCACACAAATGGAAGGAAATTGCTTTAGCTGGTGAGTGAGAAAATAGGAATGATGAATTAGCTGAAGTTTGGTCACCACAGGACTTGCTAGAATGGTTCAGAAAGGATGTGAATAAGAGCTTATTGAGAATATTTACAACCTTAAATATAAGCATTACCTAATCACTGATGTGTCTATCAAATCACAGTTGCAGGTTGTTTATCATACACATAGAAATAACAAAGATTATAAGTGAAATACAGTCAAATCTATGAAAGTCATTTCATACTCTTTAATTTAATTTTCAGTATATTGGGTAAAAATGCCTGTCAAGTGAATTTCACCAATTTTGGCAAAGGTATGATGGCAAGTTTTAAAATACTTACACATTATTGCATATAATATTTTAAAATATCTTTTCACACTCTGTAGTCTTTATTCAACTTTCCTACCTATGTGCACACGCACACACAACTGTGAGAGTATCAACTTATTAAGGGTAAGGATCACTATACAGATTTTTAAAATTCTCAGGACCTACTATTTTATCTAACACTGAGTAAATTTGTCAGAAGATGGCAATAAACAATCCTGTACTTATGCCAAAAATTGTATATATTATTATTTTAATTTTTAATGTTTATTTATTTTTGAGAGAGAGAGTGCGTGAGCGAGTGCGAGTGGGTGTGGTGCAGAGAGAGAGGGAGACACAAAATCTGAAGCAGGCTCCAGGCTCCAAGCTATCAGCACAGAGCCTGATGTGGGGCTGGAACCCATGGACCGCGAGATCATGACCTGAGCTGAAGTCGGATGCTTAACCATCTAAACTAACCAGGTGCCCCTTGTATATATTATTTTAAGCAATAGTTCCTGAGTCTTTAAAAATGGAATTTTCTTCTAGGTCTTTCCACATAGGTAGACCTATGCTTAAAAACACATGTACTGTTATTTGTTATTCCTAATAAAAATAAAGACATTAAAATGTCACCATTAACAAGATGATCTTTAGCTTTCGGACTAGGTCTGTACAAAACAGCATGGAAGTAAAAGCTAAAATAAAAGTGACTCAGTGGTCATTTAAATGTCTAAAATATTTAATAAAATCACCAAATATTCCTTCACACACACATGGTCAATTACACGAAGACTAATTAACCAAATTAAATCAGTCTTGTTTTTTAGTTACAGCTATGAAATGCCAAGTTGTAATTTTAGGACAGAAAACCCTTTTTCCACTTTTAAATCATATTAAGTGCTTGTTTATATGCCTCACAGTTAACAGCCTGATTGGTGTATTAATTTCTATTTTTTGTTTATAACCTGTTTGATGCTTTTATAGCAATAAATAAGCAAACTGTATGTAAATTGAACGAGGCCAACAGCTTTAAAAATGGAAATGGTGGCTCTGTAACTCTATTCCTCTGTTTCTGTTTTCCAAATATTTTTGAAGGGAATAATCAAATTAATTAGCTGTAAAAACTTTTATTCCTGCAACTCAGCAGAGAACCACTGCTTTTACACACTCCTTCCATATTAACATCCAGTGTATTCTGGTGAAGCTGTATGTCATTGTAATTTAGTCCTCTGGATATGACATCAGTTCCTGATGGCCGTGATGATTTATCGTTAAGGTGGAAGTACCAAAATACCATACTATCTGAGTGAAACACAGTCCTTCCCCAGGAGTACATATCTATCTATCTATCTATCTATCTATATACATATGTATACATATATATCTATATATATGTATACACACATATATATACACACACATATAAATACATATGCATATACATATATGTAAATATGTATATATGTATACATATATAAATACATAAACACATATGCACACATATTAATACAACATATAATACAGTTTAATATGTATATAATATGTATATGGCACATACTGTATGTAATATATGTAAAGAAAAGACTCAGCACATGTACACATATACATATATAGCATGCATGTGTACATGTACGTGTATTGTGACATTTGCCCTCTCACCTCCAGTTTGAAATGGAATGGTCCTGTAACACAAAGTCCGCAGTAAGTAAATGAAGCACGGAAAAGTTTCAGGTACAAATGAGAGAGGAAGGCTCAGTGGAATAACTGAGTACCTGCTTCAGTAAAATTTGAAAGCAAGGGGCGCCTGGGTGGCTCAGTCGGTTGAGCGGCCGACTTCGGCTCAGGTCACGATCTCGCAGTCCGTGAGTTTGAGCCCCGCGTCGGGCTCTGTGCTGACAGCTCGGAGCCTGGAGCCTGTTTTGGATTCTGTGTCTCCCTCTCTCTGACCCTCTCCCGTTCATGCTCTGTCTCTCTCTGTCTCAAAAATAAATAAGCATTAAAAAAAAAAATAAGGGGCGCCTGGGTGGCGCAGTCGGTTGAGCGTCCGACTTCAGCCAGGTCACGATCTCGCGGTCCGGGAGTTCGAGCCCTGCGTCGGGCTCTGGGCTGATGGCTCAGAGCCTGGAGCCTGTTTCCGATTCTGTGTCTCCCTCTCTCTCTGCCCCTCCCCCGTTCATGCTCTGTCTCTCTCTGTCCCAAAAATAAATAAACGTTGAAAAAAAAATTTAAAAAAAAAAATAAAAAATAAAAAAATAAAAAATTTGAAAGCAAACCTTTATCCTTGCCCTGCCCAGAATTTTACCTTTTTCCTTAGGCTAACTTGAGTTCAGTTTATGCAATTTTCATCCAAAGGGTTTCCTTGACTTTCTCAGCTAGACAGGCACGCACTATCAGAGTTGTGAACAATTTACAGCCCTCTATTACTCTACTTTTTCTTTCTGCTCAAGACAGAATGTCAGAATAGAAGCAAAAGGGTTATTATTATAGGCTTAACCTAAATGTGTTCTGATTTACTTTAAAGAAAATCATTTGCAAAGTTTGCTCCTTTAACAAATATCAAATTACTTGAAATTCACCTCCAACTAATTATGACCCATCAGTGTATCCACACTACTCCCGAGAATTGCAGTGCCACCTCAAGGAAAACGAATGGTTCTAATTTGCTACTCACACATATGGCTGATCATTGAGCAACCTCAGAGTGACTCCTCCTGTGAATGAAATGAACCTTTCTGCACAACTAGTAGAAGGCTTTTCTTACTCTCACTGTTCTTTGCTCCTTTCCTTTCCTTTCCTTTCCTTTCCTTTCCTTTCCTTTCCTTTCCTTTCCTTTCCTTTCCTTTCCTTTCCTTTCCTTTCCCTTTCTTTCCCTTCCCTTCCCTTCCCTTCCCTCCCTTTCCCTTCCCCTTCCTCTTCCTCTTCCTCTTCCCCTCCCCTCTCCTCCCCTCCCCTCCCCTTTCCTCCCCCCCTCCCCTTCCCTTCTCTTTCCTCCCCTCCACACCCATTCTCTCTCTCTTTGGAAATTCTCCCTCCTTCTGGCATCCTGGATCAATAAATAGCCTAAAATCATCAACTGGCAAAAAAAAAAAAAAAAAAATATATATATATATATATATATATATATATATACATACAAACACACACAAATATACATACATACATATATATACATATATATACACACATACATATATGTCTATATATATATATACACACACATGCCAGATTATTTAGCAATCTTTATTATCCCATAGAACTAGAACCACTCTGTTCCTAGTATATCTGATTTGGTTTAATTGTTGGAGTTAAAATACTAATTATTTGATACATAACTTTAAAAATGTTATGTTAATAAAAACCTGAGAAGTGAAATATAGACTTGAAGTAGTTTATCATGGACACGATATTCATGTCATTAGTTCATATAAACCCTGATCAAAACTGGGCCAGATAGAAACATCTGTACTGATGGAGATGGGAATTATGTGAGGTTGGCCTTTTAGCATCAAAGAGATTTTACAGCTTCTAGGGACCTAGGAGATAATATAGTCAAACTCTCCAATTTTAAGGATAATTGAATTTAAATCAAGAGAGGTTAAGGGAATTATATTAAAAAAAAAACAGCTAATTGATGGCAGAGCACAGATTAAAATCGGGGTCACCTATCTTGCAAGTCAAACATTTGCCTCGGTAACATGTTCCATGTTAGCCTAAAATAAAGGTAATGAAATAAACATTATATTATTATTATTATTATTTACTATGATTATTTAAGTTTGCATAAGCAACTACCCATGTAGTATATTACTTCCTTTCAAAAAAGTTGGTCGTTTGATATTTCATTGCGGTTTGACTCTGTGGCAGAAATTACTTTTGGCTAAAATACTGACGTTAGTGTCTTTAGAAATATGCACGGTTCTGTGCATATTCCACGGAATATATGAACAGATTATAGTAATTGTTTTATAATAGAAAGTAACTTTTTGAAAGAAGCTTCATTTAACTGCTGAAAATAAGGATAAAGCATTTTCTTTACGATGAATTCACATTGGTTCAAGGCAAAAAATATTTTTCTCTCCTACAAAACTTGTTGAGCAAGCATAGCTTAAAGCGGGGACATTTAGATGGAGAATATGATTTGGTATCCCCCTGAGGTAAGATCAATTTTCAAAGGATTAAGCTTGGAAATCTTCTCAAATGATTTACCTGCTTGTCTGGTCGGTCACAACAGTTGAGGTGGCACTGAGCCTTGTTTTCCTTTTCAACCTGGGTGGGCTTAATTCTGTGAACCAGGTACAGAAAATTTTGTGAATTATTTTCCATTCAAAATCTGCTCTTGGCATGATGGAAAATAAAGACTGAAACACCTGTGTACCAAATACAAACAGCTGTGTGCCTTACAGACCCTCTGCGGGGTATACCACATCCAGACCTTTATTTGACCTGCTGTAAGAGTGGAAGCAAGGGGAGAGTGAACTAAGGGAAGATGACAAAACTGAGAACTAAATCCCGCACCCCCCTCCCCCCCAGTTAGTCCCAGCAAGTTTGAAGGGCTCTGTTCTTTAGGATCTAGTTTGCTATTCATTGGCTCAGGTCACAATCCTTTTTAAAATTTTTTAAATTTTTATTTTTTTTTCTTATGTACATCCATCTTTTATTGATTTGATTTGCTTTCCTGATTGGTAAATCTCAGGGACACATTAGGATTGCGGTTTTTGTTTGTTTGTTTGTTTGTTTGTTTGGCTTTTTTTTTTGAGAAGAAAGGAATAAAAGGAAAACAGCTACAAATTTTAAAGTTTTTAAAAAATTAATTAAAAAGAAGCACAATTTAGTCCCACCTGGGTGGCTCAGTTGGTTAAGCGTATAACTCGATTTTGGCTCAGGTCATGATCTCACGGTTCATGGGATTGAGCCCCAAGTCAAGCTCTGCACTGACAGCATGGAGCTTGCTTGGGATTCTCTCTCTCTCTCTCTCTCTCTCTCTCTCTCTCTCTCTGCTTCTCCCCCACTTGCGTGCACTCTCTCTCTCTCTCTCAAAATAAACAAATATTAAAACATTTTTAAAACATAAGCACAATCTATAGACAGAAATTGTGTGTCACGAGCTCTAGCAACACACCCATTTCTACAAAATGGAACTTTCAGGTAGGTTAGTTCTCTTAATCCCTGAGGTAGGCTGCTTCACTTGGTGAATAGGCTGCTTTTGTGATATTACTAGGACCGAATTTCTCTGATTCTATCACTCACACTTCTGAGGCAATTTGCTATAATGGGATAAACTGAAGAATCATTAAGACATAATCTTTTGTAAGACACATACGGACTACATGTTGTAGACAATACCATCTTTCTTCCTAATCTCATTCTGGTTTCTTCTCTCCTTTTTCTCTTTCTCTCTCTGTTTACTTTTTAGTTACCTCCTCTGAAGTGCAGTGATTTCAAAGACACAGATGCACACCCATTTGAAGCCACTAAAATAATGGACACACAAAGCAAAAGTGGTTCAGCAGTTTCAACCCTGGTCAGAATTAAAACTTGTGAATGATCACATTCACTAAAGAAACATCAATGTGAATAAAGGAAAAAGCAGATCGTCCACCTCCTAAAGGCATTTTATCTGATTTTTGAGTATTATTAGAAACTCATTTTGCCAAATGACCAGGTAATTCTGGTACTTGGGCAGATACTTCCAACATAATCATAAACAAACTTACACAAGCCACTGACTGTCCTTTATTTTACAACCATGACCCTCACCTTTAACCTTAATCATGGAAGATACAGCAGGGCCTGGTGGAGTGGGCTCAAAACTGTCAACACTCTTCAAAGGTTATATCACACTGAAATCCAGCCAGAAAGATCATCCTCAGAAATTCAGGAACATACACGACCAAAGATGCAAATATTATGATTATAATAATATGCTTCTCATAGTGCAACCTTTGCCCTTGATGTGAGGTAATAATATGTTATACTTCAGTACTCCTTTTAATTACTAAATGTGATTACTTAGTCTGTTTGTTCGTCATTGTCTTTCTCACCAATTTATAACCTTCTTTAAGGCAGGTACTACGTCTGTCCTGTTGAAAGATAAACCCAGAGTTCTCGGCACCTTGGCTGTCACAGCGTGGATAATTGATGGAATTTATGAATAAAATAACTAAAACAAAACAAAATTTAATTAGCTTGGTAAAGCGATAGCATAGTTTATGTCGATAGGGCCATTGCAACTGGTCACACAAAAAACCAACAGCCAAAGAAAAATTAGAACTTATGAAAACAAACAAGACATAGGCATGATAATTTCACACGCACCTGTTGTTGATTTTATGGAATCCAAAATATTTTGGGGGGAGACAATTAAAGACATAATTCTTTTAGATGTTTGTCACTTTACTAGTTTGTTAACCCAACTATTTGTAATCACTTATTATTATCACATAAAATGGGCTCTTTGTATCCATCATTATCAGTAATTAATACTAGAGTCAGCTGAGAAATAAAAGTAATGGATTAACTATATTTATTATTCAATTCAAATAGGTTAAGTGACTTTGGCTAAAATCACTTGGTTTCAGGAAGTAGGCAAGAGAATAAAATCATATTGGTAATAACATCTTGGGACATTTTTAAATATCATTTTCCTTCACCAATACTACTTACTGGCTTTATTTTATTCTTCAAGCTGTATCACTCATATTGATTGTAAATGAGACTAGATTACAAAGTCCAGCGCTGAAAGATATTTTCCCACACTTCCACCAAGTTAACCATAGTACGGGCAGGTCAGATTACACCATTATCTCTGAGCATCTGGAAAACTTATACTATTTGGTCCCTAGGCACCAACAAGAAATTCTTTAGGGAATTTTCTGTTTTTCTAGCTCAGCTTTTTTTTTTTCACCTTAAGAAATAAATAATAATCCTGAGCTGAGATGTAAATGCAGTTATTTTCCGACAGTATATTATATCATCCAAATGGCAACAATGTTGGTTTTCAACACTATACTTCTGAGGGTATGTCTATCCATTTCATAAATAGTCACTATGGCTAAAATTCATATATATATGTAGATGTATATGCATATATAGAGAGAAAGATAGATAGATAGATAGATAGATAGATAGATATGTATCTATATCCATGTATCCATCCTAGCCTTGATAAAATCACAGGTTTCATATCTGAGAATATCACAATATTATTTGTCAGGTTCTTTGTTAACCAGGCTTTTGCCAATGCATTGATATAGGAATGAAAACAACACTGCTATTTTAGACAGAGGAAGGCTCAATTAACTGAGCAAGGGAAATCGGAATTCAACTAAAATTAAAGAAAATGCTTTTCTAATACTACCTAATATGTATCTTTTCTTTAAACTTAGGTATTCATATCAAGGCCAACAGCATCCTAAAAATAGTGGTATACCAGCAATATTCCTCCATCCTGGTAATTTCCAAATATTTTCTGTGGTATACCAGTTTCCTGGAATACTAATCAGATGTTACTCACAGTAAAGTTTCTGAAATTTAATCTGCTTCAGTAATGATGAAATAAAGAAAGTTAAGCAACCAATTTGGCTACTGCAAGAAGTTCTAAGACCATTAAGTATGTGAATGTGCAGCGTGAATTTTAGGACAGTAATAAAGCGTGAAGGTTTTCTTCCATTTACTTGAAAGTGGTATCTTTTCTCCCCAGCATATTGGAAAAATTAGTATTCCAAAGAACACACTTTGAGAAAACTTGCCCCCATCATTATGTGAAAAATACCAAAATCTGGTGCTAAGGGAGCAATTGCATAGGACTGGACTTCCCTAAGTAGAAAAGACACACCTGCAATTTAAAGTTTCGATGGCATTCCCTGCCAAATGCCTGCTATATTTGATAGGCAATGTGTCCTGCCTCACACCTTTTTCTCTGCCGTGGAGAGTCACGTGTGACAGAGAAGCTTCCGCTTCTTTGGTTTCCACATAGGAGGGGCATTCAATTGCTGGTTCGGTTGACCCCTCCCAAGTGCCTTACCTGTCTCATTCTATGGGTTACACACATTTCATCACTCATTCCCCAAAGTCTGTTAATCCTAGTTCTCTTTCATTTAAGTAAAAAGTAACAGTATATATATACATGAAATGGAAAAGTACAACTGTATAAGTTTTATTTCCTTAATATAGACGCTTAGAACTCAAAAAGGATTTCAGAGATTCTATGAACATCTCTTAATTTAGAGGGGGGGCCCATTTTTAACCATTTCAATGTTAATTTTTTGCCTTAATTTTAATTTTTCGGCTTACAACCTAAGTATTTCCATTTCCAGAGTACCTTTAACTTCTCCCAGGTGAACGGAAGTGGATGATCCACTTTACAGTTGGCAAATTTGCCTTCAAGGCTTTACAGGACACTCTTACTCAGCTTGGTTAAGTGGCTTCCTCCCGTTGATTCTGCTTTTCCTTCGGTCAGTAAACAATGTGCTGTGCAGGAAAGGCCTCAGAAATTCCTAACAATTATTTCCCCCTCTTCCCACAATTAGGGAGCAGAGAGAGGAGAGAGAGGAGAGAAAAATACACAGTTCTGCTTAGACTGTCACTTTGCATCAGTCTGAGAGGGAACACATATTCCTGGCCTGAAAGGGGCTGCCGGGAATAATTAAGCACGGGGCTAAGAGTGAACCTGGGAAACATTCCAGTTTTTCACAAGTCAGGTCTTCACTGTGCAATCTCTAACATAACAAAAAAAACCTTTTTTACAAGAATATATGGTCATTCATTTTAAAATCATGTACATGTACTGTACTTATACATTACATATACTATAAAACACCCAAAAGACAAATGTTAAGTTCACGTGATAAACAGGGTGACCAAATGATTTCTTTTCCAAACAGTGTCTCTTTTTAGAACAAAAGGGGCTGCTATCAATAATTATATTGAGACAACTGTTGCAAATTGGAACTCCCCAAGGCAAAGCTGAATGGAGGAAATGTCTAACAAAGAAGATTAAATTAAAAATATTTCAAATGTCTTACTAATCATACAGGTTTTATACTATTATCAGGTAATATCTCAAAGCACAATATACACTAGGGGCTAAATTCACCATTAACTATAAGAATATTAATCTATATTTCAAGTAGATATTTTGATCTTACAGGTTTCACCTTACTGTTTAGTAAGTCTGACTATATCATCATTTTTCTTTTGCTTATAATTGAGACTAAAGAAGATTTTCTGTAAGAATTAAAATGGTTATCTCTGCTACTTTTTATTTTGCTTTGTGTTCTTGTATTTGCAAAAAAAATATTTTATAGTCTCCACTTTGTTAGTTTAATTATTGCTAGGAAACATAATAAATAATAAAATCCATAAACCTACTTACCAGGGACATTTACGGTATGTTTGTTCCCCTTTGTGGAACTTTAATTCTTACCTCAAAGTACCAGATATTAATAACATGAGACAATCTGACATGTGGACAAAATAAAAATGCCAGTGTGAATATAATTTAACATATATGTAAGGTTTTATTTACTTTATAGGGTTATTTTTTGTTTATTTATTTTGAGACACAGAGAGACAGAGAGAGAGAGAGAGAGAGGGAGAGGGAACACCTGAGCAAGCACAAGTGGGGGAGGGAGAGAGAAAGGAAGAGAAAGAATCCCAAGCAGGCTCCACACTGTCAGCGCAAAGCCCAATGCAGTGATCAGTCTCATGACGGTGAGATCATGACCTGAGCTGAAATCATGAGTCAGATGCTTAACTGACCGAGCCATCCAGGTGCCCCTACTTTGTAGTTTTAGGAGAAAACTACTATGAATAATAGTTCCAATCTTTCTGAATTCCAATAGCATGTATCTTCTGTACTGCTTGGGATGCACATACCTACATTAAAGCTGGTAATCTAGAACAGTGCTGCATCAACTGTCATGTGCATACAAGTATCTGAAGTTCTTGGGAAAATACAGATTTTGATTTAGTTGATCTGGACTGTGGCCGAGGATTCTATATTTCTACCAACTTCCCAAGTGTTGCTGGTCTAAGGACCACACTTTAAGTAGCAAGACCCCTAGACCTAGACTCTGTTTAATACAGTATCCACTAGGCACATGTGACTATTGAGCATTTGAAATGGAGCTAATCTAAGTTGAGAATGACTATGTAATTCTGAAATGTAAAATAAATACCAGATTTCAAAGGCAGTATAAAAAAGAATGTAAAATAATTCATTAACAATGTTTTTAATGTTTATTTTTTGAGAGAGAAAGAGAGAGAGAGAGAGAGAGAGAGAGAGAGAGAGAGAACAGAGTGTGAGTCAGAGAGAGGCAGGGAGAGAGGGAGACACAGAATTTCAAGCAGGCTCCAGGCTCTGAGCTGTCAGCATACAGCCCGACATGGGGCTGCAACTCACAAACCACGAGATCATGACCTGAGCTGAAGTCAGATGCTTAACCAACTGAGCCACCCAGGTGCCCAAGTTCATTAATAATTTTAACACTGATAATAAGAAATAACAATTTTGGCCCTAACTGTGTATCAGTGGGTTTTTAAATTTTTTTTTTAATGTTTATTTTTGAGACAGAGAGTGACAGAGCATGAACGGGGGAGGGTGAGAGAGAGAGGGAGACACAGAATCCAAAGCAGGCTCCAGGCTCTGAGCTGTCCTCAAACAGCCCAACGTGGGGCTCGAACCCACGAACCAAGAGACCATGACCTGAGCTGAAGTCGGATGCTCAACTGACTGAGCCACCCAGATGCCCCATGTATCAGTGGTTTTTAATGTAGAGTATACATATATTCATAATTTTTAATATGAATACTAGAAAATTTTAAATTATTTGTGTAGTTCACATCATATTTCCATTGGATACTGTAGCTCAAGAGCACAAAACTAAGTCCTGATCATGTAAAGTAATAGTGAAAACATTCAATGCTTCATTAATATTTCCAGATTTGTCTTTTGCCACTCCCCATTCCATGCCCAAAGTCTCAGCTATATGATGTGATTTAGCATTCACTCACAACCTCTTCTTTCATTTACTTGTTTATTCAGTATTGGATGTGTACAGTGAACCGGGCAACACTAGTAAGTAATGAGAGAAAATAATAGATATGGCCTGGCTTCACTGAACATATTATCTCTAACTTTTCTTATTTCAAAGAGGAAAATTCCTCTAATCTCTTACATCACTCTCTCTCTCTCTTTTTTTTTTAATTTTTTTTAACATTTATTTATTTTTGAGACAGAGAGAATGAGAGAGAGCGCATGAACAGGGGAGGGTCAGAGGAAGAGGGAGACATAGAATCTGAAACAGGCTCCAGGCTCTGAGCTGTCAGCACAGAGCCTGACACGGGGCTCGAACCCACAGACCGCGAGATCATGACCCGAGCCGAAGTCGTACGCCTAACCGACTGAGCCACCCAGGAGCCCTGACTCTCTCTCTCTCTCTCTCTCTCTCTCTCTCTCTCTTTCTCTCTTTATTTTTTGAAAGTACTTGCTGGCTCATTAAAGCTATATTTCTATAGTGTTTTCCATGTATTTCACATAAAGCATTCCCTAATGTTATGTTTAATATATACTGTATTAACGGTATGTTTTTCCAAATACAGATTATTAATTGTTTGATGGTATGATTTAATAATCTTATTTTCCATTGAAAGCACAATTTCCAGTATACAATAGGTAATTAGGAAACAAATTTTTGAGTGGATTCATTATTTCACAAGTAAGATGGTAAGATTTTTAAACATCAGTCACTTCCACAATCTAATGTAATTTAATTTTTTTTAGATTTATTTATTTTTGATAGACAGAGAGAGACAGACCAAAAGTGGGGGAGGCGCAGAGAGAGAAGGAGGCACAGAATCAGAAGCAGGCTCCAGGCTCTGAGCTGTCAGCACAGAGCCCGACAGGGGTGGGGGGGGAGGTGCTCGAACTCACAAACTGCGAAGATCATGACCTGAGCCGAAGTCAGATGCTTAACCGACTGAGCCACCCAGGCACCCCAATCTAATTTTAAAAATCAATGATTATTTTAATTTCACTGCCATTTGGCATGGTTCACTCTAGCCCTCCTTCTATTATAAATATCTTATGTAGCAATGTACTGTCAAGCTCAGCAGATTTAAAATCAATTCAGCAAAATTTGAGCCGTACTTGATGATCGTATTAGACTTTCAGCAATTAATTTAATCTTCTTGAAAACTGATCTTCTCATTAGTGACATGGTTTTTAATTACTACTGCATGTTTTTGTTGAAAAGACTGAAAGATTCAAATCATGAAATAGTGCCCAGTTTGTAGTAATGCTTCAATAAATATGAAATCTAACTGGTTAAGTCTTAGTCATTTTATTTCCTTTTTAGTAACTAAATGTAAAATAGTGTTTGGTAGGCAAAGCCTTAGACTGCCTTCACGTTGTGGGTAAAATGTATAGATTTACATTCACATAAGCATGCTGCTTTGTCAGGTAGTATCATTGCCTTCTACCTCAATTATTTCACGTGTAAAATGAGGGGATTGGAAAAATTACATCTTTCTACAGTTAAAAGTCAATGAATATTTGGAGATGATGATAAAGTCTTGAAAGAAATAAGCAAAACAAAACTTTTTAATTATTTTATTTCTTTTTTTTCCTTCCCCTTTTCTCATTTCAGTCCAAAAGTCATTGCACAGCCACAACTAATAATAGACTAAAATCGAATCTATTCTATAGATCTTATGGACATTAAAAAGATACTAAAGGAATACCATGAACAACTTTATGCCCACACATTTTAAAACCTAGATGAAATGAGAAAATTCCTCGAAAGGTATAATTTACCAAAGATCACACAAGAAATGTACTGTGTGAAAGGGCCATGTTAAAGAAATTTAATCAATAACTAATAAGTTTCTAAAACAGAAAGCACCAGGCCCAAATGGATTCCATCATGAATTCTATTAAACTTTTAAGGAAGAAATTATACCAGTTTTCTATAATCTCTTTCACAGGATACAAGCAGAAGGAATACTTCCTAAGTCATCCTATGAGTCCAGCATTTCCTTAATACCAAACTAGACAAAAAATTACAAGTAAATAATATTCATAGATGCAAAAATCTTCAACAAAATAATAGCAAATCAAATCCAACAAGGTATAAAATAAATTACATACCACAATCCAGTGAAAATTACTCCAGGTACGCAAGGCTGATTCAACATTCAAAAATCAATCAATGTAATCCATCACATAAACAGGTTAAAGAAGAAAAACAACATGGTTGTGTCCATAGATGCAAAATAAGCCTTTGTCAAAATCCAACACCCACTCATGATAAAAAACAAAAACAAAACGAAACAAAACAAAAAGCTTTCAGTAAATTAGGAAGAGTGGGGACCTTCTTCAATGTAATAAAGAATTTGTAGAAAAAAATTACAGTGAACATCATACTTAGTGGTGAGAAATTCAAAGTTTTATCTATATAGCAAATCCAAAAAAATCAACAAGAAAACTCCTGGAACTAAAAAGTTATAGCAAAGTTGCAGGATACAAGATTAAGAAACAAAAGTCAATCTTTTTCGTTTATATCAATGAACAAGTGGAATTTGAAATTAAACACAATATCATTTAGCACCAAGTGAAATGAAATACTTAGATATAAATCTAATGAAGTTCGTACAATATCTGAGAAAAACTACAAAACTCTGATGAATGAAATCAAAGAAGGACTAAGTAAGTGAAGAGATATTCTATTTTCATGGAGAAGTAGACTCAATATTGTCAGGATGTCAGTGGATCTACAAATTCAATGGAATCCCAATCAAAATCCCAGCAACTATAGTAACCAAGGGGCTCCTGGGTGACTCAGTTGGTTAAGTGTTCAACTCTTGACTTTGGCTCAGGTCATGATCTCACAGTTCATGAGATCGAGGTCCTTGTTTGGCTCTGTGCTGACAGAACAGAGCCTGCTTGGGATTCTCTCTATCACTCTTTCTCTCTCTCTCTCTGCCCCTCCCCAGCTTGCGCTCTCTCTCTCTCTCTCTTAAAGTAAACAAAAATAAACTTGAAAAAAAAAGCTACAATAATCAAGACAGTGTGGTATTGGTAAAATAATAGACAAACAGATGGATGAAATAGAACAGATAGCCCTCCTTACATATGGTCAACTGACTTTTGACAAAGGACGCAAAGCAATACAATGAAGAAAATATTATCTTTTCAATAAGCGGGGCTGGATCAACCTGACTTCCACATGCACAAAGATGAATTTGGACCAGAATTTACCTGCTTTACAAAAATTAACTGAAAATGGGTCAGAGACTTAAGTGTAAAAGGCAATGTATAATCCCCTAGAAAATAACACAGGAGCAAACCTAGATGACCTTGGGTATGGCGATTACTTTTTAGACAAAACACCAAAGGTATGATCTTGGTGACTCAGCTATGAACTTTGTAACATATGTTCCACTATGGTGCGGGATGCTGATAATGGGAGAGGCTTTCAATGTATGTGGGGGGTGGGAGGTACATGAGAGATCTCTGTACCTTCCCTTCAGTTTCACTGTGAATCTAAAACTTTCCCGAAAAAACAAATTCTTAAAATATTTGACTGTATCAGTATGAAGTCATGTAATATGGAGACATAAATCTACTTATAGTATGGATCTAAAGCTGTGTATGTGCATGCATGTGTGTGAATATATCTATTTCTTGGTTCTTTCTGTCCACATAGAGGGACTATGAGTAGCAAAACTCCAATAACACGAATTTCACCTATCACTCAGATCTTGATTTCTACAGGGAAAGGAACCAGGGCTCCTTGAAGAAAAAGCTAATTTCTGGGCTGCAGCAGAGAAAGTCCTAGAACATTGTGTTGTCCCATTAAGTAACAAAATACTTAAAGAGTGATTTGGACATGTCAAAATGATAAAGGATCTAGCTAAAAGAACTCTCACTGGCCAATTCCAGACAATTATAGAAATGATTATAATGCACTGAATAAAATTGAATCCATTAGTTCACACTGATATAAACAAATGAATAAATGAATTGGGAGAAGATAACTAATCTTTTGTACGGTAGACTGTCAAGTAATAGATTCATTGGTATAAATAAAATTAGGAAATAGTCATCAATTATCAAAGTAATAATATAGGCAAGAAATAACAATGGTTTCTAAAATTAACAAGCAAAGTGGGATAAGAAAAAGAATATTCATTTAGTCTCAAAGTATCTTTCTGCAAAATACTATTGATCACAAAGAACAAAAGAAATGTAACTTTTTTAAAAAATATTTTTTAAAGTTTTTATTTATTTTTGAGACAGAGAGAGACAGAGCATGAGCAGGGGAGGGGCAGAGAGAGAGGGAGACACAGAATCTGAAGCAAGCTCCAGGCTTTGAGCTGTCAGCACAGAGCCTGACGCGGGGCTTGAACTCACAGACTGTGAGATCATGACCTGAGCTGAAGTCGGATGCTTAACTGACTGAGCCACCCAGGCGCCCCAAGAAATGTAACTTTGTAGTGGAGAAACCTGGCAGAGACGACCCTAATCAAGTATTTACCTATAATGGGACATGTCAACAGCATATACTAAATGATAAGATGCAAAAAGGGAGACATCATGCCTGTGGATTCCCATCCAAAATACATTAACTTAGGGATTGTCTTGAAGAAACACTGGACAATCTTGCATTAAGGGACATTCTACAAAATGAATGCCTTGCATATCTTCAAAAATGTCAAGGTTGTGAACGTAAAGGAAAGACTGAGGAACTGCTCGCATTGGAGGAGTTAAGAGTGATGTGACCACTGAGTGCAAGGGATCATGCTGGACAGACTCGGGTGTGATAAGTGCCTGCACTATTGGCAAAAGTGAATAGTGGGTGAAGGGCACATGGCTATTCTTTGTAATATTTTTGCCATTTTTTGATAAGTTTGCATTTATTTTCAAATAAAATTAATTTTAATAAAACGAGGAAAGCAGGGGCACCTGGGTGGCTCATTCAGTTAGGTGTCTGACTCTTGGTTTTGATTTTGGCTCAGTTATGAGCTCACAGTTCTGGGATTAAGCCCTGTGTTGGGCTCCTCATGGAGCATACAGCCTGCTTGGGATTCTCTCTCTCTCTCTCTCTCTCTCTCTCTCTCTCTCTCTCTCTCTGACACACACACACACACACACACACACACACACACACACACAATAAACTTAAAAAAAAAGATGAAAGCAAAACAAAGCAGAACAAAGTGGGTTTTTTGGACACAGTAAATGTTAATAAACATTTTTTGCACATAGTCAAATGTATCAGAATTTGAAGCCAGTGTGCTCACAGTGAATGTGTGATATTGACCTGCTGCATAACACTCTTAATGCTCCTATTTTTCTCTTTCTTGTGCTGACGAGTAACCTTAAATGTATGTAGCTTATTCCTAATAAAGATCATGTCAGTATTGTATGACCTTCCAATCTATGTAGATATTCTTTGCTACATATATTCGAGAACATTGTGTGTATAGTCCATCAGCACAAATCACACTGTCTTGAGCTCAGATACAAGTTCCTTGGGGGAAGGAAGCTTATTGTAAAAGATCACTATATCACTGCGATGAATATTGGAGATAAAGTTAGAGTACGTCCAGATTATGAGCTATGTATTTTTATCAATGTAAAAGTAACACTTGTCCTATTTATTTTATTTTTATTTTTTTAATTTTTTTTTCAACGTTTATTTATTTTTGGGACAGAGAGAGACAGAGCATGAACGGGGGAGGGGCAGAGAGAGAGGGAGACACAGAATCGGAAACAGGCTCCAGGCTCTGAGCCATCAGCCCAGAGCCTGACGCGGGGCTCGAACTCACGGACCGCGAGATCGTGACCTGGCTGAAGTCGGATGCTTAACCGACTGCGCCACCCAGGCGCCCCATCACTTGTCCTATTTAATCTTTTTCATTAAAATGTCTATACAGAAATATTAAAATTGTACTCATTTTCTTCTCATTTTAATGACCAGGTAGAGTTTCACCCATAATTTGGCTTCTAATTTTTCTGTTAAAATTTACAAATTTCCATAATATCATGTTTTAGGCATTTCCTCTTTCAAGCAGCCTATCACTGAGTTTAGTTTTTTTTTTTTACCCCAAATAAGAGAATGTATCTTTAAGATGGATTTTTCCCATTTTACAACTATAACTGAAATACTTCTTTCTTCTTTTCTTTAACCCGATGACTCCTTGACATCCCTTTTATTACTGTATGTGGATTATGTTGAATTTGATCTTAAATTCATTGCAATGTAAGAAAACACATGTTATGTTTAAAATTTGCCAGTGAATGTTCCTAAATGTTTCAAAAGCACTTTTTAACCACTGTCATTGTCTCTAATTGTTTAAAGTTTTGTTTCTTGGATAATTCAATTCTTATACAAGGACTATATTCTATTTCCCTCCTGACTTCTCCATTAATATAAGACTCCGACTGGAAGGGTGAGATGGGTATAATGATCATGCATAGAAGTCTGTGGTGCTAAATGGGAAGGCTAGCCCTTGGGTGACCACATAGAGAAAATGGGGAAGTCTGGAGAGAATGCTAAGCATGGTGCATTGCTACTCCCGGAGAGTCACAGGGCAGTTGTGTGGAAGTCAATTAAGATCTGGAGTTAGTGTGTGACTAACTAATTGGGCATCACACATGAGCTATTCTTGGGTAGGACTGGATAAGAACAGCCTATTCCTTGCTCCAAGAAAACAGGGGAAGACAATTTAGTTCATGAACAAAAGCCTGGGTTTCTCACATTAAAAAGACATTTTTATCCATTTGTTCCAACTTGAAATTATTATCAATTTGCCATAGGCTTTATTATTAAACAATATAATGTAGGTTTTAAAAGAACAGACTTAGTTGTCACATTTAGTAGGTTTGAATCCCAAGTCTAGTTGACTAGCTATAAAACCTTCAGTACTTTACATAACTTCCGACCTCAATTTCTTCATATGAAAATGAGGATAATTTATGGATCACAATAAAATATTTTCAAAGATAAACTGAGTCACTACATACGACTATGTTTGACTGACATAATAAGAACTAAGAAATGTTCACTGTTGTTATTACAGTTCTCTTTGATATTATTGTGACATTTTCTTTTGTATCTCCATGGATTATTAAAAGAACAGAGAGGTTTCCATTAGGCTGCTCCCCAGGAGACATATTAAGGTGTAATTTCTTGACTATTCATTTCTTTTTTTTTTTTTTAGTTTTTTTTTTATTTTGAGGGAGGGAGGGGGGAGAGAGAGAGAGAGAGAGAGAGAGAGAGAGAGAGAGAGAGAATGAGCAGGGAATGGGCAGAGAGAGAGGAAGAGAAAGAATACCAAGCAGGCTCTGTGCTGTCAGCACAGAGCCCAATGCAAGACTTGATCTCTTGAATCATGAGATCATGACCTGAGCCGAAATCAAGAGTTGGACACTTAACCAACTGAGCCACCCAGGTGCTGCTTAACCATCCATTTCAAATGATCTCTTCCATAACGTTCAAAATCATCTGGGTTCTTGACTGTCCCAACTCTGCATTACCAAAGGTGACAAGTATCAACACCCCCATACATATCTACTCATAATCTTTTTCTGGAATAAATTCACCATTTTCACTTGGCTTCAAAGTAAATTCACATTTTAAAACCACTGCTGGACTCTTCAAAGCTGGTTTACAATCCTCTAATTTACCCTTCATCTTCTAGAAGACTCCTTGTTGCACTTCTTTCTGTGGCTGTAGTAAAGCAATTCCACTCTCCTTAAAATTGCCATGTTATTTCTCAAACCTCAAGAAAAGCTCACTTCCCCAAAATTTTTAAGCAAACTCTTTTTTTATGTTAGTGATTTCATTGATATTATTTATCATAATCATCTCTATGATCTTTCTTCTCATCCTCATAATTTCTTGACATCTCATGCTATCTCTATTGACTTTTCTCCATGTATTAATAAGCACAATTAAGGCTTTCCAGTCCTAAAATATCTTCTGTCATCTTCCCTCCTTAAATCTGGAAATCTCTTCTCTCATCATTTTGTGCTGTCTTCTTTACTCATGAGATAACAGTGACCGAGGGTTTCCTAAAGGAAAAATATTTGTCTTTTATATAGTAGCAGTTCGTGTTCTCTCTCTTTTGAAAAATAAAGTATTATAATCAAATAAATTTTGGAAAAAAGTGAATAACATTATGTAAACCAAAGAGTAAAATTATATAAATTATGCAAAAGTTTAATATGGATTGTTAACCTTCAAAAATTATGTGTGTGTGCACATGCGCATGAGTTTGTATGTATTTGAGACCGTACAGGTCATGGATTGTATTGGGTAGTTTGGATTCCAAACCTACTTGAACACTGAAATATTTATACTCAGAATATCCAAGACAATACCATTCTAGAATCAGTATGACAATGAACACATGCTGACCTTTGACATAATACATGCAAACACAGATACCTGCATGTGTTAAACTGTATGTTGGCATTTCAAATGAGTATCAGGTTGAATCTGGTCAGTACTACACTCATCTTTCTCATTAATTTTTCTGTTGTAACTATTAACTTTTAAAATCATATATCATCTTTCCAGGGTTAAAATTCCAGGAAATTCTCAAAATAATTCTTAATTTCTTTCTAGTGCTCCAATTTACTAAGCAAAAGATAAAGAGGGCCCAAAGAAAGGTGATATCAATAAAAATGTAATTACAGGCAAAAGATAATATTTTAAAGAATGTAGAAAATTCGTCAACTGATCGTATGTGGCAGAAAACTAGTGCTATTACAGTTTTGGAGAGAAAATTCATGCTAAAGTACATACAAAATATGTTTGTGAAACTGCGATGATTCACATCACTTCTGAAAATGAGCATCATTTTCCTTTCTAAAACCCAAATAGCTACATTATATAAAGAAATCAGATAATTGATTTATAGTAAAGTCTAAATTGAAGTGAAATTTCAGCACATATCTTCTCTTGTAAAGTAAATGCTATGTGTATCTGTCTTTGAGTGTTTGCTTTAACTCCTGACTGGTTAGTAGGAACAGCAAAGGGACCACGCACTAAACACATATTTAACCTGATTCTCCTGATTGCTAAAGACTGACTTCTCTTACCATTCCCTAAGTACCACATTTTCCTTTTTTCCCAAGTATTAGGATTCAGGAACAATCTGAAAAGTAGGCTTTTAAATACTGAAACACAGACAAAAAAATCAGATACAGCCCTAAATGTATCCTAGTTGACAATATCAGCAATTAAGATCATTGGACTTGACATACAAAATTTTGGGGTGAGAGCAGACAAGGCTAGGTAGATGGTCATCCTTATGATGGTAAAATGCTTCATTTCCTCACACTCATCAAAACTTAAAAACACTCTTGGCCTTCAACTTGATTGTCCTATTTTGTAGCGTATTAAGCAATTCAAAAGGAATGCTGTTTAATCCCCTTTAATTATTGTGTCCTATGAAGGGAATGACTTTCAAAGTTATAAATAACAAAGGTCATGAGGTAAGAGAATGTGCTTATTTTTTAATCTCATTATCAAAACTTTTTCCAATTGTCTAGATGATGTTTCTTTTCTGATTGATGGAACTATCAAGTTTCTGGGAATAAAAGCCAAACAAACATATATAAAAGTTTTCTTTAGGCACTCACATTCAAGTCCTATTTAACACAGCGGGGTCACCAAACATCCAGTAAAGTTTTGCCAATGTTTGTGTTTTCTTGAAATTAGATGAAAATCAAAGCCATGTGACACCAACAGGAAAAACAGCAGGTCTCAATGTGTGCTTGGTGGGGCATATTCCGCTATTCTCATGTACTCTTTTTAGTTTTGACAACGTAACCAAAACTTCATTATGTGTGTGGTTGTGGTGTTCTAAAATGTTTTTCCCATTTTATTTATACTGTTCATCTATACTTCCCAGGTGGTTTCAGAGAAGAAAATCAAACTTCCTTTACTGTTTAAAGAGCAAAGACAAAATAGCAGGTGTGAAAAACTATGGGAAGACCTTAAAGAAAAGGCATCAATAATTCTGACTTTATGCTCTACTAAAGGCTTTTCCAGGAACTGAGGGCAATACAAGTATAACAAAGGTATCTAAGAGAAAAAAAAATATGTGTATACACACACACATCAACATTCACACCCACGGTTGAATTCCTAAAATATGCAGTTATGGCAAAAAGAAGTAATAAACCCAATTCATTTAACAGGAAAGTTACTCTATTTCTTTTCAACTAAATATTAAGATGTAAAGGCTAGTGATGCCAACAAAAATAAACCACTAATAGAAATGTTAGCATAAAAATATTTTTTCTCACGATTTTATTGAATATTTTATTATTATTATTATTATTATTATTATTATTATTATTATTATCTTAACTGACAATATGGTCCTCACAAAAGAAGTTGCATACAAAAGAATGTTTTCTTTGGGAACAGACAACTTCTTGGAAGAGAGAAAAGATAGCTGTTCACATTAGCAAAAGCATAGCCCTCAATAAATATGCATACATTATAATGATCTGAATGCTGTTGAAGTTTTGGAATGTTAAATTTCGTTAAAAACATTTAATTCACTTCCTCCCCCCCACCCACCTCAGCTAAAAAGATGCAGAATGGTGGATTTTTTACTCGAAGGGAGGAAGGAGGAAATAAATATGAGGCATGTCCATGTAGCAGGGGTGGCTTTGGTTTGACATGCATCCCAAACAACTCTTTCATTCACATCTTGAAGCCTCATTGAATTCAGCGCCAGACAGAGAAGGAATGTAAAACAGATAGAAAGTGGTGCAGATAAAGAATGGAGCAGGCTTAACATTCCATTTTGATATATAATACCTTCTGTTTAAAAAAAGTATTCAAGAATTGCTGAGTTTTATCTAAAATAATAGACCCTGATTAAACAATAAATAACAAGTATGAGTTCCTAGGAAAGAAAAAAAGACAACAGTATTCAAAGCACTCCAATTCACCACTGTTAGTTTGATAGGATCCTTATTATTAGATAATGATAACTAACATTTCTCGAAAAAAACCCTGTTAATAATTTATTTCATTTATCCTTAGAATAGCTCTGTGATACAGGAACTATTGTTTCTTCCCATTGTATAGAAATAGTCCTTAGAGAATTTGAGCAATTTTATCAAAATAAAAGGCAGAATTCAAGGAAATTGCCAGAATTCAGAGAGAGGCAACATTTGAAATCCTCTTCCACCTTCCCCTGCCCCAGAACCCACATTCTTTAATGCTGTGCTCCACGGTCTTAGGATCCTGTTTTGTATACAACTTTTTAAATTTTATTTTATTATTTTTTTAATGCTTGTTTTTGAGAGAAAGAGTGCAAGTGGCAGGGGCACAGAGAGAGGGAGACACAGAATCCAAAGCAGGCTCCAGGCTCTGAGTTGTCAGCCCAGAGCCCTAGGAACGCTTGAACCCATGAACCATGAGATCATGACCTGAGCTGAAGTCAGCCGCTTAACCGACTGAGCTACCCAGGAGCCTCAGTATACAACTTTTTAAATGCAAGGAACTACATTTGCACCATTTCAGAATGCACTAATAATGTATTTCCAAGGATATTAGTATATGATGCCATTCATACAATCAGTAATATATATCCAATGTCTAAACAAATATATGACATTTTTTATGTATATATATAAGGTTTTTAGAAAATATATTTATTTTCTATAACACAGTCATTCACAGAGCAAAGAAGTTCCTTAAGTGCTTAACTCAGTACATACTGCAATTAATGGGATGATTCAGCTTAAAAAATGAGTGGCCTTGATTACATACCAGGTACCATCCTAGGTGCTACTCCATCTCAGTTCTCACGATTCATTATTTTGTAATCTTTCAGTGAAAAGAAAAACTCAGTAAAGTGTTTACTACTCGACTTTAGTATACATAACTACACTTGCCATGGTCTCTTAATATTTCATTCCAAATCATCTAGAGCCCTAGAATCATAATGTCCTTAAAGCTTAAAAAATCATCTATTTTGGTTTCCCAATATACCATTATATCTCTTTTCCTTAACTATTCTCTTATCATTCTAAAATTCATTCTACCAAAGAGATCACTCCAAAAGTGCTCCTCTTCCATCAGGCCTGAGTTCTTAATGTCCTTCACTGTTTTTTCCCAGCCTATCTGGTTTCTGAAAATCCATCACCTACTCTATATGTTGTTGTTATTAACGACATAGCGAAGCTGTGTGGTGTCATTTTAGACGGGCTTCATTTCTGCTGTTTTTCTGCTAGGCTTTACTTACCTGTGTTCTATATTTTACCTTGCATCTGAGTAAAAAACAAAAAAAGTTATGTTTCCACCCCAAAGTGGAAGCATGGAAGTTCAAAGTTCATCATTCTCTGCGTTTTGTCCTAGGACCCCAAACCCCTGACAACATTTAAGAAGAGCCAGATTCCAAATATGTCCTAGGATATTGGTTTCAAACAAACCCCTGCTGATTCGGGCATCAATACCCCTACCTTCCATGGCTTATAAAATAACATCTACTGGGGCGCCTGGGTGGCTCAGTCGGTTGGGCGTCCAACTTCGGCTCAGGTCATGATCTCACCGTCCACGAGTTCGAGTCCCGTGTTGGGCTCTGTGCTGACAGCTCGGAGCCTGGAGCCTGCTTCGGATTCTGTTTCTCCCTCTCTTTCTCTGTCCCTCCCCCGTTCATGCTCTGTCTCTGTCTCAAAATAAATAAACATTTAAAAAAATTAAAAAAAATAAATAAATAACATCTACTACTCACCTACCACTCACCTTTGATTGGACCCTACCCTGGATTCCTGAAGGAAGATGTATACTGGACCCTTTTCCAATATAAACCCTGAATCCCAAGAGATGGTGAGACTCATTTTCCTTTCCTTTGTGAGTCTCCCAGAAACTCCATCTGCTACACTCTGTCACTCATGCTATTCAATAAACTTTGCTTTCACGTTCTCTGGCTAGCTTTTGATTTCTGCCCTGCTTCAAATTTCTTGGCTGGTGCTGTGGGACCCCCCTCTGGGTCCTTGGACCTGGCATGTCTGTATTACTAAGGTCATTTTTTTTAGGAACAGTCCATTTGATTCAAATGTGAATTTTTTCTTTTTCATTTTTCGATAATTTCAAAACAGCCTATTTTTGAGAAGGCTTTCTGATTAGAAGATTATGAGAAACTGTCACCCCAGTTACCTTTCCAACAGAAGCTTTTGTCAAATAATGCAAATCTTAACCTTACTTAATTTTTACAGTTTCCTCAGTTTGTTTATTTTAGTCCTCATTTATGCATCCATATACCTTTAAAAGCAGGCCCAACACAATTGTTTTTCAGATTTACGGTTATGCATATTAAGTGGAAGCAAGTTTACAAAAACTTGCACCTTCAGTATTCTGTCCAATGTGACATTGTGTAAACTCCTAGACCGAGTACTTCAGATGTTCTTCTTTTGGAACAGATTTGCCATAATACCTGCAGTTTCAGCTTGTGCCTTTTGGTTTGTTATGCATGGAGAGTTCTTCTAAGACGGTGACGGTGAGGATTGAACTTGATTATTTCGATTAATTTTATTAACTCATGACAATACACGGAAATGATAATGATGATCAATGTGGGGTTTAGAAAAATTGGAATGGAAGAAAAACTTCCCTTCCATATTCCAGTATCTTTCTTTGAGAATCATCACTTCCTCCATACAAAAACACAATGTAAAGTTTTAGTTTCCTATGCTTCAGGCAACAGATGCTTCCATCTTTATCATTTTTAAAATTTACTGTCAAAATTTGTATTTTGATATACACTAGAGTGTATATGTCAAATGTATATGTAATGCATTATAAATTAATACATAATAGTATATATTAATATGTATATAGAATAATAAAATAATATTAATATACAAGCTCAAGTAACCTCAGAGAAGAGTTATCCTTTGTAATAACTTCAAGAGAGCTCACTCTATTGTTGGAGGTTTCTATAAGCTAAAAAGTTATTCTTTATCTTTCTTTAGATTGTTTCTAAGGAACATAGAGCATTCTGATTACTCTCTGGTGGATTCACTCAGCCAACTTAGTCTTCCTTTATGTGATAGCCTCGAATTGCCTCTTTTTCCCAATTCTCTCAGTGACTTTTTTTTTTCCAAAAGGCATGACAAGTCCCCTCACCATGGAAACAGTTCTCTTCTGAATTAAGTCCTTTTTAAAAACGTAATTATTCATATGAAGACTGAACATAATTCTCTGCAAGTATTAAATGGAACTTATACATGAACTAAACTTCTTCAAGGTAATAAGCTTCCTCCACTAGTAATATTTCATTTGGAGATTAACACTCAACTGCAGTTGAGGTAAAATGTCCTTTCTTGAAAGGATATTGCATGAGCAAATTGAGGAATAATTTAGAAAAAGAAGCCCCTTACTTTGCCCCTAAAATCTTAAACAGTTTGTTTTTCTAATCATTTTATTGTATTCTTTTTCTCCAGAATAGGTCAGGCAGCTGACTGAAATGCAATGCTGCTGATAAATTTGTTATTAACTATAAACACATCACCTGTCTTAGATAAAAACAAAAGACTTCAAAGGTTTTAGACAAGATACCAGATACTGTTCAGACTAGTGCCAAAGAATTAATCATAAATTATTCTTTTTTTTTTTAATTTTTTTTTTCAACGTTTATTTATTTTTGGGACAGAGAGAGACAGAGCATGAACGGGGGAGGGGCAGAGAGAGAGGGAGACACAGAATCGGAAACAGGCTCCAGGCTCCGAGCCATCAGCCCAGAGCCTGACGCGGGGCTCGAACTCACGGACCGCGAGATCGTGACCTGGCTGAAGTCGGACGCTTAACCGACTGCGCCACCCAGGCGCCCCAATCATAAATTATTCTTGATAAATTCCTTTCCTTGTGTTGCATTACCCTGGAGTATTGTTCCTACCACCCCATTACATATCATGTATTTAAAAAAACACACAATAAATATTTTCAGATAAATAACATTATTTACATATTAAATATTATTTGTTTAAAGTATAAAGTGTTATTTATTTGTTTATACTATGCAGATTTGCAATTCGAATTATTTTACCTTCCCTTAATAATATACTTATTGTTCCTATACATAATATTTGCAAACAACCAGTGAAGAAATCCAGGGAGGATAAGAATCTAAGGATTATTGGCAGAGTCCCTAAAATTCAAATTTTGTTGTAAATTCATTTGACTGAATTTCTTTTCATTCTTCTTTGCCAACTAATTTGCATGGCCTATGACAAAAGCTAAAAGACTTAAACAAATAGTTAACCCTAGCTCGCACATTTTAAGATGAAATACTTAATCTTTAAAACATCGAACATGTCCAACTTAGAATTTGTATAACCATGTCCTTTCAAGCTACGAAGGCAGGTAGTCTTATGCTATAAAATTTTAAACGTAAGAATGTGCCATCCAGACATATAATAGAGGATCGTTTCCTTCTCTTAAGTTGTTTAGTCTTTATTTGTTACTGGGCTGGCATTAGTGACTTGTGACACTGGTCATTCCTTCCTTTGAAAAGTGCAAAGCTTCTTAGAGAGAAAAGCCTCTCGTCCATTCTAATTCCCTAAAGAGTTTAGTCCTTTGGGCAAAATAATCGTGTGGAGCACCTGTGGTGTGAGTGCTAAAGAAATATCAGGCAGAATCCAGCCACAGCTGTGCTGTAATCACTGAAGTGTGCCCAGTGCATAATGGCACATTAGGTAGGCATTGATCTCTGCCAGTTTATGAGGTCTCTTACAGAATTAGGCAGACTTTTTCACTAAAACCCATGGAGCAGAAATTGCTACTTCTAAGCTAATCCATTTTCAAATTACTATCCAATTGTGACTGATGACCTCACTACAAATCCGCTTATCTACCTCTAACCACTCAACGAGCAAAGGAAAATCAATCGTTATTTCCCTTTATTTTAAACTCATTGCAAAAAAACTCTTCTTGCCATTCTTAGTCACCTTTCGTGCCACTGCAGCTGTGAAGATAAGCATGATAAATGTTAAATGCTGCCTAATTGTCAGTGCTTATTTGGAAGGTAAAATGGGAAAGGAAAATATGCTTGGTATGATACATGGCTTAAGATATGATTTAAAAATTGCTGCAATAAATTATGGCTAATTTCATGAATTTATTTTAGATAATTTAGTCAGATTGTGATATACTGATGCCTTATTAAAAAAAATCCATCACTACAACATGCAACTATTTCTTATTGAAAACCCTGGGTCTAGTTTAATCACCGAGTAGATAAAATTTCAAACATTTATGAGAAGACCTGCTATTCTGAAAATGAAAGCAATGCTCAATAGTTTACTTAATTGAAGGCATTATAATGTAAAAATATGTAGGAGGCAGAAAACACACAAATTAGAATCAACCAAATCTATTCCTAATTTCTCCTCAGCAAACTTTATCACAGAAGGTAACATTAATGACTTTATGATCCACAAAATGCGGTAGTTACAAGAACGTGAAATGAAAAACAGTACAAAAGTGATAATGACTTGTATCTCTTTATATTAGAAAACTAGAATTAGCCATAACATTCAAAGTCCTTTAGACGTATTTTGAAAGTCAGTGTTTAGTGTATATTTTGTGTTATTTATACTGTGAAAAATATCCTGCCTAGTTCTCTGAAAGTATTTCATGTGGACCAACCAGTAGAGCCCTAATTGGTGACTACATTAATGTATGTACGGGAATGTTGATTTACATATTTCTTGAAGCAAATTATATACAAGTAGTAATTTGAAAACAGTTCTAGCGAAATTGTGGAACTGTCTGTTTACGAATGCTTTGGACAAAGCAGTCGTTACAAAAATCTTAGCCTTGGCAGGGTGATGGATGAGGCAGAGAAATAATTATTTCCATGTCTATAATTAAAGCACATATTTTTGAATGTTTCCATCTCAAACATAATCAGAATTCAAACATCTGGACCAGTCACTGCTGTGAAGCCTCATCCTAGCCGTATTATCCGTAGTGTCGCATGCCATGGGTTGACATGATTCAGAGCTAAGTTAGCAGCACTTGGGTTTCTTCAAAGAATATCTTCTCAAAGGGGCTGGAGCTGCTCTCTCACAGTTGCATGTTGATTTAGGTAAGCATGTCAGGGCTCCCTTCTGAACATCGATCAATGGTGTTTCTTATATTTGGCATATGGACCAGGGCAAGTCATTTGTAAAATAAGAAAATACTACCTACTCCAATCTACCAACTAGTAGGAGAGATAAAAGATAGCAAATTAATTCACAAATTAAGGGAAAAAGAAAACTAACAATTCTATTTTGGCTTAAAATATCTTTTTTTTAAGTATATTTATTTATTATGAGAGAGAGAGAAAGAGAGTGTGAGTGGGGGAGGGGCAAAGACAGTGGGAGAAAGAGAATATGAAGCAAGCTCTGCACTGTCATCACAGAACCCATCGCGGGGGCTCAATACCACAAACTGTTAGGTCATGATCTGAGCTGAGATCCAGGCTTAACCGAATAAGCCATTAGGTGCCTATGGCTTAAAATATCTTAATTTCAAGAGTAAGTAATATTATCAGTTTTACTTGTACAAATACATGAGGAAAAGCTACAGGTCTACAACCTACAAACAACTAATAACCCAAAAAACATTTCAAGTGCATTCATCTCATTATTTTCCAGAATATCTCTATATTTTATGATAATTAATATTTGGAAAACAAAATGGATGTGTGTTCACTTCAACTAGTAGAAATATAAGAAGCTATGTAAGGGGAAAAATTAAAATCAAATTCCTTATATTAACTCTCTTCCTCAGGTCAAGAGTAGCTTCTTCCGTATCTATATTCACATTGACGAAAACATATATACCTAAATATCATACACACTGAGTTTTATGCTATGTTTTTAAAAAAAACGAAACAAAACAAACACTATCACAATATAAGCATTGCCTCGCAAAACAAAGTGTCTTTTCATGAAACAAACATTATGAATAGCCTCCAGCCAAATGCAAAGATCTAACCCGTGCTGTTAAATGTGTAATATTTAATAGTAAGGATTAAAGCCACATTATTTTTCCCCAATGGTGAACATTTAGATACTCCTGGAAGGGTTTTTACTCTTGTCCTTTTTAATTTGTCTTATTTTTTTAGTTAGTTGTTATTTTATTAAAATACAGTTGACCCTTAAACAACACAGATTTGAAGTATGTGGGTCCACTCATACACAAATTTTATTTCAATAAATATAAGAAGACAAATGTATTTTCTTCTCCTTATGATTTTCTTAACATTTTCCTTTCTCTGGTCTATTTTACTATAAAATTACATTATACAATATATAAAACATACAAAATATTTGTTAACTGACTATGTTATTGGCTTGTAGGTTAACAGTAGGCTATTAAAAGTTATTTTGGAGAGAGTCAAAAATTATATGTGAATATTTAACTTCTTCATTGTTCAAAGGTCAACTGTATATGTGTGTATCTTTTAGTAGATATTTTTTTATTAGTTTTCATAAACTCATGGCCATTTGGATTCCCTCCAGCAATGAGTGTGTGCTCCTGGCACCCTAGAAAACATTGATTAGGTTTCCTCTTTTTGATTTTCACCAACCTGATGGAAGAAAACTGTTATCTCATTACTGATGTGGTTGGCAGTTCCCTAATAGTAAGCTTTGCCATGCTTTCATATGTTTGCTGTCTGTTATAGCTTGGTCTGTTGTAATTTCCTATTTATGTGTTTTGGCCAGTTTTATATTAGGTTATTTGTCTATATTTATCACCATAATTAAATAAATTAAATTCCTATATTCTTCTCGTGGGAATTATGGGAAGGCTAAGTGAAGACTGAGAAGTGGGCCCTATGCCATCTTAGCACTTAGCATACTTTATTGAACATTTTACTATATTGCTCCCATGATGACATTCCTGTGATTGCAGGGCATTTATTTTTATTCCTCTTTTCCAATAATTTATCATAATACCTGGAATACTCTAAATATTCAGGAAATGAATGTTAAACCGGTAAAATAGTGACAAAAGTACAACTTCAATTAAACTGGATACTTTAGGGATGGAATCACATCTTTTATTCATGTGTTTCTAACACAAAGCTGTTTAGAGAATTCCTCTGAATTAATTGGCTGCACAATCTGTTTTTTCCTAGCTTTTGTGAGATATAATTGACATATAACATTGTGTAAGTTTAAGGTGTATACCATGATGGTTGAATACGTGTGTGTATTACTAAACGATTACCACAATAAGGTGAGTTAACACATCTATCACCATATATAATTAACATTTGTGTGTGTGTGTGTGTGTGTGTGTGTGTGTGTGTGTGTTGAACATTTGAGATCTACTTTCTTAGCAACTTTTAAGTATAGAATACAGTACTGTTACCTCTGGTCACCCTGCTATACATTAGATCCCTAGAACCTATTTATCTTATAACTAGAACTTCGTATTCTTTAACCAAAATCTCCCCATTTCCCCACCCTCAAGGTCATTCTACTGTGTTTCAGCTTTTTTTGATTCCACATATAAGTGAGATCATACAGTACTTGTCTTTCCCTGACTTATCTCACTTTTGGTTGCTCACTCTTGTAACCCTTTTCCCTACCTTCACAATTCCTCCCTGGGGCTAAGAACACTTCATCTTCAAAGTTTACGTCTGTGAGTGAAGAATGCTAGAGGCCCTTCTCTTCTCACTGCTGCCTGTAGGACCTATGTATAATATACATTTTGTGATGTTAAGTTTTCTTAGCTTCCTTACTTTTAGTATTATGTTCATTCTATACAAACTTTGCAACTGAGGATTGTGTGGAATTTCAACTAACACATCTCAGATGTGCATGATCTCAGCCTGTGGGATATGAAAGGATTTAATTTACAAGGCACCTCCATCTAGCTTCAGAGTCTAGACTAGCAATTGGTCTAGAATACTTCTACAAGACAATGGTCTCTTGATCCAAAATAGACATTAATAAAAATGCTGACAGTATCATTTTGTTGTTAAATGAGTGACATTAGGTTTGTTGTTTTAGTTGGATATTCTTGTACTAAGTCACCAGGCTATAGAGGTAAAGATATACTTCATTCACAAAACATGGAAGCTATAATTTATTTTTTGCTTAAGGCAAAACTTTAAAATAAAATACAAACTTTAAGGCGGGAAATAACTGAAATGAAGCCCATATGTATGCAGTAGAAAAAGTGTCTTTATAGCTTTCAAAAGTTTGATTTCTATACCTATGCTTTCTATTGACTCTGTTTACTTAGGACAAATCATTTTGCCTTTTCTCATTTCTTTCATTCTTATACCTAAATGAATTGTGCAGAATGATCTTTAAAATATCTTCCTGATCTAACTTTGCTCCCTTTGGTAAAACAAAACAACTAGTAAGTAAGTAAATTTTAATTATGTCCTCTGATACACAATCTAAAGTTGTAAACTATATATATAATTATATAACTATAAATACATATAGCTTACATATACATACATATGTGTATATACACACATACATATATATATCGTTTACAACATCTTGGTTGTACTTAACTCTCAGTTATATTCAAGGATTTTCATTATGATTTTGACAATAAGTCAAACAACACATTGAGGATAATTTTGCAAAAGGTTGTGATATGATAACCATTACCCATGGTTAGATTTGATAACTCAAACTTGTCCATAAATGCACAACTCAAAGTTACTTCGATAGTTAATATTCTCATATCTCATTGGAAGTGGCAAGAAGCCATGAAAACAAACAAAATATGTATTATTTAAATGTAAGCTCAACTAATCAAATGAACAGTAATGATAACTGTGACAAGTACTATAAAATATGAAAGCTTTTTCTGTGAAAGTAATACTGAGCTGAGACACGAAGGTTTATACAGACTTAGTGAGATGAACAATGAGAGTGAAATTAGGCATTTTGGCAGACCAACTGATACAACCATTTTATGTAGTTTCTTCAAAATGGCCACCTCAACATGTGTACCCTCTTTTTAGATTATGAATTCAAGCAACACACTGATCTCCTAGTTTGGAAATTGGTTAAGATTCATAATTGAGGATGGATATGTTTTGCGTATTATCTAGTAATAAAAAATCTCTGTCCATTTGGTCTCATTGTTTCCTTACCAGCCGAATCTATGGCAGACTAACAGTCAATATAGTGAGTTATAGTAGCCATTGTTCAGAAAGACTTCCTGATTGCTTAATGGAAATTTGGGGTAGTTTCAAACAACTGTAGAACTATAATAGATTTTTCTACTGATGTGAACAAGTACATTCTACGTATCCCTGGAATCCTTAATTATTATATATCCTTTCATTTTACTCATCTTTGAATCTCCACACCTCTCTTGATAGCTTTCTAATCAATATCCAAGGAGAATGTAGCACTGTGAGAAGAACTCTGTAAGATGTTAGGTGAAAAGTTGTTTAAATGTTATTTTTTTAAATATTTACACTAAATCCCCCATCCCCTGCAAATAAATCAAATCATGGCAATATGACAACACACTGACAGCGTTAACATAACTTTAAGTCATATCAGTTTTGATGCACTATTCAATAAGATGGCTCTCTGAATACCATTTGGTACTCTTTCTTGAGATTTTTAAAAAATACATTGGAAAGTACTTCTTAAAATGTAGACTGTTAGGAAATTTTATCTGAATTCATGCTCTTCTTATTAAAAAATAATTCTATGATTTGGTCTCATTTTTTTTTAACTTCACCTTTTTAGAAACAAAAGAAAATTGTGTTTAACAAAGAAAGCCCAAACAAACTTGTAGCCACATATTTAGAATGATATGGGATAAATTTTTGTAGTGTAGATTACAATATCTTGTTCCAGAAATTCCATTTATAATAAGTAATCTACATGGATCTATGTACAACAGTCCACAAGTGCAGTTAAACTCTGCTTCTTTTTGCTTATTTCTTCACCTTTTGTTATTTTCAGTTCTGGTTAATTGCTATTGGTTATAGTTTCACTGAAGAAGAGTGGAATGAGACGGATTCCACAGCAACTGTCTCAGACCTCAGGCAAATCCCTGATGACTATGGGTAGCACTTCCAGACATAAGTTATTTCAAAGTCCAGTTGTGGCCCAATAGGGATATAATTTTGATGAAACCCAGATGAGCTGCAACTATATTTCAGTCTATACTGCCACTTAAATTATAGTCAATTATCTATGGTAATAGGAGAACAAAAATAACATGAGTAATGAAATCCACATATAATCTCAAAGCATCATTTTAGCCAATAATTTCCAATTCTTCCTTTATAAGACCACTTAGTAAAAATTGTTACCATGTATTTGAATGGATAGATGTGAGTTTTCTTCTCTTCCTATGGTAAAGGTGCCAATAAGTCATAAAATGATCCACAAAATATGGCCACAAAGGAGGGAAGACTGATTAATCACTAGTCTAGAAATCTGTTCCTGAGAAACTCAGGAGATTATTTTTTTTTGCTTATCAAACCTCTGAAAACACATGACCATCATCCATAATAATATTTAAGTTAAGTAAATCTATTTTTAAATATCTGATTATTTGCTAAAAATGTAATGTGAATTCCAATTAAATGAGAAAGATTAAATATACAAATTCACCTCTTCTCTGTACCTTAACCGCAGTAAAGATAAAACAAACGAATTGTAACAACCAAACAAAAATATATTAATCCACTAGGGCCATAAGAATGATAAAAGACTTCAAGGAATTTTGGAGATAAGGAATCCACATAAACTTATTTAACATGGCAGAGGAGAGTCAGAGAACCTCTCAGGACAAGCAAGCCCACTGATCCTGAGGAAACTGAGAGATCAGCACTGAATAGCATTCCTTACTAGAAAGAAAGTGGGAAGCCAGCTTTCCCCCATCCTGCACCCAAATATCAGCAATCATCAGGCACTTCCTTTCTGTCAACGATTGCAGAAACTACACAGAACTCAAGAAAGTACCCATGTCTTCCATATGTTGTTTGGTGGCTGTAAAAAGACTGATTTGCTTACTGGTCAATACAAAGTGCAGTCTAATGGTCCACAAAACGTCCTCTAATCCTTTCCACTCCAATCTGAGCTCATCAAGTGCTTCCAAAAATGGTTAGATACCTCACACATACACGAAGTTTCAGTCTGAATTATCTGCCTCGTGAAGAAAGCTGGAAGCATGAAGAACAACCACCACCACCATCACTACAACTACAAAACCCTAAAATCACCAATGAAAGAACTTGGAGAAAACAAGGACAATGAAGGATATGAAGAACATGCCAAAGCTATAATGAATATTCTTCACAAATAAGAAAAGAGGTTTATTCTGTTAAAAAACAACAACAACAAGCAAACAGAAAATCAACAAGTAAAAGGTGGCTCTGAATGGTACATTAGACCAGATGAATCTAACACATATATTCACAATAATCCATCCCCAAACAGCAAAATACACATTATTTCAAGTACACCTAGAAGATTCTACAAAAGAAATCACATTTTAGGCCACAAAACAAGTCTCAACAAATTAAAAAAGACTGAAATCATAGCATGGTATCTTTTCTGGCCACAATGGTATAAAACTAGAACTCAATCACAAAAAAAAAAACAAAAAAACAAAAAAAAAAAACAAACTGGAGAGAACACAAATACATGGAGGTTAAATAACATGCTACTAAACAGTAAATGGGCTAACCAAAAAATCAAAGAGGAAATAACAAATACATAGGGACAAATTAAAAGAAAACACAATGTTACAAAATCTTTGGGATGCTGCAAAAGCTGTTCTAAGAGTAAACACTGTAGCAATACAGGCCTGCCTCAAGAAGCAAGAACAATGTCAAACAAACAACTTAATCTTATACCTAAAGGAGCTAGAAGAAAAAGAATAACAAAGCCCAAAGTCAGCAGAATGAAGGAAATAATGAATATTAGAGGAGAAATAAGTGAAATAGAGACTAAAAAATAAAACCAAACAAACAATAGAAGAGATCAATGAAATCAGTAGCTGGTTCTTTCAAAAGATTAGCAAAATTTATAAACCATTAGCCAGATGCATGATGAGAGAGAGAGAGAGAGCTCAAAAAATAAAATCAGAAAATAAAGAGGAGAAGTAATCACTGACACCACAGAAATACAAAAGATTTTAAGAGAATTTTATGAAAAAACGTATGCCAACAAATTGGAAACCTAGAAGAAATGAATAAATTCCTAGAGACATATAGCCTTCCAAAGTTGAATCAGGAAAGAACAGAAAATTTGAACAGACTGATTAGTAGCAATGAAATGGAATCAGTAATTTTAAAACTCCCAAAAAACAAAAATCCAGAACCAGATGGCTTCACAGATGAATTCTACCAAATTTTTGAAGAACAGTTAATACTTACTCTTCTCCAACTATTCCAAAAAACAGAAGAGAAGGGAAAGCTTCAAAATTATATGAAGCCACCATTACCCTGATACCAAAACCAGATAAAAACATAACAAAAAAGAAGAAGAAGAAGAAGAAGAAGAAGAAGAAGAAGAAGAAGACGACGAAGAAAGGAAAGGAAAGAAAAAACTATAGGCCAGTGTCTCTGATGAATAAAATGCAAAAATTCTCAACAAAATATTACCAAACCAAATCCAATAATATGTTAAAACAATCATTCGCCATGAGATCAAGTGGGATTAATCCCGGGGTGCAAGGGTGATTCAACATTTGCAAACCCATCAACGTGATACATCTCATCAACAAGAGAAAGGACAAAAAATAATCACTTCAATAGATGCAGAAAAACATTTGAGAAAATACAAAATCCATTCATGATAAAAACCCTCAACAAAGTAGGTTTAGAGAGAACATACCTTAACATAATAAAGGTTACATATGAAAAACCCACAGCTCAATGGTGAAAACCTGAGCACTTTACCTTTAAGATAAGGAACAAAACAAGGCTATGCACTCTCCTCACTTTTATTCAACATAGTACTGGAAGTCCTAGTCATGGCAACCAGGCAAAAACAAAGCAAAACAAAACAAAAACAAAACAAAACACAACAAAACAACAACAACAAAAAAAAAATGAAATAAAAGGCATCCAAATTGGTGACGAAGTAAAACTTAAAACTATTTGCAGATGACATAATACTATATACAGAAAACCCTAAACACTTTACCAAAAAAACTACAAGAACTGATGAGTGAATTCAGTCAAGTCTCAAGCTAGCAAATTAATTACGAAACCTAGCATATTTCTATACTCTAATAATGAAGTACCAAGAGGGGAAATTCAGAAAACAATCCCATTTACAGTTACACCAAAAAGAATAAAATGCTTAGGAATAAACTTAACCAAGGAGCTAAAAGAGCTGTATTCTAAAAACTATAAAGCACTGATGAAAGAAGTAAAGATGACACAAATGGAAAGATTCTCCATGCTCATGGACTGGGAGAATCAATATTGTTAAAATGTCCACTACCTAAAGCAATCTGCAGATTTAATGTAATCTCTATCACAATACGTTTTGTGCATTTTTCACAGAACTAGAACAAATAATCCTAAAATTTGTATGGAACCACAAAAGACCCTGAATAACCAAAACAATCTTGAGAAAGAACAAATCTGTAGCTATCACAATCCCAGATTTCAAGGTATACTACAAATCTGTAGTAATCAAAACAGTATGGTACTGGCACAAAAAATAGACACATAGTTCAATAGAGGAGAACAGAGAATCCAGAAATAAAACCATGCTATTATGGTTAATGAATCTACAACAAAGGAGGCAAGAATATACAATGGTGAAAGACAGTCTCTTCAACAAATGATACTGGGGAGAACTGCAGAGCTGCAAGCAAAAGAATGTGACCGGACCCCTATCTCATACTATACACAAAAATAAACTCAAAATGGATTAAAGACCTAAATGTTAGATTTGAAACCATAAATTTCCTAGAAGAAAAAAGGAAGTAATCTCTTTGACATCAGCTGCAGAAACATTTTTCTAGATATGTCTCCTTTGACAAAGGAAACAAAAGCAAAATTTAACCATTGGGACTACGCCAAAACAAAAAAGCTTTTGGACACTGAAGAAAACCATCAATAAAACAAAAAGATAACCTACTGAATGGGAGAAGATACTTGCAAATGATGCATCCAATAAGGGGTTAATATCCAAAATTCATAGAGAACTTATACAAGTCAACACTGAAAATCAAATATTTCAAACAAAAAATGGGCACAGGACATATATAGACATTTTTCCAAAGAAGATGTGCAGGTGGCCAACAGACAGATGAAAAGATGATCAACATCAATCATCACCAAGGGAATGCAGTCAAAACAACAATGATATATCACTTCATACCTCACAGAATGGCTAAAATAAAAACACAAGAAATAGCAAGCTTTGGTGAAGACGTGGAGAAATCAGAACACTGGTGCACTGCTGGTGGGAATATAAATTGGTACAGCCATTGTGGAAAATAGTATGGAGTCTCCTCAAAAAATTCAAAGCAAAATTGCCACATGAACCAGGGAACCAGCACTTCCATGACTGGGTTTTTACCAAAGAAAATGAAAATTGCATTAGTTGCGATAGTCAAGATATTAAAGCAACCCAAGTATCCATCCATAGGTGAATGGAAGGAAGATATGGTACATATATATGGAAAGCAATATTACTCAGCCATGAAAAGGAATGGGATCTTGCCATTTGCAACAACACGGATGGATCTGGAGAGTAGAATGCTAAATGTTTAAAAATAAGTCAGAGAAAGACAACTAACATGCAATTTCATTCATATGTGAAATTTAAGAAACAAATAAGGAAAAAAAAGAGAGAAACAAAAAAACAGACTCTGAAATATAGAGTACAAACTGGTGGTTACCAGAAGGGAGGTGTGTCAGGGGAAAGGTAAAACAGAGGAAGGAGAGCACACTTATTGTGATGAGCACTGAGTAATATATAGAATTTTTGAGTCATTTTATTGTACACCTGAAACTGATATAACACTGTATGCTAATTAAACTTTAATCAAAAACAAACAAACAAGACTACAGGGAAATGCAACTGAGAGCCAGAAAGGGCTCTTAGCAATTGCAATTATCATAACTGAAAGAAGTACTGAAATAGAAGGGTTGAAAAACAAAATCGAGAAAAATTTCCACAAAAGAAAACAGCAAAAACATGACATGGAAGACTACAAGTAAAAGAAAATTAATGGATCAATTAAAGCAGCCAAATACCAGATTTTTAGGACTAAAGTAACAGGAAGACAGAAAACTCAGGGAAGAAACATATATATATATCTCACAGATACATGTAACTATATAAATCTTGACATAAATTTCATATGTATAGATATATCTTCATCTATCTAAATTTAGATCAAACATGTAGATATATCTATATCTTTATCTATATCAAGAATATTTCCCGTAAGTGAAAGGGCAAAAGTCTTCAGATTAAAAGGGTCTGTTTAGTGTCTATTGCAATGATGACAAAATAAAACAAGTCATAAAAGGCATAACATAACACTATTTCAGAGTATCAGGGATAAAAGTAGGATCCTAAAAGCTTTTCTTTTCTTGGTGGGATCAGGGCAGGGGATACATATTACAAAGGAACAGAAATCAGAATGCATTAAGCGCTCAACTGCAGCTTTAACAGATGACTTGAGAATGAATAGATACAAACATTAAGCATAAAATTGCTGCAGTGACTATTTCGATATCAGCTAAAATAGACATTAAGGCAATAGCACTATCAAAGATAAAAAGAAATGGTACCTAATGGTAAGAAGTCCAATTCATTATGAAAACATACTAAGCATAAATGTCTATGCACCTACCAAAAAACCACAAAGTCCAAGAAACAATCTGTGACAGCATTAAAGAAGAACATTAAAATTATATAACCATAACAACTAGACAAAAATAAATCAGTAAACACATAATGGATCTAAAGAACACAGTGATGCACATATGGTGGACCTTAAAATAACACTCATGAGATTTTAAATGATTGATATCAGAGAATGTTCTCTGAACAAAGTAGGATAAAATTAAAAATCAATAATAATAAGATAGCTAAAGAAACATATATTGATTTACAGAGTCAACAAAATTCCAATACAACTTTAGGAGGCTTTTTGTATGTGTGAGGGGGAGGGCAGAGGAATTATATAGTAGAGAAAACAATCTAGAAATACCAAATAAATTTTAAAATACAGCTGAATTGATCATCTTATACAAGTCATTGATTTTAACACTTAGTGTAAATCTACAAAAATCAAGGCAATGTGTTATTGGCAAATGTAGTCATAGTCCAATGGAGACAATTAGCCCAGAGTAGTCCATTGATCTCTGAAAAAGCTTCTAACATAAGACAATGAAAAAAATGACTTTTCAACAAATAATGCTAGAACAATTAGACAATGGCATAGAAAAAAAAAAGGTTTAATATCGACATATCTTATACTATGTATAAAAAGTGATCATAGTCAAAGTAGATCATAGTCATTCAAAAACTAAAATAATAAAACCCTTAGAAGAAAATATTGGAGGAGTGCCTAGGTGGCTCTGTTGGTTAATCATCTAACTCAATTTTGGCTCAGGTCATGATCTCATGGTTTCATGAATTTGAGCCCCACGTTGGGCTCTGCACTGACAATGCAGAGACTGCTTGGGATTCTCTCCTGCTCTCTCTCTCTCTGCTCTCTTCCCCTGCTCACATTCCCTCTCTCCCTCTCTCTTTTAAAATAAATAAGTAAACATTAAAAAAGAAAATATTGGAAAAATATTGGAGAAAAACCTTACATTGGGGTAAGCAAAGGTTTCTTAGTATCCAATAGTACAAATGACTTAAAAAAAAGATACATAGCACTTCATCAATATTAACATGTTTGTTATTCAAAAGAAACTTAAGTGTATGAAAATGAAAGCCATTTTGGGGCGCCTGGGTGGCTCAGTCGGTTGAGCGTCCGACTTCGGCTCAGGTCATGATCTCATGGTTCGTGAGTTCGAGCCCTGAGTCCAGCTCTGTGCTGACAGCTCAGAGCCTGGAGCCTGCTTTGGATTCTGTGTCTCGCTCTCTCTCTGTCATTCCCCTGCTCGTGCTCTGTCTCTCTCTGTCTCAAAAATAAATAAAACATTAAAAAAATTAAAAAAAAAATGAAAGCCATTGAATGGGAGAAAATATTCATGAAACATATATATCTACCAAAGGATTTGTATCCAGAATATATAAAGTGCTCTTACAACTGAAAAAAATAGTAAGAGAATAAGCCAGTTAAAAAATAGAGCAAAATAGGTCAATGCATAATTCAGAGAAGAAGATATATGGATGGCAAAAACGCAAATTAAAAGATGCTCAATATCATTGGTCAACAGGGAAATGCAAATTAAATCCCACTGAAATACCATCCCATATACATTAAAATGGCTAAAATTAAGAATGACTGACAATAAGAAAATTTGCAAGAATGCAGAGCAGGGATCAGCAAACTTCTTGTTTAAAGGGACAGAAAGTAAATATTTTAAGCTTTGAGGGCCATATGGTTTCTGTTCAAATTACTTAATTCTGCCTTTGTAGCATAAAAGCATCTCATTTGTAACAAATGAGTGCGGCTGTGTTCCAATACAACTTTATTTACAAATAAAGCTGATTTGGCTCAAGAACTATGGTTTGAAGACCTTTGATGCTGAGCAACAGGAAATTTCATATAATACTCAGGTGAATGCCAAATGGTAAAAACACTTGAAAAACTGTTTATCATTTCTTAAAAAGTTAAGTATACACTTACCAAAGACCCTGATATTCCAATTCTACATGTGTATCCAAGAGAAATGAAAACACATGTTGACACAATGACTTATACAAATGCTCATAGAAAATTAAGTCACAATAGTCACAAGAAACAACTAACTATCCATCAACAAGTGAATGAATAAGCAAATGTAGTATACCCTCAATGGAATACTATTCAACAGTAAAAAGAATTACTGATACGAACAAACATATAAATGTCTAAGTCATTATATAAAGTGAAAAAAATACACAAAAATACATACTTATATGATTCCATTTATATAAAATGCAAACTAATGCATGCTATGAAAAAAGTCAAAGGTGGTAAAGAATCTTTTCAGGGTGATAGAAATATTCTGTATCTTTCTTCTGGTGGTGGTTTCATGGGTATACACCACTGTCAAAACTCACAAAATTGAGCCTTTAAAAAAGATGAGGTTTGTAATCCCTAAATTATCCATCAATAAAGTTAGTAAGGAAAAATAAATACATAGAGAATTTTTACCCAAAGAAACTACACATCCTACAGAGTTTAATAAAGACAAGAGTCCTGCGCAGTGTTTTTGCATTTCATATATATATCAACATACATGTAGCCAGCCATAAAATGTCATTCCCTAAATAGGTTTGTTCCCTGAGGTAGAACACTATATATGCTTTTCTCTTATTACCCAATCTTTCTTGCTCAATTATTTTTACGCACTGACAAGCTTTTCTTTGTGGAAGGAGAGGATGTCACCTCTTTATTTTGTCTGTACGAGTATAAATTTCAGTTGAAGACAATACTGATAAATAATGGAAACTGTCAACAGATAATCCTAAAATGAGTAAGAAAGAATGTCCAGCAAAAAGAATATCTTGCTCCCAAGATATTATGATATAAAAGAAAGAACTCTAAAATTAGAGTTTGGAGCTTGGGTTCCTGGTGTCTGTAACTTGTATTAGGTTTATCTTGGCCTTAGTTTCCTTATGTAAACAATGAAATGTTCTCTTAAATCCCTTCTGGCTCAGAAATTCTGTGGGCCTAAAACCATTTAGCATAAATTATCAAAGATGAAGAAGGAGAAGGAAGGAGAAGGAGAAGAAGGAAGAGAAGGAGGCGGAGAAAGAGGGGAGGGGGAGGGAGGAAGAACAGTATGATGAAGGAATTATTAGCCAGAAAAATAAATAAATGATTCAGTCTGAATCTGAGATAAAATTTGTACAAACATACAGACAATGAAATTTTTCAAAGAGGTAAGTAACATTTCCCCGCTACCCATGGCCATGCTAATTCCACTCTCACTAGATGCAGAGGAGGCTAAGCGTGTGCTGGATTTTCTCAGGAGTACAGCCACACCTCAAAGCACTCCTTCTGACCCTGTGCACACTAACATCCGAGCCAAAGTGAGGAAGTGAGGGCTTGCTATGTATACAGATCACGATGGTTTCTTGTTATTAGAATTGAATGGGAGATCAGTTCTAGCATGATTCTTATATACCTGAACAACCTAATTTTTTCTCTTTGTTTTAAAAATGGCTAGGGAGTGGCACCTGGGTGGCTCAGTCAGTGACTCTTGCTATCAGCTTAGCTCCTGATCCCAGGGTCCTGGGATTGAACCTCACATGCGGCTTTACAATGAGTGTGGAGCTTGCTCAAGACTCTCTCTCTCTCTCTCTCTCTCTCTCTCTCTGCTCCTCTCCCCAGCTTGTGCACTTTCTTTCGCTCTCTAAAAAATAAAAGAATAAATGGCTAGGGAATTCTATGATATGGAAAATATATTCTAATGCCTTAGAGACTGTTAGTGGTTAAAACAGAATGAAACATCAGTATGTTGTAAGCTAAGAGACACTACTTAGAAATCAAAATGAAACAAGTTTAATTAATAGATGGATATATAAGTCAAAACTGTCTTTCATTTGAAAAAAATGTCTATCTCTTAAATAGTGACATTTTTTAGACAACTTAAATGTTTTAAAGGGCTTCAGCTTAATTCAGTTCAGCAGCAAGATGCCTATATAAAAGGGTTCTTTTCTTTCTTTCAGTCACTCACTAAATAAATATTATCTATCCCTTAAACTGCTGGGAAGGGGCAGACACAATAAGAAAAAATATTTTTAATCCTGAAAAGCTCATAATCTAGAATATAAAAATAAGACTTAAACAACAAAGCAGAACACTTTTGAAAAATAAAATAAAAATAGTTTGAAAAGTATTCAAAGGGAAAACTACTGTACACATCAACATATAACTAAAAACTATAAAATATTACAAAATATATGAAAACTATAAGCAAGTAAAATTAGATATTGCTAGTCCCAATATATAAATGAGACAATTAAATAAGGCAAAGCAATTTTCTCAAGGTCACAAAGTGATTCAGCTTGGAAATCCAGAACTACATGAGTCTGGAGTATAATTTCATTCTATTGTCTGCGACACCTCCTTAAAAACATATCAAAGTTAGTCAATAGTCATAAAGAATGAATCTCAAGTAGAATAATAAATTATATATAATACTCTTGACATTTTTATCATTTTTTACTTCCTTTTCATCCACACATTTTCAATTTTCCTTTTTAGTTAATGTGGAATTTTATCTCATTTTCCCTTGTCCAAATTAGTACATCCTTTTCTTAACTACAGTTTCCTGTAATTGCCTCCTATTTTTTTTAAATACTTGAAATCTTTGTTATGAGCTTTACATTAAATATTTCACAATACATTTGACAGGCCAATAATTCTCATTAAGTGTACTTCTGTTAAATAAAGGGAGAAGGGTGCCTGAGTGGCTCAGTGGACTGAGCATCGCACTCCTAATTTACACTCAGGTCATGATCCCAGGGTCCTGAAATCGAGCCCCATGTGGCACTCCGTGCTGAGCATGGAGCCTTCTTAACGTACTCTCTCCCTCTGCACCTCTCCTGCTTGCACTCTCTTTAAAAAATAATAATAATAAAGTTAAAATTAAGTTTAAAAAGAGAGAAACTAAGGGATAGAATGACCTTGTCACTGAAATGGACATCAATTAAAAAAAAAAAAAAGGAAAAGGTATCAAGTTTTCCAATTTGGGATAGCCTGATCACATTTTTCAACAAACTAATAGTTAACAGCCGCTGTTTACATTTGTATTACTCAAAGCCTACAATTATAAGTTCAATTCTTCAAATATTTCCCTTACCTGCAGTATCTGGAAGTAAATTTCATCAGATTTCAGTCCAATTTGCTACTTTGACTTTAATAAATACTCATTAGTTGAGTATTAGTACAATTAGTACATCATTGATTGTATTCTGTCATTTAAGACTCATCCATGTAGATTGTTCACGTGTTTATAAATTAATTTCAAAAAACTGGCTTGATCTTCAAGTATACATTAAAAGGCAATAACAACAATCACATTGATGCTGTGTCTATGTATGACTTTGGCCTTCATAAATTTGGAACAGATTTTAGTTAGTATCCAAGAAATTTATCTTGTGAACTTTCCCTCCTTTATTGGTGCCCTATAAGGCAATTGTAATTGGCAAAGTAGAAGGTTCTTATTTACTGAAAAATAATGTTTGATGTTTGTGCACAGGATGCACTAATAAAAAATAGCACCCAGGAAATTAGTACTGTGGAAGGCTAAAAATTAATCTAGCCCAATAATGGATATTTATATATATGTATAGATATGTTTATATGTATGTATATATGTATATATGTGTAGAGAATTGGGAATACAAAAGTCATATTTTGGAATCTTTACTGACCTACCAGATCTAAAGATATACAATGTGTCATTTGTAAAACATTAAAAATCCATATGGACTTGATACTAACTTTATCAGCTTCAATGTACATCTCAAATCACCAAATTTTTATCTTATGTAATTAAAGGTTTGCATATGTAAGTGATGCTTCCATATAGCAATTATAATTTCCTTAAAATTCTTAAAAATCTTACTTTTCTTGATACTAATGACAAAGCAAGGAAAAAAGCATTTTTGTACATTAAGTAGAAATGATCATCTAATTAAATCCCAAGGGACCAAATAAAATTGTGAGCTCCTTAGTTTTACTGAAATAAAAATAAAATTAATAAATGAATGTTATTCCGCTCAAAAACCTATAAAGGAATTAATATATAGATTCTGGGTTTTTTTATTACCATTCCTATACAGTAGTCACAGATCTTAAAGTATATGTTTTAATTCCTTTATTATTACTTGTAATGGCAATTCCTGCCAGTAGCAATATATAAAATACAATGGGATGGTTAACCTCATGCTGCTAAATTTTCCTTGTACTTACAATGAAATGAAGCTTGAGGAACATTTATAGTTAGAGGGTTAAAAAAAAAGTAATATGTATACATTCATATTTCTAAGTGTATTTTATTTTAAGGGTAATATTTCAGTCTCACATCTTAGGTCAAAATTAAGATAGTGTAACACATTAAAAACTGACTCCTCCCTCTGTGCTTGGCATTCAAGCCTTTGAATGGATTCTAGTTGATAGTAACCATATGTGGTCCAGGAAATATAGAAGGGCTAGGCTAGCCAAAGGATCTTTCTGGATGGCAATCTGCCTACATGTCAACTATCTCTGTGCTGTGGCTCTTGTGGAACGTGGCAAATGCAGTCTAATTCCTGCATTATAAAGATAAAAAAAATAGTAGCGACCCATATCTTGACATTTTGAAGTGGTAATGTGGCTTCCCTACAAACCTTTTTAGTTTTTGAAATGTTAGAGCAATCTCATGTATTCACATCATTCCACAGAATAAAAAATTACTTAAGTAAAAACAGAAAGTACCCTTAATTTTTAAAAATTATCCTCTAAATTATATGTCAAAGAAATGTACTACTATACCTATATTTTCACTAGAACTTATTAGCATGCAATTATGTGCATATTTTAAAATTTCTTACCTTCTTCTGGAAAAATTCTTAAGTCCTGAGGTACATCTGCTCAGTCCAATTGATTATTTTAAGTACCTGGACACTTCAAGTACCCTATAAAAATAAACAAATTCATTCTTAGAATTTCAATATAATTCAAATAATTCGTAATCAATCAATAGGTGCTCCACTAAATTAAAAGTCAGTATCTTCAAAGATAGTCTTCAAACAACCTCAATACGTTGCATAGGAAAATATAACGTAGGAAGGAAAAAGGCATGATGGGAGGCAGACATTGAATTTGACAAACATTTCACTCAGGCTCCTCCAACCAAATTACAATTTGTAAATACTAATTGGATTTGAGGTGCTTTGAAATTATTCATTATTTAGGCTCTGACTCTGATAAAGAACAACTGATATATTTTGAGAATTCGTTGGAATTCTAACACGCTGTATTGATTTATCCATAATGTTATGATGTCATTAACATTGTTCACTACTGACGATGAAAGGCTTACAGTGACAACCCAGCTAAGCAGTAATTTCATGGCGCTGCTAGCAAGTAACTGGATTTTACTTTAACAAAAGCTTTTTTTCCCCCTGAATAAAGAAAACATACCATACATGAAAAGTAAATAGAAATATTAAATAACTGAATCTTTTAAAATCTGAAATAAAAACATGCTTTGAATAATTTTATGTTACTAAACAAATTCTCTGTCAGTATTCATACACTATTTAACATTTGAATAAATTATGAAAATAATTTAGAAAACAAAATAAAGACAATTCATATCTGAGCCAGAGACTTAAAAATATCCCAACGGAGAAAATATACAATTTGGTGAAAACAAGACAAAATATGTAGTAGAGATTCATTGGCGAAGTACTAATGTTATTAAACAATTTTAATCTTATTTAAGTCAACAGAAACTACAGTAATATAGACTCTGAAGTAGCATTTCTCTCATTATGTCCAATCCTGTTTTTTTTACTGTGCCTTTTTTGAGAAATATAGAATATTTCTAGATTGCTATATTTATGAGAAACATAGACTACATTATCCTATATGTATTCATACATGTTTTTATTGGATCCCTTACTACCTGATAGAATTAGAGAAAACTTCTAGAGTTGATTTAAGCAAAGAATTTATGCTGGGTATACAAGTAAATAAACAGATAATCTATTACCCCAAGTGTATATGCAAAAACTGAAGCTCAAGTGTCAATACCATGTTCCACATTCCTTGGATACATGTATCGCATGATAGTGAAAGTATTTTAAGACAGTGATAGAGTGGAAAACAAGATCTTTGGGGGAGAGAAGTCAAGTAACTGAGAGACTAGTGTTTTTGAAGTCTACAAGCATATTGAAATTACCATATTGTAAGACAAAAAAGGCGTTGGAAAGAGAGACAGTAAATTAAAGCTAAAATCTTAACAGAAGAGAGGAAGTGATCAGAGATTGGTAAAAGACTTCTTAAAGAGGAGTAGCAGCTAGTATCTGCTAATGTCATGACATCACAGGCAGTTTTGGGGAGGAGGGAAGAGACAGTTTTGGAAGTGACACTGAAGATTCCATCTCCATCTCTTGGAGGCTGGCACGAGAAGCAGGGTCATCAAAGAAGAACCAGGTTTCATTTAGAAAGAAGATAAGGGGAAATTACATAAAAGTAGTGAAGATAAAGGGGCTTGTTGGTGAGTTCCAGAGAGCATGGTGAAAGGGTATCAGGAGACAGAGAGGAATCGTGATGAAGATTAGTGACTTGAGAACCAGGAATGCCTGGCAAGTTCTGGGTTCCTTTTAGCCACGGACATAAAATGAGAGAGCAGGCATGAGAAATCAAATCCTGATTTTTCCCGAGAGAGCATAGAGATGAGGCTGCGAGTGTCAAAAGGGGCAGGGGGATGATTGTAAGGTCTTGTCAGGAGTGTTCTGGGCTTCAGGGTAACTATTTGACACTTGAGGAGAGGGCTCTCTGACCCAGCTAAGGATGTGTGAATTCTTCTTGACTTCTGATGGACATCTTTAGACCAGCACAGGGACTTTGTCCCTTGACTCGCAACAGTGATGGCCTGTAGAGGAGGAACATACACCACGTGTGGGCTTCCTTTTGACTTACATAGGAGGCATCCTATGGCTAGTCTAGATGTCAACTTACTCTAAACATATTGACAATCTCTCATGCTCTTCTGGTGATGGCCTCATTTCTATCATGTGGTTGAATCTCCTGTATATGAAGACCTAAAGTCCTGCGGAGGGACGAGCAGAATACTTCAGCATTCTGATCTCCTTCTGACTTCTGCTGTTGGAAGCCTAAAGAAAGAGAAGTTTTATTCCAAATATAAGGGCTTCCATTTTTTTTACATTTGAATTTTCTTTAACATGATGTCATGAATGTTCTATTTCGTGAACAGCTTCATAGACTTTAACTGATCTAATTGTTCATAACCTACATAGATATGTAAGATTAATTCATTAAATGTTTTATTATTTACTAGGTGCCAGGCACAATTTTAGGCAGCATTAACTACTAACTGATGTGCCTGGCCTTGAGACACTTAAATTTTATACAATCCATAAATCATATAATATACAAATTCATTATATAATGTAAGGCAATGGTAGATGCTATAAAATAAGAGGATTGAAGGTGGCTGAGTATTAATTCACTTGGGAAAGTCAGGGAAGTCCTCTCTGAGTTGGTGACATTCTACCTGAAGTCTGAAGGAAGAAAGTATGTGGATATCTCAGGAAAGCATATTCGAGACCAAAGGAACAATAGACACAAAGGCTTAGGCAAGCAATACTGCACATAGATGGTTCCAGAAATAGCAATAAAGTCAGTGAGTAATAAGTAAGGAAGAAATGATAAGAGGAAGGTGGAGAAGCAAAATATAATATGGTTATAACTTTAAACAAATTTGAACTGATAAGAAAATATACTACAAACATCGATAAAATGTAGGCCATGAATATAGTTCTCTAGTTAACAATAAAACTGATCGAAACAAAATACTGCAAAAAAAAATGCTGTGGATAATTGAATTAAAAAAGCTTACTTACACAATGGAAGTTTTACTACTTCATTTATCTCTAAAGAAAATTGATCAAATGGAACCATCAAGTTGGAAAAACAAATTAACACGTGGAATATTGGTTAATTCAATAATTATAACTATGATTAAAATATACTTGTTGGACAGAATGAGAATATGCACCTTCTTTGATAATGTAGAGAACATTCTGGCACAGATGAGTTTTTCCATCTATCATTGGGAACACTATATGAGCCAAGTAGCCACCTGCAGATACAAAATGTCTGATCCAACCTGACAGTTCTTTTCTCCAATTTACACCACATAATTTTCAACAGAAAAATCTGTCAAAAGAGGTTCCATTAGTGTCAGGTAAAGATTCCTAACCGGCATACTTTTAACTTGTTCTAAAATGATAGTAACAAGTGAATCTTAAATGGGAAACTCCTATTGCAAATAAAATGTAAGTCTTTATCTTATCTATTTAATTTCTTTGATCTGGTGTTCTCCTGGAAACTCTAAAGGAGTTGTGACTTTGACAAATGTGATGTCTGCCAGTTCCTACAGGGATATGCTAAGAACAAATGCAACATTCTACTTTCTGCTCTACTTGTTTTCATTAAACAATGATTTACTAGGAGTTAGCTGAATTGAAACTTACATTGGTCATTTTCTTTATAAATAACATTGCAAATTTATTGGAAAGACTTAAATTGTCATTAATATTTCTAGAAAAGTTCATTCCAAATTTAATCTCATTCTCTTTTCTTGCTCTTTCTCCGTCCTCCTCCTTTCCTCCCTTCATCTCTCCTCTTTGTCTCTCATGAGAAGATGGGTCTATGAGTTCCTTTGGGAGAAAGATTATGAATAAATGAAAAACTAATCAACTGAGGTTTAATTTCATTTACAATTCCAATTGATTTTGATTAGAATTAGTAGTTGTATTATATTTCAAATAACGTGAAGATATGTGTTGTCCTGCATATTTAAATTGTACTAAAGTATCTAAATTTAAGTAACTCCAAACATTCTTATGTTTCATTATACAATTTTTTTATTTGTGCATTTAAAAATACTTGTTAGCTATATCCAGTATGTCCAGGCAATGTTTTAGGTGCAAAATTAATTAGGTGTGCAACTAAAATATAACCTTTGGGGAGTCGGGACTTGCTTTTTATTTGCCCCTATATCACTAGTGCATAGAACGATGCGGTGTAGAGTATCATTTAAATATATGTAATGAATATGAAGATATATATTTGAATGGCTGTATATATTTGAGTTAATGAATGAATATATTCTCATTTCCTTTCTTTTATGTTACTGAGAATCAGACAACTAAATTATTGATTGCAGTTCAATGTGATGAATATAATGATGGTGATAAATACTGAATGCTTAGGATTCACAGAGGTAAGAATCCAAATCAGTCTATAGGGGTGTTTCAGGCTCCAAGTCTGGAAACAGAGGATTAAAGATGTATAGTCAAGATTGCAAGTACATACATCTGGGGCTGATATCTCATTAAGCACTAGAGAAAATTGTTCAGGGATAAAATATACAATTTTCAAGGTCCTGGAAAAATATTTAAATTGTAAAAAATTAAATGGCTTCTAGAATATAAAAAAAAGATGCAAATCAGATATTAAGGGATATTTAACTAAATGCCTGTTGAATGTAACCTCTCAACCTTATTATGCTAAGTTGAAATTTCTTATAATTAAGATTATCTTACCCTGCACTTATCCCTCAAGATGCATAATAATTATTGAAGAAAAAAGCCAGAAGATAATAATGAAAGGGCAAATTTATAAAATCCTTTCAAATTTTTAACATAAACAAACAAAAGTGTTTACTCTGGGATAAAGGTAGATTTAATATATTTGAAACACTATGGAGTAAGCCCTCTGAAACAAAGAAATGATACCTAGGGTATCAAAAGACCTAAAATAGGTGAGTGTCATCCAGTCTTAGACTGGTTCTGACATAGGCTGAAAATAAATATAAATTAAATAAAATATTGCATCATATATATCCTTTAAGTAATTTCTAAACCCTAAATTGTCACTATTGCTCCAAATTCATAATAGGTACATAAAACTAAAAACATCATTTTAATTTTTCAAGGAAATCACAAAGTACATACAAATAGAAAATTTAGCTTAAGACCCTTAAGGACAATTGTTGTCTTAAATAAACTTTCAGTGTCTTTCTCAAACTTAAATCATCCTGGACAAATTTCTTGGGACAGTTTTTGGTCATTAAAACATCATGAAGAGAACTCCAACATTAAAAGATAATTTCTAAAGGCTTGAAAAAAATTAAACTGAAAATAATTTCCCCTTTAAAAATAAACAAAAACTTTATGAACTATTCGCCTCTAGCTTAAATGTTTGAAAGTACACACTAGTTACCAATGCCATCCTATATCTCATAATATATACACATTATTTACATTTATATGAAACCTATAAAATATGTGCTATTATATATTACATACACACAACACATATGCACACACATAAAAACACATACATATATACACACATACACACATCTTGGAGAATCCTTAACTGATTTGTAAATACTTTGTTATGTCTTAATTAAACTTGAAGCTTAAATCACCCAAGTGATTAGTACCATCAAAAATTTTGGAATCTCTATTTCCTTTTGAATATATGTGATTGCCTATTCTCAATATATAGAACCTCTTATCCTGAATATCTATGATTTGTTAGAAGACTTTGAATCTACTATTTCTTAATTATAGTTATAAACATTATTGGTACAAGCATGTTTTGAAGCTTCCTGATGTCTGTAACATTTCTTACTCTAAAGTTATCTGGAATGTACATTTAGCAATGCTTCTTTTTGAAACACTGCAAACAAAATATCAGATTTTTTTAACCACAGTGGATACGTGACTCTAATGAAATCATGCACTGTTATTTATAATTGTTTTTTTTTTAGTATCACCTGTGATATACTGCTAAATCCTTATTTTTCCCCCTGAAATTCCTTTGTCCTCAATATCAAAAGAATCCAATTTTGAGAATAAAACTGTAGTCATTATAAGAAGAATGAAACCATACATTACAAATCTCACTTAAGCTATTTATTATCCAAGCCAATAAAAACAAAAATATAGATCCATAGTTATTTGAGAATAAATCAAATTAATTCATTATTGTCCTTTTCTGTTGTCTCAAACATTTTTCAATAGGCTTTCTTCCCTTAAATTACCTGTCAAGAAACTGTTTTGTTTTCTTTCCTCTTAAGTTGAATGGTCTCATATTTAGTTTTACAATTATTAGGTAAAACTGTACTTGTTGAGTAGGTAGAAAGGTCTAGAAGAGTTTGCTGTGTTCATAGATGAATGGTTATGATGACTGAAGAGACATATTTTTTTTTACAAATATAACATCCATCTTTTCTTTTTTTTCAGTTTATTTATTTATGTATTTATTTTTAATATGAAATTTATTGTTAAATTGGTTTCCATACAACACCCAGTGCTCATCCCAACAAATGCCCTCCTCAATACCCGTCACCCACCCCCCTCCCTCCCACCCCCATCAACCCTCAGTTTGTTCTCAGTTTTTTTTTTGTATTATATGAAACTTATTGTCAAATTAGTTTCCATACAACACCCAGTGCTCATCTCAAAAGATGCCCTCTTCAATACCCATCAGCTACCCTCCCCTCCCTCCCACCCCCCATCAACCCTCAGTTTGTTCTCAGTTTTTAAGAGTCTCTTATGCTTTGGCTCTCTCTCCCACTCTAACCTCTTTTTTTTTCTTTTTTTTTTCCTTCCCCTCCCCCATGGGTTTCTGTTAAGTTTCTCAGGATCCACATAAAAGTGAAAACATATGGTAACTGTCTTTCTCTGTATGACTTATTTCACTTAGCATAACACTCTCCAGTTCCATCCACGTTGCTACAAAAGGCCGTGTTTCATTCTTTCTCATTGCCACGTAGTATTCCATTGTGTATATAAACCACAATTTCTTTATCCATTCATCAGTTGATGGACATTTAGGCTCTTTCCATAATTTGGCTATTGTTGAAAGTGCTGCTATAAACATTGGGCTACAAGTGCCCCTATGCATCAGTACTCCTCTATCCCTTGGGTAAATTCCTAGCAGTGCTATTGCTGGGTCATAGGGTAGATCTATTTTTAATTTATTTTAATGTTTTCCAGAGTGGCTGCACCAGTTTGTATTCCCACCAACAGTGCAAGAGGGTTCCCATTTCTCTACATCCTCGCCAGCATCTATAGTCTCCTGATTTGTTCATTTTGGCCACTCTGACTGGCGTGAGGTGATATCTGAGTGCGGTTTTGATTTGTATTTCCCTGATGAAGAGCAATGTTGAGCATCTTTTCATGTGCCTGTTGGCCATCTGGATGTCTTCTTTAGAGAAGTGTCTATTCAACATCCATCTTTTCTACCCTTCAAGTGTCTGTCCCATAGCTTCTATGTTCATTCTAGACCTGGTCCATGTCATAAGATATTTTGATAGTCTAATGTCTATAAAAACCCCTCAGGTCTCACTCAGGGAATATATCTAGTTTTGTAATTAGATGAAGAGGTGAAATTCTATTTAAGACAGAGATTGATGTAAATCTATGGTTTAATTTCTTGGAAAAATTAGGGAAATAAAAATCATAGACATTTATTTATATACTATATATATATATATATATATATATATATATATATATAATTTATATATAAACTCTGTTACAAAGCATCTATTTTTCCCCAATGACTATCTAATATTATATGAGTGAAGCAAATTTCTATATTATACTAATCTTAGTAATATCAACAAGTCAAGTATTTATAAGCAGCATCAGCATTATCAGCCCCATTGGAAAATAACAACACTTACCAAAAATGTCAAGCAACTGGCATGTTAGTATACCCATTAATTAGCAAGTGTTAGTCAAGTAACTCCAGATACTATATACTTTGAAGCTACGTCTCTTCTAAGACAATTGTACAAGATTGCATTATTGTGAAAATATTTACATGCTTGCCCTACTCTGTCCTTCCATATCTGAAAGATTATACTTCCCACTCCTTTTACTTAAGAGTAAGCAACATAACTTGCTTTGACAAATATAGTGTGAGTAAAAGTGACATGGTCTATTTCTGAGCAGAAGCTATAGGGGCCACAACATGGTTCTGTCATCACCTTTCTTCCTGGGGACATAACTAATTCTTAAGCCTGAGTACAAAATAATGAAACAGAACTGAAACCATCACACAAATAACTATCAGTGAGTGATACAGAAAAATCTTTATTCTTCTTGTGAAGTCATTAATTACCTCAGCATAAACTAATACTATGCTATACTAATTAACATACTATTAGTTTTGTACTATTTTGTACTATTTTTGTATTATTTTGTACTATTAGTATATGCTAATAGATATACTATTGACAGCCCATACTAATTGATATGAAATTTGGTGCTTAGAAGTAAAGAATTACAATAATAATCAATTATATATCAGCCCTGGGGCCAAGCAGTAAGTAGTAAGAACATTTTTATTGGAGATTGGAAAGATGGTGGCCCATGTAATGCATTGGAGAAACATTCAGTAAAACTGGAAACTTTTATAGATTGGGAAGCAAATAATGCTCTAAATTAGCTGTGGCTTCGAGTTATGGCCAATTTGTAAACAGAATCAACAGGAAGAGAGAGAATCTGGAAATTACAGGCCTTGCAGCATTGAAAGATGAAACTGTTTCTTATCTCCAATTAGTAAAAGAGAAAAATGTGGAATGCTTTAAGTTACAAAAGCTAATTACAACTCGGCTTCTTAGCAAAGAGCAAATCAAGGGTATCTCTGCACTGATTAAGGGAGAAGCCAGTAAACACATTCCTTTGGATGAAATGGCTCAGAGAAAATAGAATAAAAAAGGGTACAAGTCTTCTAGAAGCCAAATAATTTCAAGATACCTGAGTTTAGAGAAAAAAAAAATCATGGGTGAGGTGACTGGTGCATGGTTGTGAATAACCTAAAATAGTATATTGTAAGAAGCCTACAATGTTTTGAGAAAGTTGTGCGGCCAAGGGAACTGTCAGCCTGGAATAAAAGAGAATATGAGTGTTCAAGATTTAAAGCAAACTTTAGAATTCCCAAATTTCCACTGGCAGCAAAATCAGGCTTAGAAAGCTCCTTAGCCTCTTGAGGGGGTGGGGATTTTCTACAATTCCCCCTTCAGATAATGTCAAGGAGGATGAATAATGTATAAGATCTGCCAGAGGAAAGAGCTAAGAACCATAGAGAATAATAGGCTAGGCAGTTGTTGGCAGGCATTAGAACAGGGGACCAATCAGGGAACATTCCCCATAACCAGGAAAGGATCATGCTCACTATCATTTCAGATTTGCTCTGATCTACTTGCTGACTGTATTTAACTTCTTCTCCTTTCTGACTAAAAGTATGTCACTGTTCTACCATAATGTGTTACAAATGTGCGTGTGTGTGTATGTGTGTGTGTGTGTGTGCGTGTGGTTGGGTGGGGCAATAAAGTAGATAAATGATTTACTTAGTTCCTAGTTCTCCAGATGAAGACCTTCATTTGGTTTTAGATTTTGAGTCTGACACTGTAATAGATGGGATTTTATATAACAGAGGGAAGTGAATATTTATGATCAAACTTGGGTAAACTGTATCATTGTTAAGATAAGTGCTATTGGGTCAGACCCTGCAGGAACATTAGACTTCCAGCACCACTGACTTTATTATATGTAGTCATGTGACTTTCTTTGGGCAGTGACATGTGACTGTAAGTAAATGTGCCACATCTGAAGAGAGGCTTCAAAATAGAGCTCTTGGTTCTTTCTTTGCTCTTTTCCTTCTTCACTGAGATTTGCAAGTTTCAGATAGGTCGGCTTCTTCATTTAAGAATGATGGAGCACAGCCTGAACTGTCCCGTGATGGACATACAACATATGAAATATATAAACTTGAGTATTATAAAGACACTGAGATGTTGAGGTCACCCGTTACCATGGCACAACTTAGTGTAGCCTCAATGATTGAACAATACAATAGAAAGTGCACAGAAGCAAAAGGTGCAGAGAAAACAGCATGTCAGAGACGATAATCACTTTAGCTCAGATGAGCAATGCTTGCTTTAGAAAGGACTCATTTTATGCCATCTTAGTATAGCAGGAATTCCAGGGAAATGGCATGCAAGATGTAATGAGAATGCCATTTTTCTGACTAAATTCTGGTTTTCTCTGAATATAAAAAGGAGAAAGGAATAGTGCCACTCTAATGGAAAGTAGTTTGTTTTGTTTTAATCTCATAATAAATCTTTCAAAGCACTGTAGAATTGTGAGGAATAAATAAATACCTGAACAAATTATTATCCAGAGAAGTTCTCTGTTGTGAATAATTTTCTACTAACTGTTCTGGCTGGGAAGGATTGTCTCAGCACGCCATCCATTTCCAAATGGTAATTAACCTTACCAAAATCATTCCGCAAAAGATTCTACAGCATCGTATCAAGTTGAGATTTAAAGATATATAATGTCATTGGTAAATGTGTCAGCGCACTGCACAGGTAAAATATGCAAATGTAAACCTTTAGGCTGGAGAGAACACGAACTACTCTCCTTCAGAGAACAGCTGTTAACTTTTGAAGACCTTGGTTTCATTGATGGCATTACTGCTAGAGATGCAAGCACTGGGGAGGAAAGACTCTAAGATATGGAAAGGTATACTTTCTATTCTTCTTGGATGACTGGCACAAAAATAATAGATACAATTATCTAAAAAAACTCTGTTTTTTAATATCAGCTATAGTTATGAAGTCACAAAATCATAGGATATAAACAAAAAAATAGAAATTATCTAAATTGTCTCTGTTAAAACCAGTCTTGTAGTAGTTCATTGCCTTCCTCAACAATTAGTAAGTGATTTTTAGCAAACAAAGTTTCTCTCCATTTTATCATTAATGTGATGCAATAATACAAAATGCAACCCCAAAACGCTGATAAAAGCAATCAACTACATATTCCTGTCGTAAATAACTAAATGTAGCAAATGTTTCAGGTTTATGGTTAAGAATTTTTCAAAAATGTTACACAAAAACTTACTGTTTTAAATTATATTCAAATAGCTTCTTCTGATACCTATACCTTGATGTGAGATATTTTGATGCTATTATTTTTCATTATAAATTTGACCAATAATCTAACTATTTAATTTAAATACATGCATTAAAATTAATATATGCATTGGCTAAAATTGTAGAGATTACTTCCTCTTAGTTATTTTCGTATTACTAATTACTTTTTTTTTCTTTTCATTTTTGTAAGCATGGGTCCTTTTCCTCTAACTTCAATTCCTTTTGGCTTTGTTTATGTTAAAAAGCACTCCCTGTTTTCAAACTAACCATTCATTTTACCATGTTCTCATGTTTTTCTTTCATTTCCATTTGAGAGAAATTATCTGAGATAAAATTGTTTTAGTGAGAAAGACCACTGCCTTAGGTTATATGTACCATTTTTAACTTTCAGTGTCATCGTAACCAAATTAAAACCAAAATAAGTGCTGATATGAAGGACTATTTGGAGGCAAATCAGTTAATATTTTCAAATAATAATAATTTAAAATTCTTATGCTGAGAAAATGACCTTTCACAACACACAGAACGCAGATGCACAAACTAAAAATCCACTACGTTACTAACATAACCGAAACTTCTTTGCTTTGGCATCATAGAGAATACACCGCCACTGTATCCTACCAGTCATTACAGATAAAAGAGGTGTTCTAAGTCTGTATATTAAAAGTACACTACGTGGAAACATCCAGAAACAGAGAGAGAGCATGAGTTACCATTTCAGAGCTCCTGTGAGTCTTCTTTTCTATGACTTGCTGATAATTTTGTATGAAGCAGATTTTTAATCTTCCCCAACCACATTCTTTTACTTTCTTTGAAAACTATAATCCAATAGCAGAATTCCACCCCCTCCCCAAACTGCTAGTGGTCAAATAAAATAAGAGACAAGGAGAGCGGCGGGGTGCCCACCATCAAGCTGATTAAACTCTGCAGGATCTCTGCAGTTTGTCAAAACCCTTTTTGCTGCCTCACATTTTCTAAAAATGGAAAAGGTGAAGCTTTCGCAAGTAGCAGGCTCCAAATAAACCAGTACACCCAGCACAAAGCTCATGATACCAGCAAAAAAAAAAAAAAAAAAATGCACACATTAGGATAGCTCATAGCCATCATGCTAATAGGACACTTCTCCATATTAATGTAAGATTCAGCTTTTGGACTCTACAAAACTCTTTCCATCCCTCGGGCTACATTTGTCCCAAAGAAGCATTAGTTGCATGTAGCCTTGAGGGACTTTTATATAAAACTTGTGGAAATGATGTATAGATTCTTTCCTTGGAAGGAAAAAAGACAAAACAAAACTGGGTCACTGATGGTGACTGTGAAAACAGTAAACCGAAGAACGCACTTTGACTTCTTCCGTTTCATTTAATTTCCTAAGTTTTACCCTGATTTTGCAGAGATTAAGTGTGCTGTGTATAGAGAATTAGATACGGGCTATATGATAGTTACCCATGATATTATGAGCTCAGTGGCATCTCTTCCTAGGTAGGTGTTAAAGGTAATAGGCTATTTTTTTTTTTTTTGGCATAGAACTTTGTCATAGCATAGTGTAACTCTTTTAGTTTTAATTTATATTTTAACACAATTGTTCTTTCTCTAAATATCACTATTTTTTCAGCTCAAAAATAGGAATAACGAATATAATCATTGCTTTGTAGGCATTATTCTTCATGTTTCCTGGTATATGCTCTTCCTATTCTAAAATTCACAGTACATTTCACACTCACTATACTTGACTACTCCTTGTCTCAACATATTTCATCAGTTATTATGGTTGCTGAGTTGCCAATAAATTATTTAACTGAAATAACTGTTCTCTGGTGGACAGCATTTCTTAGGACAAACTCCATGAAAATTCAACTACTTCAGCAAGTCCTGGAACTGCAAAGTTGTATTAAAAATGCCCCCTTTCTAAATAAGCTTTGAAAGAAATATCATTTGAAAAGATACATTTGTTTCTGAAAAACCAATTGGTCTAGAGATAGGGGCTATGTTTTTATTTTTAAAAGAAACAAAATATGAATTATCAGATAAGCAAAATGAATTGTTCATCAAATGACTTTTTAGGTCAGATCTGAGCCTCCTTTGCCTCATCCATTAAAATGAGTGATACAAAATTCTTAGGCATTTAATATGAATAAATATGGTTTTTAAATATTGGTAGCATTTAAAAAATAGAAATATGGCTTTTTCATATTTAGTCCCATGCTTTCTTTAGCTTTTAAATATTAATACCAAATTGGTAAGCATGAATAAATTGTTAATAAAAATTATATGTTACCAGAATTTTGGAACATAGTTTAAGTAAGGAAATCATTAAAAGCTCTATCTTTATCACTTATTATGTGAATCAATTATTTCTTTTTGTGTCCAGTAACATGTACAGATTAGAACAAATGGGTCAGTTGGCATAAAATGACTTTCATGTACCTCTACATTGCTCAATAACATTTGTTTATATAGCCACCTTTATCACACCTGGATGCGAGGTACATGGTAGGATACAATACCACGAGACCCAGCTATTAACTTAACCAACTTGCCTGAGATCTAGCTACTCAGAAATCCTCCCTATTATACATAGGTATGGTGTTGAGAATGTTTTGCTTAACTATATTCATGTAAAAGATTATTATGAATGTTACACGCTCACAAGATAATACAAACACATAAGGCTGCACAAAACATTAATTCTTATTTTGGGGCATCTGGGTGGCTCAGCTGGTAAGGCACCCAACTCTTGAGGTCATGATCTCAAGTTCATGAGATTTGAGCCCCGCATACGGCTCTGCACTGAAGGCGTGAAGCCAGCTTGGGATTCTCTCTTTCTCACTCTCTTTCTCTCTGCCCCGCTCATGCTTTCTCTTGTCTCTCAAAATAAACAAACAAACAAACAAACAAACAACAGATTAACTCTCATTTCAAGGGATTTCAAGTCTCCTTATCTACCACATGATGCTGGTTAATATAGCAATTTATCACGCATCAGCCACCAAATCCCAGAAGTCAAGATAGCAATAACTGCTATTACTGGGCATTTATTATAATTCAAAACCTGTTTAAAACACTCTATACCATTAAACTTTTTTTTTTTAATTCTGACAACATTTCAGGGAGTTAGGTATTTTTAATTCACTTTATAGGTAAGAAAGTTGAGAGAGAGAAAAGTCAATGAACACGGATAATCAGTGACAGAATTGGTGTTAGAAGATTATTCATCCTGATACTAAGACTTAGTTCTCAGGCTCTGTGACCTCTTAGCATCAATATTTTGACTGGGGACATTTAGGGGGAGAAGGGAAACTGGAAGGGTAGATAAGCCACAGAGTGCTTAGCTTACTCACGCCAAACCCTGATGAAGTGCTCAATCATTTTTGTAAAAAATACAAACATAATTGGCTTTTCTGAGGTACAGTAATTAGAAGGGCAACTAGCTGGAAGGGAGCAGCAGGTGAAGAAGCAGATGATGTCAAAGACACTGACACTGACATAACCACTTTCTTAATTTCATGAAAAGATTCCTAAGGTTCTGAAGGTTCTTAACCAGGTTAAACAGTATGCCAAGAATATGGTATAAAATTCAGGTGATCAATGAACTTGGGTTAGAAATAAAATTTATTTTCACTAAATTTCAAGTGACATGTAGAAAATCCTTCATAAGTGAAGTAAAAAATACAGTCATTATAGAAATACCTGTAACTGTATCACCAAAAGAAATCAGATATTTTCACATCACATTATGATTCTTTCAGAAATCTCAGAATGCCATTTATAACTGACCATTTCTTTCAAGTTATGATATTACTAGATCTTCCACTGGATCCCCTTATCTAATGCTTTAATTTTAAAAGGCTTACATTACTAAATCACAAATGTGTTCTTTTTAGGGTTCTTATAACTTTAATATAACTGTTTTCCTTGAAATACTATATTTTTAATTTCTGCATTTAAAACATCATCCTAAGAAGCAGTTCATAGACTCCACCAGACTATCAAATACATGAAAATACTAAAACTCCCTGGTAGGTCAACCCACATCCAGAGCGGAGCTGGCAGTAAGGGACCCACCTCTCTGTTGCCACATTTGACATCATGCCCACCTCTGTTCTCTTTGTTGTTTCCCAGACCCACACTATTACTATGATTATGGAATATTTATGTTGACCACATACCAAGGCCACATGATAATGGGTATTTTACCTTTAATCCCGATGATACTTAACAGGAGCTATATATATAAATCTTCTTGCTCTCATAAGAAAACTATTTCTTGTCTTTGGGTATTATAACATATTACTACTTGTATCTCCCACCTATAGATTTTGTGCTTATTCTGCCTCTACACAGTAAAAATGACAGGCTCCTTCTAGTACATTAAAAAAGTTGCTGGGGCGCCTGGGTGGCGCAGTCGGTTAAGCGTCCGACTTCAGCCACGTCACGATCTCGCGGTCCATGAGTTCGAGCCCCGCGTCGGGCTCTGGGCTGATGGCTCAGAGCCTGGAGCCTGTTTCCGATTCTGTGTCTCCTTCTCTCTCTGCCCCTCCCCCGTTCATGCTCTGTCTCTCTCTGTCCCAAAAATAAATAAACGTTGAAAAAAATTAAAAAAAAAAAAAGTTGCTAAGTTTTAGTAGGGATTTGTCCTAAGCCCAATTTCTAAAAGTATATTAATGAAAGAAATTGTTTCTCATTGCTAGCAAAATTGTAAATTTCATTCATATTGCTAGCATCAACTACTTATATTACTAAATGCATGTGGTCGGTCATATAGCATTATGTATAAAAAGTAAAAAGGGAATACATCCCCATTTGCAAAAATGAACAGTATTGGAATCTTTATTCATTAATTTTCTTCATGAAAAGGAAGTCTATTTTAGAAGCATGTTAGTCATTATTATTATTGTATTTTATTTATTTGTATTATATTTATTTATATATAATAGATTTAATGTATATTAAATTTATATTTATACTGAGTATATATTTAATTTTCTATATCTTATGATGTTTTGGCATCTCTTGGGGACCTTACTGTCCTGGGGAAAGGCTGACCTTCCTAGGGTAGCTAATTCTTACGGGTAATATAGAACTTATCAGGAGCATTTTTTCAAGTTTATTTATTTATTTCCAGAGAGAGAGAGAGAGAGAGAGAGAGAGAGAGAGAGAGAAGCAGAGAGAGAAAGGGAGAGAGAGAGAATCGGAGACAGAGAATCCCAATCAGGCCCTGCAATATCAGTGTGGAGCCCCACACAGGGCTCCAACTCATGAAATCGTGAGATTATGACCTGAGCCAAAACCATGAGTTGGATGCTTAACTGACTGATCCAACCAGGCATCCCTGGAACATAATCTTTATGCGCAGAACTATAGATCTCAAACTGCACCACCACTTACCTTCCTATCTAAGTCACGGATAAAACCATTATTTCTCCTATCCTAAATGAACCCAGGGCCAGGTACCAGATAACTAGGGTCTACTCCTGTAACACAAAGCCTACTGGAATTGTATAAACTAGCTATTCCTAAATTGCATCTCTGCCTTATGCTGCCTTTCCTGAAGAAACCCCATTAAAGGCTCTGTGCTAAGATTCTCCCCTTGGACTTGCTTGTCTTCCCGAACAAAACATGGTTTCTCACATGGCACTGCATGGTGTATCATGCCTTTCATTCTATGGGAGCTGTAACGTTAACTGTTTTTCTTTAATGGCATTGAGTGTTCCTTTTGTCACTCAGTTACCTGTATAAATTATGACCTTGGCACAGAGCAGTTATAGTTCAAAGTAAAAAAGATAAACTATGTATAATTATTTAATTATGTTATACAGGATGAAATATTGTAATGAGTAAGAAGGTAGAGATTTGAAATCACACGGAGTTTTCCAATTTACTTGCTGTGTTACGCCAGTGCAGGTTATGTACCCTCCCTGTGTCTCTGTTTTTTCTTCTACAAATTGATTAGAATTATGATTGCCATTCAGGATTTATTATAAAGACTAAGTGATAAGACATATGAAAAGGTCTGTATCAGAGGTATACTAAATACATAGTGGCCGTTAATACTGGTGAATTACCTAACATTAGCCAAATACGTAATTAGCTTAATTCAATTCTTCATTATTGACTTTAGGAACTAGGGTTCTTATTTGATAATAACAATTTGATTACAATTACATTTTCCTAAATTTCAGTTTACCTAGATAAAACCAAGATGTTTGGATGCAATCTATGGAAGAGAACAGATAGTTTATAAGTCCGGTTCTAATTTGGTAATTCCAATGTTATCTCACAATCTTTACTTTTATATTATGGTTATATTAGGGTTACATATTTAATTTAACATGTATTTATTTATAAATAAAAGTACCTTTTCTTGTATGGTTTTCCTAAGTTTTTTTTCTCCTAAGTTACATCTACATGTTTTCTGACACACTATGGGAGATAACTCTCGGTAAAATTAAAATGTTAGGGTCCTACTTTATAAAAGTAGTAAAGCACCATCTTCCTCCACTGTACAATCCAGCAATAAGATAAAACAATAACTTTTAAGACGCATTATCTGGGATCTGACAGTCTGAGTTCCAATCATTGCTCTGTAATTAATTAGTTGTGTGACTTTGGTTTAATCACATGTAAAATGTGAATAGTAATAGCACCTCCTTCATAGTGATATTATGACACTAAGTGAGCCAATACTTGTGACACAAATAATTCTCAAAAGTGAACCCTCAGTAAAAGATTGTTGTTCTCACATCACTATCATCATCATCATCATCATCATCATCATCATATTTTAACTGTATTCAAGGAAAATATGCATACTTTAAGAAAGATATAAAATAAAGTCTTTGAGGATTTAAAGACATGGGAAATCATATCAGTCACCTTTGAACTCATTATGGGCTTCCTGAAGAAGGCTGCATTTGAGAAGAGAGGCTCCACCACCCATAGGCAAGAGGCTGCGCAGTTATGAGCATAGTCACACTGCCTAGATTGGAAATTTGATCCTACCACCTTACTTGCTGGGCAACCTTCGGCAAATGACTACAACTCTAGCCTGTTCCCTAACTTGTAAGTGAAGGAAATAATAATACACTGCTTGCCAGCTTGTAGTACAGATTAAACAAATCTTTACATGAATGTCATCCACTGCTGAATGTAATTTAATGCATAACAAGTGCTTAACAAGTAACTACAAGGAGAAGATTCTTTTTTAAATGATCTCCGAAGATTAGCTACCAATACACTGGCTTTAAACTAATTGTGCATTTTCTCTATACTTTAATGTTTATGCCAATCAAAGATATCAAATACTCAAGAGAGTTTCATTCCCTCCTCTGAAGATATAATTCACTGTGGTATGGTTCCTACAGTTTACTAATATTCATTTTAGCAAGGCTTTGAATCTACATGTTCTTTTGGCATTAATCATTACATAATCAAGTATGCCAAGTATCACAGACCACCTTCAGCTAAAGCAGAATATAAGTGCTTTTCACCTCTTAAAAAGAAAACATTTCTCTGATGAGAAGAAATCATGTCATTTCCTGAGTGGAAGTTCACAAGGGGTATGTGTAGCATGCAATGAGTAAAAAAGAGTAAATTTGGAGAGAAAAGTGGAAAGAGCTCCACAGAAAGAGTATAAATGAAAAATATTTCCATGCTTCTACATAAACATGACTGCTTCTTACAATGAACTATAGTTCTTTAAAAAATGGAGAGCTTATTCTCTGATTATATTCTGTCATAAATCATATGGACAGATGTGTGCCTTAGTCATGCATCATGGTTGATTACCATCATTCAGGGTTTATGCAACACAGACTAAGGATTTTACTTTTTAATTTAACATTTAATTTCTTTGGTATTATAACAAACAAAAAGTAATATCCTATGAATTTTTCTTTGTTATAGCACATCTGCACAATAAAAATATTTATGTCAAATATTTTTATTTTAAATATGACTTTAAAATCATGCATGCCTGTTTATTCTCTTCAAGAGAGTAGTGCATTTTAGCTTTTAAGTATAATTTAAAATAAATTTTTTAAAAAGTTTTTAATTATGTATTATCTTTCCTAACTATTTTGAAAAATGGTAAATCAAGAGAATGTCAAAGTGTGTAAATAAATAAAAATGATTTGGAGAACTAGTATTCACCAGCATAAAAGTGGAACCCATTTACATTCCTGGCACCATGAGTCAAGGATTTCTTTAATTACAGGGTGTATGAAAGACTTTTCAAATATTGTTGAGCCACAGCAGCCTGACTTAGGTGGGTGGGATAAATCCATGGAGGGGTTTCTTACAAAATCAAATTCCACTGGACGATAGTAATCTACTGGGGTTTCCAATCAAACCTTGTTCATTAGTGCTAGTCAGAGCTAGTACACGGAGAAGATTAACATGGGATTACTCAATAGTTCTTAGACAGAGTTCAGATTTGACATTGGTCATGGATATAAAGTTAATGCTGAATTGGCTTCGGAATTCAAACCCTTATAGTTATTTGCCAGGTCCAATGAATGAACAAAAACAAGATTGTTATAGAGCAAAAAGAAAAGAACATATGGTTGAAACAAAACAAATGTTGTTTTTGGCTGATAGATGAATAGCAAAATGATGATCATTTATACACTGACAATCATATTTTACCAAATTAGAATTCCAGATAACAAAAATAGGTAACTTTTAAAAATATCTAACAGGAAATTTCAAAACTTATCTTGAATTTCTTTTTTTCAAAAAGAATGAAATCTATCATAAAGTGTGTGGTCTTAAAACCATTCTCTATTCTTATGAAAAATGAAGTACATATCAAAATATGTCTAGTATTATAGACTACAATTATCAGTGAAGATGGTAAGAAGATTCACAATATCATATCCCTGCCTACATTATAACTACCAATGGCAAAGGTAATGTCAAAAATAATGTACTTTCACCATTCAATATGCACTTATTGTTTGATATAACGTATAAGGCATGTACTCGATATTGTAGCAATGACTAAAATTAAGCAGATATAACCAATCCCTTCCCTCAAAGACCTTATATTTGAGCAGAAAGAAAAAAGACATTCACTGCATATTAAAAAGTATGAACAGGAATGGCATGGCTAATATGATAAATGCTTTCTATGTAATAATTTATACTTATCTTTATTTTTTATAATAGGCCTATAGACCATAACTAAGAAGAATATGTGTGTATATACATATATATAAACATGTGTGTGTGTATATATATATATACATATATATACATGGTGTATATATAACAGGAAATATATATATATATATATATATATATATATATATATATACACCTCACACATATATATAACAGTTGTAGACTTTGGAGTTGAGGTCATGGACAAGCAAAGTGCTTGCCCTTATGAAACTTCTATTCTAGGGAGAGGTGACAGACAATAAGTAAATGAAGAAGTAAATTATAATATGATATTAAAAACACAAGCTATCAAAGTGGGGCAAAGGTGAGAAAGAGTAGTGAGAGGTGTTATTGGAAATTAGAAGGCAATGGAGAGCCATGGTCTCCTTTGCAGAGATCTGAATTAAGGGAGGAAGCCAGCCAGAGGACATCTGTGAGGATAGTCTGAAGCAGCAGAGACTCAAATTATACAAGTGGAAGTATTTTAGGAACAGTAAGGGGGCACGTGTGACTCTGGTGGCCTGAGCAAGGGGTGTGGTGAGAGATGAAATCAGAGGGAGGAGGGAAACTTAGCTTAAAGAGCCTGGTGTGCTTCGAAGGGCTTGACAGGCATGGGCGGCCTTGTAACTGGAAAGTTTTGAATGGAAGAGTGATATGGTCCAGAGTATTCTAAAAGAACATTCTGCAATCTGGCAGAGCAGGTCCTGTTGAAGGGGCCTGTGTTAGCATGAAGGTTATTCAAACAGCTTGTACAGTTGTTCAGAGGAAAAACATGGGTTGTCTCTGCAGGACCTTTCATAGCAGTAATGGCTAAATGAAGGTTGGCAGCCCAATTCTAAATTGGTCATTTCTATAATTAAAGGAAAAATCTTATAAACTAAATGTGTTTCATGAACCACAAACATATATTCTTGAATTATTTGCTTTTGACTTATTTCAGCTTGGGATTTATAAGTAAAGCCCGTGGGCAAATCCTAGTCACTCTATAGCTAGTGAAAAAACATAGATTAATTCATTTTATTCTGTAAAAATTTCCCTGTGAAAATGGGATATATGAATGGTATGTGTCTATTAAACATTTTCACGTATCCTTACTTGATTCTTTGTCATTTCATTTTGGAAAAATGTCTGTGACATAAACTTTTAATCTTTGTTTTAAAAAAGGTTTTAGAGGCTGTTATAGGCACAGTATTATAGACCCATTTTAAAAGTGATAGCCAGTCTAATGTGCAAAATCTGCTTATGACTTGATCTCTACCCTCAACAGATATGCATTATTTCCAAGAAGGTAAATATTTTACATACGAGAGAATGCCACAGGATTTTTCAAAATAAAATTCATAACATAAACTTAATTTTAGACCATTAGGTGTGTTCAGTGGCAGTTAGGAAACAAGTGATCAGTTTTGGCTGGAATAATTACACAAGACAGCACTTAATTGTAGTAGTCCTTATGCGAAGAGGGAGAAAAGGAAAGAGAAAAGTAATGAGAGAGAAAGAAAAAAAGCAAAGGAAGTGAGGAAATACTATGATAGAGAAATATAGGATAAAATAGGCAGAGAGGGAAAGATTAGGAACTAAGGTCCCTGGGTGGGGGAAAACACATATTTTGGAACAATGCTGGGAGCCTCTGACCATAGCAAAGCCCATCGGGGTAAGGTTCCTCTTTAATTAATTATTTATTGATTTATTTAATTTTTTTAAAATGTTTATTTACTTTTGAGAGAGGGAGGGAGGGAGGGGCAGAGAGAGAAGGAGATAGAATCTGAAGCAAGCTCCAGGCTCTGAGCTGTCAGCACAGAGCCCAATGTAGAGCTCGAACTCACAAACCAAGAGATCACCTGAGCTGAAGTTGGATACTTAACCGACTGAGCCACCCAGGCACCCCTAGGTTCCTCTTAAGAATGTAACAGAAACCACCTACTCCTCTTCAGGTTCCCCTCGGCAATTTGACAAAAGACCTTACTAAAAATAAGAAGTAGACCATAAAATGTATGACCCACAAGGAACGGTATGGTCATAGATCACCCGTCATAGAATGGAAATGAGCCAATGAAAAAGGAATGACTACACACTTACAGTTACCTAGCCAGCAAGGATAGAATCTAAGAAGCAACAAGGGAGAAGGAAGGGGCGGAGGTGGGGGAGTGATCAAAACCTTATAAAACAGGGACCCTTGCCTATAGTTGCGGGCATTCACTTTCAAATGCACCCTCTCTGTAAAGAGAGTTTTCATACTATTCTCATTTTCTGATCTGATCTTACACTCTAATAAACTTTGCCTGCTGCTCATTTTATTTTGTGCCTAGCTCTTCATTCTTCAAAGCAGCAAGACATGAATCCTGGGTATTGAGGCAAAAAAAAAAAAAAAAAAAAAAAAGCCTGCAACAATACTGAGCCTTCAATGTGTGCCAAGAATTATACCAGGATCATTCACAGATAGTCAAGGTAGCACCAAAGAGCATGCATAATTGCTAACAGAGAAAGTGTGAGAGTGTGTAAAATATTCTTGAATCCTATAAGATCTATTAGAATAATTCTATGTAGGAGATCTTTATAAAATCTGTATAATAACCATTTATATATTATAACTGCCACTTAGGAGTTTATTTTGTCAAAGTAGCATTGTTCTAAACTAGACCCAGTTTCCTGACTTTCACCATCACTAGCTAAGGTAAAGAATGTAGCATTTAATCACAGATTTCAAGCTTAAATGCATGCAAATGGAGCAAACTTCAATACAGAAAAGCAGCTTGGTATGAGGTCTTTTTGATGAATGGACAACCCTCAAAGTTGTTTTCCTTTTTGCGAGGCCTTTTTGCCTGTGATGAAATTCAAAATTGGGTTAATGGCAAAAACATAATTTTTGCTTGCATTTACAACAAAATAAAGAGAACACAAAGATAATTTGTAGCATGTTCTAATTTGTTGGGATGATGGTGATGGAGTACGGTTTTGAGTTTTATGAATTAAATCTTTAATGTATGGGTGGCCCCGTATTTTTTCTATAGTCTGTTTTTATTGGATTTCAAATAATTCCCTTTTCACAAATAAGTGTTTTTGTAAATTATAAAGAAATAAAAGAGCCAGTATAATCTTCAGGAACATTACTCAGAGAACCAGAAATGAGTCAAGTGATCAAGGACTGGAAATAATAGAGGCCAGTTACTTTTTATGGCAGTCCATGTGGAAGAAAATATTTTAGTGTCCCCATCTTTACACTTCAAAAACTCATTTGCACTGTCACAAGAGAGTTGGGTAACCATAAATAAACATTAATGACCCCTTTAACACCATGTCCTGGAGAAGTTTCTGGCATATAGTAAATGTGTAGTTCTTAGAAGGAAGAGAGAAAAGAGAAAGCAAAGGGGGGAAAGAGGGAGAAAGAGAGAGGAAATCAATGGTAATTTTCAGGATAAGAAGCTTTAACATGTGATAAACACAACATTACTTGCTACACGTAATATTTACCGGTTTCTTTTCTGATGAGACAGACCCTCATACACACGGAATTAATTGATTATACCTCATTTATTTTAACAACATTTGACAAGTTTATAGAAAATAAAAATATTCTTTATTGTACTGACTTTTATTCATTTTGGTCCACTCACTTCTTTCCTTTGTTCATTCAACAAGTATTTGCTAAGCGTGTATGCACTCTGCTAGACACAGAAAATGCATGTGTAAATAACATGATGTGGGTCCAGCCTTGAAGAAATTCAAAAGCCCAAATGAGGGATCTTCATTTCGGAGAAAAGACCAAAAATGTAACTAAACTGAAGACACAGAGGTAGTACAGGGTGAGTAACTGTAACTCAGATTCACAAAAGATTTCCCTATGGAAATGATTTTAACCTGGGATTTTGATCCGATTGCGCCAAGCTCATGGGGATATAGCAAAGCAAGGTTAGATAAAATAATAAAGGCATTCCAGGCAGAGTGAACAGTATTATAAAGTCATGGAGACAGTAAAACATTGAATGTTCAAAGATTATGTGCAGTTTTGTGTTTCCAAACATACGTTTTAATGAAACAAGCAGGCAAAAGATGAGGTTTGAGAGGTTGTCATGGCAAAAGATTTCAGGAAGATTTTAATCAGAGGAGAAACATTGCAGGAAAGAGCACGTTCCCAGAAACCTGCAAGAGGGGCTGAAATCAGATCAGGTGACTATTTTAATAAACCAAGTGAACAACAATGAGAACCTGAAATAAGATGAGGGCAATGGTTTTTCTACCAAACCCCTATAAAATACACCATTTCCCTATATTTCTCTAAACAACAGTTATTAAAATCTATAGTATATAGCATGTTTTCATGAAAAAGAAGAGATAATACAGTGAACGATGCCAGAAGTTACGTTATTTTATAGTACATGTTTGCACTTCTCTGTGTTTTCACAGGGGGCCTTTGGAGTCTTTAATCAGTTATGTCCTAGCCTATAAGTCATTTATGATATTATTTTTCTGGCAAATTTAAGGCTTGTACTTGCTGGTTTAATTGATGTATCCCCAATATGTGATGTATTCAATTACAGGGATTTGGGGCCAAACATAATGATTAATATCAGATGCCCCACATTTTTACTGAATGGAGAAGAATAAAGGTATGATATGGAAGACACAAATTCTTGTAAGAAGTTAATTCAGCTAAAAGTAACACAAAACTGGCGTGCCTGGGTGGCTCAGTTCGTTGAGCGTTCGACTTTGGCTCAGGTCATGATTTCACTATTTGTGAGTTTGAGTCACACTTTGGGCTCTGTGTTGGCAGCTCGGAGCCTGGAGCCTGCTCCGGATTCTGTGTCTCCCCATCTCTCTGTTCCTCCCCTTCTTGAGCTCTGTCTCCCTCTCTCTCAAAAATAAAGATAAAAAAAAAATTTTAAGTAACACAAAACCAATTACATTCAATTTATTTTATGACATCACTGGCTAATATTAAGCAGGGATAACTATTTTATGCCCTGAATATATATTCTACTCACATTTGTGGTTGGTCTATTAAAAATACAGTTAATTGAGAATTCAAAATATACTTATCTCTTAAATATGTCAAAAAATCAAAACTATGGGTAAGATAAATGACTTTTTTACATGTACCTACTGAACAATTAGGAAAATGAATATCAAAACTTTGAAACAAAAAAAAAAACTAGTGAATAAAATATTTAACAACACACTGTACACATTTAAGTAAGATCTTCTAATTTTTAAACATTTGTAATGAAGATTTTCTGTTTAGGTGAACATCGTAAGTGCACATTATACAGACAGTGATAGTTTGTGAGCAGGTGAATGCAAAAACATATGCACCCTTTCACGTGTTTTACCATCAAAGGGATATTACCTAATTTCTTTTTCCTTAACTACCCAAAATAGTTATCTGCCATCGATTGTACCACCACTTTCTACTCCCCCTCCCCCATGGCATATGGGGGCATGAAAGGTAATTAGATTTTCTTTTGCACACTTAAATGGTTATTTTTGAATTCGACAAGGACAGTTTTCTACCCAAATCTTCCATGAACTCATACTAGCAATTACAGTGGTCCTTCCTTTATACTTTGACATAATAATATTTTGTATTGTACTAAATCAAAGAGAATCACAAGTATATGGATGGATTTTGTCCTATCTCTCTCTTTGATATTCATATCTGAAGGTAGTTAACCAAGGCATTTAAACACAAACTGATGAGTCCAGGTCACGAAAAGAAGGACCAGAATCATATGCTCTTAGGTTTTGTAGATCAAACTCTATTGTGGGTTTTATATTTGAACACCATGACCTATGTAGAATGGAGTTTCAAGCAGTCAATACCTGCGACAGACATGGTTTTCTTTTTGTAACTATTGGTTGCTTTTCTGAGTAATCTCTAAATCCCACTTTGCAGTCATTCAGTTAGGAGTTCAAAAAGACATCAAGACTTTGAGATATCAGAAAAACCAAAAGTATCTAAGATGATTAAGAAATTTGCCAAGGGTATTTGGAAGAAGTTTTTGGCTTTCCTCCAAAACTCTTTTACCTTAAAACCAAGGTTTAATATTTTATGACAAGAGCCCTCCCCTTTAGACAAAAGGGGCATTTCAGCTTTTAATACAGCCCACAATTTTATAATAAAGTTTGAAACTAAAAGATTCAGGTGACTCTAGTTTTCATTAACTGTTATAAATTCACTTAATTTTTAAGTTAAGTTTTCATTGCCTCTTATCTACAATGCATGGAACTTGTTCTTTATTACTCCTAGTTTGTGGTTTTATACGCTTCTAACTAATCATTGTTCATTATACCAAAAGAATCAGATTTCCAACTATGGTTTGATGTCATTGTGTATGTGCAGGACGTCCACAGGTGCCTGGAAGGCCAAAAAGGAAAAAAAAAAAAGGAAAGAAGGAAACCAGCCAAGATTAAAGTTGCATAGATCCAGATGTTACTGCTGCTGCTGTTTGGGAAAACACACACACACACACACACACACACACACACACACACACACACACACATTTTAGAGCTTGGCATTTTAGCCTTACAGCTGGCAAGTAATAAGAGAGAATGAAGTCTGTGTGCGTGCATGCATGCTCCTTAGTGGCAGAAAAAGGAGAATGGAAGGAAGGGAAGTTCAATCTGCTGAAATAAAATAGGAATGTGGATGAGAGCCTGTTCAACCCCACTGGCAATGAGGTATTTCCTTGTTATTAATGAAACATTCTGGCATACTGGGAACATTATAATTTGCATGAATGAACATATAGAAACCCCCAAAAAGTAAATAAATTAAAACTCTGACTTCTAGTATTATCTTTTAGTTTATTCACAAAATTATCACAAGCAGGATTTTGTTGTGTTCCCTTTTCATTGAGCAGCTTGTTTCTACCATTACTCATTACTCCTTTCCCAGTACTCCATCAGAATTCCGGCAAAGGATTCAAACACTCCATAGGTCAGTGAGTTGTGCAATTTGCTAATATGAGGATTGGTGTGGCCTTATGAGTTTTACTAGTGGCTCACAGCAGATGTTTTATCAGGATATTACAAATAAGCTCCAAATTCTAAGACCTCATGACTCATTTCCAGAAAAAAAAAAAATGACACTGTCGCTGCACGTTAAAATGTAATCAATATGAGTGTAAAAAATGATGAATACTTATTCAGGGCAATGTAATCTACATCTTTTTTTTCATAAAACCTGTATTAGATGCATTTCCAATGACAAGACATGTTCTTAATTCTAGCCCAGGTTGTCCTAGACAGTCTTTAGATATGTAAATGTCTAGATAAGTTAAAGTCTTACTGACTCCTAAATTAGGCATATTAGATCCTAGGCGAAACTGGAACCCAACATGAAACTAAAGGCTAAAATTAAAAAGAGATCAAGTAAAATTGTCAACATGAAGAAATTAATCTTTTGTGCCTGGGTGGCTCAGTCCGTTGAGTCTCAGACTTTTGATTTCTGCTTAGGTCATGATCCCAGGGTTGTAGGATCAAGCCCCACATCAGGCTCCCCACTGATCTTGGAGCCAGCTTAAGATTCTCTTTCCCTCTCCTCTCTTCCCTGCTTGTTCTTTCTCTCTTGTTCATTATCTCTCTAAAATTAAAAATGAAGAAAAATAAACTAATCTTCATTTGGTTTTCAGCAGAAATTCAGGATAGTTAAAAGAACATAACATGAACACCTGGCTGTGACAATCAAAGGCACTGATAAGTTGAAATATATGTCTATTTTCATACATCTAATGAAATAGGTGTCAGTATGCCTTGAGATATAGAGATAGATAGATCCATGTTTCACAGAAAGTAATTACAGAAGAAAAAATACATAAAATGATCACTGCATATTAGCTCTTAATCCAGAATAAACATTTATAGTTCTTTAGTATACTTAAAGATCGAGTAAAATTATTACGTTTGATACACCCAAATAGGTTACATTTAAATGTATTTACTCACTGCAGGCATGTTATCAATGCAATGACTTAACATAATAGGATTATGAATCATTGTATCATTTCAGATAAGAAAGAAATAATACAATCTCACTTTTTAAAAAAGTCATGATTCAATCTAAGACTGCTTCTTTGAATACTGTTTGGGGCCTTGATTTAGAGAGTTAGTTCATTAGTCCTTTAGTTACCTTCATTAATGCTGTTTCTGAGACAAAAATATAGCTTTGATGGAGCGTTTCTTATATGAAATTAGAAAAACAACAAGCGTTCCATCTTACTGCACATGTCAATTTGAGAAATATGTCACAAAATTAAAATCCTCCAAAATTTTCCTTTGAAGCTACAGTTAAGGTCTTCATCATAAACATGTTTATAACCTTCCTTGATTACCACTAATTTGGTGTTCACACTTGCATCAGATTGTAAAAATGCAACATAAGGACACAACTCTCTATTGGCCAATATTCAACTCCAGTAACACTCCTACTTTACAATGATGCTGTTCAACATTTTCCACAACACTGACTCTATACACCCTATACTCCTCATTTGCCTCTATAAAAATCCTCAGCACTCACAGAAGAAATTAAAAAAACAAAACAAAACAAATAAAATAATGAAGATAGTTGCCTGTAATGAATAGAAAGTTACAAAAGAATGTTCATTACTATTTCAAAATTTCAAACTCTTCCTGCCTGCCATGATATATATTTTTCTGAAGAAAAATCCAGATGAAGAAAGCATAGCTCCAAGGCCAGAGAGTCAGAGGAAAGTTTGGTAAGTGTGCTTATTTGAAATGTTTTAGACAGAGGAAATTTTCAAAGTCATAATGCCTGTGAGCAGTGACGCTTTTCTCTTTTGTTTTCAGTTTGCAACTTTTATCCAAAACATATGCTTATATACACAGAGACTAAGTATCTGTTATAATTTAAATGAACTCTAAGCCTTGGGGCATCAAGGAAGTTATTTTTAAACCTTAAAGTGAAATAACTTTCAAATTTCCCACATTACACTAGGTCCCATGTCCAGAAATTTAAACTTAATATACTGAAAAGATGTAATTTTTAGGTTCTGGACTGTGTTATCTCCTCTATTTAACAGATTGAGTATATACCTAAAGTCTACCAAGTGTACTTTAAAAAAAAAAGCAACTACCCATGACTATCTTTTCTTAAATTTCACTAAATGCCAAAAGCAACAGTTTCCTCTTAAAAGTTAATTAACTACAAGGCAGCAATCAAAAACTAAACTTAAATCACTGCTACTTTAATTCCTCTCTACATGATTCCAAATGTCTGGATCAATTTTTCCTGAAGAGTGAATATTTTGAAACTGCAAATTTGTTTGCTATTTATACGTATATTTACTATTCTATAAGTTTTATTTTATAAATGGTGTAATATATTTTATGTGATATAAATTTCAGGGTAATATTGGAAATACTTGATTTTATTTTTTGAAATCATTCCTTTTATTTCTTTTCTCTTTTCTCTTCATAATGAGTGTACTCTTTAATCCCCACCCTGTATTCCCCAACCCTCCACCCAGCTCCCCTCCTGTAACTGTCAGTTTGTTCTCTATACTTAAGAACCTGTTTCTTGTTGTTTCTCTCTCTTTTTCCTTGGCTTGTTTCTTAAATTCCACATATGAATAAAATCATATGGTATTTTTCTGTCTCTAACTGACTTCTTTTGCTCAGAATTATACTCTTTAGCTCCAACCATGTAGTTGCAAATGGCAAGATTTCATTCTTTTTTGTGGTTGAATAATATTCCATTATCTATATCTAGCCATCATCTATCTATGCAATATATATATACATATATATATATATGTAGTATATGTGTGTGTGTGTGTATCACACCTCCTGTAACCACTCAACTATCAATGGACACTGGGGCTATTTTAGTTTGGCTATTGTAAATAATGCTGCAATAAATGTAGGGGTGTGTATATCCCTTTGAATTAGTATTTTTGCATTCTTTGTGTAAATACCCAGTAGTATGATTCCTGGATCATAGGGTAGTTCTATTTTTGACTTTTGAGGAAACTTCATACTATTTTCCACAATGGCTGCACCAATTTGCATTCCCACCAATGGTGCAAGAGAGTTCCTTTTTCTCCACATCCTCACCAGCATTTGTTGTCTCTTGTGTTTTTGACTTTAGCCATTCTGACAGGTAGGAGGTGATATCGCATTATAGTTTTGATTTGCATTTTCCTGGTGATGAGTGATGTTGAGCATGTTTTCATGTATGTGTTCGTCATCTGTAGGTTTTCTTTGGAGAAATGTCTGTTCATGTCTTCTGCCCATTTTTAATTGGATTTTTAATTTGCTTTTTGGGTGGTGAGTTGTATCAGTTCTTTATATATTCTGGATACTAATCTTTTCTCAGATATGTCATTTGCAAATATCTTTTCCTGTTCAAGTAGGAACAGTAGGTTGCCTTTTAGTTTTGCTGACTGTTTCCTTTACTGAACAGAATTTTTTTTTTATTTTAATGTAGTCCCAATAGTTTATTTTTGCTTTAATTTCCCTTGCCTCAGGAGACACATCTAGAAAAAAAAATGTTGCTACAGCTGATGTCAGAGAGATTACTGCCTGTGCCTTCTTCAAGGATTTACATGGTTTCAGGTCTCATATTTAGGTCTGTTGTTAATTTTGAGTTTACTCTTGTGTATGGTGAAACAAAGTGGTCCAGTTTTATTCTTTTGTACATGGCTCTCCAGTCTTGCCAACACCATTTGTTGGAGAGACTGTCTTTTTCTCATTGTATATCCACTCGTCCTTTGTCAAAGATTAATTGACAATAAAATTGTTGGTTTATTTCTGGGTTTTCTGTTCTATTCTATTGATATATGTGTCTATTTTAAAGCTAATACCAGGCTGTTTTAATTACAGCTTTGTAATATAACTTGAAATCTGAAATTGTGAAACCTCCAGTTTTCTTTTTTTTCTTTTTTTCTTTTTCAAGGTTGCTTTGGCTTTTTGAGGTCTTTTGTTGTTCCATACAAATTTTAGGATTGTTCTAGTCCTGGAAATATTTTATTGTAGAGGAAATGCAATATATTTTTCATCTGAAATGATGTTTTGTGGGTAAGAAAAATTTCGAGAAAACTAATGTTTATTTATAACTATAACTTATAATAATACAATTAAAATTAAATAAGATAAAAATTAAAATAAATGGTTTGTAATCAAGATGATACTTTGAATATTTTTGATGAAAATTTTTCTAAAATGTGTTACCAATTTCTGATATTGGGTATATAATTTCTGATATAAATACTTTGTAATGTGCTCACTCATTCAAACATACCCTTAGAAACTTCAATTATCTGGAATGTTTTGGGTCTGTTCCACAGATATATAATTAATATGTGGAGAAGAAATTCCCTAAAGTCTTAGGATTCCTAGTAATATTTTCTTCTCCCAGTGTAAACTTGTTATTAATATTGAGTGCATGTAGAATCTAGGGTAACAGGCTTATAAAATAGATACACTTACATTTGAATATAATTGTTTTCATATGATGATGACCCACTAACCTTTCATAAAAAAACACATGAGCTTTATGTCTTTATTTGTCAGATCTTTTGCATGTATATTTTGACAGTGAAGGTTGATGTCCTGCTAAAAACAAAGTTTTTACATTAGCAAATATGGGTTACAGTTGAGAAGGATAATAATTTATTAGCTCAACCAAAAAACTACATGAATATATAATTCTACCAGATTATTTATATAGTATATATAATGTATCTATATTAAATGTAACTTAGCACACACACACTGTTTAGTCTTTGCTGGAAGGTGAAGATTATGTGATTTACATTTCTTAGGTAATTCAAACATATTAACTTTAAATGACAGGCATTTATGGACTATGGAGACATGCATTTAAACAAAGAAATTATTATGGCTGACAATAAGAATACAAATATGACCCAAATAGTGAATATACTAATTACTATTTTTTGTTTATTGATATTATCTCAACTTTCATAAATGGCCTAAGCAGAAAAATCTAATTAAAATACAATGTAAGCCACATATTTTATTTAAATTTCCTAGCAGTCACACTTTAAAAAGTTATAAAAAAGTAGATTATTTTAATAATATATGTCATTTTACTTACAACAAAATATTACATGTAATCAATAAAAGTTGTTAAGATATTTTAGATTCCCTTTTTTTTTTTTTTACTATATCTTCAAAATCTGCAAAATTCAACTCAGAGTAGCGCAGTTCAGTAACTCAATTGCCACATAAGGCTATTGGCTATCTATCCTGTTGGACAGCATGGGTCTACAGTGTGGTTAAAATCTACTAACAGCATGATCTTCCTCAAGAAATATCAGATCTTTTACTTCTTAGATACCATATTTAGAAGAATATAAGCAAGCAACTGTCACAGTTAAATATCACAATAACTATAGAAACAAACCCTATATGAGTGCAATTAAGGGGAAACTTTTCAAAACAGAGGGAGTAATTAAGTAGAAAATGTGTAGTTAAATCCACACAAAAAAGTTGGATGGAAAGATCCTTGCCAAACAGAAGAACACCAAACATAAAAGGAAAGGGGAGGGAAGGAAACTTAGCATAGGCAGAAATTACCATATTTACTGAATAGAAGGCCAGTTTGGCTCTGGAAAACTTTTTCTTTTCTCTTCCCAAAGAGAATGGCCACACGCCAATAGATACAGGCCTAAAATAGAGTATATACCATGGTAACCATAGTAATGAGTAGATGGAACTAAAAAAAGCTGGTCTTGGGTGAGCAGATGTTCAGTCAAAGCAAGAATGAAAACATGAACTGCATTTCACAACCTCCATTTTATCTACATACAGTAGGACAGTGTTCTATGAGTCTGTGGGAGAAATGTGCCTGAGGAGGAACCAGAATGCCAAGGAGGCCTTGTCATCTATACAGGCACACAAACCAGGGGTCCACTAGGCGAATGCATTAGACAGAAACATCCCCAAGTAGGCCTATGCAAGGATGATAAATGTTACCATTATATATGTACACATACACACACACACACACACACACACATACACACACAAATTTACTAAGTAGTGTGTCTTACAGCCTTGTAAAATAGTCTGCCCACATTAAAATATGAAAAAAATTATATAGCATCGCAGTTTCCTTCTTTACCTTCTAAATCTAACTTAGGTCAGGAAAGCCTAACCTAAATACAACAGCACATTCTACAAATAACACATTTGTTACCTATATCATGCTAACACTTTCTCTAGGCATAAAGTTATCTTTGTTATAGAGGTGGCTCAGTTCTGTGATTAGAAACAAGGAAGGTGATGCAGATTTTCTGAGTTTTAATTCTGCTCACTAGGTAACTTAGAACAAGTAACTTAATAACTTCTGAAGTCAGTTAACCCATCTGCAAAACCATGCCACGTCCAAGCAATGATTTGCAGGTTAACCTAAAGGAAGTGAAGGTGACTAGTACATAGTTAGCATTAAAAAAATTTAGTTATTTTTATTGGTATCCAATTCAATGCCTTATTTTTATGCCATATGTAATTAAATTCCAAAATGGCTGTTGAGAAAAATACTGAAATTTTTATTGTACACAGCACATTTTTACTAATACATGTGTGCACAAACACACAAAAAATGCACAGACCCATGCCCACATCTTTATTTTCCCTTAAAACACGCATTTTAAGAGAAAACAAAGAGGTCATACTCAAAGAACACAGGTAGCTTTCATCTTCTCTCCCATAATACTATTTGGGCAATGCTGCATTGTGTACCATAATGTGCTGCACTCAGCTGGCATTGTTTCAAAACCATATCCTAAGCCACAGAAGACTAGTGAGGCTGAGGAACACTGAGTCATAATTAACTCAAGATGAAAGTTCACTGAGGAATGGATTCAAATTCAATTTAATATAAAAAGGCTTTGGAGGGAGGGATCATTGTGTTGAGATCTGAATGAAGAGAACTTACAATCTCCATCACTGGAAACTCCTTGATAAACAATCTCCCTAGATCTTTAAATGCCTTGTGCAGCTGGGGGTTGAGGTCATACTTCTCACTACATTTAGTGCGGGAAAGGAGCACTGGCACACGTTCATCCTGATCTACATGTAGCACCCAAAGCACTTTCAAAGGAAAAACAAAAAGAAAAGCATACAAAACTGCCAAGCAATTGATGTTCCCCATCAAAGAATTTCAGGAAGCAGTGACACCTCTGGAGAATGTTGGATGATGAGCCCCACTCTTCAGGGATACGGAATCTTACCCGAGGTCTAACAAAAGCTTTATTTACAAAGATGTTCATTACAAGGATATATATATATATATATATATACGCACACACACACACATATATATACATATATATGTGTATATATATATATATATATATATATATATATACATACAGTGGAAAATATTCTACATATCTCAATGTTGGGTAAGTGATAAAGTAAAGATGATATAAATGAAAATTAAGTGTTGCATAGAGTAGGACAGAGTAAAAGACATCCATAAAGAAAGCTACAGTGACACAATTCTGCTCATTTTAATTATAAGTAAAGATTAGTTGGATGAGGAAGTTAAACCATAAATTAAATAATTATTTAGAATTATGTTGCCCTCCAAAATTTAACATTGTGCCTCTTTTGTACTAGAACAGGTAGTAAGAGCTGATCGTTAAAATGCTAATTCTCTTTATATTTTATACACTGACACTTATGATGCCCAAGAGTTTAAATACAATATAACCTCACCTCACATTCAAGTTACTCTTAGGCTTCACTTATTTCTAACTCCAGGATTATTCCTTTCCTTCTAATGATGGATGTTTGAAGAAGGAGGAAGTTTCAGCACAGATTGGGCATAAATGAATAGAATGGCACTAAAATGGCAGAGATGGGAATTCACTTGCCCACATCCACACTAAAAGATCTTCAAATGCCAGTTTCTGTCTTCACATGGTCCTTCTTGATAGTGTTCATACAACTAAAAAAATTAGTTAGAAGCTAAAAGCTTGTGAGAGCAATCCAAAAATGTCCAATTTTCTAACAGTCTTAAAAAGAAAATGAAGAAAAAGATTAAAGTATTAAATGAACTTATTTTAATATTTAAGAATAAGAAAAAAGACTGCAGGGTAAATCTAGTTTTTAAAAATTGGGAGAAAATATGCTTTAAGTTATTTCTATCAGATGAATTCGCTCTTTGTTTTTTATACGGTATAGCTCAGATTTCTGTGGTAGGCTCCATTTTCCATGTTAGTATATATAGCACATATATTGGGTCTTTAGGAGTAATCTGGTGCCAGGGATTGCTTTAGACTTTTCAGGAATTATCTCTTCAAACGGCACTCCCTCGGAAAATTACAAATCAGAGGGCAGGCATGAACCGAACAAATGTCAATGCACTCTATTTGTGTGGGTTCGTGTGTTGAAAGAATACATAATCCTAACAAAAGTAGATGATTTGGCCACTGATGGAAGCACAATCAGGGAGATCAGACTCTCTCTGCAAGGTCAATTAGAGAGTGCTGGTGTAATTTCCCTCCTGTCTAATGTTCTTAATATAACCACATATTCTTACTATTGCTCTAAAGTTATTGAACATATGTAATCTGTGTATCTGCCTTTGTGGGTCCTTTCAATAGTTCTACTTAGGGCAGCTGCACTTGAAGCTTAAGGGTTTGCAGCTGTTAGAGGCTATATGAGGAACGTGAGGGTTTGGCACGCGTTTTCATAGTTCCTACTGTGTAGAATTTTGGCAAGAACTGTGGAAAGGGTATGGCGACTTAGAGAATGTTTGAAAAACTTTTCTCCATAGTTGTGGCTCTGAGCACATGAGGTATGGAGTTGAAGATTATTAGGGTGGTTATTTTGATTGGAGCATTTGGGTCCATTCATACAGCTAACATGGCTTAATATTCTGTGACTCTGCTTTAATTTTGGTCTTTCTTTGATAAGTACAACAAAGAGAAGAACGTTGTGAAGTAGGTCTGAAGAGTGTTTTGTTTTCTCAATTTAAACACCAGTTTTAAAATTTTAACATGACTATTTTCACTGACAGCATCTTTTAAGAGCCTATTAACATTAGTATTCCTGAACAGTTTCAATTTCCATAGAAGAACCCTTTTGCTCACATGCATTAAATTGAGGAAACAAGTAATTCTAATACTCAAATAATTACTTAGGATACTTAAATTATTTCTGAGGGGAAAAAATACCAGGGAGGATTAAAAAAAATCATTTCATCTTGGGGCACCTGAGTGGCTCAGTCGGTTAAGTGTCAGACTTTGGCTCAGGTCATGATCTCACAGTTTATGAATTTGAGTCTCACGTAGGGCTCGGTGCTGACAGCTCAGAGCCTGGAGCCTGCTTCAGATTCTGGGTCTCCCTCTCTCTCTGCCCCTGTCCTGCTCACGTTTTGTCTCTCTCTTTCTCAAAAATAAAGAAATATTAAAAAAATAAAAAAAATAATTTCATCTATCTATGTATCTACCTACCTATCTTAGATTTTATTTTTAAGTAACCTCTACACAGAATGTGGGGCTCGAACCCACAATCCCGAGATCAAGAGTTGCATGCTCCACCAACTGAGCCAGTCAGGTGCCCGCCACCAAATCATGTTAGAAAGACAATTCAACAGCTATGAATTCACAGTTCACTTAAGAGAAAATTTGAGAAAGTGACATTTTCCTTGGTAAAGTCCTAAAAGAAAAAAAAGATGTTAAAATATATTAACAATCCAGTGAGATCTCTATTCCTTGACTGAGAATAACATTTGTCATTGAAGATTTTTTTTTTAACTTTAGAAGGGACATTTCACTCTAGCAAGGATTTTTGCTAGACATTCCATTTGTAAACCATAAAATTATATTAAATTCAATATGGACTTATCTAGATGGATTTAGAAGGACACACATAACATATATTAGGAATATTTGCATCAAGTCAACCAGATATCAATAAATTTATACTTGTCTCAGTATTTCTGATGAAAATGTATCAGAATCATTAATATATATTGATTATATATATATACATATATAGTAAAGATTTCAATCTTGTATCAGAATCATTAGTGTATACTGATTATATATATACATATATAGTAAAGATTTCAATCTTGTATCAGAATCATTAATATATATTGATTATATATATATACATATATAGTAAAGATTTCAATCTTTTACATACAGCTGAATGATGTATAAAAGCTAGTCAAATTTGTTTTCAAAATATCTTCTATAAAATATTTTGTAATACAAGAGGGAAATTAGAACACTTGTGAGAGTGTAAATTTCTCCACTTAACCTTTGTGATGGTTATAGCTCCACGTACAAAGGAAAACAGAGGAGTGAAGCAATTTCAAAAGAATAAAAGGATACTGAACAAACAGGCCTTTGCACCTAATTTTGGATAATCTGATAGGGAGAGCCTCCATTTCACTCCATGCAGACATGAACTACCACAATATCAACCATGTGATAAGCACATACATTCCATGCTCCCTGCCATTAATATGATCTTGTGTCTAACTAATATATTCTTCTAGCACCCATTTATCAAGCAATTCCAAAGTATGCAATATTAGAGATTTAAATATTGCTTTCAAATATGTTTGTTTTATCAATTTCATAAACTACTTCAAGGCAAAATTAGGTATTTTGCTTTCTTCTGAATCAAAAAGTATAAATCATGAGCAAGTTGCCAACATTATGGTCATTCTTAGACCATTTCTTGAATCTAAGTGTCTTAAAACCTGGGAGTCATTATTTCTGCTTCCTCATCCCACATTTATTACATTAGCAGGTCCTGCAAATTACACTTTGTGATTCGTTTCTAATTGTATCTCCTTCTCTCCCTCTCTACTGACAACATCCATCCACATGCCTAACATCTCAAACTTGGATGACTGGAATAGCTTCCTTATTCTCCCATTAGCTCTAGCTCCCCTTTATTGTGGTCTCCATAAGGCTTGCCACTGAAGTGATGTTTAAAATTACAATTCTGATCATGTTACCTGCACACTTCAGCTTACCTATCCCTTTAAGTATTTTAATATATAAATATAACTACAGAATTTTATGACCCTCACACCTTAGGATCTTTGGTAATGCATTTCCTGCCTTCCCATTCCCAAGAAAATTATTTTCTGCTCTTCTTCTCGTGTCATCTTATGATTCACCACCTCAAGGGAGCCTTTCCCAAACTCTCAAAGCAGAGTCATTTAATCTTTGCTACTACAGTAACTTTTTTTTCTTTCTTTTGGAATACATAACTTATTTAAAATCTACACTGTGAATGCCTTGAGCATAAGGACCTTGTCTGTTTGAACAAGTTAAATGGAATTAAGAAAATTTTTATAAAATAAGAAAAGATACAAGCCTTCAAATTCTATTTTTCAACTAGATAAACATTTCAGGGAAAATAAGATACATTCAAATACTATATATCTATATCTATATCTATATCTATATCTATATCTATATCTATATCTATATCTATCTTTACTTATATATATATATCCAAGAGACTATATATATATATATATATATATATATATATATATATACAAGCCAAGAGACTATATATATATATATATATAGTCCAAGAGACTTTTGGACACCTATATGTATATATCATGTGTGTGTGTATACACACACAATTTAATATATCCCAATAGACTTATCTCAAGTGTAAATTTTCCACATCTCTTAAATGAACACACAATCTAGTAGATTGGTAAATATGGTAATAAATAATGAGTTTCTAACAAAATTCTTACAGTAGAGGAATGAGCACTCTGTTATGAGGATGCAAAGGAAGACAAAAATAATTCTACTTGTCAAAAGCGAGCACGAAATTATAGAGGTTATGATTTGAATCAGGCCTTGAATGATGCCAAGAATTTTAGCAGAAACACGAGTAACACCAACACCAACAAAACTCTATACGCTGTGGGAACTACAAGCAAAATTATGGCCTCCTGATTATACTTAGTACATTTTTGAAAACTAAGGAGCTAATTATCAATAGATAAGAAAAATAACCAGTATTTAATGAGCACTTACCAAGTGCCAGACATCATGTCTTATGTGCCTTGAGATGTATGTTCTCATTCAGTCACAATCTCAATCACAAGCCTGTGATGTTACTACCTAAATTCATTTATCTAAGTATACAAACTCAGGATTGGAGTATTTCAGTATGTTTTACATGAAGGTATAGCTAAAAAAATTAAGACATATGAACTCTCAAGCCCATAACCTTAACCACCAGAATATACTACTCTTGAAGAATAAAAGTAGAGAGAGATGAACTGGAATTATAAACTTTAGCTGTATCATGAACCATGTCAGATACCATGTGTAAGACTTTCAGTTTCCTCCAGACAATGAGAAACACTGGAAAGTCTGAAGGCAGGGGGATTACATGATCCACTATAATTTTTTAGGAAGACTTCTATGGCAGACAATATGGAAAATTAACAAAGTTAGATTGATTAAATTGCCTATGATGCATAAAATTGCCTATAAATGAGCTAGGCCACTAGGATACTTAAAAGTAATTTAATTCAGCCTTATTCAAACTAAATACTCTAGAGTGATTATTGAACACTACCTCATCCTCTGCCAAATACTGATTCTCTAAGGAAACACTTGTCTGGTAAGGATAATCTGGCATTGAGAGGTAGCTGATGTGCTTATGAGAGCAGCCAAGTGGAGACGTCAGTAAAAAATAACAATATGAATCATGAGAGGAGGAGTCACTTGAGATATAAATAGAAAATTTAGGATCTTCACACTGAAATTATTTATAGAAGGAAGCAATCTATAAATTCATTAATAGCAAAGGATTCCTTAGAATATATTAGAATATGGATATTCTTGACATTACATTTTCTTAAATGGAAATATTTGTCAATCCACTCGATATGGATTTTTTTAAACAATGTTTCCAATATTATGTAAGATAAAGATCAATGTTTTTGGCTAATGTGGAGTAACAGGGAATAGATTTACTCTTCTGCCTTAAACAATTAGAATACACACACACACACACACACACACAAATACATAGAATACTGATTTGAAGGAACTGAACAACAGACAGTATAGGACTGTGGTCCCTCAGAGAAAGGAAATTATCAAGGTAAGCCCTGCATTTACATCAACTTATTGCTTAGCAGTATATGGACTCTAGTGTGGAGACAGGGAAAAGACCCATGCACAGAACTAGATTCTTACTGATTTGAAACAGAGAGCCAAATTCTGAAATGCCAAGGCAGTTACAGTTTGCTGGCCAGAGTCCTGAAGAGGAGAGATCTATAGAAAGAAAGAGACCTAGGTATATCTGCAGAGGACTCTCCAAGCCTTTGGCTGACTACTGACCTACTCATGTATGAGAGTAGACTACCCCAGGAAAGGGAAAGAACCACTTTAAAAAGTGATAGGAAGACAAATATCTGGAGCTAAAAGATCATAGTTCATGCTTCCATCACACAGAGTGGAAAGCCCTACTAGGACATGAAGCATCAAGTAGAGTCATTAGACTGATTCAAAATTAAAAACTTCTGCTATTTGAAAGATACTATTAAGAAAACTAAAAGGCAAAGATTACAAGAGAGAAAATATTTTCAAAATATTTATCTCAAAAAGAACTTGTAACCAGAATACATAAAGAACTGCAAGTTAATAAGACAAACAACTCTAAGTAACATGGGCAATATGTGCATATAGATTTTACCAAAGAATAAATACCAATGGTAAATAAGCACAAGAAAAGAAACTCGGTGTCATAAGTCATTAAGGAAAAGCATCACAAGCGCGCGCGCGCACACACACACACACACACACACACACACACACACTCATCTCAATACAATGAGCTACCAGTACATACTCTACTTATTGGCTACCATTAAAAAGACTGATAACATCAACTGTAAATGAGGATGCAGAATTCACATAAGTCATTTGTAAGAACGCAGAATTGTATGGCTACTTCAGAAAATATGTTGGTAGTTTCTCATAAAGCTAAACATCACTTACCAGACAACCTAGCAGTCTAAGTGCTAGGTATTTGCCCCAAAGAAACTGACAACACACAATTACCCAAAGCTGTGCATTCGATGCTGATAGTAGACTTATTCTTTTTTTTTTCAATGTTTTTTATTTATTTTTGGGACAGAGAGAGAGCATGAACGGGGAAGGGGCAGAGAGAGAGGGAGACACAGAATCGGAAACAGGGTCCAGGCTCCGAGCCATCAGCCCAGAGCCTGACGCGGAGCTCGAACTCATGGACCGTGAGATCGTGACCTGGCTGAAGTCGGACGTTTAACCGACTGCGCCACCCAGGCGCCCCTAGACTTATTCTTAATAGGAAAAAAACAAAACAAAACAAAACAAACAAATGTCCATCTCCTGGTGATTAGACAAATAAATTTTAGTACATCCATGCAAAGGAAAACTACTTAGCAATAGAAAGAAACACCAAGAATGACCCTTAAAAGAATTTTCTAATTAAAATAAGCCAGCCACTGGGGTGCATGGGTGGTTCAGTCGGTTGAGTGTCTGGTTCATGGTTTCAGCTCAGATCATGATCTCACAGCGCCTGGGTTTGAGCCACATGTCCTGCTCCGCAATTTCAGTGCTTGGAATTCTCTCTCTCTCTCCCTCACTCTCTGACCCTCCTCTATATGCATGGGTTCACACTCTCTCTCCCTCTCTCAAAATAAATAAACTTTTTTTTTAAGCCAGCCACTATAGAATATATTCTTCACGGTATTATTCCTATGGAATCCTAGAAAATGCAAAGCTTTAGATTCATAAAGAAGATAAAGGGTTGCCAGTGGCCAAAGTGATATGAAGAAATTGACTGGCCGGGGCATAAGGATGATAGAAATGTTCCATAGCATGATTGTGGTGGTAGGAAGATGATAGTATATGCCTATGTCTATGTCTGTCGAAACATCAAATTTAGGAGTACCCAGCGGGCTTAGTTGGTAGATCCTGTGACTCTTGATCTTTGGGTTTTGAGTTTGAGCTTCACATTGGGCTTAGAGTTTACTTTAAAAAAATAATCAAATTTACACTTATTCTTACATTATACTTCAATAATACCAACTGAAAAAAATGAATGTGGATGCTGACAGTAGGGGAGACTGAATGTGTGTAAGGCAGGACAAATATGGGGACTCTGCCCTTCCCACTCAATTTTTCTGTGAACCTAAGATGGCTTTAAAAAATAAAATCTATGTTTTTAAAAAGTCAATAAACATATTGCTCAAAGTTAAATTTCACCACAAATAAACATTAACATGGCTTTGCTAAAGTCTGAGCACTTTAGTGTTAGGAAAGAAGTAAATAAAATGTGCAGAATTTTTAAATAAGAGGATTAGTTTCATGGGACTATTATACACGAGAGAAAACAGTATTTGTCAACATGTATTCAAAGTTAAGATTAGTTTTTCCACATAGATTACAAAAGGTATAATCACTCAACAACAGCTGGGATTTCTGTTTTCCTCTTTGGCTAAAAAGGCATTTCTGATGTTATATTTTGATTATTTTCTTCATAAAATAAATAATTATCAAAACATCAAAGCACAGTCATAATGCTGAGTAAAAGCCAGACTCCAAAAATACATATTGTATATTTCCATTTTCAAGACAAGGGGAAAAATTGTCTCTAGTGATAAAAAAAAAATAGTGGTTTTCCCTGGTAGATCATTGTCTGGAAACTGGTATGAAGGAACCCTATATATTTATCTTAGTGGTGGTTCTGTGTGTGTGTGTATGTTTGTGTGCGTGTGTATCACATTGTAGATATAATTCATCAAGTTATATAGTTAAGAGTTGTTCATTTAGTCCATGTGTTTTGAACTTAAATTTTGAGGCAATTTTTTCCATTTCAGATTTATATACTTCATATTTTTCTGGAAGCCTATTCATTCCCCCTGGGTTCTTCATTTATTCCCCTATCACTTCCACGCTTCCTTTTTTCCTTTCCCTACCACTTTCATCTTTCCTTCATCTTTCCCCTCTTTTTCCCAACAAATATGCTAGGTACTGTGGATCCAAATGAACTGCAAAAATATGCATGGTCCTACTTTCAAGAAGATTAAATTTGAAGAAAGGCAACCAATATTAGTTTAAAAAAAACCACTCAAATAAATTGAAGAATGATAAATACCTCTACATGCATACGATGCGGAGATCTTAAACATGCAGTAAGGTCAGAAAGGTTTTCCTGAAGAAGTGAACAGAGGAGATGAAAAGGGAGGAAGACATGGCTGCAGAGTGTACTTCATCTGGACAGACATTGTGGCTAGAGGGAAATTGTTTCTCTGTCCCTCTTCTGGATCCACCAGAGCAATAGCTTCTATGTGTGCCCATAGTTCCTCTATTAACAATCCCAATAATGTATTTCCATAACTTACCTTACCTGGTTTCATAACAGCATTAGGCTTCATTCATTTTTTTCCCCTAGAATTTGTCCCAGGTCCTTTTTTTTTCACTGTAATCTCTAGGCATTCTCAGATGTATCTATGACTTGAATGAATAACTGTTCAAAGATTTCTTAACCATGCTAACTCCAGTCCAGATTGTTCCTCTGAGCTCCAGACGTATATCTCTGTCTGCCTTCTTGACATCTCCAGGGTGTATCAATATATCCTAATTGGAAATAACACTCTTGTTGCCCGGAGTCTTCCCAAATTGACCTAACTCTTAACGTTCCCTATTTCAGGGTTACATCTGTTCTGTCACACAAGCCAGAAATTTAGAAGTTAACCTTGACATCTTTTTATTCTTTATCTTCCACATCAGTTTAATCCCATGACCTTTCAGTGAATCTATCTCAATCTCTACTGCATTGACCACTAAACTGTTCCTCATATCAATCCCTATTTTCCCTTTTCATCCACATGGTCCTTGTTCATGACACATCATCTCCCTCACTATGCCCAATAGTACTTGCAATACCCTCTTATAGTACCTGATATATAATAGGGTCCAATCAAGAACTTTGCAGGGAGTAGGGAATGAGGTAGTATTTTCCTTTTGAAAATTCATAGGGCAGTAAATTTCCACTGAAAGCCATCAATACACTTATAATATACTTTTAATCCAACAAAAGTTTTATGTGTTTGGTAACTTCATTTTTTTGAAACTGGGAAAAATATGCTATTTGTGATTGGACACGCACACTGTGAAAATCATAAACTAATGACCCCAATACACTTGCCCAGCCCCAGTTACTGGGGTCTTTGCATTCTGTATTTCCCCCATATTAAAGATGTAACTATGGATATATTCACCTGTATTTTTCATTTATCTTGTTTTAAAATACAGGGTCTGCTATATCATATTAAAGTCTAAATTTAGAGTTCTTAGAAAGCATCAATAATAACGCTGCTTGGTAACCAAAGAGGGATTCAGAGCACAACTGTGCCATCAAGCACCTAAATCCATAATTACCATGGTTATGTTATTTTTATAACTTGAATTTTCCAGTTGTCTTTATCTCTCATTTATTGTTTCCAAATACACTCCAGTAACTTGAAATTTAGTCAACTTCATCTGTCATGACACTTGGTGTCCTTGAAGAATTGTTAGTGATTGAAAAGAGACTGAAGATAAGGTGGGTTGTGTGTGTGTTGTGATCCTCCTTGGAAGACAGATTATTTTCAAGAGAGAAGATTAGTCGTATAAAGGCAAAGTTATATAAACTTAGGAAAGCGTGTATGCAATCATATGTGTACACACAAACTCTCTGTCACACACATGTACCTTAAAGAAACACATTAGAAAGTATTTTTTTTAGATAGCCAGGATTAGAAGCATGTATAAGGCGAGCATTTATTCACAGCACTTGTATAAAGACCAGTCAACATTTCTAATATTTAGATGGCCTTCAAAACTCTTTCCTATCCTTCCCACAGATAATGCTTATTTCTCCATTCACACAGGGACCACCTGTTTGGCTTCCTGTGGTAATACCGCATCTTGGATAGGCCTCTAAAAATAGCTCTCCAAATTCTCAATTGATTTGCTCAAATACTACATTAGAAATTGAGAGTTTTCTGATCTTTAATATAATATACCTTTGCCTCCCATTCCAGAAGTTATAAATAGAACTTCAAAAATTCAACTACATTCTTAAAGTAAACCCCTTTCTATAATAAGGCAAGAAGCTGCTTGCTCATGCTGACAGCATTCTAAGAGCCAAGACTAAACAAATGTGGATATCTCAAGGACACGGTTATGTAATACGACTATAGTTTCAGGGCAGGGGAGGATGATACATTTCTGTAACAGTATGCTGTTGCATACCGAAAAACATCTGAGACTACCAGAAAATAAACAGGTTAGGGTCAGACTGTGACATCATTCATTTATATTCATTATATCCACAAATATTCATTGAGATCAAATAAGCGAGACTGATGGGCCACTTACGAGAAGATAGTGGGTAAGAATATTTGGATTGGTAAGGACAAGTATCAAATTAATCTGTACCAAATACGTACTACACACACATACACACACACACACACACACACACACACACACACACACACACACACATCTTTCTTTCTCTTCTAACATAATAGATGTGTTGTAGAAGTTTGGTCATCAATTGTACCAGTTCTCAGAGTCTCCTGAAATAAAGTAGAGTGATCTAGAAACAACAACTTTTAACATAAGAAACTCTTCTCTATGAGATAAATTATTTCTTCATATACTTTCCAGATACCTAATATATTTCTGTGATCCTGCATAACATATATTATATAGTGGATATAAAGATTCAGATGGGTAAAACATAGTTCAACATAGATGAGTGAATTAATATAAAATATGGGGAGAAAGTGTTTCATTTTCTTTGTCCTATTAGAATAGAAACTGACATGATATGCTATTCATAGAATGGACATCAAATTCTGAAAGGTTGCTTTTTTTCCATAGCATACTTTTGGGAGAGAATAAGAAAGCTTCACTGATCACAACATTAAAATGTCATAAAACATGGAATCTAACCTAAGAAGTAGTTCTGTCTGTGAGCTTTCAGGTCCACATTGTTTATTGATTTTATCCTCTTCTCAAACCATATGTTAAGTTACAAATTCTGAAATTGCTTCATTAAATCACATTTTTCTTCTTTTATGTGTCAGTTACCTATTGAGAACATATGTTATCTCAACACACTAACACTTACTCGCAAGTCATATACTATAAGTTTAATGCTCTGAAAAAATAGAGAAATAAAAATGTCACCATGTTCTAGCTGAAAATAAAATTTCAACAAAATGATATTATAAATATTTAAAATTTAAAGCAAAACTTATAATAACGTAACAAATCCAGAGAGTTCTTGGATATAGAAGGTTATACAAAACTCACTGGCAACATATTTCCTTCTGTATGAAGTAATTGCTTACTCTCTATATGATCTACACAGCTAAGAAAAGTTAGGCCAGCGATTTGTATTCAACTCAATTAATGGTAGTTCCATTAGTGGTGAGACAGTTCTGAACTTATTCTTCTATTAAACAAACAATTCCTTATTTCTTCTTTTATATGAGAGATACAGCATTTTAAAATACATTTTACTATTAACTGTAAGAAGCCAAGTATTTGTACCATTATTCCACCCATTCATTTTTCACTTTCCTCCCCTTTCTATTCCTTTTCTTATATACTACCCAAATACCACCCCCCCGCCATTAAATTGCCAGAATTTTGAATAGAGTTTCTTTTAATAGATTTTTCCTATACAACAACAAAACGTATAGTGAAGAAACAGTGAATGATATGCACAATATGCATAAATCATATGCACAATAGGTTTTATCCTGCCAAACACTGATAGAGACAAAACAGGACTGCTGAAATTTTTCTGCCTTTGGGACAGAAAATAATTTGATGCTGGCCCTTTTAGATGTGATTTTTTACAAATGGCATATTTTCTGAGTCTCTATGTTATGTATGCACCACCATAAGAAACACATAGATGCATAGTTGATACTTGCTAAGGAAACAGAGGAGATAAAAATAACTTAGAATCACTAATAAATTCAGGTCATTCTTCTAAAAATGATATGAAAATTATTATTCTTTTTATCATAGCTAATTTTATCTTTTCATTCAAGTCATGAAATCAATTTATCTACCACTGCAACCTCATCAGAATAAAATACAGCATCTGCATACCAGACCTTCATGACTTGCTGAGGACAACACAGACCATTTCCAGTTAAGATTCTCAGGGAAATTAAGTATACAGAATGGAATTCCCTAAATTAGAATGTCTATAATGTGAGAGCAGAAACAACTGTTTTGACCAGAAAACAAGTCTCCAGTGTTTCACAACTCTGGAATAACAAAAAGAAAGCTTCTTTTGAAGTCTTGGACTCTGTTCAATTTCTCATCTATTTTGTAGGATGAAATGATTTCATTCACTCGATTAACTAGAAGTTTAACCTATATTCAGGTAGAGATACATACCATATTTATATAGGTTGATTTTATAATATTTAGATAAGCAGAAGCTACATAAATGTCTTCTAGAAAGCCTTAATTTACCAAGTCAATGACTAACTTTTAAATTATTCTCACCACAATTTCACAGGGTCATCAAGCTATCATATATGTATATACATATATATGTATATATTTTTTTAATTAAAAAAATCTGATCAAAGGCTCGTTATATGGTTTCCACTTGGAAAAATTTCTGTCTGCTAAATCTAGACAAAACTGAGGAGGAAATTCAAGAAAGTTCAAAAAAGATGTATGTCCAAGTTAAAATGTTTTAAACAAAAAGACTAAGAATATAAGACCAATTTGTAAGTGCTTGAGAATGTAACTTCTTAATGTATATTCCTTGGTCAAAAAAATGTGAATGAAAAATCTGGTTGGTCTGAAGTATTCACGGCCTGTGTAATGAGTGCTATAAATGGAAGTAAATGGAAATATCCTGGAATGAAAAGAAATAGCTTAAAATCTCCAGAAATGGTTTTAACAAGAAATGACAATGCTACACAAATCTTTGCAACACTTCTGATCCATGCCTTGTGTTTTACAGATCTTCTTTATCCATTATACACAATAAATAACATAGATATTTAATATTAAAAATGTATATATTTTTTGCAATTTATTTTAGTGTTTTAAATTGGGTAGGGATTTGGGTCATATTGATGGTGCAGTCCATGCAATCTAATGAGTTGAACTTGCCATTTAAAAAGATAATATAGTGGTAAGAGAGCTATTTATTGTACCTCAATGCTAACTAATTTTACTTTTTCCAATGTATATGTTATAACTTATTTCAAAAGCAGACCTTATTTGTTTGAGTTTACTGTAATTCCAAGAGAATAGACAGAACTCTATTTTTAACCTAGTCCATTTATAAGAAAATAGCCTGGACTCTACAGGTTAATCATAAATACATGTTTAAACATAAAAGTTTCTGAAATGTGTTATTTAATTATATCTGGTGATTTAGTAGAAGCCTATTAAATGCATGTAAATTGAATTCCATAAAGTAAAACTAAATCATTGTGAAATCAAGACCTTTAAATATGCATTTTAATGAGAAAATAAGCAGTTTGAAAAGTCTGTGATTTTTTTCATATAAAATAACTTTTGCACCTGCGAAAAAGTCTAACTATAAGAGGATTTCATTTGGGTCATTAAGTCTAATTGCTTTACTTATTTTGGTTTTTGAAATATCCTCAGTTTAAGTGTATATGAATAATAGAATTATTTCATTATGAAATATAGTTTTAAAACAATAAAACACTTATTTCTGATAAAAGCTGCACAATGATATTTAAGTTTTTTATGATGTTGCAAAACTGATAGGTTCTGAAATTCCAAGTTTTTTAAAAAAATTCATTTTGCAATCTTTAAAGATCATACAAGCAGGTCAGCTTTGATTACGACTATCTGAGAACCACATAGGGTAAATTATATGACACTTTTTTTCTATTTCATCTTGACAAATTAGTTCCTAAATAGACTAACGACTTAAGAATCTTTGCTCTGCTAGATTTGGGAAGTGTTACAATGAAAGAGACTGTAAGTGCAAAAGTATTAACATATTTCACCCTTACCCAAATTTACTTGGAGCATATCAGGATGAGTGTAGAATATATACTTTATTATGCAGGTTCCCCTTTAATTTCAAAGGGGAATGGAGTAAGCCATACTTTTTGGTTGACTATCCTTACCTATAGCAATTTTTAAACAATCTACAAGTTTAAATAATCCTTTAAAGATTCTGAGATCAAGGACAAAAATGGACTTTGAATTTTAAAAATGTACAGCTATATCCTTTGAAAATTTTGTTATCAGGAACTAGAAGTTTAATATATGTTTTTTTCCATATTTTGTCTTTTAACTTGAATACTTGAAAATGCTTTATAACTTCATATACTTAGTATAAATTTTACTGTGAGAGATGTTTTCAACAGGCCTTCATAGCATATACAAGTATACTTAACTTTTGCCATAAAACTATGATAAGTCAGAAAGGAACAATACAGGAATGAGACAAAACAGGGTATTCTAGTTTGGTTGTCATATACTCAACAGTAATGGAATGAAATTCAATTGTTCACAACAAAATCAGGACTGGGTTATCTTCATTCTTTCCCACTTCAAATACAATTGACAGTAAATTTTGTGACAGGAGGACAGGAGGTAAACAAACGTACCATCTATCAAAGGACTGAAGGAAAGAAGGAAGAAAGGGAGGGTAAACAAAAGAGGTATCACTGTACATAACAATGTCAAGAAAGGCAAAAGGGATTTTTGTGATACTATTTCAGTGCATATACTGTTGGCCAGAAACAAAGATGTAAGGACATGTAACTTTAGGAAACTTTTCCACAACCGGTATAAGAAATTAACCAGGAAGTTAATTAGTAAGAAATGTATTTAATCATCACAGAGAGCAAGGGTTGGTTTTACAAAGAGAAAAACAATGTAATTTCCTGTCTTGGCAGGGTGGTCAAACCACAGAGGCAGAAAGAAAATGTAATATCTTAAATCTCCTACAAAAAACTTACTAGATTTGGCCAATTTCTTTTTTCCATAGAAGGTGGGCTTAATTAATTTTGTACAATTCTTAGAGACCTTGTGCTCTAAATTTTGGGTGGTATAAAACTAATTGACTTTCAAAGGCTAGTGTTAATTAGTGTTAATTGGTTCCTGGTGGATATCAGAAACTAGTTAAAAAAAAACACCCTAAAATATAAGCTGGGGCTTTTGGAGTTTGGAATGACTAGATCTTGGAAAGAAATACACTGTTTTTCACAATTTCTGAAGTAGCCACCGAAGAGAGAACCACAGGGGCCATAAGTTCTACTGGAGATCATGATCCAAAGGAGAGATGACTAATTAGGAGCATGCTCTCATGAAGTGCCGAGTTTGTCTCACAAGAGTTGAGCTCAATGGACTTGAGAAACTTTAACAACTTGGAAGAAAAAATATCTATAGTGATTGGGAGAAATGATGTAACATAGAAATTGGTGATTATAACATTCCTCTATGATACACAGGAACCAATAAAAATAAGAAAAACGGAAAAAAATTTAAAAATATGAAGAGCTAGGACACAGTGGAGGAAATTCTACTACTGGGGCAAGGGAGATAGCCATGTATGCAAATAAATACATCTATCTTTACTAAGCATGGGGATTAGGGCTTGTAAATATGAAGCAATCGTCCATATTCAAAGAAAAAGAATAAACAGGCATCGTTAGGGAGAAGGGTTCATATAAAGGAGGAGAGTCACTAAATAACAAAGCCCCCCAAATGATGAATCTCATGACAGAGTAGGAAACGAAGCCTTCCAGAAAAGTGCATTGAGCAAGGAGAATCCCCAGAAAAATTCCTATTGCTAAATCATGTGGATACAAATGAAATCATCAAAAGAGCCAAAGAAGCATCTTCAGGGTTAGGCCTGGGACATTAACCCAAGGACTTCGGGGAGGAGGCTGTATTTTTCAATCTTCCTATGCAAAAAAATTCACAGGAGAGAAATGGAAGACAAGCGTGGTTCTAGGTTCTCCCTTCTTTTTTTACATTTTTATTTATTTTTGAGAGACAGAGTACAAGTGGGGGAGGGGTAGAGAGAGAAGAGACACAGAATCCGGAGCAGGCAGGCCGCAGGCTCCGGGCTGCGAGCTGTCAGAACGGAGACCAACGCGGGACTCAAACTCACAAACCGTGAGATCATGACCTGAGCTGAAATCAGATGCTTAACTGACTGAGCCACCCAGGAGCACCTCCCTTCTTTCACTACTATGCTAGTTTTATACAGTCTTGAAAATCATTTAACTCTTATTTGTTTAGGTTTGCTTTGTTTTTTTGTTGTTTTAGTAATGCCTGTGTAGTTTTATATGGTATATTTAATGGTTAAGAGTGGGTGTTCTGAAGATAAGCTCTGAGATAAATATTCTTCCTTCACCAATAAAGACCTGAATGACCTTGAACAAGTTATTTAATTCCTCCAAGACTCAGTTATCATATTCATAAAATGGCAATAATAAATCCCTATCTCACAGTGATGTTGAGAGAATTAGAGAGTTCTCAATTCCAATCACATAATAAACACTCAACAAATGCTTTCTTATCATTATTCCAGGATTTTGTAGGTGCTTCAGCAATATTGGGAAGCATATTTGAACACTTGTTATGAATATATCAGGAAGATCCAGGATGTTATTTGACAGAGTTGCAGAACAATGAATATCATGGTGACCAAGAGCAAATCCATCACTGTGAGATCATCCTTCCCGCACTTCCTAATCTCACCTTCAGTTGTAGCTTCTCAGAAAAATGCACACTCTTGAGGTTTCATGTGCCCAGCATATATGGAATCCCAGCATATATGGAATGATTAGTATTTATACGCTTCCGTGGAACTGTAGTATTTTCATAGGCAATTTTACATTTCCATCAACTGTATTTGATATACTTAGCCATTTTTTTGATATTAGGGATGCACATAAAAATGTGAGACAAGAGAGACAAAAATGCAGTTCACAAAGCAAACAAAAATTGTCCAAATACATGAAAATGGGTTAATGGAAACAAGCTGTAGCATAAACGAATGCTAGCTGAAACAAGCAAACCAACTCATTAGTACTTGAATACACTTTAGGAATATAACAATTAAGAATGTGAGACTTCTGTGAGAAATCAAATTAATTCTTATATTCAAACCATATATATGCGCAAATTTGCTGCATGTGTGTTTCTTCAGAAGCAATCAGTTTGTTTGCAGACCCCGCTATGGAAACCTACCAAATGTCAGAGAAACACTCTTCGAAACCCCAGTCCTGGACCATGGTGTGCTGGAGGGACTGAGCAGGCAGAGAGAGCCCTGCACTGTGCTTGCTCAAAAGAAATGTTCATTCATTAATCTAGGTAGGGAAACATGCTGTACTCAAGTAGATGAGGAAGAAATGGAAACATTACAAACCAAACAGCAGTGTGGGAGTGAGCAACAGCCGGAGGAAGGAAATGGATGACGTGACCTGACACAGATCACTGAGCTGTCTCAGAAGCCAAACAAAGTAGCAATGGGAGAGTCAGTCTATAGACATCTGCTGAAATTCTCTTTCAGCAAAGTCACATCATCTGACAAGTTCCTGACACACCTTATTGAAAATTCCATCCATCAAAAGATAAAGGAAATGAATTATTTGGGAAATGACTACTCTGGACCTAATTCTAACCAACAAAGAATTGATTCATTAAGTGAGAGAAACAGGAACCCTGAGAGAAAACAGTTCAGTGCCCTAAAATTCCATTATAGCCCAGGAGATGGAGACTGGATTCTCACTCTTTGCATTATTAGACATTTGGAAACACACATCCATGTCCCAAAGGCAATCACTGATAATTCTGAGGAGGATTTTCTTCTAGATTTTACCCAGTTAAAAAAAAATATTAACAGCATTATTTAGATCAAACTTCCAGTAATTCTTTTTTTTTTTTTAACATTTTTATTTATTTTTGGGACAGAGAGAGACAGAGCATGAACGGGGGAGGGGCAGAGAGACAGGGAGACACAGAATCGGAAACGGGCTCCAGGCTCCGAGCCATCCGCCCAGAGCCTGACGCGGGGCTCGAACTCCCGGACCGCGAGATCGTGACCTGGCTGAAGTCGGACGCTTAACCGACTGCGCCACCCAGGCGCCCCAAACTTCCAGTAATTCTTAAAAAGGTGTCTATAAATATAGTTTTGTATCTTTTTATACTTAATTTTAAAAGGTAAGTATGTTTCCATATGATTGATGTGATTAACCTAATTTGAATGGCTACATAACAGTTCATTTTTAGTTTGGAGAACTCTGCGACTGTTACTTTCATACCCATTCCAGTTCTACTTAAGCATACAGCCATCATGCTGCTTTTGTGACATTGTTATGACTCCCAACTCCTGGTCTGGCCCTGATTGGTTGAGGACAATGGTTCTCAGTGTGTGATCTACAGACTACAGATCCACAGAGTATGATCCTATAAAACTTTTAAGGGGTTCTGCAAGGTCAAAACTACTTTGAAAATAATAAGATGGTATAATCTGCCTCTTTCACCCTCATCTTCTGGTGAGCATACAATGTTGGCTTCAAGAGACCACAGATGGGTGCTTTCACACAGACTGCATAAAGACGCACAATGAGGGGCACCTGGGTGGCTCAGTCGGTTAAGGGTCCGACCTCGCTCAGGTCATGATCTTGCGGTTTGTGAGTCTGAGCCCCCCGTCGGGCTCTGTGCTGACAGCTCAGAGCCTGGAGCCTGCTTTGGATTCTGTGTCTCGCTCTCTCTCTGTCCCTCCCCTGCTCACACTCTCTCTCTGTCTCAAAAATAAATAAAACATTAAAAAAAAAGACACAGAATGAGAACCCAAATACAAAGCCAGATATTAAGGGAATGTATAAAAATACAAAACAATGCTACATTCTCACTAATTTGTTTTAGAAATATTTTTTCATTAAAGTAAGTATTTGTGTTATGTGATTAATTTGTTACAATTTTAAATGAGGTAAGGGATATATATTTTTCAGTGTCTGTGTTTTATTTTCTATTATAGTACATACTGATAGGTAAAAACAAAACCTTTTAAGGTCCTCAATAACTTTTGAAAAATATAATGAGGTTCTGAAATCAGTAAGTTTTATATGTTAACATAATCCTTTGTCAGATCCCCCCAAAACACTGTCTAAATTTATGGTTTGCACATAAATGTTGGCTAAGTAGAGAGAATATACAAATATATTAAATAATATATTTATAATATATTAAATGATGTATTAAATATACAAATATATTAATATATTAATAATATATTAAAACAATTCTTTTTCAAATGAAAACGTTTAAGTTTGTTTTTTTCAAGTATTAATTCTTTCTTTACAATATATTCTTGTCATTTTAGCTTAGAAATCTGTTACCATTTTAGATTTTAGCTACATTTACTTATTCATTTTCAAATATTTTACTCATTTGACTTTTTATTTACACTTAAGTGTTTCAGCCACCGATTGTAAAAATGTATTGTTTTATGGCACAAAAAAACCTAAGTGTCTTATCACCCAAGATGTGTTCTGTTATATGACATAAGAACCTAAATATTTATTATCTTCCCAAATAACAAAAACCAATTTTCTATTAACATTACTATGTCATTGTTTTTTGTTTTGTTTTTGACTAACATTTATGGATCAGAGGCAAGATTTATTACATAATAAAAAGGAAAAATGAATCAAAAGTAATTTCTGGAACTGAAAGAAGTAAATTCCAAATAAAATGTTGAGGTCAAACAGGCCCTGAGGACACAGAAGACACTTTGGAGGGAGGGGAAAAAAAAAAAAAAAACACATCAGAACAAGGAGAAAAAAAGACTTGGAATTGTGGAATTGTTTGCATTCTTTTAACCACAAGAATGAGGGCAGTTAAAAACACAGAAGGCCTTGGACCAAGTAGAGTTACAATTCTTGATCAAAGCTGTGCTATGCTCTAACTCTACACCCACTGGCCAGCTGTAGAATCAATCCTGCCTTACCATTATCTCCTGGTTATGACATTACATAGGGAATTATACACACATACACACATATAATTATGGCAGTTATATAATAACAATCAGGAGGAAAAACAGAGGTGAAAGAGTGGGTTCGACCCAGCAGGAAGAACTGAGGGGCGTTCGGGTGGAGTTTGTGCCACAGGAAAATAAATGATGTGACAAAGAAGAATAATACTATGTGCCAGAGTCCCCTTTAGCCCACGTGCTGGAGACATGATTGTTTTACCCAGTGTCTTGAAACACTTGTGCTTGGAAGGGAATCCCAAACATACTTAGAGTCTGGAACAAGGAAAGATTATTCTCGTGATGACTTCACGGCTCAGAATAGTCCAAGTTTGAGAACACTGGGTTTGTGCTCTCTGCACTTACTACAATTATGCCAGTTTTATACTTGGGAAAGAGAGGGGAAGAATTTAAATAACTTGTCCAAGTCCCAGAACTCTTAAGTGGGCTTCAAAGTTTTATCTCTTAATCTCCAAAAAGTATTTCCTACACAAGTCCCTTACTTTTGGAAAGACTCTTCTTTCCGATCTAGATTTGACTACGCCTCATGCGTAGTTATTGTGGTTTGTTCCACTGATATGCTTATTCATATTGGTAACCACAGTTACAGGTGACTTCTAGCTACCCCTTATAAATGATGTATTCACACTTTGTATATTTTTCCCTTTGGGAACAACTTCAGAATCATTCTGAAGTTTTTCCAAATGAATTATATATTTAACATTTTTTTTTGATAATCAGAACCAGATACTACTCTGACAGTGGGATCCATATACACATAGTAAGATAATACTTCTCTAAGTGTATAATAAGTGATTCTAAGAGATTGTGAATAGATAACACATCTCTGATCAGTATCATTAATTTAGCTCATACTTGAAATGTTTTATCTTGGATAAGATAAAATTATAACATTTAAATTATAATTTACATTTGATAATCATAACATGGTTATAAAAAATTAAGCTAGCAATTAGGGATGCCAATGTTCAACTAATTTATTTGAATATTATATTTACTAAGGAAAAAACTAAAGGCTTTTCCACTGCTTTTTTGAAAGCTTTCATTGAAACCATCACAAATCTTCATTTCAAAAAATCAATTCTTCTTTCCCTTATTATGTATCAGAGATCTACTTGTCCCTTAATTATTGATTTCACTGCACCCTGTGAGCAAATCTAACAATCAGTGAGAGTAATACATTGTAGTGCTCCAATAATGAAAATTTGCTTCATCATATAATTACTAAGAACCTCACAGATACCACAGACCTGAAGTAGGCCTGTGGAACACAGGTTTGAACAAAGCAAAAATATATATCATCCTTTTATAAATCTGATAGTCTAGTGGAGAAAAACAGGTTCTAAACAAACAATTACAGGAATAATAAGTGGTATAAAAGTGTGATATGAAAACAGTAAATTATGTGAAAACTACCATAGTGGAAAATGTATCCTTCCATACAATTCTCACTTCACCTTGCATGACTTTGTAGGTTACAACCCTGCTTTACGCCCAATCAAGCAAGAACAGAGAACACACATCCTTTCTGCCTCGATGGATGAGCACTCCAAGGCAGAATTACTTCAGGCTCCCTCAAGAGATTCACTCAGTTCATCCATAAACAGCAAGTGAGGAAGGGCCTTTCTGTTCAGTGAAAAAGGTACTTCATTTTCTAGATATTTAGATAACAGGCATACCAGCAGATAAATTGATATTATTACAAAACAAGCCATATGAAAATAATGATTAAAAATCATTTATTTGGTTATGTATGATTTTTCATTACGAACTCATTTAATGATGACAGAAACTTACATTTCTTAAGCAGACTGATACTCTAAACAATTTATGTGTAAATCATTTAACCTTCAAAAAAAAAGCAAAAAAAGTCCACAAAACTTATAAAGTAGGCTTATCTCATTGTGACTTTAGTTTCTGAGCAAATTGAGGTCTTGAGAGCTAAAGTAGTGTGTCCAAATCTTGACGATAACTCTATGAAATACTTCCATTAACCCTGGTCCCAATACTTCCTACTAACCCTGGTCCCAGTAATTCATATCCTCTCTACACAGGACAGATAAGCAATTGACAGGAAAACCTTTCTAGGAATGAGAAGGGGACTGTGGGTAACAGGTGTTTTCTAATAATAAGTCAATATATAGGTTATGTGTGGAATTATCAGTTATGGTTATATCTCTATAATTCAGTCTAATTATTGAATTTTCCACTTAAGAAAACAGGCCAATAAATGCTTGATGTTTTATTTTAGGTTATGTAGAGTGGTCTTTAAAAAGAAGTGTTCTTAAACTAAACCTGTAAACTTTCCAAAATAATGTACACAATATGTGTTTGTGTTTTTGAGAATTCTAAAATACATCTAAAGAGCTAAGTTATGTGCATAAATCAAACACACCTTCTTATAATATAACTGTGAAACAATAGTTTTGCTAAAAATTTCTGTGGGCATCCAAGAGACAGATTTGCTACAGATGTTCCAAAAAGATGGCGATCTTGTCTAGCTATCTTCAGCTATTCCAGTTATTTCAGAGAGAGAAGGATGGATGTGAATCAAGGTTTCATAAGAGTCTAAGCTTTTTGATACAACTTGTGGATGAGAGGGGTGCCTAGCTGGCTGGGCCAGAAAAGCAATGCGACTGTTGATCTTGGGGTCATGAGTTTGTGTTCTGCATAGGGTGTAGAGATTATTTAAATTAAAAAAAAAAACAATAAGACAAAACACCTGTGAAGATAAATAGCATCCCAGACAGGAAAAGTGGAATGGAAACAGACAGGTGGGACAGCAAGAGAGACATTTGGAATAACGGGCAGTCAACCTACATGTAAAGAGGTAGATGAAGTCAATGTTGGAAATGCAGGCTGAAATCCAAGTATGAAAGAAAAGATTAGGCTGAAGAGATTGGATTTAATTCTTTGGGAGCCATTCAATTTCCCATAGTCGAATCTACAATCTTGTTTATTTAAAGTGACCTCCAAGAAATCTTAGGTTTATAAAATGATGGACCTTCATAGTAACATATTTAGTAAATATGTAGTAATTTCCCATAGAGTATGGAAAGTACTGAAAATAAAAACATAACTAAGACAGAATTAATGCTCTCACAGACATTATGGTTTAGTAGAGTAAATAAGGAAGCATGATGTAATGCCAAAGGTGCTATGAAAAATTAAACACATAACAAAATATTTAAGCTTACTTATAGATAATAATCCAAAATATTTTTAAATGGGGTATAAACCTCAAAAAGTCTATTTTTCTTTACAGCTTCTTTACAACTTGTATTTTTAGTGAATCTTGCTCACCAAAAGAGTGAGGTTCTGACTAGAACCCAGTATTTTTTCATTATATGTAATCTTTTTTTTTCCACCCAGTAGAAGGTGACTTATATGTCAAATTTACTTATGGAATTAAATCATTGTCCCTGTAGTTGAATTGTGATAAAAAAGCATGTTTATTTATCTTTGTGATAAGGGTTAGTTGGAGAGGACAAAAATCATTTTAAAACCAAGTCATTTATTTTATAGATCACTTAAATATCACATCCGTAGTAGGTCAGAATTTGTATTTGGATTGATGACTTATGGGCTTTTTTGTGTGCTTTGAAAGCATCTCAAAGCTACATAATACTTTCACAATCTTGTAAAAAATAGGAATCTACAGATTTTATATTGGGAGATTTTTTTTATTCCTCAAAACATTGAATCCAATCTTTTCGCAGGGATATGGTCAAATGATTATGACAAAAGTACTTGCTACTGAAAATATGTGTTAAGGTCAGCTAGGTGGCTCAGTTGGTTAAGTGTCTGATTTCAGTTCAGGTCATGATCTTGTGGTTCATGAGTTGAAGCCCTGTGTCGGGCTCTCTGCTGACAGCTAGGAGCTGGAGCCTGCTTCGGATTCTGTGTCTCCCTCTTTTCCTGCCCCTCCCTGACGTGCACTCTGTCTTTCTTTCAAAAATAAACATTAAATAAAATTAAAAAAGAAAATATATGTTAATTATGGTTTTTTTTCGACATCATTAAATATCTAGGTAAGGTGTTCTTTTTTTTTGGTTTACTTTTTTGTTGTTGTTGTATTCTGATCTTACCTCAGTTATTATATAGTCAGTGTGTGTGTGTGTGTGTGTGTGTGTGTGTGTGTACTTACTCTTTTTCTTTCTGTATTTGTGTCTACACAGTGACTGCATTTTGTCTCAATGAGGGATCTTTAGATTTTCCTTCAAGCATGTGTCCAGTCCTGAAACTGAGGTTATCATCAGAACACACTGTTAATTTGTCAAATTTAGAATTATAGTATTGTTGTTCTCACTGAAAACAATAAATTCACTTTGCCAAAATTGCATCCCAATGGAAATCAATAATTACAGAGATGGACATATAAAATACACAAGCCTATATTTGGAGTCCAAGCAAAACCTCAAACCAGCTCAGAGCCAGACATTTTACAAGTTTAGTATGTCTGGGAACTTTTTTAAGAAGAATGCAATTTTAATATCCTGTGTTCCATATAGACTTATTTTTAGGGGATTTTTACCAAATGTACATTATTATCTTTCTTTGGAATCAAATAGAAGAATCACTTTTAGTCAGGCCCAGAAATTAATAATGTGCTGTTGAAAATGACTTTTGATATTTAAAGTACTTTGTTCATCAGCTTCATGATACCAAATGGTAAGGACAAAGGCAAGTAATATTTGTCACTGTTGCATGAAGAGACACTGAGATGCACAGTGTTTCTGAGAGTTACCAAGAAGTTACAGACCCGGGACAAAAGAAAAGCCTCATCTCTGGAAGCTTAGAACAGTCAGTCTCTTCAAGAAATATCATATTTAACACCCTAATTCTGCAAACTAAGAAGGACATGTGTGTATTTCTAATCTAGGTATTTGAAAATATTAATTCATTTATTCAAAATAGATTAATTGAACATATAGTATATGGCAGATGGTAATTTAGATGCTGTGAATCAAATGGCAAATAAAACAAAGACTCTACATGCACAAATATGCCATTCTTTTAAATGGTAACAGATGATAAACAAATGACCAAATAAATACAATGTTAGGTACTGATAAGTTCATAATGGCAAAGAAGTGTGAGTAGATATTGAATGATGGAGATTATTTCCTTTAGGCTGATCAGGGAAGGCTTCTCTGAGGATGTGGTGACGTGAGATGAGAGCAAGGAATGAGAAATGCTGATATCTGTGATGGAACCTTCCTTGACATGTTCAAGGAGAGTGAGAGGCTATCTTGCTCATTCAGGTGGAAAGAACAGCAGGAGGGCTAAGCAGTAGTCTGAGGCAACATGAAGGTCATAATAAGTAAGGAGTGGAAATCTCACTTTAAATTCTCTTTTTAAATGTTTATTTATTTTTGACAGAGACGGTGAGAAAGACAGTGTGCGAGCTGGGGAGGGGCAGAGAGAAAGGGAGACACAGATTCCGAATCAGGCTCCAGTCTCCGAGGTGTCAGCACAGAGCCCAGTGTGGGTCTTGAACTCATAAACGACAAGATCATGACTTGAGCCTAAGTTCGACGCTTAACCGACTGAGCCAAACAAGCATCCTGAGATCTCATTTTAAACGATGCAAGAGGTCCCCTGGTGTGTCTGGACAACAAAATTAAATTTCATACTGAGTGGAGGTAAGATATGGAAGATACTAGATAGAAGAATGAGAGGTAGCCATATTGAACAATGGTACATTACAGAAAAGCTGTAGGTCAGTACCAAGTGTAAGTCATTCAATAGAAAAAAGCTTTTTTTTTTTTTTTTTGAGTTCCTGCTATTCAGAGGATGAAATGTGGCACTTGTGGTTGTAAAAAATTATAATACTACATTCCTTAAGTAATAATATGGTATTTTACTAGTCGCCTGACATTGTTTTTCATTTTCCATAAGCTGTGAATACATACATATGTGGAAAAAGAGTTAACAATATAACACAGAAAATACTTCATTCCTTTATAAAAATGTATCATTTACCAACCTAATAGTCCTTTATTACAACAATCATTATATTAGCCAATTCATTCTATCTTTACTAACAAAACAACATAAAATTTTATTACTAATTAGTAAATTAATAATTGTCTACTAGCAAAAATTATTAATACAGATTTTACTCTTTCAGGTGACGGTTAGACAATCATGGGCTAGAATGATCCCGAAATGCCACCAGGGAGACCTGTTATTTAAAGGATGTAGGATGTATAATTTTTGCTCAAGGTGTAGGAAGTCATCCCAGGTGGGGGGAAAAAACCTGCAAAAATAGAAGGGAGGATGCTGACTATCGCGGAATTGTGGGTGGCATGAATAGGCCAGTGGGACTGACGCACAGAATCTTATTGGACAGAAGTGGGAGATGACATCAGAAAGGATGGGTTGTGGACAGACTCTCGAGGACTTGTAATGGCGATCTAAGGAACTGGGCAAAGGAAGACACTGCAGGATTTGAGTATAAGCATGAAATGTAGACAGTTGTGTTTAGGAACATATGAAGATTAAGTGTGGTAACATATGTGAACTACAATCCATATACTTCATCCCCACACTATGGTATGCATGCCCCACAGCTCCAGAGGCTCATTGGAGAATCGGGAATGTGCCTACACATATTCTACTACCTTATGTTATTAATACATAGGCTTCCTTCTATACTTCCACAGTTAACAGTTATCTCCTTGAATAAAATATGAAATACAGAAATCGTAGATGAGTTATAATTTCCAGCAAATTTAGAATAGCTGGGCTTTAAATAAATTAAAAAAAAATTAAAACCTAGCAATAAATTTAGTTGCTCTGTTAAACTCCTATTTTAGCCATAGCTCAACCCTAGTTTCTTTATTTTCTCTCTTTTCCATTTCAATTTGTAATTGTAAACACTGGCATCTGCATCTGACTTTTGGTTTTGGCTCAGGTCATGATCTCACGGTTCATGGGTTTGAGACCAGCATTGGACTCTGCCCTGACAGCGGGAACCCGCCTCTTTCTTTCTCTCTCTCTCTCTCTCTCTGCTCCACCCCCACTTGGGCACTTTCTCTCTCTCTCTCAAAAAAAAAAAAAAACTTTTAAAGTTATATTAATAATATCCAAAATTTGTAATTATCTTTAGCTTCTACCCTGATGCAGAATACTTTGATTTTTTTTAAAGTAATTCTATGAAACAAAAGTTTACATGTTCACATGAAACTGGATGAGTTATTTAGGTCTCAATTGTTGAGATCATAGTGTAAAATTATAATACATAAAAAAATAAATATTAAAACATACACCCATTAATTATAGATACTGAATTACTTATTTCAAAAACAGCCCTATTTCTCAAAGAAATCAAGAAACGACATTCTGTATATTTCTATTTGGAAAAATGAGTAGACAGTTGATTGTATTTTTTTACTTAGCTTTGAGACAATTATTATTTTGAAGACTTTGGCTACGAGGATGTAAAGATGTTAATAATTTCCTTAAAACTATTTTAGGTTCTACTTAGACTGAAACACAACGCAGAGTCAAAGCCCTTGTAGAAAGTGTTTCCTCCCATTTATTTACATGCTACCTCTTCTTGATGAATAGTCTCTTTGTTACTTCAATTATTGTCCCATTGATTGTTTATTTATTTATTTATTTTTAAACATATGCTGTTTTTATTTTTTATGTATTAATTTTTTTTTTAATAACCTCTATGCCCAGCATGGGGCTTGAACTCATGACTCTAAGATCAAGAGCCACACGGTCTACTGACTGAGCCAGCCAGGCACCCCAATTCTGTTTTAAAATAGTCTAAAAAAAGCAAAACAAGCAAGCAAGCAAGCAAAAATATTTTGTTTCAACCTTGACCCAAACCGGAACGTTCTTGGCAAACTGATATTAAAAAAACCCAAAAAGAACACCTCTCTCCTGTGGCCAAGGAATTCTTCTATGACACCTTAGAAGTATTACTGATCTCTCTCTGAGGAATCACGTGCCTCTTTGTTCTCTCATCACGAGCCACTCTTAGCACTATTAACTCCCTCACTTTTTCCCAAATTGGATACTCAGAGATTATTTCCACTATTGGTGTGTGTAAATTTGGCTCATGTCTTCTCACACTGTTCAGCTGCCTTATCTTTTTAGACAAACTATGTTCACCTCCTCAGCTGCTTTAGACATTTCCGGCTTTCTATCTTCAGTCATACTCCTGGGCTATGATTCCCTCCTCCAATTTCCGCTTAACTCACTGTGAGTGAGTAATAGTCACCTTCGGATCAGGTTCCCCAGCAATCAAGCTATTTTTCTTACAGACAATTACTCTCAAATGTTCCTCTTAAATTTTAAGTCTTGATTTTTTGGCACCAGTTGAATAAGAATTCTGGATTCTACTGTTTTCATGCTTACGTGACACAGCAGCCACAGATCTGGAGGCTGTGGCATGAGGTTGAGTGGGTGGATATGGTGGTGACTAGTTGAATGAGTCACTCACGGAGAGGTTTTAGTGCTGAAAACTGAACCCAGAGAGACGCACAAGAGATGCTTAAAGAACATGAGCAGTATCACTGCATGGGAAGAAAACACCTGACCAAAACCAAGAAGTCTAGCATCTGCTCCCTCTTTCAGGAAATTGGAAAGTCATTCTATCCCATGATCAAATGATTGCGAATATAGGTTATTATTTCAGTTTGGAACCAGACTACATTTGCAAATTAAGTGCAACTGTTTTGGTGGCAGTTTGCATTACTGCCCCCCCCCCTGCCGCCGCCCATGCCTGCTCCCTTCTTATCTTCATGCCTTTTCTCCCCCATATGACTTTTCAGTCATTCCCACAAAGGGGACTAATTTATTTCTAGCCTTTGACTATGAGTTTGGTCATAAGATTGGCTCTGGCCAATAGACTGAGGCAGAAGTAAGTAACAGTGCACCAATTTCAAGCACAGGAAATGTTACGTGTTTTCATCTTCTCTCTGGTGCTTCTGACATTGCCGTAAGAAGGACATGCTGGGGCTGATGCTCTAGTCTCAGAAGGATAATGAGAAGAATGTGGAACAGCGATGCCCTGGATAAGCTGCCCAAACTGAGTCCAGACTCAGTTAATAACCCCAACCAACCTGCAAAAGAAGCTTACTTCAGATAAACCCCAGCTGACTAAGCTGATGGTTGTTTTAAGACACTGAATGTATAATACTTTATTATGCCATAATAGCTATTTAATGCTCACTGAATAGAAGAGTCTGTCAAATAAGTACAGAAATTAGTTTTTTACAAGCGTGACTAAATTCTGATTTTATCATAATTATGTGAATATATTTTACACTAGTATCTCTCAGAGAATGTCTGCAATCTTCTTAAGGAAAGAATGTGAACAATAACCTTTTATTATGGAATTCAGTAACAGATATTTGCTCAAAAATAATATAAGATCAAAATGCAGACAGTATATCATGGTGGTTAAGAGAGTAGAAATGCTCATAAAATCAAATGCCGGAATGGTGGTTACCAGGGGTGAGGGGAGGGGGAAATGGGGAGTTATTAATCAATAGGTATACAGTTTCCATTAAGTAAGATAAATATCTCTATAGATCTGCTTTACAACATTGCACATGTAGTCAACAATAACGTATTATATACTTAAAATTTGCTAGGAGGATAGATATCATGGTAAGTGCTCTTACCACAATAAAAAAAAAAAAGAAAGAAAAAGGAGAGAGCAGAATTGTAATCATACAATTGTGGATATAAGTTCAAATGTGCTATCCATTGGTTATTTATCCTTGGAAAGTTAAGGTTTTCTGACTTCATTTTTTTATTGCAAAGTAAAATATTAATAATAGTATTTAATAGTTTATGTAGTACATATACAGCACTTACTCTACTATGTGGCAAGTAAAAATGAGCATTATTTGCAAAGAAAGTTTAAATGACATTCATTGATGTTGTGATGTTCATCCTTATTTTCTATACTATCTCTTAAAAAGAAATTATAGGGGCGCCTGGGTGGCGCAGTCGGTTAAGCGTCCGACTTCAGCCAGGTCACGATCTCGCGGTCCGCGAGTTCGAGCCCCGCGTCAGGCTCTGGGCTGATGGCTCAGAGCCTGGAGCCTGTTTCTGATTCTGTGTCTCCCTCTCTCTCTGCCCCTCGCCCGTTCATGCTCTGTCTCTCTCTGTCCCAAAAATAAATAAACGTTGAAAAAAAAAATTAAAAAAAAAAAAGAAATTATTATAAATATACCATAAGATGAGACTGGCTTAAGCAATCAAGAAGTTCAGCAAAGTGGTCCTGTAACTTGGAAGAAATTGCCCAGCTAAGAGTTACTAAGAAAGCATGGTCAAGACAGCATGGTGTGACATCACCAGGAGTAATGGATCTCAGGCATCATCTCATGAGCAGAAGCCAGGAGGAGGAAAAAAGTGGGAACAGAGAATGAAACTCATACAAACTGTAAAATTTTACATTGCTAGTGGTGACAAAAATCAGTAACAGATTTGTGAAAGGCAATATGTACCCCAAATCCTAATGTGTATGTTCTTTGCCCAACCATTCCATTTCAAGAATTTATCCAAAGAGGAATAAATATGTGTACAAAGACATTTACATGAGAATGTGCATTGCAGCACTGCTAATAACTATGGAAACGGAAAGCACACATTTATCAAAAAAGGAATATTAAGTAAATTATAGAATATGAACACTATACACCTATTAAGATTTATATATATTAACCACTTACATATTTAATGCATATATATTTATGAATGATGTATATATATATATGTTTGTCCATATATACATAGTATATGTGTGTGTGTGTGTGTGTGTGTATGTTCATATTCATTGCCAACATGTGTATTTTCATTGATACATTGTTCAAGGAAAGTTACAAAATAGCATTTAATAAGGTCCTAACTGTGGAACATGGTGTGTGTGTGTGTGTGTGTGTGTGTGTGTGTGTGTGTGTGTGTATGTGCATATACACCCATACAAGAGAATGTTTAAAACTGTCTCTGATTTATAGGCATTTAGCTTATTTTTAGCTTATTTTATCATTTTATATTTATCTGAATTTATTTATAATTAGGCTAAAATAATCTTCAGAATTGTCATTATCAGAAAAAAATCACAATAAACCATTTTAAATATATTTAGGAGTATTAGACTTTAAAATAAAAATTGCAACAAAAGCAAGCCCCAAATAACATCATTCGTCTATGAATCGGTAACAGATATTTTTCCAGCCATGTGACACTAGGTATATTTGGTGGGAGCAGTTGTTTTCAGAGTACCTGACTGCCAGGGTATGGAGGGTCAGAGAGGTTAACTTGTGTTTGTGAGGTAGATGTAGCACAGAACCATGTGCACTATGGCTTATTGTCTGCAATCCTGAGGAGAGAGGTAAAGTTTGAAACACGGACTGGTACTTTAAAAAGGCAGTTTCACGGGGTGCCTGGGTGGCTCAGTCGGTTGAGCGTCTGACTTTGGCTCAGGTCATGATCTCATGGTTTGTGAGTTCGAGCCCCACATCGGGCTCTGTGCTGACAGCTGAGAGCCTGGAGCCTGCTTCAGATTCTGTGTCTCCCTCTCTCTCTGCCCCATCCCCACTCATGCCCTGTCTCTCTCTGTCTTAAACAAACAAACAAAAAACATTAAAAAAAAATAAAAAGAAATAAAAAGGCAGTTTCAGGGGTGCCTGGGTGGCCGAGTTGGCTGAGCATCCAACTTTGGCTCAGGGCATGATCTCATGGTTCGTGGGGTAGAGCCCTGTGTTGAGTTTTGTGTTGGCGGCGTAGAGCCTGCTTTGGATTCTCTGTTTCCCGCTCTCTGCCCCTCCCCCACTCATGTGTGCTCTCTCTCAAAAGTAAATAAACATTAATAAAATAAAATAGGCGATTTCAGAAGAAAAGTAACAGTATTAGGAATATTAAGTATGACAATTGTTACATTTTTTACTATGCCAACCTGCTCATCCTTCTAATAATCGTATGCAATGACAGCTTCCATTCAATGAAAACTTCCTCATTATCAGCGCTACTATACAGAGCACTTTGGGGCACGACTTCACTTAATCCACCTCCCAGCCCAGTATGGTATTTTTAGCCCTGGTTTCTGCTATTCATCCACAGAGACAGAACTTTGTGACATGTGAAGACATCTCAGGGCAATAGGAAAAGTTTCCATCCAAAGTGAGGAACTAATTGAACTTCAGCTGTGACTTGCCAAATGTTCTTGTCCCATTTGGAGGAGCCTCGCGTTTTTAGTGATGAATCTCTTCCAGGTACCACTTCTCAAAAGGCATTTACCTGAACACAGCCAAGTTATCAGTAATAAGGAATGATTGCTTAGGGAATATAATTTACACAAGTCCTCTCAGGCTTATCTGACCACCCACCCAAAGTCCTCCATGATCAAAAGAGGGTTCCTTTCCTTAGGAACTTCCCACTGATGGTAATTTCAATCTGATACAGTGATGAGAGCGGATGATATACTTCATCATAGGCAATGCCAAATAAAATCTATATTTCCAATATTTCTGGGTAAATGGAGTTGTTTATAATATCTTCAATCTAACTTTATTGATATTCAAAAACAGTCTAGGGGCGCCTGGGTGGCTCAGTCAGTTAAACATCCGATGTCAGATCAGGTCATGATCTCACAACACATGGGTTCAAGCCCCACGTTGACTCTGTGCTGACAGCTCAGAGCCAGAAGTGTGTATCTCCCTCTCTCTCTGTTCCTCCCCCACTCAAAATAAATAAAAGCTCAAAAATAAAATCTCTCTAAAAAATAAATAAACATTATTATTTTTCAAAAGCAATCTTAAGTTTCTTTATTTTGTAAAGAAACTAAAAATGTATATGCAGTTAATTTAGATATAAATACATTTTATATGGCTTACAGTATACTTATTTTAAAACTCAAAATGTATGGGGCATCTGGATGGTTCAGTCAGTTAAGTATCTGACTCTTGACTTTGGCTCAGTTCACAATCTCACAGTTCATGAGTTCAAGCCCCGCATTAGGCTCTGCTCTGACAGTGTGTAGCCTGCTTGGGATTCTGTCTCCCTCTTTCTCTCTATCTCTCTCTCAAATAAATAAAACTAAGCTAAAAAATAAATAAGTAAACCCTCAAAATTTAAATTGCAAAGATTATATATGGACCTATATTTGTTTAATTTATTAATCCTTATGAATATGAAAATTAAATCCATTACTATGTTTTCAAGCATTTGTATTAAATCCTGATAAACTGGAAAAAACTTAAATTTTTATAATAGTTAAGAGTTCAGTTATAATTCATGGAGGTAATTTATCACTCTATGGTGAACATCTCCAAAGCTCATCTAACACAATTAAGTACATGCATGCAAATGAAGTGTGTTTATGGGAAAATAATTGTCATCATGAAAAATTATTTTTCAGATTGAATTGTCTCCATTGATCAAATTCAAGAGTGAAATTCCACAGAATTAAGGAAACTACTCACGAGAGATTCTGTTCAACATGCACACCGCTGGATTCATCTACCAAACATATGAATATAATTTTATCTATTTATAAGAACAAAGCTTCCACTTGAGGAAGTGGTCTGGTTTTGAAAAAAATCCCCCAAATCACCAACTTCTTCCATAACTTGAATGAGGTGATGAAACTGAAGCAGAGGGGGAAAAAAAGCAACTAAGCTTCATGCTCACCAAAATTAATATGAGAAAACCCATCCAATATTCGTAACCAATAAACTTCAAAGTACGGGTGGCTTTTCTCTTCATATTTTACTGCTGACAGTACTTTCCAATTAGAAACAATTTGTAACAAGTAAGGCAAAAACACTGGCTACATGACTCACACACAATTGCTAAAAACATAAATTAGATTTGTTTGGCAACTAATCTGTGGTTATTTTGATTCAAATGTTAAAAATGTAAATAAAATTTATGGTTTCAGAAGGAGAGTGAGTTTAGCATATTAGACTTTGGAAAAATTGTTTCAATGAACTATAAGGCAATTTGAGAAATTCCATGACAGGTTTGAGTGAATTTGGAATATTGAGGCCAGGATATATTCCCAAAGAAATGGACTGACCTTCTGCAATGTATTTCAATTGTTTGCTTTATCACAAAATAGCATAAAAATGGCAGAGTAAATATAAATGAAAGGATTGAAAAAAAAGTAATTTTACTGTCTCACATGATTCTCAGCAATGAAAATGAACACGGATCCAGGTGCACTGGAAAACACTAAAGAAGGATAAGTTTAAATCATATCTGTGGTATGTTTACAGTCGAGGCTGGTGGCAAAAGTGAAAGGGACAAAATCTTCAGATGGCAATGCAGGGTTCTATTGGACGGTAATGGGCTACAGATACTGCAGCTCAGTAGTGGAAGTTAGAAAGAGTAACAGGCTGTTCAGAGAAGGTGAACATTTTCCCAGGCTCTGAATTTATGATTGCACTTTGGATGGGCAGTGGAAGGCTGAGACCACTTTGATGGAGGTCTAGGAACAAACTCAAGAAAATGGGACGGATTTGGCATGGGTATTAGTTTCCTACGTGCTGCCATGATGAATTAACAAAAATTTAGTAGGTGAAAACAACACAAATTTATTATCTTACAGTTCTATAGGTCAGAAGCCTGATACCCTGGGTCAACAGGGTTGAGTTCCTTACTGGATGCCCTCACAGAGAGTCTGTTACCTTGACTTTTCAGGTTTCTAAAGGCCTCTCTCTCGTTCTTGCATAAAGAACCCACATTTCAGAATGATTAACAGGGAAATGAATCCTTCTCCTGTGGCCATCTCTCTCTGACTACAGGAAAGGTCCTCTGCTTTTAAGAACTCAGGTAATTAGACTGGTTTAGATCCAGGATGATCTCCCCATCTCAAGACCCTGAACCTTAGTAAAATCAGGAAAATCTCTTTTGCCAAGTAAGATAACATATTCACAGGTTCTAGGGATTAGGATGTGGACATTTTGAGAACCATTATTTTCCTGCCATTTCATAGGCATATGATGGGATAATCTCTTTCACTTTGTTAAAGTTTTCTAATGTTAAAGTATTGCTCCTAAGCTTTACATTGAGGTAAGCTCTTATCAAGAAACAGAGACTGATTCTAATTTTAGTGTAAAAGTTGGCTGAATGGAAAGAAAAAAATCTTAATTTTAATCATTCTCTGGTTTTCTTCAAGTCAGTCATGATACTAAACTACAGAACTTAAACCCATTTTCATAAGAATATTCCATCATGGAATCCCTCCTTCATCCAAGTAATAATACACAATGACCTTGGTAGTAGTTTTCACAGGTGAGGCAATAGGTAGACTGCTCTTGGGTTGTCTCTAGTCACAAATATTCCCTTAAGAAGGGGCATGAGTAACTTCTGAAAAACTCTAATTCAGATAGCTCCTTGTGACATTCATTGAGACCTCATAACACACAAAAACTTAAATATTCAATAAATTACAAAAAATATTCAATTTCTGTCTACAATCCTCTCCTATTCTCCTGGTCACATCTGCTTGACACAATTCCACTCTTTGATCTTCTACTAACCTATATTTGGGCTCAATTTCCCATATTCTGGGGTCTAAAAAACCAGCCCTATGTAGGATAGCCCCTCTTTTTCTTGTCCAAGCCCAAATTCTGATAGCAAAGAGGAAGAAGGCACCCCTAACAAGCCAAAACTAAAGTTTGAAAACCAGTTGAAAATACAGTTGGATTGGAAATTTTGAGGTTATTCTATGCAGGCCTTAAATGTTTGTTAGGGAATTTGCCTTAAAGGGGTAACTCACTATGAATAAGGAAGTTCAGAGTCTATGTACAGAAACCAATTTGACAATAAATTTTATATTAAAAATAAAAATAAAAATAAGTAAAAAAAAGAAAGTTCAAGACTCAATTGACATTTTAGGAAAATTATTTAGGTATATGCTAAACAAACAAGAATTAGGGAGATGCAGATAAAAGGCCAGGTATGAGGTATATAGTATGTAAATAAATCAAGAGTATGTCACTTTAGATAAATACATGTATAAAGAAGTTGTGGTATACACGTATACACGCACACATATACACACACATATAAAAGAATATTATTCAGCCATAAAATAGGAGGAAATCCTACCATTTGCAACAATAAGGATGGATACTGAAGGGATATGTGGTAAGTGAAATAAGTCAGACAGAGAAGACAAACACTGTATGATCTTGCTTATATGTGGTATCACACACACACACACACACACACACACACACACACACACAAACTACCTCATAGAAAAAGAGATCAGACTTGTGGTTACCAGATGTGGGGAGTAGGGGTAATAGGGATTGGAGGAAAGTGGTCAAAAGGTACATATGTCCAGTTATAAGATAAATAAATACTAGGGATGTAATGTGCAATGTGATGAATATAGTTAACACTGTTGTATGATACATAGTAAAGTTGTTGATAGAGTAAATTGTAAGCATTATCATCACAAGGAGAAATTTCTTTCTCTTTTCTTCTTTTCTTTCTTTTTTTTTTTCAAATTTGTATTTATACAGTAAGACGGATGTTAGCTGAACCTTATGTGGTAATCAATTTTACAATATATGTAAGTTGAACCATCATTCTGTATGCTTAAATTTATAGAGTGCTGTATGTTAATTATTTCTGGAAAATACACCTTGTTCTAAAAAGAAAACTATTAATTTGAATATGAACTGGAAAAATTCAAGTTATTTAAGAAACTGAAAAAAACAGGAATAATCCAAGTTAGGTTAGGTCAATGCACTTCTCTGATAGAAAATATTAAATAACCGGGATGAATTATAATTGAATATTCCCACTGCATAACTAATTTTTATATGAGATGAAAAATCCAAAAGGAGGGTATTGATTATAAAGATAAAATGTAAGAACTGTTATCTTTACCTACAAAAAACTTCCAAAGTACAGTATATCTGAAAGAAAATATAGTTCACTTGAAATAATATACTGTTATATTACTATCTTCTCAAATTAGCTTTTAACACTTTAATATTACAGCTATAACAAAGTTACACTAATGAAAGGGAGAATTTAATCATTGATGCAGATAATTCCTAGGACCTACCACTTAACCTAATAAGAGGACTAATTATAATTTATTCAAATGAGCCATACACTGTGATCAAACTCAAGAGACTGCCATTCTACATTTTATGGTATAGATAAGGTTATAGTTAAGACTAGTCCATAGAACAAAACCCTGGGCAAATATCTAATAAGGCAATTCTTCTGTGCTAATCAGCACATTTGTGGAATGCTACTACTACGAGTGAGATTAAAAGAGTTTTATATCTAAACCTGCTTTAAACAATTAATTAATTTAGAGAGAAGACCATGATAAATTTCCCTCCTTATTGACCTAGTTTATTGAGCTTTTTAAACTTTAGGGAAAAAAACAGTTATATTTTTAATATGTTTGTGTTAGACACTACCATGAATTATTTAAAAGAGAAGTCTCCCCTTTTGCCTGGACCTCACAGAAGTTTGCCTAAAGAAGGGGATCATTCCCTTCTATGTCAGTCAATTTAGAATGTTTGGAAACTTCATTAATCATTTCTTGGAGGGTACTTATAGGACACAAATGTCTCAATTACAAATAGGGTCATATGAAAGTTAATGAGTCCTTTAAATAACTCACTGGTTCCTTGTTCTATTTATTTTTGCTAAGATGTCAGGGCAGAGATCACTTTTCTGTGACATTGGGAAATGAAAGATAATTGTCATCTGTAGGTTTCACACTATTTTTGAATTGTTATTAAGTGTTACATTTTATTTTAGGTCTATATTACAGAATTCTACTCAGAAAATAATTCTAGCTTTGTGACTTCAGAAGAATAGAACAGAGATCAATTTCATAATTATAATATGTAAGAATAAAAATGAACAAATATAAACCTGTTAAAAAATTAATCCAACTTTTTTTTTCAGCCTGAGACCAGAAAGTAGTATGTCTCTTTATAATTTACATTAAATGTGGTAATAGTGGTGTTTAGTTGAGAAAGTTCAGGTTAGATAGCAATAAAATATGTATACACACACACACACACACACACACACATACATACATATCAGAGGCCTAACACAATATGAGTTCCTTTCTCACTCTTAGAAGTACACTAGGGCTCCCCATAACTTCCCAAGGCCACTATCCTTTGCAGAGCAACTCAGTGATCCAGGCTGCTTCAATTATGTGACTCTCATGTCAACACAAGTTTTTGTTATTACCACATTAGGGAAAGAAAGAGATTAGAAAATCTAAGCCAAAGTATCCTAGCTTGAAAAATACACTTGTCACTTCTATTCACCTTTCATTGATAAAGACTAGTTCTTGGATTAACCTAACCTCTGGAGCAAGAAAATATAGAATAATGTAGTATGTGAGGAGTATTATTCAAGGACTGTCTCTGTCAGCCAGTATCATTTGTTCCCACTAATCTAGAAAGAAACACACTCAACTGCTTTCCAAGTGAGATAACTCACAGTTCCAATCCAGTCTCTGCTTTCAACTTATCCAGACCTCTGGCTGAAATGTGAGAGTCTCTCTCTATCAGGTTCAGATGTCACTGCTTTTGACTGAAACTTATAAACTAAAAAAGACAACTTAAGGGAGCCTCTTCACACATGCACATACACATACATGAACACTTAATGATAAATGGTAATAAATAATAATAATGATAGGGGTAGAACAGAAACAGAATAGACACCATTAAGAAAGGACAAGACACACAGCAGTCACTAGTCCATAGATACTTGCATCCTGTCAGCTGGCATTGTTAGGGGTGCTAAACTGGGGCTGGGGATTGAGGAATGTTCCTCCATGGGGTTTAGATTCTTTCTGGGAGCCTCCAGAGAATCAATTGTTCTACCTCCTAGCTTCATCTTTAAAATGCTTTTTCCTTTCCCCTTATACTTGTTCCCATCAGAGGTGGGTTGGGGGAATATTCTGTGGTTTTGAGTCTGAGGCGCTTTCCCAGCTGTCTTCCTGTTTATAAAAAGTTTGGGAACTTAGAGGCATTTCAAAGGTCTTTTTTTTTTTTTTTGGACCAAACTCATAATTTCTTTACCAAGAGAACTTATACATACCCAGTAGATTTTAATTCCAATCTTCTCCATGTACCTAGAACAAATCAGCTCTTTTCTATCTTGTACGTTTCTACTCTCGCATTCCATTATTCACTCTCTGTATATGATGGGGCTACACATAAGCTATTTGAATATTGGAGCAAAGCCACACTCTTAATCTTTTCTTTGTCTTGAGTCGTTTTACCAAATTATTGAGTGCCATATTCTTAAATTATTCTTTGTTTCGAGGCAATTTAATCAGTTGGACATATGTTACCAGACATGTATCTATAAAGACTTTTGCACTCATCACTTATTAGGGTCATGAAGTAATTATTTTACCAATACTGAAGGGCTCTTGATACCTCTTTCACTTCTGCTTGCAAAGAATCCAGTTCTAGTCTGAGCCCCCCCTTTTTTTTTCTTCCTATGCCTTGGCAAATAGAGTTAATAGCAAATCATACACATTATATTAGCATCCTGCTTTCAAAACAGAGTCACAAATTTGTTAGGTACATGATCTACTGCTCACATTATCCCAATGTTTTGCTATTGCATGGAATGAATTTCCATCTTTCAAAATCATCTATCAGCTCTCCCACTGTTCACCCATCACTGAGTTACTGGGTTGATAATTAGGTTTTCTTAGATAGTAATTCGCTTTTGGTACCAATTTCTACAATAGCCATCTTAGGCTAAATTAGATAGAAATGAACAATGCCTACATTTCAGTGTTCAATACAACAATGGCTTATTTATTATTTATTCTGAATCCAATGCATATTTGAGCAATTCTTTGGGTACCACTCTCCTTGCATCAAGTCAGTAATACACACTGTTTTTATGTTTTGGGTCCACAATACAAGGCCTACAAGATACTCAACAGAGGAAGAGAGAGACTGGAGAATGATGCCTAAAATCCTCACAGTTTTAGCCCAGAAATGAGATGCACGATATGTCTTCTCACATATTATTCTCCACAAGAGTCCCATGGTTTAAAATACGTATAAGAGTATACATGAATGTAGCAGAGAAAATGGAATCTTGGCAAATTCGTGCTCAGTCACAGGAAAGGAAACTACCCTTACCCCTCACCCTATTTCCGCTAAGTCTTTGTAGAAATAACATTGTATTTACCTATTTTAAAAGAGAAGTTTCTGTAGCTAACCCTTACCTGAAAAGGAAAAAGAAACAAACAAACAAAAAAACAACAGGCCATATATTCTAATGGTTAAGAGTGTTAGTTCTTTTGTTTGTTTTTTAGACAATCTTGACTTATTAGCTCTGTGATATTAGGCCCAGAGAGATTAAATGAGAAAATTATTATAAAATACCAGATGCACTTCATGCATCTATGACATATTTGATGTTAGGAAAACACATTCTATTGGAAGTTTTTCCACTTCCATACAAACAATAAAGTTATTTAATCCACAAGTTTCTGCTAATATTAAGAAATGATATCAGTGTGGGGCACCTGGGTGGCTTAGTTGGTTAAGCATCCGACTTCGGCTCAGGTCGTGGTCTTGCGGTTTACGGGTTTGAGCCCTGCATGGGGTTCGGTGCTGACAGCTCAGAGCCTGGAGCCTCTTCAGATTCTGTGTCTCCTTCTCTCTCTACCCATCCCCGACTTGTGCTCTTTGTCTCTCTCTCAAAAAATGAATAAACATTTAAAAAAATGAAAGAAATCGTATTAGTGGAACTTGCCAGAGATATCTAATTCTTTCACTGCTAGAAAAAACCAAAGCCAAGTTTTGGCTTGAGAACTCCAAACTTAACCAGGTTTCCTAGAATTGATTTTACATGGTCTGAAAATTAGAACACGTGATGTGACACTATTCTAAGTAAACTAATAAATTGGAGAAGGTTGGTCTGAGAAGTGAAAGGGTTAGGAGAAGGACAAGGTAAATTTAATGACCAAAAATATTTAATTTTGTCTTGGACAAAGCCTAAGTGCCGTTAATTAAACGACACACTTGCCTCCACAATTTTATTTTAATACCTGCAATATTATTCTGCTTGATCTCTTTTCATTGGAAACTGTTGACCAAATGATACGGCGACAGAGAATTCTGCTCTAATCAGAGAAAATGAGTTTCGACTTTGAATCTGATCTGAGTCTGGCTCTTTTATAGCTGTCTTGACTTCTAAAGAAACAGATCTCTTTAAAAACAGAACCTGCTAGAATGTAGACACGTCTGACATATTAAAACTCTACGTTTGTTTGATCTTACCAAACAATTTGAATGTGTATCAACAGAAAAAAAGCTCACATCTGCCGCCACAGGCATGTTTACAATCATTTTAATGATACCATTAGATGTTGCTCTTCAGGGCTTGCTATTTCTGGCTGTTATATAAAAACCATGTGAGATAAGTTTACCACCTGTGCACAGTGGAAATAACCTCATTACAGGAATCATGGTAAATACAGATAGAGGCTAGAACTCAATTCATTTCCTAGGGTAAAATATGACCTTAAAACAAAGGATTTTCTTAGGCTGGAGTATACCTTTCCTTGAAACCAAAACAACAACAACCACCACCACACAGCACCAAAAAGTGAAGCAACAACAACAACAAAAAGAACAGTGAACAGACTTTTCCTGATCTCAAAACATTTGAATTTCAGAGTCTCTGGAAAAAGCCTCTTAGTGGACAGGTGGGTTTTTAGCTCATGTAAGAAACCTGAGCTTAAAACACTTTTCTAAAACATTTACCTGGTTCTTAAGCTGTCTTGGATGTAGATGTTTTCAGGGAAGTTGATAGTTAAGTAACCGTAACATTACTGCTTCTATACCTCTCTTTAAAAAGGGATGGAAACTGTAGTGTGCCTTTTGAAGATGAAAAGAATTAAAGGATAATTCCTCCTGAATCTGTACTGTTTCCAAGCACGTTCTCCTTCACGTTTTTAGGCCAAAGATTATTTGAGTGTACTGATGATTATGCTGAAAACCATCAATGAATGGATTCTAGAAGGTTTTTGGTTTAATTTTCACTTTCTTAACTGCATACACCTACCTGTATCTCTGACCTGTATTTTTATATAACAAATTGAAATGCAAAATAAAACTGAATATGCTTTCATTTCTTTTCTATGGGCTGAAACTACACTAAGCCCTAGGAATGGAAGCACACATAATAAAACATAAATAAGTTTCTAGTAGCTAGGAGGTTATCAGAGGGAGACAGTATCTGAGGCACATTCAGTTTCTGATAAGAGGCCCGGTACTTTTCCTAAGGTTTCATTGTATGAGCCTCACAAAACTTCCTGATTTCTTAACTTTTCCCAAGGTTTACATAGAGACAAAGCTTCATTAAATACGATTAAGAAAATAAAAGTGTGAAAGTTAATTGACATACTTCCGTACTGTTATGATCACAGGTAGCAACCTAGGGTACCAAAATCAAAATTGCTCTTTATAACTACAAAGGAATGAATGACAAGGAACACTTTACAAAAAGGAGATACTAGGAGGAGAAAGAGGGAAGGCAAAGGGCTCCACGTCTATGTTTCATGATGTGGGGATTGGACAGATTGGTGATGAAATTCTCTGCAAAGAAAGCTACTTTCTGTCTGTCAGACTCCAAATCAAGTGAAGAAAAACAAATACATTGTAGAAGTTTTCCTGATTAGATAAAATGGGATCAAAGCTTATTTTGGCTTTGACTTTCCAGTTATGTTGGAAGTGCTCCCCTAAGGTAGAAAATTGCTAAAGTGAATCTAATCTGTGTCTCTCCCCACGTGTCAATGTAATGTAGTCTCCCATCTCTCTATCCACTGTTTACAGAAGGAAGGCCTATTTTGCTAGTCTGAAGTATGTAATGATGCGCCCTGAGAGTGCATTTGGCTTTCCTGTCTATGCAGCTTTTATGGTTTCATTTCCCCCTTTTGATTTTCAAGTATGTAATTGTGTAACTCAACGGTGCACACCTGGCTTCTGAGTAGTCTAGCCTGGGCTGGTAAGAAAACAATTCACAAATCTCCAAAGTCTTGGCAACATTAATATGTCAAATTTAATAAAACTGTACAGAGATCCTAAACATACCTGCTGAATACAGATTGGAGATACCCTTCCTTTGTACAATCTAAGAGCCATTGTTGAGCCAAGTAATCCTACTTAGAAACTTTAAAGTAGTCATCATGATAAAGAAAAAAAACTGTGTACTTGAATGAAACTGTACTTCACCTATTTTTCTGTTGCCATATGCCAACAGCAATATTTTTAAAAATATTAATACACTTGTATGGGATCAAGATGAAGTGTTTATGCTTTAAACAGAACTGATATAATTGTAGGCATATCAAGCCTTTTAAACCAAAAGAGAGAGATGGAAAGAGACAAAGAAAGAAAATATTTAAAATACATTCAAGGACACTCAATAATTCCTATCATTGGACATTTCCTATGCAAGGTGAAATTAAAAAGATACAGGTGATTTCCTTATCCTTTGTTCATCCTATTCTGTATGTCCATATATTAAACTCAGGTTATCATGATTTTTTTTTGTACCAAAGTAACAGCCACAAATATTAGCTGCATAAAAATATAAAATAAATACAATGACATGTACTATAGTATTTCTGATACACTTTACAAGGCAAGCGCAGCCAATGATTGTCTTGAAGTAATACTGAGACTTGTACAGTTCCTTGGAAGGAGTCCCAATGCCATTGTGGTAGGAACCCTCCTACACATCAGATGCTACAGTGCATTTTTGTTGATACTTTTCATATATGGAGCTACCTGAAAAAAAAGGCTGGTGGTATTCAAGAATTATTATCATTGTAGCAGCAGCGAACCAATTCCTAGTTCAATTTCAGTGATGTTTATGGTATTAACTCCTTTACTACTAGAAGTAAAAAATTATCCCTCTGGTCACAAATAAAGTTTGTAAGAATGTGATCCAGTTTTCCTGTTGTTTTCCCTCTCTTCTCCCCAAGGAGCTACGTGACTCAGCATATTGAGCAATTAAGGTAACAGTTAAGAAGACATTCAAATGCAGAGCCCTTGAGCCATCAGTAAGGCTTCTAAGCCACCAGTGAGGGCCAATACTTCTCTTCAACAGAAAGACAGAATTGGGTTGATGGCTGAGCCTCTAAAAGTAGTATTGCTTGTGGGGGGACGAAGAAAAGCCAGAAACCAAAGTTTCCTGACTTTTAGACACTCTTGTTAAGATATGGCGAAACTTTTTCTCAAGCTTGAACCTCTTCAGGACGTAGACAATGTGCTAGCAGAGGCTGAACTGCTGGCGGATGAGTAATTAATACTCAGAACATTGGCCTGTGTTGAGTTACTCTTTGGAGCCAGGCACTCTCCACCTGTGGCTTGCAATCAGGCCTGAGAGTTCACCCTCATAACCTGAAGCCTGATAGGATTAGAAAAGCCAACTTCCGTTTTCCTACTTGAAGTTAGTATAAGTGCCAGCATGCACACATCAACCTTATTAGAAGATTCAGTAAGGTGGTCTCCCACACTCTTCCCAGTACCTTTTGTCAAGGGGACAAACCCTCTAGGAAAAAGCCAATTGCAATTTATCTCTCCTCTATTGTAGTTTAAGGATTATGTTTAAGCACTTAATTTTGGCCATAGCTACAGAAGCATGGAATTGATTAAAAGCAAATAGATGAGAACTAAAATCTGAGGGAAATGTGGCACTAATAAAATAATAGATCTGGCTTGGAAACATCTGTAGAAATCTCTGGGCCTCCAAACTATTATCAATGGGAAGGAACATGCTAACACAGTGGCTCCTCGAGAAGGAACAGCTTCCCCAGCATTCAATTCAGATGTGGATGGAAGGGAAAACAAGAAGCAAAGTTCCTCTCTAAGTAACAGAAGTAAAGATTTTGGAAGAGAAATGAAGACAGAGTGATTGGCTAATCAAGAAACTTACTTCACTTGCAGGATAGGATTTCCTGCCTTTACTACCCAACTGGGTAAGATACATGACCTCAATAGCAATTGATGTGTGTTTCCAGTTGTTTGCATTTAATAATTTTTTAAAGTAATCTCTATGCCCAACATGGGGCTCGAATTTACAACCCCGAGATCAGAGTCGCATGTGCTACTGACTGAGCCAGCCCGGCACACTCCAACTATTCACAATTAACATGAAAAATTAAGTGATAACCTTCCTTCTCCATGATTGTCTGTTAGGTGTGTTAAAGACAAAGCCCTTCTGTTTTAACTCAGAATCTCTCGATCATGAGTAGTCACATCTAACCTGTCAGAAAGTAATGCATATCACCTACGTATTGTAGAAAAGGAGCCATTTGCAATAAATGGATGAGGCTTTGGGAAGATTTCCCTCATGAGAGAGGTGAATATCTTCCATGTAAAATGGGCATGGGTGTTGACTAGCCAATGGTGGAATCTTACCAATGTGGAATCTACCTTCTTGGCAAATTTTTAAGTGCACAATACCATACTCACTTTAGGCACTGTGTTGTCCAGCAGATTTCTAGAATTTACTCATGTAGCACTTTGTTTATCATTTGCTAATTTTCAATGAGTAGTTCAGGTACAACTGGGATCCTATTTCTGTGATATAATTCATAGGAACCCAGCTTTCTACAGAATTCTAGAAGTTGACTTCAGAATGTGTTACATCAACATTAATTTGTCTTTTGCATCAGTTCTAACAAAGGGCTCACTATCAGTACAAAAGCTGATGGGTGACTGAAACAACAAATTAAAAAAATTAAAAACCAAAACATATACCTTCAATACATAGATAAACAACATTCACATATAATAAAAGAAGACATATGTAATCGGAATTTGCAGTAATTAAAAGACTAAACTGAAGATAGATCTCTCAGTGAAAACAAATGAAAGCTATATAAAATGTCACATGTAACTTTTTACATGATTTTAGTGAAGATAAGAAATGTAAAAATCTATAGATTCTCAAAAAAAAAACAATAAAAGTGGAGCACTAGGAATTAGGTGTGCTTAAAAGCCTTTTAACCCTACAATGATGCATACACCAAACCCAGGGGGATTTGTAAGTATCTATTCTGATAGCTGTTCAGGGTACACAAGATATAAGACAAAGCCCTGGGTACGCTTAAATTAGAGGATATGGTGGGAGATTGCTCTATAAACCCAGGGTCCCAAAGGATTGTACCTGCAATAAACCAACAGCAGAAGGGACAGTAAATAAACTTCCTTATGTCACTGGTATTATGTGTAAGGGGGCAAACCATCCTTTGAGAAATCATAACTATAATCCAATCTTCATGTAGATTTTCTCCTCACCTTTACACAAGTTGTGTGGTGTGGCCCCCTAAGCAAGTGACAGAAGTAAATGCCAAATGTACACTATAGAAACTTAACTTCAATTCAGAACTCTTATACCCAGATAAAAACCAAGGGGAGAAACGTACCACAAGTGAAAACTAGCACAAGTTCACTTGCAGAGCTATGGTGTATTAGATGTTTAAGACCGTAATTTAAATAAACACATTTTATACATTTCAGAAAATAAAAATAAGTTTGAAAATTTGAGTGAGGATCAAGAGACTTTATAATGTCTGTGGAGATTTAAAAAAAGAATCTAATCAGAGTTTCAGAGGTGAAAAAAGTAAAGTGAAAAATTCAGTGCATCCAGGTGGAAGGAAAAACTGGAAATAACACTGGAGAAAATATTCATGAGGCAATCACAGAGAGGAGTTAAAATATCAAATATTTGTATGAGACACAGAAGATGACTTGAATAAGTGTGATATACATCTTATTGAAATTCCAGAGTAAAAAGAAAAATAGGTAAGAGGCAATATTTGAAAAAAATTAATGTAATTATGAATTTTTAGATGTAATTATGAAGTTTTAAGTATAAATTTATAAAAATAAATGAAAGACTTCAAACATTCTGGGAGAGTAAGAAATTAGGAACGGGGTAAATGAAAAAAAGTTCTGAGCAAAATATAGCAATATAATGTATAGTGGTACTAGAATAGTAATTATAATCATGTAAAACAGTAAAGAACCTCAGGGACAAAAAAAAATTCAGAAATGGCAAGAAAGAAAAGATAGACCCTTTGTAAAGGAATGGTAATAGACTGGCATCTCAAAAGCAACAATGGAAGTTAGAGGCACTGTAATAATGTTTTCAATACATTGAAAGAAAATAACTCCCGTACCTTATAATTCCATACCTAGAACTACTTTCTTATAAGAAGCAAGTGATAAAAAATTGTTTTCAGGAGAACAAAACATGATGAAATTTACCTACCAACTGACTGTCATTAAACAAACACCCAAAGGCTAAAACATATGTAGCTGGAAAACATTCCTAGTTGAAGATTTGACATGTAAGAAGAAATCATAAGAAAAACAGTAAGTTTTATTTCTCTCTTTTCTTTCTGCATGTTCTTTATTTTATTTTCTTGCCTTAGGGAAATAATCTGGGGCCCATAATTTATTCCTCTATTTCCTTATTAAAGCATTATGTACCTCGTCAGGTGTGAAATAAAGATAAAGTCTTAGCAGGATAACTAACTAATAGTTAATAAAAAAGTAGCATGTGCAAATTTTTTGATCATGCCTTTGTTGATGATTTGGATGATGTCTTTACATCATTGTCCAACATAAGGTAACAAAAGGTATGGGATTTCTTGTTCTGTGTTCAGTTAGTTATATATATGACATATATATTCTTTTGCAAAAAAAAACCCACAAAAATATGATGGTTATCATTTGAGATTTCAAAATCTTGATGATTTACATCTCTAAGTTTGTAAAGAAAACTTTTAAAGGCAACTAAACACCATGCCAGAAATTCAAAATTATAGAAAGCCACAGCATTTCTATATGCTTTTAAAACCAAGTAGTAATCTAACTTTATCTTGTTACTTCAATTGTCTAGTTCTAATTAAATGTGTTGTATAAAGAAAAGTTAAGTGTGTGAAAAGTATTAATCAGCTGCTCAATAAGCATTTATTGAGAGTTTATCTCGCATTGAAACTTCTAGAATTTTTCTGAAATAACTCTAACTTTGCCAAAGTACTCTCCATGAATGTCTTCCCTTTTTTTTAAAATTTATTTTTATTTTTTATGTACCGTGTGCACAGGGTGCCTCTAACACACAATGTAACATTGCAGAGAGGAGTCAGACAAAACCCTCCAGGTGAGTAGCTTTGAGAAAGGCCTTATGGAGTTTCATTTCCTTATATGGAAATCTACATATTGGAATGATATGCCATTTCTGGTAGAGTGGCACCCAGCCCATGCGATTTTGTGGTAATAAAGTGAGATAAATTAGGCAAAGCTTATGAAACTGGCATGACATGTGGTAAACAAAAAGACTGCTTCCTCTTTGCATGTTCATGCCAGGCACTGTGCTAGGTGATTCACGTCTCATTCAATTTATGTTTTCAAATGACTAGGGCAGTTTTTTGGGAAGCAAAAATGAGCAAACTAACCAAACAACCAAAAGACATGTTGACTGAGAATTCATTTTCAGTTCCTGTCTCCCAACTTTCAAACATGTTTAATCAAGCTACTTCCTCACTTTCCTATCCAACTGGTCTTTTAAGACTGTAAAGTTGACTTTCATCCCATCCCTCCTATTGAAAGTAATAGTAGCTACCATTTATGATGTGCCTGCAATTTCCCAGAACCTATAACAAGAGCTTTATGCTGTTGCATTTAACATAAATAAATCTGATACCTTTTTACCCCTTTTTGTCCTGATTAAAATCCCTGTGGCATATGACATTTCTGACGATTCACTTCTTAGAAAAGTGTTTTCTCTAGATTTCAGAGGTTTCACACATTTCAACCACATTGCCCTCCTTTCTCAATTCCTCATTGAATCCTTTAAAATCACAGTTGCATGGCAGTCCAATGAACTCTTTTTTTACCTGCATCCTCTAAATTCTGTCATCCTACGTCTACCATATTGCACAAATCCAGAACAATGGCACCTTTCTCATCAGACCCTGTTGTGTTACTTCCTTGGCATTTTACAACTGCCCAAATGTTTTTAAATCAAAACTTGAAGGGGTATAAATTTGATATTATTAATATTTAACTTAGCATTTACTTTTAATTCATGATAGAAGATTGTTCTCTTCCCTGAAACTCATTTACTTATCCTTGGATAGAAAACATCTATTGTTGGGGCACCTGGGGGGCTCAGTGGGTTGAGTTGGACTTAGGCCTAGGTCATGATCTCTTGGTTTGTGAGTTCAAGCCCTACATCCGGGTTCACTGCTGGAGCTCGCTTGGGATCCTCTGGTCCCTCTCTCTCTGCCCCCACCCCACTCACTCTCTTTCAAAAACAAAATAACATTAAAAAAACTATTATTTAAATTCTTCTTGAATTAAAAGAAAAAAAATCTATTTGTGTATATGTATTTGAGTTCACTGTTCCCAAATGAGAAGGAAATGTGTTTTCTGAATCACTGACATTCTGAGACCAAGTAAATTAGATGAGAAAAACTACACAATGGAATACAATTGGTGGAAACAGGTATCTTTGAAACAAATTAATTTAGATAGAAACCACTAAAGTTATGTAAGAATTTTATCTCTCAAAGAATCATGAACTGGATCCTGAGGTTCTTTGATTATGAGATATAAAATAGGATGAGTTGTAATATCATGTAAGAAATATAAATATTATCTTTTCTCTCAATTTTTCTTTCTTTTTTTATGTTTGGAAAAAATTATACAGATTGAATTAGGGAGTAACATAGTTATATAATAATTGATTTTAAAGACAATTTTCCCACTGGGAAAGCCAAAATAAATGAATACTATCAGCCTGTTAAATATTTCTTTAGTCTTTCACAAGAATCAATAACAAAAATAATGTTACCTTTTTATAATTGTTCACTTTTTAAAGAAAACACAAATTCATATGAATCATTATATTTTTATACTAATAAACATGCATATTATACACTATATACACATAACTATACATGCCATATTTATTCTTTTACAAGTAGTGATTGTGGTTATTCATCACAGGGCATTTTCTTTTATAATTTTCAAGATAAAAGGCATTCTTTTAATGCCAACCAGTGCCTATATGCTTATGTATTATACAATTAAGCAAACAACCTGGATTTAATTCCCAGCCCAGATTGCACACTCCCCAGGCTACTTTGTTCAACACCTGTAAAGAAGAAAATTACTAATGCTACATGAAAGCACCTATTTTAGTTTTAAGGAGGGGTGCTAGTTTCCAATAAAGGAATAAAGTGTTATTTTGCTTTGTTTTCTGTTGGAAATGTAGTAGTTGTGGCATTTACGCAGGAGATATAAAGCCACCCTACAAAAGGTTCCCTTCCCAGTGTATCCATTGCCCTGTGCACTAGCACATGTTTTTCTCATAAAGAAAAGAAAAATGCAGGTATTAGAGTTTCTAATTATATGTTTCTACAAACTGAATTAACACGGAAATGGCAAATTGCTTGGGGGAGCATTTAACCCTGTGCCTTTAAAGCATTCAAAAGTATTTGTTTCTTCACACTTGGTCTCTTAAAAGCTATTTGATTATTTTCCCAGGATACCTGCATCTAAAAAAAATTAGTTTTATATTGACACAGTGGCAACTATTAGATAGAATTTCTTCCAGCTTTTCTTGAGGGGGTGGAACTTTTCACTGCCCCTAAATCTTAAGATTTAAAATAGAACAATAAGGACTTGCAGTAAGTAGGTGTATTAAAAAATGTTTCTATGCATGTGCATTTGTGTGTCTGAGTGTAGGTGTGTATTTAAAAGAGAAGCTAGCCAGATCTCAGAATCATCAACAGAGTTGTAGAAACAGCCTTCTTCCTTATGTGATACTTGATCTCTCGAATAGGAGAGAGAAATGGTAGCAGCTTACTTGGGAGTTTTCTTTCATAATATTGTAAGATGATTGGGGTTATGCACTTCTATTTGAACAACTCAACATATTTAAGGGACAAAGGAGAAGCACTGTTGCTGGAGCATAAACTTGCATGGGATGTAATCAGACATTTTATTGTCAGAAATAATTTATTGTGCAGAATGCTAGAAGGCTAGCTACTTCTCCCTTGCTCCCTAATTACTATGACTCATTGACTCTGTGTTCTGTTACTTCCATTATGGTATTTCCAAAGAATCAGCCAAATCAGTCTTTTACATTAAACCCATTGGAAAAGTAAACTATTAACATAACAGTACGTATTTCTTAAAACATCGACATGTGTATGATGATATATTCTTGATTGCGCTGTGTTAACAAAACAAGTAGGAAAAGTCAATGGGCTAAATTTATTAAACTTTTTTTTTATTTTAAAGGGTATGTAAAAAAAATTCCATTGAAAAATCCTAAGTTTTTTTTTGTATAGATGTTGAGATTTTTTTTTTTTACCTTCTCTCATGCAAACGAGAAAGAGCTGGATTAACAGAGACACTATTTTAGATTCATGTTTGTTTTCTTCTTTCTCTCAACAAAAGGTCATGGACCACCTGTAGGCTGGATCTTGATGGATTCCATAAAACTTGTAAAATTGAATCCTAGTAATATAATAGATTCTATAAAATAGACACCTTGTATCTTGCTCTCCATTTCTCCATTCTCTTGAGGTTCTTCCTTAATTCAAATGTGTACTTTTTTTAAAATGCATGATTTCTATAAAGTTCTACAACATTTCTCACCTTCTTTCTTAAGATACTCATTGTGACTTTTCTTACTGAGCTAGGCAAACTGTGAACTCCTAGATACTATTTACGATCACTCAAAACATATGCCTCAATAAGGCTACAAAGCAATGACCTGAAAAGCCTATTGATGAAAAGGTTGGTGGAGAGGCAGTACTAACCACATACATGGATCATGGAAGAGGCTATGGGAAGTCACAAGTTTTCAAGGAGCAAGGATCAAGCAGGGTCAGATTGCTTACAGCCAATTGCACAACCACATTCTTCGCCATTCATCCCCAGTTGAATCCGTAATTATGACCTACACAATCAGTGACAAAGCACTAAAGAGTGCAACTGTATTGTTCCATGGTGAGTGCTTAGCAAAAAAGCTGGAATTTGATACTTAGTCACAGTTTGCAAACAATGTGGTTGAACTACCTGAGGGGTCACATTTTTACATTCTGAGGCAATTTATTAGTAATGGTACCTGTCAGTCAGAAATCCCCCCAAAGCTCTTTCATTACTAGACATGACTTTGATATAGAAATGGTTCAAAGTAAGAGGCAAATAAAACAAGAGCTAGATCATTTACAAAGAACCATCAGCATATTCCCTTTATCCTTTCCTGATGAGCAATCTTTGTAGTTGTGCTCTAAGTGATGTAAAGATTAGACTGGATGAGTTATTTTAAAAGCAAGCCTTTTTATTTGTCTGTAAGGGATTTTTAAAGTTCTTAAACTATTTCCACGACTTCTTCCATTTTAACTCAAAATATAAACAGAAGCAAACCCTATGGTTGAGATACTTTATGCAATGGTACTTCCCCAGGCTAAAGTACTCCAAATAGAAATGATTAAAAGTTTAGGAAGCTTGTCTAAATTTAAAAAAGTGTTCTTCCTAAAGATGTTACACAGGTTTCTCCCAACACACACACACACACACACACACACTCACGTGCACACGCATATGTAATTGCACGGATATTTCCAGTACACAAAGCACACTTCCTTTTCTGATTATGAAGCACTTATCTCAAGACAAATATAAAGAATTAATTAAAAATTACTTTTCTAACGTCTGAAGGAAATAATCACCTTTTACAAACAGATGAAATAATGTTAATAGTTCTCACTTATTTAATTTTCTATCCATGTTCCTGAAATCATTTCTATTTCTTTCTCACTACTGCTGACCTTCCATTTAGGAACTTACTGATTATAACTACCACGTTTATGACATCACAGAACATATAACCATATGTGTAGAGTAATGTTGCTGTTGCCAGGTCTTCTCTAAATGAAATTTTTAAGAATGAAAGTCACATTCTCTAAAGATTTTACCTGGGCCGTTTTAAAAAATGAACAGAGAAAAAGATAAGAAATAGAAAATACAGTAGAAAGCAAATTCATCAAATGAAATAGTGTATGTAAGGAAGAAAGATCTGAAAGCAACCTAGATTTTAAGGCATCTATTCCTTTGTTTTATATTAGTTATTTAAAAAAAATTAAACATATGAAATCCGATGATGAGTAGGACAATATAGTGCAGTGAAAACAACTAACATTTAAAAATCATTGTTACATGCTAGGAAATATGATCCATGCTTTACATGTAATATTTTTATTCTCAAAACAGTCTTATGAAGTATTTTTATTCCAATTTTAGCAGATAGGGATAATTAGACTCAAGTTCACACACACTGCTTCATTATAAACTCTTGATAGCTTTATCAATTGATACTTTATTGAGCCTTATAATGGTACTTATGGCTTAATCCCTGCATTATTCACCAGTATAATTTATTTGACACCACTTTTGAAAGTAAGTTATGATATTTACTTGTTTTATGTTTTTAAAAATAGCATCAATCGGGGCGCCTGGGTGGCGCAGTCGGTTAAGCGTCCGACTTCAGCCAGGTCACGATCTCGCGGTCCGTGAGTTCGAGTTCCGCGTCGGGCTCTGGGCTGATGGCTCAGAGCCTGGAGCCTGTTTCCGATTCTGTGTCTCCCTCTCTCTCTGCCCCTCCCCCATTCATGCTCTGTCTCTCTCTGTCCCAAAAATAAATAAACGTTGAAAAAAAAAATTAAAAAAAAATAAAAAATAAAAAAAAAATAAAAATAGCATCAAGTATTCATCATTCTTGGAAATCTGATGGTATGCACATGCATATGTGCATTTAATTCTTATCTCCAACCCTGAACTCCCTTAACCATTTCTATCACCCATAAGCACTGATGTTTTAAAATAAAATAATTGGTTATGCAAATACCAGTGTAATAGTTGTTCCAAGCAAGAATCATCAGAGCATGCTAAGTCCTTGGCTAAAATATTGTTGTGAAATAGGATCTTTACATAGTCTGAAAATAACACCCCATAGATAGCTTGAAAACCATGTGCAAAAAAAAATGTAACTTTATAATGGAGAAATCACATTAACCAAGTTAATACTCATCTATCAACCGTGGTTACCAAGTGAAGTCCCAGAAATCACCTTAACCACATTATTAAACTTAGCATTTTCAAAAAAAAAAAAAGACCAAATGTCATTATTTGAGTCTGATACAATAGGAGTATATATCACCTATAGCATTCTTCTCAAAACTGCTTACCCTGAATTTAATCATGACTAAACATTCAGCTAAATCTTAATTCTAGAACAAAATTAGCCTGCATACTTAAAAGAAAAAAAAAAAGGTCAATATCATAAAAAACCAAAAACGGGTGACATGGAGGGACTATTCTTCAACATTAAAGAAAATTAGAGGGAAATGTAAAATAATTGCATATGGGATACTTGACCGAAACCTGGATCAACATAATCAAACAAATAAAGAACTACAAAGAATATTTTGAAGCACTTGGGGAGATTTGAATAAGGACTTACATTAGATAAGATTACTATTAAAGAATAATTTTCAGGAAGTTAAAAACATGACATGAATATAAAATAAATATATATCTCAAACATTTTATCTGGTTCATCAATTAATGAGTAATCAGTGAGCTGTTAAAGTTAGAACAAAGATTATATAAAGAGTTAGGTTTTTATAGGCAAATTAATAAGACATTACAGGATCACATGCTGGGTTAGATACAAAACTAAGGCAATAAACAGTAGGTGTCATGGTTGTCATTTCCAATAAATAGAAATCATTTGTCTCTGTGCAGACAAAAATCTGTAAGTTAACCTATTCTATCTTATAAATCATAGGTATAATAAAATGGATCAGCTGATAGAAAATTTACCAATTTGTACTAAGTGTCCCAAAGGAAACATATAATTTAAATCTTTTGTCTATTAACAAGTTTCAGAGTTTTTTGACATTGTGAAATCAAAATTAAAGTTCCTGCATATGATAAAAAATTGCTATTTAAGTAAGAGAATATCCTGCCTTTGAGAATATACATGCTGAGGTATTTTAGGATTGTGTTTCATAATGTCAAGAAAAATACCACTTGGCAATGGCAGAAAGCAAACGTGGCAAAATGTTTCCTACTTGATAAATCTAGTTGATGTGCTATATAGGTGCTAATTTTGCTAATTTTCCAATCTCTCTGTAGCTTGGAGTTTTTTAAACATAAATGTTTGCAGACACAAACAATGAAATACCTGGCTTGTTTGGGCATTTTCCTTATTTAAATTTTAAGATGGGATCAGTTTGCTTGTATATATGTCTTGGTTTTCTACTCATTGAAGGCAGTGCAATTTGGAGCATAGACTCTCAAATTCTCAAGTGAGAGGTTTTTTTGTTTGTTTGTTTTTAGCAGGCTTTAAACATCAAAATTGGTACTATAATTAAATTAGACAATTTAAATATATACTGTGCTTACTTTTCTTACTGTATGATAGGAATATAGCATTGAAATTACCTAGCATATATTTAATACTCAATAAATGCTATTTCATTTTATTTTTTATATTTTACATTTTCTATCTTCATTAATTAGACCAGTAGTCTCCATTTGGTTAACTCAACTCCTAGGATTTCTTCAAAGCATAATGTGGGCCTAATTCCACAAGCCCTCAGAAGTATATCCATGTAGTCAAGACTTGCTTGTACCGATTTATAAAAATGTTTGGCATCTTTTGTAATTGGTGGGGCATTTATGAGTTCTTTTTGTTGTTGGTTATCCTTTCCCAATCAGCATTTCTAAAAGGAGGTTATAGTCACATGCATTTACCCTGTAAATGCGAAGAGTTGAAGATAAAAAAAAAAATCTTTCAAACATGAAACTTTGGGTTAGCTCCATGGACAGGAGCTATCTCAATTAGACTAGTAATCTTCAGTGAGATACCAGATTGGAAAAATTACAGCAACTGAGATTCAGAAAAATGAAAATGTTCTCAAAGTTTTTTTTCCTTCTCTTTGAAAACAGACAAGTATAATTTAAAACAATATTTGGAGAAATGGCTTCAGAGTAAAGACCAACTTTCACAGGGGAACATGATGCAGAGGCTGTTCATCTATTTTTAATTTACATGGAGCCACAGATCTAATATAGCAGATTAATTAGAAGAAAGATTCTGTTCCAAGGAGAAAAAAAATACAGTTCCTGGCTTGTTCATTAAGAATTCCAGCGTACCTGTAATTTTTAAGGTGCAATCCTTTGAAAACCCTAGTTTGCTTGATGACTGTAACTGGCTAAAGTATTTTCAAATTTAGGCTCTGAGCTAAATTTCTTTTAAATTTGACTATATTATAAATAGATAATTAATTTTCGTTCAGAGAAACTTCAGTGTGAATAAAAAGTATTTTTCCTATTTGTATTATGATTCAGCAGTGCTCTGCTTTATTGCAAATAAACAGTTCAAACCTATTTCAGACACTCTGGACTTATTTTAAGACTCACAACTCTCCATAAATTTATCATAAATATAGATAACTCTAATGCTATTTGGTCTAGAATTCTTAAGTTGATGAAAACCTTCTTTGGGATTTTTAAATTGATGAATATTATTGAATAAAATGTTTACTCGCATAACAGAAGACAGGAATATTCACTTTAAAGTTCCTGAAAAAATTAAATGATACAGATGGGTTATAAATTTATTTCTTTACATAAAAAATCCTATGACTAGTTTATATTACAAACAACATTACAAAATGTTGTTTTATTTCAACTCTCATAAAAGTTTCTGTTGAAATTTTTTTTTTTTTTTTGTATTTATTTTTGGGACAGAGAGAAACAGAGCATGAATGGGGGAGGGGCAGAGAGAGAGGGAGACACAGAATCGGAAACAGGCTCCAGGCTCTGAGCCATCAGTCCAGAGCCCGACGCGGGGCTCGAACCCACGGACCGTGAGATCGTGACCTGGCTGAAGTCGGACGCTTAACCGACTGCGCCACCCAGGCGCCCCTCTGTTGAAATTTTTTAATTGTATAGTAATTTAACTTAATGGCCTGGAAAATATTTTTATTGTTTATATTTAAACAATTCCAATTATAATAACAAATTGATAATTTAAAAGCATATTGTTTCAATTTTTATTGGATATTGTTATTAAGAATTAGTTATTCCCAGGCATCAACTTATATGTGAGGAATATAATAACCTAATCCAAATTACTCTATGGGTTAAAACATTGTAGTAGTTACTGAAATTTTCACTTGTAACTCCACTTTTTATTTTCTATGATTTAAAATACAAATGCATAATATAATTATAAATTCATTATTGGGCATACAATATATAAAATGAGAGTTGTTGCCAACAACATAATAGGAAAAAACAGAATCATACAGGAGCAGAGTTCTGTATGCTATTGAAACTAATTTGGTATCAATGAAAATTATACTGTTATAAATTTAAGACACTAATTGTAATTCTGACAGTTTGAAAAGAAATACAACTCTAGAGAGACTGAATTCAAACCCAGTCAGTCTAAACCTCAGTCTGTACTCTTAACCATGTTATATTATCTCTTGTAAGAAGAGACTGGAAATATTCACTCATTCATTGAGAATATATGCGTGCTGACTAATGAAAACTATTTTCATAGATTCTGACATTATAATTCTGAATAAAATATTAAACCTGCCTTCAAGTAGATTATAGCAATCATTGTGACATTTTAATTCATTATAACATAATGCACAAAGTTGTAAAAAATAAAACACTTTCCATTAAGTCCAGCATGAAAAGAGCCATATCTGTGGTCTTGGTGCTATAAGAGTACTGTGGAAAGACTTGAAGTTATTTGCCTTGAAGATGAATTTGTCACTATGTGGCCTCTGACGTGTCCGTAACCGTACCTCCTAGTTCTCTTCCTCCACAGCCACACTGATTTCTTTGCTGTTTCTTGAAAACACCAAGCACATTTCTTTTTTGAGGTCTTTGGTATTCTTTCAGCACAAACACAATCCCTGTATATAACCATGAGTTTCCTTACCTCATGTATGTCTGTTCACCAAAGACTGGTTCTTTAGCCACACTGTAAAAGAGAATTGAATTCCTCTCCAGAGGGGCACCTACGTGGCTCAGTCAGTTAAGCATATGACTCTTAATTTTGGCTCAGGTCATGGTCCCACAGTTCTTGGGTTTGAGCCCCACATTGGGGTCTGCACTGATAGTGCAGAGCCTGCTTGGGATTCTCTCTCTCTCCTTCTTTCTCTGCCCTCCCCCTGCTTGTTTGTTCTCTGTCTCTCTCTGTCTCTCTCTCTCTCTCTCTGTCTCTCTCTCTGTCTCTCTCTCTCCCTCAAAATAAATAAATAAACTCACAAAAACTTTCTCCCCAGAGATGTCCTACTTCAATTTCTTTCTTATACCCTTATTTTTTATCATAACAGTTTAAATATTTATCTCTCTATCATCTATCTCCCTATCTATCTATCTATCTATCTATCTATCTATCTATGAATCATCTATCTGGGTTCAATACCTTTGTTTCCTCAAGTGAATATAAGCTCTGTGACAGCAAATATTTGTTTACTAGTGTATATTTAGGTCCTAGAAAAATATCAAGTTCATAGTTGGCCTGCACTAAATATTTTTGATTGATCTGGTCAATGGACCACAATCAATAATATATATATGTATTAGATATATATTTATATATAGATAGATATAGATATAGATATTACATCTAAGAAATTAGCAAATTAACCTAGCAGTGCACTAATAATGTAGTTACAAGATTAAGACAGACTTAAATATTCAATCTGCTATTCTGCCTTTTTATAAAGCACATTTGTGTGTGTGTGTGTGTGTGTGTGTGTGTGTGCATGTGCATGCTCTTTTTACAATTTAAAAGAAAATGTTAACAACAATACTATTCTCATTACAAATGTTAACTTACAAAATCATAGGATTCTTACAAATCTAACTTAAATAGCTTCTACTGAGCTCTAAAGTTACTACCCTTGACTATTAGTAGAGAGAAATTTAATCATTACACTCTTTTAAATAAATACATCCACTTTGATGTCCAGATTTCATATTCAAGCCTTTAGTTTCTTTCTTAATCTCCTCTGGAAGGCTACAACTTGAGTGTTTATACTGGTTACTCTCCATTTAAAAATATTTTTAACATGATAAAATAAAATACTTGCTAGCCAACAAATCACCATATTTTATGTGCCTCCCCCCTGAGCACAAGTGAGGAGACTGACCCTGGAAGGATATGGAGACAAGCAGTGCCAAAGGAGGGGGCTTTTAAAGTCAGGATTATACCTCTGGTAAAGAAGGAAACCATGTCAGAAGGATTCTGGGGCATTAAGTTATTCAACCAGTGCAAAGAATGTCATTCAATTTCTCTACTTTTCTTGAGGCAGTTGAACAGAAGTTAGAATAATTCTCCATGAGTTGTTTTTTGCCTATATCACCATTTCAAAATAAAAAACAAAAAAACAAAAAACAAAGAATGGCTACGATTAAGAATTCTAATGATTTAAAACAAAGTCTATGTGATGAAAAATTTCATTCAGGGTGGCTAGGAACATAGAACATGATCTTTCATTCAAAAAAATGTCCTATGTAGTAAGATGCGCCAAAAAAAAACCCCACAACAAAACAAAACAAAACAAAACAACAACAACAAAACAACATGATAAAAAATGGCAAGTCAAAATAACTGCATCATTTTAATTTGATCTGCTGATGGGAATAAATGGTAGAAGGAGGAAGACGAGGCAGGGAAATGGACATGGACTCTTTCTTTCTGAACATATCTTTGACAAGAATACCAATAAAAGCCAACCAGTATAGAAATACCTTAGGCACCATAACATGCCACCAGGAGCTTATGCTATTATAAATGTTACTTGTGAGCTATGGAGACAAAAAGTTAAAGTACATATTAAATTTCACCTTAACTACCTACCTCTCTCAATATACTGAGAAGCTGAATCTGTTACTCTGTCAACCTAAGTGGAATATAAACCCAATAGGGAGGCTTCATCTTTGACAATTCTTTCATTTCATTGACATACAGCTTTCTTTGACATCATGACATCATTCTTTCGTTTATCTCCCATTTTTAAATAATTTTCTTACTCCAGAGGGCTAGAAGTATGACATAACATGTTCAGAAGAAGATATGCATATTTCAACTGCTTTCAGTTATTATGAGAATAATTAAAATATACTTGATTTTAGGCAAGCAAAAATAATTAATATTATGACATATATATTATCCAAACAACATAGTTAACTAAATAACATACTTTCCAAACAAGGAGACATTTTGTATAAGAACTACTAAATTCCTATATAATGCTAAGAGAACAGACAGTACATTCTTCTAGGCAAACATGATTTTTTAAGAATAAAGACAGCTAAAATTTCATAGAATGAATAAACTTTAAAATGATTACAAATTCCATTTATCGTTATAAAGATATAAAAGTGATCAGTTTAGGTACATGTTTTTCAAATTATGTAGATTTTAATTATTCAATCAGATTGATGTGAAAAATAAGAACTTCTAACCTTTTCTATGTAATCTGGCTCTGTATTTGATGATTTATTAAAGAACTAGGGTTCATGGGAAGGATACATCAGAAACAGATTGGCTGGGAGGACCAGGTGTTAGAGGATGATGCAGGTTCGAGGTAGAAATCATTTATCTCAAAAGCCTTTCATACTTTTTTCCATATCCATTCATACACAGAAGGGTAGGTGTGTGTGTGTGTGTGTGTGTGTGTGTGTGTGTGTGTGTGTGTGTTACTGTGTTCAAGTCAACATTTAGTTTTGGCATAGAAATAAACAACTAAGTTGTATAATGTTTTTGAGATCGTTATGCTTGTAAAGCTTTAATTATTTACAATATGATTCACTATCCTTTTCCCTGAGTAAAATGATATAATGGAATTTAACATTAATAGCACTAGGCACAGCTACTTAGAGAAATAATTTCTCGTAACAATCTAGCTGCCCTAAATATTTTACACAAAGGGCAGCCCTAATTAGAGGACATTTTGGGAAATACATGTTTTTTAATGATCCAAGTTTGTGTTTAGAGGAAAACTAAGTGTATTTAAACTTGCCATTTCTGCCCATGACCACTTGAGGGGAAATCTAGTTTCCATAATTATGATTCACCGACACCTGAGTCATCAAATGATGTTTTATGTCCTGTTTGATGTTGATGGAATCTTAGGAGTCTATTAGTCTTTTAAAGATTTTCTTTAAAAGGAGTCATAGTTTGCCAAATTTAAAATCTAACAAGTTTTTAAAACCTTATGCTCATTTTAGAGTCAGAATTCACTGAATTCAAACGGAATTCAATGAAGAAAGCATTTTACTCTCATTTACTTAGGCTAATAAGTGGAAGAAAATGGAATATGTTTCAAAGAAGTTACAGAAATTAAAAAGCAGAGCTTGAATAGCAAGGCAACCTATATTTGATTATAGAAACATAATTAATAAACCCATCCTAACAATTTAATCTACAGTATAGAATAAGAGATGAAGCCATTTTTGGTAATCAGTAACCTAAGGGAATGTGGTAAAGATCAATTTAATAAGCATTCATTGATATTTTTATAATAAAGGTTCAAAGACTTGAGTACTCTGCCTTCAAAGGGCTTCCAGTTGAGAAGAATATACATAAGCAAATACTTATAACATAATAAATGAACTGATAGAACTACATGTGGAGGAGAAAGTGATGGCCTTTCTCTGGAGGAGTCGGGTAGATTATATATGAGGAGGTATAGCATAATTGCACACTGAACAGTGAGTAGTTTTCCAAAGAGACAAAGGAACCAGATCCCTAGATGCCATGTAAATAAGTTTGGACAAAGCTTAATAATGATGGGAGCCATTCAAAATTTTAATGTAGAAGTGACAAGATATGTGTTTAGTAGTCACTCAGACTGTAAATTGTTTTATAATGCTTCTCTTATGCAAATGGGGAAAACATTAATACATTCATATTGTGACTGAGCTTAAGGCATAGTTTCCTTTATCTACTTATCTTATGTCCTATGAAGAGCCAAATACTAAATTGTTTGTATGTGGAAACAGCGTAAAAATTACTCATTCTGAAAGAGAAATTGTTTACTTATCCCCAAATCTTTTCATTTGGCTTCCCCAAACAGTTTTAAACGGTCATTTATGTTGAGTTAAGTACCAGTAATTCAATTCCATGACAGGAACACAGACAAAGCAGAATCCCAGTGACTGTCTTCTCAAACAGCTTCTCAGCTCTATGTGCTTTTATATATCATCCTTCAGTATAAAAGATCACAAGAAGTTTTACAATAGTCTCTCTGGATGATTAAGGTGATTCCCAAAGGGGCCAAACAAAGAATGATAAATGGTAAATCAAAGGAAAGTAAGCTTTACTGGCTAATCCTTCCTGGAAGACCAGCTGCAATAAAGAGGGAATAACAGGATGAACTGAAGTAGACAGAAATGGTAGGTGGGATTTCGTGTCATTTGAGCTAGTAATTAGATTTTATTGCTAGCATTCAAGTAACTCCCCTGCTTTGGCCATTCTCCTTTGCACATTTCTTTCTAGTTAGTGGTCTAGTACTTAAACTGATATTGTAATTAAGATAGTCTTATGTAGTATGCTCATAAGATTGGATACTATTTTTCCTTTTGATTTTAGTAGAACATATTTCATTGATAAACATTATAAATTTAATTTCAAAATTGGTCTGATGCTTTTACAGGATTATCTTTCTATTTCTAGCTTTGATTTTTTTTAATAAAAGAAGAAAATTCCTTTAAAGAAAAACAAACATTAAAGGAGAGTTTTTTTTCTTTACACTAATATTCTATCATGACACATGAGAACAGAGCATTCCAGATAGACAGTATTTTCAAACAGGGTATGTCAATAAAAGGTATCTTGAAATGCTCAGTAATCAGATTTATAGAATAAAAGCAAATAGAACATTAAAGGACTGAAATACATGAATCTACCAAAATATTTACCATGACCAGTAGTTCTCATATGCCACTTTTCAAAATTAATTTCTCTATAATTATATTTCAGTCTACTATTGGTGTTTCCTTAGGCCAATGTGACATTAACTGCTCCCCTACTAAACTTTGCTTATTTTTAAAAGGCTAATTATAAGAAATTGAAGGAAATAAAAGTTGATGCCTACAAAGATATATAATGAAAGTAAGTTGTTGTGAATCAAACAAGCCATATTGAAAAGAGCTGGATAAAATATATAAGCATTATATGGTTTCAGGGACTTCCAAAGACCACAGACTGTGGAGCATGCTTTGTTAATCAAAAGGAGGTTAAGCGCTATCCTTCCAGCAGTCAACAAATATGTATTGACTGTGTGTCTATTGTGAACATAAAATAGAAAGATGAAAATGGAGTAGATATAAATGTTGCACTCAAGAAGTTTGTAGTGTGTTCTGTAAGTATGTGTGTGAATGAAATGAAATAAAAAATAGAATAAGATGGCCCTGCCACATTGTCTATTAGGTTCAAACAACTCAATTTGTTTTTTCCACAATTTCAAGGCATCATACTGATGTGTTGTGATGGAATCCATAGTAGAGCAGGCCTATAATTATAATGGGTGTGCCATAATAATTATGATCATCATGTAGTTAAAATTGCATTGGTGCATGTAGCTGTAATTAGTCAAATGACTTCTCCTGAAGCAAGATGTTGGAACTAACTTGAAGTGTGAGCTACTTCATTATGCATATAATCACAGATGGGCAGCAAACCATTGGAAGGTCATGCCTTTCAAACCAATAACTGTGTAGTAAGAACATTTCCCACCCATCCCTCCCCTCATCTGAGCAAAGACATAGAATATATTCCCTGAATACTGCTTTGGTGTAGTAGGTAATAAGATGGCATCCACCACGTACAAACAGTCAAGAATTTGAGAGCTCACGGTATGTAAGCAAGGTAATGACCTATACTTCAGGTTTTTCAGGCTTTGAAAACCCGTAATCTCTATAATGTAATAAAGCATTTTGTTAAGGTTTCCTTTTTATTTCAGCTTATAACAGATTTAATTCATATTTTTTCATTATTGTTTTTTATTCTTTCTAAATACAATAAAGCAATATATATATATATATATATATATATATATATATATATAACAAAGCAACATTCTTAAAGTATCAATATATGTCAACTGTACAAAAGAAACTAAAGGAAAGGGGATTTCCATCAGAAACTGTTGTGCTAGACAGACCTGAGCAAGATGACAAAGTGGTAACAAAATAAGAGTTTCAATGAAAAAGTGAACAATAGGAAGGCAGGATGTGAACCCACTTGTTCACTGGTGATTTTCTATCTCTATAGTCCCCACTAAAAAGCTTTAGAGAAAAGAGTAAAAAAAGATGCTTATTTTTAATAGAGGTGAGGAAACTCATTAGAGCCAGAAAGTTAAATAAGTTCTACATTCAGCGACTTCTCTGCTGGATCTAACATAAATTTAGAGTAAGGAACGTCAACCACCTGTACCTGTCTTGGTCTGTTGTGACTTAAAGACCTAAAAGTAAGACGATGACAAATGGCTTTTCTCTTTCTTGTTTGTAGCCCTTAGAACACAGCTCAGAAATTATACAGGGAGAATGCACACGTAACCTCTCCCTCTCCCTCCCCCCTTTCATACTAAACAATTCGCAGTGAACAGAGTACAGGAGGTATGAGGAAGCACGGAAGGCCTAGGACAAGGGACAGTTCATGTGCCCACATGCATAAATTTTACCTGACTTTCACTCCTGCCTTAACTCTTGAGTATAGCTTGAGAAGGAAAACTATTGTGTTATTTTAGATTACTGACTACAGTGCTGGTTTTATTTACAGTGTTTCGACTGAGCAGAAGCAAGGCAGAAGTCGCAATTACTTTATTTTGACAGAACAAATATGTGTGCTATGAAAATTTCTGGATCATGTCTGATATTAAAACAGAGCCATGAAAATAGATACTTCTGATGAGACTTTTCAAACAGTGACTGTCAAAGGTTAGCCACCCACAAAGAAGATTTAGATTAAAGCTATAAAAAGCTTGCTGGTGGAATTACTAACTGTTGGAAAGTGGAAAAGGAATTAAATCTATAAACACAAAAAAACAGGGGCAAGATGACAGTGCATGTGAAGATTTCTGACAATGCTAACCATGCTCTAATCAAAAAATAAAAAATAAAAAATAAAGCAAATGAATTCGTGCTAGATTCATAGTGGGCCAAAAGTATATTTACCTTTAAAAATTGAAAATTTTAAGTATTTCCAGGTTAGAAAATTGCAATTAGTAAATCCATGAGATAGGAGACAGAATCACTGCGTTTATCTGTTTATTCAAATATTTATGAGTACCGACCATGTGCTAAGCACTACTTAATAAAAGAATAAAGAAGTAAACAAATATTCATAACAATTCCATTTGGAGCAACGGAGGGAAACTAGTAAGTAAACATGTTATTTTGTTAAAAACTAATACACACCCATAGGCCAAAGATGATAGAGTAGGTTATATTCTCCCAACATGGTATCTCCCATCTGGCATTCTCTTAAAATGTAGGAAGAGATGTAAATGCCACTCATTCTGTAATCAAAAGGTGCCATCTATTGTCCTATCCCTGCACCTTGGCAGGCTTGTGACTCTGCTGGAGTAATATCGTGTGACATTTAAAGCTAGGTCATTGAAAGTTCTATAGCTTCCACCTGGAATTCCTGGGACACTTGAATTTGGAGTCCTGAGCTACCAGTAAGCAGACTGAATGTCTTCAGGTCATCAAGCCACAAGCAACTCTAAACTAACTCATATGGAGAAACCATACAAAAAGGCTCTGGGACTACAGAAAGAAGGGGATGAGGGAGGGTCCGGCTAATTTCCAGTAGCTTCAGCACTCCAATGTGTTAGCTTCAGCCATTATCTGACTGCATGAAAGATGTGACCCAGAATGGCACAGCAAAACAATTCCCAAACTCGTGATCTGCACAATCAAGATATCTATATCAAGAAGATGTGTGTTGGAGTATAGTTAAAGCAGAGCTTTGAATGACATGCACAGATATAAACAAAGATGAGCCATCACTTTGCTACATGAAAACACTTTTCCTAATCTGTCGTTTTAGGAAGGTATAGAAAAAAGAGTAAGTTAAATCTAAATTAAGTAGAAGAAATAAAGTGACAAAAATAAGAGGAAAAATAAGTGAAGTGAAAACTAACAAATTGACAATGTTTAAAGTTAATAAAATTAATAAAATGATGGTTAATAAAAATGTTAAATCTCCAACTAGATTGATCAAGAAAAAGGGAGAAAAAAATCACAAGTTATGAACAACAGGACTGAAAGAAAAGGCATCACTATAGATCATACAGACATTAAAAAGCTTATAAGGTGATTTGGTGAACATAATTACACTAATACATTTCACAAATTAGATGAAATACGTGAATTCCTTATAAAGCATTACTTACCAAAACTGACAAAAGAAGAAAGAGAAAAATCTGAATAGCCTCATCTAAGTAAAGTAATTGAACTCATTGTAAAATCCCTCCCACAAAGACAACTCTAGGTCCAGATGGATATACCACTAAATGTTGTCAAATACTGAAGGAAGTAACAATAATAATCTTACACAAAACCCTTTCATAAAATAGAAGACAGACCACAGTCAAATTCATTTTATGAGACCAGCATACATACCTGATAATTAAACCTCATAAAGACAAAGTGAAAGAATACTGCCTCTAGACAGATCTTGTGAATCTAGAAAACATCCTAAAAAATCCAGTAGAAAATCTAATATAGCAACATATAAAAAAGGTATATGCATGGGGCACCTAGGTGGCTCAGTCAGTTGGGTGTCCAATTCTTGATGTTGGCTCAGGTCATGATCTCACAGTTTCTGGGAAGAGCCCCGCATCAGTCTCTGTGCTGACAACATGGAGCCTGCTTGGAATTCTCTCTCTCCCTCTCTCTCTTTCTCTCTCTGCCCCTAATTGGGTTCTCTAAGTATATAAAAAAAACTTAAAATAACAACAACAAAAAGGTATATGAATCCTAGCCAACTGCATACAAAACTGTTACACAGTTCTTATGCAAAATTGTTCAACATTAACAACAAAAACAACAACAATTGGTACAATTCATCACATTAATAGAATAAAATAAAATGTTTTGAGCATCTCAATAGAGAATGAAAAACTTTTGATAAAATACAATTCTAACTATATTTTTATATTTTTTTAAATATTTTTTTTACTTATTTTTGAGAGAAGAGAGAGAAAATTAACAGGGGAGGGGCAGAGAGAGAGAGAGAGAGAGAATCTTAAGCAGGCTTCATGCTCTGAGCTGTTGGCACAGAGGCTGACGTGGGCTCAAATTCATGAACTGCAAGATTGTGACCTGAGCTGAAGTCAGACTCAACCCATTGAGCAACCCAAGTGCCCCAATTCTCACTATTGATCAAAACTTTCAACAAATTATGATGAGAAGTAATGTTCCTTAACCTTATAAAGACCATCTATGAAAATCCTATAATTAACATCAAAATATGGTGAAGCATTTAATATTTTTCCTTTATGATTAGGAACAAGGAAAAGAGGTCTAATGATTCCATGGATCTTTTCAATATCTTCATCATCATCAACTGTTTAATTACCAACCATTCACTATCAATGTTATACTTGAACTTTTAGCTAAACATAAAGGTAAGAAAGAAATAATAAAAGCAGAAAAAAATAGAAAAGAAGTAAAACATTTACAAAAAACATGATTTATCAGTAGAAAACTCTAAGAAAGCTACTAAAAAGAACTAGTAGACTTCTACATAGACTTCTACATAAGGTTAGCACAGTTATGGATTCAACTCCCATATACAGATATCAACTCTAATCGTATATACTAGCAAGAACTAATTTAAAAACATTTTTTAAGTTTCTTTTGAGAGAGTGGGAGACTGCGAGTGGGAGAAGGGCAGGAAGAGAGGAAGAGAGAGAACCCCAAGCAGGTGCTACACCGTCAGCGTGAGCCTGACATCAGTCTCCATCTCACAAACCATGAGAACATGACATGAGCCAAAATCAAGAGTCAGATGTTTAACTGACTGAGCCACCCAGACGCCCCAAAACAACTTTTTAAACTATCACAATAATATCAATGACATAAAAATATTTAACAATTAACTAAAGTTGTCAAAGCTTCACCGAAATACCAACTAGACCTGAAAAGATTAATAAGTCCTAGATAAACTGAATTTCAATATTGTTAAAATATTCATTCTCAACAAATTGAGCTATAGAGTCAATGCAAACTCATTTAAAATTTCAGCAATGATATTTGAAGAAACAGCAAGGTAAGTGTAAAATTTATATAGAAATGGAAAGACAACTTGGAATCTAAAAAAAGAAGAACTTTTGAAATACTTAAACTATCTGATTTAAAGACTTAAATTTATGTTCATCAAAACAGTATGATAATGGTACAAGGATTTAGATCTATATCAATGGAATAGAAAAGAGAGGACTACCATAAGGCTCACATGTAAATTTTTTTAATGTTTATTTAATTTAGAGAGAGAGCATGAATGGGGGAGGTGCAGAGAGGGAAACACAAATCCAAAGCAGGCTCCAGGCTCTGAGCTGTCAGCACAGAGCCTGACACAGGGCTTGAACTCACAAACAAGGAGACCATGACCTGAGCCAAAGTTGGACACCTAACCAACTGAGCCACTCAGTTGCCCCAAGGCTCACATGTATATGTTCGATTGATTGTCAACCTAGGCACCAGGGGAGTTCAGTGGTAAAAATCTATTTAAGAAATCATGCTAGAACAAGTAGATAATGAAAATAAAAACAAAAAATGAACTATGACCTTAGCTTCCAGTACAAAGAACAGTCAAAAGCTAATATAAAACTAAATATAAGCTACAACCATAAAATTAAATATGAAAATATAGGGATTTACATTGCAAATTTGAGATAGGCAAATATTTTTGATAGAACACAAAATACATGAAACATAGAGAAAATTCATAACCTGAACTTGATTAAAATTGGAAATTTATGTTCATCCAAAAAGTCATATACAAATAAAGGAAAAGGGAAGCCACACAATGGGAGAAAAGACAGATATAAAAGAATATATATTGTAGGATTCCATTCATGTAATGCCTAAGACCTGATAGACCTACTCTATGCTAATTGCAAATCACAAAGTGGATTCCTCTGTCAGGGTGATGAGGTGGGGAAAAGTAACAGGAGAGAGGGCTGGGTGATGGAAATGTACAATATATTTTTAAGAATAATTATTACACATGCATACTCAAGTACCAAAATTGTCAAAATCCACTGAACTGAACACTTAATATGTGCTGTTTGGGGTTTTAAAAATATGTATTTTGATCTAAAAGACATGTTAAAACAAGGGATTGAAAAATATACCACACAAACATTAAGCATAAGAGGGATAGAATTGATAGATCAATATTAAGCCGAGATTTCAAGAAAAGTAGTATTACCAAAGAGGAATATTTTATTATTATAAACACTAATAAGAAGACTCAACAGCCCTATGTGTATATACACCTAATAATAAAACTTCAAAACATATTAAGAAAAAATTAGAGGAACTATATCCATAAGTTGGAAACATACTTAACACAACAGGAACAAACTATTGATACATGCAAGAACATGGATGAATTTCAAATGTATTGCAGAATCAAAATGATACATGCTTTATGATTCTATTTATAGGGATATTCTGGAAAAAACAAAATCTTAAGGACAGAAAATAGATCAGTGGTTGCCAGAGACTAAGAGTGGAGAAAGGGTTTGACTACAAAGAAGGATGGGAGAATTTAGGAAATGATAGCCTGTCAGAATGGCTAAAATTAAAAAGACAAATAACAAAAGTTGGTAAAGCTGTGGAGAAAAAGGAATGCTCCTGCAATGTTGGTAGGAATGTAAATTGGTACAGATACTGTGAATAGCAATGTAAAGTTTCCTCAAAAAAATTTAAAATGTAATACTATATGATCCAGTAATCCCACTACTGGGTATTTGCTCAAAGATAACAAAAATGGTAATGTAAATACATACATATATATATCTATATATCTATCTATATCTATATCTATATCTATATCTATATCTATATCTATATATCCTTATTTTATTGCAGAATTATTTACAATAGCCAATTATTTACAATAGCCAATTTACAATTTACAATTATTTACAATAGCCAACATATGGAAGCAATTCATGCTTCCATCAGTAAGTGAATGGATACAGAAGATGTAATATACACATACATATGTATCATACATATCTTGGAATATTACTCAGAAACAAAAAGGATGAGTTGAGATTGTGCCATTTGTGATAACATGGATGGACTTAAGAGGGTATTACACTAAGTGAAATGAGTCAGACTGAGAAAGACAAATACCACATGATTTCACTCATATATGGAATTTACAAAAGAAAACAAATGAATAAACAGAAAGCAGAATCAGATCTACAAATGCAAAGAACAGTTGAGAGTTGCCAGAGAGAAGGGGGATGGGGGGATGGGCAAAATGGGTGACGGGAAGTGGGAGAGACAGACTTCCAGTTATGGAATAAATAAGTCGTGGGAATAAAAGGTACAGTATAGGCAATCGACTGTGGTCAATGATATTATAAAAGCGTAAGGTGACAAATGGTAGCTACACGTGTGTCAAGCACAGTATAATGTACTGAGAAGTTGAATCACTATGTTTTACATCTGAAACTAATGTAACACTTCGTGTCAATGATATTGGAATAAAACTATTTAAAAAAGACTTGGTGAGCTGTACATTAACCAAAACTATATGGAGAAGTGAATTCTGAGTAATGGAGTGCCCAGCTTGACCATGTTGACAACAAAAAGTATCCAGCACACCAAGTAAGACTAGGGCTGGAAGAGGTTTCTGCCCATCATGTAGCCATGGCAGGGATAGCCAGGCTCTCACACCTGCCATCTGCCCAGGAGGGGACCCTGGTTGGAAGCATAGAGCAAGCTGGAGGGAAACCTGTGCACTTACTGTATGCAGTTATAACAAAGTTAAAATAAACACAGAGAACAGGGTAAGGAAATGGACAATTATTGACCACTCTTTAAAGAATTTTACTGTACAGAAATAGAAACACAGAGCAGTAGCTGCAAGAAGAAAATATATCTTGCGTGTTTTTTTTCTTTCTTTTTAAAAACAGAGAAACAACAGTATACCGTATTCTGAAAGAGAATCCAATTAAGAGAAAAATGAAGAAGAAGAAGAAGAAGAAGAAGAAGAAGAAGAAGAAGAAGAAGAAGAAAAATATAGGGAAGAGAGAACGATTACTTTGAGTGGATGGGAACAGACCTCACTGGAAAGTTGGGTCTTTGCCAACAGCACTGACAATTTTATCTCCAGTTACATTCAAGAAGTTGGAGGAGATAAACACAACACAGGTGGGTGGGTAGACAGGGTGTGAAAGCTTTTGGAAATCATCTTTCCATTGCTTTCATCTTCTCAGTGAATAAATGCAAGGTCATCAACTGACAGTGAAGATGAGGGAGGAATTATCACAAGTGTAATGTAGAGAAGGGGGGGAGGGAGGGAGGGTAGTGAAGGACTCCTGCAACTTAATGTAATTTCTAGGCAGCATGAGCTTACTTGAGGTTCGTGACCACCAGTTTTCAGACAGACCAGTCAGCATGGGTGTGGTGTTCAGCTCTATGGGTTCAGGGATGAAGTAAGTGGAGAATTGGTTTTAATTATAGTTGCCAGGCACTTAAAAGTGAAAGTTTGGTAACAGAGGCTAGAGTTTATAAAAGATAGGGATTTTAATGATTGACCATGAAATTTAATCTAGAAATAACCTTTAATGCATTGTGGGGCTCATTTTACATGTCATGAGAAAGAAGCAATGATTAAGTTTTTCAACCATTCTGGCTTCAGTTATATTTAAAAGACTATGTCTGGGTTGTTATTTAAATATTTCCTATTCAACAATGTAAAAAATGCAACAAAAATATTTTGAATCAGTGAAGTGCATATGAGGGATCATCAGAAAAAGTAAGTCTTAATATTATATTTCCTGAATCAGGTAAAACTTTATTTACCACTTGACATTTTCCAACACAGTTTCATAAATATTAGCTCATTTTTCAACTGTGAAGGAGATACTCCACCTATTATCATATCCACTTTATAAGTGAGAAAGCTGATCGTCTACCTACGTACTTACAATGATTTGAATGGCTTGCTCATCATAATTTAGCTTATAACTTCTTACAATTATTTCATTATAATGGATAGAAAGGATGGAATACCTTCCAGCTAATTATTCACATTTAAAAAATTTTCTTAATGTTTATTTTTGAGAGAAAAAGAGACAGAGACAGAGACAAGACACAAGTGGGGGAGGGGCAGAGAGAGACAGAAATACAGAATCAAAAGCAGGCTCCAAGCCCTGAGCTGTCCTCACTGAGCCCGATGCGGGGCTCAAACCCGTGAACTGCGAGATCATGACCTGAGCTAAAGTCGGAAGCTTAACTGACTTAGCCACCCAGGTGCGCCATAATTATTCACATTTTTAATGTTATACTCTCAGAGAATATCTTAATATTCATTTTAAAGGGCCCCATTAAAGAGTTATTGGGAGTCATTATTCCCAATCAAAACTCAGGCTTTCAGAGTTGGACCAGGGTTCACATCTCAGTTCACCTACTTAATTGCCAGGAGGCCTTAGACAAGTTATTTAACTAAGGAACAATTTCCTCTTGTGTAAAATGGGTATTGACAAAATTTACCCCAGAGTTTTGTGCTGTTTAAATATGATACTGTATGAAAAGCTTACATGATTTCTAGCCTATTGTTGCCATTCTATAAATAGTAGTTATAATTTTATAATAATTTATGCATGATTATTTATAAATGTTTATATGTATACACATAAATTATTTATCAACATATTCATAAATAATCCCCAAATAAACTTTTTAGTCCTAAGTTTCTTGGTTATATAAATACTTGTTCAGTTATAAAAATGTAATTAATACTTGCTTACCTTCATAGTAAACACACACACACACACACACACACACACAGGTATAAAATAGTTTCTTCTGCAAATATTTTCTCACTTCCCTGAGGTGAACACTTTGAAAGGATTCTTGTCTAACTTTGTTCCTTTACATTTATAGTGATGAGGTCATATTTGCATGCCTTCTTCAAAATGGATTCTTTTTAAGGGGCCCTGGGGTGGCTCAGCCAGTTGAATGTCTAATTTCAGCTCAGGTCAAGATCTCGGATTTGTGAGTTCAAGCCCCACACTGGTTCACTGTTGTCAGTGAAGAGCCCACTTTGGATCCTCTGACCCCCTTCTCTCTGCCCCTCCCCTGTTTGTGCTCTCTCAAAAAAAGAATCAACATTAAAAAAATTAAAAGTGGATTCCTTTTAAACAAACAACCTATCATGGAGAGCTCTGTTTTCTAAATCCAATCACATTCCTTTTTAAAAAGCTTAAAGAATTCCATTACATGAGACTACTCTCATTTTTCTAACTGTTCTGTTTTGACCAGCATTTGCTTTGTTTGTAGCTTTTCAATATTCCAAACAATATTTTCAAGAATACCCTGGTACATATCTTTTTGCTGATTGATCAGAGTGTACACTTAAAATAAATCCTCAGAATGAAAATTGCTGGTTTAAAAACAAATTGTTAAACATACATACATCTCTCCTAGACCAATGCAGAAACTTTTTTGCTTCCCTTTTGGGAAGCAAAATATCCCCTTTGGGTGATATGTAAAGTCAGGTCCATGGGTAATGAAAGTCCCAAGGAAAATCCCCTGTTGTCAATTTTGAGTCATTCTGGAACAAATTTGCCCAGCTATCACAAATAACTCTTAAATTGATTACAGATGTTTATAGCCCTAAACTATTGTTGAATAAGTGAAACTAAATCATTAACCTTAAGACTCAGATTAGTCTTAGGGTGATAGTAGTGATTTTTACAGAGCATGACAATAGATAGAAATTGGCTTTCTATATGGTGAGTACTTCATGCAGAAGGAGCTAAGGTCTTCTTGTCTGGGAAGTCTCAAAAGCTCCTGACATCCAGTACTGATTTATGAGGTTGTATGGTTTGAAAATGTAAAGCAAATTTATCATAGCAAATTTGCCCTGGCAAAACTCAGTGATTTGAAAATCACTGATGACCCAGTTGTACACTGAGTTCATGCTGACTGAACACTTTACTGGAAATAGGAACATAGTTTCATCTTTTAATGCATTATCTCTCTAATTTTCCTTCTCCCAAGTTAGGTTGATGAAGAAGTTAAAAGTCTTCCTTTTAACTTTATTCAGTATTGAGATATTTTCCTCAAGTAAAGGAACAGTTACATGACTGAAATTTGTAATCTCTGTTCTCCTCCTCATACTCCTAATCTCAAATTAATTTAATAGTATTTAACATGTCATTTTTCAAACCTATTTAAATTTTTTTAAATGTTTATCTTTACTATTTAAAAACTACCTTTAACATTCTTTTTTACTAATCAGACTGGAGTACAGATAAAAAGATTCATGTAAGGATCACGCTTTTGTTATTTCACTCAATAAAGCTTCTAAGTTCATTTGGCAAGACACAACAAGCACGTACCAAGTAGACTCAAGATTGTTATTTTAAATCAGGATACAAAGAAAACAGACAGTGGTTAAAATAATTGAGTTTCTAACACAAACCACTTCCATGTTACCCCGGATGAGTGATCTGCCATAAGACTTGTTTTATGAACAATAAGGTCATGGAACCATAATGGAGGATTGGATCCTGTTATTCAAGTGTCGATAATGCCAACACCTTGTTAGTATGCTGTGACCAACTGAAAGCATTTGTATGTTTTTCCCAGAAATGCTCATAAAGTAGTAGGTAGTAGCACAAGTGATAATATAAATCTGGTGCTTCTGTGGCCCAGGTTAAGTGTCATAATGATTTCTATCTCATCACTTTACATCTTTTCTAAACCTAGTAATTCCTTTTTAATTGACCCTCAGTATGAAATATGATGTCATGTTACTATTGAGTAAGGAGAATTAGTTAGGTTTAAGAATTAGGGTAGGGGCGCCTGGGTGGCGCAGTCGGTTGAGCGTCCGACTTCAGCCAGGTCATGATCTCGCGGTCCGTGAGTTCGAGCCCCGCGTCGGGCTCTGGGCTGATGGCTCGGAGCCTGGAGCCTGTTTCCGATTCTGTGTCTCCCTCTCTCTCTGCCCCTCCCCCGTTCATGCTCTGTCTCTCTCTGTCCCAAAAATAAATAAACGTTGAAAAAAAAATTAAAAAAAGAATTAGGGTAAAAAACCTTTAAAATCCAAAATATGTAGAAGAACATTCCACAGACTTTTGCCAAAGGCAGTGCTCCATAGGGTGCTGCCCATAAAAGACCTGCCAGCAGCAGCAACAATTCACCTGCCTCTTTTCCCTGCAGCAGCATGATGGGTGCAAAGTTCATCTGTCCCTGACCACAGGTGTTATTTTTCTTTTTCATTCACAACTTGCCTGAACTTGGTGCACGGGGTCACTTGTCACTCTCTGTGACCATTTGTGCAAGTAAACCAGGGTCTGTTTTCCAGAAGTATATCTTTGTAAACTGTCGGGTCTTTCCTCTTCTTGTTAATATTGGAAGTTTACGGGTAACATCCTCATAGATTTGTAGGTCATTTTACCAGTGGTAGCTTAAAATCTTATATGTTAACCTAGTCCATAACTCCCTGTTTGTTTGATTCATCTTTATCAAAGACAAAGGAATGTAGAGAGAAAATAAGAGTTGTATCTTTACACAAATTGAATACCTGCTGTCGTGCAAATTAAACAATAACAAGTGTGGAAAGAGACATCCTCTGAGTCTAGTTTCAGAGGAAATTATGGTTGATAAGACTTTATTTCACATTTTGAATGACAAGTAGACCTCATCCTAATTCACACAGTGCAATGCTACATTTTTCTGTGCCAAGTCAGGAAATGGCATATAATGGAGCCACCTTAAAGAAACACTCCCACTATTCAGAGTCTTTCAGTATTTATATGATCTCAGGAAGGAGTAATCTGTAATTTATCAAGAATAGCTCTTTGCCTTTCTTGGCAAAAAAAAAAAAAGTTTAAAAGTTCATTTGTTAATAAAGCCAAAGAAAGTTGTGAAAAGATCACATCAGTGAATCAAACTTAACTTGATTAGATGATTTAATTCTAGTTACAGGTGTTCTTTTAGAAGATGAAGAAAACAGGGGCGCCTGGGTGGCTCAGTCTGTTAAGCGTCCGACTGCGGCTCAGGTCATGATGTCACAGTTTGTGAGTTCGAGCCCCACATCCAGGCCCTGTGCTGACAGCTCGGAGCCTGGAGCCTGCCTCGGATCCTGTGTCTCATTCTCTCTCTGACCCTCCCACACTTGTGCTCTGTCTCTCAAAAATAAATAAAAATGTAAAAAAAAAATTTAGGAGATGAAGAAAACAATGCCTGTCCTTCTTGATATTCTAGTATAATCAAGGAAAGGCAAACTGCTCTATCAAAAAATGAAGCATATGCATTGAAGCAATCATTACAGCAAAGAAAAATGAATCTATAATATACATGCACCAATCATTTATTTTTTTAAAGCTTGCCTCAATTCTCTCCTTTGTATAATTCAAAGGGTTAACGGTTCTGAACTTTTCCTAAAAAAATGAAGGAAAAAAGCATACATGTAGAAGATTTAAAAACTGTAGAATTTTAGTGCAGTTTGGGAATATTTTCTCTTTCTGCCTTTATTCTATGTTACAATTAAGTTGGATTTTATTTATGGAAGATGTCAAGTGGCATTACACTAAGACTTTAAAATATATATACTGTGAATTAGTAAAACATTTATCAGCCATAGATAAGTCCCTGCTTGGCCTTGACCATAAAAGAACTAAGGTGAGAGTGTGTTTTTTTGTTTTTTTTTTCCCATTGTCTCTTTGCTGAGTACTCATTGATCATACAGTTCATGGTCAGGCCATTATTTTAAGTAAAGACCTGTGCCATTAGAAGGAAAGTGACTAGTTGTTTTACTCAGAGAAGTTCAGGGATTGACAGCTTTAATCATGCCAGCAAGCTATACATTCCAAAAACAATAACTTTAATTATAATTTTCAAACTCATGATATCAATGATAGCATGAATATATTAAAAGTTATTTATAGCATGACTACACTATAAAAATAGAAAACTTTTACCAACAATTAGCAGGTATTGTCTATTCACATTACATTTATGATGTCTTGGGCTTTGTGCAAAGCATCAACAATAGAAAAACACCCAAAATGAAAACAAAATCCTTATTCATGCTGCTTACCACAACTATTTGACTCTGATTTTTCCTGCCATCTGGTGGCAAGATCAAAACTCAGAAAACATATGTTCAACCATATAAACAATGCACTGTGACTTTAAATCTATGCCACTATACAACAAAGTACACTCAAATTAATTGTATATGATCCCAGTAGTAGATAGAAGTCTGGTAATTACATGTGTAATCCAAATAAAAACAGTTCTTTCAGTTATATTAACAAACAGCACCTTGAAAATTTAGCATGGTTTTTAAAACTATCATTGAGATACCTTGCTACTCTAAAAATAAGACCTCAAATAAAAATGAACAATTTACCTGGTATCACATTTGCATGTCAATAGTACTTCTCATTTTACCACACTAAATACTTAAGACAAATTTAGTGGACAGTGCTGTACCATATTAATTCCACTCAATGGAAAGTTGAATTTGATTAAAATATGGAACATAGTTTTGCAGCAAGAGTATGCTAAAAATAAAAAAATTCTTAATTTTTTAAATAAATTTGATGGGTGGGGATGAATACCTCTTTCTCAAGATGTTTACAAATTCAAACACGAAGTTTAAGACAAAAATAAATACAATTTTATATAATTACTGTACGTTAAATAGCTTAAATACATTCCTTTCAGTGAGAGTACAAAATTTATGTTATAACATTATTTTCTTTACCTTAATAGCTTTACTTTTTAAAATATTTCACATCGTATTGAACAAAAAATATTTGAGAGTTAATAATTTAATACTGCTAAATGCTGAAAACAATACTGCTAAATGTTCCCAGAAGCTTGATTAATAAAATATTTTTATAACCTCTACAATAACCGAAAAGGTATAAGAGATACTGTTAAGTTTAGTTAAGCAATCTGAGTCGGTGACAGCAACAGTTAGCAAACTTATCAATGACTTCCCCACCCCCCTGCCCTGGGGAGATAAATATCTGAAATTTCAGTATGAGCAATTTCTCCTTACAATTTGGTCTGAAGTCTTGTATCAATACATGTGCATATAGATAAAGAGAATGATATTAAGTTTATTATGTAAAACTTAGAAGTAAATGATGAGAATTTCCTCAAATTAATAATTAGAAACAACTTTTAAAAGTTATGAGTTGTATTTTTCTAAAGTTCAATAGCAAAAGCCTGCTCTGATAGAGCAGGAAGAGATAGAAAAAGATTTAACCAATGCAGTAACAAAAAAATACCTTAACTTTCATGCTAATGAAATTTCTTTCTTACCTAGTAGGCAGTAGGCAATAGCTAAAATAGCTTGTGAGACAGCTGAATGGCTGATTCATGCAGGTCATATGGATACATGTTCTGTCTACACAGCATAAACTGAGATGGAAATTTGGCAGCTACCCAATTTATGTGATCCTTAACAATTCAGGCCTTAAAGTAGATTTAACACTTGTGAACAAGATGCCTAAATATAAGGATGTTTTGGATGATATTCTAAAATTATTTTATGCACTTCACAACTTGTTAAATTGTCCTATGGGAAAAGAAAATATTTAAAAAGCAGAAAATAGCTCCCTTTCTTATTTCTAATCCCCTATGCTTATAAAGATATGCCTATAAAAATAAATTAGATCCTCAGACATCTAGGCTCTTTGATTCAAGTCAATTTAGGGGCTAGAAGATAAATGAACTCTTAATATGGTACAATCTATTATTCCACTTTGAAGGCCCAAAGAAAACTCTAGGCTGTAGAACTCTTGGGGTCCTAAATTAATAGAGGAGTCATTCATCAAAATTGTTGAGTACTTATGTGTCAGATAATATAATGAAGCCAATGGCTAAGGAGGCACCATCATCTCTTAACCATTTAAGAATGAGCTAGATATAAATGATAAAAATCCTACGGTGTAAAACTAAGACTCTAACATCAGCCAAGTGGAAAGATTTAAATTTTACAAATAGTGAGAGTTTAATAAACATGGGTATATTCGTTTTGTAACCACATAGTTATGTATACTACAGTTAAACCTTTTAAAAATCACTGCATTAAATACATTTGTCTATTAAAAAACAAAAGCCTAATTTTCTTTTCATACGACGTCTACATATAATCATAGTGCATTTTGCTTTATTTATAGTTAATTTACAGTTTATTTACAGTACGTTAGTACTTTGTAGGGGTGCACAAACAGATCTCCATTTGTACATTAAAGACTCTAATCCCTGAGCGATTTTGTAATTTAAATCTTCTATCCATTATGACGACGAAGACCTGAGGCTAATAGACCCAAAGTGACTTGGTTTAAGTCAGCTATTAAGTGATAAAGCCACAACACTCAAACTCGGACCTCATGCCGACTTCTGTGTCTCACTAAATACACCTGAATTTTGGTATCAAAGGTAAATGAACCCCAATCTCGGATGCACCACTGAACACCTAGTATATTGAACAAATCTGATGATAATGCTATCTCTAGTGTGGAATGGAGTGTCAGGAAGGGTGGAGAACAGAAAAGTGGCAAATTTCCAGCATCTCCTGAGTCAATTATTCCTCAAGTACAGAATAGACTCTTGTTCAATTACATACAAATGAATTCCATATCTATGTAGCTACACACGAACATTTGTTAAATTTCAGTTCTGCCGTTCCTCTGCTCTACCATGGATAATGGAGATCTGAGTGCAGAGCAAACTCGAAGGAAATCGCTCATTCTAGTTAATGGATTAGGAAGTAGAGAAAGATTTATTATTAAGAGGAGGAAGGGTTGTCTTTTTTTTCTTTGTTAGTAACCGAAAAAACAAAAATTGTATCTATTTCATAAAATTTCAAGTAATTTGAATACATAGGAAATTTGAATTGAAATTACTTTTTGTGGAGCACCTGGGTGGCTCAATTGTGAAGTGTCCCACTTCAGGTCAGGTCGTGATCTCATGGTTCATGGGTTCAAGCCCCACATCGTGCTCCTCACTGACTGTGGAGGCTCTTTGGGATTCTCTCTCTTTCTCTCTGCCTTCCCCATTCTCTTCCTGTCTTTCTCAAAATACATAAACTAAAAAAATAAATGATTTTTTGCAATAATCCTTAAAAATAAGCCAAGAAAATTATTTTGTTTAAGTGAGGCATTTCTGCTAAAGAAATAATCTCAAATGTTTCTATTTAAACAACTAATTAATATATTTTAAATTGAAGTTAAAAAAAAAAACCCCTGAGGGGCGCCTGGGTGGCGCAGTCGGTTGAGCGTCCGACTTCAGCCAGGTCACGATCTCGCGTCCGTGAGTTCGAGCCCCGCGTCAGGCTCTGGGCTGATGGCTCAGAGCCTGGAGCCTGTTTCCGATTCTGTGTCTCCCTCTCTCTCTGCCCCTCCCCCGTTCATGCTCTGTCTCTCTCTGTCCCAAAAATAAATAAAAACGTTGGAAAAAAAATTAAAAAAAAAAAAAAACCCTGAATCTATTTAAGTGTTCTGACTTGAGAATATAAATATATTTGATATATTTGATATATATATATATATATATATATATATATATATATATATGGGGAAACATGTTTCTAATTCTTAATCTCTTCAAATATATCAGCCAATCAATCCTTGGGGGAAAACAATTACTGGGCAAAAGAAAGTACACTTATATGTTACACAGTTATAGGAAACAATCAGATGGATAAATATATACATACTTATGTACAGTATCCCCCCAGCCCCCCATTCATGGCAGATATTTTCCAGGACCCCCAGTGGATCCTAAAACTGTGGATAATACTGAAACCTATATGTACTATGTTTTTCCCATATAGACACACCTATGATAAAGTTTAATTTCTAAGTTTGGCATAATAAGAGATTAACAACAATAACTAATAATAAACGAGAAGAGTTATGATAATATACTACAATTAAAATTAAATGAGCATCATCTCTCTCTCTTAAAAACTATCTTAGGGTACTGTGCTTCCTCTTCTAGTGACTTGAAGTGATAAAATGCCTCTATCAGTAGAGGAAGGTGAATGACACAAGTATGGTGATGAAGCATTGGACTACTACTGACCTTCTGATGATTCATCAGGAAAAGGATCATCTCCTTCCAGACCAAGGATGTCTGGGGGTAAGTGAAACCAGGGAAAGTGATACCACCAGTCAGGGGGGCTACTGTATGTAAATGAAATGAGGGGTATTGTCTCGGCATGCGACCAGGTCCTAAGTGTACTTGGCTTCTAGTCCTGGTACTTCTGTGCACTGATAATGTTGCCTTATGAAAGATTTTATGTTTACCACCTATCTCTTCAATTGTGTGTATGCTACGTTACATTCTATTGAAAGGCGGTAATTTATATGAATCGTTATTCATCTTCTCAACACAGAAGCGTTACAAGCACAGGAAATGCTTGTTTGTGAAATGAGAAAGAAATACCTCATGTTTATACCAAGGGAGTGATTTTCCTTCTGCCGCCTTTTGGTAAAAAGAACATGTTTAACTGCTCATTTGACGTGTGCCACAGCTTTTATTAGTGCCCCTCTTTAAAGAGAATAAATGGGTATTTAAAAAATTTATTTAACTTCGTTATTTAACATATTGATGTCATTAATTCAGAGAAAAAAGTTACTAGTCAGGGTAGCTCTTTGTTTCTATGCAGATGATAGAAACAAATCAATGAAATTGACATTTTACTTTATAATTTTGATTGCTTTTTCTAAAAGATTCCAGCAATTACTTTTCTTTGTCTTACCTTTCCTTGAGGAAAGGACCTCTAGGCTGTCAGCTCTGTGGTTACAGGAGTCCTCCCACCTCTCTTCCAGGTCCAACCTCTAGATTTTACACAACTACTTGACATCTCCCATTCTTATTAAATTATCTTGAGTGTGTATTGTATACCATCACCCTCCAGGTTCCTGCCTTTACACTTGATATATACATATATAATTTTGTGCTTGCTCCCTACAAAAATCCTCCAAGGACTCATTACATTCCAACATGTAACTCAGTGTCATGTTGCATAAAGTTGTTGTGGTATCAGTAAGAAAAGGTCATGTAAGATGTGAAATGAGTTTCAGTTAAAAACACATATTCATATTTCTAAATACTCTAGCTTCAAGTACTGAAAAAGTTTATCTACGGAACTGTTAAGAACAAGAAAGATTCACACTGGATCTGTTGATACAAAGCAAATTCTCCATGGAATGCTGATCGGTACATTTTATTTATGCTTTGTTTCTTTATAATAAAACAAAAATAGTAATGATGAGCTGCAATGTTTTAACATTCTCTCTAAAGGACTCAAGTTGTTTTCCAAAGAAGAAGCAAGCAAACAAACAAAAAACAAAACTAACTTCAATAACCTTTGTAGCAGGTTATTAACAATAAACATTATCAACCCTGAAAGAGATGAAAGAAAGTAGATATGACTCAAGTCAATGGTGTGAGGAAAATCGATCAAAAATATGTACGGTCTCAATTACGGATTTCTCGAAGATTTCCTTGAAAATCTAAACAATTTTTGCATTTAATAAAGTTTTTTTTAACTTTCTCAGAACACTTTAATAATCTTAAGGAAATACAACTTTCTTCATATTATGATTTACTTCATAAAATATAAATATTTGTTACATATAAGCTTTCAGAGGCATTAGAGAGGGTTTCATGAACTCTATTCAACAATGCTAATAGCTGTAATGTTCAAAATGTTAAGGATTCTCGACTGAGAGGTTGTTTTTTTTTTTTTAATTTTTTTCAACGTTTATTTATTTTTGGGACAGAGAGAGACAGAGCATGAACGGGGGAGGGGCAGAGAGAGAGGGAGACACAGAATCGGAAACAGGCTCCAGGCTCTGAGCCATCAGCCCAGAGCCTGACGCGGGGCTCGAACTCACGGACCGCGAGATCGTGACCTGGCTGAAGTCGGACGCTCAACCGACTGCGCCACCCAGGCGCCCCTCGACTGAGAGTTTTTAAAACTAATTTAAAGACGTGTGTTGTAATTGCAGATGTTCTCTTCCACTAGACTTTACAATCCTGAAGACTGAATGGCAAATAAAGCAAGGGGACAGAAGTTTGGCTTTGTTTCCTTGACTCAACATACTCAGTAACTAGTAATACGGTACTATCTTTGTGTCATAAATTATGTTTTCGGGAACTTTTCCAAAAATGTCATGAAGTATGGGGAGGTATAATTTACTAATCAATCCTGAGGGAAAAATGACAAATAATAATAATAATAATAATAATAATAATAATAATAATAATTTGGGAAGAATATTATGCAATTTGCAGGCTATTCTGCATCAATTTTTCTACCATCTAGCTGTAAAGCAAAAAATATAAACTCATTTACCCTTTCAAATTTCATCACTTGGTAAAATTGAGGTAAATTATTCGCCACTTAGGTCTCCAAGACTTTTCAATGATGCCAGTATACATGTGGACTTGGATAGCAGCAGTTTGAATTATATAACATTCTGTCCCATTTGATCAGTATTTTACAGTTTACCTGTAGCTTTACTATATGCTAAGTTAAGACACACAAAGCTCTGAAGACACAGGATTTTTCCCCCCATTCAAGAATAAGGAAGCCAAGGCTCTAAAAGGAAGTCTGCGTAGGAAGTAGAAGAGCCAGAATTCAGCGTGTTGGTTTCAGGTGTTATTTGTGACTCCCTGAAACTGACACCGCGGTGTACCAAAATATAAAATTGAATCATATCAGCTTCACTGAAATGCCTACACTCATACGCAAAGATGGACTTAGATTTCAAATCAGGAGAATCCCCAAGCTATGCAGTTGGAAAGTGGGTTTATTTATTCCTATACTTTTAAAATACATCTCTTTGTATAAAATTATTTTAGCATCCTAAATATAACCTCAAAATTCATAGAGTATATATCATTTTTCTTATTTAAGAAAGCGTAATGTACTTCAAATATACTTCATTCGAAATGCCATCTAATACACACGACGCTCTATACATGGGATGTGAAATGAATTGCAGATTAAACATGTTGATAAATGTTCCTAGTGAGCAGTCTGTAGCTGCCTTATGTTTCAGTCACTTATATCCTCAAAATTTGGTTCTTACATTCGATATGTTTAAACATTCAAAAAGAGAAAATTTCAAGGATCTCCACTGACTATCCCACTGTGTCCTACCCGGAGTAACATAGTAACAGAGTAAGAAGAAGACAAGATTCAACTTTTGCAAAATTATAATGTTGCCCCTTGCAAAGAGCACATTTTTGGTGGGTAATTTTCCATCATGAATATGTATTTTTGATGCACAAATACTTGGAAAGCTCTTTTTTACAGCTGTCTTCACTTCTTTTGAATAAGACAAACTTTGGATGCATAATTCAGAACACTTATGCTTGAAGAGATAATATTTTGTGCATTATAATCAGCATAGGCCATGAACAAATAATGGAGATTTGTGCTTTCTCCACCTTCCTTTAAATTACACATAGACCTTTTATGACCAAAATCAACAAAGGCTTTCTGAGAAGGGTTAAACTACTTTAGAATATATAACTACTAATGCTTAGCTAATCTGAATACCATTAAGGTGGAGTGAGCTCAAATGAAAGAAAATTAAACCACACAGAAGAAGTGAATTCATTTCACGTTTATAAAAAACAAACATAATTCATTTTGTTCTTTGATTCTAATTTCTCATTTAATCCTGGGTTGTTCAGTTCTCTCACAATTTTTAAGTTTACCATGTTGGCCACAAAGACCAGTGTTTCAATAGCAGGACTTAGAGGTTTAGAGTCTACTGCCTCAGGAATACTGTTAAAATTTTGTGATATTCAGTTTCTTGGACATTTTTTTGATGCTAAGCTATCTTTTGAGTTTCTTTTTATACTTTTCAAGTGCTGGTGATAGCCAATATATCTTAATCATTCCCCTCTCTCTCTGTGGATATATAGTGCTTCATATATGACTATCCTTACAATTTATAAAGCATTTTCCCATCTGGTATTACGTATTGACATGTTACATACTGAATATGTTTCCCCCTCACAAAAGTATACCTTACTATCAAAGCAGTCTGAGGAATTAACGAAAGATATATGGCCTGATTTTTAGTTTATATTACATTTTTAGGATATTGCTGCTGTAATATTTTACAGTGCAGCATATAATTCAGGGGTTGTTATTAATCAAGCAAGAAAAAAATTGACAAAATTTTACATATAGCAACTGTGACTTCTGGAGTCTTCCCAAGGAATTTTATGTAAACAAGCCAAAGTACCCCTGAAAGAATGTGAGGAGCTAATTTTTCCTGATCACTGATACTGACATTAGCTTAACAGGATCATTAAAGACTCTTGTTTTTTGAAATTAGAATAGCTGTGGTCTGTTCTTTTGTCTGGCTGGTTTCCTTTAAGTCACATTTATTCTTCCTCACAGTCTGGCATTCTTAATTAGTCATGTTCCTCAAACCTTTGAGTGGGTCCGTAATAATAAAGACTTTTCTAAAAGCAGAAGCAAGTTACCACATATGGATGCCTACTCCATCTAGAGTTCACAGCCAGGATGGATCCCAAGTTAAAAGGACAAGAGGGCTTTAGTGAAAAATGGTTAAGAGTCTGCTTTATAAGCTATATTGCATATGTTCAATCCACAACTTCTCAAATTGTAACTGACATCGTCATCTCTCTCCAGGCAGAAAAGAAGCATCTCTGAGTCCCTCTACCTACGTTATTGACCTCACTTCCCATATTTTCAAATGCCCTCTCTCTACTCCTTTTTCTTCTCCTCTTACTGATTGAAGTTTCCTCCATTAAATACACTTCCCCTCAATATTTTAGTTTTTATAATTTCACTCAGTATTTCTCCTATAAATAGGCATTGAACTTTTTGAAACTGTAGTCTCACTCTCTATTCTCCATGTTTTCACTCCATTCCTCAACACAGTGACTGTACATTCTGCCTGCACCACTTTAAGGCAACACTTCTTGATAAACTTACCAGTGACACCTCATATGCAAATCTTATAACCACTTAAAAAATCTAAACCATTTCACCTCAGAAGCATTAGACTCCATTGAACTTTGTTCTTTAAAACTTTACAATCTGAACGTTCACATTACAGTCTCCTCAGTGTTAGAATTTGTTAAAGTTCCATCCATAATTTTACTCTTAGAATGACTTGTACTTTAATCTTTGTTGAATACTTGTTCAAATGAGAATCAAATCAAACGGGCCTATATAAAGCTTTCTCTTCCTTCATGTTCCCATAAAATATTGTACTTACTATATTAATAGCATGTATTGCAATATAATTATATGCCTATTTCCTCTATAGATTACATGTATCCATGTTATTCTGCCAGGGACTGAGATCACTACCCAATATAGATTAGACATTGATGAATAAATAGTTAATGCATTAGTTAAATAATAAGTCCTGGGCATAGCTAATGATCAAGAAACTTTTATCTCCATTAAATGTCATTTTCTCTTCAGATACATTCCTAGTTTTCTTTTCTTTTTTCATTCCTAGATTTCTTGATCTTCAAATTCTAATGAAAGAAATACAACTTAATTTTTTTGAGCTAAGGATAAATTAACACATGTAAGAGCTTCTACTTATTGAATTCTTACAACAACCCTGACAATAAAGTAATGTTATCCCGATTTTTCAACCTAAAAAAAAAGATCTATAAAAGTCATAGGCCTTTTAATTCCCTTGTCTTTGGAGATGTGCATAGGGGCACTTGTACCCCAATGTTTATAGCAGCACTTTCAACAATAGCCAAATTATGGAAAGAGCCATCAACTGATGAATGGATAAAGTTGTGGTTTATATATACAATGGAATACTACTTGGCAATGAGAAAGAATGAAATATGGCCCTTTGTAGCAATGTGGATGGAACTGGAGAGTGTTATGCTAAGTGAAATAAGTCATACAGAGAAAGACAGATACCATATGTTTTCACTCTTATGTGGATCCTGAGAAACTTAACAGAAGACCATGGGAGATGGGAAGGGGAAAAAAAAGGTACAAAGAAGGAGAGAGCCAAACCATAAGAGACCCTTAAAAACTGAGAATAAACTGAGGGTTGATGGGGGGTGGGAGGGAGGGAAAGTGGGTTATGGGCCTTTAGGAGGGCACCTGTTGGGATGAGCACTGGGTGTAGTATGGAAACCAATTTGACAATAAATTTCATATTAAAAAAAGTCATAGGCCTGAGGTTATACAGCAAGTGAGGGCAGAGTACAGAGAAGAACTCAAATCTTTCTCTTCAAAATTGTGTACTGAAGTTAATAGAGGAAAGAAAGAAAAGAAGGTTACTCTGAGGAGCTGATGTTTTCGCTGATTGCTGAAGGATAAGTAGTCTGCCATGGGAAGATAGGGAAAGAACATTCTAGAAAGAACATTCTTCTAGAAAGAAACATTCTAGAACATTCTAGAAAGAAAGGAGGACCAGTACAATGGACAAAGTCATCATCATGCTTGATTGGCTTAAGAGTAAAGGTAGTGAATGAAGGGTCTCATGGAGTGTGATAATGCCCAAGTGGTAGGCAAGGCATACATCATTTGGACCTTAAAATCTACAGTAAAAACTCTGCATTTTCCCCTAATTGTCATAAGAACATATAAAAACATAATTAGTGGAGTAGTGATATGATCTGTTTTCCATTTAATAAAGTTCATCATAATAAATGCATGGAGATTAGACTATCAACAACAGGTATCAGAGATGGAGAATATTACATAAAAGAGATACAAGAGAAAGTCCTATTCAGTTGCTTCTGGAGCATAGAGGTATGAGGAAGACTTTTTACTATATAACCTATACTTTTTAAAAATTTTTTGAAGCTGGAGCATGTACTCCTTCTAACAACATAAAGAAAAAGAGAGGAATGAAGCAGGAAGAGTTGTTTCAAGTCTATCTGATTATACAGGCTTTTTCTTCATTCTTATCAGGGACTGGAGTTATATGAGGAGTAAACATAGAGACCTGAGGTTGTCTCATATAAATATATAAATATATATATATGTGTGTGTGTGTGTGTGTGTATATATATATATATATATATATATGTGTGTGTGTGTGTGTGTGTATATGTGTGTGTGTACACACACACACACACATACACACACACACACACACACACACTGGGTGGCTCTAAGAATAAAGAGGCTTAAGGGTAATAAACACATAAGTTTTGATACTACCACTGATGATATCTATAATCACAAATAAATGTATCTAAACTGTGTGCACATTTAAACAAATCACCTACATTTTCCCATTATCATTTACTTGTATATTAAATGAGATTATGGGGTAAGAGAATGGGAATGGGGGATTGTTGTTCAATGGGTATAAAGTTTAAGTTATGCCAGATTTTCTATAAATCTGCTGTATAACACACTGCCCATAGTTAACAATTCAGTAATACATACTCAACAGTTTGTTAAAAGGGTAGATTTCATGTTAAGTGCTCTTAACCACAAAACAAAAGAACACAGGAGGAATCTTTTGGAGATGATGAATATGCTTGTTACCTTGACTGTGATGATTGTTTCATGGGTGTACGCATACTACAAACTAATCAAATTATGTCCATTGTTTTTGTATATAGATTATACCTTAGTAAAACGCAAATAAAATATGGGAAGATTAATCTGAGATCTGTAATTTTCAAATTATTCCTGGAAGTCTTAAGTGTTCTGTATAAGTAAATACAATTTTCAATTTTTAAAAATTTCTAATACAAATTTGACTACTGAGCATGGGTGACTATTTCCAACTGTATATGTTTCACAGGAACTCTCAGAAAGATCCCAAATTCAACATACTATCAATAAAATATTTGATTCTTCTTCATTTATTTCTTATTGCTCAAACAAGAAAACTAGAAAAGACATTTTGCATTTTTTATTTCAGTACATGTCTGTTGGTCCTACATTCTACCCCTAAATATCTACCAAATCTACACTCACTTTGGTTACTGCTTTCATTACAAACACTAACATTTCTTTTGGAGGATATTAAGTAGCTTCCTAAACAGCCTCCTCTCATTTCTTCCTCTTCCCCAACACATCTGACTGAACCTTAGCTCCAAACTATCTTCTGGTATGTAAATCTGATCATTTATCTCTCCTTCTAATGGCTTTTCAATTTATCCAGGATCTACTTCATAGCTTGGCATGGCTTCTAACGCTGCAAAAAATCACCAGTCACTATTTACCAACTATTCCTTTTGGTGCTTTAATGTTCAACTGGGGTATGTGGAGTGAGTTGGACTCTGACCAAAAAAAACTTCCATTTTTTTCTCTCACCATTTTTCAAAAACATTTGCCATAAAGTTTACCTTTCCCTGCCCATGGAAGAAAACTCTGACAAGCCTATGGATTTTCTGTGCTTTCTTAGGTAAAAGATCACTCAAGCCACAAAACACAGCCTCAATTTAGAATTAAAAAAAAATCTATACATACATGAATGCATACATACATACATACATATATGCATATTCAAGATGAACCTGACTTAGCAACAAATCTTCCACCTCAGGTCAGCTCAGACTGGAGGCTAAGATAGTACCTTGGACATTAAAGATGGGAGAAACCATCTTCACTGGAACACATTTATGAGTGATCCAGATGTCCCCAGCTGAGACCCTCTTCTCTGGAGTTCTCTCTAGGCTTGAGGTGATGGAGATAACACCACTTTACCCCTTTCTCCCATGAAAATGGATGCCCACCAGGTGGCAACCACTCTTTTTAATAAAATTTCTTCATACATCCTCCCCCCTCTACCTCACTCTTAGCCTACAAACAAGTTGGATTACCAGTGTTCAGAAATTTCCTTCAAAAATCTACATGTGGTGATTCAGCACCTCTGTGTGCAATTTTGCATTTTTCAGTTTTCGGTGTCTTGTTGAAGTTTCACTTTTAGTTTGCATTATTTAATTTACTCCTTAGCATAATATAAATGAGCAATCTAATTGTCTTTGTGGACACTGAGGTTAAGAGGAGTTAAATTTTTTGAGTTGTAGACCACATAAATGACTAAGTCAAAAATCAATTCCAGGCATTGGACTCTGGGTCCATGACCTTAAGCACTGAACTGTTACGATCTGGCCTCTATCTACTTTTTAAGCCACTTTTCCATTTTCCATGCATTCCAACATCAGTGACCTTCTTTTCCTTAACCAACTGTTTTTTCACCTTTTACCTTCATACAGACCATTTTCTCCACCAGAAATGTGCCTCCCCATTTTCCTTCTTTGATAGTCATTATCTACCTAACTCATTCAAGATAATGGCTTTCTTGACCCCACCAGAAGGCTAAAGCACTTCCTTCAACAAACACATCTGGAAGCAACAGTAGCATTATAGCAATTTCTTTCTTACTTCTTATTCTAATAATCTGCTTACATTTCTGTCTATCCTGCTCAAACTCTGAGCCTAAGGCAGGTAGAGACTATATTTTGTTCACGAAAACCTGGGGTGATGTTTGCTGAATGAGTAAATGATAGCTCTATGTAGGCTACCACTGGGAAGATGAAATAGTTGTTGTGACTTCTGGAGAGAAGAGTAAATTCTTGGAAATGATCTAGTCCAATAAATTCATCAGAGAATCAGGAAAATTTAGAGTACCAGAGGGAAAGTTGCTTATTGGAGGTACTCACTATTGTATTTTAATTTGGAACTTTCTCTTTCTCCATATCTTGGGAGTTTTTGCAACCCTTATTGGTACAAAACTTTCAGCAAGGTCATGTGGCATGATGCCAGCATGCAGAACGTTCACTCCTACTTTTCTAAGACCTAGCAGATGTGACCAGGCTGTGCCAGGACCACCTGGGAGTCATTCCTAAGTGGCAAGACTTGTCTCACTTATGGAAAGGTTATAACTACAATCCACAGCAGGTGCTTAGTTACAGCATTTAAGGTCATTTACAAAGGCACTTTGCTTGGTTCTTAGATGCCATGAAGCTCATATCACAGTAACCGTGTTAGCTTATATTGTTCCCGCTCTTTGTTTTTATCAACTATTTAAGTCAATGGTTTTCAGTTATCCATAACTTTAATGTTAAGTCCTTTTCAGAGATTAAGTATAAATTATGAATGAGTGAATGAACAAAAGTGTGTTATCGGTTAAGAATAATTTAAAGGTAAAAATTAGTGAGAGAGGCAGAGAGATTTCTTACCTTCATGTTCAACAAAGACTGGCGCTAGATTAAACAATCTGGTCCCAAGGTTTTTCTAATAAAAGATTTATGAATATTGGATTCATATCAAGAGTAGTTTTTGTTTTCTTTTTTTTAACTATCTCTTTGCAGTAAAATACAACTATTTCTGAAAAAGCTAGGTCAGTCTTAGTGTCAAATTGTGCATACTTTTCAGGTTTTGTTTGTGATAATATTGATATGTAACAAAAGCACAGGCAATTTTCTCTTTTTTACAGTTCATTTCAGGAAAAATAAATAAAATGGTCAACATTTAAGGAACTTTTATGAAACATTTTTGACCTGGCAAGGTCAGAGAAGTGATTACATCTTTAAAAAAAAATAGAAATAGGCTGACCTGAAAGGCATCCACATATGTTTTAAAAGTAATGCCCATGTTTTATGTATTGATATTTTTGAATCATAAACTCTCTATCCTTCTCTAGAAAAGGGAACGTGTAGTTATGTATATGAATGATGTAATATTACTTCCTGTCTTTGGGAGACCTTCGATCTTGTTAGTGCTGCTATCCTGTTTGACTAGAACCCTGTAATCTTTAAAGAATGTTTTTGGTCATGGGCCTTCACCTTCGAGTGATTTCATCCAGATACAGTTTCCATAGGCTTTACTGGTTTAAACAGAAGAAAAGAGCAGACCATCTGAACAAAATAAAATGTCACCATTAAATTGGTTTTTGTAGCTTAAGGTACAGTGTAATGATATTTTTCCAGCAGCTGCTTTCAGTTGGATTTAAAGTTTAGAAAAAGGTTTGCATCTGATACAAAATAATAAACTGCAGGTTGTGTTACTTCCTTCTTTTGTGTCCCAAAACATAAGGAAAGTCTTTGTGCTTTTACATGGTAACTGATGATCATTAAGAATTTCTTTTTTTTTTGTTCACCTAAATAATTGCCCATATGTGCTAAATGGGGTATATGTGAAAAGTGCTTTTGAAAAAGTGAAAGCATTCTTCTAATAAATATGACCGTAGCTTGGGTCAATTTGTGTAATTCCTCACATATAGTTGGTTCCTTCTATAAAATGGTTTAATTACTTATGTAAAATGAGGTGTCTTGGTGATAAATCTGCTGTTACCACCAGGCAGTAAGGAGTTCTTTCACATAATCACGATAATTAATTTTATTTCCCAACCATTCTGATAGTTTGTTCTATTCACAAAGAATACAGACTTTAGAAAAATACAAACTCAAACGTCATCTGAAATAATGGTTATCTGTGCTATTAGTTTCTTTAAAAATTGTTAATGAAATAAATGTAAAACAAAAACATTAACTATTCAAAACAAAAATTAAATCAGAGAAGATTTTATTACTTCTGAGATTAGCAGAGTCAATAAATATTCACCAATTGCTAAATTTACAGCTAGATAATCTAATGAAGAATGGGAAGGACAGAAAAAATCATTGTAAGATTCCTTAAGTTCTTGTTACACTTCATAAAAAGTTTCTAAATCCTCTATTGTTTCCATTATCAGAAGTTGCAAGGCCAAAATTAAATAAGCAAAAGTGTTTTCCTTGTAAATAATGTCCTTGAAAAACCTTGTTTTTATTTTTCTTTAATTTGGCCAAACTTGTGTTCCTCATCAAAAATACATTTTATTTTAGATTAGAAGTAGGCTGTGTGATACAGCATTTGAACAGACACAAATGAGCCTGTGGAGAGCAGAAGATAGTTACAGTTGTGAAATATCATTTGCTTGTTTCAGTTGTGAAATATTGTTTGAAAATAAATTTAAAAAACTCCTCTGGAAGGTGAGAACATGGTAAAATACAGTGTAGGCCTTGGTGGGTGAGTCTTACCATGCTGAGAGCCAGTGACCTAACTTAAAGATAATGTGTGAAGCATTTAAGAAAAAGGACTCTCAGTTAATGCTAAAAGCCTGAGGCTTATACATAAGACAACAGCTGGTACTTAGAGATAGTATATAGCAAAGTTTATACACAGTAATCCCAGCACTCTTTCGCCAATTATCTTTTAATTTCTTAATACTTCTTATTTAGTATCATTCCTTAGTGTGAGCTCTAAAAAGACTACCATAGGAATAAAAGTAGGCCTGTCTCTCAACCTTGTTCCCATTCACCCATCTGGCTGCCTGAGGTATGAATTCTTTTCCCTTCAAGACCACACTTGACACTCCTTTTTTTTCATAATTGGATTTTACAGGTAAAATTACCGGGGTCAGAGGCAAAAATAGGTTATGATTCTCTACTGGCTAGCAAACAATACAGACGAAATTGTTGAGAGCAGACAGAGGAAGAAAAAAGAGAGATGGTCCTCCTTTAGTAGGTCTTCCAATAAGCAAGTAAAAGACTGAAATGGGAAATGATGGTCTTTTAATCATGGATGACAACAAAAACTCTCAAGTTCAGAACCAGTAATACACTTGAAAGAAGCCGTTTTTTTAAGCCAGATAAACACTGGAATTCAATCATTTTTCCTATCTTTTGGGATGTTTCTTTTTGTCCTGAGCCACAAACTATTAATACTTATGAGTGGGCTTGTAGGGGAACTGATATTACACTATGTTTTCCCACCCCACCCCCCAACAGTATTTGTTTTCAGCAGAGTGACTGCTCGATATGATGTTCCAGAAGACTAACATTTTGGGACTCATCGTATTTATGTCTCCCTTATTAAACAGATTAGAAATCTTTAAAGGGATCCAAGAAAATCCCTAAAGGTGATCTTTAGGTATCTTTTTAAGTATAATATTTTTATTAAAATGTCAGAAGTGTTGGTTAATGTCAACATATCTCATTTTTCCAAGGCACAAAGAAAGAAATACATGCAGGAAGCATCAAAAGACCTTGACATCCACAGTGTTGTTAAAAAAGCAAAGCTTAGATTTGTAGGACAATAACTCCAGTCTTTTGAGGGATAAAAATAGAAATTGTGTTAGCAACCTATCCCAGTGGCTTTCTAGCCTCATGGGAGGGAGAAGGAACGAACGCGTTATGAAATCTAGACCTGGAATTGCCAGAGTGCAACAAAACCCCTAATTCCCCCAGCCGAAAAAGACCGTCTCAACCATCCAAACTTCTATGCATGTTTTCCCCCCTGGTTTCTAGGGAAACATGCTTTTATACCTAAGGCTGACTTGGGAAATCCATTTTTAGACTCCAGTAAAAATTTGCTGCTTATAATTGTGAGCAACACCCTAGGAATAGTGGCCCTCCAAATCACCTCTCAGATTTTTTTTCCCCTTAGTAGCTTAGGTGAATGCTCAGGATTATTATTAAGTGCACTGACCTGACACTGATTGCTAACTAAATTTAATAGAGTTTTAAAGAGACTAACTCAATGAACAGCGGTAGATAGCTCTAGGGGTTACTTAACCTCAAATTGAGTGCCCAATCTAACAAAATATTAATATATATGAATGCAATAAAAAGGAAAACATACATACACACACATATGTGTGCTTTTATGTCCATATAAATAAAATCAAGAGAATCTTAATAAATATGAATATTAATATATATGAATATAATAGAAAGAAAAACACATATTAATATATGTGTGTGTGTTTTTATATCCATATAAATAAAATCAAGAGAAATGGCAAAATTATTTCATGAATTGAGGGAAACTTGGTTTAAAGTCAAAGGCTACAAAAAAAAAAAAACCCAAAAAATGAGTTGCATTGTCTGATTTCCCCACTCCAACACGTTTCAGGAATTATGTAAATGTTGAAGAAGGCTTTAGACTTTGAAGGAATATGGATTTTGGGGTATGGAGGTGGTAAAGTAAACTCTTAGACCTTAAAAAAGCAAGAAGAGCTTACTCAATAGCTTAATTATTCAAGAAATAGGTTAAAATTTATTAGTGCTTTGCATTTATATTGGTCAAGAAGGTGCTGATATTTGCTCTATCTTTTAATCCGTATTTCACTTGTCTTTTTTCCCATCAAACTCTCCAGACTTTTTCAGATAAAACATGACCCCCCCATTTATATTAGATAATACCTCCAGTGGTTCTCAAATTATAAAATACTTTTAAATACTTTAGAGGTATCATATGCCAGAAGAAGTAAACTCAGTCACAAATCAGTATTCTGCTTTTAAACTTTCACTAACACACACTTCACTGTACTATTTCAGAGGAATATAGGTCCACTCAACTAAACTATCATCAAGTTATGTCAGTAGACTTTAACAATGGAGAAAGGAAAATCTGAAACATCATGAAAAATGTAGACATTCAAAAAGTAGAATACTATCTCCACAAAATGGCAAATAGTGTGATTAACAACAGCTTTTACTATTGAGAGATGTAGTGACCATTGGTAACATTTCCAATAATGGTGAGAATGGCAGTAACAAGGATACCTGGTGTTACAAAACTGGAGTCAGACTGCTCTGGGTCTGAATCACTGCTATTCCCAATGCTAGATATGAACCTCAGCAACTCAATCTCTTTGAGCCACCATTTATGCTTTCCTCATACAGATATGTTTGATGGGGAAAAAAAGGAACCACACACACACACACACACACACACACACACACACACTCACAGATAGAAACATGGTTAGGCAAAATACTTGATACCTAAGTACTTATTAAATATTAGTTTCCTTCTTCTTATTAACCTCTGAAGTTTTTCACATAAAACTTTATGCTTAATCCCTTTATCTCCCATGATTTTAACTTAAAAATGATTATGATTACAAGAATAAAAGAAATGGGAAAGATTTAAATGCTATCCGTGGATACATCTTCGTATTCTACATTTAGTTCTAATATAATGCGTGTTTTAATTACCATGAGAATAGCTGAATAAACATATCTGATCATTTAGACGGTTTAGAAACTAAGAAGAGAATTTCCAGTCATAAATAAGAATCCCCAAACTGTAAGAATTACCTTAAACATCAGATTCAAAGAGGATACTTTTCCATGAAAAGAAAAGCTTAAAAAGAAAAATATAATGGATAACACTACCCTGAGGCAGGAGTGAGTTACAGTTCTATTTTCCATACCTTTAGTGCAAGAAAGCCCAGATACCTGAGACACACATGGGTCCAGATCTTTGAGATCTGGATGAATTCAATACACTGGCTGTGTATGTTCCATCATGGTGACAACGAGGGCTCTGGGTCTCTACTGCTAGAAGTGAGAGAATCCTAATTCTGTCACTTTCCTTATCTTTACTTATCTTTTGGCCTTGGGAAAAAAAACAAAAAAACGACAGTTTCTGTTGGATCTCTCTGACTCTAGCGTAATGTTTCTGTCGGATCTCTCTGACTTTAACATAATATTAAAAATAATATGATTAGAGAGTATAAATGAACTAAACCTGAAATTTCCTCACTAGAGGAACCCGTTTTCTATATTTTAAATAAAAAGAAAAAAAAATGGATGAGAGACACAATTGTGTGCAAGCCAAAAACAGCATCACACAGAAACTTCACCTAGAGCAGGACCTTCCTGTGTGGTGAAGGTGGTCTTCGAGACAAGTGAACCCACAGTTTGCTCTTCTCAAAAAGACAGGTTGTTCTCTAGTGAAAGAACTACAGGAAGCACAGGTGAGAAATCCTGCTCCCTATTTATATTGTACAGAATTCCAGGGGAGTGGGTTTTCTTATCCGATAGTTAAGCTGAGGAGTGTTCCCTTTTTCATTTGTTTTTCTTTTCAGAGAAATATTTTGAAATTGGTACAAAGCGTTCCTCCTTGTAGGAGCTTTTACACTTGACATTTTATCCTCTAGGTAGGTATAATATGGAGTCTAACATTGCCCCCCCCCTTAGGAGGGTGAGAGCTGGTGCATCCAGAACCCAAAGGAGAGGAGAACTGAACTATTACTATTTGGCATTAAGACAGTGTATTTCCTCTGAAGGGTGTGAAGGGCATCATAAAATGTTAATTAATAGCCAGTAGTCTCCAGGGCCTCCCTAGAGATGGCAAACTCAGGGGAGGATCCTCACACCCTCACTTCTACCCTGGGAAAAAAAAAAGCAGCTCCATCCACAGTCAAAATTAAGAGAAAATGCAAAGGGCCAGTGGGAATGAATGTTTATATTTGGTCAGAAAAATTGTCCCTCTAGCTAAGGGACGTGAGAGCTTTGGAAAAATGGCAGAGGTTGGAAAAAGTGAAGACAAACTGGAAATAGGAAAACGCCTTTAAAGGTATAAGTAAAGAAGGAAATAGAGGAGATGAGGAAGAAACAGTGAAACATCTGTGACATCATTTTTCTTCCAGCAGGCCTCAGATGGGCTACAGGCGCCAGAGTTCTCACCCCCGCCCCCAGGAGTGCTGGGTCCCAGGAGTGCTGGGGCTGAGGCCAGGAGGGGTAGGGACAGCCCCCCTCGCATTCCCTGGTGAAAGTATATTTTACTATACACATTCAACCTGAAATTTCCTTGCAATGATGAAATGTTAGAGAGGCAGACTCTGTTTTCGTAGTTGGTTTGTTTTTTATGTCTGCTTATGTGTTTGTTTGTTCATTTAGTGTAAGGGTGTGGGTGAATGTGATGAGTGGTTAGCTGTTTCTTATGTTGGTTTTGGGGTAGCGGTGGTGCACTGACTTGCTGTTTTAAGGGTAAAAACACATATGAAACAGATATCATTTTCTTAAATTCCTTTCTACTTAACGTTTGAAAAAAAAATCTCAAGTGAGAAAATGCAGTCATACAGATGTTGGAGCTGACTTTACTGGGTTGGGTTGGACACTCTGACCTCAATCTTTTACAGATAAAATGAGATCGAAATGAATTTCAAGAACAGTCTTTTAAGAAGGAAATTCACAGAATACGCAACCGAGTGATTTTGCTGGGAAGTAGGAGGCATCCCTATGTTCTTTCTTTTTCCCCCAATCTTTTGTACGTAATTAATTCTGAACAGATATTTTGTTAACTGATAGTTGATGTGCATGGGATTTACTTATAAAACTCCTAGTTAATCCGTGACACCCATTCCTGCTTTCACTTGAAACAGTATTCATGCAGGCAATTTCTGATTCCCATGAAAGTCTTTTTTTTTTCTTTCATTCTTTCTTTAGAACCTAGGGATAAGGGGAAGTTGGTTTAAGAATCTTTTAAATATGTCTCAGCTGTCCAAATGTAGAGCCACCAACCAGGTGGGGGTGTGCAAAAGAATGCAACAGATTGGCAGAATCTGAAGTTACTTTTATGAAACTAGACTAACAGTGCTTAATTTGAAGAATTAAATGATTTTATTCAGGGGTTCCTAGGTGGCTCAGTCAGTTAAGCGTCCAACTCTTGATATCAGCTCAGGTTGTGATCTCATAGTTGGTGAGATCAAGTCTGGCTTATGATTCTTTCTCCCTCTCTCTTCTGCCCCTCCCCTACATGTGCACATATGCGCTCTCTCTCTCTCTCTCAAAATAAATAAATAGATAAAAATTGTTATAAAGAAAAAAGATTCAATAAATAACATGAATATCTAATATATGCTAGGCATTCAGGTGACCAAGTGAAATGATAAAAATACTAAACAAATTCAAAAATTTGCTTTTACTAATACTGAGTATATTGTTTTGCTATGTAAGTATTTAATAAAGTACATTGTTAGAATCTTGTGTTTCTCATGCATGAACATCCAAACTGGTAAGTAACAAAAAGGTGATAGAGTAAACATAGAAAAGACAGAGGTTAGAAAATAATATACATTTTATGTAGTCCAAACTCTCTAAGAAGTCCCTAGAACTTGATGTAAGACATTGGCTTGTACAATATCAACATGATTTAATTTGTTTTTAATTGTGTTATCATTAAATTAACCATGTCTTGCAACTTGGAGACATGGCTACAATTACTTATTATTCCTAACCAAGTTCTGTAAAAAAAAAAAAATTAAGATGACATTTTAATCAGTTTTCTATTATCTGATCTCACGTATTATAGCACTTGATAATCATATTTAGGGAAAGAAATTTGTCTTATTCCTAGTTGTTCCTTTGTGAGTAAAAAAGCATGATAGAAGAGTACCTGTTACGTGTTTTTAAAAGAAAATAATAATTCAAAATATACCCTTAATATGTTTACATCACGGTTTCAACAAGTGCAATGACCTATTCTTAAAGTGACATGGTTCCTTAAGCAACATTACTCAAATGAACAAATGTATATATTTCAACAGACAGTCTGCAAAGATGAAGGACAGAAATTTACTTCCACTTACTTGTTCAAATTTGGAGCTAAATCTGCATTTATTTTTCCTCACCTTTTATGAAAAGAATGTCAGTGTGTATGGTTATGTCTATTTATCCATATATACAGTGATGTGAGGGTATGGAATCTACTAAACAATAAGTGAAACTGTTCATTTATGGTCTTAGTGTCTGTGTACCTTCAAGAGCCTCCTCGGGGGCCAAGAATGAATGAATGACAGAAGTGCTTAGAGAGGCAACTAAGCATATGGAGAGTAATTGCTGTGAAAGCTATTGATTAATTCTCAAAATAGGAGGTCAGTTTTGGATTGGATGCTTTTGTGGAGCTCCTTCTGCCTGAACTCTCTTTTCTCGAGTCCCTCTCTCATTATCACCTTCTTCCTCAGTTAGGTAACTGAAAATTCCAAGGGAACAGCTAACCAGCCAATATTTAAGTAACATCTTTGTGGAGTTGAAGTCATCGTGTTACACTGGTTTGTTTTTCCAGTGAGATTTCACATTTGTTAAAATATACCTTGAAATGCAGTTGTAAGGGAGACCCTCCCCTGCCCTCAGTTGCTCACACCTTCTAGTGTCAGTTCCTTCTGGGATTTGGAGCAACACTGAGCACTTTGGCAAATCTAAAAATAATCAGTCCATTAGTATCAAATTGCTTTCCTGAATACATCAAGGTGCTCTCTCTCTGCCTCCCCAAACACCAGCCATCCTCCCACATTCTAGTCCACCTCACCCTAAGATGTATCATGTTCAAAATACAATGGGAACTTCACTGATTTACTGCTTTCCCTCCAAAGATTGAGGCTGTAAAACATCATTGTGTATAAAATTACACACAAAACTTTTTGCAACTTTGTCATGTCATTTTACTACAACTATAGGTTGTGAATATACATCTTGGTAAAACAAAACTAGGATATAAAACAAACACAATAAATTGGAATGCATTAACTGACAGGTGACATTTTGCATCTTTCCATTACCATTATTATATAATTTCTGTGAAACACCCAAAATAGAAAATATAAATTTTATAGACTATAAAGGATTATGATTATTCTCCTTATCATTTCATTAAAATTATTTCAATAATAGGGGTTATTTCTATTGATGAGTATACTTAAAGAATAAATCTAAAGTGTTATGTTTAAAAAAGGAAATGCCTTTATTCTTCTTTCTTTGTTATTTTCTGACATTAGATATAAAGTATTTCAGGAAGCCACTATTCTTAAAGTAAGTGATTGTGCCTACATATCTAAAGTTCATTTTAAATATGATTTTAGTAGCAGCTATAGAAAAAGTTTATTTTTCATGTTTCCAGGCTTAATTAGAAAGTGGTATGTAATGCACTTGTGATTATCAACCTTATAAATGGCACTTTAAAAAAAAAACATTGTTTAGTTTTTTCCTTGCCAAATATATCCCAACATGCTCTTCAAAATAATTTTTCCAATATTGTATCTTTCTATGAACACCTGGAAAATTAATTAGCATCTACATAAAGAAATAGAGTCAAGTGTTCCCTTTCAAAATACATTTTTTATAGCCACTCATAGAACAATAAGAAAAACATTCTAAAAGATTCTTTTTCGTGCTAAAGAATGCATTCAGTGGGGTCTGCTTTGGGGGATTGTAAGGGGAGAAACCTGGGGTGCTTTAAGGTTAATGGACAGTGATTAAGGTTAATGGCTGAGTGCTTAAGGTTAAGTGCTGTATTTACATAGCTGCCAATTCTCTTTTTAAAAAAAAAAGTGTTCATGTCTATCAATCAGTTCCAGCTAATAGCCAATTAAACAGCAAATGGGGTATAGAGACAGAAGGTAAAGACCCCTCAATCTGCATATACAGGGCGGAAACTGTCAATCCTCAATCAAGAAGTGTTTATTGAACACCTACTTGGTCACGGCTGTGTTGCACACAAAGAAGTAGAAGCCCTGGTCTCTGTGTCCAAGAAGCTTAGCATTTAGCAGGGAATGGAAATCCCTCTGTACAGGCAGCTATCAAAGAAATGACACAAGTAATACATGGTACAGAATTCAGAGCAGGAAAAGATACTACCTAGCTCAAGGCTTCATAGAATTGGGAAGGATGTTTAAATTGTGCCATAAAATAACGGTTTTCAAACAGCTATATTTCATTCTTTCAAAAAGTGTACAACCTCAAGTGTGTCAGGGACAGCATGTGCTATATACATACTTGCTCTGGCAAAGTTTAACCATTGAACTACATCCACAGTTTATCAGTAATATCACTAAGAAATTCACTGGCGAGGAATATTTAATTGCTCTTCTTTTTCTCATGTAAAATCTCAAGATCAACTTAAAACAAGGACAAGGATAACAAAAAAAAATAGCTAGAGCAAAACGACATTAGCACACTAACTTTGAGTTCAGTGTAAAGGTATTTAGACTAGGGAAGTCAGAAAAGTTTAGGCTAGCGTAAAGGTCTGCAGTATCCGGCAGTTATCCAAGGCAAACTGCATCACTAACCCCCAAATGACAACATGATTAATTATATAAATGTAGTTTACTAAAACAAGATTAATGTTCATCTCGGCAGCAGCCACTGGGAACAATACTTCATACATGGAGCAGCCTCACTTTCCCTCAATTAGCAACATTCAGTCAGGGCCTTTTCTATTTCTCTTTTCCTTTTTTCACTCCCTCTGAATTTCCAACTGATTTCAGAAGGAAGGTATGCTAGGAGGATGTAGGGGTTAAGGGCTAAGCAGGAACACCTGGAATGGAAGAGAAGGTGAAAAATGGACTTGTAACACATAAGCATGAAAAGCGAATTTTAAAACTTCTCTTAAATACAATTTGCATTCCGTAAGGTTCTTCTATTGGCTGGTTTCAAAATGTTTAGAGCATGAGAATAGAACAGGCAAAAGTGAGTGGACAGCAAAAATTGACACCAAGTTGTCATAGATCCTCCTCTCCGGACTAAGAGTGTTAGCCAGGGAGCGGCTTCCTGGGTCAGAGCTGGCCAGAGACGGATCACAACTTAGAGGTGGAAAGGAACGGAGCTCAGCACTTGCGGGGAAGCTCATCTCTTTCAAATTTTTGCTGAAGCTTCAAAAATTAGAAACACGCTTTGAATCAGAAGAATGCTCTTACTAAAATGTAAACACCCAAAGTGTTAAAGGCTTATTAATTAAAAGATACCCATCAAACTGTTGAATGATACTCATTCAACATTCTGTGTCTTTGCTTAATTGACTTCCCGTCCAGGACCTAGCAGTAATTACTACACCCAAGGAATGAGTGTTTTGATTTAGGAATTACTGGGGAAGAGGGTGACAATGTCAAAAAGCAAAGACTATTTAAGAGCATGGAGCTTTCTGAACTGAAAAAAAAAAAAACAAAAAACTGCTGCTGTTGGCAGAAGTTCAAGTTTTGGGGTAATCGGAAGTCAGTATGAAGTCTATGAGCAAGGGGGTGACTCAACTGCTGAGAGAAGGGAAGAGAAATTGCTCCCTGAATTGAAAAAAGTTGTGAAGTGAAGGGAAGATTATCAAAGATAAAGTTCCTAACACTCAAAATTTCCTAAAGGTCAATCCTTTGTATTTCCTAGTTTTGTATTTCCTAGTTCTCTATGCTTCTCAGTAAAGTCCACCCTAACTGTAGGGGTGATCAATGAAAACATGCTACAGTAAATTTAAGTCTGCACTGATCCCTGAGCCATTCAAATGCTCATTACCTCTATCTTCTTTTGCATAAATCTCAATTAATAATGGCTTGTGCTGCACAGGTTGGGATCAAATCTAATTAAGGATACACACTATTTCAAAGATCTTCTAACTTTGAGATATCTTGTTAAAAGAAATCAAAAGATGCTTTAAGCATAGTATTCAAATTAAGAGAACCAGCCACAGCTGATGTTAAAACTCATTATCTATTAAGTAACAAATGTGGTACATAACAAACCAACAAACAAAAAAGATCTAATAGAAACTTCATATATCTCTGACAAATTTTCCAAAGACTTATAGCTCTAATTTCAAAAGGAACATGAACTAATTGCAATACGTTTTTTTTATTTCTTTAAGTAACATCATTCTTAATGTGGTTTCATATTTTTTCTCTTATTACACATAATTTAAGATAAATTAAGTTCACTATTTGTAGCTAATTACACTGTGCCATCTCCATTTCATTATGGGGTCTACAGTTTGACAGAATAAAAAATTATCTAGAATAGAAAAAAAAGGCAAATTATTATCTATTTAAAGTGTAAGAAATGGTTTTTAATTCCTTAATTCATGATCAGCACTTAACAGAAACCAGAAAAATTAACTAAAAGAATCAATGTCCTATTTTTCAATATTCAAATAACTTGAGGATATTTAATTACTCAGGAGTTTATTAATTCAGTCAAGACTGACTTTAAGTCATCAAATGTATTATAAAAATAATTTTTTTAAATATCAGCACACATCTCTATAAGAGTAATATATCCTTGTTATCTTACTCAAAGTTTTTAAATTAAGTTTTAAACAGTGCTGTTCATTATTACAAATGAAATAATGTGTGTATACATATTTTAAATTAGAAACCAAAGAAACTAGGTGCATTATCTATTTAAAACTTCTCATTTTACAAGTAAAAATGTAGCTAATGTTACTAAATGATATATGTTTTTAAATGATCTGTCCATGCTAATTTTAACTTTATACAAGTATAATCTCTGAAATTTGGTAAGTTTTCTAGTCATTATCTAAGACTATGTATATAAATGCACACACATTTTATAATTACTGTATAGCTAATATCTATTCCTAGACAGTAAACTAGTAGATACAACCTGAATAGCATATTGTTTCTTAGTGTTCACTTGTTTAAATATCACTAATATAAATTCCATTTTTAAAATATTATTTATTTTGAGAGAGACAGTGTGTGCGCACGAGTCGGGGAGGGGCAAAGAGACAGGGAGAGAGAGAATCCCAGGCAGGCTCCACACTGTCAGTGCAGAGCCCCATGTGGGGCTCGAAGTCACAAACCATGAGATCATGACCTGAGACGAAATCCAGAGTCAGACGCTTAACAGACTGAGCCGCTCAGGTGCCCCCATATAAACTCTTAGCAGTGCTTTGAGAAGTAATTAGGATTGGGAACCACAAGAGTAAATGCATTCAAAATGTTTTTAACATGCCCAGCCCTTAGTCCTTTCAGAAAAAAATAGCTTGAGTCAATCCTTAAACTTTAATGGTCACAGTTGCAGTTGCAGGAACTTGCCAAGTTATCATCTGCCCATGATACTGCTTCTCTCCAGAAAAGCCAGAGTTCCTGCCAAATGCACTTTCTTCCCCTAAGACATGCTGACATATAACATTATTGCTGCAGCCACAAGTGATGTACCATGAATGGGTCCTATTAGCCTATTCCCATATCAAAGGTGGTCCTCCAGAACTAGTATCCTGAGCTTTGGAAGCAATTCCAGGCGTATCTTATGTGAAGCCTTAAGTATTTAAAGCAGTTACATAATTGATTCTGAGTCTTAGAAAATGTAGTCTTCACCTTCCTCAGTCTAATCTCATAGAAAGGATAGAAATTTCCCTTGGATCTAGATCTTTTTTAGCCCTTCAAAATGTTGGTGTGTAGGTATATATAGTTTTTAAAGTTTACAGAGGGGCAGAGATGCTTAAAATATTTTGGAAGCAAAATCAAAACGACAAATGACAGCAGGTCTCTGTGCAATAAGTATAACTGCAAATGAGGTTTTTAGTTTTTGTAGACAGAATGGAAATATGCCATGGCAGTCCTTCAAACGAATCTTCTCGAACTTCATGTTAACTATCTGTGGATAGAGAATACAATGCACTTTCCCCTTTGTCATGCCAATTTCATCTTTTATGAGTTGTCTAGTTCTACTTCCCTGGAAACATGATAAAAATTAAAAGGTTAATGGTATTACTAGGAAAAGTTGCCTATGGCACAAAGGACCTTGACTGCTACGCTGTATATAGACTGGAAAAATTGTAAATATCTGATAGTAAGACTCCTGACAGGTTTCCCTGAGTATGGTGACTATTTTCACTGGGCAGACCACCTGCAGGAACTTAGCTGTACCCCTGTTGTAACAGAAGATATCGGTTTCCACAGGCAACAGGGTTTCTAATCCTGTGTTTCCCCTACCCCCTGCCCCCATTTTGATCTTCTCTGTTGTCACAAGGGGAGGCGCTGATGCTGTCCTGCTGGCAGTCTGTTGTCATCTCTTATCCTACCTCCTTCCCAGTGGGCTAGTGTCAGCAATAGCCAATGGCAGTTTTGTGAGTCTCGTTGTTTTGGAGAGTCTAAAAAGATTCCACGTGGGCAATATACAACCCAAGTCATACTAATAAAATAAATGTTTGGGTCTTGTCATAATGAAAAAGCAAAGTTCACAATTTCCAAAATGAACAAATTAAAAAAAAAAAGGTTAATAACATTATTTTATTTTTTTTAAAATTTTTTTTTCAATGTTTATTTATTTTTGGGACAGAGAGACAGAGCATGAACGGGGGAGGGGCAGAGAGAGAGGGAGACACAGAATCGGAAACAGGCTCCAGGCTCTGAGCCATCAGCCCAGAGCCTGACGCGGGGCTCGAACTCACGGACCGCGAGATCGTGACCTGGCTGAAGTCAGACGTTTAACCGACTGCGCCACCCAGGCGCCCCAATAACATTATTTTAAAAACTTGTAGTCAACCTACAAGATCTCTATGTAATGCTGTCCGTAGCCATAGTCATTGTTTAAAGTAACACATTAAATATAAAAATACAGTGTTTCTATAGCAGCAGAGAATAGCAAGTGATTACTATAAATATTCAAAACTCTAAAGCAGCCCAAGTAAGCCAGGAAACAATTATTTTAAATTCATAGATTTTTTTTCCTGTTGGTGCACACAAAAGTTTGTGATAAAATTTGTTTTTTAAATTATGAACTATAGTTCTTTAAATAAAAGAAAAATCATTTTTATTTAAGAGAGCTATTACTGTGGAACGGATAATAGAAATCATTCATACACGCACGTATTTGCTTTGACACATAAACTACACACACAAGGAGCAAGTTATTTATTACATTATTGTAACAGAAATTAATGAATATGCCTAAAAACATGATATAAACACAAGGTCTGATATAAAATATGCATCTTTTTCTACATGATAAAATCATCTATAACATTTGTATTCTCCTAAAGGTACCAAAGTAAAATGCCTTCTTGAAACACATGGCATTGATATCACACCCATTTCTTATATTTTCTTGAATCAAAATATGATGGCAATACTAAGACTTTTGTCAGGTAGGAGTCTTACTACATATATGGTGTATACGTGCATCCTTAAGGTCCATAATGTATTGAAATAGTTTGAGTCTCTAAATTCCAGTCCAAAGGACTGGAACTACAAAAAAAAAATAGCCTCTGTCCCAAGCTACCCTGCATGTGGGCATCCCAGCATGTTTGTGCACATTTGCTGCTTTCACATAGTATATCAGCCACTTGGAAATACTTTCATTAGTTTAATGTTATTCATAAAATTGAGAAAGTAAAACACATTGTTTATCTGTAAACTGCAAAGGACAAACCTCTTTTGCTATCAATGTGAAGATTAAATGAGATAATATAAATGACAGGACACCCTGTAGTTACTTTACATTTCTATATTTGCTTTTTGTATCTTCAACGTAATGAAATGAGTGCACATAAGCTTTTCTTGCTCAAATTTTCATTTTGTATAAATTAAATACTTGGTCACAAAATCAGCCTTGTTAAAATATACTTGTAACATTATTTAAGAAGTGAAAAAAATGAATGTATTAGTGTTATACTATCTCATAGGGTAGCTAAGAGCAAAGATGCCAATAAATGTCAATGTTTTATGTGAATATGAAGATATTTTTGTTAGTACAGCATTCCTGTTCTTCACCATGTGTCAGGCAATTGTTGGCTAGGACTATAGGGTAAACCAAGCTGAATTCCAGGATTCAGTTTCAGAGGCTCACTTTTAAATGGTAAAGGTTTTTGGATTCCTTTGTTAATTTTATTTCTTAAATCCTTCAGAACAGGACTGAAAAGAGACCCACCAAGAAATGGAAAAATCAAATATGAAACCTTCATTAAGCTCACAAATTAAGGAAATTGAGAAGTGTTTGTTCACGCCAAGACATAATTTTTCATGGACACTCATATTTTGTTAAATGAAACTCAGGCTGAGATAAAAGTTTTCTGATTAAACATCACTGAAATATATTTTAATACAGGGGAGAAAATATGTGTGATGGTTTATACAACATAAGTTATATCAAACATAGAGTCCTCCACACATACAAAACCCTTTAAATGCCAGGCAAGTCCTGAATGAGACATCAGACGCTGAGCTTATGCACTCTCATGGCCTTCTATGTCTCATGAAAATTTCTCATTTTTCCTGGTCACTTTACAAAGAGCTTTTCACAATTCTTTCGTGTGCAAATAAATCAAAAAATGTTGCATGGCCGATATTCTATACATTTTAAAAACGAGCGAATAATTGTCTAAAAGAGGACCTGAACCCCAGTGTTCTACTTCATGTTCAGTATTCCACTTATAAGGATTTTAGTTTTGTAATTCAATCAAACCCAAGTTTAAATACTAACATGGGTAGGCGTACTTAGTAGCAGATGGTTATCTAGGGAAAATAAATTCTAGAATGACTGAAAATACAGTTTATCAGGAAAGTTATGATGTAGCATGTGTAATTTGTACAATATTAAGGAATAAAACAAAATGAAGTTGACTGCTAATGAAATGCCTCTTTGAAACCCTGAGTTTGTCGCACCTGCAACTTTAACTCTGAATACACAGCAATGATAAAATGTACTTCATAACAAAATTAAAAATTCATGCCACTCTCTAAACAGGATATAGGTGTCAATGAGCCTAAAATGAAGAGAATATTTAATATTAAGCAGGGATAGAAAAGAAGAATTTTTGGATATTGATTGCAGAAGTAAACCCATGGTAGCTAGGAGTCTGATTTGCGTAGGGAAACTGGGACCAAGAGCCTTCCTTCCACACAAAGCAAGGACCATGCATGAATCGAGTTGTGGTTGACTGCTGGTTTTGGCTTCAGGATGTATGAGACTATAGAAATTGTGACCACCAGATATGAACGGAACTGTCCGTCAGTACAATGCCTAAACCTACAGTGTTCTCAGTATTTCCCTGGGACATAAGCCAGTAGTAAGTAAGCCAGTATGAGACAATATCAGAATTAATTGTAGACTGGACCCCTGGTAAAAGGCTTGGGATGAGTCAGGCCAAAAAAGGAGGGGGATGGGATTAGGAGACCCTCCCACTGAAGATGACCCTACAAATGAAAATGAAGTGTTGTCTGGATAATCCAAAAAGGATTTATGAGGGTAAGATTAACTTCAAGAAGCTAGCCTGTTGATCTCTTTGAGTTATGACAGTGATAGCGAAGTCTCTGATCAAAGTTTTTCAAGTAATCATCAATCCTCAAGGTTTTTAGGGCTTTCAGATCTTGTCACTATAGATTAATTCTCTTAGGATCTTAAGATTAGTTTGAAAAAAATTACTTGTTTTCTTCTCTGTCTTCTTTTGTATAAAAACAGTCTATGGTTTTATAAATGCCAAACATATTTAAATATCTTCATCCCATACCTTGTTTTTCATCAGATATCTTTTATCAACACAAAAGAATATATGAGAATTAAAGTAACATTTTTACATATCCAGTTTTTTTAAAAAGTGGGTTGGGTTCGCTAAAAATTTGAAGTAATTTCCTCATTTTCATTAAATTTGCCATGCATAAAACTGCTTGTGTATATAAAAGTGGATCTCTCACCTTAACAATTATGATAAGATAGGCTTTTAGAAATAAAAAACTCCCTTTAAAATGAATATTCTGTCTTTATCTGGGAGAAGATACACAAGCCCATAATGACAAAAGTTATATTATGAAATAGAAGGGTTTTTTTTATCACAAATATTTTGTTTTTGAGTTCTCTACAAAGAATATTCTCAATCATATTGATAAAGGTCTGTCTGGGGGAGAAAGTGTTCCCGCAGAGGGTCATACGACAGATATAGTTCCTTGGAAAATCTGTATCTGAAATAAAATATTTCAAATAGGTTTTTCTAGGCTATGCTTACATGACAGAAGTATTCACAGATAAAGAGACATTCAATGATCATTCTATTAAAAAAAAATCCAGATGGTCCTACTAAGTAACTAAGGTCTGAAAATCTTTAAGAGTGAATAACTGCTCACTTTTTTTCACTGCCGTAGTGGTTGGTGGGAATGTGTTTAGGTGACTCTCATTCAGAGACCATTGTGATTAGCATCACCCCTGTTAAGTTCAACAGTGGATTGGTTGGAAATACCCAGAGTTGACAAACTCTTCTCAGAGACCTAACACGAATGGAAAATTAACAACTGAGTGAGGGTAGAAGGACCAGTTCTTCTCCCAATAGCTGAGATATAGCTGTAACTCCCATACTTGTCGTAAAACCTCTGAAAAGTAGTAGTATACATACTGAATGATGATGTAAACTGAAGTGTGGTCTTACTCACTGGCATTTAACGATTTACGTTTTGTTTGATTGGGTCGTCTATTTCTATTTATAAATCTCTTTCAGAATTCAAGTCGTCCTGATCAGGTGATCAGAGATAAAGTCAACTTGGCATTGACAATGAAGTCACCTGTTAGGGAAGCAGTCCAGTCTAGTGTTTAGAAGATTTATCTGTCCTCATGCAAAGTTAATTTGAATCCAAGTTCCACTGCTTACCAACTACATGGCACTGGTCAACTTCTTCAACCCCTCTGGTTTTACTTTTATAAATGGGAATAGAAACAGTACCTACTTCATTGGGCTATCAGGACTAAATAAATCATGGGTACCAAATGCTCAGGGCAGTGTTTGGTTCCTTGCAAGTGCCCAATTCATGTTATTCATAGCACCCTATCTGGAAATGGTTGGCTTCTGATTCATAACAAAAATGGAGGCCTGGATAGAAGAGTATCCGGAAGACACTGTGGGCACTGATAAGGTGGGAGCACAATTAGGAAGCATTGTACCCGTTGTACAGTTGGCCACACTGTCTCTTCCTTGAGTGACCACTGAAATTTCACTGTCTTTTTCCCCATACTCTCTATCTTAATATGTAACATAGTTCCTTTGTTTTAAGTGAAAATGGAGTTATTAAATCCTGTGTTGATTTATGGTTAAAAATTAAAATTCTTCAAGGAAGGAGATCTCTTAGAATAAGTTGATAAATCCTGTGATTTCTAAAAATTTTCCTCCAAGTATTTTAGAATTTGTGTGAATAAATATAGCATATATATTTTCCACTTACTTCCATTATTTGTATTGTCGAATTATTCCTACTGCAATCTTATTTGAAAACATGTACAGATAAAGCCACAGCAACACAGAACACTTACATAAATGAAAAGACAAGGGTATTTATTTAAAATGTAATTTGTCAATTGCTTAAATTTCAACAGGATATTTATTAGTAAAATGTAATTCCTGTAAAAAAAAGTATTTGTTTTACTTTTAAGTTAGACTTAACCTTAATGCTTTCCAGCATAAGATTTAACTGGGATGGTTATAACAAAGCCACTGTTGTAAATTATAGATGACTCAATTGCTTCTTTGAGGATATCAATAGATTTAATTACTGTCTTATCACCACTTAGCTACATATCCTTAAATGAATTTCACCATTGGTGAAAAATCATTATTTGCATGAGTTCTTTGTGTGTATTTACTTGCTGGCATATAGCTACCATTTAAGCATAATAAATCTTGTGTAAAATATCAAACCCTTCCCGTCACTCCATCTATATTCCCACAGTGACTCTTCAAATTTATTAAATTAACTGCAACTTAAGCAAAGGCGATATATTCTAACTCTTTGGATAAAGTGTAAAGTTCTCATTCATCATTCTATGCCTTCAATAATAGGCTTGAATGATTTTTTCACTTATTTTTTTACCGAACCAAATATTCTAACCAATGTGTTATCATCATATAAAATTAACCACAAAGTATTTTAAAAGTGCAGCACAGTACCACTTGATTTTTATTATACTTTGAAAGGCAAATGAAGTAAATCAAGGAGAAACAAATCTAAAGGCAGTGCTGAAGTGAAGTCCAGCCTTTGAAAAAGGCTTCCTATTAATCACAGACCTGACCTTTTCATTAAGGGGCACTTGTTGGAGTCATTGACACGGTTACAGCATTCATATGTGTGAACTGTACTCCATGGTATTCATGTACTGGGGAAGGCATAGTGAAATTAGATTCTCTCCCTGTAGGGGGTAGACATTGACCGCTATTCAATGCCAACAATTGTCGGTTTAAGTATTTCATGAAGAATGACTTTTAAACTGCATTTACTCTACCATCAGTAATGTCAAATGCAATTCTTAAAGAAATATATTTAACAAGCAATAATTAATTAAACCTCTCATAGCAGCAACTTTATCCGAGATAAATCATTTCTGAATATACACAAAGGAGTCATCAGGATTCTACCGTCATGGCTTTTAAACCATCAATTTCAATGATGTCCATCTGTAATAGTTAGAAAACAAAAACAAAACGCTGGCCGGTAGGGAATTATTTAAACAATGCAACAGTGTTTTATCCAGTTTCACCTGTCTATGTACCCTATATATGTACATTGTCTTTTGAGACAACAATGCCTTCCAGACTAATTTGTAAAAAAAGCCCAAGTTAAAAAAAATCCTTGAATGATTGCAAAGAGCTATTATGATGTGCTGACAGTTTTTAACTGCATCCTTTTTAATATTATTATCTTTGGGCAATATGTGATGCATTGAATTTAGAATCCTATCTGGAATCTTTGTCAGAGCATATGTCCCATGCATTTATTTCTTAGATGGAACATCATACATTTGAACAGCAAACACATTCTTTCACATTGGCTGACATTCCACCTGAAAAAGTCCACCACAGTTAGCTTGTTAACACAATTCAGGATATATGGTATAGTAGTAAAAAGATTCCCCATAGCCAAGTAAAAATCAGAGTAGGGGGTTCAAGGAACAGGGCTGCATTTAGATCAAATCTGAACTTGAAGTTCAAATATAGTTTAATAGTGAATCTCAAGTTGTAAATGCAAAGTAAACGCAAAGTGAAGGCTGCTTTAAACCAAGCATGAAAGACAAAAAGTCAAAGTTGAGATTTCCTACATCTGGCTTTAATATCTCTTCCTATGCTATCAGACAAATGACCTTTGTTTTGTTTTGTTTGTTTAAAAATTCATTATCATTGTCATTGCTGCTACAACTTAATACTGCGTTTAGTTTTTAGCATCTTTTCTTTGGTAAGAGATTGAGCTGTAGAATGGATTTGTTGAGCAAACATTTCAGGCAAATGCCACACATTAACAAACAGTGACATAACAATACAGCTATGCAGAAAAGTTGAAAACTATTTTCGAGAAAAGTATGTGCTTCTTACGTGTTTTTTTTATTGTCAGAACTGTGACAAAACACTTGCTACCATCATTCCTGACAGCAATAAAGGACATTTCACCCAGAAATAGTGAGTAATATGCCAGGCTACAGGATTGAATTAGCAATATTATTAGCACCACATTTTAGTTCCGAGACCTTCTGAATGAGGAAGTCACTTGCAGGGTATTTAAGCTTCAGTGACAGTGCCAAGGCACTGTGCAAAACGAAACCGGAGGAAATCCACAGGGTTATGAACGCAGGCTTTTTGCTAGTTCACTTTTGCAGTCTTTAGAGGATTCCCTGAGAGTAAACATCCTTAATTAATTCCCAAGTAAAAGAAGAATAAATTTTCCACTTACTGCATTTGCTGTCCTTTGTCCACACGTTGAAGTCAAAGAGCTGTTCTGCTGTTCTTACCTAGCTCCAGGTTGCCCTCCGGATTAGGCATAAACGTGAGCGGCAAGAAGCGTGTTGACTCTGTAACTGTACAAGGAGCAGCCCATCTCACTGCTGCTAGTGAGCCGGTCAGGACAGAGTGCTAAACTTCAGCATGAGAGCACAGCATCTATTACCCCTGAGGCTCTACCATTTCACCTACACCTGGGCGGATCTATCAAGCTTCATCTCTATTAGAGCTATTTGACTCTGTGGTTTAAGAGGGAGGAGGAAAAAAAAAAAAAGAGGCTTGCCGTTGTCACACTTGTTTCCTATTAAAGGGCCTTACGGTGGATTGAGTAATTGTGTACGAAGGTAGTCTGGCTGGCAGATGTGTGCAGCCCCAGCGGAGCCCTAGATTCAAGGCAGATGGGTTGTACCAGGGCGCAAACAACATTGAGAGAGAGAGAGGCGTGATTAAAACAGCAGGCCTCTGTTTTATAGTGCTGGAAGTGGGGTAGCATTAAAGCTCCTGGGAATCAGAGTTCCCCAAATGGCACTACTCTATAGAAAGAAAAACAATAAATTCAATAAAAAAGAAAGATGTTCAAGCTACAGAAGTTACAGAGGTATTTATAATATTCACTTTAACTATTAATGAAGGATTAAATGAAGCACCTTTCCCCCAATACTCCAACTGAACTTAATTAAAACTACTCAATCATGGGTCATCATGGGTTATTGATAGTGTTAATGTGATGGATTTGAAACAGATCCCTCATTCTGCCGCATAAGCCATGGTTATCTTTTTAATCTGAATTAAATTGCTTTAAGGAGATTTACACTGTCAGGCAGATTGACATTCTGCAATAGGACTTTTTTTTTTTTTTAATGTGGTTGAGGCCAATGGTTAAAAAAAAAAATCCGCTTGTAGGTATTTCTGCCTGCATACCACACATTATCTCAAGCACCTTAACCCACGGAAACTTTAGGGCTTTCTGTGTCACCTCTCTGACAATCAAAACTAATCAGAATGTATATAATAATAATAATCAGAATGAATATAATTCACTTTCCCAAATCAGAATTGTTTGATCTATTTTCCTATGTTGTTGAGAGCTACTTCCCTTTGTTAAATAGCGCACAACTACTATTATTAATAATGATGATGGTAATTGAACAGTTGCTACATGCATTATCTCTTTTGAGTCCTACAATGACACCTTAAGGTCAATATTGCTATTATTTTCTCTCTTTTTTTCACCTGAGGGAAAGAGTTGGATTTGGTCACATAGTATGATTTGGAAGCACAATACCATTGGATCTGACTCTAGAATCTTCACTCTTCACTATGTCATACAGTCTCTGTACAAAATAAATTTTCTCCTGCACAAAATAAATGATTCTCATCGCTTTCTTTTATAGAAAACTTGGAACGGATTTTTTCTTTTATTTCTCTTGGTAGTTATAATTTAGAATTAAATACTCAAGCTTTGTGTGTCCAAACAGAAATATTGTCCAGCCCACAGAGAAGTTGCACTAATGGTTCTAAGGATCGATGAGGGGAAGAATTGCTTAAGAACATGTAATTTAAAAATAATTCATTGACACAGTTTCTTATAGTTAAAACATTTGAGCCAATGTTTCTTTAATTTTTTAAAATGTTTTATTAATTTTTGAGAGAGTGCAAGTGGGGGAGGGTGAGAGAGAGGGGGGACAGAGGATCCGTAGCGGGCTCTATGCTAACAGCAGCTAGCCGGATGTGGGGCTTGAACTCACAAACCTCGAGATTATCACCTAAGCCAAAGCTGAACGCTCAACCAACTGAGCCACCCAGGTGCCCCAGCAAATGTTTCTTAATATTTCTAACTGGTACACTGCAAGTTAGTGGAAGAAGGAAGAACTAAGAATTTCAATAAATAAATAAATTCTTAATTTTATATTCATTTTACACGTTTTCCTAAATCAATCCAAACCTATTTTTTGAGTAATAATTTCTTATTCTCCCTCTAATGTTTTACCATTTTCCAGTGAATTAATGCTATATTTGCTCTAATAGAAGCTTATTTTACTCAGTGGTAAAATTATATTACGGAGTATATGAAAAAAATTTGTTAAAAACCCCTCTCACTTTATTTCTAGAGACAAAAAGACAGAAAATAAGTCTGAAAATAAATTTATACTTCCATGAAAATTTTATTTAAATAATGAAACTTAGGGGCGCCTGGGTGGCTCAATACGTTAACGTACGACTTCAGCTCAGATCATGATCTCACACTCCGTGAGTTCAAGCCCTACATCGGGCTCTGCGCTGACAGCTCAGAGCCTGGAGCCCGCTTCAGATTCTGTATCTCCCCCTCTCTCTGCCCCTCCCCTGCTCATGCTCTGTCTCTCTCTGTCTCAAAAATGAATAAAAACATTTAAAAAATTTTAAATAATGAAACTTAGATTTATTTAAAAGTTTTGTCAAAGATAAACAAAATAAAAATCTGGTCATGAATAACAGCATGGTCTTTATGCTATATGCCACATTATACTGACATCCATATTTATAGTCCTCTGACTTTGGATGTTTATAATAATCTGCTAAATATTAGCAAAAATGTATTCCTTATATTTCTACCCAAGATATGAGAATAAGAATAAATATGCTTTAAAATGCAAAAAAATTAAGTATTAAAAGATGATGAAGGAGAAATATAAGGTATCATAAAAGTGGGTATTGAGTACCAAGAAAAAGGAGCAGAGATAAAAACAAGGAGTAGAGATAAAAATACTGGAGACAAAGCAGACTGTGACTTAAATGTAACCCAAGGGGCCAATGCAACTTGAAGAGACCTAAATGGTTAACTACTGTTTGTACATAGTCACCATTAAGGAGAGGGCCTTTTAAACATTGTCTGGTTATTTTACAGTGTGTGTTTCTATGTGCAAAGATTTGGATGTCCTAAAGACATTATAAGCAAACATTGATATTCAAGTTACAGAAAATATGCTACTGAAAGAATACAGATGTATCTATAGAAATACTGAACAGGAGAGCAATTAATCTTAATTTTCTTTAGTTGGATTTAAGTAAATTAGGTTAAAGTTTATCTGTGACTATTTGAAATCTGTTTGATGAACATCAGCCAAACTTTAGCATTTTCAGAGTTCAAAAATTTTCATTGGAAAAACAAAACTACATCATGGTTTTATATAAAATGCCATGAATACCTTCATTGTGATTTTTTTTTTTTTTTGTATCTTGGCTGAAAATGGGACATATTGGAAACATCCCAAGAAACAATGTCCTGGGGAGTTTCCAGTCTAACTTATATACCAAAGTTTGGGTAAGAATTGGAGAAGCATACAGACTTTACTGTAATTTATTTCTAGGTTTATTCACAACCAATCATATAAGCCTATTCTCAAGAGAGTCTTTTATACCAAATGTTGTCTAATTTATGAACTAATGATCTAATGCTTACTGTTCCCCACCCGCCTTAGGAAGGTAAAAATCAGAATTTTCCCAACAACAAACCCCTTGTCACTGATTTTCACTCCTTTGCATTGAGTTTGTCACCATCCCATCAACACACGGTATCCTCATTAGTTGTCCTGATAGTGACTATGGGCACTGTGGCGATCATATGTGGATGCGATGTTTGATTCATAAGATTGTTTCAATAAATTCCAAATGTGATCTGCCATTTCCAATTCATTATCAAAATATGTTGTTAAAAGTAATGTACAAATATTTCTGTTTTATATGTTTATTCAAATATTTAAGATATTATGTAACTGAAACCAAAATTCATGGTATTTTTAAATTATCTGGTTCAAGATTTTATTTAAAAAAAAACAACATGTGTGTCACTTGGGCCAAGGTTTAAAGCCCAAATGGTGAATAATTTGCGTTCCAAACTGCTTACTTTCGAGTTTAAGGCAATAAAAAAAAATGCTTGTGCTGATCCCTGGTAGCAAGTCAGTATTTCTGAAAAAAATTGCTTCAACTCTTAAATGTAAATACCCTTTATATGAATTATCTTCAACAATATTCCATATCCTTCCATCTTTCTAACCCATGGTTTCAATACTTGGCCTTGTTAACAAAAGAAATGAAACACACAGAGCCGCATTAAAGCATGAGATCAATTGTGTCTTCTACATAGAAGTGTTTTTATCTAGTGTGGTTTAGGTGGTTGCAATTGTATGTAAGGTGAAGATGGGGCAGAAAGTTGTATTCCTGCTGGTTCTAGAACAGGGGAAATTGTTATTTTTTTGGTTGTTGTTGACTCTACATCTCTAAAATACATCATGCATTGGCAGAAAAAAAAAAAGTGTATATCCCAAACATTAAGTATTCTATTAACTTGATGATATGATTTTAATAGTACAGGATAAAATATCAGTAAGACAGGGTGCACAGGATTAGAGCAGAGGAAATATCTCTATCAGTAGTTCTGAAAAAAAGTATACCTAGGTTTGTCAGTTAGGTGTGAATAATCAAGAATTTCACAAATACTTAGGAGAATTTTTTTTTTTATGAGACCAGGCATGATATAATTCTATGACAAAAATATTTCCAACCCTAGTCATCTTCTTACTCTATTAGATCTTAAATACTTTCTTTAAAATGCCCTCTGTCCAAGGTCAAGAGCATTCTTAACAAATTTTTACTGTGGTAAAATGTTAATGATCTAGGAGGAGGAGGAGAACAGTTCCACCCCTAGAATATTTTCTTAAATTGTTCTTTATCCTCTGGATTAGTTTAAGACATTAGCTAGTGGTCACTGGAAGGCTAGTACAGTACACCTTTCAAAGGACCAGTTGTATCACAGAAGAGTTTTCCTGGGAAATATGAACAGTTTGGGGTATCAAAAATGGAACACAGAACATCAAAAAGGCTCCAAGTTGGTTGAAAGTCTTAATTCCATAAACCCACATGAGGAGGTGAAGCCAAGGAAGGTTTATGTGTGGAAAAAGATAGACCAGGGTGATGGAAAAATTGGGCAAAGGCTGGAGGTAGGGGATACAGGGGAATTTAAATGAAAGGAAAGAGATCTAAAAAATAGTTGTACCAAGTTTAGAATTTTACTTAGGCCAATACGAGAAAATATATAAATTAATTGGAGAATTTTTGTGACTCAATTAATCCAAATGTTAAAACTATAAAATAAAATTATTATTTTCACCATTCTTTGAGATATGTCAGGCAATTTTTAATTCAGCTCAACTAATAAGAGCCACTTCTTATTAGCTATTACTGATGTAGACATCATAAAGAAGCAAAGCAAGGCATAGTGTCTGACCCCAAGACATTTTACAAACTACCTGAGATGAAAATATACACACACAATAAATTAAATGAGATTTTATGATCAGAAAGAATGATACAGACAATAAATTTAATAAGAGTTCAGAAAAATGAGAAATCAGTGTGGGTTGCATGAATTCAGAGGTACAGAAGGACATCATGTGGTTCAGAAATGATGACAAAAACAGACTATATCAAATAAAGGGTTTGAATGGGGGAATCATGGAGAAAGTCTGGGAGGGGCAAGATTATGTAGAACAAAGAAACATTGTTGGAAGTTTTCTGGTAAGTGTCTGGCATGATAAATATATTTTAGAAAGATTAATTGGAAGGGATTAGAAAAAGGCAAGACAGCCTTTGAGTCTGCTGCAATAACTCAGGCACTGACCTACATTTCTCATTTGATTATCACTTTTCACTCTGCTTGAGACTATCCCCACAGACATATATACTCTAGTCCTCCTCACATTCCACTCCCATTTCTACCCCTATGTTCATGCCATGCACTTGTGGTTCAGTGGAAAGTGAGATTTAACAAGTCTTTGATTTAAATCCCTATTCCATCACTTAATAGTAATTTAACTTCCCCAAACCTCAATTATAAAAAAAAAAATGGGATTTTAATCTGTGTTTGTGAAGTTTACTTGTGATGAGATCATTGAACTGGAACTTTATACAATGGAATGAATATAAGCCTGTGGTTGGATAATCAACGTCGTTCTCTGTATCCCTGATACCTGACCTCATGTTCGTATCCTAGTACAGATGTCATAAATATTTTGAAATGTTTGTATATCTTAATATTTCTCAAAGCATTTATCAGAAACACAGAAAACTTACTGAACTTCATTCTTTAGGATGACTAGATGGATTTAACTAATGATAATAATACTAAAAACAAATGAACAAAAATTTGGATTCAAAAGAAATTCCAAAGCTAGAAGCAGCAAGACTTCATAACTAATTAGAGATGAATGAAGAGGTTGAGTGAAAATCAGCCCTACAAGTAACTGGGGGAAAAAAAAACACACTAGTGGATTAAACAAGAGCAATATTTATTCAATACTTCTTCTTTGTTCAACTAAGAGCAATGTAGAAGTAGCCTTCCAAGTTTTGTATGGAGTAATTTTTCAAACAGTAAGATATCTATCATCTTTCCTTCTGCTGTGGCATTTTTGGCCGATAATAGATGTCACTTTAAGGTCTAAAATTGCTGTTGAAATTTTGGTCATTGTTTTTGTGATGATCAGAAGGAAGATTGGCAGGGTAAAGAAGCCCATAAGTGTTGCTCAGTTTCCTTAAAGGGAAAATCCAAAAGGTTTTACCCAGCAACCTTTGCTTATATACTATCTTCACAAATGTAACCAAAGTTGATGGAGTCATTTTAATTTCCTGGAATATAAATAAGGAGTTTATTCCTGGAAAAGACAAGTGGATGCTTTGGATAGGAAACCAAAAATCTCTTTCTTACCAAATGAATTGAATAATGATATTTTGGAGACACACATATACTTGGGTGTCAAAACATTTTTCAGGTGGATTTTGTAAAGCATTAACTTTAAGGATGAATGAGCAGATGAATGATGAATTACAAGATGTTATGTCCATGAAATGGCTGAAAAAGAGATGCTGATTATATAGTAAGCAAGTAATAAAGCAAATTAGGAGCATCTAATTAATGAAACTAGGCCAGTCAAGTCAATAAACTTCCAAACTCCATTTAGACCTATTTTTTTAAAGTAATACTCTCCAGAACTTATATAATGAGATCTTTTTAATAATTAGATATGTATTAATATATTGACACATAAATAAACATGTACATATAGATACATATATGTGTCTGCCTATCATAACCCAAATAAGGATCAGACTAAATTTTTTTTAAAAATTTAGAATTATGTCAAAAGTCATCTATATGATACTCATTTGACTGTATTGATCAATTCCACCAAAAGGCCAAATTAAAAAAAAATTTTGTACTATACAATACAATTGTATTTACAATTGTATTGTACAATTGTATTTTTGGAGAATATAATATTTACCAAGATACTTTATTAAGATGCTTCCCTCAAGTATTTTTGTAACACAGGAGAGAACTGAATGGTTATATTATATGACTTGTGAATACTTCCCCCTTCTATTCTGTAGGACTTTTTCTTCTAATAATTGTGAACTTCGATGCATAAAAGTTTTACAATTTGATTTAATTTAATTTCTTTTTTTTTATCTTCTTGCCTGTGCTTTTGGTGTCATAGCTAAGAAATCAACGCCAAATTCAATGTCATAAAGTTTTTCTCCCATGTTTCCTTCTAGGGGTTTTATATATTTAGCTCTTACTCTAGGTTTTTGATCCATTTTGGATTAACTTTTGGATATGTCATTGGGTAAAGGTCCAACTTCATTCCTTTACAGGTAGATAATAAGTTTTCCCAACACCGTTTGCTAAAACACTGCACTTTCCCCATTATATAGAGATTTTGGCACTCTTCTTTAAAATCTTTGATGATATATATGAGGGTTTATTTCTGGACTCTCTATTGGTCTATATGCCTGTAATTATGCCAGTATATACTGTTTTGATTACTGCAGCTTTGTAGTAATTTTGAAAGCAGAAGCTGTGAGACCACCAACTTTGTTCTTTTGCAAGATTGTTTTGGTTATCTGGAGCCCCTTGAGAGTCCATATGAAGATTAGAATTGATTTTTCCAGCTCTTCAAAAGACATCATCAGGATTTTGACAGAGATTACATTAGATCTATGGATTTCTTTGAGCTGTATTTACATATTAACAATATTAAATTTTCCAATCCATAAACATGAGATACCTTTCCATGTATTGGTGTCTAGTTTCTTTCAGCAATGTGTTGTGTTTTTCCATCTTGCTTAATTGTATTCTCTTCTGCCTTCTTGCTTAATTGTATTCCCAAGTATCTTATTATTTTGATGCTATTTTAAATTAAATTAAAAAATATATGTTTAAGAGTAATTATGACAAAAGTTGTTGAAGACCCTGATATTCTCTCTTTTCCTGAGTCCTATACTCCTTTCCTCTCATCAAAATTAATGCTTATCAAGAATTTGGTAGCTATAGCCTTAAATGCAATGATATTAATTTACCCTAATAATATGCCTTGAGCTTTGAAGATTACTTATTAAAACTCAACATTATACTTTCCAGATTTATTTACATTAGTACAAATAGATTGAGTTCATCATTTAATGAGTTACAAAGGTTAGCATGTGACTTACATGATTGATATATTCATTTTCTTACTGGCTTTTATTTAACTTAATCCAATTTTTCACTCTTATAAACTGACAGAGGACTTATTCTGTGCCAGACCTGTTCTTAGTACTTGTGATGGGTTGAATAGGGTCTCCCTAAACTTTATGCTCACCAGGAACCTCAGAATGTGAATTTACTTGGATATAGGGCCTTCGCAGGTGTAATTAAGCCAAGGATCTTGAAATGAGATCATCTGCACTTAGGGTCAGCCCTAAATCTAATAACTGGTATTCTTATACGAAGAAAAACACGAGACAGAGACCCAGAGGAGAATGTAAAGACATGTAAAGACAGAGGTAAAGATCGGTGATGTTTTTACATGCCAGAGAGGATCAATGATTGCTGGAAACCACCGGAACCTAGAAGAAAGGTGTGGAACAGATTCTCTTTCAGAGCCTCCAGAAGGAACCAATCCTACTGACACCTTAATTTCAGACTTCTGGCCTCCAAATACACGATTTCTCAAAATTGTGAGAAAATTTCTGTTTTGTCAGCTACCAAGATTATCATAACTTGTTACAGCAGCCCCAGGAAATTAATACATTACTTTGAAGGTATTAACTCACTTATTCTTTAGAAGTGATCTTATAAGTGAGGAAAGTGAGGCTACAAGATACTAAATAATTTACCAAAAGTCAGAGTTGGTAGGTGACAGGAATAGATGGTCAAACTCCCAGTCTTTAGAAACATGTTGCATTGCCTCCTAATCTGGGCTAATTTAGTAATTATACACATTTAAATGTATCCTAGCTTACTTGCTAGCACTGACTCCCAAGAATGACTGCAAAGGCTTTACTTTCTACCTTATTCATATTAGAAAAAGATGGCTAACTGTACTTCCATACTTCAGAAATATTTCCACAAGCTGGTGGAAAAGAAACTGTTTTTCTCTCACCAAGATTTAAAACTTGTCACACAAGTGAGTGGAGGGTTACTACAGCACATTTTGATTATACATATTTAGACATTGCTTTTTAAAGAACACTAAAGGAATCTGAAAAAAACCTACAGCAAATGCTAAAAATCCTTTAGGCAGGAAGTATCAGAAGAGTGAAAGCTGGTTTTCATTGTTCAAATAATCATTCTACAATACTTTAAGATTTCACAGTGGCATGTTACATGTGTCGTTTTATTTATGTGATGGAAAAGTACAGGCAGTACAACCTATTTAGTAAATCCAGATTTTTGTAGAGCAGTAATCAAGAACACAATCTCTATTATAATATGTATTTTAATCCAATCATAAATTAGTAAACTTTCTAAAAAGATTTTTAGGAAACTCATCTGTTTCCTCATGTCTTTTTTTACCAGTAACACGTTCAATAACAAAGCAATTGTTTGTTAATACCTTAGGTTACCTATAAATATGAGGGTTTTTTTTTCTTTTTTGTCTTTTTCATTTTCTTTTGCAGAATGTCTTCCCTGATAATTCCATTTCTTATAATTTTCAGCACTTTTAAAGTTCATTTCTTTATTTTTGAGAGAGAGAGAGAGAGAGAGAGAGGAAGAGGGGCAGAGAGAGAGGGAGACACAGAATCCGAAACAGGCTCCAGGCTCTGAGCTGTCAGCACAGAGCCCAACGCGGGGCTCGAACTCACAGAATGCGAGATGATGACCTGGGCCGAAGTCGGACACTCAACCCACTGAGCCACCCAAACACCCCTATAATTTTCAGCACTTGTAGACATTGGTTGGATGTTGAGTATATGCTAAATATTTTACCATCAATGTCCATGTAAATTTTATCTTGTATTCTGTTGTTGCTTAGAAAATGAAAGTAACTTTTTCCAACAAAGTGGTTCTTTCTATTTAGAAATCACTGTGAAAAACTTTTATGTACCCTACTTTCCCTCATTAATGAATCTTGCTGCTAACAATTACTATTATTTTTTAAGGTTTATTATTTTTATTTTGAGAGAGAGAGAGAGAGAGAGAGAGAGAGAGAGAGAGAGAGAGAGAGGAGCGGGAGGGGCAGAGAGAGAAGGGGAGAGAGTCCCTGACAGGTTCTGAACTGTCAGCACAGAGTCTGATGCATGGCTTCATCTAGGACCATAAGATCATGACCTGAGCTGAAATCAAGAGTCAAGAGTTGGTCACTTAATTTACTGGGACACCCAGGCGCCCTGCAATTATTTTTTAAAGTTTGTTTGTTTGTTTGTTTAGAGAGAGCGTCCTCCCATGCCCCGTGAGAGTGAGTGGAGGGGCAGAGAGAGAGGGAGAGAGACCCAGAGAGGGACAGACAGGTAGAGCCCGACGCTTCACCAACTGAGCCACCCATTTGCCCCGATACTAAAATTGTTAACTAAACTCAAAAGGACCACTGTGCTGCCAAAGTTCAGTATTTAATGGGTGCTATGCTGTAAGTATCTCTTGTTGGCTCTCGTCAGTTCCCTGCACATGAATGTAATATAGCAAAGTGAGTTAGAAATGTATATTTTTATATACCTATACTGACAAATAAATTAACAGATTTTTATTGAGTACCCACTATATGCAAGTCTGCTATGGGCAGTGGCGTAAATATAAGTTGAAACATTATTAATGCTATTCTTAAAAGACAAGTAAATTATACTTAAGTTATTGGTAGTGCATTTAAAAATTGTTCTTTAGTTAGTTTTTCTGAATTCCTAACTATATTAGGTAATATTTTTAAGTCTCCCATTCTTTACTTTTAGTGGTGTTGATTATTAACTATGCTAATAATAATATTATTTTTTTTAATTTTTAGTTAGCAAAGCCCACATATAATTATATGTTGTAGTCAAGGTTCTATTTTTGGATTGAGTTGTGCCAAAGGATCCAAAGAGGTTAAGAATATATCACAGTTAAATGCACAGTTCACCGGTATTAAGATCAAAACATGATTATAATATTATAAAGAATGTAGGGACACCTGAGTGGCTCAGTCAGGTAAGCGTTTGACTCGTGATTTCAGCTCAGGTCATGATCTCATCGTTGTGAGATCGAGCCCTGCATCATCAGCTCCACACTGGGCATTGAGCCTGCTTGAGATTCTCTCTCTCTCTCCCTCTGTTCCTTCCCAGCTCACACACTTTCTCTCTATCTCTCACCAAAAAATAAAAAATAAATAAATAAAAAATTATATAGCTAGTTACAAGTGCTAATAAGGTTGCTCTTCATATAAATACTTTAAAAAGGTAGTAACTATGAATATTACATTGGTAAAGAAGAACAGATTTGTAAAATAAAAAATGCTGCTAATAAAAGCATGTTATGTTATCAGCAAATGTTATTATAAAATAATGTTGGTGATCATGTTGCTTGCTTATCAGGATACAAAGCATGAATTGAGCTTTAAACAGTAGAAAGCCAGAGCTAACAAGGAGAAAGAGGTTTATTTGATTTAGGGGGACAATTAAAACCACTTACAATTCCTTAGAATCATAAGAAATCACAAAACAACATAATATTTGACAAGATATTTCCCTCTAAGAGCATAACAAGAGTTTAGAGTTAAGATTAATATCAGTTAAGAAATTTTTTTCCCCAGTAATTTGGTTAGGGGTAGTGATAGCTTGAACTGAGGCTCTAATCATGACAGAGCAAGGGAAAATACCAAGAAACAATATAATGAACAGGATTACTCAAACACAGAAGACAGAGAATACAGATAGAAAGGAGACTTGAGAAAAAAAAAAAAAAGAAAGACTTCCGTAACAAAACAACTGTATGTCTAATCACAGTGTTTACAAAAGGCCACGCTGCAGAGTTAACTATAAAAACAATAACAACAAAAACATAATTCTCCATGTACACAAGAGATTCCACTTCTAAACAGCACCATCCACTTGTCTGCATTATTTTAGGGAAGCCTATAGCAAAATACTTTTCCTGAACACTTTTTGCTACTCTGTTACTTTGTGCCAACAATAGACTGAACGGCCATCCATACCCAGAGAAAGATTATTGATGAATAAGTGTCAGGTTGGGGAGACATAACAAGTGGTGTTTTGAAGGGGTCACCTTTGGTTCCAGGGATGCTTAAGTGTTTTTTCAATGACCTGGAAAATGGAATCGAGAATAGGCTCATCAAATTTGTAGATGAGTTCAATCTCCTGAAGAGAATAAAGACAGGGCTACTTGTGGAAGATAGATTCAGTATTCAAAATGAACTTGGCAAATTAGAAAAGCAATGAGAAATGAACTGAGCCGAGCTCGAATGGGTCACATTCAAGGTAGGACAACAGAAGACACAGATCTAATCTCAAAGGACACACAATACTATATCTGTAATAATGAGAGGAAAGGTGATTTGGAATAGTATTGGAAATACTCTCAACAGCAGTCCTGTGCCAAAAAAGAGTGAGGAGTGATACCTGTATATCAGCAGGACGCAAGAGAACTAAACTCACCACGTTCTAGGATTTTCTGTGAATTTAATCGAGGGGCCCAAAAAACACAAAACTTTTTTTTATTTGTTACTTCAACAATAGAGGTTTAATAGGTAGAATTCTCTGTGTTGTTTTAATGTTACATAACAAATAGAAATAATGGGAAATAAATCTAGTCCAAATAATATAAAAAGTTTTTTTAATGTTTATTTTTGACAGAGAGAGAGAGAGAGAGAGAGAGAGACAGAGCATGAGTGGGGGTGGGGCAGACAGAGAGGGAGACAATAGAATCCAAAGCAGGCTCCAGGCTCTGAGCTGTCTGCACAGAGACCAATGTGGGGCTCAAACTCACAGAACGGAAGATCATGACCTGAGCCGAAGTCGGACACTCAACTGCCTGAGCCACCCAGGTGCCCCAAGTTCAAATAATTTAAATCAAGCAATTTAGAGTACAGCAAAAACAACTACATTCACAAAAAAATACTTTATTTTTTAATATGAAAAAAAGTTTTAATCACATTATATCCAATACTAAATCAACATTCTAATACTAATTCAACATTCATTCAAGAGATAATAGTTAATGCATGCATGCATACCTACTATGTTAGGTATTTGGAATGCAGTGATGTCTAAAAGAGAATTACTGACCTCAAGAAGCCTGTAAGGTAAGGCAGGGGTCAGCAAATTTTATATAAAGGGCCAGATACTAAATATCATAGGCTTGAAATATTATATGGTTTCTACTGAAATGACTCAACTCTGCCATTGTTTCACAAGGGCAGCCATACTTAACACTTAAACAAACAGGTGTAGCTATGTTCCCATGGAGGTTTATTATTGATAAGAACAGACAGCAGGCTGAATTTTGTCCATGTGCCATAATTGCTCACCCCTAAGCTAGTGAATAAGATACATGTTAAACAAGTAAAATTATAATTTACATACAAAGATGCCAAGCAACACAACACCTAGAGACAAGCAAAAAGACTTCTTTCTTTCTCTTTCTTTCTTTCTTTCTTTCCTTCTTTCTTTCTTTCTTTCTTTTTGTTTTCAGTTTTGATTTAAGTCCTAGTTAGTTAACATATAGTGTAATATTGGTTTCAGGAGTAGCATTTAGTGATTCATCACTTACATATATCAACCCATGCCAATTACAAGTGCCCTCCTTAGTGCCCATCACCCATCTAGCCCATCCCCTGCCCATCTCCCTTCCAGCAAGTCTGAGTTTGTTCTCTATATTTAAGAATGTCTTATGGTTTGCCTTTCTCTCTTTCTCTCTCTCTCTCTCTTCTTTTCTATTCCACAAGAAGACTACTTTGTTTTTAAGTTTATTTGTTTATTTTGAGGGGGTTAGGAGCAGAGAGAGAAAGAGAGAGAGACAGAGAGAGATTGAGAGAGAGAGACAGAGAGAGAGAGAATCTCTTGCAGGCTCCATGCTCAGCATGGAGCCTACTGCAGGGCTCAATCTCAAAACCCCATGATCACAATGCAAGCAGATATCAAGTGTCTGATGCTTAACCGACTGAGCCACCCAAGCACTCAGAAGACTATTTTGGAATGGATTGTTTAAGAAGGTTCCACTGAGAAAGTAAATTTTCAGATGAGCTCTGAAGAATGGGTCATAGTTGGCCCATCCACACTAGCAACAAGTAATAGCAATGGCCCAGGGGCAGAAAAGTGTTTATGTGGGAAATGCCTTAGACCAGGCAGCAACACACATCAGAGGGTCTAGTGTGGACTGCCTGTTCTAAGTGGCAGAAATGAGATGGTAAAGGAGAAAAAAGCCACTGCCCACAAGGATAATATATTCCATTGCAATGAGGCAGTTTAAATATATATACATATATATATACACACATATATATATGTATATATATATATATATGTATATGAATGTACATATGTGAGAAGTGAGAAGTGCTATGAAGAAAATGAACCAGGTTGATATGATGGAATGACCTGGAGGGAAGGGTAGTCATGGAAGGGCTCAGTGAATATGTGGCATTCCCTCAGACTGTAAAGAAGGAGACAACCTTGAAAACACTGGAAAGAAGAGAGTTCCATCCCGGGGACAAAACAAATGCCATGTCTCAGAGGTAGATAAGGCTGGCATTCTGGTATAGCCAGAAAGATGGCTGAGGTGGCCAGAGCCCCTCATGGATAGTGGAGACATTCACTCTGATGAGGGAGGAGCAGAACCGGGAGGAAGTGTTATGAGTTCTGCTGTGGTTGTGTTAGGTTGAAGTTTCTCCTTAGGCATCTGAACCAAGCTTTCCAATATGGAGTCAGATACATCAATTTGTGGCTCAGAATCAAGGAAGAAACTAGACGTGGAAGGTTAGGTTTGAGAGGGAGTCATCAATATATTAAAAATCGGTGTGCTTGGGTGTAGTGAGCGAGAATAAATTAAAAAGGCAGACAAAGGGACATGATGCAGGCAGGATCTTGCAGCCCATGTTAAGGAAGCAGTATTATTCCAAATGTACTCTAAAGCCATGACAAGATTTTTTAAGCATGGGAGTGCCATAACTCAAATTACAATCAAGCCTCATCACTTGTGGCTTCTGTATTATTGGCAGATTCTGTATTTGCAAATCTGTCTACTCAGTATAAGGTATTTGTAACTGCCAGTCAATATTATGGAACTTTCATGGTCATTTGCAGATATGTACAAAGTGGTAAAAATTTGAACCTCAAATGTTCATGTTCCCAGCTGAGGTTGAACAAGGTATCACTTTATCTTCTTGTTTCAGTTCTCTTACCGTAAGTGTTGCTTTTGTGGTCTATTCAGTGCCACATTTTTCACATTTTTATCCATTTGACTGCAGGTTTTGTTGTTTAAATGGCCACCAAGTATAATGCCAAAGTGTTGCCTAGTGTTTCTAAGTTCATAAAGGCTGTGATGTGCCTTATGGAGAAAATACGTGTGTTGGTTAAGCTCTGTTCAGGAAGTTAGAGTGCTGTTTGCTGTGAGTTCAATGTTAATGAATCAATAAAATATACTATATAATGTGTCTTTAACAGAAATGCACCTAAAACAAGATTACGTATTGATCAGTTGATGACAATTTTGTGACCAGAGGTTCATAGGCACCTAACCCTGTATTTCCCCTAGGTTCAGTATTCATTAATTCAGTATTTGCAGTGACTTTACAGAACATAACTACCATGGATAACGAGAATTGATTGTATGTCTCAAAAAGGCTACACTGAATTATGTTATGAGACAGTTTGGTTTATTATAAGGAAGTTTTTCCTGTAGTTGTATAAAACATTGGCAGAGCTTTTTAGGGAAAAAAAGCAACTTCTTTTTCAAATGGTATATATATAATATTATGTGTGTGTGTGTGTGTGTGTGTGTGTGTGTGTGTGTGTGTGTGTATTTCAGCCTGCAATTGAGAAACTTTTGCTTATAGATTATATATAGCAATTGGCTTATTTTATTTGTCATTAAATAAAATGTATTTCAGTTGGCTTTCTCTACCATGGCCTTGAAATCAACAAATAGAATTATGTGCATGTGTGAGACTAAAGACAAGGGTTTAGCGCAGCATGTGACAAATAATCCTTGTTCCAGTAAGTGTTAGCCACTGCACTGCTGACTTTGCTGCTGTTCTTTCAAGTGCCCTGTTTAGAAATGCCCTATTTCCACTCTGAGATGATATTCTCAAAGGACAGAGATAACAACAACGAACAGATTAACCAGGATATGTTCCCTAAAAGTAAGTGTGACCCAGGACAGTCTCTGCCCATGCCTGTTGTTCCAGTCAGTGTCCCATTCTGTTGGTGGATTTTGGTTAGTATAACAAATTATCATGATACCAAGAGATATGTTGTTAATAAAAATATAAAACATGGAGTTAGTAATTAAGTAGCTGCCACTTAGTTTTAGAATCAAAGTTAGTCAAGGGGGCGAGGGACTAGGATAGGTTCTAGGCTACTGTATTCGAAAAAGGAACCACGTAGTTGGTGGCTAGCATCAGGGTCAAAGAGAGACATTGGAGTTAAAAGTTGAGGAGAGCTAGAAGTTGTTAGAACTGTCAGAGAGGGGTGTTGGGAGTGATGGGGCAGGGGACCTGTGTTTATGATGGTATCATGAGGGAAGAAAGTAAGAGAAACACTGCACCAAGTGTTTCATCACTGGAAAAAGTTAGCAATTGCAACATGTGAAAAGCAGTTAAAAAAAGAAAAAAAAAGTGAAAAAACACAGAATCATAGTGATAGAATGGAAACAGAAGGGATTAAGTAAATGTAGGTACAGAATGTTGATTTCATTCTTTCTACATTTCTTTCATTCTTTTCATTTCCTGCCATCCCCTCCTTTTCCTTCATGATCTCCATTATTTTAGGTACTATAGCTTGAGCTCACAAGTGCTTATTTCCATCTCCTTTCCTCTCACTTCCCACCTCCCCCTGCCCCACTTGCTCTTTCTTTGCTTCACTTGGCTAAAATATTATTTTTCATTATTTTTCTTTTTTCCAAACTTTAAGTTAGTTACTTGCTTTCCTAAAAAAGTAAATAAAAAGAAAGAGACGGAGAGACAGAGAGAGAAGAAAGAAAGAAAGAAAGAAAGAAAGAAAGAAAGAAAGAAAGAAATGGAGGGAGGAAGGGAAGGAGGAAGGAAGGAAGGGAGGAAGGAAGGGAGGAAGGGAGGAAGGGAGGGAGGGAGGAAGGAATGAAAGGAAAGAAATTCTGTATGAAATGGAAGATACATGTGCGAGCTGGCTGTTTTCTGTCTCTCTTGCTGCATTTAAGGCCACTTTCCCCTAATCAAATCTGTCTTTCAGTTCTTCCCTAGACGCAGATTCTGTAGGCTTAAAAAGTTGTCCCTTCCCAATGCCCTCCTCTGCCCCTAGTCTTTGTTACTCCCAGTACTTTATTTATTTCTTAGCTAAACATCACTTCCTCAGGCAGGTCTTCCTTGATTATACCAAGGTCAAGAAATATTATGGATTGCTTACTATGCCACAGACCTTGTCTTGGGCAATGGGACTACAGCAGTGAGCAAAACAAACAAAAACCTCTGCCCTCATGGAGTTTACAAATAGGTGGGAAGACAGATGGTAAAGTAAAAAGCAAATTCATGTTATCTTAGATTATCAGAGCCGGAGAGAAAAATCAGATAGGAAAGGAGGATAAGGAGGACAGGTGGGTTTGGGCTTGGAGTGGTTGCAAATTTTAAAATGTTTAGGAAAGGCCTCTCTGGAAAAATAGTATCTGAGTAAAGATCTAAAGAATGTGAAAGAATGAGCCATGTGAAAAATCTAAAGTACAACAGGCTGAGGGAGTGTTAAATTCAAGGCCCATGAGGCAGAAACAGCAGGGAGGTTCAAACAGCTGGAACCTACAGTGCAAGGTCAAGCATTGGTGCTATCAGGCAGGCAACGTGCCAGCAGACCTCAGCTGACCATTGGCTCTGACTCTGATGCTCTGACTTACACTTAAACCATACTGCCACAGCGGCTGTGTCCAGACTGTACTCTGGGGGAGCAGAGGTGTTGTCTAAAGGGGCATCCTTGATCCCCATTCCATTCTTCTGCCATTTTTTTTCTTTCAGGAAATCTACTTGTCTCTATTTCAAAAGCAGTTATGGAAAATAAGTGCATCAATTTATTTAGCACTATCTCTCTTACTCTCTGGAATAATGTTCTGTAAGTCCCTAAGGACAACATCTCTACTTTGTTTTTCAGTCAAATGGTGTTGAGGCTAGCTGAGTGCCAGGGCCCATGGTAGGTGTTCAGTAAATAACTGTTGTTGAAAGTTTAAACAACCTTATAATACATCATCTCTGCAATATAAATGAGTTAATTGAATTGCTGGGAAGTGAAATAACTTCCCCCAGTAAAACAGGATAGTAGAAATTGAACTGAGGTAGTTATTTTGTTTGTTTTTGTTGGATTTCCCCCCTGCTTCAAAAGCCAAATGCTTTTAATCAATGTGTATCTGTAAATATTATATATACTTTTCTCTAAAACTATGAATCAATACTTGAGTTATGAAGTATGATAGAACACATTTAATTCAAGCAACTCCTTTAGATTTTTCATCTTAAGTAGAAAGATGCATATTGCATATAGTACCTTAACACTACATTTACCAATATTATCCAAAGAATGTTACTCCATTATGTGGAATATGTGTGTGTGTGTGTGTGTGTGTGTGTGTGTGTGTGTGTGTGTTTGCGTGTATTACATTACCTGGACTATATATGTGTGTAATATATATATATATATATATATATATATATATATATTCCATGTGATATATATACAACATGTGTATGTATATGTACTCCATTACCTGGAATATACATATATATATGTACGTACACACATACACATACACACATGGAATATATATATATATATATATATACACACACACACACACACACACAGAATATATTCCATATAAACATGTGTATATATATATATACAGGGGGTAAAAAATCTTTCCTCTTCCTTCAATAATAAGGGAACAAGTTTCAAAAAACAATTGTGGTTTTTGTTTATGGCAGCACACGGATCTCCAGGGACTTGAATCTTTGCAGTATATCTTAGACTCAGTGAAGGTAGAACAGAATCACATTTCCAGGAGGTTACCTAATATTATAAAAGGCTCTTGCTAAATCTCAAGTGATCTCCAGTAACATTTTATTGCCCTGTTGCTATAGCTTTCCACATGTGAGTATATACAAGCTATCTGAAACTCCTCAAAAGTGAACTGCAACTGACAATACATCATTGGTACATCTTTCCCATTAAAAGAAAAAAAAACATTTTGACAATGTATCTTCAAAATTCTAATCTAGATTTTTTTTTCTATTTTGAAAATGAAAAAGCATTGCAAGCCAGGTTAAATTAATCTAAGGTTTTTAAAAGTTATTTTTAAATATTAAATCTTGCAATAATAGGTCTACCTGCTTCAATAAACAAAATTTCAATTAAGCAGTTTTTAAATGGAAAAATGGGGAGGGGATGTGATATTAGGAATTCTAGTTGATCGACTCTTAGAATCTAGAAATTATATAATCTGATCTAGAATAGTCACATGTTTCTCTATTTGACACATGTGATAAGGAGAAAATTAAGTAACAGAAATGGGGGGATGCTTCCTAGCGATATTAAAGACGCCTTATTCAGAATCTTGAAAATACAACTACAAATACCAGCTGACCTCAAGTGAAGAAATTAGCCTGTGTGATATAACCTGTCCTGTGAGTAATGACATAACAGTTTATTGTGTCCTTCCTCTCACTTAGAACACATTAGTCAGTGGTCAAACACAGGTTGCAGGGGAATAATATATACAGTGTTGAAGGATTGTTTTTAATTTCTTCTTTCGGTTTCCTGCTCAAGAATATATTAGACATTATAAATAAGACCCAGATAAATTCCTCTCCTCATTCCTTACAGCACATTGAATCTCTATAGCATACTAGCTAATTAATTCTGACAATTCAATCATCAATTGCACTAAGAACTAAACTAATCCAGATGCTTTTCATTATATGATGAGCCAGACTGATAGCTAATTGTATCTTAATTAAATTTATATTTTCTGTGAACAGACTTCTAAGTTCATTTTTTAAAGTTTATGAGGTGGTCATTTTAGAATTTTATACTTTATCTCTTTTCCCTGTCCAAAAATAGAACCAATGAAGTAGGAAGTAGGAAGTCACCTAGAATCATATTATGCAGAGAAATTTCATAAGACACAGTTGTGTGGCTTACAGAGCCTTTCCCCGGTGTCTATAAAGTTTTCCCCAATTAAATATTGCCTTAGTGCTGTGGGCACACTAGCATTTTTATAGCTTCTGATATCTGGGATTTGGTATCTGCTTCTGTCACAGCTCCATTTATTTCTTCCCTGTGTCTTGCCACTTAGGAAGAAAATCTATTTTGTGAAAAAATACTTGTTCTACCGTTGGGAGTCTCAGAGAAAGAAGCAAGAGATTGAGATGGCCTGGAGCATATTGTTTATGGCAGTATCCAACGAGCGAGATTTTGTAGGTCTACATATGGTGCAAGTCTTGTTTTAATTCAGCCCTTGGGACATCAATCCAATAATGCTGCCAAAATACACTCTGTGAAGTTCAGTGATAATAGAGTCTGAGGATAGAATGAATGCTTCCAATATTTTCAACTTATCGGTGGCTTAATTTTTCTCCACATTTTATACATATGCCAATTTAAATATATGTTGTAGCATTTGTGACTTTAATGATTAAGCCTGAAATCTCAGGCAATAGTAAATGTCTGTTTACTTTTTAGTGGTAATATTAAATTATGTCTTTACTATGTTGGGGTATTTTCCTTTGTTTATAGTACAACAAAAACACATGACATCTGTTCTTCTGTTAGGTGTTTGAACTTTTACAAATACAGGTACGCTTTTTTTTTTTTGGTAGGCTGAATGCTTTTTATACACAGAGAAATATAAAATGTCAAACATATTGTAATCTCCCATCAGAACTGTTGCTTTCTCTGGATCTGTTTCAGGGATTTTTGGCCCAAGCATAGAGAGGTGTCCGCTGATTTTACAAGCCAAGCCCTGACATATGTTTTTTTCAGAACTCTAGAATGAAGTAAGTAAAGTTGTTCATATTTAGGTCAAATCAATGCTCAGGGGAAGAGCAAGTGTGTTCACAAAATCTGTATTACATCTGATGCTCTAGGCTTATATTAAGATTTTGTGTGTGTGTGTGTTTTTCTTGATCAGGGTGTTATTACATCAGTTAATCTCATAGTTGTCTTTATCTTTTTATATGAATAACTGTGAATGGCAGCCTAGGTCAATGTAATCTTCATTAAAAGGCAAATGCTTGTACACATTTTGTTTGTTGGTTTTGTTATGTTTCTTTTTTCACTGTTACACAATCAGAAGGAACTGACAGGAAGACAAGGATAGATCTCTTTTATAGAAAGCTACTATAGATTGCTTTTTATCTATTATAGATAGATAATGTCCTTAGTTTATCTCTAAGCTTGAAACAGGTAAATAATCACTTCAGGAAATTATATTTCCCAAATTTGTCACTTATGAAAAGCCTAAAGAAACTAGATACAAAGATTTTTCTCATATTGATAATACAAATAGCTTCTCAATCCAAATCTAATAGAAACAAATACTTTTAATTGCAATATATTGGATGTCATTTCATCAGAAGCATACCAGAAGTCATTCATATTCATGCATTCTATTCATATAGATCAAATTTAAACAAAGATATATCTGTAGACTGAGCAATGGCAAATTCAATATTCTTTGCCTCACTCACAGTCATAGCCTAAAATATGTTATTTAGACACCTATATTAATGTCACCAATTTATTTCTGCACATCAGAAGTTCTGTGTGAAATGATTACTGGAAGCCCATTTCCTATTCTTTCAATGGGATACATTATGATGTTTTGCACAGTGACCTAAAATCTTCCACAAATTTTCTAAAATGACTATGTATAAGTAACAAAGTGACTGTATACAAATAACAAAACACCATGTCAGGAATGTGATATGTTTTAAAACATTAGTTTCTGATAAACAAAAGAATGATATGGGTTGTTTAAAAATTAGGCAGTAAAGGCTGTATACTATATTGTTTTCACACCTTACAATAAGGATTTAGTTATGATTCAGCCTATCAAATGTACTAAATATATTTTGGAAAAAAATGAAAATGTTAATAAACAATTAAAAAGAAACTACATTACATACTCTATGTTATCCACCTTGAGAATAAATTATATTAAAAAATAAAAAAAAGAAACTACATGCCAAAGGAGGCAAGAATATACAATGGAGAAAAGACAATCTTTTCAATAAATGGTGCTAGGAAAACTGGATAGCTATATGCAAAACAATAAAACTGGACCACTTTATTACTCCAAATACAGAAATAAACTCAAAATGGGTTAAAGACTTCAATGTGAAACCTGAAACCATAAAAATCCTAGAAGAAAATGTAGGTAGTAATCTCTTTGACATGGGACTTAACATTTTTCTAGATATATCTCCTCAGGCAAGGGAAACAAAGGCAAAAATAAACCATTGGACCAACATCAAAATAAAAAGCTTTGGCAAAGGGAAGGAAAACATGAATAAAATGAAAAAGCAACCTACCAATTGGGAGAAGATATCTGAAAATGATATCTGATAAGGGGTTAATATCTAAAATATATTAAGAACTTATATAACTTTTCACCAAAACCCAAAAATGGGCAAAGGATTTGAGTAGACTTTTTTTTTCAAAGAAGACATACATATGGTTAACAGACTCATGAAAAGATGCTCAACATCACTGATCAACAGGGAAATGCAAATGAAAACCACAATGAGACATCACTTGACACCTGTTAGAATAGCTAGTATCAAAAAGCCAAGAGATAGACTTCCAGAGAAAAGGGTGGAATAGGAGATTTCTAGGTTCACCTTGTCCCACAGATACACCTAAGTAACACTTACATGAGTGTATATAATGTAGAAAACAACACTAAGACTGGCAGAACAGACTCTTCGCAGCTAAATGTAGAAAAGAGGCCACATCCAAGAGGGTAGGGGGGTGGAGATATAGTCAGAAGCCAATCTGACCCATGATAGTATCCACAGGAGGGAGGGATGCCCTGGGCACAAAGAGGCGAGAGGAGCAGACCCCATACCAGTCACCCTAGGCATGGGAGAAGGTAAATCCCCATAACATTTGGCTTTGAAAACCAGACAGGCCTAACCATGAGTCCTTACAATCAGTGGGGCTTAACACCCAGAACTTAAAAAATCAGTGGGCTCCGCTCTAAGAGAGCCAGAGGGTAATAAGAAATGGGTCCTTGCCCTTAAAGAGACAGCAAAACAATCCTGCCACTGAGATATAGCATAGAAGCGGCAGTTTGAAAAATGCTTCAGGTATACAAGAAGGAGTTTATTTACTAATCTCAGAGTGTGTGCTAGAGGGGCAGCAATCTTTGGGAGACTTCTCTAAGAACAAAAGAGCTGGCAGTCACCATTTCTCTCCTTTCCCTGCTGCCTAAATACAAGGGCATCAGTGGGAAACAACACAGTGTGAACATGCTTCGCCTAGGTTACTAACAGCACACCCTGCCCCTGCTCCTTTCTTTGGATTCACCCCCTCCAACACACTCTCAGAAGGAGTTTTCCCTGGTAGCTGCAGGTCCCCTCCCCCAGTGAGCAAGCAGAGGCTTTGCAGGTACCACTTGCCTTACTCCCGCATTCTCCTTCAAACCCCCACACTTCAACATGTCCTTGGCAGGAGTCCATCCAAAGCAGTGCCATAAGCCTGGCAGTGCATAAGAAACCTCAATAGGGGCCAGCACCGCTCCAAAGTGACTCCTTTTCTGGGGACAGGGAAAGATAACCATACACACCAGTCCAACTTCAGAAGGCTGGGGGCAGACATCTGATCTGATTGCAGGGCCCACCCACCAAGAAAAACCTCTCAGGGGACAATCCAGGGAGAGCACCCTGCAGTTCAGTGCTACCACAGCTCTAGCAAGTACCTGGCCTGATTCAACTCAAACCCAAGGTCGTCCCAGATTGGCCTGCTAACAACATAGGGACCAAACCCTGCCCACAACAAGCAAAGAGAGCCATTGCAAAGATGGACTGAAGGCAAAAGTGGCTCAGTGTAGGGTGTAGGGTGCACCCAACACACACAGGAGACACCCCGGAAGCACCAGGTTCTGGTGAACAGGGGACATTGCACTGCAGGGCACTACAAGACCTTTCTTCATAAGGCCACTGCTTTCAAGAGTAGGAGATATAGCTGACCTTCCTAACATACAGAAACAGACAAAGAGTCAAACAAAATGAGGAGACAAAGGAATATGTCCCAAATGAAAGAACAGGACAAAATCACAGCAAGAGAGCTAAACAAATGGAGCTAAGTACTATGCCTGATAGAGAATTTAAAGTAATGGTCATAAATATAATTACTGGGCATGAGAAAAGAGAGGAGGACTTCAAAGTTCCTCAACAAAGAGATAAAAAACATTAAAAAAAGAACCAATTAGAGATGAAGAACTCAAAAACTGAAACTAAAAATGCAATAGAGGGAATAAATAGACTAGAGGAAGCAAAAGGAAAGATTAGTGACCTGGAGAGCAGTGTAATGGAAAGTAATAAAGCTGAAAAGGAGAGAGACAAAATAATATAATAAATGAAAATAGACTTAGGGAACTCAGCAATACCATCAAGCATAATAACATTCACACTATAGGGATCCCAAAAAAAGGAGAGAGAGAAAAGGTGCAGAAAGTTTGAAGAAATTATTTGAAGAAATAATTTAAAGAAATAATAGCTAAAAACTTCCCAAATCTGGGGAAGGAGACAGAAATCCAGATCCAAGAGGCACAGAGTGCCCCCAACAAGACCAACCAAGGAGGTCCACACCAAAACACACGATAATTCAAATGGCCAAAAGTAGTGATATAGAGAATTTTAAAGCAGCAAGAGAAAATAAAAGTTACATACAAGGGAAACCCCATAAGACTAGCAGCTTATTTATCAACAGAAACTTTGCAGACTGCAGAGGAGTGGCATGATCTATTCAAAGTGCTGACAGGAAGAAAAAAAACCCCAAAAACAAACCTGGTTCCAAGAATACTCTAAGAAGCAAGGCTATCATTCAGAATAGATGGAGAGATAAAGACTTTCCCAGACAAACAAAAGTTGAAGGAATTAATTACCACTAAACCAGCCTTATAAGAAATATTAAAGGTAATTTTTGAGTGGAAAAGAAAGATCATAAGTAGGGATAAGAAAACTAGGAAGTACAAAAGCAATAAAATTAAAGATATATATAAAAATCAGTCAAGGAATTCACACAATAAAAAGATATAAAATATGACATCATGTATCTTAAACGTGGTGGGGGAGGGGAGTAAAGAATGGGTTAAAACTTAATCAACCATCAACTTAATATAGATTGCTATATGCACACGATGCTATATATAAACCTAATGGTAACCAGAAATCAAAAACTGGTAATAGATATGGAAAGAATAAAGAGAAAAAATCTTTATTGTATCTCACTAACAAAAGACAGCAAACCGTGAGAGATGAGAGCAAGAGTGAAAGGAGCAGAGGGCTACAAAAACGACCACCAAACAAATAACAAAATTGCAATAAATACATACTTATCACTAATTACTTTGAATATAAGTGGAGTAAACAATCCAACCAAAAGACATAGGATAACAGAATGGATAAAAAAAAAAAAAGTAAGATCCATTGATATACTGCCTAGCAGAGACTCATTTCAGACCTAAAATACATGCAGATTGAAAGTGAAAGGATGGAAAACCATTTATCAAACAAATGGAAGTGAAAAGCAAGCATGGGTAACAATTCTTATGTCGGACTTTAAAACAAAGACTGTAATAAGGAACAAAGAAGGGCACTAGATAGTCATAAAGGGAACAATCTAACAGGAAGGTCTAACAATTGTAAACATTTATGCACCCAACACGAAAGCACTCAAATACATGAAGCAACTACTTACAAACATAAAGGAAGTAATTGATAATAATGAAATAATAGTAGGGGACTTTAACACCCCACTTACATCAATAGACAGGTCATCCAAACAGAAAATCAACAAGGAAACAGTGACTCTGAATGACACACTGAATCAGATGGTTTTAACAGATATATTCAGGACATTCCATTCGAAAACAGCAGAATACACATTCTTTCAAGTGCAATCGGAATATTCTCCAGAACAGATCACATATTAGGCTATAAAATAAGTCTCAACAGATTCAAAATATTGAAGTCATACCATGATCTTTTCTGACCACAACACTATGAAACTATGAAACTAGAAATCAACCACAAGAAAATATCTGGAAGGAACACAAATCCATTTATCCCCTTTTCCAGGCTTATCCAAAGCTTTCCAATATAAAACCATGTGTATTTTGTCCCGCTATACATATTACTATCAAATGCTTTATGACTTTCTGCTTATTTTTGTCATTACTTATTATAGTACGCAAAGTGCTGACTGACGTGCACAGTATACACATGAAGTCTTTAGTGGCTCTGTGTTATCAAACAGTATTATTTGTATTTTCTCTGCTATTGTAAGTACTCTTCTCATATGTTTTACTTACTTCCCACACTTCTCTTTAAGGCTTTCTCAGATTTTTTAAAGACATTTTATAACATGAGGCGAAAACAAAGGCTAAGTAGAAGATAGACATTAATGAAACAAGTTCAGAATATCTATATAAGGAAAGACAATAAGGACACTAAGTGTGATCCTGTGATAGCTTCATGATGCTAGACACATTTGATAGCTAGATCTGCTGTACTAGCACTCAAGTACTTTGCCAACATCTACCAGTGATTTTGCTAATCAACAATTGTATTTGGAACGTAAAATGAAACTTTTCTTCCATATAATTTTATAAAAATCTTTAAGTTTGGAAATGTATATATGATATACATGTGACATATATGATACATGCACTATATAAACATCATATATATAAAGTATACATATAACTTTTTTTCTCAATAAATATCAATAGAAAAGTATGTCATTGAGATATAGTTATGTTTTAAGGAATTTTGATATTAAAAACTAGGTAGTGTTCTATCAAAAAAAGGGTTAACTAGAGAGAGGATTTATAGTAAGCTTATATATAATTTTCATTAACAAAGTTTATGAAAAATAATTCAAAAACTAACTTATGGAATATATATAAAACCATCTGTATTCCTGATTAAATACATAATTTGTATTATGTATTTGCTTGCTACACTCACTAAAATGATCTTGAAAAGAAGTGTAGACTTCATTGTAGACCAAATGCAAAGAATATACAAAATTATACCTAATTATGCCAGTAATATTAGAGACTAAAGTCAAGAAAATCAGAGTTCATTTCTTGTTTTTATCAATCAACCATTTTAATGAGAGCTGAAATTAGTCGTCCACGAAATTCCATTGTTCCCCTCCATCATAGAAGAATTAGAGCCAGGCATATGACTAGACTACCTTTCCCAGTCTCTCTCAAGGTAGATGTGCCCACATTACTAAGTTCTTCCAATAATACAAAAGTCTAAATTTCTTTTTTTTTTAAGTTTATTTATTTTGACAGAGAGGGAGAGAGAGAGAGAGAGAGAGAGAGAGAGAGAGAGAGATTGGGGGAGGGGAAGAAAGAGAGGAAGAAAGGGAGAATCCCAAGCAGGCTTCACACTGTCAGCACAGAGCCTAATGTGGGGCTCGAACTCACAAACTGTGAGACCACGACCTGAGCTGAAATCAAGAGTTGGATGCTTAAACTACTGAACCACCCAGGCACCCCCAAAAGTCAAGGTTTCTAATGAGGGCAGATGTGCTTCCTTCACTTTGATTTTCACCTTTGATTGGTTGGAGATGGCAGATGACAAGGTCCTGAGAAAAGGCAGAGCCTGAGTCACGAATTACCATGTGAAAGACAGCCTTTCAGCCAGAAATGTCTATTTGGTATCTTTATGTGAACAAGAATTAAACCACTGTTTATGTCATTAATCATTTGAGAAACTGATTGTTATTGCAATAAAGCCTATTCTAATTATTACAGAAGCAAGTTAATACATTGGAAACTGTGCGAAATTTCAGCTTGTAAATACTCTGCTTTTTCACTGAGAAGCAAGAATTAAGCAAATACAATCTTTTAAAGAATTAGGAATGTAGAAATTTTAATTTGTGTATAACCTCTACATATGCTGACTGCTTTTATATTTTTATTTTGGCTACTGAAAATCTTAAACATATGGTATGGTGGCTAAACTTTCTGTCATTACTTTTTATTTTATTTTATTTTATACTTGTTTTGGGTGAAGTTCTCCCTCACACAGAGAACATATAACTAAAAACAGGGTCATGTCGTATATGTTTTATACTGGTTCATTCTGCTTGATATATTCTAGGCACATGGAAGGTTCATAACAGGTGACTATTAGGTGGGGTTGAGAACTTTGATCTTTTCTGCCATGATCCCCTGCTAGCATATTTCCAGGTTTTTGCCAATAAAGTTATCATAGGGAAAAAGATAATCACAGGGTGCCTGGTTGGTTCAGGCGGTTAAGCAGCTGACTCTTGATTTCGGCTCAGGTCATAATCGCACAGTCCATGACATTGAGCTCACATGGGGCTCTACACTGACAGCGTGGAGCCTGCTTTGGATCCTCTCTCTCTCCTCTCTCTGCCCCTAGCCCTTGTTTCAAAATAATTGAACATTAAAAAAAAAGATAATCACAATCATCTCAGGCATTAAAGTAAAAATGCAAAATTTTAATGTTTTTCCTTTTTTTCCTCTTAGAAATGAAGATACTAATAATTTTTAAGAACTCATCAGGATACTAATTTATCTTGGAGTCACTTTGAGGTATTTAACATTTTTTTTCCCTTTGTAGTTAAAGCGAGAGGTACAAAAGTACTAAGTATGAGTCCCAATCATCACCACACATTGTGTTATTTTAAATTACTTTATAATGGTTCATCATCAAAGAATTGAAACAAAATTTATTGTGAGCCATATTATATCAGTACAATAAGTAATTAAATTCTTATTTTTCTCAACACAGTATTTTAAAAAGAAGCTATCTTAGTTCCCAATGAAATGAATAGGCATCAAGTAATTTCTACTTAGGAAAGAGTTTTTATTCTGAACATAAATAGTCTAATAGGCAAGCGCAAGCTTTAAGGCATATATAATGGAATGAAAAGTGTATTTATAAACAAACTAGCCTAACAACATCATTAAAAACAATGACATTTCATCAACCATTGAAAGTGCAGTGAAAAAAATTCCAGTACTGTTCTTGGTTTCTTTGTTATTATTATTTTTTTTATAAAGTAATTCTCCATTGGTATTAGTAATTACTACGTGGGCAGAACAGGACCATGTTTGTTGCTACTTTTTATGTGGTTAAATCACTATAAACTATAGAAACACATTTTGAAAAATAGCCTGAATAATGTGTATTTGTCCCCAAAATACTGACTTTATTAAAGGGTTACATCTTTGTTTTTTCACTGGTTTTAAGGCCACAAACAGAAACATCCTTATATAATCAAACACTGCCTAGCATATTGTATAACTAGAAATAAACAAAACTAATTCTTAGGAGTTCTTTTGCTATGTCACTATGCATTACATTTGAGGTTATTAATAATATTAATGACTTATATGAACACAGTAGTTTAGAACAAACTTGCTATTGTGCTGAGTCATTTTTCAACGTCTGTTTTGGCATCCTGTTGAAATCAAATGGAAGAATACACCTAGTGATGTCTTAAAAAACAAATCAACAAAATTAGAAAAGAAACAGACTAGAAAGAACCAGACAGTTTGCCAAACATTCAGATGCCAAGAATTCTTTCCAGCAATCCATCTCCCTCCTTTTCTAGGAAAAAAAATATCCAGGAGAAGGGACATTAGTTTTATTTTGAAGTACTTTTTGGCACCTGAAGTTATGCTAGCAATTCTTGCTAAAGTTAATGGAAAATCTATACAATGCCTAGCACATCTTAGATATTCTGTCCTTGGATCCCTGGTCTCATGTCACTTAACTGAAGTCAATAAGGCTACAGTAATGGATGGCACTCTCTTTGGGGAAAGTTTGTGTGGAATTTGAGATGATAATTCCTCATTTACACATGGGTGATGAAAAGCAATGCCTGTGTTACCTGAAAATCAGGAACAATGGTATTCTTGTCATCAATCCTACTTATTATATAACATTCTTATTTCCTGTTTCTCTCTATAACCCATGAATAACATTATGTACCTTAAGTAGCATGCTTTGTATATTGCTTCACTACTATTTGTGCTCTGTTACTATTTAATTTCCACAGCCATAGGAAAACACCCTAGTAGAATGGTTGACATCATTGTTCTATTGAATGTTTATCATTATTGTTAGGGCATTCATTGTACAGATTCTTTCCCATTCACAGGGAAAGTGTATTCAGCAATATATACAGCTCTTGGATGTATTCCAACACAACTTGCAAGAATGATTTTTGGGGGGCAGGGAGACATACATTTCCACTTTAAATCTACTCACTTTTTAAAATGTTTGTTTTACACACAATGGCTGCAAAGAAAAAACGTAGACTGACATGACAATCTCCCTTTTTCTTTCTATAAAGTAGTTTGCTATAAAAACACATTAGAATTCTTTTGCATTACTTTTTTTTTTTTTTCCAACGTTTATTTATTTTTGGGACAGAGAGAGACAGAGCATGAACGGGGGAGGGGCAGAGAGAGAGGGAGACACAGAATCGGAAACAGGCTCCAGGCTCTGAGCCATCAGCCCAGAGCCCGACGCGGGGCTCGAACTCACGGACCGCGAGATCGTGACCTGGCTGAAGTCGGACGCTTAACCGACTGCGCCACCCAGGCGCCCCTCTTTTGCATTACTTTTGAGGTATTGTCTTACATTAGAAGTATTAAATTTTCAGGAGTTAATCTTATATGTTGTATATTAGCTCTGGAAGAGACATATCACAGTTTTGGAAGGATCCATAATGAGGGTAGGCTTTGTAGTCTTTGTAGAGGGTAAGGTGTGGAAATTCAGTCTGAGCGGTTAGAGACACTGAGGTGCCACTTTCATACACATGGCTGAATATAGGGCGATCTCTTCTCACAGGATTGTATCTCTTCCATGTTTAATGTGTTTCTATACTCTGAAGTTATCTCATACTTTTCTAAACGTAAAAGCTTATGATCGAAGTCGGAAGAAGATTGAGAAAGAATATCTAGATAGAAAGCCATATTTAAATGTCTTTTAATATATAAAAAGTAATTGTAGATTTAATTCAATACGAGCAGCTATTATAACTTTTAATTTATCATAATACAATTTTAAATTCTCTTCTTACCTTTTTCAACATTATGAACACCCCCGCAGCCCTAAAAACATCGAATCATACTGCTTATATGCACACAACTTGGCATGCTATTTACAAGGAACATTGGCAAAATATATATTTCCCTTTGACCCAGAATTTTCACACCTAAGAGTGAATACAAATAAACTATGTGCATGAAGTGAGTGATAGAGATTAAAAACAACAGCTATAAGGATTTCATCATAGTATTATTCATGACAGGAATAAGTTGGAAACAGCCTAAATATGAATAACTATTAAACGATCAGTAAAGTATTATTTGGTCAATAAAATGATGACTTATTTATTTACATGCACAGGTGTTCTTACGATATCAAGAGTATAAAACATTATGAAATAGTATGTGGGGTTTAATGTACTTTTTTTTTTAAATTTTTTTTTCAACGTTTTTTATTTATTTTTGGGACAGAGAGAGACAGAGCATGAACGGGGGAGGGGCAGAGAGAGAGGGAGACACAGAATCGGAAACAGGCTCCAGGCTCCGAGCCATCAGCCCAGAGCCTGATGCGGGGCTGGAACTCACGGACCGCGAGATTGTGACCTGGCTGAAGTCGGACGCTTAACCGACTGCGCCACCCAGGCGCCCCGTTTTTATAAAATATACACGAATATAAGAATTTCTGGAAAGATATGTGATCTGCTACTTCAAGAAGCAATAATCAGATATCTATACTAGAGATAACACCTCAGTTATAAAACATAAATATGGGATATTGTATAAGTGCTTTGGAGAAGGAATGAAGGTAGTTAAAAGCAAACTGTTTTAACTTCTTTTGAGTGTTAGGGTTGAATTAACAAAATATTTATACGCATTCACAAGCCACAGCCTTTATCACCACTAACAGAGAAGATTGCATGACGCCAGTAGAAAGATTGCAGATAAATGTACCTTTAAGTAAGCAGTTCTTGGCATGTAAAGAGCAATAAATAAAATCAGAAACTCAGCAAAGAGGTCATGCACAGCATTGAAAACTTCTTCGGAATAAACATCTACTCATATGGGCCTTTTTACTTCACTCTGGATTTGTTCATTTGATTAGGAAACTCTTTGCCAAGATCTACTTAAAAAAATAAAACAACTACGAAAAGAATGCTGAAGCTATATTTAGCTCAAAGAAGACCTCTTTCTCAGTTTTGCTCCATTAACCATGGTTTCCTTTTTAAACATAGGAAGTTGTGTTTGGAGTTGCCTTCAATTTTGTCATGCCAATCAAATTTAGTTTGGGTAGAAAATGTTTTTGAAAGATTAAAAAAACTGGAAATGAACGCTTGAAGATTCTCTTCTATTGTGTAGAGTGAGAAGTGTCTGAACCCCAAGTCCTGAAGAGGCTGGCAGATTAGGCGGGTCCTATGCAAGGTGGTTGGACCAAACCCTCCAACACTGTGTCCTGGTGGAGAGAGCACTGATCTGCCCTGACCCCTAAGTCCCCTCTCCTGAGGTGCCTTTTGTACCCTTTCATTATAACAATCATTCCCCTCCTAACCTCTTTTGTTTCGTCCTCCAGCCCTTCTTGGCACTCAGCCACCTGCCTAGGGTGCCCCCTCCTCTCTCACCTCCCCTCACCCTTGTGGCTAGCCAGCTGGCTGGTTTTGTACAATACTGGATTGGTGCACGGTGCTTTTTTTTTTTTTTTCTTTTTTCCCTTGTATTTTAAACAGGCAGCATTGTTGGTTCTATTTAATAGACATGAGATAATGTCAGTGGCTTTAAAGTGACTTAAAAGAGTAATAAATAAATAAAGTGATTAAACATGCAGACTATGAAAAAAAAAGGAAAACAAAGACGGAAATCTGCCGTTTGTGACAACATGGATGGCCCTTGAGGGCATTTTGCTAAATGAAATAACTTAGAGAAAAACAAAGACCGTATGATCTCACATATATGTGGAATCTAAAAAACAAACAAGGAAAAACCAAAATCAAAGATACTGAGAATGGACTGGTGGTTGCCAAAGGCAAGGCGGGTGGTGGAAGCATGCAATGGGTGAAGATGATCAAAAGGTACAAACTTCTGGTTGTAAAACAAGTAAATCATGGCATGTAACATACAGCATGGTGACTATAGTTGATAATACTGTATATTTGAAAGTTACTAAGAGAATAATCTTAAAAGTTCTTATCACAAGAAAAATATTTGTGTCTAATTGTGGTGATGGGTATTAAACTAGATTTACTGTTGTTATCATTTTGCAATATATACAAATATTTAATCATTACGTCACACACCCGAAACAAATATCATGTTAAATGTCAATGACATCTCAATAAAAATTTTTTTTTCAATAAAAACTTTTAAAAAGGAGGCTGGAGACAGGACTGTTGGGCTCATCATGAGACCACAGAACTTATGCCAAACCTTGAATTTCTATTCTAGAGATACTCACAGCCTATAGAGGATGAACACTGAATCCTCAATATTAGAGTTTGAACAGATAAGTGAACTTTGGAAGTTAGATGAATCAGTTTAGCCCAAGTGGAAATACCAGTAGCTAAAATCTAAGTAAAAAAGTAAAATGGTCTGAAGTACTAAACTCACATGAAAAATCGTTTCTACCTTAAACATTCTTTTGGCCTTGTGTATATCAAATGCAGGTCATAACTCTTCCCTATATGCTCTTGTGTAGAAAAAAAATAACCTAGGAGATCAGTAAGGGAAATAATTGTGACCAACAAATATGAGGGGTATGGCTGCTTCTTCCATTTGAGCCGTTGCCATTTTTTCAAAGCTCTGGGTTAAGTATTTCCTTGGAATAAGAAATATGGAGAGAGCATTAAAAATCACTATGAAGCTGACAATTTTGGTGGTGGAAACACCTTAAATACAAAGAATGAGAAAGAAATGAGCAAAATTTGTATGCGGGCCTGATGGATATCATTTTCATTTGACTTCACCCTCACACCTGTATAAAACATTGTTTGAATTCAAGGTATTGGTGTGAATATTCAAGTCTCAGTCAAGCCACCCGGGAATGTGAAGATTAATAATGCACGTCAAATAAGAGAAGCAAACAGTATGGAGCCAGGTGTGAATATCTTCGCCTTGTTTCTAGCTTTAGTTCAGTATTTTTCTTTTGTCAATTAATTTCTTTTTTACAGGAAGCAATCTTTTATTCCGTTGGAGATGCAAGTTTTTAAGTTTTGACTCCAAGCAAAATAGCACCATTAAGAAATCCCCATTTTTTGTGTTTTGGTGGGGTTTTTGTTTTTGAGAAATAGATTTTCAAAAACAAAAAACACAGAAAATCCTCATGTTTAATGTGCTACCCTTGACCCGAGATCAAAATCTTGGATTTGTCTTTAAAGGAGGGATTTTTCTCTGCCCCACAGTGTTTATGGCCAAAGAATATATTTCCTTCCTTCATCACTGCTGTGGGGTTATCACATGCAACGGGCTTAAGCAAATGGAAAGTGCATTACTGTTACACACCCATCTCTGAGCCAGATGAGAAACAAAACAATTGAACCATAAATGTCATCATTAGCTTGATTTTATATATATGCACATATATTAAAAGTGTGTTTAGTGTACATATTTGGCAATAAGTCAAAAAATAATCTCCTAGCATTTTTAATAACTCTTAGTTAAGCAAAATATGGCATGAAGAAGTAATGCGATCCAGAAATCTGAGTAATCCCAGCCACAGTGTGCTAGGATTTTCAGTAGTTATTAAGCCTATGAATGTTTCTAGCTTTTCTTTGAGTCCCTCTGAAAACAGGTCTGTCCTTGAGGTGTCAGATTAACACTGCACTCAGAAGACAAATTGTTCGTGGGCACACTGGACATATGAGAGCCATTAGATAGTGTGCTCAGCATTCTTGAAAAATGAAAAATTCTAGGCAACATTACATTTTATAAATGCAAGATGTTTATTATTACAGTACCAGCAATAAATGTTTAGAAACTGGAGAGGGTTCACAATGGTTCTGACTAGGAACATATGCCTATCGAGTTCATTGGAAGCGGAGCCATTGATTTTTGGCATTAAACAAAGGGTCTGGAAGCTATTATGCATTTAGGCTTCTATGAGTATTTAATTATATCAATAGGAGAACACAATTTCTGTTGTGTGCATAGTGATGAATGTCTCCATTGATTCATGTTACTATGCAGGGTAGATGAGTTTAAAACAGATGCTGTAAGCTTTTTGCAATATGATCAAATTATTTAAATCATATTCTTTGAAAATATCAAGGATACCCTCATGAACATCACTGAGGAAACCTTGCCTATGGAATGTCTTTACAGATTTCCCTCAGGACAATATACAAATTAAAAAACAAAACAACTGTATATAAACATTTCACATCTCTTAATGTGAACTGATAAATGCTATTATATTATTACCCTTATGCCTTTTCCTAGGTCTCTCATATTTCTACCTTGCAATGATGCTTGCTTAGATAAGCAATTTCTACTATTTTATTATATTCACCACTGCATAATCCAACATTAAACAACGATAACAACCCAAAGCCTGTTGTCTGGCAGCTTTTGTCCCATGTTACTGTATTTGAGTACGCACTCAAGCCCTCTTCTTCTGTTGGATTGAGGTGATTTTACATATAGAGGAAAACACCTTAAGAAATATATTCCTTGTGTAAATAAGAGAATTTATATTTAACACTTTGTCAGCACCTAGAACATTAGTACAATGAATGATTCGCATGTCATAAAGACACAATAAACATGGATATCTAATGAATGAGTGAGCTTATGAAAAGCTCCAAACAAATGTAGAAAAATAGTTGAAAATAGCAGAGTTGAAAAGCAAAATGAAATTCTGCTTCTCAGTACAGCAGTTCGGAGACACAGTTTTTGGATCACCACGTAGTATTATTGACTCATAATAACCAAACACATTCAAGTCCAATTCATTCAATAAATGCTGAAGTTGAAACTTCAAGGAACTGATGCTCTGAATCTTTCTCAGGAGGGGGGAATATTGATAGCATGTGCAAAAAAGATGATGTTTGAAATATTCAGGGATAACCTGAGTTTCAGTGATAACCAATCATGGGTGTGTGTTTGTGTGTGTGTGTGTGTATGCTTCGAATCCTTTTGAGATTTTTAACAAAATTTAGACCTCCCAGTTTGCCTGGTTTTTTAGGCTTATAATGTGATGTTTTTATAAATAAGACTGAAAATTTGTATAAATAAATAAAACATATAACTCTTTCTTTTATTATTTGAAATAAGTAACATATTTGTCCTTGGCACTGTTTTAGTTAGACATGGCGGGGATTATTGGTGGGATTTAGCATTCCATTTAATTTGTATTTTATTCAAATTTCTGGAACATTACCACTCAATTACAATACCAGTCATTATCTAGTAGGTATTTGGCTATACCACGTATTTCTAATTTTTTGGCTTTTGACAGATGATCTATTTGATCTATTTGCACTTCTTTATTTGTCTCTGCATGGTAGGGAATATCTCGGTAAGATGAAACCAACACAGACTCTAAATTCAGATTTAGCAGTAGCAATGAAATTACTTATTTCTAAAATAAGCATAGTTATATAATTTAGAGAATTACTTTGAAAATGAAAATAATGTCTATAAAGTCCCTCACAATATGAGTACTACAAATTAGATCCCTTTATTGGGTAGGCCACCCGAAAATCTCTTCCAGAAAGCTATTATTATCTGTTCTCTCCAGGCTCTGAGTGGCACAATTTGGTTGGGGTACACATTTAATATTACTTATCACTAGGAACCTGGTAAAAGGAAAAAAGAAGTCTGGGTCATTTTAAGTGTCAAATAGTCAGTACAAATGAAATTCAAATTCAAATTGATTCTTAAGAGTTATGCCAATATAAGAAATCATATCACATCTGTGGATTTATTCTAGGTGGGTTATTTTTTTGATGTTTATTTAATTACTTAGTTTTGAGAGAGATCACATGTGAAGTGCAGAGAGAGGACAGAGAATCTCAAGCAGTTTCCATGTGCTGTCAGCACAGAGCCCAAAATAGTGTGCAAACTCACAAACCATGAGATCGTGACCTGAGCCAAAATCAAGAATCAGACACTTAGCCACCTGAGACACCTGGGCAGCCCAGTCTTTTTTTTTTTTTTCTTTTTTTACCTATTCCAATGATTTAGGTGAAATATTAAAATTCTGAAACTACTGTGATGAAATCAGTGACACATGTGCAAGTCAGAAGCATTTGTGGGAGCTCAGAAAAGTTTCAGAAGATTAGCTAAAAAGAGAAAAAAGAAAGTAAGAAGAAATCTTTAAAAAAATTAAATGGTGAGGCTTTGTACTTAATGTCAAAACACGGCAAAAACCAGTGTCCAAATTCAGATAATTTTTCCATACAGGTAGCATGAAAATTATGAAAAGAAGCTACTTTGCCAATATTGAAAGAATAAGCCCATGTGAGAAAAAAATGAATGAAACAGAAGGGCAAGAGGGAGTAACCAAACTAGGTCATTACTAATGGGTTAGAAACCAGATGATGAACTATCTCAAATACTGCATAATTATTAATTGAAACTATTAAATGGTCTAATTACTTTAATAATTTTTACATCTATTTTCTCCCTTGACACATTTCTTTCTGCCTTGCACAACAGTACCAAAACATAGATTAAAGATATTTTCTAAAAGTCAAACAACAAAGGACATAATCCATTTCTTTCATTAATAATCATTCTTTCTGTGGTATTCTACAAATTTACAGTTATCAATTGTTTATTGTGCCTCAGGCAAGAGAAGTGCTTTCTTTATAAGTGCTTATGGTAGGAGAAAAACAAGTATGGTTTTCTTTTTTTTTTTTCAACGTTTATTTATTTTTGGGACAGAGAGAGACAGAGCATGAACGGGGGAGGCGCAGAGAGAGAGGGAGACACAGAATCGGAAGCAGGCTCCAGGCTCTGAGCCATCAGCCCAGAGCCCGACGCGGGGCTCGAACTCACGGACCGCGAGATCGTGACCTGGCTGAAGTCGGATGCTTAACCGACTGCGCCACCCAGGCGCCCCACAAGTATGGTTTTCAATAGACTTCTTAAAATTACTAGTTGTTTATGCACCAGCAGAGGTGCCTCCAAAGCATGAATTATTTGGTAACTCCATTATAATCTAAATTTCATGTTAAGCATTTTGCCTTTTAATTGTGTATGGTACATTGGGCCGCCTGGCTCTCTCAGTCATTAGAGCACACAACTCTTGATCTCTGGGTTCTGAGTTCGAGCCCCATGTTGGGCATGGAGCCTACTTAAAATTCAAAAAAAAAAAAAAAAAAAACCAAGAAACTGTTTATGTTATAATGAAGTCCATTTTTAAATAGCTCTGACGCCTTATTTCTGATAGGATAAATATGCTTTAACTGCTTGGCTTAAGTAGGTTTCATTCTTCAAATTTCCATTATTTCAAGAAAATACTAAATACCATGGGAATATAAAATAATATTTGCTATAGCAGTAGGAGGAGGAGGAGAAGTATAGCAGCAGTGACTAACATTCTTTGTTTACAATATTCTAGATTCTGTTCTATGTACTTCATGTGTTTCATCTAATCCTATGACTGAAAGCCCATTTCAAAGATAAAACAACTGAAGCTTAGAAAGATTACAGAACTTGCCCAACATCATGTAGAAAATGACTGGTAACGTCAATTTGTATATTCATATTATTACTCGTTAAGATTTATAATTTTTTTCTTTTTGATTCTATGATTTAATTAGTGGAATCATTCACTCAAGTGGCAAAAGCATCTTCTTTTTGGAAACTATTACTAAATATATTTCTTCCTGTTAGTGTATAATCCATATCTGTATGCTGGCCTTCACTAGACTATGACCATGAAACAAAATCATCTTTTCTCTTCTTTTTAACCTATAGTATTTCAAAGTAGTATTCTGTCTGACCTGAGGAGAGGCTACCTCTACTCTCCTGTCATTCAAAATATCAGCCTTGGCTTCCTGTGCTGCTTCCTAATGAAGATGGAACTCAGAAGGGTTCCCTTGATGATGGAATGTTCTACAGCTGCCACATCGCACACTGACATCCCAGGAAGAGGCTGCCTTGTACTACTGCCTTGCGGTCATGCTGATGCTACTCAGAATACATGCTAATGGTGATTGTCTTGTCAGGTCCTTGGGGAAAACCATACCATAATGTGGGGGATTGTGATTTGCCTATTGTCTATTATCCTTGGGAAGAGGTTCATTACAGTCAGGAATGGCATAGGTCTCTGATTTGAGGTGAGGCATATACTCTGTCTGGATCCAGTAAGAGGCTGGGCTCACACTTAGAGGTAGGAAAGTCCTGGATCTCTTCCAACCATGGGGGTTGCAAGCATAATTAGCCAAAAAACAAATAGAGCAGGAGTGGTGACAGGAATGAGTGGTAATACCCAAAGTCAATATTTAATCAGAGTAGGCAGCACAATAAATCAATACTGCTTGAGACTATTTACTAAGGAGATTACTGAGTATCCTTTCCATCAAGTGCTGGGTGGTGTCTAATTGACCTTCCAGAGATTATCTTATCCTACAGGGGTGTGCCTTTCTATTGATTAGACTATTTTACAGCTCTGTGGGGGTAAGGTTAACTGGTAGAATAATGACAGCACTTGTAAAGGACTCTTACCTGAAAGCAATGCAAATGAATCCTATCCATAGCGACACAAATTAATTTTATTTATTTGAGAGACATCTGATCTTTACCAGGTAGAAAAAATAACTTCACCTGTAGCCAAGAGGTCTGTGAGTTATTCCCAGAGTGACGGGAGCCACTAGCAGACGTTACATGTGGACAGGCCAAAACCAGATGGGAGTCAGTTGAGTTTCAGAACTACTCCAAACCAGCAAGAGCCAAGGAGGACCCAGGTCAGCCATGAGCTGAGGGGGGAAACACTGAGATTCAAATAACATTTCCGATATGCATTCATTCTGTATTTATAAGAGAATCACGTTTTTAACTTTTTGAAAACTATACTGTACCTCTACATTTCAGCAAAATGGGACTATTCTTTGTCACCAATGCTTTGGTTATTACAAAACATGATCAATAATATAGGGGCTTTATTATTGTCAAGGCATAGGTAATTTGTTTACTAGATTTCTTTCAGAACAGCCTAAAATTTGACTTCAATATACAACATCCTCTGCCTCCAGCCAGGTCGTTTGAGGTAGTAGATAATGATAATGGGATGGGAGCAGGGGCAGAAGCCTGGAGAAATGCTGGATCAAAAGTCTGACCAAGTGGTCACAAAAGGAGAGAGAAACGTGTCAGTTCACTGTTGGATGTGGGGTAAGCAGTTGTGGTTAACATTGGTCACAATAGAAGATATATAAAAAGTGGGTATGTGTCAGAAGTAGGCTCTCATCCAAGAAACTTGGAAATACACACATCACATCATTTACTAAACATCAGAAATCCATTTCTGAAAATTCAGAGATTCTTTATAAAAATGCTGACTGGGGACCTGTATTAGTTTCCTGTGGCTGCTATAACAAATTACCACCAAGTGGGTGGCTGAAAACAACAGAATTTGTTCTTTCACGGTTCTGGAGGCCAGAAGCCTAAAATCAGTATTTCCGGGCCAAAAACAAGGTGTTGGCAGAGTCTGGCTCTCTCCAGAAGCTCTAGGGGAGAACCTGTTTCTTGCCTCTTCCGGCTTCTGGTGGCTGTCAGCATTCATAACCTTTTCCTCTCTGGTGTGTCTAACTTCCTTCTATCTCCTTTTTATAAGCACACATGTGATTTCATTCAGGATCCACCCAGATAATCCAGGGTAATCTCCTCATCTCAAAACCATTAACTTAATTACATTAGCAAGCATCCTTTTTACAAACAAGGTAGCATTTCTAGGTTCCAGCTATTAGAACCTATACATTTGGGGGATATTGTTCTGCCTATTAGAGGATCCATTTTCTATTATTTAAATTGGAAAAACTATAATGAACTACATGACACACTGAAATACCCAATATCTTTTAATTGCAGCATAGTAAAACACTTTTGTTTAAAAAGTATACTACTGGGGCGTCTGGGTGGCTCAGTCGGTTAAGCATCCGACTTTGGCTCAGGTCATCATCTCGCTGTCCGTGGGTTCGAGCCCCGCATCGGGCTCTGTGCTGACAGCTCAGAGCCTGGAGCCTGTTTCAGATTCTATGTCTCCCTCTTTCTCTGACCCTCCCCTGTTCATGCTCTCTCTCTCTCTGTCTCAAAAATAAATAAATGTTAAAAAAAATAAACAAAAAGTATACTACCATGTTAGGATACAAAATACCTAAGACATTACTTTCTGATCACTAAGCAACTAATATAGTTATTAAAAAAATAGTTGTTTTATATTCCCATTAACATGGTCGCTCTTGGTTCCAGTAGCATTCCCTTTACTGACATTTACAGTGTTCTTTAAGACATCCACCCACATGAGATTCTGAGTTCTACCCATTCTATCTGAAAAGTAACTCAAGGGTTTTTCTGAGTATTTTTTTTGTTGTTAATGCTGTTGCTTATCATGTATTATTGGGGGCATGAAAACTACTTTTCTAGTTTTTATTTTCAGGTGAAAATATTAAATGAGAGATGGATGTTTGTTTATTAAAAACAAGGAGCTTTCTACTGGGATATATTAACCAGGGGTATGTTCTATGTGGCATATCTCTAATGAAAATATTACATTTTAAAAGTTAAGCTCTAAATAGGGCATTATGACTCATATCATAAATGGGTCAGAGAAAAACCTGTTCTCCAGGAGAGAAAGAATGATTCACAAATGAACAGATGATCTCTGTGACCAGATTGTATATTTTACACCCACCAAAATGGACTTGTGAGCCTTTAAAACATTAAAAAAAAAAAAAAAATTGAAGGTCAACATTGGCAAAGCCTACATAGCACTAATCTGCTTTCCACTCAAGTGAAGTAAGAATCCGTTAAAGTTTCTGAAAGGAATCTGTCCCTTTTTTTTTCAACTCATACACCAAAAATGGGTTTTAGATTATCCAAATATTCATTGTTTGAGTCTGGGAGCTGTTGGATGCGGCCCCTAGATGTTTAAGAAGGGTGTTTACCATTCTTCTATTTATCCCAGTTGCAGTACAAACAACAGACATTATTTTCTATGTGTCATTATAATTAAAGAATGTCAAGAAGCACTGAATAGTTCCCACTTTTCTTCGTTCCTGGCACAGATGACATGCTCCAGTGTTCCTCTGACCCCTCAAAGCTCTCGCCTTTCTCAGGCTGAATCAACACTTCTCTGGCGCTAATCCAAAATTGATCTCAATCAGAACATTTTCCCTGATATACCACATAGATTCTCCTTCCACTTGGTGATTTTCTTCCTTTATACATTTAGGTAATTCCTTGATTAATTTATACGCTCACAAAATTACTGTACTTAAGTCTTGCTCGTCATTAGTAAAGTATAAGGTCTCACCTTATCTGAGCTGGACTGAGCTGGTCACATTTAAGATTATTTTCTTAAGAAAAAAAAAAAGGAAACCACTATGTGGCCTTCAGCCTCTGTACCTTGAAAGAAGTCTTGAATTTAGACACAGATAAGAAAAAGCATCTAAGGAAGGTGGCAGGGAAAGGTCTGGCCACCAAATATGGCTTGAGGGCCTAGAGCTAGAGAGGAAGAAGATACCAAGAATACAAAAGGACCAGAGAGATGCCTGGATTAAAACTTAACACTGTGTTACTTTACCTTCCAGTAATAAAGATTTTGGCAAAAAAATATTTTATTGGTATGCAAATTCTCTATAACTGGAAGCAATTTCTGTAGATGTTTTCTATTTCCATACCTTGGGGAAACTTTCTAAACAGTGAGAACACATTCTCTTAGGAATCCAACAGTCAGTTCTTAAAGTAATAACTTTTTTCCTGTATCTCTCTCTCTCTCTCTCTCTCTCTCTCTTCCTCTCATTGTAAAAATTATTTAGTATATTTGATAGGAGCTCTTTTAAGAACTAGGATGCTACTTGAATCTTCATAATACAAAGTGAGTGCATTTTTTTTCATTATCCTAAGTCAGTAGGAAAAAAGCATTAGGACAGAATTTAGTAATCTGACCCTAGTTCACCTTCTGAACTTGGAGTCCTCGCTTCTATCGTGGCAGACGAGCCAAGCAAAAAGAGCCCAGAATTACTACATGGGACCAGCTTTTTTTTTCCAAATGAGATGAGACACAGGAAAAACCTATGGTAATTGTAATCAAAAGCCAAATAAGCAGAATAAGTAAGATAAACGTAGTCTAGCTCAGCTAACATTTGAGTTGATAAATGTCCATTTTGAGCCAGGCAGTTTTTAAAGAGCATGTGCTCCCTATGAAGACATTCTGGTGGAAGAGAGACGTAGATCTTAGTCTAAAAGGGGGCAGCCAGAAGACTTAACAAAGGAGACAAGTATTGAATTAGGAAGGCGCTCCTTCAAAAGTGTGGGGATTTATAAAAAAGAGGCTTCTGGGCTGAGGGAAGGGTACCCTTAAATGCATTTCCTTTACTGTTCTCGAGTTTCTCAATGCTAAGTTCTTCAATTATTCATGCCTTATATTTCATATCTTAGTCTACTTCCTCAACCAGGTATGTTGGAGAGCCAGGCCACCATCTCATGTTGGGTAAAACATTTTAAATTGGGTAAAGCAATTTATGTGAGTAAATTGGACGAACTGTGTGGTTCTCTGTTCCATTTTACTTGTCAGTACAATTTCAAAACTGATTATTAACCTGTATGGAGTTACTAATTTATGTATTGTAGATAAATGAGCATTAAAAAGAAAGCTAGAAACAACAGCAATATGACTTCTAAGTATAATCATTTCACAAAAGAAAGGGCGTTTTAACAACAAAAAATCATAGAAAGGTTTCTTAAGCAAAGAATAAAGTCAGTAAGTGAAGCAATTTAGCTTTGGACATTTTTTCTATCATCTCTTAGTTTTAATTTGGCCCAGACTCAAGAAGATTTCTTCACAGACTGACTCCAGAGGACAAAGAGATTGGGAATATTGGAGTAGTCTTTCTCAAACTTCCCAGCTTTATCCTAGCCATTTTTCTCGCTAGAGTTACCTGGTAGAAACCTGTGTCTTCAAGCACGTAGGTTCACATAACTTCCAAGTCTCCTTCTGGTTTTCATTTGCTTATAACCTTAAACCACTACTGACTTTTAAGTGTTCAGCATAAAACCCAATTTGTGCCTTTATTCATTTACAACAGATGGGGCCAGAGTGAAAAAGGGGAGCAGGTTATAGCTTCCCTTTTTTGTAGCCTCTTTATTAAAATCACTTGCCTTATTTTTATAAGGATCACACTTTTTTCTAAGATGTGATTCTTATAAAGGATACACACTTCATTTTAGAACAGTTTAGTAAGTAGTAAACCTGGACTCTCAAAGTCTCCATAAAAAAGTTATGGCCAAACGGACCTTCATCTTAATCACAATACCCAAACCTAATAGTTTTCCAAACATGCAGAAGTCCTGAGCAGGATGAAATTCCAATAACGTGCGCTGAAGTTTCAACTGTTGTCACTGAAAGTTGCCAGTCCTAAAGGAACCAAGAGTTGTTGTTTACCAGGATGAGAAATGGGATAAGAAAGAATTATTACTCTTTGACTAAAAATACGTTGTCAGTCTGCCAAAGGGCTGGTAGTTAAAATTCTTCTACACATTATACTTCTGGGGATATGAGTAACCATCACCTATACTAAATACATCTTTTTTTTTTTTTTTTTTTTTTAACAGTAACAGATTGTGCTGGTCTAGTAAGGTAATGCATGGTCTGGATTACTAAATATGTCTTCCTAGTAACAATTGCATAAAAATACTTGAAAAAATCAATTAGCAGTGATGGAGGTCTTTTCAGTAATGACATAAAAGATAAAAAAATGTATTTTCTATTCTGAAAAGAAAAGTACAGGCAGAAATAAAATCCCATTTTCATCACTAGTTTTCTGCCTTAAGAAAAATTACGTGACTAAAATCAAATATAGCTTTTAAGTGGCAAGTTGTAGAAGAAAATCTAAGCTTCGGGAAAACTAGTCTTTGAATGAGGAGTGGTTTGAGAAATTTTGGATTTTTTTTTTTAATTTTTTTTTTCAACGTTTATTTATTTTTGGGACAGAGAGAGACAGAGCATGAACGGGGGAGGGGCAGAGATAGAGGGAGACACAGAATCGGAAACAGGCTCCAGGCTCTGAGCCATCAGCCCAGAGCCTGACACGGGGCTCGAACTCCCGGACCGCGAGATCGTGACCTGGCTGAAGTCGGACGTTTAACCGACTGCGCCACCCAGGCGCCCCGAGAAATTTTGGATATTTAAATTTGTAAAGGAATAAGTGATAAAGACTTCAGTTTTAATTCACTTAGATTTACATTGTTCCTTTTAAATGATTCTTTTAAAACATACAGAGTATTAACATTTTCAAATATAACAAAGAGAAATGGGGAATAATTTTAAAAATTATAGTCATGTTTTACATTCAGATTTAATAAGAGAAATATCATTGGCTCGAGGGTAGAAAAAATGAATTTATGTTTTATTTCTGAAATAAGATAACCTATTCTTATTGAGACAGTAAATATCCCATGTAGAAAATTAGAAAATAAAGGCAGCAACAACAATAGGAACATTCTCCCAACCTCAAACATACTAGTCTATTGATTTCTAGATCTTTTTCTAAGTATAAATACCTTTTATTTTCTGAAGTGTGGTTTTACTGTACATACTCTTTTGTAATCTATTTTTATCAGTGTTTACCTTTACTTCTCCATTTATGTATTGTACCTTTATCTCCATTTCTTCTGTTTCCATTGTACTTTTTGACTCTTTGATACACAGATTATATTTAAATTATCTTCATTAAACCTAAAATTATTCTAATCAGTAACTAATCCCAGATAAAGCATGGCTTTTGGTATCGACGTCTCTAAAATCTTTTCATTTTTATCTGATGTTCTTTAGACCTCTTCATCGATCACATTGGCCTCCATCTCTATAAAACCTTTTATGACCAAAAATGTTTAAAACTTATGAAGTATGGAAATAGGATAACTGTGTCATTTGTGTATCAGACTAACAGTAATATTAGTTACTAACAAAATCTATACTGAAAACAGCTCTATTTTTAAAACTGTTTCTGCCCTTGCTTTATATGCACTGGGGTGTCCAGTTAAATTAATGTGTTTTAAAGGCACTTGGACTAATTCCACTCTGTGTGTTTATATCATCAATTCAATACATAGTTTCATTTGTTTCAATTTGCTTTCAGGTTTTGCTAATGCTATTTTTCCCCTTTTAAATACATTTTCTTTTACAATTATGCAGAATATTTAAATGGTTCTAAAATAAAACCTATGAAGCAGCATATTCGAAGAAGGCTAGCTGGTATTTCTGTCCTCTTCATCCTCTTCTCTCCCATTTCAAAGTATCCACATGTTTTCTAATTTTAAAATTATTTTTAGGAGTGCTCAGTCGGTTAAGTGTCCGACTCTTGGTTTCGATTCAGGTCATGATCTCACGGTTTTGTGTATTCGGGCCCCGCGTTGGGCTCTGCTATGAAGGTATGCAGCGTGCTTGGGATTCCGTCTCTCTCCCTCTCTCTCTGCCCCTCCCCTGCTCATGCTGTCTCTGTCCCTCTCAAAATAAATACATAAACTTAAAAAAAATAAATAAATAAAATTGTTTTTCTAGCTCTTACATAAGCTATATACATATATATATTAACACTTAGTGTGTTTGCTTATATGTAACATATTCCTATCTATACTTAACATGTTGCATATACTGTACCATTCTTAGGTACACAATAGCATATTATACCCACTTTCTGCATCTAGCTTTCTTTATTTAATAATATATACTGGAAAAAAAATCCTTAGTAGTTTAGAGACCTATTCCTTTTGTCATGTTAGTATTAGTATTACCTAGAACTCTATTGTGTTCCTTTATTGTGTGTATTCAATTAACCCAAGTCCCTTATTGATGCACATTTGGTTTTTCCCCAGGCTTTATTTTTCAGGTATTGCTACCATAAATACACTTTACATGTCATTTTATTTTTCATATTTTTTTCAGTGTATCTTTGGGAGATGTTCTTAGAAGTAGTATTACTGGGTCACAAACCAAATGCAAAAATGTTGCTGGTAATTACTAAATTTCCTTCCAAAGTGGTTTTAACATTTTGCATTTCCATTACCAATATAGGAGAATGTTTTATTCATTTTCATCCACAGAGGGTATTGCCAAACTTTTGGATGTTATCCAATACAATATGTGAGAAATGGGATCTCAGGGTGGTTTTAATTTGCAATTTCTTATTATGAGCAAAGCAGAACATCTTTCCATATTTTAGAGCATTTATATTTCTGTTCTCTTTGAGCTACCTGAATACTTTGTTCATTTTTCTATAGCAATAGGGTTTTTCTTTGTTTTTAGATCTTAATATATTTAGTGGACTGCCCTTTTCTGCATACAAATCACTTTTTTTGGTTCTTCACTTGTCTTTTCCATTTTTCAGTGGTGAGTACTGTGTACTGATATTTTCCATTATTTCGTTTATAAATTTAGTCCTAGTATGGACAATTTTCTCCATTCTAGATTTATAGTGAAACCTACAACCTATGTTTCCTTGTAGTAGTTATAAGATTTAAAAACAATCTCTAAGCCATTTAGAAGTTATCCTGTCATATGATGGAGGACTGGACCCAAATTTATTTTCTCTACATAACTCTCATTACACAATCTTACTTATTACAAAGTTGTATCTTTTCCTCCCTGATTTGAGATGCCATTTTTATCTCCTAGGAACGTTGCATTCTCACTTTGGGCTACTTCCAGACTTTCATTAACGAGACATGTTTTTAATTAACACTGATGTTGACCTGAATGGGACAGTTGTCCAAAAGGACATCCCTTTCTGATTCTGTCTCCTTGCTTCCTCTGTATGTCTTTTAGCTTATTGCTTTTTCTGCCATATTTTCAGTGAACTGTAAGCTAAATGCAAAAGCTTGATGGATTCAAATGAGGACATTTTTTACTAGAATAATCATTGGTGAAATTATATACCTCATACCACATCGTAGTAGAAGTGACATAATATCAGGTTGGCCTGCCCTTAATAATGCTAAAATTATCCACCACATTTGTTAACATAAATGACCTCTCTGTTGTACATTTTTCCCTTGAGATATTTCTAATAGCAAAAATCAGGATTAGGTTTCTTGAAAATAGATTGATATATTTTGTAAAAATAATACGCAGACTAGAGGACAAAAAGAATTGAAAACGTATTTGTCAAGTTTGCTAGGATTGTAGGTATTTTCTTTTCAAAATTATTCTTAACTTTGTACTTTCATACACTTCTACTTTTAAAAACTTACTATCATTATTAAAGCAAAGGTCTAAACTATCTCACCCAAATCATATCACCGATAGATATTTTAAAGACATATGTATCATTCAAATGATTTCTCTTTTAGCTTATTCCTTTATTCCAGACATGCAAAGGAAATAGAAGAATAGAACCGTATTCAACAACAATTTTAAAAATTTTATTGTAAATTCTGAATTAAAAATTTTTGTATTTATTTTTTATTTTTAGGGTTTTTTTGTTTTTTTGTTTATGGCACACTTCATGAATTTGGAAGTCTTCCTTGCAGAGTCCATGATAATCTTCTCTATCATTTTAATTTTAGTATATGTGCTGCTGAAGCACGCACTATTTATTTTCAGTTTTATAGAATTATTACTAATACACAATTAATCAATATAATCAAGATTTGATAATTATTAAGCAAATTTTATTCATTTTAATGAGAAGAATGGATATTTACTTTATTTTATGCAGACATGGATTGATATGACTTGTTTCAACAATCATCCAGGATTCAGCCTCAAATTTACTCCTCTATTTCATCGTTATAAATGTCAGCAGTAAGCAACATATCTCATATTTTAAAAAATAAATAAATGGGAATGAAAATTATTCTAGCAGAGATATATCACCCAATTATTTAAATTCTTTCTATGTTGTATGCCAAAATAATATCGTGATCTTTTAACCAAATTACTTTTAATGATTTATTAGCTGACGACTCAATTAGGTCCTCCTTTAATTTTGTTGAAAGCAAACACTGGAAACCACTTGAATTGTAAAAGCATTTGTTACCCAATCATCAAAGTCATGTACATCTTCAACTTTGGGGAAGTTTAAAAATAGGCTACCCCAAGAGCTATCAAGTTTCCTAGTTTTCATTCAAGTGTCTGAAGTTAAAGGAAGTTTCTTAGGCAACGGTTTGTTTCATGGTTTCTTTGTTTGGTGCACTGGGGATTTTTACATATAATGTCAAATGCACCACAGCAAAAGTCAAAATGTGTGAGCATAAGTGGAAGAGGATGATGGGGAAAAGAGAACTGGCATAACACCTCCTTTGGAAAATATCTATTCTGGTCTTCTGTCCACATCAAATTGGATTATTTGTTTTTTTGTTGCAGTTGTTGAGCTGTACGAGTTCTTTACATATTTTAGGTATTAACTCTTTATCAAAAATGTCATTTGCAAATACCTTCTCCCATTCGGTAGGTTGCCTTTTATTTGGTTGATAGTTTCCTTCACTGTGTAAAAGCTTTTAGTTATCAAAATAGTAGTAGTCTCAATTGTTTATTTTCCCTTTTGTTACACTGACTTGAGACAGATCCAAAAAACTGTTGTTAAGGTTGATGTCCAAGAATTTTCTTTTAGGAGTTTTATGGTTTCAGAGCTTACTTTTAGGTCTTTAATCCACTTTGAATTTACTTTTGTGTATTGTGTAAGAAAGTGATCCAATCTCTTTTTTACATATAGCTTTCCAGTTTTTCTAGCAACATTTATTAAGGAAAATATCTTTTCTACATTGTATATCTTTGCCTTTTTGGTCATAGATTAATTGATCATAGAGGCATGGGTTAATTTCTGGGATCCCTATTCTATTGATCTATGTGCCTATTTTTGTGCCAGTACCATGCTGTTTTGATTACCATAGCTTTGTAATATAGTTTGAAATCTGAGATTGTGATATCTCAAGAGTTGTTCTATCTCAAGATTGCTTTGACTATTTGGAATCTTTTCTAGTTCCAAAGAAATTTACAGATGGTCAACAGACACATGGAAAGATCAACATCACTAATCACTAGTGAAATGCAAATCAATACTACTGTGAGATATCAACTCATACCAATCAAAATGGCTAGTATTAAAAAGACAAGGCACAACACAGGCTGATGAGGATGTAGAGAAAAGAGAACCTTCATGCATTGTTGGTAGGAATGTAAATTGGTGCAGCCACTATGAAAAGGAGTATGGAAGCTCCTCAAAAAATTAAAAATAGGAATACCATATGATCCAATAATACCACTACTGGATATTTACCAAAAAGAAAAAAAAAGAAAAATGGAAACACTAACTTGAAAAGATATATGCAACTCTATATTTATTGCAGCATTATTTACAACAGCCAAGATATGGAAGCAACATAAGTGTTCATCAATAGATGAATGGAAAAAGAAGGCAATGTCATTTAAAACACTGTAATTTCAAGGAAGGAAGCACATCATTTTCCCTAATGCTTAAGCACATAATTTAAAATTAATTTTATTATTTATTATAATGAAAGGAAGATGTTATTTGAGGGTTGTTCTAAGCATAATGTAGTTGCATGGATGAAAGCACATGGCTTTCCCAAGTGTTAATACACATATGTTCAAATCACTTGTAAATTGATGAAAGGAAGATGTTTCCTGACACCCATACCATGCAAACACTATGTAAATAACAGATCTGTACCTCTAAACAACATGAACACACCACACATAACACACACACACACACACACACACACACACACACATATACCTCACACCAAACCATATACTATACATATACCACTAACACAGAACATATATACTACATACCCCATCCATACATCACACACAGAGGACACACAACACATAATCACACAGACCACACATAGAAATACTACATGCATACACAAGACATAAACCACATAACAGCACACAGAGTACGGAATATTATTCAGCCATAAAAAATAATGAGATCTTACCATTTCCAACAACAGTGATAGACCTAGAGGATATTGTGGTAAATGAATTAAGTCAGACAGAAAAAGACAAATACCATATGATTTATCTTATATGTGGAATCTAAAAAAACAAAACAAATGAACAAACAAACAAAAACAGAAACAGACTCAGAAAACAAACTGGGAACTGCTAGAGAGGAAAGGGTCGGGGATGGGCAAAATCAGTGAGGAGGATTAAGAAGTACAAACTTCCAGTTATAAAATAAATTAATCATAGGAATGTAAAGTACCACACAGGGAATTTATAGCCAATAAAATTTCAGTGACTTTAGTGACGGATGGTAACTACATTTATGATGAGCATTTAATAATGTATACAATTATTAGTTCATTATGTTGTACACCTGAAACTAATACAATATTGCATATCAACTATGCTTCAATTAAAATAAAAGGGGGGGAATGGCATTAACATCTTACCTGCAAGTGTGTTCTCAGACACACACATTTTAGCCAAGACTACTTATGAAAGTTCAGAATTGGAGCTAGAAAGTGACTTCCTTAACACTGTCCATACCTGGACACTGTCCATACCTTGGGATTCATGAAAGTATGTTTTCCATGGGAAAATATCTCTGAGTTTAAAGAGCATTGTCATAGGTCATAAAAAAGTCATGTACAGTGCTTCTCAAAGTAAAACAAAACAAAAACTTTTATAGAGAGATGCTGAAAAGTGTCAAGAAACTAATTAGCCGCTAACATGTCAACATCATCTCTCTTGACTTCTCTCCCTGATCTTCTGGAAGCCTGTACGTTGTCCTCCCTGAAAAGAGTCTAAACTGCATCAGTTGAAATCTGTTGTTCCTTAGATGAGCTTAGTTTGATCCAAATAGCAGCCCTTCCACATGAAAAAGGTTCTCAAGTTTAAAGGGTTAGAAACTTCAGAGATCTGGCATTTAGCTTGCTAGAGTAGTGGCAAGTAGCCCTCATGAAGCACGAGAAAGATGATATAAAGTTTCGTAAATATTGTCTTCAGTATTATTACAGTAGGGACTAGTGCCTTAATATTCTAAATATTAATGCCTTCTCACTGTGTTCAAAATACAATAGTATGCTGACGCATACTTACACACTGTCATGCAGTGTATTTAATCTATTACTTAACATGTTATACATTAGTGCTTGGGGGAAGATTGCATACAATTCCACGTAATTTTTGGTATTTTTTTTAGCAAGCTGAATTATGGCCTTCTCGGTGAATAAAAACTATTACCAACAACTTAACTTACTTAAAACAAAAGGCAATCTGGGGTCACCTGGGTGGCTCTGTCAGTTAAGCATCCAACTCTTGGTTTTGGTTTAGGTCATGAACTCCTGGGTTTGTAAGATTGAGCCCCACGTCCAGCTCTGTGCTTACAGTGCAGAGCCTGCTTGGGGATTCTCTCTCTCCCTCTCTCTGTGCCTCTTCCTCTCACTCTCTTTCTCTCTCTCAAAAACAAATAAATAACTTTTTTTTTGAAGGCAATCTAGAAAGCATTGGTAATAAGTTGACATATACATGTCGAAGTATTTAAATGTTTTGGTGTCAGGTAAGATATGGTAAATTAAACAGAGATGGAAAAATGAACAGAAAATTGCATACATGCTATGCATGGCAAGAATGTGTTTTATTCAACTCTAGATTTAATAATATTTTGATTTAAGGCTTAGACAAACTCAAATCTCTTAAATTGGGGGCTCACTGGCAAATGTGAATTCTTTTTCATTCTTCCCTTAAAAATTAGTTGTGATTTATCATAGTGTATTCAAGGGGCCATTTGTACATTTAATAACTCTTATTAAATCAGAAACACCCAGACCATTTCCTTGAAAATACATATGGGTGTAAATACTAATGGAAAATGTTCTTGGCAAGTTAATTTCAGAGCTTGCCAAACCCCAGACATCTTAGAAATGCTTGAAGATGTTATAATGAACAAAACATACTACCAGTTCACTGAACCTTGGAGTTATGTGTCAGGAAAGCAGACAAAATACCAAATATGTTGTCATGCTTTCACTAAACCAAAGCCGTTCTCATGTGGTTGAATTCCAACCGAAGGCTTCTTCCATTTTTTAGCTCAGCTATGGGATGTATTAGAGTGACAAAACCAATGGCAGGTTCCCATAGGACTTGCCATCAGTTGTTCATAATGATCTCTGAAGTAGGAATGTGCATGCATTTTTTGGAGACTTCCATAAAAGGACAAGGTAACTCTTAACGGGTCTTCTAAAATTTACATTGAGGGGTGAATTTCCTACCAGTGATCCTTGGAAATTTTTTCATTAGAAAGAAATTAGTAAAAACACATGTTATATATATTTGGGGGGGGGCAGGAACTTTTAGAGTCTTATCATTATATTCCTCATGATGGACCCCACAGGGTTGTGCAACTCTCCTACTTTTACATAGCACCCTGTGGTTCATGATGCTAAATGTGAACACATGAGTAATAGTTCTTCTTCTACCTGGCCAGAGACTATTTTCTCCTTCAACTCATTACCTAAAGCCTATACATAGATAGTCATTCTTTGAGATGAATTAAGATTAGACATATATTTCCAACACTACATCAAGTCCTGGATAGCTTATGTGTATATGAGGAATTTCACTTTTACTTGAGAACAATCCACACTCCATCATACATAATTCATTATACAAAACTGGTTGGGAGAGAGGGGACTCTAGAACATATGGAAATTACTTGATGAATGTTTTGTTTTTAGTGTGCTTACATTTGGATGCCTCTAAACTGAGATAATAGAAACTCTTTCTTAGGGTTCTTTGGAGCAATTACTAACAGAATTCTGGCAGTCCAAACTAAGGAAGACAGAAGGGATAAAGAGGCAAGTAAAGCTAGCAACATGCAATGCATTCTGATTTAGAAATATCCAAAAGGCCGGGCCACAAGTGGAAAAATCATTGGAACACCATGAGGGCAAATGTTTTAAGAAGACAAGAATTCTAATTAGCCTGGATGGGAAACTCAGCATGAGGCTAAATAGTTGGTTTGATGTTTAGAGTCATTATACTGGACGGTGTCAGTAAGATTACACAATACCATTATGATAACACAAATGTTAAACAAATCACCCATCTCAGAATTTCCTAAACAGCGTTTTACAGCTTTTGGAGAGAATTTTTTTTTTTTTAAATATTGTAGTGTTTTTCTTTGTTGGATTCCCTAATGAATTTAGCAGTCTTTATACTTAGCAGGAAATCTGGACTGATCATTTGAGGCCTGTTTTCTTTATCCATTGTGGAGTACGGGTTTACTTTTGGACACCTAATAAATCATGATCTAACATCTAAGAAACAGACTTATTGCCACATTGCTAAATCAAAGTGGAAAAAAAACCCAGAATAAATAACTGGTTTATCTTTCACCTATAGGATAGTAATGAACCAGAAGTGATATTCTCTAGTAATGATATACTAGACTCTATTATTGATGTTAGGACCCTGATCTTACTATGTAGAGTTAGTAATGGTTTTGTATTTGAAAATGTTAAGCCCTGCCTTGTTTGTAGCTCACCAAGGAATACGACCATATGCGATGCTTTTCTATTTCAGGCAATGCCCCCACTGCTGGATAGATTGCTGTTGACAGCTTTTGACCAGAGGGAGCCATTAGATTTTGCTGGCTAGCAAACAATTACAGCTTTGATATGAGCTACAAGGTAAAGATGAAAAGGAATACCAATGCAGAAAAATATGCTAGCTCTGTGTGGTCTCTAGACCCTTCTTGTGCAAATGAAAAATTATTTAGATGTAAAAACTAACAAAAGAAAACCAAAGAGAAAAAAATAAATCCCAAGCTTTTCAGGATTCTAACAGGTAGATGGAACACTTGAAAGAGACTTGTAAGAAATAGGATAGAAACTTCATACCACTAAAAAGGAATTCAAAGGATTTGTTTGAAGATAACCAAATGTTTTGATTCATGCTATTGGTGGGAGAGTTTTAAAAATAATTTCGACATTTGGAAATACACTGATTTTGTTCCTAGTACTGTAGTCTTAACGAAAGCAGTTGTATCTTATACACAGTGATGCAACAATATGTTTAAGCTGATCAAGCTTGTGGATATTGTCAAACAACAAGGTAACAAGAAATATTTGTATTATTTAGACATTGCTAAACCTAAACATAAGATAAATCAGTAGTTTCTTAGTTTAAAAATGCAGCTTATACTTAAAAAAAGGCAAGAACTATGACAAATTTAGGACTCCATGGATCTTGTAGTTATGAGAAAATCAAATTAAATGTTTATATGGATAAGCACACCTTCAACAGAATAAAAAATTATACTTAGATTCTGAAGTGAATCTTAGAAAAGATAAAAATGCTGACTTCTCTATGTGCAGTGCTCTTCGTACTGAGACTTTTATGCATTGAAAGTAAATAATCAATGATCCATGAGTTAAATTTTGAAATATAAAGGTTGTGATATCTAAGGAAAATGAAACCTTGTACTCTTTTACTATGATATAGGAAGTGCAATATTCTTTTATAAATGATCCAAGGAAATAGATTTGGTAATTTGCCAAGGTGCTAATACACCATTTAATTTTTCTTTTGTTTTTAACTATCCAGATTAGAATCACCACTTTTTTTCCTCTGGATGTTTTTGTCAATATCTATCTAACACGAATGGAGTAGAAACTGCCTTCTTCAACAGAACATATGTAGTTTGGGTTTAGTGTATTAGCTAAAAATGTATAGTTTTGCAATATTATACTGCTTTCAAAAGTGGGCACCTTCTATAAATACAAGCCAACCTCCTTTTAGAACAAATGCATGTTAAATATTTTGCCCCCACATTTTCTCTTGCAAGATTTCTGAAATGATGTTAAATTGTTTTAACATGGTTAGTGCCCTCTTCAGTTAAGATCAGTAATCTAGGTTTTGGAAATAAAAACATGATTATGTTACAACCGACATGATGACACCTAAAATAGACATTCTTCCCTGAATCGAAAGGCACTATTCAATACACGTAAGTGACAAAATGTAACTTCCTTTATAATAATGTGGTGACAGATAGTAATGGTTCTCTCACTCAGGTCTGGAAGCCTCCTTCAGTTGACACTCTTCCTTCAAATTTGAGGTTCATGAAGGTCTGGCTGTCTGGCATGTAGAACTACTAAGCAGATAATTTCATTCTAATAGGGATATATAGTTTTTATTTTCCAAGTATATTATTTTTTTCAACTTGGTTTCTACTGCCCTATCTGTTAAAAGAGAATAATAATAATTAATAAATCGATTATTGGGAGGGTTATAAATCACTTTGTACAATATCTGGCACATGGTAAGTCCTCAAGAAATGTTAGCTACTTTTAAGATGGTTATTGTTTTCACCCATTTTTTTAGGGCTCAGAGTCCTTGTCATAACATTAAATGAACAAATTATTGAATTTAAAATCGGTCAATCATCAAGCGAAAATGTTATGAAAAACATGATTAAATCTCTTTAAACATCATGATATTTTCCCCCTTTGCTGCCATGTATCTAATTGCAAATCTTTTTTTTTCTTTTCTCTATACAAAAACATCTTAAAAATTTCAAAGCCCTAAGATGTATACTATCACAAGTAACAAATTATTAATATTCTCCAAAATAATTGAATTCACAATAGCGTATAGGATATCCAATAAGTAACATACATATTGATAGAATTCCTACAAGTGGATTTAAGAAATTACAACTAAATAAGAATCAAAATTATTTGAAATTCAATACATAAAAGCACTCATATTTTAAGAGGATGATTTGGAAAAAGGAAGAGACGATTTTGAAATGTTAAGAGTAAACAGTCCCATTTTAAAGAATACTAAAAAAGAAAGTCAGCAGGGCACTATATTGGACTAACAAATATTATGTTGATCATTGCTTGGTTTTATATCTGGGCATTTAAAAACCTCTCTCCACTTTGATGTCTGAATTCTTGATCTCTCTTCATCCACCCTTTTCTCTAACCTGTTCCTTCTCTATTTTTTTTCTCTTTTTGTAGTCTAAATAGTATTGGCCCACATTAGTCTGAGAAACATACTTCAAAAATTTCCTCCCCTCCACCCCCCACATGCTGTCTATCACAAAGTCCTGATGATGCCACTTAAAACTATTTCTGAAATTGTTCTACTTCTCTCGGTCTATACTACCTTCCTTTCTTGCCTAGACATTTATCTACTTATTACACTTTTAAAAAGCTTATTGGTTTATGCAAGTTATATTTTTCACCATGAGACAATTTTTGTAGTAAATATATATTTTGGAACATTGTCTGATTCAAGTTTTTAAATTTATTGTATTTGTTAATTATATTTTATATTATATTGTTATATATATATATATAATGTTCATATCATATTTTAGTTGTTCTGTATCTTTTACATCAAGTCTTTTAGTCGTTTTATTCAAATCTTCTATTTCCTTATCCAAACTTTTTTTTATTTTTTAAAAGTTTTTTTAGTATTTATTCATTTTTGAAAGAGAGAGAGCATGAGCAGGCAGAGAGAGAGGGAGACAAAGAATTCAAAGCAGGCTCCTCTGAGCTGTCAGCACAGAGCTTGATGAGGGCTCAAACTCATGAACTTGTGACATCATGACCTGAGCCAAAGCCGGACACTCAATCAACTGAGCCACACAGGCACCCCAAACATTTTTTTTTAGTTTTATACATCAATTTCTATTTACATAATATATTACCTACCCATAATTTAAATACCCAACTATATTGGTGGCTTTGTTCATTTGTTTTTAGATTTCTATCAAATTTCCATTGTATATTTCAAGGTTATTTATTTAAAGCATGGGCAGTCATAAATTTTTTATTATGTTGGCACATTCTTCCTTTTATTGTTGTACAATTCTTATCTCTATTCCAATTAACACTTTTGATTATTTTGAATTTTTTCTGTGAATAAGATTAATATAACATCTGTTTTCATGTATTTTGTGTTTGCCTGATTTATCTTTTACATGAAAATTCATTTCAAACTTTCTAGATAGCTTATCATATGTATGTCTCTTTATATTTATATAGCCTTTACATGGATACAATTTTATACAATTTGGCATTCTCTTGGCTCTTAATTGATTCATTTAATCCTCCTATTGTTGATATAATTAGTTGACTTGTTAGATTTTACTTGGTGCTCTTATATTTTTTTTATTTTTTTTTTCCTTTGGCTTAAATTACCCTGTCTTGACATTTGTTAAATTGATAAGGATGTCTATGCTCTCTCTTCTTCTTCTTTTTTTAACTCTATTTATCAGCTATAAATTGTATGTCTATTATTTTAATGGTTATCCTTAATGGTTTTAGCCATACATTTTTAGCTTTTTGGAAAATACATAAAAATGATGCAAATGACAACAAAGGGAGGCTATTTATTCAGAGCATGTTTTAGCAAGGAAGTTGCCACCATCATTTGTTTTTGGCCAAGAAACTGGAGAGGAAAAACTTAAAATCAAAACTGGGAAAGCTTCAGGTGTGCTCTGATTACAGGTTGCTGTCATGAGGAAGCTAGAAAAAGTCTGACTAGAAATGAGTTATGTAAATGGTTTGAAATACATATTTGGCTTTTGCTGGTGGATTCCTGAGTTGGTGGGCAAAATACAGGAAACTTATATTCATTGATTAATTCACAACAATTCTGGGCCAGTTCCTGCACAGCTTGTAAATTGTTTTTTGTTTTTTGTTTTTTTTTTGGTGGAGTGCTGCAGACATTTAGGCCTGGGCTCTTTTATCATACATGTCCTGGTCACTGAATACATTGGCTGATATATTCAATCTCTCACTGTAAGTCTTTCTTACAATGTCTTAAAACCATCCAATATCTCTATCAAACTCACCATATAAAAATAAAGCTCAGTTCCTTCTTAATCATCCAGCACACTAAATTTCTTCCATTGTCCTTTACAATTATCTCTAGAATTTAGGTCTATATTCTTAAAAATAAAATTTTGTATTATTTTATACACAGAAACCGTTAATGAAATGGGTCAATACATGTTAAAATAATTGGGCTTACCACTGCTTTTGCATCCTATTGACTGATTCACATCTTACTTTCCGTTCTGACTTACATATTATGATTTGAGGATGGTACAATTTCCTATTCCTTGATTGTCTAGAAAATCCCTTGCATTTGGATAATTGTTCAGCTGCATACAAAAAATTTTCATTGGCAATTATCTTTCTCTTAGGATGTTTAATATATTACTCCATTGTGTCTGGCCATTATTGTGGATAAGAAATCTGCTATATAAGGCCACTAAGGAAAAATTGTCTTTTATTTATGGTGCAACTGAAGATTTCATATTTATCCTTTATCCTTGATGTTATTTTTGTTTTTGAACCGTGTATTTGTTTTTATTTATCCTGAACAATACTTGGTGTTTATTTTTAATCGAATAGGTTCATATTATGTTCAGTTTTGGAAAATTCTCAGCCATTGTCTTATTAAATATTTGTTCCATATTATTTCCCATATTTGTTTCTTTTAAATTGCTCTTAAATTTATGTTGGTCATCTTAATCTATCTCTGTATTTATGACTCTTTAATATTTTTACATCTGTTTTATGCTTCATTTTGTGTTAATTCCTCAGCACAGTGTACTTACAGTTTGCTATACCATTCAGGAGTCACTATAGACTTTATATATTATGATATTTTTCTTTCAACAACTCATTTTATTTCCAAGATTTCTAAATTGTTTACATGCATCTATATTTTTTTAAATTTTGCTTCATTTTGTTTCAAATATGTTTCTAAAATATTTTTCCTCGAGTTATACTTTGTGAGGATTCCAAGAGTGTTAAACAAGTTTAGATTATTATGTTATTTTAATTTCTTCTGAAATCTTGTGATTATTGTTGTTCTTAGATTTGTTTGATAGGATTATATTTATTCGTGTGTTTTGCTATTTTGAGTTCCAGGTGCACACTCTTTATATCTCTTTGTTTCTCCATCTTTCTCATTCTTTAGTGGTATTGGGATTGCTTCTACTTGGTCCCTGGGACCCCAGTTTATAATCAGGTCTTATTTTAGAAGTTTGAGGAATTTACACCATGGGGATAGTTCCAAGATCCAGGAATCCAAGCATGGAGCGTTTGTCTTAGGTTCTGGTTGGGAGGTTGGCTCTGTATCCTCCTACATCCCCAAGCAAACTGCTTCATGCTAGGCAGAGCCCCAGTACCAGAAATTTTTTCTCTCCTTTATGTGCACGGTGGAAAGCCCCACTCTGGCAACTGGTTTCCAGCAGCGAATTTGGCTTTTTTCCCAGTATTTACTCCGAATACATTCAGTCTTTTCTGTTGCACAGAAGTTGGACTCCTAGCAGCTTCTGACTGCTTCCAGATCTACAATCCAACAGGCCATCAGCTTCAATTCTGAGTATTTTATTTGATTCTTTTCAACTTCTTGAACTTGGAGGTATTTATCTTTTTTCCATCATTTTTGGGTAGTGGATTTCTTCAGTATTTGCTTTTTATATTTTATCTGTCATGGTTATATATTTGAAGTGGGATAGAGTGAGCTTCAAAGCATATATTTGCAATATCATTTCCCCAGAGCTGCATCTTAGTTTTGTTTTGAACATAGGTCACTTTGACTAAATTAAAAACTCAGTGAAGGCAGTGGCCTTATCTGTTTTGGTCATGATATTAATGCTTAGAATTGGACTTTAATAAACATGTACTATATCATGCATTATTTAATTCATTACCAGGTGACCTAGGAACAATCTGACAATAATAGTGTAATGCCTTGGGAAGCTTTAGCAGGCTAAATAGAGGAAAGTAATGCAACTTAGCATCATTAATAGATACTTCATATAGGGAGGTTGATCATGGAATTTTACTGCAATTGAGCAAACACCAAAATCAATATCTCAAAAAGTAAGTCCTCTTTCTTTCTAACCATACAAAAAAAAAGTGTCTTCATTTCAGTGGCATGCAGTAAAATGAAAATGAAAAATTCAATAATGAGATAAATAAGGAAAAGGATAAATAATAGATACCAATTCACAGACTTTACATTGGACATCAAGAACTAAGCAGAATTTAAGAAAGCCCTATCATTTGATGATAGACATTAAATGAGGGTACAAAAGTAAAGGCATCTTACTTATAAGTAATCATTTAAATCTCAAAGTAATTTTTTGACATTGGTTATCATTCTAAGTATAAAGATGAGTAAAATGAAATTTTGAGGGTTTGAGTGATCTATGCCCAATGACTTCAGTCCTAAACCGTTTGTGAATCTACATTTGTCTTCAAAAATCATGCTTCTAATCACTAAGAGGAAAAACTCTGAAATGCAGAATTCTTTGTATAACAAATTTTCCACATCTAGGAAAATTCAGGACAATGTTCTCACAATTCACTTATTTATTCTTTCATTCAACAGATATCTGTTGACTTCTTTCCTACTCTGTGTTATATAGTGTGTTGGACACTGGAACCAAAGAGTGAGCCAGAAAGATGTATTTTACTTCACACATACGTGGACAAAAGCAATTCAATAATTATGAGAATAACCTTTTAAGAATTAAGAAGAACTTGTTGTTTCATGTAGGTTATCCTTAACCTAAGACAATGTAAATAAGATAGACCTTGAGAATTTATCTGGACAGACTCTAAAATTTATTATTTTACCTAAAGTATATAGCTTTCATTTGAACTAGCTTATATTTATTAGTTTTTCCAAACCAAGAGGGGCTAATGTTACCTCTTTCAGTATGTTGAAAATCATATTGAAGGAACTGCTTTATTTTTCTGGGACACTGATCAAAACTCTGTTGAAATAAGCATAGCGTGATCATACTAATAAAAATGAATCAATTTTAGAGGCATCTAAAAATTGAATTTACTAATTTAGCATCAAGTGTCTATAACCCTCTCTTTCTTTTCAAGGTTCAATTTCTCCCAAGGTACTGTTGGGAGTGGTTGATTTCATGTCTTTCCTGTATGATCCACAGGAAGCCCCTATAGGTGCTTACCTCTGGTGCTCAAGTTCTAGCAGGCACCCCCTCACTATTCGCCTTTGCTGGTTTCTACTGCACCCCTTCATGTGTTTTCTTGACTCCCACAGTGAGAGGTTGGTATCATGATGGGTCAGGCCACATTTGTCCTTATTGCCCTGCCCATTTATTCCCCTATAATTCAGGTGGGAATTAACCTAGTAATTAAAGTCACAAAGAGAAACCTGTTCTCTTACGATTATACCCCATTTTCTAATCTAGCTTCCCTTATCTCACATTTGGGCACCCCACTGTAAAAGAGGCCTTTCTTCATATTTCCATGTTTTAGATCTCTACCCACCATTTAATTATTTAATCTTTTTTAATAGAAACTGATCTTGACTAAGGACGTTTCCCCTTCCTCTAGTGGTGTGTTTCTCTATATTTGAATTATTAAGTCTAGACCAGAGGTCAGAAAATGTAAGCCTATGATTAGAAACAACGTTGAAACTACTTTGGGAGCAAACACAGTGGTCAGAAATGTCTTTTTGTCTATTGCCAAATAATTCATATCTTAAAGATTTTATGTTAGAATTTAGATTCTTGACTTCTCCTAATAAATTGAAAATTTTAGAAACCCAGGCTTTGTATTTCTACACGGAAGCAAGTAGATGTTGTGGAGTGGCTGAGCCTGCCAGAAGAAAAGAAGCCTGCAGTATCTAGGTTGTCATGGAACTGCTTTGCTCCATTGGTTATATCTTACCTATTTTATTTGTTTTCACTACCTGCTGCACCCAGGAAGCATTGGAGTTTTTTGTTCTTTTGTTAGAGAAAGCTCCAGGTGTCATTACATGGTTAATTGAGATCCGAGCCAGTCCAGAACTGTGATGGACTCTTCAAGTCTAATTCACTTTAAAGTCTACCCACCAGCCAAAGTAATTTTTCTTGTTTATTTTCCTTATTTCCAAAATGACATTTCTCAAATGTTAGTAAAATATGTACTATCTTTACCATTTCTGATATGTCCAAGTAGAATTTGTACATTTTTTTACTTAAGGAAGGATTCAGTCAGGGTTATTTACTTATTTATTTATTTACTTGTTTCAGGAACATCAAGTGCATTTTAGGCATTTTGAGAAGAAGAAGCCTTATGGATTCAAAACTGAGACTTATACAGTGGGAAGGACTAGAGAAATGGAATTCAGGAAGACTCTCTCCAAGAAATCAGAGGGTACAAGAGTCACAAGAAAGCTAGAACCAATGGCTGGTCTACCTATGGTCGGGGATTCCTAAAAAACGTTTGGCAAATCCTCAGGCAGCTGTAAACTTATTACTATGACCCAGTCTGCAAATGCTGACAGAGGACAATGTCTTCTCCTTCTCCACCTTCTAAATTTTATATGAGTGTTTCTCATTCTTGGAGCTGAACCAGAAACCTGCAGACAAAGGAGGCTGGGAAATGTAGCTCCAATCTTTCCTTCTCTGTGGTACAGGAAGAGCTTAGAAGGTCAGAATATGACTCAACATCAATGAACATGTGACACAAAGAAGATTGCTTTTAAAATAAATCTGATGGTCAAGGGAGACAAAGGAAAATGGAAGATCCTAAGATGAAAAGTATCAGAGCCATTATTAGCCAGGGAAGACTAGAAGTTTCATAGCAGGTCTGAGCCTGGTACCCTAGGTTCCTGGAGTCTGACAACAAGAATCGTGGAGGGACCTGGGATGTCCATCATCTTGCGTGAAAGGGGAGACTACATCATTGATGAAAAGTTGGACCACAAGCCATCAAAGACTGAACTAGGAATATGAGGATGAGGGATTATGCAAGGTGGGGCTGCAACACAGGAAGGATTTGTGTGGTGAGAGGAAAGAGGAACTCTAAAAGGAAAGAGAGAGAGTGGGGGGGGGGCGGGGCAGCCAGGGCAGTCACCAGCTGGGGTTTTCCTGAGGCTGCAGTGATGTAGGAAAAGCATACAAAAACAATGTAAGGTGAGCATTGACATCTACAGTAGACTGCAGGAACGGTTACGTGAGGATTGTGAAGGGCTGACACAGAGCTGGGAACTGGAGTAGGTTAGAAGGATGGTCTTGTAATGTGAGCTCAAAGTCTCCAAAAGTGTACAAACAAAGGGGTAAATGGGCAGATGCAAGTGTGTTTTTGTGGCATGAGTTTCCACAAGACCATTTTGTGCATGCTGTTTCCTGAGATTAGATGGTCAATATCATGTGTTCATTCAGTGTTTGGTGAGTTGACCCAGATGTTCAGTCCCTGTCACAACTCACTTCTTTTGTACACTGTAGGTAATACATTCCATGCACCCAGAGAAACACTTGCCTAGGAGTATTGGTACAACCAAGACAGACAGACAGACAGGTGCACACACACACACACACACACACACACACACACACCCTCCCCAAAGACAATCATTCATTCTCAGAGATGGTATAGTTTGAACCCAGAAGAGTAAGAAATATGTTTAACTGCTCCTTTCTCTGGGACAATACTTCATTGTGGCAGATCAAAAGAGTGTCCGTACCTTTCCTTTACCAATGATTTCAGAGTGAACGTCTCAGGTCTGTCTGGAATAAGAAAGAAGCTGAAAACTGAGAGGTTGTTTGTCTACTCTTTCAGCTACAAAAGATGAGGTCAGAATTTTGATATTACTCTTCACACAGGTTAAAGTGAAATCATGGCTCTGGATTCTCATTTTCCTCACTTCCTGGTCAATGGGCAGAGGATAAGGGAGGGAAAAGGGATATTTTTAATCTACTTAACTTTTTGGTTACGTTAGATTAGAGCAATAATTCAAAGACCAGTTACATTACTAGGATAGCTTAAACAAATATATGTGGCATACCTAATAGCTGGTTTCTAGTTTGCACTCATCTAGCAATTGCTAGAGTTCTATATGCGCTGCACATAAATTACCTCACATAGTCCATTAATTTTTTTCAATGAGCAGTGATTGAATGCACTATGTTTCAGGAATTTGCTAGGGGCTGAGGTTACAAAAACATGTCAGAGGTAGTTTTGCCCTCAAGGAATATTCTAATAAGGGATATAGGCATGTAACTAATGATTATAGTGTCATAAGTGTTGAGATTAGAGTATGATGTAGAAGATATTGAATTACAGAGAAGAAATATCTACATAAGAGATTTAAGAAAGTTTTCCTGAAGAGATGAAAGATGTCAGTTTACACAATAAGCACAGAGAATAAGGGGGAAGGCATAATACAAAAGTTCACAAGTTTATTAAATAACTAGAGGAATTAATGACTGTTGAGGAAACTAAGCACTGCTTTTGTTGATCATTAAACTATGAAGTATTTTATTTTCAAATTATTTTATTTTTAATTTAGTTAAATGTTGGCTATTAAAAGTAATCTACTTAGGGTTTTTTTTTTTTGGGTGTGTGTGTATGGCAAAAACACTGAGTTGTTTCCAAATATACATTGCCTTTTTGCTTAGTAATGGAACCCCAATTTTTAGACAGGCACATGGCACCTCGCATAAAAGTTGCAGCTAAGACTGGCCTGTGATTAGGTCTGGCCCATAGGATAGAAGCAGGAGAAATGTCCTCGAAGAACAAGATATCCTTCTGTATTCTTTCCTCCTTTCATATGCCAGGAATACAGATAGAGTAGTCAGAGCTAGAGCAGCCTCCTTGGACAATGCAGTAAAAACTGCAAACTGAAAACACTAGAGAGAAACACAAAAGGAGCCCAGGTTCCTGACCCCACAGAAGATCACACTACCCCTGGATTAGCTCTTTTGGAGTTTCTTTATTGGAGAGATAAGTAAATATGTATATTGGAGTTTTCCTATTACTTGGAAGCAAAAAATTGGAGTGAATATTGTTTTAGTCTCACACCCCTCATTTTAAAAATACTTTTTGTAAATAAACAACAACAAAAAAAATCAAGTAGAACACCAGTTAACATTTAACACTATCATTATCTGCTCTAATTTACAAGGGAGAAGGCTCAAGATTACAGAATTAGTGAGGACACAGTCAGGATTTGAACTAGGTAGCTTAAATCAATGTGTGGCTCCTCCTGTCCAGGAAGAGACCTGTCTCCTTAACTAGATAAAAATTTAAAGGACATTCATTTTTGCCCAAAAGGCATAAAGATTAAATTATAAAATTTGACAAATTTACTTAGTTTTTAAGATGTATTTTCTATGTTTTCTAATAGGCATGTAAAAGGTAACATTTCAAAAACCAATGCATACAAAAATAAGTTATATACAAACACACACACACACACACACATACACACACACATACGGTAGTAACTAGTACATGAAATATAAAGGGACAATATCCAATGGCAGACATAAACAGAGACAGACATAAACTTGGGAAAATATACAATTAACAACGATTTAAAAATTTTTCTTTTTAAATGTACAAATGCCCAGTTTCACATAATTCTACAATTTCTGTATTTTTCTCTACTGATAGGAGAATTCTGTTATTGAGTAGTCAATAAGAGTAAGAAATTTTTCCTGCAAAATATAGGTAGGCATATAATTTCCTTAGAAATAGACCTCAGAGAAAACCTAATCCAATTTCTTTAATTTATTGATAAAGAAACTATTGCTCAGACAATTAAGAAAACTACACATTCTAGCAATTAGTTAGAATTGGAGTTAGATTCACTTTTCCTAACGATCAATATAATAATAGTTCTAGTACATCTCATGCATGAAGAATATCTTCTAATTCCATTTGATGAAAATGTAAGCAACATGTTTAAATATGGATAGGTAACATCGTGAAACAAACAGGAGGATTATAGGTCATTGTATAAGTAGTAGTTTACTGTACTCAGTGTATCAACCAGTCCAATGTCCTTAATCTGAACGTGGCATTGCAGGTTTATGAGCCACTGGAAATTGCGTCACCAAATTTTTACCATACACATTTTTTCTGATTTTTTTATTAGACTCTCAAAGTGGTCAGTGGTCTGTAAGATCCAATGCTCACTTCAAATTCCTGAGTATCCTCTGAACCAATGCTCCTTTCCACCACCTAATGCAAAAGTCTGTCTTTAGTAAGTTATCTTTTCTTTTGCAGGACAGATGTGTATTTTAATGAATCATGCTATAATTTGGAAAGTGAGATAATCCTGGTTTATATTGGCAATTCCAAGAATGGGGCAGTAAGGCGAGTATGTCTTGAATCTCTTCCTTCATTTTAGCAAACAAAATGAACTGACTTTTAAATATCACATCCTTTATGAAGATCCATTAAGAAGCTCATTTGATTTCATAGGTATTTCACTTGAGCCTATTCTTTAGGTATGGTGATAGCTTTGGAGTTGTTCCCGAGACTGTCAGAAACGCCAGTCACGCCACACATCTCACACTCTTAACTAAGAACAATTCTGCACAGTTAGGAGCCTTTATCTAAAAAGAGTTTCAGTATAAAGTAAACATGGCGAATGAATTCCCCTCCTTCCCTTGGAGAGGTCACGTTCGAGGTTCACTGGCGATGCAAGATGGGAAGGCCTGGCCTGTGCCCACCTGCTAAGAATTAAACAGAGAGCTGTAGTCTCTTGTGCAATCAATGGCTGGTCTTTAAAGGGAGGCCCTGAATTTGTCACCAGAAACTCTGACATGCTCATAAGCCATTTATTAATTTGAGTTAATTTGGCCATTACAGAATCGCTCTAACTTAAACATAACAATTCTCCCAATATGTGAGAAAATTCTCAAGCAAAATAGATGCATGCATTGCTTTCGGTAATCAAGTTTACCAAGCAGGTTTTATTGTATTCTTCTCAGCATGGTGCTTAGGACCTAAAACCCCACCACATGTTGTAACAATAAAGTTATTGCTTATCAACCAGACCAAGTTGGCAACCAGCAAATGTTGCCATGAGTTATTTCAAGCTGGATTACAATCCTCTCCTTGGTAACCAATCACTGTGTATCTAGTAAGTAATATCAATAATGTTCAAGGTCGCAAACTTGTACACAAACACACTCAGAACTAAACGGCAGGCAGCTACCAGTGCAAAACTAAACAAAAACGGAGAAGAAAGCCTATTGTGGAGAAACACCTCCCAGAAACAATAAACTAATTGTGAAAGTATATATTTTCCACTGGGGGAAAAATAAACTCTTTTTTTAAGGCATGAATAATTCTAGACAACACCATGTTTTTTATTAAAACCTAACCTTACAAGTAACACTGGACTATTCTTAGGGATGGATGGGCATTCATCACCCTCCTCTTTGATGGAAGGTGTTGATACATTTTTGGTGGTAGCTTAGCTACATCCTTCTTTAACTTCTTCAGAAGTTTTAGATGAAGACCATTTGAACTTAGTGATTTATGGCCACTTAATTTCTCATATTTTTTCAATCAGTTCTTTGTTTTGATTTCTCTGACAGTTGTTCACCTTCCTTGTCTGTACAGAGTAGCTCTGGGGTAGACACTTCTTTATCATCCTGGAGGAAAGGCCTGGCACAAAGCACCCATTCAATCCCTTTGCATTCTTTGCAGCCTCTTTGGATTGTTTCATTCCCAACAAAGGGTTCTAATAGATCAAATCAATCTCCAATGGATTTTGCATTTCTGATATGCTGATCTCAAGGGGATTGTTGTATTATGCATTTGGGGATCACTTTGATTTTTTTTTTTTTTTGGTTTCAAACATTATCCCTAAAAGTCATTTTTGTAAGCTTTTATCACTTGTCTTTCACCCTTCCCAAACCCTAACATCTTACTTTCATTTCACTTTACTTTCCTCAGAGCTCATGAATCCCTAATTGTGTGTCCTTCGCAGATTCTATGCTGTTTCTCTGGATTTTAATTCCCTACATCTTTTCTCTTTGGAACCTTCCTGGCTAATTTTTTTTTCTAAAACTTTTCTTTAAAAAATTTGAGTATCCACAGGTGTTCCTTTGATGTAATGTTCTCTATGAAAATGTCAAATTTGATTATGTCATCGCTACTGCTAGTTTTACATTTCGCATCTTTTACGCTCAGACCAATGAGTCAGAAAAGAGACAGAAATGACAGAGGCTATCTCAACACTAAGTACCCAAATACTGTTCTTATAAACAAAAACAACAACAGACTTCATTATCCAAAAGTAAGACAAACTTCATGACTGAAATTTTTAACATCCTAATCTCAGTGTTGGTTATGCCACCTCTTAAAATGTGTCACTTGTGTCAAAGTGGTGAGAATTACAAGTTTCCTGTCTATCAACCCTGACCCCTCCCATGCTCTGTATAACAGGCCTCTGCTGTAATGCAAAGCTTATGTCCTATATTTCAATATGATAAATCAATCACAATGAAACATAGGTTTCTTATTAACATATGCCAATCACTCTTTGGTAATCTACCAACACTTATGTAGAGTAAGCATAGTTTACCCTTCTTTATATAAATAAAACAATCTGTCTCTCTCACTTTTCTAACCATTTCAATATAACACCTAGTGGCAGACAAACCAAACTGAGCTGTGGTGAACCTATCCTTACTGCTTCCAGATTGAACACATCTAACCAAATAGTTTTGTATTACCACAGGTTCTTTTTTGCAAGAAAACCATGGAAGAACTGCTGAATTCCTAGTATAACTGAAAAGCATACAAATCTTTCAGCAAAACCTAAAAGCAGCTTTGTAAAAAAAAAAAATATATATATATATATATATATATATATATATATATATATATATATAAATCCAATACATACTTAGCTGTTACTAAGGAAATTTTTTCTAAACTTAGATCTTAAAACACCTTGTAATCATCTATTTCTCTTACACAACTAATTCAAATCACCAGATCACTTGCAGACCTTATTATCAATGTTTCCCAAGTGCCCACAGTGTACAGAAAGCACACCTGCATCTGTATGCATCTGGTAATGTTCTTATCTAAGTTCAGATTCAGAGAATCCTAGCCTCGGAGGGAACTCAGGCCTTTTATCAAATAAACAGGGTTTAGATAAATGTTTTGGGTGGAATTGAACTCTCCCAAATTCCCAACTTCTAGTGCCTAGGACTTCAAAAATGTAGCTTTATTTGGAAACAAGACTGTTGCAGATACAATTAGTTAAGATGAGGTCATACTGGATTTGGTGGATCCCTAATGCAACATGACTGGTATCTTTATATAAAGGAAAAATTTGGACACAGACTCATGCATACAGGGAGAGCACCACACAAAGACTTGAGTTTTGCTATCACAAGCCAAGAAACTACCACAATCTAGCAGAGGGGTCTGGAACAGATCCTTCCTTCATACCTTCAGAGGAAACATGGCCCTGTGGATAACCCAGATCTCATATTTCTAGCCTCCAGAACTGTGAGACAATGAAAATAAATTTCTATACTGCTCTTCAGTATCCTGATAGTATTTGTTAATATCTATACTAATAGCAATTTATCATGCTATTGGGATCATTTGCAGGTACATTTCTCTCTTAAACATGAGATCTTGAAGGTCTAGGATTGTGCATAGCTTCTTCATCTTAGAATGCAATAATGATACATGACACATAGTACATGTTTGTAAGATGGCTTCAGAAAACGATGAAACTAGATTTACCACAGTATTTTAGAATGTTAACCAGATTGTTGTGTTAAATAAAAGTTTTCATTGAAAGTAGTTAGTTGTTGGTCCTTAACCAAGACACATGAAATAGTTCAACAGACTGGACTCCAACCATAGCTTTTCTCAATGCCATAACTAAAACCAAGAGATGTGTTGTCTGTTTAAAAGGGCCCTTGGATATCAAATATACTGATGATAAAGTGGACTGAACAGTAAGAGTGAAAAGATAGAAAACAGTCCCTGGTCTCTGAATTCGATTGCTATTTGTCGATTTGTTGTCTGTTTTTCAGAACCTAGCATTAAGAGAAGGTATAAAAATATTGCCATGTGCTCACCTCTATTCTAGATCCAGATTGTCCTGCCTGGCAAAGAATGGAAGTGTACAAGCTGAAACACACATCTTAATGTGAACCAGACCTAGTGGGGGATTCACCACTATATCCTGCCAGGTATTCAAGCCTTCCAGATACTCTGGTGTCTTTTGATGATCTGCCTATAAATTCTTTCAGTCTCTGAGCCTGGGCCCAAGTTTCTCCTGCCCCCCACTCCGACCTCCACTGTATCTCATCTGCCTTGTGCAATCTGACACAAGCTACTATGGTCCAGTCTCACTTTCATTTTGCTGCGTCTGTTTTACAATATAACCCTGATTCCTATGTTTCCAAACACAGCCTTGTATCTTAACTCCTGTTCCTGACAGATAATTCAGTTTTATTTTTCTGTCTCCAGATCTTAACCTACCTCCAGTTTTCCAAGACATAGCAGTTCACACTATTAGTGATGGAAGCACAAATTCCTGATCTCAGTGCCCAGACCCTGCATTTCATCCAATAAAATGTGTTGCCCCAGGTAGCTGTGCAATCGACATGAACTACTATTGGCATGTTCCTGTATATCAACCAAATGGAAAGAAATAAAGCATTGATAAATACAATATTCTTCAATCTCATGAGTTTATAACATATACTGGGTATATTCATATAGTAGACCTGAATATAAGGAAGCTTATATGGAAACTATTTCTTGGAGATTCTTAGTGTTTTTTCTTCACAATTTTCCATAGGATTTAAGTTATTGAGAAAAAAAATCTGCATATTTTGCTTTCACTGTCATTACCTTCCATCATCTCAAAAATATTTGATATACCTACAATGGAGATAGAAAATTAAAGAACTCTGTGGATTAAATTTAATTTAGAATTGTATTTTGTTGGGCTGAAAAAGTATATTTGTTGTTAGGCTGTAAAGCCAGTATATTTTCTACCCCACCTCCCTCCACCTAAAAACAAAACCAAAAAACATGAATTTCCAACTGATCTTGAAAGAAAACCAAATGGCCTGGCAACATTATGTTTACATTCCCACATGGCTGGAATTTAGCTGTGATGTGGTTCCTTTAGTTGGCCACAGTCCTCACCACTCCCTGTTACCTCCCAAGCTCATGTCACTCATCTGAGATAGCTGTTGGTTCCTGTGTGCATTTAAATAACCTATAACAAGCATGATATTTTGATGTGTTATGCAAATTATTTTAAGCTCTCAATCCTACATTTTACTGAAAAAAAATTTCTTCCATAGTGGAATCCTGCTTATTGTCAAGTATAACTTCCACATGAACTGACCTGCTCAGTAGTTACATATGTCCCTGGTTGTAGGCTTTCCTAAAGTACAGAACTTTGACCCTATGGATACAGGCTTTTTGTTCAATAAAGAAAACCATCAATTACATTATGTTGTTTGGTACCAAAAATGCTTTGATCTTTTTAAGGGTATTTATTACAAAGGAAAGCAGGGTGAGAGTCCTCTGACAGACATGAGGTTTTATATGAAAACCTCAAGCATCTGCGGTCTGTGACTTACTGGCAGAAAACCATTGGTATAAAATGTTTCAGATCTGATCCACTTTACCTTTATGAATTTCATTTCTAGAGTTTCCATTTACTAACTATTTTGTGTGGATGAATCAATATATGTGGACCTCAATCTCTTAAATTTTTACATTTTTGTAAAGTTCCACAGTTGATCTCTAAAGATCCACTAAGGTCTTTAAAAAACTTGAGTCTCCATAATTAGGACATTAGCAATTCTTGGCCACAACTCAAATATTTACAATAGAATGATTTTGTGAAAGAATTGAAAATCGTTGAGTCCACTGTTGTTTCATAGGTGGAATACTAAATTATTTTTTAAATAATTACATATTCACCATAATATGTTCAGTTTCACTTGAAATTGCAATCTTAGAATCCTTATTCCAATGATCTAAAATTTTAAATTATTAAATAAATAAAATATTAAAATGTATTAAGTGTATTAAAATATTAAAATAGTCTAGCTGTCTGATACCTCACTTATGTGTGAATCCAAAAAAAGAAAAAGTCAGACTCAGAAACAGAGTGGAAGAGTGGTTGGCAGGGGCTGGGGGAAAATAAGGAGAGGTTGGTAAAAGGGTACAAACTTTCAGTTATAAGATGCATAAGGTCTTAGAATCTAATGTATAACCTGATGACTATAATTTAAAACACTGTATTATAAAACTGAAGCTTGAAAAAAGAGTAGAACAAATATGTTCTCACCAAAAAAGAAGAAGGAGGAGAAGGAGGAGGAGAAGGAGGAAAAAAGGGAAGGGATAAATATGTAAGTTGATGGATGAGTTAATGAATTCAATGAGGGGAATTCTTTCATAGTGTATATATATATATATATATCAATTATCACTTTGTACTCTCTAAATGTCTTACAATTTTCTTGGTTAGTTACACCTAAATAAAGCTGGAAAAAAAAAAAAGTCTTCCCTTCCCCAGTCTTAAGTAATGGAAGCCTAAAAGGAAAACTTACCTCCACTGAGATGGGCAATCTGTACTTCCTCTTGGGACCCTAATCTGGCTGATTGTGCCACATCTTCCTAATACAATTAACTAGAATTTTGGAGTTTGTTTAATTTCCTCTCCCTCATAGACCCTAAGATACCCAACCAGTCATGCAATTTGTATATTACACATACCTGGTCCTGACCAACATATTGCAGTTTTGTAACTAGACATCTGTCCAAGCCTTGTCCCCTTTAAACTTTATCAAATGTCTTCAGAGCGGTATTTATGCAACATGTGTCTAATTATTTCTTTTGCATTCATGAAATATTGCTCTCTTTCTCATCAGCAGTGTGATGGCAGTGTGTCATCATGGTTGAAAGCATAGGACTTTTTGAAGTTGACAAGGTTTCTATTGCTACTTTAGCAGTTGTTAGCTCTGTCACTTTAGGCAGTAACTGATTGTGCCTTAAAGGTAGGATCTATTTGAAATACCATGCTCAAGAAAAGACTACATACTTTTTAGATGTCACCACAGAAGCAAAATTAGGACCTACTGATGGATATGATTGGGATATACATTTTCAATGCAATCCATTTAGCAATATTCACTCAAGCAACCTCAAAATGGAATATAATGTTTTATGAAAAAATAATTTATCTATCCCTAAATGTATTTAAGTAGAGGGAAAAAAAAGACCACAAATTAAAAAAGGAAATTCAGATGTCAAATGGAAAAAAGGAAAGTTGCATGAGAAAACAGTGAAGGATGTTTCCAGTTCAAGATTTTCAGCCTCTGTGGTTTGAGTTTAGCTGACTGACTTAAAGTAAATTCTAGTTCAAGTGCATTTTATATTGAATTTCAGGACTATTTTAATTTATAGAAACAAAGTTCAGTTAACTGAATGTCAAAATTTTTTTATCACATGGATATACATTATAAAATAGTTTCCTTGAACTTAAAATTATTACAGTTAAGAGATGTATGACTACGTTTAACTCTATGTTGGGTATTTTGAGAAAATTTAAATACATTTTATGAGAATTGATTCATTCTCAGACACACATACACACATGCAGATTTTGTGTTAATTCTGCTCAAATATCTTTTGCTCTGTTTTCCCTCATTGTCTCCTACTACTGATAAATTCAAAGGATCATTTTCTACTTTGAAATGTATAGATTTTTATCAAAATAATTTTACTATTAATCTAAGAGTTTCTATGGTTCTGATGTAAAAAAAAAAAGTTTTATTTTGAGATTTTTTTTTCTAAATCTATTTTAACCGATCACTTTTTTACCTCTGAGAGATATTTTACAAGTAATACATTTTTTTCTTTTAAGCCTGCAGGTAAAGAGATAAATTACTGCAAACTCTGATGGCCTTTTTAATGATGTGAGTGCCTGTCCATGGGATTAAGTTGAGACCGCCAACCCATTTGCTATAAGCCATCACATCGCATCATATGTTAACAATTTTCAGTCTCTTTTTATCTGGTTTGGATTCAAAATGGTAACCTAGAGGTGAAAGGTCTGATTTTTAAAAACCAATTCCCCTGGGCCAACAAACCTTTTTAATTTTCTGAATTTAAGTTAATTATGTCATTTGAGTTTAATGGGATTATCAACATGTTCACTTTTATTTCAAAATAACACTTCCCTGCTCAGATTAGAATCAATCTTTTAATGTGTACCTAGGTTATAAAGAGAACTACAGAGGATGCTCAGTTATGTTGAATGTACTTTACTACTCAATTTGGGAATTAGGGTATATTTTACGATTTAATGAGGATAATCCTTTTTTTTTTCCAAGGTAAGAAACCGTTTTGTTATGTTTTTCTGGAGTTTCCATGTGAAATTTACTCACTGGTTAGATATTTATTCCACTGTGTCATTACTTTTTGATCTGAAATTTATTATGTTTTTATTTCGGTAACACTTATAAAATGAAGGAATGTTTAGTATGAAATAGTTGAGTATGCTGAATATTGTATGTTCTAACACCTATAAATATACAATTAGTCAAAAGTAAACTGTTCTTGATTCTAAACCTTCATGAATAACTGTTAAACTTAGATTCTAAATGAAGGTCAGTTTCAGACCATATTATTGATTTAATTGTTCATATATCATTAGTGTTTTTGTGAAAGCTCCAGTTTAATTTTAAGACATAAGTCACTTTTGTGTCACATTTTTTTTGTAGTTTGTCTTAAACTGAGAAAAATTTAGATGAAATATTAATGAGATACGAAATAAAAGTAGTAAAGATGAACGATAAAAGTACTTTTTTAAAGATAATACTAGATGTAGTAATTCATTACAAAAGAAAGTAATAGACTATTTGATTTTTGATAATCAAATAATGAAGAGGATTAAAATATATGGAAAATCTGAAAAATATTTTTATTGGAAATTAGATATAAAATGCATTGGTGAATATACTATTAAACTCATAAAACACCTCTAAATAAGGACAATCATGACCATCTCATCATTGAATAAAAATCCTGTGAACTTAAATAATCATCCATATTTTAATGATAAAAATTTATAATCGACTATGATCAATTCTATTGATGATGAATGTAATCCTTATAGACTTGAAACTTTTAAGTATTTATCTTTTGTTGAATTTTGTTCTCTTCAAGAAATCCTTTAACACTCAATATTGTATTTATAATTTTGTCCTCCCCCCCCCCCTTAATGAAGAATCCCAAGGTTGTTTAGGCTTCAGGCTCTACAAAACTTGGATCCTTTCCTTTGCTCAAAGTAATACTATTGAAGGAAATATTTAAAATATACCCAGGTTTGCCAGGCATTTCTACAGTCAAGATATCTTCCATTGTGTCTCTAGGGCAAACCTCATTTGAGACTCAGGTTTATTTTTTAATGTTCACTAGATATTTTTTATAGATGTATCCAATTAAATTAGGCACTAAGTTAAAGATATGTATTCAAGAGAGGTAATATTTCAGAGTACCCTAAGATATTAAATATTAAAGATATTTCTAAAATATGATTTCAGTATTTTAATAAAAACAATTTTAAGGGGCGCCTGGGTCGCTCAGTCAGTTAAGCGTCCAACTCTTGATTTTGGCTCAGTGTGAACCCTGCTTAAGATTCTCTCCCTTCCTCTCTCTCTATCCCTCTCCTGCTTGTGCTCTCTCTTTCAAAAAAATAAATTTAAATTTAGTTTCAGTTGCTAAGTATTATTATCAATATTTGATTTAACAAATTAACATTAAATAAGAAATTTCCTCCCATATCAAAACCAAATATTACTTGGCATTTATTTACAAGATAGGGAGTCACTAATCTCCCTTAAAGAGTCAAGTTACTTGGGATCCTTTGTCTTACTTGATCAGATTTTTTTTTAATTTTATATATGAAATTTATTGTCAAATTGGTTTCCATACAACACCCAGTGCTCATCCCAAAAGGTGCCCTCTTCAATACCCATCACCCACCCTCCCCTCCCTCCCACCCCCCATCAACCCTCAGTTTGTTCTCAGTTTTTAACAGTCTCTTATGCTTTGGCTCTCTCCCACTCTAACCTCTTTTTTTTTTTGTTCCTTCCCCTCCCCCATGGGTTCCTGTTAAGTTTCTCAGGATCCACATAAGAGTGAAACCATATGGTATCTGTCTTTCTCTGTATGGCTTATTTCACTTAGCATCACACTCTCCAGTTCCATCCACGTTGCTACAAAAGGCCCTATTTCATTTTTTCTCATTGCCACGTAGTATTCCATTGTGTATATAAACCACAATTTCTTTATGCATTCATCAGTTGATGGACATTTAGGCTCTTTCCATAATTTGGCTATTGTTGAGAGTGCCGCTATGAACATTGATCAGATTTTTAAAATTTGGTATATTCGCCATTATTCCAGACATTCCAAATTGCAAAGAAATAGGAATATGGGAATATATAGATATTAATTATGTTGTTTCCTATGGAATAATGATTTTAAACTATATGGAATATTTTAGATGCTGTGAATTGCATAAAAATGCATATTCCATAAGTAGGTCTAAAATTCTGTAACTCATTTTGGCTTCCAACTGGTATAAATTTATTTATTTATTTATTTATTTATTTATTTATTTATTTTTTCTAACTGGTATAAATTTAAAAACTTACTTATCTATCCATTTATTAACTATATCAAATAGGTGATTTAATTTTATTTTATGCATGCTTTTATTTGTTTTTATTTTTTCTTCCTAAATAACACCTATATTACATTTCTCTAATTCAAATCCAAAAAGTAATTATAATACCCAATACTTACATTGCACTTAACATGCCATTCCTTACTCTCAGATCTTAACATATTTAAATTCTTCAACAGCATTATTATTTAAGTACCAATAAGATAATCATTTTATAATTGAAAAGATTGAGGCAGTATAGCTTGAACGAAGGTAAGCAACAGAGCAAAAAAAGGAGTTTTACATAGGCAATATACTTCTGGAATCCATGCCCTTACTCAAAAATACTTCACAGACTCAAAAATACTTATTTTTCAAGAGAGTTTCATTCTAAATCCAAAGAGAGAAAGAGAGTTAAGTGTGAGTCAAATTAGAATCAAATTTCAATTTGGAAAATATCCTTTCCAAATACCATCAGCACCTTCATTCTTTTTCCTCCTAAAATGCTAAAATGGGTATATGTATTCTTCTACTAGTAGGAAAATAGATGAACTCAATGAAAAAAAATCATAGTTCAAGAAAGATTCAATAGTTGGCAGATTTTAGAATTTACTTTTGTATACTGACATGAATCAAAGTACACAAGTGTGACAAATACCAAGAACTACAGTAGATGAGGTTTTCTGAGTTTGCTTGTTGTTTTTCCAACACCTATACCTCAAGGTCCCCTGAGGTTTGGAAAATGGGAGCATGACAAGAGTCATAAAGAGTGACTGATGCCTGCAATGTCCACTCGGTATAAATGGGGGTATACTGGTGACTGCCTTTTTACAGTTCATCACCTTTAATGTGGTTAACCAATAATTTCAGAGTACCCTGCTCAATTCTAGTCACTATACAGAGTTTGCTTTTGTTGGGGAATGAATGGGCTGTAGGTGTCATTCCACAGCCATTACACAAATCCTTTGCTGTATTTTCACTTGTCATTCTTAAACAGTGTAATTTAAGACTGTGAACTGATGGTTCATCTTTTTTCCTTTTTGCCCATAAGACTAAATTTAGGAGATGCAACCAGGAGAGCAGTTTTCTCAAATACAAATGGACTCTTACAACTAATGGGGAAATAATTTTTTCACATTCTCTGCAATTTAGCCAAGAAATAAAATAAGAAATGAGATAATTTAATAAAGAAATGTAAAAATTAAATGCATCAAAAATAAGATGAATAAGTAAAGGAAGAATAATTAGTTAATGTACTGGGAGAGAAAGATATCAACAAAGATGCTCAGTGTCAGGAAAAAAAGCAAGGAAAACAAAATGATAAGGCAAAAGGCCAAATTATTATGTTTATATTATGTTTATGTTAAATGGAGAAATGATAACCTCATTAATACAGTTGAAATTGGGAAGGAGACAAATAACTTTAGTGATTAATAATATAAACAAAAGAAACCAATACCTTAATGAACAATATAAAGGGGAAAATGAAATTAACATAACTTTATGCTCCAGTTGTTCTTTATTAAAAAAAAAAAAAGTCATGGTAGCTCTACTATATTCCACACTGTGTTCTAGATTCTGGAAATAAAATGGAGAATAAAATAAAGTTTGTGAAAACAGTAGCTTCTATTTTAATAGTAAGAAAGTCAATGAGCAAATAAAAGAGAAAATCAAACTATGTCACTTAATGATTAGTACTTTGATGAACATGCAATAAGGTAAGAAAAAGACACAATGATTTTCAGAAGATTTTCAGTGCAGAGAACATTGGCAGCTATTTTGTAATTACAATCTAGGAATGCCTTCCTGAAAATGTGGTATTTGAGCCAAGAGTGAAACGTAAAGAAGATGAACTTGGAAAGGAAACTTCCATCAGATGGAATGTCTCAACTTGTAATCAGTTTCTAAAATTTGAAATTAAATAAAGTTGTAAAGAAATTTCATTTAGGTTTATTACAGATCTCATAATCTAGGGATTAAAAATGACCTTCAGCATGTTACAAAGTAACATAATCTAAGGAATACCATCACATAACAATCAGCTGAAGAGTATGTGTATAAAAGTCTGAGGATCATGAAGCAAATTATTTAGCCTAGATATAATGCAGAAATGCACAACAAAATTAATAACTTAGATAAATTCCCTAGATTTTTCATTTTCCAGGCAGTGGTACCTTTAAATAAAAATTGAAATAAAACCTGGTAAATGCAATTTCCTATATTTTGAAAGGACTCAAGATCCCTCACCTCTTCCATGTTGAAAATAATAATAATAATAATAATAATAATAATAATAATAATAATAGAAAGTGCTCCTCACCCACAGGAATAGACAAACACATAAAATAAAAGTACACTGATATGTGCTAAATGCAATGATAACAAATATACAGGCAATTAGGAAAGTACATAGTAGGGGCTCCTAACCTACTCCACGAGGGTTCAGTGATAGCATCAGAGAAAAGTATTACTTATTCTATGTGAGGTTGCTATAGTTTTTAGACAAAATATGAGAAGGACAGGAGAATCCAGGCTGAAGAACAGAGAAATGACTAGAGAACCACTGAAGTAGAAAATTTTTTGATTAGCTCTCAGGACTTGGGGAAAGGGACCAATAAATAACCACTCTCAGAATTTAAGTGTGGTGGCCATTAATTTAGATGGCCCCTACAGGAGTAAAACAACATTGAGAAGAGAATGTGGGAAATGAGTTGGGCATGCGACCCAAGGCCTGTTCCATTAATGTTAGATTTAATTATCCAGCATAAGTTGATCAGCAAGGGACCCAGGTGAGAAGGAGTTAATGTACATGCCCAGACTCTTCTGACTTGCTATTTAGTGATATCATTTTCTATACTAATAGATTTTTAAGCTGTTACTTCCTCACATATCCACTCTCTTGATATTTACACTGTAACATTAATTATGATTTCACATGAGACTAAGAAATAACAGGGAAAAATTATACCTTTTTTTGTAAGAAAGGATATCCAGCAACAGTTGAATACATAAACTTGAAAATCAAGCAGAAGATACAAATTTGGGAGTCAGCATATTGGTCAGGGGTGAAATCATACAGGTGGAAGAAATAACACACAGATAGTTTAAAGAGTAATAAAAGCAATTAACTGAGAGAAAGGGACATAGAAAAAAGACCAAGAAGCAACAGTGACAGAAGAATAAAGAAAATATCATGCATTCAATAATACAGTCACTTAATATAATGCTGCAGTTTTTAGTAAGTCAGCGGTTTCAGAATTATATTTAGGTTATGCATTATTAATTGTTTTTTTGAAACAATTTGATATATAGTCATTTCAAGTAAAACTCAAATGCTCTAAATGCTTATATTTTCTGTTTCTAGTGATAGTTGAGTATTTTGAAACATGACTTTAATTCATTTTAATTACAAATTTTTAAAAGCAATTACATAAATATTTACATAGAAACCCTATCTTTACTTGTGTTTGTGAGGAAACTTTTGGTTACAAGTGACACAATCCAATAAATTCCAGAATATATTGGCTCAGAAACATCAAAATTCAAGGATCATTTAGGTAGAACTAGGTCCAGGAATGCACAAATATTGTAAAATATGCCGCTTTTTTGTGCCCTCTCTATGCTCAATTCTACTCTATGATGGTTTCATGCTCCAGTAGTTTGTCTCCTTGCCATCATCAGATACAGTTTGGATTATCCGTATACTTAGCAATGCCAGAGGAAAGTGCATAGCGTCCTTTTCCCAAGATTTATATCAATATTTAAAAGGAAATTGGACCTTTTTCTTTCATATGCACAATGCAATTGAGAAAGTGAAGCTAGGTGACTATAGACTCCACCCAGAGGAAGAATGAACAGCCCTTCTTAGAGAAACAGAGGCAAAGAAAAGATGCCAGCAAGAGAAAAATAACAGATAATCACTACACTACAGAAACGTATTTTAGGTAAAAGGCTCAAACATCAACATTTTATTTTGTGATCCATCAAAGTATGTGGGGTTTTTTTTTTTTGCATATAACAGAGTATAGAATGTCCTTTCATTCTCACTATTGCCTAGAATAGTTGATAGTCCAAATCAGGATAATGAACTATTACTGTATGTTTCATCACCAGAAGTCAAAAGTTCTAATGAAGAATTGGAATTGCTCTGTTTTGAATTTGTGAACTATTTGTTTAACCTGTGCTGTCAGAAGTACTATAAATCCATCTTGGATAATTGTGTGTGCCTTTTTCTTTTGCTTGATACCCAGGAATGTCACCAGGGACTATCTTTTCTACACAAATGGCTGATTTTTCTTAAATTATATATTTAGATTGAAAGATGTGGAAATAGCATAAAATATCCGGAAATCCACCCAGGAAGGAAAGCCAAAAACAACACACCTGAAAAAGTAGAGAATGTAACCATTATGCCAGTGGAATATCAATTTAAAACATAAATAATCACAATCTCAATTGACTATTTCTAGAGCATTTTTTAATATAAGCATACAGAAGCAATGCTAAATCTCATTCCTTTTGTTCTGAAAGCTAACTATGGTTTAAAGAAAGATTTACACATTTCACATAAAAACCATTTCATTGCTGCTTTTATTCCTCATTCAACAGATATTTGACGAGTACCTATCGCGTGACAACTGCTGTTCTTGCTTTTGCAGCAGATAAAATTTCTACCTCATCGTACATAATAGTTTTAAAAACTGGAATATAGGATATGAAGAAAAGAGAAATTCATTATGACTTCCAGGCCTTTGATGTAACACCCTGAGAGAATGGTGATACCATTCACTGAGATGGGAAGAAAAAGCAGATTGGATGTAAAAGGTCTACTTTTTTTTTTAATTCAAGTATAATTAACATACAGTGTTATGTTAGTTTCAGGTGCACAATATAATTCAATAATTCTATCCATTATTCAGGAGTCACCACAAGCAAGAAAGAAGTTAAGGCTGGATATATACATTTGGAAGTTAAAAACAGATGGTATCTAAAGTCATGAGACTGGATAAAGTTTTTTTTTAATTTTTAATGTTTATTTTTTATTTCTGAGAGAGAGAGAGACAGAATGTGAGTGGGTGAGGGGCAGAGAGAGAAGGAGACACAGAATCCGAAGCAGGCTCCAGGCCCTGAACTGTCAGCACAGAGCCCGACGCGCGGCTTGAACTCACAGACCATGAGATCATAACCTGAGCTGAAGTCGGACGCTCAACTCACTGAGCCATCAGGCACCCCAAGACTGAATAAGGTTTTGTAGGGAGTGTCTGAAATTATAAGAGACAGGGCCAAGGATAAGCTCTGAGGGACATGACGATTTAGAAATTTGGGAGAGAAGGAGTCAGCTACAAAGATGAAGAGAGAGTAGCTAATGGAGTAGGAATAAAATTTAGGGGCCAATTGGAGAAAGAGTTTCAAAGTGGATGCAATAAATAATAGTGACTGAAAAATTAAGTCAGGTGAGGACTGAAGACTTGGAAATTTGGTGATTATCAGTGCAATTATGAAGATAAAAAAAATGAAAGCTGACGAAACAAATAGCATTGATCATTTCTTCTAAGAGTGTGCTGTAGAGAAGTACAATAATAGGGTGGTAACTAGAAAATGTGGGTTCCAGGAAAAGCTTTTTAAAACATGCCTATATGCTGCTGGAAGTAATTCAGGAAAGAGTGAAAATTTGATTATGTAGCAGAAACAAAGTGGATACCTTAGAAAACATAACCCTGAGGAGTTTAATGACGACAACCAGCAAAGCTGTGGAGGGATTAGTCTTCAATAGCAGCAGTGATGTTATATGCATAGGAATAGGGAAAAAAAAGACCTAATTTATAAGTATAGAATCAAGTGGTTTTGTAGATTTCTTTCTCTTTTTATCAGTTGTATTATAAGGAAAGTCATTACTGAGACTGCAGCCTGGAAAAAGGTGTTCACAATTTGGAGAGGAGAATGCGTGAGGAAGTTAAGGAGACCGGAAGGTTAATGCTAAGGCCCAGGAAAGGCTACAACATCGAAAAAAGTGCTGAGAAGATGAGTGTTGATTCCTGATATGTTCAAACAACACTTTTAAGGCATAACCCTGATCCTATCTAAAAAAAAACAGCTGAGATATAGCTGCAGTGCATTCTATGTCCTAGACTGAGATGCAGGTTCTTGATTCAATAATGACTTTGGACTAGAAAGTTTTGCAAGTTGGGGAACCTGGGTGGCTCAGTCGGTTAAGTGTCCAACTAAGGCTTGGGTCGTGATCTTGTGGTTCGTGATTTTGATCCCCGCATTGGGCTCTGTGCTGACAGCTCAGAGCCTGGAGCCTGCTTCGGAGCCTGTGTCTCCCTCTCTGTCTCTGCCCTTCCCCCACTTACACTCTGTCTCTCTCAAGAATAAATAAACATTAAAAAAATTTTTTTAAAGTTTTGCAAGTTACAGCAAATATTTGGATAGTCAGAGTACAGATAACAAGACATCCCTGTATTTTCACTACAGCAGTGTTTGTAACAATGCAATATTGAAAGGAGAATAAATGTTATCAGTAAGTATATAGATTTTGTTTTAATGTAGCAAAGTGATAGGATGAAAGAACTAGGGCTATACAGATGGGAAGACATTGGATTCCACTGATAAATTTTTAAAAATGTAAACGACAACACTAAGAATTTCATACCTTGAAATTTGTTTAAAAAAATACCACATTATCCACCTTTGTGAGGGTTTGGGAAAAATTCTCATCCACTGCTAGCGGAAAAGTAAATAGGTACAGTCTTTTTGTCTGTTTTGTTTTGTTTTTGTTTTTTTAATATGAAATTAATTGTCAAATTGGTTTCCATACAACACCCAGTGCTCACCCAGTGCACAGGTGCCCGCCTCAATGCCCATCACCCACTTTCTTTTTGAAGACCACTTAGGCAATATCAAGTAAACTGAAAGGGGTCTAAATCCTGATAAAGAAATCTCACTTTTAGGAATGTACCTTAGACAAAGTCTTGTCAGCTTAACTAAATGTACACACCTCAGTACAAAAAAATAAAATAAAATAAAATGCATATTAGTAGTAAAATGGATAAACTGTGTATTGTTATAAGAGTGCTCTGGGGAGATTAAAACAAATGAACAAGCCATGTGAACCCATATAGAGTGTAACAGGAAGTAATGCAAAAATTTGAATGCAGAAGGAAGATTTGTTTTGTAAATATGATAGTGGAAGATGGTGATGCTTCCATTCTTTTATTCTATTTTCTCAGTGAATTAAAAGGTAAGATCAGAAGCTGAGATACGGTGAAGGAAGGAACAGGAATTTGAAGGTTTGAGGAAAGAGAAAGGTATAAATTAGTCTTCAGAAAAGAAAATAAAGAAAATTAACTAGAGCAGCACCTGGGTGGCTCAGTTGGTTAAACATCTGACTAAAGCTCAGGTCATGATCTCATGGCCCTTGAGTTCAAGCCCCGTGTTAGGCTCTGTGCTGACAGCTCAGAGCCTGGAGCCTGCTTCAGATTCTGTGTCTCTTTCTTTCTCTGCCTGTCCCCCACCAGCGCTCTCTCTCTCTCTCTCTCTCTCTCTCAAAAGTAAATAAACATTTCAAAAATTAAAAAAACAAGAAAATTAACTAGAGAAAGCTTATATTAACAAGTAGAGTTATAATCATTACATGCTTTCCATCTCAGTACCAATACTCATTTCAGTAATATAGCTGAAATTTACTTATATGCACAGGTTTGCACTGTTAGAAATTTCACAAAGTCACTAGACTTGATTAGCCAAAATAAAATGTGGGTATTAAAAATGTTTAAAAAAAATAAGCTCCTAAATCACTATAGCCATATTTGCTCAATAAGAACATGAGGCTAGTAGCTACTTTTTTGAAAACCACAGATACAACATTTCTATTATCACAGAACATTCTATTGAGCAGACCAGATCTATATCAGGAATTGGCAAACTTTGTAATGGAGCAGAAAGCAAATATTTTAGTCTTTGCTGACTAGTCTCTGGTTCAACCACGTGGCTCTGCTGTTACAGTAGGAAAGCAGCTATAGTCATTTCATAAATGAATGGGGATGACTGTATTCCAATAAGACTTTATTTACAGAATCAGGCAGCAGCTAGATTTGGCATGAGTGGTTTAGTTTGCTTACTTCTGGTCTAGATCATTTTTATATAAATAAGATCCATTTACCCAAAGGTACATGTTCCTGGAAAATATCTGGCATATGCAGCAAACGAAGGAAAAGAGATTTTCTAAGAGAAAGACTAATAAGATACTGATATAATAAATTTTATTGACACTAACTAAGGAAACTGTTTTGCACAGAATGAGAACACTTTACATCAACATACGGATGCAATAGTTGATGCTTTCTTTCTGTTTACTTCTCTTAAATTTTTTCCTCTAAAGTTTCCAACTTTATTTTTAAACATATTCTGTAATGATCAGATATGTTTTTTTAGTTTCCTGTAAGAAAGTAACATTGTACACGTTAAAATCTACATCTTTGTATTTCAGTTTTGGTTTATTACTGTCAAATTTAAACAAAAAGGCATTTGCTTAACTCTGAAAGACAGGAGTTTACAAATAAAATGTTACTGGAAGTGGAGGGCTTTTTAGCCACCATTCCAATGCAATTGTCATTCTGCCAGAATGCCTCACTGGTGTCTATTAAAACCCTACTACACAGAATACAGGGCCTCTCTAAAGCTCTATAATTTTCAGGGCTTTGCATTGGTTTTGTGGTGTGTATTTACAGGGTGAGACTTTCTCCTTGGGTTTAAGCTGTTTTCTCTCATCCCTCTGCCTCTCTAAAACTGGAAGTAAACTCTACTTAAGTGTTAACTTAAAAAAATAAAATAAAAAGTTGAATTTACTTGATTATTTAAGACAGTGAAATGAAAGATGACATAATTCTATAGTTTCACATTTTGGGTTTCATATATTCTTTCCCTCTTGCTCATTCTACTAGTTCTCATAGGGAACCATATATTATACATATAGATATATTATTTTTGTTAACAATTTTGCCTAATTTGTAAACAACTGAGAAATTTTTCAGTGCCGAATTTGATTTATTTTGCTAACATTTGTGAGTTAACTTTTGATCTGTAGACTCCCATAAACTTTTATAACTAAAGATATATTGTTGGGGCGCCTGGGTGGCGCAGTCGGTTAAGCGTCCGACTTCAGCCAGGTCACGATCTCGCAGTCTGTGAGTTCGAGCCCCGCGTCAGGCTCTGGGCTGATGGCTCAGAGCCTGGAGCCTGTTTCCGATTCTGTGTCTCCCTCTCTCTCTGCCCCTCCCCCGTTCATGCTCTGTCTCTCTCTGTCCCAAAAATAAATAAACGTTGAAAAAAAAAATAAAGATATATTGTTAATTAGGTAGTAATTTCAGATAGATAATTATTTTTAGGCTATATATAATAGTTTAATGGCTAGAATGGAAAGAGTATTGAAAAGGAACAGTACGTTCTGAAAGATTAGATTTCTAAAACATAATTTCCCTTTCTATGTTCTATTGGTCATATTAATGCAGATACCATTGATACTTTGTGCAGTAAAAGTGCAAAAACATATAATCTATTCTAACTGAAGAAATCGAAAGGTATAATTTTTGTGGCAAGAATGACTGGTCAATAAAATGATAAATTGTCCAATGTTCAGAGAGGTTACCTTTCATTAATTTATTTTTATTATTTTAATGAAAGAAGGTCAAAATTAATAGGATAGTACATCAGACTTGAGGTATACACACCTGCTTTACAAGACCTAAAGACTAGGGGCGCCTGGGTCACTCAGTAGGTTGAGCGTCTGACTTCGGCTCAGGTCATGATCTTGCGGTTGATGCGTTCGAGCCCCACGTCGGGCTCTGGGCTGACAGCTCAGGGCCTGGAGCCTGCCTCAGTTTCTGGGTCCCCCTCTCTCTCTGCCCCACTCCTGCTTGTGCTCTCTCTCCCTCTCTCTCTCTCTGTCTTTCAAAAATGAATAAACATAAAAAATTTTTTTACAAGACCTAAGGACTTTTTTGTTACTGACATTTCCAAACAGGAGAAAACTGCCATACAGGGAGCTGTGCACAGCGTCACTGTCGCAGCATGCTGGAGTTGTCCAGGGCAGCTTATGTGTGGTAGGTGGGATGGAGTTAGCTATGTTTTGTGAGCTCTCTGTGCATTATCTAATTTGAATAATTTCATAAGCTCTGAGGAATAATTTGAACAATTTTCTAATTTCACAAGCTCTGTCTGTAGCTATCTGGTACCCAAGTCCTGGGCAATTGGGGTGGCTGCACAGTGGACTGAGATGATGCCAGCCCAATAAGTGAAGGGTTAGGGATGTGAACATATCAACTGCTTAAGAGAAGAACTAGTCAAGTTTCAAAAAAAAAAAAGGAAAAAAAAAGAAAATAAAACGATATTTCAGTAGACTCCATCATATCTTGACATTAATTCTAAGTTTAATTATTTGGATTGTTCTAGTGGCCCAAGTAGTAAAAGAGATTCTAGACAGTAGGGCATAAGTTGTCCCTATGTTTCTGGAAAATATTTTGTTCTAAGAATAAAAAGGAAGAAAACAAGTAGAAGCATAAGGAATGCTTGTAGGCTAGCCCATAACAAAGTTCCCCATCTCTACAGCATTAGCCAAGAAAACAGATCAGAAATTTCCGACTCTCTCACAGTCTTGGTGGAGTTATAAAATATGTTAAAAGTCTGAGTTACATTTCCATGGCAATAATATCTTGGTGTATTCCTTGAGGCAGAATGTCAGGTCCAGCAGTTAGAGTTTTGAAGAGTATAAACATACTTCAGGGAAGTGTACATAAAAATTACATTTAACCAAGGGGAAAGGGTTAGGAGTGGTGGTCATGGTCAGAGATGGAGTGCAAAAAGCTGTGGTGAGAAGCTGAGGTGAGAGAGTGAGAAAGCACTCTGTGAAGTGAGAGGTCTTCTCATGGGGTCAAGGCTTGGACCCATATGGGGCAGCTGGCTCCCGAGGAAAGTGCTAATCTCCACTAATTTTTAGAATGGCACAGATAGTATTTACCTCTACAAGATTTTCTTTCAGATAGGAGAATGTGGTGTGGTATGTTCTGACAGAAAGCAGGTATCATGGCTAAGGAAACAGTGAGCTCAGGAAATATAAGAGAATCCTTGACACCAAAGGAAAAAAATAAATATTTCAGTGTCTTAGGAGAGGCAGCATTTAAGCTTTGCTGAGACAGAGATCTCAGTGTCCAGGGTGAAGTCCTCTCCTGTAGTGAGCACCTGATCAGGGAGCTATCATCTAGACTATAGAATGAGGGTTTCCTTCCCAAGTGGATACCCACTTGAGCGAGGTGGGCCATGTTATTGGGGCTCTATTGTGTAACTACGCTGAGCTACTTATATAAATAGAGATAGTGCTTCTTAAAAATATCCTTTCCCTGATACCAGGTTTTTAAATTCCCTTTTGGGGGACACTGGCTATATCTGAGGAGGGATGGTGGCTCTTTCTACACTGATCATATTTATAAACTTCTTCCTCTAGAGTTTTTCATCAGTACTGTCACAGTTAGGGATCTGCTCCCAGACAACTGTTGTATGTTTTAAGGACTCCAGGTCTAGCTTAAGTTGGGTTTGAATTAGCCCCTTTGCTGCTCCATGGGGGTACCAAGGGTGCTTTCCCCTATATCCCTGAGGATCAGGCTTTTGTTGCAACAGAGCCATTAGTAACAGAGGGGTGCAGCAGAAGAGCACCCATCTCACCGCCCAGAGATGCTCACATCAACTGCCTTCTGACATGACTTTGCCTTTCCCTCCAAGCTCTTTTCTTCCCTCCAAGCCGTTCTCCTCCTAAAAATCTTTTTTCCTTTCTTGTTTTGGGATTCTAGCCACTATTCTCACTTTCTGTCTTCTTCCAATAACACTTAGAATGAATCTTTGGGTGACTATAGGACAAGGGGACAGGGAGTCTCTGGGTCTTGACTCATAGGCAAACATCTCCTCCCCTAGATTCCCAGTCCATCTTGGAAGGATCCAGGTTAACATTTAAAAGAGGTATAGCAGCCTGTCCTTGGGATTGTCAGCCCTTTTGCACAAGTATCAGTCCCTTCACATATCGACGCAATGTGGCACATAACAAGGCTCAAGCCTATTGATTGGGAGGGTGAACATTGAGTTACTGAGTCACTTTGACTGATGGTCTAGGAAGTATAGAGATAAGGTATTCATTCCCTTTTCCTCTTAAAATTACACAACGGACCACTGGTCTCCACGGATACAATCCATGATACTCTTGGGGGTCTAGAAAGTATCAAGTTTTCTGGTGACAGCAGCACGACATGCAGCAGCAAAGAAGACTAATGACTCATACACATCAGCATGAGTAATGATGATACCAATATAGAGGTGTCATTTTACTACTACTATTATTTCTATACTACTACTACAAAGAGGAAGAATTATTTATTATTATAATCAGCATAGCATCTATCCAATAATAATATCTATATTAATATAATAATTATTATATATCATGACCTTGATTGGTTATGGTGATGGTTATATACTCTATAAGAAAAACTATTACATCGTACATTTTTAAGAAAAGTAAAAGCAGCATATTAATTTCTGATGAAAGAGACTTAAGAGTGAAGAAAATTACCACAGATAATGAGAGACATTACATAATCGGATAAAGGACACTATACACAGAGAAGTCATGGTAATGCCTCAAACAACAAAGGTGTAAAATATGTGAAACAATACTGATAGGACTGGGAGGAGAAATAGACAAATCCACAAATATAATTTGAGATGTCAACACTCTCCCTTCAATAACCTATAGAAAACTAAACAGAAGATCAGCAAGGATATAGAACTCAGCAATACCATTAATCAACAGGATCTAACTGACTTCTGTACAGAAATTCATCCAACAACAGCAGAAAACCCATTTTCTTAGGCACCCACAGAACACATACCAATATAGACTATATCCTGGATATAAAACACATCTCAATAACTTAGAGCTAAAATTGTACAGTGGGTTTTCTGACCACAATGGCATCAAGCAAAAAATCAATATAAGTTCATTCCCACTAACATGAAAGTATTCACAAAGGAGCTAATTTTTTGGACATGAATGGAAATCTTGATATTTTAACTACCCAAATCCCATAATTAGTTTTATATAATTATAGTATAGAAAGTAGAAATAACAACTAAAAACAACAAAAGCCTTTGAATTCTGTTAATAGATGTTTCCCTTCAAAATGTGTAACATCACTGTCTAGATAAGACAATGGTACAGTGAACATCACAGACTTGGAGATGTCACTTGGGATTCTTAGAAGCTGTGTAATATCGAATAATAATGTCTCTCACACTCAGGTTCTTCTAGTATAAAATTGAAGATAACTACATTGCAGTTGTGCAAAATGAATGAATTAGTACAAGTAAATTCATAGTTTTTAGATCCTATCAAGCAACAAAATAAACATTGTTCCTTCCTCATTCTACAGCTATGGATTCTTGGAAATTGAAAGCACAATATCAAGAAATGATGTTTTCAGCAAAAATATTACCTGAGAAAATATTTTGTAGGTTTTATGTACTGTTTCCTATTAAATTTATGATGTACAATATAAAAAATCCATATGGAAAAATTGCCCAAGGTCATAAACTAACTACTTAGTTTCATAATACTAGAACAAATAAGTTAAGATGTTTTGGGTACTGAATTTATTTAAAATAAACTGCGTGAGCATTACATGAAATAGAATTTTGAAATTTGCAGAAACTGTAGTACAGTTATCAGACACTTCTCGTCAGTTTAATCTGCATCTCTCTCTCCCATTTACCTCTTTAGAGATAATAATAAAAAAATACAAAGCCAAGTAAGATTTTACAGTGGAAATTACATAATTTATTTTAATAACCATACAGATGGTCGTGGAATAAAATTTAATTGCATTGCACAAAGTAAAAAATAAATTTAAAAATGATTTTGGGGGTGCCTGGGTGATTCAGACAGTTAAGTGTCTGACTCTTGAGTTCGGCTCAGGTCATGATTTTGCAGTTCCTGAGATCAAGCCCCACGTGGGACACTGGGCTGACAGCATGGAGCCTGCTTGGGAATCTCTCTCCCCCTCTCGCTCTGCCCCGCCCTTCCCCCCCCCATGCATGCTCTCTGTCTCTCCCTCTCTCAAAATAAATATAGCATTAAAATAATTATTTTGTGTAAATTCTCTTGAGGTTCAAGGAGAGAATTAGCTTATATCTAAATAGGTGGAGTTAAAAAAAAGGGGGCTCCATAATGTAAGTGCCAATTCAAATCATTTTAAACTAATGGATGGTATTTTAAAAGACTAAGATAAAGAAAACATTCTAGATGATATCAATATTATAAACAAGAACAAATTTAACAGTGTATGTCCTGACATGATAAATAGGCCAGTTTGATAGATTAGACATTATTGGTATGTGAGTAGTGAATGATATTCTAAAGATTTTGGTATTATTCAAATTTTTTGGCTATCATGGGCAAATACTCATTCTTCCTCTCTGTTTTCAATGGGCTATACTGTGTGCTTAATAATATTGACCTGAGATACTGGGAGTCTTACTTGAATAGATAAAAAGTGTAAAAATGGACAGAGGGGTTGGCAAGGAACTGGAAACATGTAGGTGGCAGTCATTAAAACTTTAATAAATTAGGGGCACCTGAGTTGCTCAGTCGGTTCTATGTCTGACTCTTGACTTTTGCTCAGGTCATGATCTCATGGCTGGTGAGTTTGAGCCCTAGGCTCAGTTTGAGCCATCAGGCCCTACACTGACAGGGTAGAGCCTGCTTGTGATTCTCTCTCTCTCTGTCCCTCCCCTGCTGGCGCTCTCTCTCTCTCTCTCGCAAAATAAATAAATAAAAACTTTAAAAAAAACTTAAAAATAACTGTAATAAATTGGTACACATATTAGTGGGAGAGATGGAACAAACACAAACTTTAGTAAACCATAATTATAGAAACTAGCAAATGATTATTAGGAGGTAAAGCTAGAGGAGAATTCAAAATATAGGTGTTCAAAACATGATAATTTAACTAATGGAAACTGGTGGCGATTTTACGCATGGATGCTAGAGCGAGCTGAAGTAGCAATTAAAAGGCAGAGTACAGAATTTAGTACCAAACTCCAGCCTAGAGAGAAAGATTATACGGTCATCTAAATAGAACTGAAGACCGATGAGACACTTTGATGGAGGCAACAAAGAGATTGAGAATCGTTTTTTAGGAGAAGTATCCATGGAAAAAAAGAAAAGCAAAATAGGGAGGAAAGGAGAATCATCAACTAAATATTAAGAGTGAGGAAAGTGATACCAGTATGTATGGGGAGGAGTGGCCAAAGAAGAAAGCCTCACCTTCTGTAGGTGGAAGAGGAAAAGGACAGTAGAGAAAAATAAGATATTAATGAATTACTGCTATAAATGATGCTGATTTTGCTGCCATGTCTTTCAAGTGTCCTAAAAAAGTATGGAATTATTTTGTATTTCTTTTAGGCCACCGAATAGTGAGTCTGGAATGTGTACTATTCTATGGCTAAGCTCTTTTTGTATCTTTTGATCTAGCAATGTAAAAGGAGAATATTTTAACAAGAAAATAATCTTGGAGTGCAGAAAACTTGGCATCAAGAAACTAGAGCATTGGTAATATGTATTATTATTATTTTTTTTTTTTGAGAGAGAGTGAGAGAGAGAGGGCACAGTGAGTGAAGGGCAGAGAGAGGGAATCCCACAAGGGGCAGAGAAAGAGAGAAAGAGAGAGAGAGAGAGAGAGAAAGTGGAACTCACCCAGGGCTCACGTTTTTGCCCAAATCAGGGCTCGTGCTCACCTAATGTGAGACTCAAACTCACCAACTGTGCGATCATGACTTGAGCCGAAGTCAGACGCTTAACGACTGAACCACCCAAGTGCCCAAGATGTATTTTGATGAGAAGACTGTGTTAGAGATGATGTGTCAACTGCAGGACATTTATCAGAAAGTCCTCTATGTGTATTCTAGGAAATACTCTGACATCAGAGGGAAGGAAGGACAAACAACAAGTATTTTGACTATTGTGAGACAAATGTAACTTGTTTTGCAAACTTGCTTATCACAATGCTTGTCTATGGGCAGTTTTAGTGTTATGCTAAATAACATTTTTAATATGAAATTTAACTACAATTTTTATTATTATTATTAACTAGTTCTTTGCTTTTCACACAGTTGCAACATACCCAGTGGTAATTCCCCTGGAGAGTTTCTGGAAGTCCCTTTGGAAAAGAAAAATGTGGAAAAGCAGAAGTATTTGTTTATATTGTATTCTTATCATCTAGGAGTAGGTTTCTAAGTGGTGAGAAAAAATAGAGAGGGGTTTCAACAATATGAAATGCTTAGATAGACATTTATGTTATATATATATGATATTTAGTGATTAAAAAATAATAACTGATTTTAGCAAACAAGAAAGCTACTATATATAACAAATACGTATGTATAGGTATATATATCCACACAAACTTCATTCACTTAAAAACTAATGTTTGAGCCACTTCTCTGAAAATCTGTAATCATTCTTGAAGCCAGATGACCTTCAGTATTGTTAACTAGGTTTTGATCATTAAATTTTCTTTTAGGAATGGTATATGGAACAAGAAATATGTAATGGGAGATCAGATTTTCCAACACACTAAGAATCTTTTGAATTAAGCTATTTGTTTGTAAAATCAAAATGGAATGGCATTCATTTCCTGTAGTGAAGTTTTGTTCCCCCAGAGAAGCTGCCAATCACTTTTTTCCTATTCCACTGCTGCTATTCAGATTTTTTCCTTGCCAATACACTAATAATTAAGACCTGGTTTGACTTATAGTTGGTGAAAAGCATGACTGAGAATCAGGACTAAAAAACGATTTATGTGTATATTTAAAGATTCTTTCTTCTGGTTATTATTCTACTCATTCTTCAGACAATTGTAAAATTAAGTACCTCAAATTGCAACAAAATGTGTTTAGTTATAAGAGCCTGATAAATAAAGCTTTCCAAATTAATACTGGTCACAATGCATGGATTGCTTCAAAATTAAATGAAATTTATAAAATCTTAGAAAAATAAAATTTCTGAAATATTTAGAAAAATACGTAAAATGAAACACTCTCCTAGAAATTTGAATCTGGGTAAGAGAAAGAAATGGACATACTTTGAGGACTATCTAAAAATTACTTCTAAGATTAATTACATATAAAAAAATAAATGTAATTCTCATTCTCATAATTCTTTGGATGACCGAGAACAATTAATGGGACTACTATTGGTTTTCTATATATTTCTGTTGGCATATTCCTTTTAAGATTTTAATTTTAAGTAATCTCTATACCCAACGTGGGGCTCAAACTCACAACCCTGAGATCAGAGTCACATGCTCTACCAACTGAGCCAGCCAGACACCCCTTCTGCTGGAATATTCTATCTTTACCGCCCTGTCATTCTCTATTAACTTACAACTTCATTCTTGATTGTTTTTTTTTTGTCTTCCCCACAAGCCACACCTATTTTTTTTTTAATTAAAGTCACTTAAATATGTAAGAATAGTTCAGTGTATCAATAACATAAACCCTAGAATGTTACTTTAACAAAATTTGCTAGGGAATAAAATTCAGCACAAAGCAAATACTTGATTCCCCAACAAACATTTACTGAATATCTCCTATAGGCCAAGACGGTGCTTAATGTTAGAAATAAAAGATAAACAAGAGATATCTCCCAAAGACCAGGTGCACAAGTATGTACAAGGAGTGTTTTTAAAAGAAGCCAATGGTTTTGTTTTTGTTTAGAGAACTTACTCATCTGAAAACCAGATAAGTGGAATAGGGGTAGACCTCTGACATAACATGGGCCAAATTAGATTTTATCTCCCACAAACATGGAGTGAGTAGATAGGGATATATAGATTTGGGATCCTAGACCACTATTTTGGAGTAGCACTATGTTCATGTCATGTGTCATGTGTGAAAAGATTAAAAAGCATACAAAAAAAAAAAGAGAGAGAGAGAAGCATAGGTCAAAATCATTATAATAGCAGAAAGGAAAAAAACACATGGGTTGCTGCTTTCTTGTTCTAATATGAGCCATCTTTTCTAGTTATAAGTTTCTGTGAGATTCAAGACTAGTTTTAATTAACAGCAAAAAAGGGAGAGGGAAGGGAGGCAGGGGGTGGGGGAGTGGGGAGAAGGGGAGGAAGAAGGAGAAGGAGATGAGAAGGAAATAATAATGGCAAGAAAAAGTCTTTATAACCATAAAGATTTCCAAGGAGGGTAAACAGCCACAGTGATTACATTGATTAACACTGAATAAGCACATAATTGTTAGCATTTGATTTAGTCTACATGTATTAAATAATTTAATTATTATTATTATCCCTATTATACAGATAAGGAAACCAAAATACAGAGAGCTTAAGTGAGTTGTCTAAGTTTACTCTCTATATCATGAAGGAGTTAGGAACTGATCTTTTGCAAAGCACATAAAACAGCCTCTTGGGTTTGGGAGTGCAAGTTTAAAAATGCAAGCTGAATTGAACTGACTTGTTCTGGTTAATAGAAAAGGAGAAACTTGGAGTTCCTGAGAAAACCCAATGAGAAAGACGTAGTTAAGAGAGAAGTAAGAAGAAGTTAATAACTGCAGCAAAGCAAAAAGGACCAAAAAAGATATTCCCAGTGGAGAAGAGATTTAAAGAGATTTTCAATACAGTAACCCCCTTGCTGATCCAAGAGGGCTACATTCTAACACCCCCAGTGGATGCCTGAGACTGTGGATAGTACAGAACCCCATATATACTATGTTTTTTTTCCTGTACACACATACTTATGATAAAGCTTAATTTATAAATTAGGCACAATAAGAGATGAACAATAACCAATAATAAAATAAAATGAGAGTAACAATATACTGTAATAACCATTATTTGAATGTAGTCTCTCAAAATATCTTATTTGACTGTACTCACTCTTCTTGTGATGATGTGAGATGATAAAATGCCTACGTGATGAGATGAAGTGAGATAAATGATGCAGGCACTGGGATGTAGCGTTAAGCAACTACTGACTCTCTAATGACACGTCAGAGAAGGATCATCTCCTTCTGGACCACAGCTGACCTCAAGTGAGTGAAACTGCAGAAAGTGAAACTATGGACAAGGGTGGACTGCTGTAATAGAAATTTTAAGCAGAGATTGTAAATTTATTTCATATGAAATATAGCCTCTCCCCTGGTACTTCAATACTATTCAATACACTTGTGAAATTTTGTGTCAGAGAGATATGTTTCTATTTGTGTGTGTGTGTCCAGTGAGGGGGCAGTTGAGAAGAGGCAGGATTTGAAGTTCACATCAATATGGTAATTTCCTTCAAGGAGTCAGTATCAGCTGAGGCCATGAGAATTATCAGGTCTCTTCCCTATCTCTCCACTCCAAGGAATGCTCTGAATCCTTGGGGGACAGCTTGAACTTCCTCTGGTCTTGGAAGTGAGGAGATTGATGTGTTTTCCAGGATTTGAAGAGTTAAGATTCCTGAGACTATATATGGGTTTCATTAATATCAAACTTCCTTTGTTGTTTTTATTTCTGTGAATGAGTTCTGTTCTTTTATACCAAACAAGCCCACCTCATTGGAGAATGTGAACAGTCACTTAGAGTAGTAATAAAGTTCTGATTTTAACCAAATGCTCATTAGTGCAGAAGATACATTAATTCAAAGCAATGATTTAGATCGAGAGTGATAAATGCCTTAGCAGGTAGACACATACAATCCTATGACAGTAAAGAGGAGACACAAAGTCATCTTGAAATATGATAGCCAGGAAATGGTTTTATGGGAAAGGTGACCCATAATTGAGTCCGGATCAGTAATTTTTAGATTAGCCTACCGACTGCAAAATAATGTGTAAAAGGTACAGAGATATGAATGAACTTAAAATATTTAAGAGATGAGATATTTAATCAAAGTTTGTTTGTGACTATCTAGAAATTAAGTTGAAAGTATTTTATGTAGCTTAAGTGGGGAATATTCTGAACACAAGAGGAAACACCTGAAATATTTAAATCCTATGAGAGGCAAATTAATGATCAGAAAACCCACTTCAGTGGCAGTGTGTAGAATTGCTTATCATGGGCAATACTATGAGCTAAAGAAGAGACAAGTTAGGGCTCTTATAGAAGGGAGGACATATTTTAGGATAACATAGAAGGCAAAATTAATATAACTTAATGAATATTGGTGACAGAATATGTGAATGTAGGCATAACTAGCAAATGGTGAATAGAGTGAGACCAATAGATGAAACTTCTTAGTTTCTGGCTTGGATCACTGGTCTCTTGGTTTTGGAAAAGAGAGTGAGGTTGTTGAAGAGGGTGGAGAACGCTGAATTCCATTAAAAAATACTCAAAAAAAGATAGTAAATTGACAAAATAGAGAATGATTCTGATGATGAGAAGTACTAAAGACAAATATTGGTGAGCCCTCAGCATATGAGCAGTAGTTAAAACCATAAACAAGAATCAGATCTGTCAAAGTACATAGTTTGAGAAGAAACTAAGTATTGCCACAACACTAATGTTTTGTGAGAAAGAGGAAAAGCAAAAGAAATTAGAATCAGAATAACAATAGAAGGCAGGACAGATTATTGATACAGAAGCCAAAGAAGAACAGGGTAGATGAAGAAATGCTGCACACAGATTAAGGAAAAAGAAAGTGTCAAATTTAACATTAACTACTGAGCTGACAAATGGCTTTCAGAGTTTGCCATATGCCTGGCTTGAGGCAAACCTCTGGGTTTAGGATGGTAGATCAGAAGCATGGTCCATTTATTTGTGGATTTCACTGTCTGGTGGAAGAGATAAATAATGAATGAATCAAGAGATAAATAAAGTTTATAATTAAGGTGGTAGGAGTTGGTCTCTCTGGAGTAATATTTTTGCTTAAAAATGAAAGCTGAGAAGGAGCTAACCCACGGGAAAAACAAGCCCGGAAGAGTAAAAAGTAGGGCCAAACACTTCAGACAAGAAAGAAGCCAGTATGTTGTCAGAAACAAGAAAAAGGATCCACAAGAGCTGTAGAGATGAGGTTGGAGGAGGAAGCAGGACCAAGTTATTGTTATTTTAAGACTGAAGAGAGTCCATCTTATGACATTTCAGTAAAAACTAAAACAAGGATACTTAATCTAAGATATAAGGCTGTTAAAAGTCAAAGATTCTGGAAGAAATTAAGGAAAATGGATACATTCTATTAAAAATATTGACAATAAGGAGGACACTTGTTGGGATGAGCACTGGGTGTTGTATGTAAGCAAATACATGGGAATCAACCCCAAAACCAAGAGCACACTATACACACTGTATATTAGCCAATTTGACAATAAATTATATTTAAAAAATATTGACAATGAAATGATGAATTATTTACACTTAGGGGCATGCGTTATTCTGATGTTGACTGCAATACTTTCTCCTACTTCTTCCCCTGTGAAATGCTTCTTCTAAGAAGGTGATTCTTGTATGACCTGCATTGGAAACTGCCTACTTGCTAAAAGATAAGTGAATCACATAAGGCGAACCATCTGAAGGGTTCCCCTGATATTTTTCAAACTGGGTCTGTACACAAGTCTATTAAGAATACCACGTCTTGGGGCGCCTGGCTGGCTCAGTCGGTTAAGCGTCCGACTTCAGCTCAGGTCACGATCTTGCGGTCCATGAGTTCCAGTCCCGCGTCAGGCTCTGGGCTGATGGCTCAAAGCCTGAAGCCTGCTTCCAATTCTGTGTCTCCCTCTCTCTCTGCCCCTCCCCCGTTCATGCTCTGTCTCTCTCTGTCTCAAAAATAAATAAACTTAAAAAAAAGGGGCGCCTGGGTGGCGCAGTCGGTTAAGCGTCCGACTTCAGCCAGGTCACGATCTCGCGGTCCGTGAGTTCGAGCCCCGCGTCAGGCTCTGGGCTGACAGCTCGGAGCCTGGAGCCTGTTTCCGATTCTGTGTCTCCCTCTCTCTCTGCCCCTCCCCCGTTCATGCTCTGTCTCTCTCTGTCCCAAAAATAAATAAAAAAAAAAAAACGTTGGAAAAAAAAAAAAAGAATACCACATCTTCAAAGCTAACCACGGCAAAGATTGCTTACCTTATGGAGAAATTTTCAGAATGAAATCAATATACCGATAGTAGCACAGACAAGAGATGAAGGGGTCCTTAAGCTTCTCAAGTCCTTCATGCCAGCAATCAGTGAGACCTCTGCCCTACTCAGCATTTGCCCACATGACCTGATAAATTCATCTTTTTGTTTGTTTAAATCCTTTTGAGTTTGGGTCTCACAAAACCATATCATACTAATTCATAGGATGGCCATTTTTTCCAGCATGGTTTGAGAAAAAAAAAAGTAAAAAACTTAGTTGGCAATGACTGAATAAAGCTTAGAGTGATCAAGTATGATGAGGTTAATATAGTTTTGGTTACATAATTTGCCTCGGGGAGCACTGTTGTTATTACAGCAGAAATGGAAAGAGAATAATAGAGTACATGGTCAGCTTTGATATTTAGAGTCAGACTATACAGCAGAGATGAGGATAGAACCAATTAGAGATGAGCCTTTGTTTTCCCTAAGAACTGTAAAACTTCCCTTCACAGCTAGGCATCTTGGAAGGAGATAGGAAGGAGAGAAACAGTCCCTTAGGAACTGGAAGCTTACATTGACTGACAGCTTAACTGGGAATGACTAAGATAATCTTATTGACAAGTTTATGGTTCTCCATTAACTAAAAAGTAGGTGGTTTGTGAGAAAGATTACAACAATTAGAGAAAAAAATTAAAAACGACATCTGTTTTGTCCATGTGAGTACAAATGTGTGACCCTTCCACACTAGCAATAAAAGAAAAAAAAACAGATAGCTTTATTAAAGAATCACCAATGAGATGCTCAAGTTCATATATATTTAATAATGTCCAGCTGTTAGCCACATGCCCCAGCACTATTGCCCACCTGCTGGCAGAAAGTTTTTATTATTTTTAATTAAAAATATTATCTTTTCATCCATACTTCTGAAATAAACATGCCATCACATGACAACTTGTTTTATCAAAAGTTTATAACATTCATAAATGGATATCCTTTGATCCGACAAGTCCCCTATCTCTAGTAAAATCCCACATTCATTTTATTAAGTCCCCTTGCGACATAGTTTTCTATTAATGCTATGAGATAAAAATCTGAGCATCTTTCAGCTTCAATGTCAATGCTGAAAGAGAAGCCAAGTGCAGGACTTGACAAGTTTATAAAAATTATAAGGAATTAACAGCATCAGGGGATCATGAAGGCTTCTAAGATTGTGCAAAGACTACAAAGTTCTCGTGGCTAATAGTTTGGGATTACTTCAGTTTCTTTATTTTTTTTTCCTCCTAAAAATATGCATTAAAAGAAGACCATTTAGAATATCAGTTGTGTACATCCCCACTGAAGACACACTACTTCTTTAATGTGAATTTTCTGTATTTGGAAACAAAGTTTAATCAAAAATTATTCTTCAGGTAAAATCAAATCCGTCATCCAATGGAAGCATTTCATGGACATTGGTTTTCTGAGGTAATTTTCATGTTCCAGACAATGTGAGTTTATTAAGATTCACATTTGTGTGCATTTAAAGTTTATACTGCTAAGCATTTCTTGGTACTTCTGGAAGACTCTTCAGGCTCTTTGCTCCAGAGAATAGAAGTGGAATAAAACACATAAATCAAAATATGTAAACCAGAGAATGGCATGCTAACGGGGAAATGTTTATAACCTACCTTTCCTATATGACTAACATTAAATAACACTGTAAAAGAGAACGCTGGACATCACAAAAAGCATAACATTGGCATGTTTTGACATGGCCTGAAAATTCTTTTTTGCTACATGATATACAAAATATAAAATCATTGCAGCAATGCAGTGTTAAATTTGAGTTCACAGTTTAAAACGTACCTAGAGATCACCCAAGATATAAAATAACTTGCAAATTGTGTGCTAACAACTACAGATTTCTTGTTATATTTGCTATGTTCATAAATTGTGACACCAGAGAAGCAACTCAGGACAGCTAAATATTCATTGTATTTACAAAAGACAGTTCCAAAGACAAGTAACACTCATCTTTGTTTATTCTCCTTTACCTACCTATGGATGAACAAGCCTAAGTATAAGCCTAAACAACATTTTCAGGTAAAGGTGTCCAAAAGATGGAAAAAATAATGTCATTTTATCTGCTGAAATTTATTAGGACTGTAATCTTGTCTAGAGTCTGTATGGTGATACTGAAACTCCTCATTTGGAATGATTCAGTTATGATTTTTATGGAAATACAGTATTTTACACATTTCTGAAGGCACTTTAAAATTATTTTCAGAACGTTAAGAATCACTTGAGAGGCTTTTAAATTACTAACTCTTTTTAGTAGTAAAAAAGAAAACACACAAAAGTCTCCCCCTTCTCAGGAAATGAATTTCTGGAGCCCCAAATTAAGTTAATAATATAAAGTAAAAATAAACTGAAAATCCATTCTCTGTAAATCTATCTGCCTTTATGATTACTGCTCATATGTGGATAGGAATGTTCCCAAAGATCAGAGAGTAATGGCCTGAGTGTAATCCACGGATGCAATGCCATGACTTGCAAAGAGTTTAATTAGCCAACGCGCAGTTCTAATATTTAGAGCTCTTTACAGAACATGTTCTACATATGAAACACATTACAAATGGAGCTGCTGTCAGTCCTCCTTCCGGATTGGCTGGTTCCACTAATGCAGTCCATCAACTCACCAGCAGACCATTACTTTCTCAGCAGCATTCCCTGTGGACCTGCATTGCTCACTTTGAACATATTGCTTTAATAAGAGAATTATTTCTGAAAGCTTGAGTTATCTCAGGCCTCGGAAGAAGTGCTTCGGAACCTGACAAAATGCTTTCTATAGTAAATGGTTTTGGAGATCACAGAGGAAAATGTATATTTGGCCTCATTTGCATAAAAACATCCAGCACAGCTTTTCGCAAATTAACACAAATTTGATAGAATATTGAATGATATATGACTAAATTCTTCCATTTCTAGGATTCCAGATGTTTTCTATGTTGGTTGATTTACTTTTTGATTAGTTGTTAGAACTTAAGACATCTGTTGCCATTGTGTAGTGCAGAGTATGTTAATGGTATTACTAAATGCCATGTGTCTATCAGTGTCTAATCATGTGTCTAATGCTAAAGCAACTCCCTGGGTAGGCTTTTCTACACAGATGTGGAACACGAGACTGCTAATCATGAAATTTTGCAAAAACAGCATTTATGAAAAGCAACTGAATGTTTGAATTTAGGTAGAAAACAAAGTGCTAAAACTGTACAGAAAATAATTCAGAAAGTTTCATGATTTGATTTGCTCCTTTATTATAGCAGCTGTAATTATACATGTTTTCTGTAACTGCACTGTATGTTTTAGAAACTTAATTTCACTATTATTGATTATACCAGATCCCTCAGTTTTCTCTGAGGTTCAGGAAAGTCAGTTATAGTATGCCCAGTGTCTCAAAACATAGCAAGGTGGAACTAATGTAAATCAGACTCTGATTAGAAAGATAATCATGTAGCTATCCCCAAATAAAATGAATTTATTCTTCCTTATTATTACATTATTATCCAATTTTTATGAAATGAATGTCTGTTGAGGGAATTTACAGTATTTGCTGCCAATCCAGACTCAAGATTCTTTATTGATAAGAAAGGCTATAAAGAGGTGAGGTGCTGACAGTATGAATAACCAGCGACCTGGTAAATTTCAGAAACTGAAAGATCACAGTTCAAATGATATGCTACAAAACAATTTTATTGTACATATGTAGAAGTCACATTGTCCCTAGTCCCCTGTGCCTCTTTTGGCCCTAAATACTATCACTGGACACAGTATATGAAGAGGAAGAACACAAATATTCTCTCTTGGTTATGATCTTCAGTTAGACCCAGAGTAATGATGATTCTTTAGTGGTCAAAATGCTATGTGAATGACTCAAAGTTAAGATTCCCTTTGTTTTAAATTATGCACAGGCGTGCCGGGGTGGTTCAGTTTGTTAAATGGCCAACTCTTGATTTCAGCTCAGGTCATGATACCAGGGTTGTGATATCAATCCCTGAATCGAGCTCTGTGTTGACCATGGACCCTGCTTAAGATTCTCTGTCTCTCTCTGTCTCTCTCTCTCTCTCTCTCTCTCTATCTCTCAGGGCATCTGAATGGCTCAATTCATTAAGTGTCCAACTTCAGCTCAGGTCATGATCTCACAGTTTGTGAGTTCAAGCCCCATATTGGGCTCTGTGCTGACAGCTCAGAGACTGGAGCCTGCTTCTGATTGTGTGTCTCCTTCTCTCTTTGACCCTCCCCAATTTGTGCTCTGTCTCTCTCTGTCTCTCAAAAATAAATAAATGTAAAAAAAAATTAAGATTCTCTCTCTTTCTCTCTCTCTCCCTCTGCCCCCTCCCCCACTCTCTCTCTTTAAAATAAAAACTGAAAACAAAACTCAAAAAAATAAATTACATGAAGATAATTTGACACCATTTTAGATGAACTGGAAGAATATATCTTCTGATCAAAGAAAATGGAAACATGGTTGGAGAATAGCCTAGGAATCCATACCTTAGCAAATCTTTGAGGTTCAGATAGAACTTGGGACAAATTCTGGCTTCACCATTTCCTAGTTGTGTGACCTTTGGCAAGTCCCTTAGGATATGAGGATAATAGAGTCACCCTATGCATGTGCCTCTGTTTCTCAATGAAATGCAGAAATCAAAATGACCACGTGGTAGTAGTTGGTATAAAAATTTAAAAACATAATTGACTTAATGTGTCCAACTTAGAGTATTCAAGTACTCAATAAACTATAGTTATTATTACTGTTGTTATCATCCTTTCTTATAATTATGTAGTTACCATTATGAATCAAACTATCCTGATGAAGGAACCAAAGCAGACTCTTAATTCATATCCAAAAGAACATCTCAACATCAACTATGCCCAAGTAAAATCCCTGCTGTTGTCCACCTGTAGTTTTAATGTAAAGGATAAAAATTCCATCTAAGTGTTCAATTTGTTCCATCACATGGAGTATAGTTTGTGATTAATTAATCCTGGGGTATCCAACAGGAGGCAGGTGATTATGGCCTAGTAGAAGTATAATCTCTAGAAGAATCATTAAATTGAGTTAGAATGTATAATGAAAATAGATTAAGCCCTAAGAGTAACTTTCAAAGTACACAAAAGAAGATGTTTTTGTGTCACCAGCCGACATGTTTGAATTTCACAGTGAAATAAAAAGAAAACACAAAGGCATAATTTAGGACAGGTGCCTGCTGAGTCTGAACCTTCTTTAAGTAGCTTATGACAAGTTACTACCAACTGCTCCCACACATAGCATATGGACTAGACAGTACACACATGCTTCTCTTCGAGTGAGGTATGGGTGTATAGAGTTTTGTTGTTTTGTTTCATTTTTTGTTTGGTTTTTACTGGGTGCTGTACCACTATAAAATCAAAGTTCTATTTTTAAGGAAGAAGGACGGAATGGATATTAGACAGACAACAAACAGTCCTAGTTATAGTGGGGAAAATAATAATTAGCAAAACGCAATTAATGCAAAAATTAGTTCTATAAAGTGAGGTAATACAGGAAGAGAAGAGACAAGAAGTATAACTCTATGACATGACAATACCACTTAGGAATAAAGGAACTAGAAGCAGCACAGAAAGTCATCAATAATTGAATTATATAGTTCAACAGTTCTTAAATTATTATGGACAGAATGAAGTCCTTATTTTAAAGTCCTTTAAAAAATGGTTAAAATAATACATGGTCAGATCATTAGAAAACCCAAGAAAGCCCCAAAACAAATGAAAACATATATTTATAACCTCACTACAAGGAGATAACCAAAGTTAAAAATTTTGTGTATACTTTTTTGCCTATTCTTTTACATTTACACACATGTACACACACTGTTTATAAATATAATATTTATTTAACCTTTTTTTCATAAAAATGTAGAAAATTTTCCACATTATCACTTTTTTTCTACATGATTTTAATTATACATACAGTGTACACAACTTGAAAGGGATAGAAGAGATCAGATCATTTATAGGAGGATGGAATTTCTTATTAAAATGCTTTATTGTAAGTAAGATGATGACAATGAACCATGTGAGTTAGTTGCTCTGTAGTAAAAGAATTTCAATGGGAATTTTTATTTAAAAATTCTTAGCTTCTGTACAAAATTCATTTTTTCAAACATGATTTATGAGCACTGAGCTTACAAAATAAAAACAGACACACACATAGACATGTTAAAAGCTATCCAAACTCAGTTTCTCTTATTCCGTCTCAAATGAAATTTCCTCATACTGTGCACCCTATTTATGTCAACAAAACCACACTATTTCTAGTAATTAAGGTTTAAGTCACAGTTTGTGCAGAGGACTCAGAGTGGGTTCCAGATGTTAGATTCCAACAAAACTCACTATGCTATGTTGGAGATAGGACACTTGGATTATCTCCTGTGCTATTTTCTAATCTATAAATGAGGATAATAGCTCTTACCTCATTCAATGCTTTGGAGAATTGAATGAGATAACAGGTAAAAAAAAATTAGACGATTGTCGATTATTATTATTTGGTATCTTTTGGTCTTATATAAGTAATAACAAATTTTATTAAGTCTACCTTGGCAAATCAGTTATATCTATGTCACACTCTTTGTTCTCACTACAACTAATCAAGTTCACATCTTCATAATCTTGCATTCTAACCAGCCTTACAACTTCCAATTTCTCCTTTCTTAGGGCAATCAGATTAATTTTATTAAAGCATATCTCTGATAAACTTACTCTGCTGCCAAAAGTGAATGGATCAAAGTATGCACACAAGATAATAAGGGAAACTAACAACTCTGATGAACAAAATTAAAAAAAACTAAATAAATGTAGATAAATTATATGTTCGTGAATAGGAAAATTAAATATTGTCAAAATGTCAGTTCTTTCCAAGTTGATCTATAGATTCATTGAAATAGCAATAAAAATCCCATCAAGTTATTTTATAGATATCAACCAATTGATTCTAAAGTTTACATGAAAAGGAAAAAGATTCAAAATAGCCAACACAATATTGAAGGAGAAGAAGAAAGATGAGAACTGACACTACCTAACTTCAAACTATAGTAATTAAGGGAATGTGGTATTCATGAAAGAATAGACAAATAGATCAATGTGAAAAAATAGGGAGACCAGAAATAGTCTCCCATATATGCAGTCAACTGATCTTTGACAGAGGAGTAAAGGCAATATAATGGAGCAAAGATAGTTTCTTCAACAAAAGGTGCTTAAGAACTGGATATCCACATGCAAAAAAAAAAAAATGCATCTAAATATAGAACTTACACCTGCACAAAAAGTAACTCAAATGGATCACAGATCCCTATGTAAAATACAAAACTATAACACACTCAGAAGACAACATAAAAGAAAATTTAGATAAACCTGGGTATGGCAATGACTTACTAAATACAACACCAAAGTAACAATTCATGAGAAAAGTCAAAGTTAAACTGGACTTCAGTAAAATTAAAAACTCCTGCTCTGTGAAAGTCAATGTCAAGACAATTAGAAGACAGCCCATATACTGGAAGAAAATATTTGGAAGAGACACATCTGACAAAGGAGTGTTTTCCAAAATGTACAAAGAACTCTTCAAACTCAATAGCAAGAAAACACCCAATTAAAAAATGGTCCAAGGATCTTAACAGGCATTTCACCATGAAGAAATAGAGATGGCAAACAAGCATATGGAAAGATGCTGTACATGATATGTCATCAGGGAAATGCAAATCAAAACAACAATTAGATACTACTATACACCTATTAGAATGGCTGGAATCTGGGATACTACAACAAGTGCTGGTGAAGATGTGGAACAACAGGAACTCTCATTGCTCGCGAGAATGCAAAATGGTATAGTCACTTTGGAAGACAGTGGTGGTTTCTTACAAAATTAAACATAATCTTGTTTAAGATTAAGTGGCAAGATATATTCAGTGTGCTGAATCAGAAAAATATGCAGCCAGGAATTCTTTATCTAGCAAGACTGTCATTCAAAGTAGAAGGACAGATAAAAAGTTTCCCAGATGAATAAAAATTAGAGTTTGTGACCACTAAACCAGCCCTGCCAAAAATTTTAAGGGGGACACTCTGAGGGGAGAAAAGATGAATAAACAAACAAACAAACAAACAAATAAATACCAAAAGCAACACAGATTAGAAAGAACCAGAGAACACCACCAGAAACTCCAACTCTACAAGAAACATAATGGCAATAAATTCATATCTTTCAGTACTCACTCTAAATGTCAATGGACTAAATGCTCCAATCAAAAGACATAGGGTAACAGAATGGATAAGAAAACAAGATCCATCTATATGCTGTTTACAAGAGATCCACTTTAGACTTAAAGACACCTTCAGTTTGAAATTAAGGGGATGGAGAGCCATCTATCATGCTAATGGTCAACAAAAGAAAGCCGGAGTAGCCATACTTATATCAGACAATCTAGACTGATATAGAATAAAGACTGTATCAAGAGATGACAAAGGGCATTATATCATAATTAAGGGGTCTATCCACCAAGTAGACCTAACAATTGTAAACATTTACGTGCCAAATGTGGAAGCACCAAAATATATAAATCAATTAGTCACAAAGATAAAGAAACTCACTGATAGTAATACCATAATAGTAGGAGACTTCAACACCCCACTCACAGCAACGACCAGATTATCTAATCAAAAAGTCAACAAGGAAACAATGACTTTGAATGACACACTGGACCAGATGGACTTAACAGATGTATTCAGAACATTTCATCCTAAAGCAGTGGAATATACATTCCTCTCCAGTGCACATGGAACATTCTCCAGAATAGACCACATACTGGGACACAAGTCAGCCCTCAGCAAGTACAAAATGATCGAGATCATACCACGCATATTTTCAGACCACAAAGCTATGAAACTCAAAATCAACCACAAGAAAAAATTTGGAAAGGTAACAAATACTTGGAGACTAAAGAACATCTTACTAAAGAATGAATGGGCCAACGAAGAAGTTAAAGAGGAAATTAAAAAATATATGGAAGCCAATGAAAATGATAACACCACAACCCAAAACCTCTGGGACACAGCAAAGGCAGTCATAGAGGAAAGTATATAGCAATCCAGGCCTTCCTAAAGAAGGAAGATCTCAGATACACAACCTAACCTTATGCCATAAAAAGCTGGAAAAAGAACAGCAAATAAAACCCAAAACCAGCAGAAGACGGGAAATAATAACGATTAGAGAAGAAATTAATGCTATCAAAGCCAAAAAAAACAGAATAGGTCAGTGAAACCAGAAGCTGGTTCTTCGAAAGAATTAACAAAATTGATAAATCACTAGCCAGTTTGATCAAAAAGAAAAAGGAAAGGACCCAAATAAATAAAATCAAGAATGAAAGAGGAGAGATCACAACCAACACAGCAGAAATAAAAACAATAATAAGAGAATATTATGAGCAATTATATGCCAACAAAGTGGGCAATCTGGAAGAAATGGACAAATTCCTAGAAACATATACACTACCAAAACTGAAACAGGAAGAAAGAGAAAATTTGAACACACCCATAACCAGTAAGGAAATCAAATTAGTAATCAAAAATCTCCCAAGAAACAATAGTCCAGGGCCAGATGGCTTTACAGGGGAATTCTACCAAATATTTAAGGAAGAATTAACACCTATTCTATGAAGCCAGCATTACCTTGATTCCAAACCAGACAGAGACCCCACTAAAAAGGAGAACTATAGACCAATTTCCCTGATGAACATGGATGCAGAAATCCTCAACAAGATATTAGCCGACCAGATCCAACAATACATTAAAAAAATTATTCACCATGACCAAGTGGGATTTATACCTGGGATGCAGGACTGGTTCAATATCTGCAAAACAATTAACGTGATTCATCATATCAATAAAAGAAGGGACAAAAGCCATATGATCCTCTCAATAGATGCAGAGAAAGCATTTGACAAAATACAGTATGCTTTCTGGATAAAAGCCCTCAAGAAAGTAGGGATAGAAGGAGCATACCTCGAGACCATAAAAGCCATATATGAACAACAATGCTAATATCATTCTCAATGGGGAAAAACTGAGAGCTTTCTCCCTAAGGTCAGGAACAAGGCAAGGATGTCCACTGTCACCACTGTTATTCAACATAGCATTGCAAGTCTTAGCCTGTGCAATCAGACAACGCAAATAAATAAAAAGGCATCCAAACTGGCCAGGAGGAGGTCAAATTTTCACTCTTTGCAAATGACATGATACTCTATATGGAAAACCCAAAAGATTCCACCAAAAAAACTGCTAGAACTGGTTCATGAATTCAGTAAAGTTGCAGGATATAAAATCAATGCACAGAAATCAGTTGCATTCCTATTCACCAACAATGAAGCAACAGAAAGAGAAATCAAGGAATTGATCCCATTTAAAGTTGCACCAAAAACCATAAAATACCTAGGAATAAATATAACCAAAGAGGTGAAAAACCTGTACACTGAAAACTATAGAAAGCTTATGAAAGAAATTGAAGAAGAGAGGAAAAAAATGGAAAAAGATTCCATGCTCCTGGATAGGAAGAACAAATATTGTTAAAATGTCGATACTACCCAAAGCAATCTACATATTCAATGCAATCCCTATCAAAATATCAGCAGCATTCTTCACAGAGCTAGAACTAATAACCTTAAAATTTGTATGGAGCCAGAAAAGACCCCGAATAGCCAAAGCAATCTTGAAAAAGAAAACCAAAGCAGGAGGCATCACAATCCCAGACTTCAAGTTATACTGTAAAGCTGTAATCATCAAGACAGTATGGTACTGGAACAAGAACAGACACTCAGATCAATGGAACAGAATAGAGAACTCAGAAATGGACCCCCTAAAAGTAAGACAGGAAGCCATCAAAATTGTTGAGGAGAGAGACACCTGGGTGGCTGAGTCGGTTAAGTGTCCGACTTCAGCTCAGGTCATGATCTCACAGTTTGTGAGTTTGAGCCCCGCATTGGGCTCTGTGCTGACAGCTCAGAGCCTGGAGCCTGCTTCAGATTCCGTGTCTCCCTCTTTCTCTGTTCCTTCCCCACTTGCACTCTATGTCTCTCTCAAAAATAAATAAAGATTAAAAAAGTTAAAAAAAAATCCTCGAGGAGAAAGTAGGCAAAAACCTCTTCAACCTTGGCTGCAGAAACTTCTTACTCAACACATCTCCAGAGGCAAGGGAAACACAAAAATGAACCACTGGGAACTCATCAAAATAAAAAGCTTCTGCACAGCAAAGGAAATGATCAGCAAAACTAAAAGTCAACTGACAGAATGGGGGAAGATATTTGCAAATGACATATCAGACAAAGGGTTAGTATCCAAAATCTGTAGAGAATCTATCAAACTCAACACCCAAAGAACAAATAATCCAGTGAAGAAATGGGCAAAAAACATGAATAGACCTTCTCCAAAGAAAACAACCAGATGGCCAACCAACACATGAAAAAAGGCTCAACATCACTCATCATCAGGGAAATACAAATTAAAACCGCAAGAGATACCACCTTACACCTGTCAGAATGGCTAACATTAACAACTCAGGCAAAAAAAGATGTTGGCGAGGATGCAGAGAAAGAGGATCTCTTTTGCATTGTTGCTGGGAATGCAAGTTGGTGCAGCCACTCTGGAAAACAGTATGGAGGTTCCTCAAAAAATTAAAAAATAGAAATACCCCATGACCCAGCAATTGCACTACTAGGTATTTATCCAAGGGATACAGGTGTGCTGTTTCAAAGGGACATATGCACCCCAATGTTTATAGCAGCACTATCAATAATAGCCAAAGTATGGAAAGAGCCCAAATGTCCATCGAGGGATGAATGGATAAAGATGTGGTATATATACCATATATATATATATATATGTGTGTGTATATATATATATATGGTATATATATACATATATATGTATACATATATATATATATATCTCACATCTTCTTTATCCGTACACACACACACACACACACACACACACACACAATGGAGTATTACTCGCCAATCAAAAAGAATGAAATCTTGCCATTTGCAACTATGTGGATGGAACTGGAGGGTATTATGCTACGTGAAATTAGTCAGTCAGAGAAAGACCAAAATCATATGACATCACTCATATAAGGACTTTAAGAGACAAAACAGATGAATATAAGGGAAGGGAAACAAAAATAATATAAAAACAGGGAACAGAGAGGGGGACAAAACATAAGAGACTCAAATATGAAGAGCAAACAAGGGGTTGTTGGAAGGGTTGTGAGGGTGGGATGGGCTAAATGGGTAAGGGGCATTAAGGAATATATTCCTGAAATCATTGTTGCACTATATGCTAATTAATGTGGACATAAATTTAAAAAAAAATAAATTAAAAAAAAAGATAGGAACTATCAAGTCATGAAAAGACACTGAGGAAACTTAAATGCATATAACTAAGTGAAAGAAGCCAATCTGAAAGGCTACCTACTGTATGGTTTTAACTACATAACATTTTGGAAAAGTCTAAACTATGTAGACAGTAAAAAGATCATTGGTTGCCAGGGTTGAAGAGAGACAGATATAAATAAGTGAAGCACAGAGGATTTTTAGGACATTGAAAACATTCTGTATGTTACCGTAACAATGGAAATGTGTCATTAGACATTTGTCTAAATCCACACCATATACAACACAAAGAGTAAACCCTAATGTAAATCATAGACTTTCACTGATTGGGATATATCAATGTAGGTTCATCCTTGGTGAAAAAAAAAATAGTATTCTGCTAAGTGAGGTTGACAATGAGGGGAGTCTATGTGTGTGCATGCATCCCTCAATTTTGCTACAAAATTTAAACTGTTCTAAAAATGTGAAGTCTTTTTTTAAAGTGTATTTATTTATTTTGAGAGAGAGGGAGAGCATGCGTGTGAGCGGAAGAGAAGCAGAAAGAGAGGAAGAGAGAGAATCCCAAGTAGGCTCTGCACTGTCAGATCAGCGCCTCAGGCAGGGCTTGATCCCACAAACCATGAGATCATGACCTGAGCAGAAACCAAGATTTCGTTGGGTATTTAACCAACTGAGCCACCAGGTGCCCCAAAATATAAAGTCTTAATTAAAAAAAAAAAGTTGGTGAGAATTACCCATCAAGAATCAATGGAACGGGGCGCCTGGGTGGCGCAGTCGGTTAAGCGTCCGACTTCAGCCAGGTCACGATCTTGCGGTCCGGGAGTTCGAGCCCCGTGTCGGGCTCTGTGCTGACTTCTCAGAGCCTGGAGCCTGTTTCCGATTCTGTGTCTCCCTCTCTCTCTGCCCCTCCCCCGTTCATGCTCTGTCTCTCTCTGTCCCAAAAATAAATAAACGTTGAAAAAAAAAAAAAAAAGAATCAATGGAAGGCCACCTGACATTCAAAATCTTCCATAATCTGGGTCAAATTTAATATCTAACTTTATATCTCTTTACTTCTCTTTTTCAGTCCTATACAGACAAATTGTAATATTTTCTCTGAATTTTCCTAAATTTACTCATGTAAGTTTTAGAAATGGATATAGTTTCTTCACATTTTCATATAAATGAATCTTATCTATTTTTCAAGGTTCAACTCAAATTACATTTCCTCCACAAAGGCTTTTCTTATCATCCAGTTTTAAGCAATCTTTTCTGGCCTGAAAATATTCTGTTTTATTATACCTCTCATATGTGCCATTACTTCTAACATTCTTCTGCAAGTTATATCATCTTTTATGGCATCTACTTTGAGAATGAATGATTCTTTTGAGATCAGATTATATATTTCATTTTTTTCCATATCATTCATGGTTTACACATATAGTGGGTACTCAATAAAATTGGGTTGGTCAATGAATTAGAAATTACACATCCATGTACATATTAAAACACAAAAGTGCTAAAGAAAGAAAATTTGTGAAGGTATGGTAAATATTATATCCTAGTTTAACACTCCATCCTATGATTTTATGGATGCTTCCCATAATGTTTTAAGAAACAGACTCATGGAATTTTATAGGTAATTAGGGATTTTGGAATCACCTATCCCAACTTACTCTTATAATGAAGGCACTAAGGTTCAGAAATGTTAAGGTACTTGCAAACACAACGTTTTTATTGGCAAGAAGAAGCTGGCAGCAGGACTCTCACATTTTGACATCCAGTCTAGAGAACTTTCCACTAGTTGTCAGTCTTATTTTTCTGTGTGGTCCAACTCAGAGTTGGGTGCTTAATAAAATGGCTTTGTTTCATTTGTATTGTTTTTTTTAACTTTGAGGCATATTTTTCTTATATTTTCAAAAATACAATTTAGTTATTGTTTAGCAAATTTGCTGTTATACAAGCATCACCATAATTGCGTTTTCATTCATATAAATCGAATCATATAGTAACTGGTCTCTTAACACTAACATTTCACTGAGCATAATGCTTTTGAATTCCATCTATGTTGTAGCATTTATTAACAATTTGTTCCTTTTTATTGTAACTTGTATTCTGCTGTATGTATATACAACATCTTGTCTAGGTTATCATTAGTTGATGGACATTTGACTATTAGGAATAATGGTTTTATGAACATTTATGTGCAAGTCTTTTCTGTGGTTATGTTTTTATTTCTCTTGGATAGATACCTAGGAGTGGAATACACTGGGTTGTATGGTAAATACATGTGTAACTTTAAAAAAAAACAACAACTAGCAAACTGCTTTTCAGGATGGCTGTGCAATTTTACCTTCCCATCCACAAAATACGAGAGTTCCTGTTTCTCTGATCCTCAACACATTGCTACTCCCTGTTTTTTTTTTCTTTTTACTTTAGCCATAATAGTGGGTAGGAAATGATATCTAATTGTGATTTTAATTTTAATTTCTCTAATAAATAATGATATTGAATATATGTTTGTATGCTTACTGGACAGTTATATATTTTCTTTGGTGACTATTCAAATCTGTTGCCTATTTTTTCATTGGAGTTTTTTTTATCTTATTACTGAGTGGTTTATTCTAAACTTTTAAAAACTTTAGTTTTCAAATATTTTCTTTCATCTTATTTCTTGTTAGTATATTTTCATACTGCTTTCTTTTAAAGTACTAACATTTTGAATCTTGATGAGGTCCTATTTATTTATTTATTTTTATGTACAAAGGTTTTGGTGTTGTAACTTAAGAAATCTTTGCCTAATCCAAAGTCTTAGGTTTCTGTCCTGTGTTTTCTTCTAAAAAATTTATTGTTTTAGTCCTTACATGTAAATTTTAATACATTTTGAGTTGTTTTGTTTGTGGTATGAGGCAAGGGTCAAAGTTAATCTTTTTGCCTGTGGAATGCAATTGTTGAAAAAACTTTCCTTTTTGTATTGAATTGCCTTGGCACCTTTGTTGAAAAGTTAAAATTTTCTTGGCCATAAATGTTAGGATTTATTTCTGGACTTCAATTCCATACCTTATGCCAGAGGTATGTATATCTATATATCTATCTATCTACCTACCTACCTATATCTATATACATCTTACACTTTATACTATATGCTATACACACATACACACGCACTATAGTAAATAGTATACACAAAATACATAACATTATAAAAAATTTAAAATACTATATATGTATATATATATACACACACACACTACACACACACACACACACACACACACACACACATATATATATATATATATATATATAACTTTATATAAGCTTTAAAATCAGAAAATAAAAGCACTCTTTGTTCTTCTTTTTCGAAATTGTCTTGATGATTTTAGGTCTTTTGAGTTTTTTTAAAGTTTTAATATCAGTTATCAACTTCTGCAAAGAAAAAAAAAGCCTATTGTAACTTTAGTAAGGATTAAATTAAATCCATTGACTAATGGAGAGAATTACCATCTTAATAATATTAAATCTTCTAATGTATGAACAGAGAATGTTTCTACTTATTTAAGCCTTCTGTAATTGCTTTCAGTGCTGTTTTGTAACTTCCAGTGAACTGGTTTTGCAATTCTTTTGTTAAATTTATTCCTAGGCATTTTATTATTTTTGAAAGCAGTGTGAATGGAACTAAATTCTTGTTTTTATTATCGGATTGTTCACCACTTTTATATATTGAAATGCAGCTGATTTTTGTATATATTGATCTTGCATCCTGTGAATTTTCTGAACTACTTATTAGTTCTAGATAGATTGGGGGAAGAATTCTGTAGGAATGTTATATATAGAACCATAGCACCATGAATAAAGAAATCTTACTTCTTCCTTTCCAACAGAGATGCTTATATTTCTTGTTCTTGCCTGATTCCTCTCTCTAGAACTTCCAGAACAGTGTTGAAAAGAAGTGGTGCTAGTGGGCATCCTTGCCTTTTCCCTTACCTTACAGGGAAAGCATCCAGTCTTTCATAATTAAGTATGATGTTAACTGTCTTTTATATGTGAACTTCACCAGATTGTGTTTGTTGAGATTTTTTTGTCCTAAATGAGCATTATTTTTTTGTCAAATACTTTTTTCTTCATCTATTGCTATGATTACATGATTTTTGTCCTTTAATCTATTAATATGATGTATTATATTAATTGATTCCTGCATATTAAACCAACCTTACATTCCTGGAATAAATCCTCCATGGTCATCATGTCTAAATTTTGTATGTTGGTAGATGGGGTTTGCTAATATTTTTTTGTACTATAATCATTTCTTAAAAAATTATTCAAATGTTCTTTGAATATTGGTGTGCATGTTACTAATCTAAATCCTAGACTAGATTTGCTACTCCAACAATTTGTTGTTATACTCCAATCATAAGGTGGTATAATGAATATGAAGTGAGACAAACTTCTGCCATCAATTTAAATCTCACAGTATACTCATTATTAGTCCAAGATTGCTGCTATCAGAAAACTGGTAAGACAAGGAATGTGAAATTTCTATCATGCAACTCAATCTCAAACACCAAACCCTTGCTTGGGAACTCTCTCCAACTCTTGCAGGTATAGTAAACTTCATCCTTAACAGACCATATGTGTGTGTGTGTGTGTGTGTGTGTGTGTATACACACACTTTTTTTTTTTTTTTTTGGTCATTTACCATCTCATTCATTCTATTAACTGCCTTCTGGCTACATTATGGCTCCTTTGTTGCCAGTGTCAGTGTTCCCATATCTATACTTAAGAACTTATTCTTGGGGCGCTTGGGTGGCTTAGTCGGTTAAGCGTCCGACTTCAGCTCAGGTCACGATCTCACGGTCCATGAGTTGGAGCCTCGCATCGGGCTCTGGGCTGATGGCTCAGAGCCTGGAGCCTGCTTCCGATTCTGTGTCTCCCTCTCTCTCTGCCCCTCCCCCATTCATGCTCTGTTTCAAAAATAAACTTTAAAAACAAAAAATTTAAAAAAAGAAACATTTAAAAAGAACTTACTCTTTTCTTACTTTCATATACTATGCTATACTATACTATACTATACTATACTATACTATACTATACTATACTATACTAATGGTTTATCCTTTCTAACTTAAAATTCTGACCTATTGGAGAAAGTTTCTATATGATGTTGACCTAAATCATTGTAAAACCACATTTCTCATTTGTCTACTTGTCTTGCTTCCTGAATTGAAGCTGGATTTGTGATTTGTTTTGTCCCATAGGTTGTAGAAGAATTAGCATACCCTAGTAGTTGAAAGGCATTATGGGGGCACCTGGCTGGCATAGTTGGTACAGCCTGTGACTCTTGATCTTGGGGTTGTAAGTTTGAGCCCCACATTTGGTGTAGAAATTCCTTTAAAAAATAAAATCTTAAAAAAATGTGGTGTTACATATTCCATTCTTGTCCCTCTGGAACCATGAGACTCTCATGATGTGGAAAAGCTCAGTCTGCTAAAGGGTAAGAGTCCATGTGGATGAGAACTGGGGCACCCCATCTGACAGCCAATACCATCTGCTAGCACTGATGTCATGTTAAACCCTCCAACCCAATCAAGTTTTCAGATAATCACAGATGTGTGAGTGTTCCTAAGTGGCATTAGCAAAAATAAGTCCTGGACTTCCAATTGATAGCTTTACGAACAATGATAAGTGTACAGTTATTTTAAGTCACTAGGGGTTGGCATAGTTTGTTATGTAACAATTTATAACTAATACACTACCAAGCTTCTCTATCTACCATTGTTCTGTGACCCATGATAACCATTTTCATTGGTATCTTCATTTATTTTTTTTAAACCAGCACAATCTTCTTTTTCTGTGATCTTCTCTTTAACTTTATTAATACCATTTTAAGAATTCTTTCTCCTATTAGATAGTATGTCCTACTATGTTTTACGGATTTGTAAATACCTCGACATACATGTTTGTTCTAGCAATGCAGAACCATACATGTCCTTTCCGGGCCCATCCAACAGAGTTAATAGTCCTTTGTTTTCTTTTATTTCTCTATTTCTGTATATGATTCTATGGTTGTATGGTTCACTCTCTACTGCAGCTTTAGGAGTTTGCTTGCTATCTCTCTTTTTTGACTATGTACTTCTTATGGTCAGAGATTGTGTCTTGTCAGCTAGGTATCCTAAGTAACCACATTCTGCCTGGCATGAATCCAAGATTCAGTAAATATTTAATGAATTAATGAATGTATAAGTGATGTATTGATGCAGACAGTGAGAGTGAAGGGATGACTGAAACCCTCATTTTAAAGTAACTCTAATTTGTTAGTTATCTGCCATTTCTATTCATATCTCTACAGACATATACCAAGAGATGTGTCATCTATTAATATATGTTTTCTTGTGTATTTCATTTGCTTCCCCAAATAGATTTTAAACACCTGAGTTGTGGAAACATAATTAATTCTGTGATATATATTTCCTGGATATAAATGATTTCTACCATGACTCCCTGGTTCCACGTATTTGATTGTTTTTTTTTCTTAATTTTTCTACCTAATACTCATAAAGCTATGTGAAATTTGTAATCCACATAGTTTAATATTATTGGTTTTGAAAACTTCCTGATACCTGGAATTACTGGAAATATCACAGCTTATTACAGAAATAGGCTGAAAATCATAAGAATAAGTACTAATAACATTTTTGTTGGCTAGACACCTAAATTTAAATCTTGATTGCAATAAGTTCCCCATCCCATCCATCAATGTTAGTGAAGCTTTAACTTTTAAGTAAAAAATTTGGTAAATGCCAAAATTGTACATGTTTTCTTTCTGCTATTGTTAATTCAGTTGTTGAAAACATGGCAGCTATTTATGGTCCAAGAATACCTTATTCTGGCCAGGAAAATATGTTTCTTTTGCAAAGGGATTTATCACTTCTATTAAGACAAAATAAAACAAAACAATTTAGAGCATGTCCTCATGGTCATGGGTGACCAGCATCAATGTCACACAAAAACAGTAGCACACTATTCTTGTTTAGGTATTTCTACATTCATAGACTAACATATACATATATATGTTTTCAAACTAAGCTGTCTGTACTACTAAGTTTCCACTGTCTGGTAAAGAGGACTATATATATGTAGAACACTTACACATATTTATTTATATTTTTCTAGGAAGTGGGTTGTCCCTGAATGTTTGCTGTACAAAAGTAACGAAGTCCTACAAGACCTTCCATATTTTAATTTAATCACTTAATATTACATATTTTTCTAGATTATGGAAGTGCACTTGTGAGATTAGTTCCATACTTAACAATCCCATTTACTGTACTTGTGGCTGCTGTTTCATCGCTCTTAGAGACAAATAGCAGTTAGAATAATTACTGCATTTATTTCATTTAATATCAAGATTTATAATCTATTCTTCAAAATTTTTTTAAGTTTATTTATTTATTTTGAGAGAAACAGAGAGCAGGGAAGGGGCAGAGAAAGAGGAAGACAGAATCCCAAGCAGGCTCTGAGCTGTCAGCACAGAGCTCAATGCACAGCCCAGCCCCACAAACTGTGAGATCATGACCTGAGCCGATACCAAGAGTCAGAGCCCAACCGACTGAGCCACCCAGGCACCCCTATTTTTCAAAATTTTAATAAGAAAACAAAAAAAATTGCTCTTTCTATAATTGCAAGACATTTTCCTGTTAAGGAATTTTTATTATTTTTAGAAATTCTCTATGCAACTATTTGATAAACAAGTAGATTTGTCAAAGTGTATAATTCATTGAATATTGCCTGAAATGTTACTGATTATAAAATATTTTAAAAGATCTTTTAAGAGATGTAAAAAATAATGCTATGTAATCATCTGACTCCTATGTAAAAGTGTAAGTATGTATGTGTTGAAGAATAGATGCAGGTTGTTAAGAAAAGTGGATGATAACCAAAAAAATCATAGCTCTCCCAAGACAATCTAGTTCAACCAATTGCCTTTTGTCATCTTTCCATAATCATTGATTGTCCCTTTGGGTTAGAAACATTTGGGTAGGTTTACAAAAGCTTTAATGAGTCAGAAAGAAGTCAGAAAACATTTGCAACTTATAAAAGTCTTCTCCTGATTCAAAGCAACGGCATCTTTGTACCCGACTTACAAACCGGATCACATTCAACACACTGCAAGGGTATTTATTTAAACAGATTATCTGTAATGGAATTCAGTATTCAAGCAAAATAAAGAGTACTCACAAAGGAATCTGTCTGAATAAGGAGACTTAAATAAATAAACAAATAAATAGTCACGGTGTTTAGCCAGCAAAGTATATATTAAACAAATGGCAAGTCTTCTGGAATCCTCTGGAATCTCTTCAATGGAGAAAATGCTGACTTATAATAAAGATATACAAATTTGCATTAACTGACCACTCAAATAATTTTTTGAAATTGCCCAGCTAAAAAATTATAAAATTACAGAATTTCTTACATTGTACATGGCAATTAGCCTTGTGGGAAACTCTGTACTATACTAACATGTCTTCTAATAATTATTAAAAAAAAATTATATACTCTTCCTTGCATGAATTTTGCCATAAATTAAATCACTATGAAAACTGGTAGCCACAACTTCCGATTCTTAGTTTACTAAGCCAGGCTGCTTTCCCTAAACAGATATTCAATCCCCTGAAATCCTTTTCTGTATAGGTCAGACCCATTAAATCCAAATAACAAACAGAAACACCAGGAGAAGAATTTTACAGATTTCAAGGAATACAAACTTACACTGAAGTCCGTTGTTAGAATCACTGTAAAATGCAATTCTACATGTAGAGCCCCTGCTACAGATATATGTGTGTATCTGCAGCTTAGGAAGCAGAAATTAATTATGGTGGTTAAGATGTCTTAAGTTAGTCCCAGGGAGAAAAAGAGTTAGCAGATTCACTTGAATTTATAACTTCTGTTCTAATGCTCCATTCTCTCCCTAGATGTTAAGCACAGATTTTTCTTATTAAAGATGTTTTGGGAGGGTAGGTCATCGTTTTCCTGTCAAGATCACCCCTTGTCATGAGTCAGACTCATCCAGCTAATCTCTAGTGATTTCCTTCAAGCACAGTTTCACTAGAAAAGATCTTTACATTAAATTTTAACCCCACTGTTTCTTCTCCAAGCAGAAAATATTTGAGAAACATTAAAAATGAATATGTTCTGGTGATGTGGAATGAATTAGAAATTAAAGACAAGAGGTTTCTTATGATACGTGTTTTCTTCAATACAGAAGTGGCATTCAAAATATTCATATTTCACTGCCAACTTTAATATTAAATGCTAAAGCCATGAAATTTTCAGTGAACTTAACCTGATCTTGTGGCTGTGTAGACATAAAGCAGGTTAGAGGGCTATTAGTCATTAGCAATTTACCACGATCATTAGATTCTTGTAGCATAAATTCAGAGGAAAATCATCCTGCTTACTTCATACCTTGTTTCCCAGAAAAGGAAGTTAAAGAGCGCATATACACACACTGTAACCCAATATGTGAAACATTAGGGAGTTTTGAGAAATTCCTTTTTTCCCCAAGTGTGTTCTCTTATTTTATATGTCTGAAAAGGGTTGCAAGACCAAAAATTGTGATGAAAGCATCCAAGATTTCTCAGGAAAAAAAAATCAATGTAAGACAGAGGAAAATAATATATAGTGTTCTATATAAAGCACCAACTTTCCTGAAAATTAATATTTAAAAACTCAATGCCTCATATATTTTAAGTTGCTATGGTATGTTTTTATTAGGAATTTAAAAAAAATTTTTATAACAACTAATATAATAAAAATGAAAGATTTTAGGCATTTTCACTGCAAAATTTTACACTACTTTTAGTATCATATATTATTCTGAAATTGGAATAATATTAATTAGATTTTTTGTAAAATGATTTTGCTTTACTTATGGTCATAACATTTTAACATTTCCATCAACTATTGGATCCAAATCAAATCAAAGTCTTGTAAAATTGTTCTTCATAGGTAGTTATTATGAAATGTTTTCAGAAAAAGTTCCCTTTAACACAAATGTATTAAATTCTCTGATAGCTTTCCAAATAAGATGTATCACATAAGTGATTCTTTGGTTCCTCAACATGGTATTCTCAGCGCCTAACAGCGTACCTGCCACATACTGTGGTTTCCAAGGTATTTGATGAAGGAATGTATGATTACCGACTTTAAATTCAGCTACATATATCTTTTAAACATTCAAACTCTGATGCAAATAAATATTTAGTCTCACTTCAAACACTTTATTATATTGGAATCTAAGGAAAAGCAACACTACAGAAATTGTAGGTCAGAAGAAAAACAGTAGTGAACTTTTTTTTGCAGGGGTTAGGAGCACACAATTATTCATTCAATGCAAAAGACATAGATATATATGGTTTACAGAAAGACATACAAATTGGATAATGAATTATACAAGTGATGTCAGGATCTCAAGAAACAAAACAAGTGAACCAAACATGCCATAGTAAATCTAAAGGGGGTCATAAAATAGAGTCTAATTATTCTCAGGTATCAGGCAGATTCATTCTAGCATGTCTTTACTTTTCCCAGTTTCCTTGATCTTTGACACTCATTTTTGTTATGACAGTTCTCTTTTATTTTCTAACAACTTTTTACATCTTAGTAATGTATTTTCATGCATATAACTCCATGATTTTTAAAGAGATATTCCATTTTATAAATAATGCAACTAAATATTGTTAATGTTATAGAATTATAAAAGAAAAAAATATTTTGTTCCTATTTTACGTTTAGGTAGGATTGGATTACTAGAAAAATAATTTAAAAGGATGTTTATGGGAAATAAATAATACACGTAAAAGTCATTTTAAAGCAAGTACATAGATGAAACACTTAAAAGTGTATTAACTGTGCATCCTTTATTAAGTCATAACACTATATTTTTACTGTTTTTATCAGCAGCAGATTATTATTTATTGATCAACTTCTCATGTATTGAGTTAAATAATAATCAACTTCGGGATGTCTGAATAGCTCAGTGGGTTAGAGGCCGACTCTTTGTCTCAGGATTGTGAAATCGAGTCCCACATCTGGCTCTACACTGAGAGTAGAGCCTGTTTGAGATTGGCTATCTCCTTTTCTTTCTCTGCCCCTCCCCTGCTTGTGCTCTCTCTCTCAAAATAAATAAATAAACTTAAAAAACTAATCAACCTCACAATATATACTTATCTCTTACAAATCTGTATTTTATGAAAATGTTAGTAAATACATGAAAAGCCCTAAATATTTTAATCTCATTGAATAAATAAAAACCAATCATTTCATATAAAAGAGAATTTAGATAAACCTTCTAAGAAATAATTTAAAAAGTATATATTCTTTCATAAGTTGGCTGATTTAGTAGTATAAGATGTCAAAAATTCCTCAGAATTATAAGATTTTTCCTTCCATTAAATAAAAAGCATTCTTCGGGTTTTCCTTTGAAAATGTAAGTACCGATAATATATAATCATGTCAAAATAAATCTAATTTATTTATATTTCTAGAGTATAATTTTTAATTTTTATAAATCATCACTTTAAATAATAAAATTATATTCCATATTTATTCAATAATCAATAACCTCAAAATAGCATGAAAGTACAGAGAAGAAAGCTTGCTTGTCAATTGTAAAATCCAATGAATGTCTGAAGCAAATGTATATAAATAAAGGGTTATCCAAACTTAAACATCTATTCAAGTAGTGTCATCAGAGAATTATCTGTCTAGTTTTTCCCTCAACATGGGTAAAATTAGTATTTCTTAAAGGACTGCGGACAAATTAAACATGCAGAAAAACAGCAAAATGGATCACAGGAATTTCAACATTCCATTGTACACATTTCTTTGTATGTGTACTGGGCACATTAGAGGCTGCATCACTCTGAGTCAGTCAGAATATATCAAATCATTTACTTGTTTTAAATTCACAACAGCATATCAATTATATATAATTACATATATATTATTATATAGCCTTGATTTTTCTGGGCAGGCTCTTTGATTACGGTTACTACAGTTTCCTTGTATCCTACAACTATAGCTTCCTAGAAGATAGTGTTATTGACCTCTGTGGCAAACTCCGCTGTGACTGGGCAAGCTTTCCCTCTTTCATCACAGCCATGTTCTTTTTTGTGCACAAAAGTAATTTGCAGCTCTATCAATCTGCTGAGAGGGTCTCCCTAGGATGTCTCAGATATTTCCCTTGAACAATATTAAGTGTCTCAAAATTCATACAAGTATACCCTAGAGTATAGTCAAATTGTATCCAACCATGAATTTGAGGTGCTGAATTCACAATAAATTTGTTGGAAGGTAGTTGAGGGATAAGTCTATTTCCTTCCAAAGTATGAGCTACCATATATTGAACTGTATACCATATATACCGGTCATTATGTGATGTGTTTTACATGCAATGTTTCATTTTCTCCTCTCCTTATCCTAAGAGTAGGGTTGACCTTCACATCTGCCTTACAAATGAAGAAAAATGACAGGGCACCTGGGTGGCTCAGTCAGTTGAGCGTCGGACTTCAGCTCAGGTCATGATCTCACGGTTCTTGAGTTTGAACCCCGTGTGGGGCTCTGTGCTGACAGCTCAGGGCATGGAGCCTGCTTCAGATTCTGTGGCTCCCTCTCTCTCTGCTCCCCCCCTGCTCACACTCTGTCTCGCTCTCCCAAAAATAAAGATTAAAAACAAAATGAAGAAAAACGAAATCCAGAGAGAATAATTAACTTGTGTGAAGTTAATGGAAGAGCTGAGATTCCAACTCTGATTGTAGGATTCCAGAGTTTTAGCTGAGGTCGTTATAAAAATGTCTTTGTGTTTTAGGAAAACATTTTAAAGGTATAATCTACATATAAATAAAGACACCTATTAAAGTACCTTTTAATGTGTTTTGACAAATGCATACACATATGCAACCACCATGATAAATCAAGATATAACATTTCCATCATTGCAAGTTTTCTTGTAACTTTTCAATCAATTGGACCCCTATACTCAGCCCCAAACTACCAACAACCTACTTTCTATCATTATAGTTTTGTATTTTATGATTTAATTTAGATAGAACCACCCTTATGGAATTTTTTTGTATCTTTTTTCTATACCTCACCATATTTTTTTAATATTCATCCATGCTGTTGTGTTTATTGGTGCATGCTGTCTATATTGTTTATATCGGCTGTTGTATAAATCCCTATAATCTATTTTAATTGTTAAATACTTCTCTGCTGTACCCATATGCCAATATTTGTTTAGACATTCATCTGTTGATGAATCTTTTGCTTGTTTCCAGGTTTTGGCTATTCTGAATAAAACTGCTATGAATATTTGTGTCAAGTCTTTGTGTGGATAAATATAAATCTATTTTTTCTTAGATATGTACTCAGAAGTAAAATAACTTAGCCATATGATAATTGTATTTTTAACTTTATAAGACACAAGGGGTGCCTGGGTGGCTCAGTTGGTTAGGCGTCCAACTTTAGCTCAGGTCATGATCTCATTGTTCTTGAGTTCAAACCCCGTGTTGGGCTCTGTGCTGATAGCTCACAGCCTTGGAGCCTGCTTCGGATTCTGTGTCTCCCTCTCTGTCTTTTCCCCGCTCTCTCTCTCAAAAATAAATAAACATTAAAAACATTAAAAAAAAAAACTTTACAAGACACAATGAGTGTTTATATAAACTAAGTTTTAAGTCTTATTTCCCTAACGACCAATGATTTTGAGCATCTTTTCATGTAACTATTGATCATTTGTATTGTATTTCTTCCTCATGGAAATGTGTGTTCAAAAAATTTTTACCAAAATTTAATTTGGTAGTTTATCTTGTATTAAATTGCAGATGTTCTGTATAGTTTGGATACAAGCGTATGTGTGTGTGTGTGTGTGTGTGTGTGTGTGTGTGTGTATATATATATATATATATATATATATATTCTATCAATATTTTTTACCAGTTTGTGTATTCATCATACCTCCCAAAAAACATAATTTAAAAATATTGATGAGGTGTGTGCTTTTTTCTCCTATGGTTTGTCCTTTCTGGTTTGTGTTCAGTTTAAGATACTTTTGCCTACTTCATTTTTGCTAAGATTTTTGTCTTATATTTTATTTTAGAACTTTTATAAATTTAGACATACATTTAAGCCTATAAAACATTTCAATTTAATTTTTATATAATGTAAGGTAAGTATAAAGTGTGTGTATATGTATGTATGTATATATAATTACACATTTGGTCTTATGAATATTCCTTTTTTCAGCACTGTTGAAATTCTCCTGTTCCCACTGGCTCACCTAAGGCATCTTTGCTGAAAAATCAACTGGCTATATATATATATCTGGCTTTTTTCTAGGCTTTCTATTCTATTTCTTTCTGACTTTATAATAAATATTAAAATTAGGTATTGAAAGTCTTACAGTTTATTCTAAAATAAAAGTTTTAGTTATCCCAAGTCCTTTGCATTTCCATACAGATTTTGGTATCAGTTTTCCAACTTAAAAAAAAAAAGCCGACTGAAATTTTGATTTGTACTAAGTTTAATATACAGAACAATTTTGGAAAGAATTAAAACATCTTAACAATATAAGTCTTCTCACCTAGAAATTTTAATTTCCTTGAACAATACTTTTCAGTTCTTATTAAATATTTTGTAAAATGTATCCCTAAGTATTTCCTGCTTTATGATGCTGTAGTAGATGATACTGTTTTCTTAATTTCAATTGGAAACTGTTCACATAGTATATAAAAATGTCATTATATATTTTTTATATACTCACATTATAAGTGATTTTGCTAAACTTGTTTTAGATACAGCAGTTAGTTTATTTTTGTTTTCTTTTGTTTATTACTAATCCTTAGGATTTTCTATAGACTTGAATATTTTTTACTGTAAATATAGTTTTCCTTCTTTGTGTGTATTTTGTCTCCATTTGGTTTACTTTCATTGCCTCTACAAAGGGCTACAAACTCTAGAACAATGTTACACAGAAATGTTGATAGTGGCCAGACTTGGCTTATTGCCCATATTAGTTGTTAAGCATCCAGTCTTTCACCACTAAGCATGATGTTAGCTGTAGATTTTTGAAGATGATTTTTATGACGTTGAAGACGTTTTCTTCAATTCCTTTTTTTGCTGAATTTCTGTTATGAGTGGTGCCGAATTTATCACATTCTTTTACTGAAGCTCTTAAGATAATTGTATTATTTTTTCTCTCTAAGTCTGTTGATATGGTGAATTACACTGATTGATTTTGGAATATTAAATAAAGCTTATTGAGATAGAATCTGGGTGGAATCACTCTTTTTTATATATTGCTGGATACCATTTGCTTATATTTTGATAAAGATTTTAGCTCTAATGTTTATAAGACAATCAACTGTAGTTTTATCTTCTGAAATATCTTTATTTCAGTTGGGTAACTCTGGCTTTGTAATAGGAGTTGAGAAGGTTTCCTTATTCTTTATTTTTGAAAAACAAGTTTAGAATATTGTTATTATTTATTTCTTAAAAGTATAATACACTTTACCAGTGAAGTCATTTGGCCCTGGAATTTTCTTCGTGTGAAGGTTTTCAATTAAGTTCTGCAATAGCATAGCTCTAGTCAGATTTTTATTTTCTCTTTAGTCAGCTTTGTTATTTTTTTTCTTTCAATGAATTTCTCTATTTTACCTAAGTTAAATATATTGGTGTAACTTTATTCATACTATTTCCTTTTGATTCTTTTAATGACTACAAGATCTCTAATATTGTTCTTTGGGGGGGGGGGTTGGTTCCTGATGTCAGTAATTTGTATTTTCTCTTTTTAATTTTCTTGATTATTCTTGTTAGAAGTTTTTAAATTTTATTAATTTTTTAAAATATCAATCTGGTGACTTGTTTATTTTCTCTATTGTTTATCATTTCTCTATTTCATTTATTTCTGCTATTTATTATATCCTTTCTTCTATTTACTTCTGGCTTAATTTGCATTTTGTTTTATCTTTAAAAGTAGAAGCTTTGTTTTTCAGTTTTACATTGTTCTTTTTTAAATGTTTATTTATTCATTTATTTTTAGAGAGGGAGAGAAAGAGAGATAGAGCGTGTGTGAATTGGGGAGGGGCAGAGAGAGAGAGGGAGAGAAAGAGTTCCAAGCAGTCTCTGCACGTCAGCACAGAGCTGGGAATGGGGCTCAATCTCATGAACCCTTGAGATGATTACCTGAGCTGAAATCAAGAGTAGAATGTTTAACTGACTGAGCCACCCAGGTGCCAGTACAGTGTTCTTTATAAGAATTTAACACTACAAAATTTTCCTCTAGCACAGCCTTAGCTCTATTTCATGAATTTTCATATGGTGTGTCAGGACTCTGCAGAGAAAACAAAATCATTAGGATGTACACACACACACACACACACACACACACACACACACACACATCACAGATGTGAGAAAGACAGAGATTTAAGAGATTGAGTGATGCAATTGTAGAGGCTGGACAAGTCTAACTCTTCAGTGTAAGCCAGAAGGCTGGAGTCCCAGGAAAGAGCTAATGTTGCAGTGTGAGTCCTGAGTCAGTCTCCTGGTAGAGGTCCCTCTTCAAAAGGGAGGTCAGTCTTCTTCCATTAAGGCTTTCAATTAATTGAATGGTCCTACCCACAATATGGAGGGTCATTGGATTTACTCAAAGTCTACCTATCTAAATATTAATCCCAACAAACAATACTTTCACATAAACATCTAGAATAATGCTTGACCAAATATCTGGCCTAGCCAAGTTAACATGTAAAATAAACCATCACAGTATAATAATAATCTTTTTATTTAAAACATTTTCTAGTGGACTTTGGGTCAGCTAGAAATGTTTGTGTGGGGGGGGGATGTTTAATTTTTCAACTATTATGGCATTTTTGAGATTCTCTCTTATTGAATTATAATTAAATTCTTTGTTGTCAGAGAATATAACTATGATTCCAATGTTGTCAAATTTGTTGAGTTTTTTTTATGGCTCATAAGATAGTCTGTCTGGGTTAAAGTTACATGCATACTTTCAAATTATGTCTTTTCTTCTGTTCTTGGGAGCAGTTCTGTAACTATCAAGTACATCACTGTAGTAGACAATATTATTGATGTCTTCCATATCCTTTCTGGTTTTCTATCTTATTTTTCTATTCATTATTCAGAGAAGAGTGTAGAAGCCCCCAAATATAGGTGAATTCATGTTTTTTCTCCTCTCTATTCTATCAGTTTTTAACTCATGTATTCATTTTGTTATTGGCTTGCTATGTGTGGGATTACTATGTTTTCCTGATGAATGGATCCCTTGCCATTATGAATTATCCTTCATTATCATTGATAGTATCACTTGTTCTTATATTTTCTTTTTCTGATATTAGTTTAATCAGTCCAAGGTTTTGTGTTGTTTATTGTGTATTTTTTTTTTTTTGCTTACTGTCTTTTCCATCTTTTTCTTTTAACCTATTTGTGTGTGTGCATTTAAAGCGAATTTCTTATAAACAGCATATAAATGTGTGCTGAGTTTTTTTTTAGACTAGTTATATAGAAAGTAATTATTGGTACAATGAAATTTAATTCTATCATATTGCTATTTGTTTTCTATTTATAGAATCTGCTCTTTGTTCATGTTTTTTATTTCCCTGACTTTACTTGGATTGAATATTTTTATTTACTTTTTTAAATGTTTTTTTTACTTATTTTTGAGAGATAGAGCTCAAGCACAGTAGGGGCAGAGAGAGAGAGGGAGAGAGAGAATCCCAAGCAGAGTTCCATTCAAGAGTTGGCTGCTTAACCAACTGAGCCACTCAGTCATCCCTGGATTGAATATTTTTAAAGTATTACATCGTATCTCCTAATTATTTTATACAGAGGTTGTTTGGGTTTTTAAAGATGCATCTTTAATCTATCACTTCTATATTTCAGTATTATTATATCACTTCACTTAAATGTAAGACTTTTTAAACATGTTCTCATTTCTCTGCTCCCATTCCTTGTGCTATTATTGTTACACATTTCACTTTTATACTCATTATAAGACTTATAATAGTCTAAGAGAACAAACTGAGGGTTGCTGGAGGGGAGGCTGGTGGGGGATGGACTAAATGGATAATGGGCATTAAGGAGGGCACTTGCTGGGATGTGCACTAGATGTTATACATAAGTGATGAATCACTAGGTTCTACTCCTAAAATTAATACTACACTGTATGTCAACTAACTTGAATTTAAATAAATAATTTTTTAAAAAGTAATAGTTTATAATTTTTGCTTTCATGATAAAACTAACTTTTGCATAAAGTAAAAATAGAAAAAATAATCATCCATTTATCCATATATTTGCCATTTCTGGTGTTCTTCATTCCTTTGTACACAGCCAAGTTTCCACCTGATATCACTTTTTTTCCCACCTAAAACTTCAACTTCTCATATGCCATAGGTATTCCACAAAATAATTCATTCAGCATTTGTTAGTTTAAAAAGGCCTTATATGATTTAATTTTTAATATTTTTAATGTTTTATTTATTTTTGAGGGGGGGAGGGGCAGTGAGGGAGGGGAACACAGAATCCAAAGCAGGCTCCAGGCTCTGAGTTGTCAGCACAGGGCCCTACGCGGGTACGCGGGGCTCCAACTCACGAACTGCGAGATCATGACCTGAACAGAAGTCGGACGCTCAACCGACTGAGCCACCGAGGCGCCGCTACATACTTTAATTTTTAAATAACTTCCCTTGATACAGAATTCTACGTTGATCTTTTTGATTTGTCTTTTATCACTTTAACGATGTTGTTTTATAGCCTTTTTGGCTTGCATAACTTCTTACAAAAATCAGCTAAAATTCATGTCTTTATTCTATTGTTCATAAAGTGTGCTTTGTCTTGTGCTGTTTTTCTTCTTTATACTGGTTTTCAGCAATTTGATTATGATGCATCTTGCTGTGTTTGTGTTTGCATATGTTTGTACTGTTTGGAATTCATTGAGATTCTTGGATCTTAAATTTATAATTGTCCTCAAATTTAAAAAAATAGTCCTATTTTTACAAATATTTTATACTGTCATGATTTCTGAACTTTGTGTGCTGCAATTATAAATTTGTTGGGTAGTCTAATATTATCTCATTTGTCGTTAGAGTGTCTTTTTTCCTCTCTGTTTCATTTTAGAGAATTCCCAGTCCTATGTCTTCAAGACTATTGATATTTTTTCTTCTACAGCATTTAACATATTATTCTTAAGCAATATTTTTTACTTTAGAATTATTTTTCATAACTAAACATCCTGTTTACTTCTTGTTTATATCTTTCTCTCATTTTTTTCACGTTTTCCTTCAAATACTTGTGCATATTTATAATGGCAGTTTTACTCTTCTAATTATTCTATCACTGTTTTTGTGTTTTGTTATTATAAATCAAATGTTCCTACTTTTAAGAAAGTCTAGTAATTTGGGGGTGAATGGTAGAAACTGCTTTGGCTGAGATGTAAGATATTTTCCAGTCAGTCTGATCATCTGAAGATGTATTTTTAAGCTTTCTTAGAGAAATTTTAGCATAATCTTCATTCCATCTCAATTGATAATATGCAATTCACCTCAACTATTAAGGTATTACTTCTTAGGGCTTCCATTAAACACTCTGAGTAGTCTTTGAGATTTTTTTCCACATTAGCTTGTCAGAGCTCAAATATATCCCCAAACTCTGTGAGCGCTGGGAATTTTTCTGACACAAATCCTCTGTCATTTTTTACTTGGCTTATGGAATTTCAGTCTCCAAGTAAATAGGGTAATGGTCAGCCAATGCTCAAGTGGTCCAACAGCAGATTTCAAACCACCCCCCCCCGGTTATTTTTGTTTGTTTCTGCTTATATTCTTTCTTTCTGAAAATCTACTTTGCAATTTACACCCGTATCAAAATCTACCTTGCAATTTACACCCATGTCAAATTCTCTCTAAACTCCAATCTTTATTTCCTCAACTCAGTGACACTGCTGGGCTCTTTTTAACCCCCCCCCCCCACTCTACACCTATATTTCAGAAATTGGTTCTAGGAGGAAAGGTAGGAAGGTTGTAGGGCTCACCTACTTTGTTTCCTTATAGAGATCAGATTTGTGCTGTCTCTTATTCAAAGTCTTAAGGGAGTTATCTCATACATTTTGCCACATGTTCCAGTTTATAACAGAAAGTTATGTGTAGTCCTTTTTACTCCATCATGGCTGAAGGGAGAAGTTTAAGTAAGACTTAACTCACTTTATTCTAGGGCCCAGATTTTTAACCACTCTCTTTGCTGATTTCTTGCCACTTGATTTACTCGTAGGTGCACCATGAACCTATGGCAAATTAAAATCAGCAAATTTTTTTATATGTGAAGTGATCTCAAAACAAAATATTTAACCTATATTTGCATACAACGGAATACATTTGTAATTCAACTCAAATATGGATCTTTTCATTTCCTGTTACTGAATGTACATTTGGTGCATCTTGATTTTGTTACCCATTTTATAAACTATCATTATCATTGTTTTTCATTGGCAAATGCAATTAAATTGCCTTCTATTTTTTTTTTCCTTCTGTTACTGGTAAAAATGTTGAGCCAAAGAAAACTAAATATAAATTAATTTCATTTAAAAACCTCATCCTCTTTGGAATCCACACATATACATTCTCCCACGTTCTTCATCCACTTCAGTCTTCTATAATCCAGATACATTTGTTTCCCTTATCCATTAGCATATCATGAGAGATTTCTGACAACTACCATGGCCTATGTCTTCAGGAATCATTTGATCTAAGACCCTAATAACACAGTCAAAAAAGGAAATGAGGCTTATTTGACATGACTTGTTCCTAGTGAATTCATGCTGGTTTCTTCTAGCATTTCCTACATTCCTAACAGCACATAAACCATATGCTTGGGAACCTAGTAAAGACTTCCATAGTGGCTTAGGTATTTTTGAACTTGAATCATTTCCTTAGTTTTAAAATTGACATACCACTTCGGCTTAGTTTCCATTTATTTAAATTCTGGAAAAAATGCCATTTTACTCATTAGATTTTACTACTTACATTTATTGGTTACATTTTTACTCATGTAACTACAATTAATGTTGGCCTAAAATATAATTTGCCTGGATTTAGAAGACTGAATACTTTCAATTAAAGAGACCATGATAGCTCCTCTTTGCTGATTATTGAAGATCTGAGCTTCCAAAAACTTATAAAATTAACTGAAAGATCTCTTGCCTTAGAAATCAGAAAGCAATGATTGTCATTACACTCATGGAACTCACAGGAAGGAAGGTATACATCAATAAAAAATTAACATAAAAATATATAATGTAGCAAGTATTAAGTCTTAAGAAAGATAGTCACATAGTGTTGGGAGAGCAGGAGAATCTCACTAAATTTGACAAGTTAGAAAAGGTTTCCCTGAGAGGGACTTTAAAAATGAGTACAATAAATAAGCAAGGCAGCCAATGATGATTAAAAGTCCACCGTTTTAAGAATAGGGAACAGCATAAGCAAAGGAACTAGAAAAAGGCCAGGTTTATTTGCTTGGCTTTAAATCCTTAATGTTGTACATGAAGCAACATTTCTCACTAGCTGCCATTTTCTTTCTAATCCTCATTTACACTAAAATGGGAGTTTGTTTCTCCTGATGAGTAACTAGCACTTAGAAGAGTCCTTTGTGTGGGAGTCACTCAATAAATACTTGTTAAGTAAATGAATAAAAGAATGGGAAAAAAGGGGGAACCTGGATGGCTCAGTCAGTTAAGTGTCAGACTTCAGCTCAGGTCATGATCTCACAGTTTGTGGGTTCAAGCCCCGCATTGGGTTCTGGGCTGACAGCTCAGAGCCTGGAGCCTGCTTTGGATTCTGTGTCTCCCTCTCTTTGTGCCCCTCCCCTGCTCATGCTTTGTCTCTCTCTGTCTCAAAAATAAATAACAGGAACCCATGGGGGAGGGGAAGGAAAAAAAAAAAAAAAAAAAAAAAGGACGTTAGAGTGGGAGAGAGCCAAAGCATAAGAGACTGTTAAAAACTGAGAACAAACTGAGGGTTGATGGGGGGTGGGAGGGAGGGGCGGGTGGGTGATGGGTATTGAGGAGGGCACCTTTTGGGATGAGCACTGGGTGTTGTATGGAAACCAATTTGTCAATAAACTTCATATAAAAAAAAATAAAATAAAATAATGATAAAAAATAAATAAATAAATAAATAAAAACATTAAAAAAAAAGAATGGGAAAAAGAAAGAAAGGATAAAATAATCATCTACTTTTCATGAATTGATCATATATATTATAACTTTAATTTTCTTGTTCAAGTTTCTTCCCCTCTGGAATAACAAGTTTCACCTTTTCTACACAGCCAGCATTTTACTTTTACTCTCCAAGTCAAGTATTTATCTGTAAGTCTCTTTATTTTGCTCTACTTTGGGTTAGTCCTTCTCTGAACCCCTGTGGCACCATAGAATGTGCCATGTTATTTACATATTTTGTCATTAAAGGTGGACTTTATATTATCTAATTGCTTTGATTTCTGTTCAACTATCCACATATCTTTATCCTTTACAGTGCTTATCCTGCAGCCTCACTTAAAATGTGTTTAGTTTCTCTTTATTTTTTATTTTTTATTTTTTTTAATGTTTCTTTTTGAGAGAGAGTGAGAGACAGAGCACAAGCAGGGGAGGGGCAGAGAGAGTGGGAGACACAGAATCCAAAGCAGACTCTGGGCTCCAACCTGTCAGCACAGAGCCCAACACCAGGCTTGACCTCACAAACTGCAAGATCATGACCTGAGCAGAAACAGAGAGTCAGATGCTCAACTGACTGAGCTACCCAGGTGCCCCACAATGCTCTAATTCTTGAAACAATGGGTGCTACATCTGTGTCTCTATCTTCTCTCAGGTATTATTTAGCCAAGTGCTCAGTACATTGATATATTTTTTAAAAAATATATTCCTGGTTGGCATCACAATTTCAGACTTCAAGGTGTATTACAAAGTTGTATTCATCAAGACAGGATGGTACACATAGATCAATGGAACAGAATAGAGAATCCAGAAATGGACCCACAAACCCATGGCCAACTAATCTGACAAAGCAGGAAAGAATATCCAAGGAAATAAAGACAGTCTCTTCAGCAAATGGTGTCAGGAAAACTGGACAACAATATGCAGAAGAATGAACCTCGACCACTTTCTTTCACCACGCACAAAAATAAACTCAAAATGGATGAAAGACCTAAACATAGACAGGAAGCCATCAAAGTCCTAGAGAAGAAAGCAGGCAAAAACCTCTTTGACCTTGGTTGCAGCATCTTCTTACTCAATATGTCTCCAGAGGCAAGGAAAACAAAAGCAAAACTGAACTATTGGGACCTCATCAAGAAAAAAAAGCTCTCGCATAGCAAAGGAAACAATCAGCAAAACAAAAAGGCAACCCACAGAATGGGAGAAGATATTTGCAAATGACATATCAGATAAAGGGTTAGTATCCAAACTCTATAAAGAACTTACCAAACTCAGGGTGCCTGGGTGGCACAGTCCGTTAAGCATCTGACTTCAGCTCAGGTCATGATCACACAGTCTGGGAGTTTGAGCCCCACATCAGATCCTGTGCTGACAGCTTGGAGCCTCTGGATTCTGTGTCTCCCTCTCTCTCTGCCGCTCCCCGGCTCACACTCTGTCTCACTCTCTATCTCTCTCAAAATAATAAATGAACATTAAAAATAAAATAAAATAGAATAAAATAAAATAAAATAAAATAAAACAAAATAAAATAAAAAGAACTTATCAAACCCATCACCCAAAACACAAATAATTGAGTGAAGAAATGGGCAGAAGGCATGGATAGACAGTTTTCCAAAGAAGACATCCAGATGCCTAACAGTCACATGAAAAGATGCTCAGCATCACTTATCATCAGAGAAATACAAATCTAAGCCACAATGAGATACCACCGCATACCTGTAGGAATGGCTAAAATTAACAACTCAGGCAATGACAAATGTAGGTAAGGATGTGGAGAAACAGGAACCCTCTTGCACTGCTGATGGGAATGCAAACTGGTGCAGCCACTCTGGAAAACAGTACAGAGATTCCTCAAAAAATTACAAATAAAGCTACCCTATAACCCAGCAATTGCACTACTAGATATTTATCCAAAGGAGACAGATGTGCTGTTTCAAAGGGGCACGTGCACCCCAATGTATATAGCAACACTGTCAACAATAGCCAAAGTATAGAAAAAGAAGGTGTGGTGTATATATATATATATATATATATATATATATACACACACACACACACACACACACACACACACACACACAATAGAGTATTACTCGGCAATCAAAAAGAATGAAATCTTGGGGCGCCTGGGTGGCTCAGTCGGTTAGGCGGCCGACTTCAGCTCAGGTCATGATCTTGCGGTCCGTGAGTTCTAGCCCCGTGTCGGGCCCTGTGCTGACAGCTCAGAGCCTGGAGCCTGCTTCATATTCTGTGTCTCCCTCTCTCTGACCCTCCCCTGTTCATGCTCTGTCTCTCCCTGTCTCAAAAATAAATAAATGTTAAAAAAATTTAAAAAAAAAGAATGAAATCTTGCCATTTGCAACTACATGGATGGAACTGGAGGGTATTATGCTAAGTGAAATTAGTCAGTCAAAGAAAGACAAATATATGACTTCATCATATGAAGACTTTAAGAGACAAAACAGATGAACATAAGGGAAGGGAAGCAAAAATAATATAAAAACAGGGAAGGGAACAAAACACAAGAGACTCTTAAATATAGAGAACAAACTGAGCGTTGCTGGAGGGGTTGTGGTTGGGGGGATGGGCTAAATGGGCAAGGTGTATTAAGGAGGACATTTGTTGGGATGAGCACTGGGTGTTATATGTAGGGGATGAATCACTGGATTCTACTCCTAAAATCATTATTGCATTATATGGTAACTTGGATGTAAATTTTAAAAATAATAATTAATTAGGTAAAATTGAAAAGAATAAAAATTAAAATAAAATACCATGATGATACACAATGAAAAAACATATATATATATATATTTTTTTTTTTTTCCTGGTTAATTCACTGAAGTTTTACTATCATTCACATGAAAAAGGGATGTATTAAGAAACTGGGTTCAACATGAAATCAGAGCAGTGAAGATTAAGGAAATCCACAGATACCAGAAATCAAAGCATATGCATTAGCAAGTACAAAGGAGCCATATTGCAAGGTAAGCAAGTGGGGCAGAGACTATATAAGAACTCATAACAACAGGAGACAGAACTGGAAAAGATATTTGGCTTCAGAGGCCACATCTTATGAGACATGCTCATTGGAATCTAGTTGATTAGTTAGCAAGGGGTTAGGAATATACCTTAATTCAGTACATACCAAATGTTAGTTATTTTACATAATGAGTCTCATTCGATTCTTACAAACCCAATGAAGTAAATGTCATCAACTCAGTGTTGTAAATAAATGCCCTTACAGACTTTTGGTATATTGTTCAAAAGAAAGTATTTAAATACAATTAGCCAAGCATGGTATAAGTTTTCAACATCACTTATATCCAACAATCCAACGTAGTAGGTAAATTTTGCTGTTCTGATTTTGTTGTTTTGTTTTCATTATCTGGTGGTACATGATGAAATTAGTTTGTCTTACAAGTTGAATTGTTAGTATTAGACATTAGACATCCTATGTATGTGATGCATTTTTTATGTTTGTTGATGTATTGATAATAAATACTCTGAAAAATGTCCCACAATAAATTCCTAAAAACACAGAACCTACCAAGACTAAGTCATAAAGAAATAGAAAATCTGAACAGCCCACTAAGTAAAGAGATTTAATCAATAACCCAAAACCTCCCAACAAAGAAAAGGCCAGGATAGGATGGGTTCATCCTATGGAGTTTTAACAAATATTTAAAGAAAAATTAATGCCAATCCTTCTCGAACTCTTCCAAAAAATAGAAAAGAAGAGTAAACTTCTAAGCACAATTTACAAAGCCAGCATTACTCTTGTAACAAAGCCAGATAAGGACACTATAAGAAAAGAAAATTACAGGTCAATATCCTTATGAACAGGGATGCAAACATTCTCAACAAAATATTAGAAAACTTAACTCCATCGCATTAAAAAATATCATCACTATGACCAAGTAGGATTTATTCCAGGAATATAAGGATGGTTCAATAACCACAAATCAATCAATGTGATACAGCACATTAACATAATGAAGGATACAAATCATATGATCCTCTCAGTCTATGCAGAAAAGGCATTTGACAAAATTCAACTTCCTTTCATGATAACTCTCAGCAAATTAGGTATAAAATGAATATACCTCAACATAATAAAGGTTATATAAGCCTACAGCTAACATAATACTCAATGGTGAAATGCCAAAAGCTTTTCCTCTAAGGAACATGACAAGGGTACTGACTATATCACTCTTCAACATAATACTGTAAGTCACAGCCAGAGCAATTAGGCAAGAAAAATATGTAAAAAGCAGCCAAATCAGAAAAGAGGTAGTAAAATTTTCACTATTTGCACATAACATGACACTATACATAGAAGATTCTAAAGACTCCAACTAAAAACTTTTAGAACTAATAAACAAAATCAGCAAAACTGTAGGACACAAAACCAATGTACAAAAATCAGCTGTGTTTCTATACACTAACAAAAATCTGCAAAAGAAATGATGAAAACACTTCCACTTCCAATAGCATAAAAACAATAAAGTACTTAGGAATAAATTCAAGCAAGGAAGTCAAAGATTCATATACTGGAAAACATATTATACTGATGACAGAAATTAAAGAATATACAAAAAAAAAAGCAAAGATATCCATATTCTTGGGTTGGATGAATAAATATTTTTGGAGTGTCCATACTATCCAAAGCAATCTACAAATTCAATGCTATCCCTACCAAAATTCTAAAGGCATTTTTCACGTAAATGGGAAAACAATTCCTAAAATTTTTATGCAACAACAAAAGACCTGAATAGCTAAAAGTATCCTGAGAAAAGAAGAACAAAGCAGAGGCATCACATTTGCTGATTTCAAACTATAGTACAAAGATACAGTAATGAAATACTATGATACTGGCATAAAAACAAACACATAGACCATGGAACAGAATGGAGAGCCCGGAAATAACCCCACACATATACAATCAACTCATCTACAACAAGGGTGTGAAGAATACACGATGGGGGAATGCACAGGCTCTTAAATAAGTGGTTTTGGGAAAACCAGACATGCAAGAGAATAAAACTGGACCCTTACCTTATATCATATACAAAAAAAAGGTCTTCAAAATGCATTAAAAACTTAAACATAAGACCCGAAACCATAAAACCAAAAAACAAAAAAAAAAAAAAAGAAAAACATTGTTTGACATTGGTCTTCTTAGTGAATTTTTGGATATGTCACGAAAAGTACAGAGAACAAAAAAAGCAAAAACAAACAGGTGGCAATACATCAAACTTAAAAGTGTCTGCACAGCAAAGCACACAGTCAAGAAAATGAATAAGCAGCCCACTGAATGGGAGAAAATCTTTGCAAACCATTTATCTGATAAGGGGTTAATACTCAAAATATATAAGGAACTCATACAACTCAACAATGAAAAACTAAACAAAATAAAAATAACAACAAAAACAAGTAGCACCATTAAAAGATGGGCAAAAGACCTGAAGAGACATTTTTTTTTCCAAAGAAAATATACAAATGGTCATCAAGTACATTGAAAGGTACTCAAGATGACTAATCACCACAGAAATACAAATCAAAACCATGGCATACCAAATCACAACTGTTAGATGGTTAATATCAAAAAGACAAAAAGTAAGTACTGGTAAGGGTGTGGAGTAAAGAGAACTCTTAGACACTATTAGTAGGTATGTAAACTGTTATACCCATTAACGAAAAATAGTATGGAGGTTCCTCAAAAAATTAAAAATAGAGCTATCAACACAATCCAACAATCCTACTACTGGGTATATATCCAAAGGAAATGAAATCAGCAACTTGAAGAGTTATCTATACTCCCATTTTCAGCATTATTCACAATAGTCAAGATAAAGAAACACTCTATGTCTGTAGATGTATAAATGGAGAAATAAAGTGTGATATGTACATACACATACATACACACACAGGAATATTATTCAACCACAGAAAAGAAAGAAACTACCATTTGCAAAAATATGGATGAATCTGGAGTATACTGTGGTAAGCAAAACGAGCTAGACAGAGAAAAACACTGTATGATCTCAATTATATGTGGAATCTAAGAAGTTGAACTCATAGTACCAGAGTGTATATCAGTAGTTACCAAGAACCAGGGGATGGAGAAAATGGGAAAAGATTGGTCAATGGGTGCAAACTTCCAGTTATAGAATAAGTAACTTCTGGGGATCTGATGTCTAGAATGGTGACTACAGTTAATACTGTATGATATACTTGAAATTTGCTAAGACAGTACATTTTATGTATACTCACCACATTAAAAGAAAAAAAAAGGTAACTATGGAGATGATAGATATGTCAATTAACTTGATTGAGGTAATCATTTCACATTGTACACATATATAAAATTATGGCTCACTAAGATATTGTACACCTTAAATATATACAATTGTTATTTGTAAGTTATGGCTTACTAACATATTGTACCCCTGAAATGTATATAATTGTTATTTGTAAGTTGTGCCTCAATAAAGCTGTAGAAAATAAAAACAAAATAAATATGTAAACAATACTAAGATCTACATTATAAGAGAGTTTTAAAAAGTGAATACATGTAAATAAGTGAACAAAATGCTGAAGGCATAGTTAGGACTCAATAGATATTAGTAATTATTTTTATAATTAACATTATAAAAAATTAACAAAGCTGAAATAAAGCCAAAATATGAGCTTTATGTTTTTTCAATGATAGTGTTGAATCCACCGAAGAATTTTCTAAGAATATATTTACATAAATATTTGTTTATAATATTCAAGGTTGTGTATTTAGTAAAATTTGCAGATTTTTATCCAGGTGAGATATAAATTATTTCTCTCCGATGGCACAGAGAAGTCAAAAGTTTAATGCCTTGCCCACAAGACATGGACCAGTTTTGCTTCTAACCCAGAAGTCTTATAACATTTAAATATTTACATAATTATCTGAATTTTTATAACATGTTATAAAATACACATATTTATAGTATATATTCACCCATATGCACTTCTCAAATGCCCGTGGCTCTTTGAATTTAATTTAATATCTTACTGATTTCTTCTTTTAGTGAGTTCAATAAAATCTTTGACACATGTTCATTTTATATTTGCATTATCAAATTTTCTTTAATGCCAATAATACTCTTCCTGGTTTTGTCACCTAGGGAGTTTGATACCAAACTGATGATTCACCATATATACATCTCGATTCCTGGCTTCAATGTATTATTCTGCCTTATTTCCCCATAATTAAACCCCTTTACTTATAACATCAAGTAGCACTATATATTTGCACTAGCCACCTTAACTACATGTTAATGAGGAAGACTATACATTGCACTATAATCAATCCAATAAAAGAATATTTTGCACTTTCTTACATCCTACCCACATTTAATTTTGTTATCTTCTCTGTTATGATTGTTTTGAGAATTAGAATCCTATCTTATTTTTGTTTCTCATTTTCTTATCTTCTTAGTAAATGGAATAGCAAATATTTTAATTTTGACTGTAATATTTAATAAACACTCACTTCAAGTAATGAAAATGAGAGTCTAAATACTTAAAAGCTGTGTTTAAAAGGCAGCACTAAGAAAATATCTCACAATAATGGAAGCCTACATTTCCTGGAGGAAGTATTTTTTTTAATGTAGCGATATACCTTTTCATGTAACAAATCAATTGAATAATATTTTACACAGATGTATCACATTTCCCAGAGAACAAATCAATACCAATGACTATTTTATAGCACTAGATCCTGAAACATAAAGAAGTTTTGTGACACACCCTAACTCACCCAGCAGGCATGTTGCAAATCTGGCAACCTAATTCACTTTGAAATTAAAATGTTAAACATTTGTCTATATCTAAACAATCAGATTGGATGCTTCTCAAGGATTAGAGTACTACCCATCTGTGGGGAATACTGAAGAAGATAATGGTGATGAAAACTTGACAACAACATGACACATGAAAGGAAATTCCTGCTATGATGGGAAAGGTGAAAGCCACATCTGTTATTAACATTAAACAGAAATAAGGCCACATAATAAAAAGTGGTCCAAGGAAATGCAAACTGAATTGTTCTTTTGATTTTTTCTTTTTAAATTTATCAGCATTTTATATCAATAAATGAATAATTACTGAACACAGATATAATATGCATAAGAATATTAATGAGCTCTATATAAAACAGTTGGTAAAAGTTAATGTATTTTAGTTCTTCATAACTAAAAAAGATAACCTTTATATGTGATGATATATTCCATACTAATTTTAGAATTATAAAGGGATTAGATGCTTAAGAAATGCAATTTTTATAATTAATCTATCAAAATCTCTCCCCCATTTTTGTGGGTATCATAGGTTCACAAAACAATGGTATATGGACATAATATACTGGATTTGTCAGTTTGCTATGGTTGTAGTTTCAATAGTCAATAACAGACAACTCACCCCAGAAAAAAAAATCCCCCAGAATGCACCTTTGTCTTTGGAAATTAACTGTTAAATTCTAATTTAGTCTTGGGCAGTTTAGTGGCTGTTAAAAGTTTGCAATGTATTGGAAATATTTGTTATTGAGGGCACATAGATATACATTTGAAATTGCCTATCAAGTTGCAACTTCTCTAGACAATTTTTATACCATTTACTCTTCTGTTTTATCTTTTTAAACAATATATAAATGTTGATACTGAACATGTCCAATGTATCATGTAAATAGAATCATTTTCTTTATCTGTGCTAGGGAGGCATGCGATTTTACATTTAAAAATCTGGTGACTTCAGTTTGCATGAAGATTGAGTCCAACTACCATTCATTTAAATCACTAACCACACAAAGATTCAGATTGATTATGAGGATGTCATCTTAAAAACCAGATTATGTATTGCTTAACAACACAGAGATTATTAACAAATGTTAATCAAATAATCAACTGGAAAAGTCACTAATTTTGTTTAGAAAATGAGAAGTCTGGAGTTTATGATGAAACAGATTTTTTTCTATCATATGTGGCCATCATTCATACCCTACAACATTCTAGTGATTTGATTGCATGCATTTCTTTATTCCTTGATTGAGCTGTGGCTTTTCTGAAATAGGATGGATGTGAAAGATGGGGGCAATGGCTTTCCTCTGCAGCTTTTTAGTAGATATGATCTCCTTCATAGTGAGCAGGTTTAGCCAAAATTAAAAGGGGACTTGGATTTCTCTTTTAGAATTTAGAAGTGATTACCACAGTTAAACTTCAAAAAGTGAAGAAACCTTGATCTGTGTGTACCTGAGATGCTCAATGAAGGTTAGAATTTCTGCTGGAGAATATGGGAACTCTTAAATGACAAAAAAATACTCAATGGAAGAAAACTTAGTCTATAAGACAAAAGTAAAGAAATGAGGGATGAAATATAAAAATCTCAAATTCTAACTTTTAGTTTTACCTTAAAATGGATTATCACAATATCATCTCACCCATGTATTTGTCTTTTTGGTCATTCACTGTGGGGTGAAAAGAGGTATGTGGATTGTGACAATAGTGAATGTTTAGGTCATCCCTTAATGAAATTCATAACACTTAAAATGGAATTGAGCTAGTGAAATAGTGGAATGAGAATGGTTTGGCACCACATAGATCTTAAAGTTAGTTTCTTTCTTTCTTTCTTTCTTTCTTTCTTTCTTTCTTTCTTTCTTTCTTTCTCTCTCTCTCTCTCTCTCTCTCTCTCTTTCTGTCTTTCTTTTTTAATGTAGGCTTCATGCCCAGCACAGAGTCCAGTGCAGGGCTTGAACTCAAGACCCTAAGTTCTAGACCAGAGCTGAGATCAAGAGTCAGTCACTTAACCAACTGAGCCAACCAGCCTCCCTGTAGAACTTTATTTAAATTGCTGCTGCTTTGCCAAATTCTCACTGGGTGAATAAGTGGAAAAATAAATCAATATTTCTAATTCCTAATTTTCTTTCATCTCTAAAATAAAAATAACAATGCCTATATCACTGAGTCCCTGGGGGAATTTAATGATATAAGATATGTAAAGCTCCTAGAGCATAGCAGACATTTAGTAAATAGTAGGTATTAGCAGTGATAGTTACAGTAATATCTTTAGGTGAGAAATAACACCAGGCATGTGTGACAGAAAAATTATGTGAACATTAATTCCAGGTGATTAGATATGAACTCAGAAAACTATGACTGGGATTAAAATAAGAAAAAATTCAAGAAAAGATTCAAGAAAAAATTGATTAACTGACAGAAGTTGATTAGCCCATTATCTGTATTGCAGTTCTACAAACAAAAGCTCTAAAACATACATACATACATACATTAAAAAAAAAAAAAACTCTAAAAGAGAGGACACATTGACCCATGAACCTAATTATACTGTCTTGTAGAAATATTTCTTAGTGTTGACAAATACATGTCTATCATAACATATAACATCCACTTAAATATTATTTTTTCAGCCATAGACATAGTCTAATCAGCATGTCTTGATTCCGTATTCATTAAGAAGTCTTTCAAATTATAATTTGCTATTCTATGTATTTTGCCTAAACAGATAGACCATGCTTTTCAGAAAGATTACATCTGTCCTGGTCAATAGTTGTTAAATAATGAACTAGCTTGGTTTATGAATCACCTATGATAAATTTGGTTATTATGACCCAGATTTCTTGAGTCTGACCATTCTGAATCACTGAGACATACAAGACTCTGGAGTCACAAATCTCAGTACTACACTTGCACCACAATTTCTAAACTGAGATCATGATTTTCTGTTGGACACATTGGAGCACTTATTGTTTATGCTTGTAAAGAACACTTATGTCTCACTAACACCTACCTATCTTTCTGAAAAAAAAAAAAAGAATATTTTGAAGATTATCTTGCTAATGCTCACATAATAATAGTTATATATTTAGATCCCACTGATTTAGAAAACAACAATGAGGGGCACCTGGGTGGCTCAATCAGTTGAGCTTCGTACTCTTGGTTTCAGCTCAGGTCATGGTTTCATGGTTCATGAGATAGAGCTCCAAGTCAGGCTCTGCGTTGGCAGCACAACACCTCCTTGGGATTCTTTCTCTCCTCTCTCTCTGTCCCTCCCCAGCTTGCTCTCTCTCTCTCTCCCTCTCAAAATAAATAAATGAACATTAAAAAAATGAAAAAAAGTAATTAAGAATTCAAATGCTAGTGGTGGCTATTAGGGCTCTTAAGATATATTTTGTTTCCCTTCCCTTCTAACATCTGGTGGGGCATTTCTCCATTCCTTCTAACAATGTGACTTACTTTATCCAATAGAGCATGACTATACGCCACCCATTTTGTTTGGAGGCAGAAACTTTAAGGACATGTGAATGAAGATAATGGAAGCACATGTCAAGATGGGGAATCCCTCCCTGTAGGTTCCAGTGAGCCTCTAGACTCTTTCTCCTGATGTCACTCATTGGTCATATAACCTAAGCAAGCAGTTTGAATTAAACCACTGATCTTTGGGGTTACTTGTTACCATAACATAACCTAATCCATCTTTGAGTTATGTGACAACTAACTGCATAGTTTGAGAAATAATATTTCATAAGTTAAAATATATTGTTCTACCTAGAAATATTAAACAATTTATCACCATATCAATTCTTAGGTCCTTTGCTATTATTCTTCTGAAATACCAGGAGTCCATACATGATATGATAAAGTACTGCTTTTTTTCACTGAATAACTGAAACTATAAATGTTAATACTGTGAATTCTCAAATAACGAAAATATACATCCCTATACCTAATACTCAAGTATTTTGAAGGATGGGTTATTTTTTTACATAGAGGAAGATAAGATATTACTCTTTAGAAATATTTTCAACAAATAACATATTTTTAGGCATATCACTAGTTCTTGTTCATCTAAGGGTAAAGCCAATTGTCTGGGTTTGCTCACATCCATTCAACACTTATTACATTCTTTGCATTACACTTAATGCTTTTGTGCAATTATTCCAGTTAGTCATCACCACAATCCTATGAGGTATTGATATTCAATTGTACAGGAAAGAAACCGAGGCATACAAAAGTTCAAAATGTGCCCCTGGGTATACAAATAAAAGATGACTGAGCAGCTGTGTCTTAGCTGTCCTGTGTTGTTAAAAACTATTTGTTCAGCTCATTTTACTTAGTATCTCTTCAAAATCATTAATTGATCACTTGTCCACTACATTTTAACATGTGATTTGCTCAAAATGCTATGTTATAAATCAGCAACTAAAAATATCACACACCTCAAAGTGGTAAAGTTTATTGCAACTTTCTATGTTCAAATGTTATTAACTGTGTTTGAATGAAGACATTATGCTTAAATGCGCACACATGTACCACCAGGATAAAAAGTATAGGAGAGAGAGAGCAATATGCTTATTGCTTCTGTGTGTGTGTCTTAACAGGATTCCAACACTGAGGTTGACAGCACGACCTAGTTAGTCAGCTTAGTAGCTTGTAGGACAGAAACATCAGCTCGTTAACTGTCCCCCAGTGTAGAACATTGCAGCAAAGCTGCTGATATGATGATTTAGTAAGCAGCTTGCTGCCTTTCACTAAAGACCATACCTGTAGATACAAAGGGGGTGAGGAACGTTATCCATTTCCAAGTTAGTACTCAGCATAAAGCACATTTGCCTGTTGCTATGTTTTTTAACAGGAGAATTGAAAAAAGTTGAAAAGAACTACCAGAAAACAAGCAGAACAAAATGTTAACTATTTTCTTCATGGATGACATGCAAATAGATTAGCACATTCATAAGTAATAATCACACAATAAAATTTTTAATACTGGCCTAAGAGAATAAGTGAAGAGTTTTCATGGGCAGTAAACCACAAATTTCTCTTTTAGGTTGTCCAATGACCAACAATATATGCTTTAATATAAAATTTAATTTTACTGTAATTTGAAAGAAGTTGTAGTGATTTTTTTAACCATTTCATTATTTGTCTCTGCTTTTGTATTTTCCGAAAACATATGTAATCAGCTACTGGCTAAATGATACTGTGTAATAGATTATTCGCCATTGTCTCTGACACGAATCTATATGAGGAATTGTTTATACACTTGTATATCTAAATTAAAGCAATTTCGATTTAACTCAGAGAGTGAGAATAAAAAAAATAATTGAACCTTGTTAGGTTTGGTAGTCATAAATTTGAAAAAGCTTAAATGCATGTAAGACAGTTCCTTTTCAAAGAAATATTTGAATGTGTTAATGTAATAGATCTTATAAGGAAAGTTTTCTTTTTTTTAATTTTTAGAATTTAATTGTTACTAATTTTTTTCTTTTTTTAATACGAAATTTATTGTCAAATTAGTTTCCATAAAACACCCAGTGCTCATCCCAACAGGTGCCCTCCTCAATGCCCATAGGAAGGTTTTCTTAAAAATCAGTGAAAACATAGCAGGCCATTGGAGCCACAATATGAAACCTCTTAATTTAAATTATCCAGGATACAAGAAGTAAAAATTAGAGAACCACATGAGTGAAATATAAGATCTGAACTTCCTGAATGATTCACTTAGGGCAATAACAGGCTATCAATAAAAAGCTATGAACTCTCTCAACCATATGTAAAAAATAAATAAAATGCTGCACACACTGCTAAATCTCATGTTGCAAATTCTTTTTATATCCATGTTTAAATATTAAGTTCTAAAAAGAATACCCAAGAGAACTGTGGACAAAAGCTGGTGAACTAGGGAGAAAGAAATGCATGGAATGCCTGGAAAAAGCTTATTTTATTAAGCTCTGAAATAACTAAAAATGGCAAGAGAATGGTTAGAGTACTCTAATTTCTGGGTCCAAAGACTGTTCTGCAGGAGTAATCTGTGTGCATTTGTTTATTATAAAATGCTAAAATTCCTGACTCAAAGCTTATAAAATGAATCTCATTCTGGAAATTGTTCAGGCAACTGCAAGAATCAAGTGTTGTGAAGAGAAAACTAAGATGAATGGGAAATTATATCCAAAGCATCTGCTCTCAGTGTTGCTCTGATTGGTCACAAAGGCATGAGCGAGCCATGCAAGCATTCTCAACTGTCATGGAAAATCACGCAAGTAGGGTGCATTTTTGCCAAAAAAAAGTAATGCACCAAATTTTTAAATGGCTAATAAATTAAAGAGAATTTTATAGATGACATGATGCAAAAACATCTGTTCACTCTGGGTTTTATGTCTTGTGCACAATTTTAAACAGGATGGTCATAGAAGGTGCATCAGTTAGCTATTGACACAGGGTAATAAGTAAAAACAACCAGAAAAGTCTCAGTGACATACAATCATAAATATGCTTTAGCTCACAAATCTGGGAGCCAGCTACGGCATGGTGCTCTAGTCTAGGCAGGGCTTGGCTCTGGCTCCACGTGTTTCTTATTCACTTCCTGGGGCCAGTGGACCAGCCTGATGATTTCTAAGCAGGAAAAATCTGTAATATTCCACCAGTAATCTGTATGACAAAAGCCCAAAGTCAAGGAGGAGGGATATAAAGCTACACATCTTTATGTGGAAGTGGGATGAGGAAAGGGAGTAAATATTTCTAAACTATATTCTGCCATAGAAAGCCTCCCCCAAAAAAATCCCATTTAAACAATGATCTGATGGAGTTAAGGGAGCAAGCAATATTGGAAGAAGAGAATTTTCTGGCACTGGGAACCCTGAAGACCAAAGGTAAAGAACTGGGGGCACAGCACCAAAGTAGGCAAGAGCCAGAACACGGTGATTGCAAAGGAGCTAGAACATGGTGATCGCAAAGCAGCATATAGGAGAAGAGGTCAGAGAGGCAACAAGAGACTAGAATGTATACCACACTCTGTTGATTGTATGGAGTTTGGCATCTACTCTGAAATGAGAAGTTCCTGGAGGCTTCTAGATAGAAGAATGACAGGATCCAATCACATTTCCAAAGAAAAACTATGGCTACTGTTTTGAGAATAGAATTTAGAGGGGATATCAGGAAGCAGTGAGACAGGTAGGAAGCCAACGCAGTAACGTGACCAAAAGGGTAATAGTGGAGATGACTAGAGTTGTATTTGGTATATTCAGCCACTCATCCTGTCTATAAATACTTACTGATCACCTACTATGTGACAGGCGCTTCACGTAGCTTATTTCTATCTATCTAGTAGATGTGTCTTGAAGGTTGAGCCTGTAGAATTTGCTAATGAATCTATAAAAAGTCAGTTTCAGTAAAACAAAATACAGAACCCTCAAGATTCAGGAGAAAGAAAGGAACCTCCAGATTTGGTGAAGCAACAGATCAAGTATTTAGCTGCTGGATCAGCTACTCACCAAATCTGAAGTTTCCTGTCTCTCTTAAATCTTGGAGATTCTGTGTTTTGTTTTCACAAGCAAAGACATTCTCTCCCTAATAAAGGAAAAATAAGACCAGTAACAAAATAGGGAATGTTGTATTGAGTCTGTATTTCTTAGGCTAAAAATAAAATGTAACTATTGAGCAAAAGAAGAGAAATATGAGAATGATATAAAACTACATTTAGTATTCTATGTACTTAATTCAAGTTTAAAGCTCCACTTGCTTCCTATTGTGTCTAAGACAGCAGGAAGAGGATTGAAGTGCTGACAGCTAGCCAACCAAAGAACACAAGGCATATTCCACAATACAACACATCCCTCCAAATGACCCGTGAGAAACGGAAATGGACCATGCACTGAGTATGTTAAGGCAATAGCCTCAGAGAAAGTTTAATGAAGAGATGTGGCCGAAAAAGTTGAGTAGAAATTGAAACCAGCTCTTTGAGATGGTAGCTTTTGAGTGTCTCCAATACATTCCTCTCTTATGTTACATGGTACACATGAGGAGGTCATTTCATACAGTTGACAAGTCTAGTGATAATAAGTGGAGATGAGCTGGAACTGAAATCTGTGACATGTCTTCTGGCACAGAGTGCCAAAACACACATGGGGAATCCAATCTGAGTAGCTGAAAAGAACAGATCTCAAATATAGAATTATCCTTGCTCTTCAAGCTCTCCAAATCCCATTAACAACACTTAAATTGTAGAAGATTACTCTATTTATTAACAACACTTCTTCCTTCATCTGATAATTTCCATTGAACATGCTAAAGATACATATGTTAATATTTAATTGTCACTCAAAAGTATTAGCAGTATCACCTTTGATGAAATTGTTCAAACTGACCACCACGGACATTATTTTATTCCTATGTACTGTATCAGGCATTAATTCTATTATTGTTTGATATCATCTAGAAACACATAAAAATACATGTATATTTGTATTATGAAAATAGATTAGGTGGTTTTTTGAGAGAGAGAGAGAGAGCACAAGTGGGGGAGAAGGGAAGAGGGAGGGAGACAGAGAGAGAGAGAGAGAGAGAGAGAGATAGAGAGAGAGAGAGAGAGAGAATGTTAAGCAGGTTCCATGCTCAACGGAGAGCCCATTCAGTATCACGACTCTGGGATTATGACCTGAGTCGAGGATGCTCAACCCACTCAGCCACTCAGGCACCCCAGAAATAGGTCTGGTTTTAAGTAAACTTTAAGACAGGAGAAATTTTAAAGAACACATATTTGAATATGATTATTTTGAAGTAGAGTAATTTTACATCTTACTTCTCTTTAAAATTCTAAACTTGATCTTTCATATGGATGGTCCAGAAGTATTTTTGTTCTTAATCAACTACTCAAATAATTAGTTACAGGAAGTAGCTCAGAAATATGAAATCTGCATATTACTGAGGATACTAAAAATAACTTTTTCGAGGAATCAAATTCATAGTTGGTGAATTTTAGCTAAAGTTTCTCATATTGCTATTGATGTTTATATATATTTTTTTTAAAATGTGGTACTTCTACAATTAATGTCTTAAATTTATTACCTTATTCCACTCCTCTTATAAGAGAACTAAAAATATTTCTCTTATATTGAAGAAAATAAAGAAATTAAAAGTTTAAGTAACTTGTCTAAAACCACCCAGAGGTATGGCAGGAGTTTTGGCTATTTCTACAGTGTCTGAAAAAATTAGATCAGAGATTTAATTTTGCTTGATATGGCTGAAAATAAGTCCAATAATCCCTTAAATATCTTCTGATACTGGAACTTCAATTTTTCTAACATGGTTTGAGCCCTGGAACTCTCCAATGTTAACATACAAATGAAGAAGATCAGAACCTGTTCAGTGTGAGATATTTTAAATTGTAAACTAATTTGTTTCTTGCAACATAAATGATTATATGTTAAGTGAAATACGTCCATGTACAGCATACTTAACACACCAGATTTTAGCTCAATTTCGAAAACAAAAGTTGTCATCCATAAACAAAAGCATGTGATGTGTCCCCAAACAGCTCATTCAATGGTCTAATTACAATTCTACTCACTTAGCTTATATTCAGTTCAATAAACATTTGAGTGACTATTTTATGCCAGGCATCAGAAACACTTTCAATGAACTTAGAGTCTAGTGGGGGAGACTGACAACAAAATAGAAAATTTCAATCATGTAAAGTGCTAAATTAGAGGTTTGCATAGGTAGCTAGCTCTACTTTAGAGCTCAGAGGATGGGCAATTAGTCTCTGATTTATTCAGAGGGTAAATGCCTTTCTGAATCAGTAGCCTCTGGAATCTGGACTACCAGTGAGAAGAAAAGCAAGCTAATTTATATTCAATTATCCATTTCCAGGATCAATAGAATGTTGGAAAGAAATCTGAATTTTGCTCACATTAAGGGTGACAATTTTTTAAACACATGAACCGAGTTAAATAATTTTGTAACGGTCTATATTTTTGTGGATAAATATACTGAAGATGAATATGTTTTGTAATAATTGCTCACAAAAGGTTGCTTTGAAAATAAAAATAAGTAATATTTACATACGATTAAAGAGGAGACAGTACAGAAATAGGACATTTCTTTTTTACAGTTTGAATCATTCATATTAATTTCAACTAGAAATTCTGATGGTTTTCTCAAGGAGTGAAAAAGCATAAGCTAATATAAGTGCCAAACGGGCACTTGTTTTTAATACATAAAGATGGCATATAAATGACATTATTTAGATTCTTTCAAGCATTTCTACATAAAGTAGAATAGATTGCATTAAATGCAATTCAAGACAAAAAAGGTATTTTATGAAGAACACAGAAGAAAAAAGTTCTAAACATTAATAAAAATGTATTTCTTTTGTCATTGTTGCAAGAATTAAAACTGTGGGGAATTTCCAGAGGAAATATGATCCATAATATTTGAAATTAGAGTAAAAATGACCAATATCTCAGCTAGACTATTATCTCTCTACTCCATTAAATATACCTCTTTCCTCATCATAATATTCTCACCAAAATATTCTATTTAGATTTTTAAGAATTATTTTTCAAAATTGATTAGATTTTGGTGAACACAAAAATCATAAGCTAAAGTGGAAATGGTCTAAAATGTATTATTACTTTGTACATGTAGCAACTTACTTCCTTGCTGTTTTGAAGTCTTCCAAAATACGCAACTAATATGGTTATATTTTAAGTTTCTTGGGATTGACTCCATTTTATAACAAGACCCTCTGTAAGATATATTAGTTAATATATCATATTGTTGTTTGCTTTTTAATAGGCCGTACAATTATTTTTGTCAAGAAATGTACAGCAATCATGGGGTGCCTGGGTGGCTCAGTCGGTTAAGCGGCCGACTTCAGCTGAGATGATGATCTCGGCGTTCACAGGTCTGAGCCCCATGTTGGGCTCTCTGGTGACAGCTCAGCACCTGGAATCTGTTTCAGATTCAGTGTCTCCATCTCTCTTTGCCCCTCCCCTGTTCACGCGACTGTCTGTCTCTCTTTCTCTCAAAAACAAACAAACAAACAAAAAAATAAAACTGTAGGGAAACCAAATATATATTTTTAAATGTAGCACTTTTATATATCTATTTCACAGAATCATTCTTTACAATTACTCAGTATTTTATTTTCCTATTTCAACTTTTAGTGGATTAATATACTGCTTGTTAGCATTTATTGTTAATGATCAAACCCTCTGAGAAATAATAGAAAAAGTGTAAACAATCACTATGGTATCACTTAGTGTAATTAAAATGTTTAAGTTATCACATTTAATAACACCTTGGTATTTATCAAATATTTGTCGCCGCTACTTAAAAACTTAATGTTTCTTGGGAAATAAATTTCTGAGATATTACAATATTTTATAGAAAAATTTCATGTTATCAATTTTAAAATCCATTATATTTCGTACTATTAAGAAAAAAAAAGTTAGTGCCAATTAAGCCATAATGAGAGTCTATAACATCAATATTAGGATGTATTTTGATTCCAAAGTTGGCAAAAATGCAAATTCTGTATTTGATGAAATACAGTAATGATCAAAGTAATAGTAACTCCTTAAATATTATGGCAAAGATTGGATGACTTCTTCCTGGATTACACTTCCTGGTCTTCACTGCAATTACTCATGGTCATGTGACTGAGTTCCTGTCTACAGAAGAAGTGACATATTATATTTAAGGGCCTAGCTCCAAAGACCTCACCTGCATAGTCATCACCGTTCTTCCTTTTCTGCCTGTGGCACATGGACACCCAGGCAAGCTTGAAAGTCATGTGTGGAAGATGGTCAAACTGGAGCTCAGGATGACAGCACACCTCACCAAAACAGGAAGACTAGGATTGGATTTGTGCGTGAGATATAACACAATTCTTTCTGGGTTAAGCCATCAGATAGGGGGGTCCATTTGTTACAACAGCTATCATACCAATTATTGCAATTATTCCATTTATTTATGCCCTAAGGTCTTAAGGAACCTTAACACCATATTTCTTTATTTGAAAGTGCAAGATTCAATCTTAAGAGTCTGAAAAGCAGAAATTATCCAACTTCCCTAAAAGTGCTAATAAACAGTGGAACTGGAGAAATTTCCTAGGCCTTACCTAGTAACGCCTATTACATGCAAAACAAGTCACTGGGTGTTGTAAGAGGCAACTGTCTCCAGGAAAATGGAAAGTCCAATTGCAATCATAATGTAGCCTACTTACACGTGTGCATAAAATGTTTTAAAATACAACAGCAATAAAGAAATAAAAAAACTCTTGTCAGTTAAAGCAAGAGAGAACATATGATAAAGTGTTACACTTATAATTAGAGAGAAATGCTTATGAAAGCCCATAATTTTAGGGAGGGAAGGAAGGCAAGGGAAAAGCAGAGAAAGAAAGGCAAAGGAAGGTCTGGGATTGAATTTTCCATCTGACCCTTTGGAGATATAGACCACATTATCAAAGGATTAGCATTTATGCATTAAAAATATGCTAACTCAATATGACATGTCCATGAAACTTCTTTTGTGGGGTATAATGTTAATATCATATAGGGCACCTAAGCTATAATAACCAGTTTGCTACCATAGAGGAAAATAATTAAAATCCCGTTTAAATAATAGGGGTAGCATTTAAAATCTATTACAACTACCATCCTCCCATTATAACAGAGCTTTCCCAAATAATTTAGTAGTCAGTTTGGGATAGTTTAAAATGCAAGCATGACGCTATTGAAGTTCTTTCACTATAAGTACTTGTGACGTTGTGATAAGAATAAAAAGGTTCATCAGTGAACCTTAAACACTTAAACTGGGAACACTGCAGGAAGAAATTGAGAATTTCCCACAATTAATTTAAATATCTGAGGTGACCTGGCATTCATCTATTTAATATAGAATGATATTATTCAGTACATTCTGAGCTCCACTACAATGACACACAATGCCTAAATTTCAAAGTCTCAAAACAACACTGACATGGTTCATACCACCTCCCTCTCCCATGACTGGTGGGAGATTCATTTCTAGATCATCATTGTCCTCCCCAAAAGAAAACACACACACACACACACACACACACACACACACACAAACACACACACACACACTCACAACAACAACTTTCTGGGATAATGTTAGAAGGAGAGTATGTCAAAATGAGCATGGCAAAACAAGCACTTAAAGCTTCACTTGAAAGTAATACACATCATTTTTATTCATATTTCATCAACCAGAACCAGTTACAGACCCCTACCCAACCACAGGGTACCAAGATCCCACTGAATGTCGGAAAGGCATTTACTTTGCAGCATTAATAACTACCACATGGACCAACACAGATCACAAAATGGGACGAATGGATAATGCCAAAGTAGACTACATCCAAGGATCTAGACAGGAATGGGGACAGAGATATTTCCTTTACCTTAAATTACTAGGGTTTTCACCAATTACTTCATGATGAGTATAAAGCTATTAGAGTGATAGCAAAAATCAAGTGGCTAAGGGTATATATGAATGATCGATAATACAAAAGACATAGACACAAACACAAACACATACACATTCCACTTGTAAAGGGCATGGTTTTAGTCACTTCCAACTAAACTTTTTCTTATTTGTTTTTATTAAGAAATCTCCCAGAAAAAAATTACTTCTATCAAGTATTACTGACTTGATTTGCCTAGATGTTGTGCAGCTGCTGGACAGTTGCAGCAACAGTTCTGGATTCCAAAGTGAGTCAATTAGAATAACTGAATAATACATGAACAATATTTGTTATGATTTTGTGTGAATTTCATTTACAAAGTGTAAAATACATTAGTGTCAAATGATTGCAAATTACATTCAAACTGATTATAGTGTGATGTTTAAGAAAATTAATTTTGGAGTAAGTCTGCCTAAGGTCAAATTTAAGTTCCATTACTTATTAACTACATGATCTACAAAGTGGCTTAACCCCTCTGATGTTAAGATTTATAGTAGTATCCACCTCACAAGGTTGTTGTAACGATTCAATGAACTAAACCACGTAAAGTGCTTAGCACAGTACTTGCCATGGCATATCGTAAAAATGTGATGATATCAACAAGAGCAACAAAAATAACAAAAGTCTGGTATATGGTATTACCTCCCTAGATTTTACACAACTTTACTCATCTGCGATTACACCTTGTTGAATAGCGCCCTCATTTTCCAAATAGATGCAAAGCAGAGGGTGTTCAAGGTTGGTAAAAAGCCAGGGAAAACCATACCTCATTTGCTGAGACTCTTTTGAAGAACTACCTACAGAAGCCTCATGCTGCTTACTTCTACATGGCATGTCTTTTCTTGACAGCTCTTTCCTCTCTTTGAATAAAGTTTCCTAAGCTCACTTGCAAACTCAGCAATCACCCTCAAACTGATCCATGTAGACATTTTTTTCTTCCCTGTAGCAACCATGTTTTCCCAGAATGTATCCAATTCTTCATGGTGTCTAGGCTGACTGGTTAACAGCTTGGTTTTGATAAACTATCCTACGTTTTCTCAAATGCATCTTCTTTTCTTCTGTGCTTACTGGTTTACTCCCCTCCCAGCCCCATTCCAGAGGGCAGAAAACCACACACACACACACACACACACACACACACACACACACACACAAAGAAAGGCTTGTGCTATGATAGCAGAATTGTCTCTGAAGTCTCATCTTTTATCACATGAATTCATTTCGGACAAGCAAAGACATCAGTGATTCACATTAGTATCACAGTGCTTAAAAAAAAATAGGGCACTTCTCTATCCCCATCAGGTACTCATCCTGAATTCCATTTGTTCCTCAGCTCCGAAGAAAGCAAGAGTTAAATGGATATTTTTGGTAATCTGAAACTCCTTCATCCCCCACTGCTTCCTGCCACATCCTCTTAATCTCCAGCACTCGTTGGCTCACTAAAAGTTTGAACTTCTTTACTTTAAAGAGAGTCACTTCTTGTAACCTTTGCTGATTCACACCTCCACCTCTAGCTGCTTCAGAACTTCCTACTTAAATCTCCAGTTCTCCATACCCTCTCCCCCCTCCTCACATCAGATGCCCGTCTTTCACTTCTCTGGGAATGTTTCAACTTGACCATTGAGATCATATCTAGATGAGAAAAGTGATTTTCAGACTATAATCTGGTACATGCCTACTTGTTGCTACTATTTATTAATAGCATTCACCCTAAATTATGATAACACTTTCATGTATTTTGTTTCATTTTCATTCTGTAAGGGAATCTAGAAGTTCAGATATTTCTGTGTCAGAAAGAAAGACATATAATGATCACATGTTCTTCAGAAGACAAAATTATTTGAGTTGAAAGAGGAAAAGAATCCAAGAAATCCGCCCATAAACCAGATTCTCAGAAAACACACATATACATACATATCACATTAAAGCATCATCTTTACAGATGATATAGGAATAAAGTCAAATTACATAAAAATTATCTCATGCTATACATTACACCTTCAGATTTTCTTTCAGAAATGTCGAATAAGAAGCCCTTAGAATGATGTGTCTGTATGGGAAACATTCCAATTTAATTTAGTGTACTTTGTATAATCTCTGAATTTGAGCAGTTGTATTTAAAAATTAGAGTAAAATTACATGAGTGGGCTGACAGTGGTGATTTGAGATACTGCAAATTAGATTTACTTGCCGTGACTGCTTGTGATAGATGTGCCTCAATATACCTTTCAGTAAAATTTTGTTTAAAAGATATTTTTTGATCCTCTGTTTCAATGTTTAAATTAAATTCATTAGCAGCTGTCAACCCCCAAGGAAAAATGTCAACACTAATCAAGACAACATCTGAAGGTGTCAGTTTTCCTTCATTTATCTCCTGTCCCCAGAAGGTATAGAGCCATCAAGTGAAAAACTCCAGGTAATGGCTGCTTTTGTCATTTGTTAAATGTGATTAGAATGCAGTTGCACAGGCATGAATGTTGTTTCAAGCTGCCAGTGACACCTGTCTTAATTTTTTAAGAAATAAAATAATAAATATTACAAGCCTTAGCTTTATTTTAGGTCTGTACATGACACCTTCACGTAGTTGCTTCCTCATGCAGGTGATACTGTAATTATTTGATTCATTGCATTTGTCACACGGGACACATTCCATTGTTACCTATAACTTCTCTGCAGCCTTCCTCACTCCCAGACTCGGGCATTTAAGTAATCAGTAATTTTTATTCCACTTTCTTCAGCTTATAAAGTAAGGAAAAAATAGTGAAGGTAATAAATATCTTTGTATGTAAATTTGATCATCTGTGAGAATGAGACTTTTGCTCAAATGTGAAGCTTTATTAAAGAAAGTTTTTAATGTTGACACCACAATGAGACCTTTAAGAATGGAGAGTTTAGGAATTTTTTTCTTTTGAATTACTCATGTTACCAGAATGTCAGGTGACATATTGTAATGAGGTCATATATTTGCTTTTCTCAGATACTTTCAACAGAAAGGCAAATTAACCAAAAGCCAAGAAATAATTTTAAGTACATATCCTAGATTCATATTTTCTTTCTTTTTTTGAAGCAGAGAATAGCACAATGTGTATATATGTATGTGTATAGGTGTATGTGCATGTGTACGTATATATGTACATAATGAAATGAAATTGGCAATAATGAAAAACATGAGAGAAAGCTCAGATTAGGATGCAATTAATATTCATTTACTAAATTCCTGTAACAATAACATATCCTTTGAGTTTCAGAGCAAGAAGGAATATTTGAGATCCTTCTGTTTATTATCCTCATCTTATATGATTATACTCAGTCCTGAAAGTTTGAAGCATCTGCTTCAAATTCATCAACTTATTTTAACAGAGCCTACATTCTCCCATGTAGTTCAATATTATTCCCAATCAACTATTTTATTACAATTTTTATTTCTATTATCATTCCTTTAGTAACAGTAGGTAATGCTTATTGAGTACTAGCAATGTGCTAGATAGACATTCTGTTGAGCTCTTTACATGGCTCAGACTCTGGGGTGATGTCTATTATTATTCTCATAATTATATTCTCATGTTCAGATTAGGAAACAGAGGCACAGAGTTATTAAATAACTTGTCTGAAATCATCTGGATAATAAATGGCAGAGTATTCTTAAAACTTTTGCAATTGCTTCCCCATGGTGTCTAATTTTATTCTTATAGCAATCCTATTGCATACACAGAGCTGCAATGGCCATATCAAACTACAAATAAGGAAGCCAAGTTTCCAAGAAGCTAACTTTCTTATCTAAGGTCATAAATCTAGTAAGAAGCAAATATATGACTTGAGCCAAAGGCTCCAGCATTGCTCTGTGTATTATATCACATCAGAGTGTTTTGGGTATGTTAGATGTTATGAGATAAAAATAAATGAAGTCATGTTCTTCTTGTTAATTTCCTAATGTTAGGGCATGGAACTAAATTTAAGTTTTAGATTTCGATTACGTGCTAATTTTTTTCAAGTTAATATAAGAAGCAATTAAAGGTAATCCTCATTCAAAATACAAAGTACAATTGGAACAATTAAACCATCTATAAAATGAAAATACAGGTAAAAAATGTTTTAACATTTCAATTCTTTGATCATGAACAGATCAAAGCTGCTGCAGCTGCTGTTTCTTCTCCTTTCTCCCACTCATCTTTCACCTTCTTCTCTTTATTTATCTCAAGGGATGTATTTTCTTCAAGTCTGAAACAAATAATTCCTACCACAGAAAATGCAGCTAAGCTGTCAATAAAATGCTGATTTGTCTAGTTATGCGAAAAAAATAAAATGATAGCAATTGGCACAATGTGGGTTATTATGTTCTTAAATAACACTCAAAAGAAGTTACAGGCAGTTCTGAATAAAAATTAATATGATATTATTTTCTCATAAAGTATTAATGGCTTGTTTTAAATGATAAAACTAAGGCCCAGAAAAATTAATTGTCTTAGCTTAAGTTGCAGAAGAGTAGCAGAATCAAGGTGAATATATAAATCAGATCAGTGTTCTTTGAATGACATTGTGTTCTATTTCCCATATAAAGGTAGTTAGGTAATATTTGAAATTGTAAAGTCTTAAAAATCAAAAGGATAAAACCACTGAGCATTTTTTAATTGGATTACTCATAATTATGTGTTTTTTTTAGATTTGCAAGATAAATTTTCATTTTCAATAGAATATGTTTAAAAATAAAGTAATGAAATGTAAAATGTGTTCATGAGTTTATACTCCTTTCCAAAGATCAGTACACCATAGGTTCCATATAATACTATCAACATGCAAGCAAGTCTTTTTTCCTATTTTTTTGGTAGATATGGGCAAACTGATCTTAAAATGTATGTATGTATATATATATATATGTATATATATATATATCACTATCACATTTCAAAACTTACTATAAAAATATAACAATCAAGGAGCACCTAGGTGACTTAGTCTGTTGAATGCCTGACTTCATTCATTCAGCTCAGGTCATGACCTCAGGGTTCCTATGTTCCAGCCCCACACTGGGCTTTGTACTGGCAGCATGGAGCCTGCTTTGGATCTTCTTTCTCCCTCTCTCTTTGCTCTTTCCCCACTTGTGCTCTCTCTCTCAAAAATAAACTTTATATATATATAAATATATATATATATATATATATATATATATATCACACACACACACACATCAAAATAATGGGTTATTGAGACCTTAGCCAAGTGTTTGGTACATAACAGTTACTCATTAGATACTTGTCAAATATGTAAATAGATAAAAACAAATGAATGTCAGTGATTACATTCTAGTTAACTAACCAAAACCAAACATGACTGGTTTATTCCTGATTGCTAGATTATGGCTGAAATCCTCTACAGGAAATCTATATAATTACTTAATATTTCTCTTATCTTGTAGTTTAGAATTAAAGTGTAGTAAGAGAATATACAGATGTTTTCTGTCTGTGATGCATTTCTTTCTCTTCAAAATAAAATATAGCTTGCACTTAAAAAAGATGGAGTTTAGGCCTAATGATAGGCATACAGATCAATAAAGCAAAATTGAGAGTTCCGAAATAAATGCTTACATTTAGAGTTGATTATTTTTCGACGAAGATGCCAAGAGTATTCAATGGGCAAAAGGGTTGATTTTTATGTCAAATGATGCTTGGACAGTTGGCAAAAAATAAACTCAGATCTTTAATTGATATAATCTCCAAATATGGTCAAAATGGATCACAGAGTTAAATTTAAGAATTAAAATTATAAAATTTCTAGAAGAAAAGATAGGAAGAAATATTTGCGTCTTTAAGTGCATAATTCTTAGATATGCCAATAAAGGCACAATCCACAGAAAAAATAAGTAAGATTTAATCAAATATAAAAATTTATGTGTAAAAGACTCCATTAAGATAAATGAAAAGACTAGTTACAAACAGGGAGAAAATATTTTGAAGTTATATTTGCTATAACACTTTTGTATAGAATGTACATACTAAAAACAAAAGCAACTCTTACAACCCATATTAAGAAGACAACTAAATTTCTTAGAAATTGGTAGAAAAATAGCCATTTCACCAAAGAAGACATATTAATGGCTAACAAGCACATGAAAAGGTGTACAAGATCATTAATCTAGTAAAGTGAAAATTAAAACCACTACACAGCAACTTGAATGACAATAATTTAAAGGCAGACGATGATAAGTATTGATGAGGATGTAGATACGTAGAGCTAATTAGGAGAAACAATTTGGTAGTTCCTTCTACAGTTAAATATAAGCTTATATATGACCTATGTAAACCACTCCTAGGAATATACCAAGAAAAATAGGATGTACTCTAAGAATGGAGATGGGAAAAGGATTGACAGCAAAAAGGCTTCAAGGAATTTTTGGAGTGATGTTATTTTCTAAAATGGGATGTAGTGATGCATAATTCCATAAACTAAAAATTATTGAATTGTCATTTATAAGGAAGAGGTAGATTTTCTGATATGTAAATTAGACTTCAATAAATTTGAATACCAGTATAATTTTTTTAATTTTATTTTTTATTTTTTAAAATTTACATGCAAATTAGCATGTAGTGAAACAATAAATTCAGGAGTAGATTCCTTAATGCCCCTTACCCATTTAGCCCATCCCCCCACCCACAACCCCTCCAGCAACCCTCAGTTTGTTCTCCATGTTTATGAGTCAGGGAGGAGGACAAAACAAAAACCAGTAAAATTTTTAGTTGCAATGGCATAAAGGAAAGAATATCATGCAAATAAGAATTGCATTTATTCTGAAGTAGATAATTTATATCAGATGATTTTGGGGGAAAAGAGAAGGGAAATGATGTTTTTATGGGGGAATGATGGGAAGGGGATATTATTAGGTGATGGCACTGAGATTATGATGAATTGTAAAATGCTTTACTATCCTTCCCTGCTTCTGGTTTCCTCTCCTTTCTCTGTTGCCATCTTTCACACATTCTTGTTATGCAAGAAGCCAAGTGCAGGTCAAGGGATGTCACTTTATATTTTTAAACAGAGGGGCCCAACAGATTAACCTCTGCATTGGCATTTGAACTTGTTCCTGACAAATAAGTCAATCAAGATGAGAACATTATTTGAACAGAAGTGTATCAGCATTTTTTAAAGGAAAGAAAAATCCCACTGTTATGCCATACTGATGATGAATATTTTTTAAAAGCTACTGACATATGAAGGTTTATGCTTATTTGACCCTCCTGTTATTGTGCCATGACTGACTTAATATACATGTTATTAACTCTGTAAATTATATAAAAGATGACTTTCCATTTCTTAGATAAGAGGCCTACTAAACCTTGAAATATTTATCATTCCATAGAAAACATAAAAATTCTAACTGTTTTGCCTCTAAATACTTTAATAAAATTTCTTCAAGTTTCACTGTTAAAAACTAGGAAAGGGAGTTTAAAAATATAAAATTAATGAGACAAAAATGGAAACAGTAATAAAATTAAAAATCTTGTTTTTCAAAAACACCAGTAACACAAATGCAATTAATCTTGACTTCAAGGTCTAATAAAAGCAAAAGAGAGAGAAAATGTATCCAGAATAAAAAATACCTGAACATAAAACAAGAAGAGACTTTAAAAAGTTAGAACACTATATACTACCAAGATAAGGAACCTGAAACAGAGTTTTGAAAACATGACTTTGTAGCAAAGTAGAAATGACCATTATTGCCCCAAGAGGAAATAAAATAAACTATTTGGCAATTACCAAAGAAGATATGGAGAATCAGTCAAAGCGCTATCATTAAAAAGAAAAAAAAAAGAGGCATTTAAATTTTAAAAAAACAGATAATCCCGATGTTATTGAAACCTTCCCAGGCCTAGAAAATGTACCTCATTTTATTTCATAACATCAGCATGATTTTTATAACCAAACAGGACATTGAATCTGCTTTTATATCAATCTAATGAATATGTACATAAAATTCTGAGATGCTTGTTCACCAGTGCAAAGTTGTAAAGCAACAGAAATATTTTCACATCGAAGTAAGTGCTAGATAAAGACAGAGAAAACTTATTATCAAATCCATTCTTAGATAAGCCCTAAAACAGGCTATACAGCAATGACTTAATTTGTACTTTTTCCAGTGAAAGGAAAGCAAATGTTGCATAACAATGAGATAAAATATGGTTAGAAAAAAATTAAGGTAAAAATCTAAAATCTAACAATGTGATACATCTGAAACATCGTTCTCTAGACCTCAGGAACTATGGTACTGAAAACTACTGAAAACTCAGAAGTATCTCTAACCGTAGCATATATTTGTCTTTCCTCAATTAAGATTAAACATGATTGGACAAAAGTGTCTCTGAACTACCCTAACAGCTTCTTTATGGAAATATTTCTTCCTTTAACCACCCAGAATCTTCTTTAACCCCATCTTCTCCCTCAGATCTAGAACTCATAGACTACCAGTCAAGTGAACATTGAGAGGAAGTGCTGTAACCAATCCCTGGATTTTTATCCAAAGCCATTTGAATTTTAATCTTTTGTATCTGGAACATCTCTTTAATGGTATGAAATCAACAACTATATCTACTGCTACAAGAATATTTTCAAATACCAGGAAACCAGTAGGGAGAGATCACCTGAGGGAAGTTTCTCATTTTTTTCTTAAAAAAAAACCACAATATTGAAATTACACTCCCCAGTTACGGTCAGACTTGTAGTTACAATTCTTTAGTCCTTCTTATGTGGTTTAGTGTTGGTGTATTAAAGAAGGCAAGGGAAGGCAATAAAAATGAAGACTGATTTTCATTCCCCCCCCCCTACTTCTGTAAGGAGGAGAAACCAGGTAAACCTGTTTGGGAGCATACAGGCCTTTCTCAGTAAAGACCAGAGAAAAGCTACAGCCTTCAATTTGCAGAGTAACGCTGTCCATACGACAGGCAAACATAAGGTAGTGGCTCTGCCCTGGTGGAACTTTATAGTCTACTGTAGGAGATAGACATTGAATAGAGGTGATAGATATTTCCATAGAAGCATACACCCAAAGTGCTATGAGAAGATCAAAAAAAAGTGCGTAGAGCCATGTTAAAAGGGGCGGAAAGGGAAGGTTTTCTGAGGTAGAGTACAACTGAGGGGAACTGAAGGAAGGGGAACACTTAAGCCGATGGAGAGCATGCATTACAACATGGACAAAATCCAAAGAGGAAGTCCAATAGCATCCGCCTGTTTACAGGCTAGGTCTGCCTTCTTGTTCTTTGCTTTGTGTTGCTTAATGTTAAATACATAGAATCCGTTCTTTAAAAGAATGTGGTTCTGCACTGTGTGGTTTTCATCCATTAGTATAAAATTCAGGCCAGGGTAGGGGTGGCGTGTGTGCGGGTGTCTGTTCACATAAAGATGCCTTCTGCTTCAGAGAGTATGTGCTTTTAAAAGGATTTGGAAATAGTCCAATCCTTTTTTGCTGACTCTGTTGTCTGCATAGCGAATTAGGAAAGACAGTGTTGGTCCTGCTAGATTTTATCTTAATCTTCACATGGATCCTTTTATTACTTAAGTTCTTCAGGAATGGGCCAGAAAGGGATGCCAGAGTGTGTATTTTTTTCTCTCTTTCCTTTTTTTGGACTGCTCATATGTACAATACACTTACACACAGCAGGTTTTAATCTATCACTTTGAAAGACTGGCTTTAGAAACAAACAGTGCTTTTAAATTAGAGATACTACTTGTTAAAGGGAACTAATGTGTGTGTGTGTGTGTGTGTGTGTGTGTGTGTGTGTGTGTGTGTGTTTAATCTCCAAACCTCTGTAGGTTAGATCTCAAAAGCCTCTTTTTATTTCTCAGTTTTGAAAGATTTCTGGCATAATAAAAGTGATCACCCCAATAGAGAGGTAGGTAAAGGTAGTATATACCAGGCTAATGTACATAAAACATGAACCTAATTTGCAGGTGGAGAGCTGCAGAAGGGTTCTACAGGGCTAAAGTTTAGGCTTTAAATACTAATAAAAAATGAAGCTCTATTCCAGAGATTTTAAAGAAAACTGCAGTTGCAAATATCAGTCAATAAATCACTGCAGCTAGAAACTGAGCCACCAAATTTAATTTCAAATAGACTTCTGATGATTTTCACGAGCAATTTACCTGTGTAGAATGATGATAATATACCAAAATTTTCCTACAATTACAGGTAAATGTTTGCACCTGGTTGTCTTTTTTCCCCAAATGGGTTGTATATTCTTACAATTTTTTCCCCTGATTTTAAAGTGTCTGCACATATCCAAAGGATAGATTGTGGTCTTTAGTAACATAATGAGTTCTTTAGGGTTTACTTCATATAATCTCTTCTTTTCCCTTTTGTGCTCTGCATACTTAACACTCACATGCTAATATTAGCACTAATGCCTTAGGCCTAAATAGCAATAATTACTGGATGACATACTGGCTTCTATTTAAGTTGACAACTCAATAACTTGACATATGCATTACATCTCTATTACACTGGAATCTAAATGGCACTTTATAAAGCATTCCTTTTATATTTAGTTCACTGACTGATCAGACTGGAGCTTGTGCTCATCATGTGTCTATTAAAGACTAGTGAATGTGTCATTATTTCTAAGACCTTGCCAGTGGTAGATAATGGAATCATGGAAAGCTGTATTTACAGAGAAATGTTGGGGTTTTGATAATATGTGTTTCTGGGACAAGTAGGAGTCAAAAGTAGTTGTACAATTTTTAATACATAGTATAAAAAAGTTCTTCTAAATATAAAACACCATACTTAAATTCAGCCTGAGATATAAGGTATATCTTTTGAAAGTCCACTTTGTTCTTTTCAAAGATGTTCACTAAACAAATCCACTTTAGAAAGAACTTTTTTATATTTTAGGCAATTTTGTTATGGCAGTGTTTCAATCAGCAAAACATAGAGCACAATAATTATGAAATAACTCTCTTCTTGTTACTGAAAACCCACAGAGTCTAAAATGTTTCAATCCATTCTACAATATAGTGATTAAATATGAACACTGCTTCTCGTCTCCTCTCCTTCCCTGTCTTCTCTTCCCTCTTTTCTCCTCCAAAAGACATTGGACAGTGGTAGTAATGATGGAAGCCATAGGGTTTACATGGAGTGAGTCAGTGAGTATGGCCAAAGGGTAGCCAGTAATAGTAGCCCAGGCAAAGATGGTGTGTCAGAGCCAACTGGTGAGGACAGCCTGGCAGTCTTGAGAGATAGCCATATATAGTGGATTTAGCAAATATGTCAATATATTAAGGCTAATGGGATCCACATTTCTCACTGACAGAGAATGAAGGCACAAATATCAAAAGATTTGGGCATTGGGACACCTCACCAATCATGAACACACTTACTGTTCATTTGACCTTTCAACTTCCACATATCATTCTCCATAAATAGGTCCAGAGATGGTTAGAGAAATAAGTGATTACATGGTGGGGCAGAAAAAGTACAATATGAGCTAGAAAATCATGTTGGAATAGTAAAGAAGGACTCAAAGAAAATTGGAGTATAACAGAAGGATCCAGAAGGCAGTTTGAAGAGGTTCCCACTCACTAAATAAAAGACAATCTAATCATTTATTTAGACTGTACCCTACTGAATGAAAGAAGAATCAACGAATGCACACTAATATAAATAAGCAAATTAATACATAAATGGAAAGGAATACAAGTAAAAAGTAAACAAAAAGCACAATGAGATGTTACCCTCGTCAAAATACATCCAAGCAATAAACATCAACAACTGCTAAAACTAGGGAGTGACAGTGGGTTGAAGAACTGGATATTTACATAGTTTCATATTACCTCCATACAAAATTCTTATTAACTACAAAGGAAAAAGAGTGGGAAAATCTGGCCGACATGATTTGTTCTAATTATGTGAACAAAGTTAACAAAAGGACTGGGACAAAAACAATGTTGTTTGTGTGCAATGATAGGAAACAAAAACAAAACAAAAAAACACAGTATCATTTCTGTCATATATCTGCCAAAAAATATACAACTGAACTTTCTTCATGAGACAACATTAGACAAACCCAAATTAAGAAATATCCTACAATCTTGAAAAAATGAAGGTCATGAAATCAGAAAAAAGACTGGGGAAAGTTCTTGAATGAAACTGGCTAGAAAGATATGACAAGTGGTACATTACGATCCTGGAGTGAATGGTTTTCTTATAAAGGACATATTTTAAATGAAACTCTAAAAGGTTCTGTGGGTGAATGTTCCTTGTTTCCTTACATTCTCTTGCTACTTTTCAGCAATTTTGAAATTATTTCAAAATAAAATCAGAGCTTTAAAAATGAAAAAGTATGTTCTATTTTCTAAATGTTTCAAAATAACTTTATTGAAGTATAATCAACAAAAAAAGCTGCACATATTTAATATATATTATTTGATGAATTTGGACGTATACATAGGCCCATAAAACGATTATCACAACAAAGGTAGTAAACATATTCATTGCCTCCACCAATTTCATCCTCCCTGCCCCCACTTGTGTGTGTGTGTGTGTGTGTGTGTGTGTGTGTGTGTAAAGAACGCTTGACATGAGACCTATCCACTTAACACATTTCATTTTCGAGAAATGTATTTATTTTTTTTAACTTGTTTCATTTGTGTGACATGCAGTTTAGATTTTGTCTGATTTTCAGCATATGCTCACACAGAAACTTCCCATGACATAGTAATAGAGATATAAGATCAGCAACTATGGGAGGAGTGCTTTTGAACTTCCCTTTTATTTCCTTTGACCTGGACACCTGCATCCGGGATGGTTATCTCCCTAAGTTCGTCATGACACTGCAATAGGAAATGGCAATCTTATCAAACTTCCTGGAAATCCTTCATTCCCAAGGAAAACAAGGACTAAGCAAAGATTCCCTTCACAGTGCTTCACTCAGTGTCCTCCAAAAGTGAATTTGTTAACAGATACCCTGAAGGGATGGTAGTTTTGTGGCAGAAAACCACACTATATCCATATTTATTAACTCCCCTTCAACAGAGTAGCAATTTCCCTGGGGATTGTGCCCTCCAAACAATATAATATAATGTCCAATGCTTCACATAAGACATGTCATTAACTGTACAACTATCTATCATGTGGTCTGCCTCATTGTGTTCAATTTCTTTTTTTTTTTCTGCTGATGCCAAATGAACACAGATTTCCCAGCAGCAAACAAATGCAACACCATGAGGAATGAGTACAGAAGGCAGCTCATGTACTTCATAGGAAGGAAGAAGGAAACAGGATGAGGTCAAGGAGAAAAACAGGGCTGAAGGGCACAGAGGGCCGGAATGTTGCAAGAGGACTGACGGGCATTTGGAAGTGACTATGAATCAATCAAAGCAGACCAGATACCAGATTTATCTGTTCTGAAAGTCTGAAACTGACCAGTAAAGCAACCAAGGAATAGTTCGAAAATTATCAAAATGTATACAAATGACAGATGCCAAAAGATCATCCGTTTCTTCTCAAAGCTGTGTGGGAATATTGTTTCATTCTTTAAATTTATATTAGTTCCACATATATCTATTTGAGTGTCTGCTATTCCCAAGCACTGTTACAGATAATGTAGGATATACAAGGGTAAACATGGTACAATATCTGACATCAGAAAACTGAAAATCTGTGAGATGGCATTACTCTACTACAGGGAAGAATATGATACATTCCCGTGGGTTCTGGGTTTTGGTCTTTAGAGTCAAGGGTCTCTAAAAGATAACACAGAAAGTCTTGTAAAGCTTGATTAAACCTGTACATGTTTGCCTGAGAAGGGGTAACTAAAAAGGTACTGAAAGCATAACAGATCAGTTTGGGTAGGACTACAGAGGATCCTCATCTTAAAATAAAAAAATGTCTCTTTCTACAGGAAACCATCAAAATCCTAGAGGAAACAGGCACCAACCTTTTTGACTTAGCCTGCAGCAACTTCTTACTAGACATGTCTGGAGGTAAGGAAAATAAAAACAAAAAATGAACTTCATCAAGATAAAAAGTTTCACATAGCAAAGGAAACAATCAAGAAAACTAAAAGGCAATATGTGACTTGAAAACAAACAAACAAACAAATAAATAAATAAAAGGCAGCCTATGGAATGGGAGAAGGTATTTGCGAATGACATATCACATAAGTGGTTGGTATCCAAAATCTGTTAAGAACTTACCAAACTCAATACCCAAAAACCAAATAATCCAGTGAAGAAATGAGCAAATGACGTGAATAGACACTTTTGCAAAGCAGACATCCAGATGGCCAACAGACACATGAAAAGATGTTCAACATCACTCATCATCAGGGAACTACAAATCAAAACCACAATGAGATACCACCTGACACCTGCCAGAATGGCTAAAATTAACAACTCAGGCAACAACAGATGTTGGTGAGGATGCGGAGAACGGGAACCCTTTTGCACTGTTAGTGGGAATGCAAACTGGTGCAGCCACTCTGGAAATCAGTAAGAAAGTTCCTCAAAACATTAAAAATAGAATTACCCTATAACCCATTGCATTACTCGGTATTTTTTCAAAGGATACAAAAATGCTGATTTGAAAGGTCACATGCACCCCAATGTTTATAGCAGTGGTATCGACAATAGCCAAACTGTGGAGAGAGCCCAAATGTCCATCGACTGATGAATGGATAAAGAAGGAGTGGTATACATATACCATGGAATACTACTCGGAGATCAAAAAGAATGAAATCTTGCCATGCACAACAACGTAGATAGAAGCACAGTGTATTATGCTAAGTAAAATCAGTCAGTCAAAGACAAATATCCTATGATTTCACTCATATGTGTAATTTAAGAAACAAAACAGATGAACACAGGGGAAAGGAAGAAATAATAAGTTAAAAACAGAGAGGGAGAAAACCATAAGAAACTCTTAAAAACAGAGAACAAACTGAGGGTTGCTGAAGGAGAGGTGGGTGGGGAGATGGACTAAACAGGGGATGGGCATTAAAGAGGACACTTGTTGGGATGAGTACTAGGTGCCATATATAAATGATCAATCACTGGGGTTCTACTCCAGAAACCAATACTACACTGTATGTTAACTAACTTGAATTGAAATAAATTGATTAATTTTTTTAAATGTCTCTTTTTATGTTAGGCTGTGAAAGATTATCAAGGGTCCAGCCTCATAATCAGGGGGTCCTTGAGAATTCCAAAAGCAATGGTGGGATCACAGTTTCCAAAGAGAGAAACAGCACATGGAGAAGAAAGTGGGTAGAATCAAGGAGGAAGAACAACTGAGCTACCTCAATATTTGCCTGAGTCCAGCCTTGAGAGTGCATCTGTCTCGTTAAACCTTGCAGACCCAGTAAGGAAAACACAGATCTCCTCACATTCCCCTCACACCCCTTGATCACACAGCCCCACAGCACCAGTGCCTTAACAAGATCCGCTGTTCATGCCAATATTTTCTGTCCTTCTATATGTATGTAGATATGTATTTTGTTTTTCATGTATTATTTGCTATATTAAACAATGTAAATAGGTATTTGGATTTCAGCTGTTTTAGAGAGCACTTGCTCAGCACAAAGGAAAGGGAGAAGAAAAGCTGTTATATATTTTCTGCCAAATGCCTCCCTGCTCAAAGTTCAGATTCACCTTGAAAAAGACCTGCTTGCAAAAAATATATGGAATTTCCAATGTCATGATTCACATGGTCTGTGTTTGAATTGAAAAATAACAACCTAGAGCAGGAAATATATTTGTTCTTGATACTTGCAGTGATTTTTTTTTTTTTTTATGGCTTGCTCTGGGCATTTGGTTTATTAACTGTAAGTCTTAAAAGTAAAGATAATTTTTGGAAAAAATGAACCATGGATAGAAATGTAATGAAAAAATTAAGTAAGCCTTTTAAGTGCCAAAAATATTGCAAACCCAACAGAGGTTGTCTGTAAAAATATAACTGTAATATCCTGAATTTGTTCATAACTTCAAATCTACACAACCCTCCTTTTGAGTGAGCTAGGACAAATTTAACTATAGGAAATCACTGGAAAAAATAAATTGTTCATTAAAGGAGCACTTAGGTGAATGTTTATTTCTTATCCTTTATTTTCCCAAAAGTCACCCATTTTTAAATTGGTTTGAAGCAGTTTACAAGTTATTAACAGTAATATCTACCATTATTGAGCAAAAATTTTTCTGTCTGGCATCATGTAAAGGATTTCATTACATGTGAATTACTATGATATATCTTCAAGGAGCCTCAAATTGCATATGTATATCATCTGTGAGAAATAGTGTGTTCAACTACAGAAGGGGGTAAAACAGTTTGAGGAAGAGTTGTTTTAAAAAACTATTTTAAGGAATTTGAGTAAATTATTTCTGTTTTCATCAGTGCTAATTTTAACCACTTTTCCAGATTTCTTTCCTTTATCAATATTTTGGGACAACTACAGGGTTTTAAGACTATTAGAAGAAAGTAGTATAATCTTTTTCCATAAAGACGATATAGAATGTATAATGATTTTCCTAGAAAATATCAGCTTCCACTGTATTTTCTATATTGTGCTCACATGTTCCACACATTGTCATTTTATTTGAAAATGACATCAATGCAAAATAAGAATATATAGGATTTTGGAGCTTGGTTAATTGTTTGGACAGTTCTTTAAAGGGCTCTGTGTTGGATATTTCATTAAATATATACTTATGCACTTACATACCATATAAATATATAAAGTTATATATCTATGTAATATTACACACACACACACACACACACACACACACACACACACAATTTCCTTTCATATTACTCCATAGCCTATTAGCTTCTAATGTTGCTGAGAAGTCAGAAGCCATGCTGATTCCTAATTCTTTGTAGATGTGTCAATTTTTCCCTCTTTGGAGGTATGTAGAAAGTTCTCTTTGTTCCCTGCTTTTCCAAAATTTTGCCATGATCTACATTGGTGAAGTCTATTTTCATTTACTGTTTTGGTATTTGGTAAGCTCTTTAAATATGAAAACACATCCTTTAGTCACTGGAATTTTTTTTCCTTTTCTATTTTAATTGAAGTATAGTTAACATACACTGTTACATTAGTTTCAGGTACACAACAAAGTGATTTGACAAGTAGAAATACTATATGATCTGGTATTCCACTACTGAATATTTACCAAAAGAAAATGGAATTTTCTTAAAAGACTTATTTGATAATTTCTTTTCCTCTCTTATCAATCACCTATTACTTGGATATTGGAATTTTTAGAATGCTCATCTTATTCTCTTTCCTTATCTGAATGCTTATTTATTTATTTATTTATTTATTATTTGTTTATATTTTTTAAGTTTCTATTTTTTTAATGTTTGTTAATTCTTTATTTTTTAATATGAAATTTATGGTCAAATTGGTTTCCATACAACACCCAGTGCTCATCCCAACAAGTGCCCTCCTCAATGCCCATCACCCACTTTCTCCTCCCTCTCAGCCCCCCATCAACCCTCAGTTTATTCTCAGTTTTTAAGAGTCTCTTATGGTTTGGTTCCTTCCCTCTCTAACTTTTTTTTTCCTTCCCCTTCCCCATGGTCTTCTGTTAAGTTTCTCAGGATCCACATAGGAGTGAAACATATGGTATCTGTCTTTCTCTGCCTGACTTATTTCACTTAGCATAACACTCTCCAGTTCCATCCACGTTGCTACAAAAGGCCGTATTTCATTCTTTCTCATTGCCACGTAGTATTCCATTGTGTATATAAACCACAATTTCTTTATCCATTCATCAGTTGATGGGCATTTAGGCTCTTTCCATAATTTGGCTATTGTTGAAAGTGCTGCTATAAACATTGAAATACAAGTGCCCCTATGTATCAGCACTCCTGTATTCCTTGGGTAAATTCCTAGCAGTGCTATTGCTGGGTCATGGGGTAGATCTATTTTTAATTTTTTGAGGAACCTCCACACTGTTTTCCAGAGTGGCTACGCCAGTTTGCATTCCCACCAAGAGTGCAAGAGGGTTCCCGTTTCTCCACATCCTTGCCAGCATCTATAGTCTCCTGATTTGTTCATTTTAGCCACTCTGACTGGCGTGAGGTGGTATCTCAGTGTGGTTTTGATTTGTATTTCCCTGATGAGGAGCGACGTTGAGCATCTTTTCATGTGCCTGTTGGCCATCTGGATGTCTTCTTTAGAGAAGTGTCTATTCATGCTTTCTGCCCATTTCTTCAATGGATTATTTGTTTTTCGGGTGTGGAGTTTCATGAGCTCTTTATAGATTTTGGATACTAGCCCTTTGTCTGATATGTCATTGGCAAATATCTTTTCCATTCTGTTGGTTACCTTTTAGTTTCGTTGATTGTTTCCTTCACAGTGCAGAAACTTTTTATCTTCATGAGGTCCCAATAGTTCATTTTTGCTTTTAATTCCCTTGCCTTTGGACATGTGTCAAGTAAGAAATTGCTGCGGCTGAGGTCAGAGAGGTTTTTTCCTGCTTTCTCCTCTAGGGTTTTGATGGTTTCCTGTCTCACATTCAGGTCCTTTATCCACTTTGAGTTTATTTTTGTGAATGGTGTAAGAAAGTGGTCTAATTTCATTCTTCTGCATGTTGCTGTCAGCTCTCCCAGCACCATTTGTTAAAGAGACTGTCTTTTTTTCATTGGATATTCTTTCCTGCTTTGCCAAAGATTAGTTGGCCATACTTTTGTGGGTCTAATTCTGGGGTTTCTATTTTATTCCATTGGTCTATGTGTCTGTTTTTGTGCCAATACCATGCTGTCTTGATGATGACAGCTTTGTAGTAGAGGCTGAAGTCTGGGATTGTGATGCCTCCTGCTTTGGTCTTCTTCTTCAAAATTATTATTTATTTATTTATTTATTTATTTATTTATTTATTTATTTATTATTTGTTTATATTTTTAAGTTTCTATTATTTTTTAAGTTTATTTTTTTAATTTTATTTATTTATTTTGAGAGAGAGAGAAAGAGAGAGAGCAGGGGGAAGGGCAGACAGAGGAGGATGGAGAGAGAGACTCCCAAGCAGGATCTGCACTGGCAGCACAGAGCCTGTCCTGGGTTCAATCTCATGAACCGTGAGATCATGACCTGAGTCGAGATCAAGAGTCAGTGCTTAACAGACTGCCATCCAGGTGCCCTTGAATGTTCTTCTTAAATACTACTCTGTTTTTAATTTATAGTCTTTTATACCTGTTGGGGAAGGCAATCTTGAGCATGCAGTTTTTTGACCTCCACTTGGCCACAGAAGAATGGGCATTGGGCCTGGAACACTTCCTTACCAAGACGGGAATTGGCCTCACAGCCTCCAGTGGGCTTACTGCCTTATACAGAAATTTCTTTCCCTGTCTCAGACTTAATGTGTACTCCTTCCTTCTGCTGAAGCACATGTGACCATGGCCCTCACAAACGTCCTGGCTTTCTGTATTTCAGACATTATGGAGGAGGGGTTCAAGTCCTTCTGCTGTAACACAAAGTGGGTTGTGCATGGCTCTGTCATCCATTTGGCCCGCATAGTAGACATGCTGGCCATGGAGCACTGATACACTGCAAACAGCCTTGATCTCATGCACTTTCTCTGTACCACTTGTGCCTAGCGTGCATGTCGTCTGTTCTCAGTGAATTCAAACCATGCACTGGTCTCTTCCCTGTATGACGCTTATCTGCCTATTAAACTTGGCCGGGAGTTTGGCCATTCAGTGAATGATGAGACAAAATCTCTTTAAAAATACTAATGACTGAATTTTTGAAGTTTACTTTTTCCCATTGTACTTTGTTTCCTTTGTTCACTAAATTCCATATTGAAGAAATTTTTCAGATATCTGTTCGTCATTGGTTAGAGTAGGGGATTAAGAAGCTGCTTGGAGCATGTGGGTGTGGAAGGCCAACTATGGGTTTCACTGAAAAGTGATCCTGGGCCATTTTCATTGGAAAATCCCTGTGTCACGATCTTTATTGTTTTACTTTTTTATGTAGTCAGATTCTGCAGACTCTTCAGTCTTCTGCCTGGAGCCAATGTTCTGAGAGCTAAGGGAAGGAAGATGCCTGGGTGGAGGGGATTTTTCAGCCTTTTCTATAAATATACATACACTTAGTTAATACTTCCCACTCAACTGTACCTGGTATACATGAGTTCAGAGATCGTCTGCTTTAGTCTCTCCAGAAAATGCCTCCATTCTTTGTCATTATAGAACTTCAGTGTGGCTACATATACTAGGATAAAATATTTGGGGAACTAAATGCTTTATAAATAGACTTTTAACCAATCTTTTCTCTGCTAACAGCATCACTCTACTCAACTAACTTCCAGAGATACCTAGGGACAGTGACTCCTGAGCTTTGGGAATTATTTTTGCAATACAAATTGGGTTTGACCTCTTGCTGGTCACTGCTGCTTTAAGATTCACCTTCCTGGAGTCTGTTATATCAGTTTTTGAGACAACTTTTCTGTCATATGCTCATTCTGTCCTTCTGGATTTAGAACTTTATGCCATGTTAGTGAGATTTTATGAGAGAATGAAATTAATACGCATATTCAACCCATCACTATCTGAGATTTTACAGCTATCCATGTTGTGGTGAACATTTCAGAGTCAAAATCATAGTAATTATGTCAATACACTTACTAATATCTGAAGGAGAATATTTTGTTCATCTTTGGTTGGATATTTATTAGGTTGGATATGTCCACTCTAGGACTTACATATCGTACTAGCAACACACACGTGATGCAGTGAACTATGTAGAGGGAATTGAATAAATTAGGGTAGAATGATGACTTTATCTGAAAACAAAGTGGGAATGCAGTGGGCATTGTATTGATCTGGATTCAGTCAAGAAAACAAAGCCACTTGAAGGATTTGGAGAACAGAAAATATAACCTAGAAATGAGGGCTCGAAGAAATTTTAGAAGAACTGGGCAAGCAAAAGTTCAGGAAAAGCTGCTGAAAAGTCAGAGAAGGAGACACTGAAGATCACAGTTTGAAGCAAAAAGTGGATGGTTTTTAAGCTCTTACAGGAAAAAACATGCAATTCTCAAGAATATCTTCAAAGAACCCACTAATTCTCTCATCATGCAGCAGTGAAGTGGTGTTCTTAAGCACATTCTGAGAACCTTCTGGGAATGTGCAGCCACCTTCAGAGTGTAACTCTCTGAGCATAGTTCTCCACTGCCTTACACTTGTGTGTCTTTGATTGGCAAACTCCAAGGAAGGACCACAGAGGGGAAGAGATTCTTATCTAAATTCAAAGGGAAACCTAGAAAGCATGTTATCAACTGAGTTAGCCAACAGACAATCCATGTATGCCAGAAAATAGTTGTATCTATTCAATTAGGTCCTGTGGCTATGGACTTATTTTCAATGGTATTGGTGGGAAACCACAATGACAGGATGCACCTAGAGGGCAGTGATAGACTAAGTAAAGCCAAGTGAAGGTCAGGCTATAAATACATCCCTGATGTATCAGATTCCACGTAACATACCAAGTGTTCCTACTTTTAAATGTCAATTTTGATAAAACAGCAAAACCAAACCAAACCAAAAACAGCTTCTCCTAACAACCTGAAGTAAGTAGAAAGTCAAATTACTATTCAAAAAGAAAAAAAAAGGCACAGCCATTTTACCTCTAGAATCTGGCCTAATACTCACCACTAAACCCTGCCATTCTCCTATTGAACAAAAATAATCTCACAGAATACCAATCTCGGACAAGGTTACTCTGAGTCCATAATAAAGTGAGACAAAACAAGGCCATTTCATTATTGTGCCTCAGCTCAGACAAAAACAAGGTCATCGTGCCAAGTGCAAAATACCGAATGAGTGACTAAAATGGCTAAATGAGTGACTTCTGGCTAAAATGAGGGACTATTTACTCTTCTTTATCAATCATAGCTTTATCCTCATTCTAGACTCTTCTTCCTACCAATAAAAGGATTAAATGACCAATAATAAAATTGTCCAACTCTTTTCCAGGATCCAGTTTACAGCACACCCCTTGATACTCCTACTTCCTTAAACCCTCCCCCCAAGTCACCCAAAAAAGCCCCCAAATTTCTATAATAGGTTCTAACTCCCTCTTACTGAGACACCCATGATTACCCATTTTGATGTTAATTTTGTATGTCAACTTGTCTAGGTGCTCACTTGTTCGGCCAAACACCAGTCTATAAGAGGTTGCAATGAAGGTATTTTTAAAAGATATTATCAATACTTAAATCAGTAGACTTTGAATAAAGCAGGGACCTTCATAATGTGTGTGGGCTTTGTCCCGTGGTGTTCTTCCAGCTGCAATGAGTCACAAACTCAATATGTTTAATTATATAGGTGTGTTCCTGGTGGTCTTTCACTGAAGAAAGCTGACACTGTCCTGTCCTATTTGAGTTCTTTCATGTAACCAAAAAGAAGGGAAGGATATCCTGTATCTCTATTTAAGAAAATAAACTGGAAAATTAGGATGCTTTTCCTTTTAGCTTTTAATTTACTCTTTCATAAAAAGAGACTGCTGAATATTGAAAACGATACACAGTTTGTACATTTTACACAATAATTGAAGTCTTCAAACTTAAGTCAATAAAATCATATTTCAAATCAATTTAAATATATCTTTCTAAAGAAGGTTGTATGCCAAATGTTGATTAATTTCACTTAATAAAATACACATAAGCCTCTTTATCTTGTTAAGCCTAATGAAAATATTGACAAGCAGATAAATGGTTAAAAACACACAAGCGATGTTAAAAGTACCTTCCATAAAATTACACGTTTGTCTCCAAGATCTGTGCTTTTTCCTCTCAAAACATCAGCAATATTACAGGAATAGCACAACTTACGGAATTCTGTTTAATGTACTTCCTATGTCTTAGACATCATTTTTTTCCTTTACTTGAACTTCCTGTACACAGAATTTGGGCAATTTATAAATTTTCCACTTTTTCACAGCACATTTAAAAAAATAATTTATGAGGATCTTGAGTGTTAAGGCTTGTGACGAAAATCAATCCTAATGGGAAATTGGTGAGTTCATTTACAACCAGGAAACCATTAAGGAAACTCTGTGTTTCAAGAAATCCCATTTGGTCATATGTTAGTGACCAGTCTGGTGATTAAATCACTCTTTATGTAATTATCAGAAAAAATAACAACATGCTTTTATATATTCATGGCCCTCTGCCACTGCACCTCCAGCTATGATCTTATCAGCCACTACAAACAGATCGGGGTGAGATATGATCTACATTTGGATGGAAGCATTCCAAGAAAAACCCAGGTGCTACAGGAAGTGATATGGGTGATACAGTAGGTGGTGATCCTTCCTCTGAGTCAGTTCTGGACCAATTACCCAGCATGGGGTAAGGGACCAGTGCTGTGTGATGAGCTGTCACAAAACTAAGTTCTCTATGGTGCACAATTTCTTATAGAAAAATGAAACATTTTTAAATGTCAATTTATTTTGTCTCCCAGGCAAGTTTTTATGTAAAATATCCTACATCTTTGCTTAGTCTCTCCATATCTAATAAGAATTATAAAACTTGTCAATTTAAGGAATTTTAGTTCTGAGGCTCTCAAAGAATCTTCAGGGGTCGTGGGACCCAAGGCTTAATTTAATAATTAAAAAGGAGTTCATTCACACAAGTTGCAGAATTGAGACTCGGGCTAGGTTTTCCAACATCTAACTCTGCTAATCTTGTTCTCACTGCTTCTCTTCTATCTCACATTCGATCCTGTGATCTTAATCATCTATTTGTTTTTAATTCATAACAAATTTTTGACAGTAAATGAATGACTAAATAACACACTACTAGAATTTTTTTTCTTGTCTTTTTCATGAACTTCAGATTCCAATAGTATAACCAATGATTTCTAAACATTTATTAATTTCATAGGAAAAAAAACATAACTTTTTTCATGTACTTTAGTAGCCTTATTTATTGAATCATTAGAATCTTCTTTGTAGGAGGCAATTCTAACACTGATATTTCTATTAAGGAACAATAAAGATGTCCAGATAATAGATAAATAATTAAGCATGTGTCGGTTTTATATACAGAATTGTGATATTGTAATAAATACTAGGACAAGTTGAAAAATAATGACACTGATTAATTGAGCAAAAAACAAAAACAAAAAACACAAAAAAAGCACTTCATCGTTTAAACTATGAAGAGATTCTATATTTAGCCAAAATTAAAAATCAATTCAGCCATTATGTATAAAACTGTAAGGAAAGAAGACAGAAGCAATGGAATACCTTATCATTGAAAAACAAAGACCTGCTGTTATTCTCACGTGATGGAAATAAGTGAACAGTGGACTGACTCTAGTTGAAGTCATTTTCATCCACCCCAAACCTGAAGCCAGTCTGACACACCCATATACCTGATCCACTAAGGCAATCAGTCAAAAAGTAAACATACAGCCCGTGCTGTCCCATATTGTCTGTTCTTGTGAAGATGACATACAATTAGTAACATTGTCAGAAGTTCTGTGATAGTCGTATGTTTTAGTCTACCTACTGTGTTGACTTTAGACTCAGCACCAAAGATGCAACAACCACACGTAAACTCTTTAAGCAGTCCATACAATTGTCTAAGAACAAATCCCTATAATAAATTTTGTATTCTGTATCTTCCCCATTCTGGAAGGGGATTCATTTCAGGATTCTGTGAAAGAACACTGATAGATACATGTTGAATCTATAAGGTGACTGGAAACTCCCAAAGACATTAAATGATGAAGAAACACAATCAGATGTGCAATGTTAAGAACCATTCTAACATTTCTGTGGATGATGGACTGGATAGGGGCAAGACAAGATCAAAAGAAGACAAATAAGGTAGCTTTGGCTATGATCTACTGTCTAGGTATTAGAATCTGTACAAAAGTGCAAGTATAGTCATGACAGAAGGGGAATATAGATAAACTATTCAAGAAATTAAGTTGTCAAAATTGGTAATTGGGTATGATGAGTGAAGGGAAACAAGTTACTGCCTTTTACTGAACTGTTGTATTCAGGAATGGTGGTCTGAAAACAAATCTGAAAAATTCAGTTGTTGTTGTTGTATGTTTGTTTTCTTCTGTTTTGTTTTTTTAAGTACGCTTCATGCCCAGTGCAGAGCTCAGTGTGAGGCTTGAACTGATAACCCTGAGATCAAGACCTGAGCTGAGATCAAGAGTCAGACATTTAACCAAATGTGTCAAAAAATTCAGTTTTAAATGTGAGATATTGAATGTGGGACCATCACACTTGAAAATCAAGCGAAGACTTTCAGGACTCATCTGGCTATATGGGTCTGAAGCTCACAAGTGAGACCTGGCTTAAAGTGTAACAATGGATGAGGAATGTAAGAGAGAGATGTATTCAAAAGTTGGTAATACTAAAACCTGTAAGGAAGGTCACTGCAAACATAATGAAAGATGGTAAAAGAGAATGAATGGGTGAAGACCTTAAAAAGGCATAATTCTGAAGCTCTGCATTGTTTATCTTACAGATATGGAGAGAGAGATTACCTACCATAGTGGTTACATCCATAGTCTTTGGACTTAATTCATGGCTTTGGCACATGTTAGTTATGGGATCATGAGTTCTCATAATGTTAGCTTCCTTAAATGTTAGTTGGGTAAGAGCAGTATTGAAATCATAGTGATGTTATGAATATTAATAAATAAATAAATATAGAATAAGCATTCAATAAGCATTAATAGCCATTACAACGGTTATTGTCAATGGTTAGTAACAACAAATGATAATATTATTGCACAATAACATATTTGACGCTGAAGACTTTGCCATACTTTCTTTGTCCATACGTCTGTAAATAAACCATGTACATAGGTCTCAAAGCTAGAGAAAGTACTAGATTCTCCACATCTCAGTATAGAAAGAAACTTATAGGCAGCAGCCTATAAATCTAAGTAAGCACAATGATTTTACTGTATATAAACTTATGACATAAAACTATCATTAACATTTCAAAATGCCCCATGTATTATTATTTATAAAAGTTAAGTGTATTAATTATAATGAAAAACAAATGTCTATATAGTTTGTATAACTGCCTCTATTTTAAGGGTCTGAAATCATTTATTTTTTACAATTAGTATAAGATGATTGAAATTTAAATATTTTATATCTAATATTTTTATGAAAATGGGTCATAATACAAAAATAATAGGTGATTAAGCTACTAATAAATATTTAGCCTTGACTAAATAACAGTAGGATCTTTTGCCATGACCCAGTGGAGTTTGGAAAAATTTTTTACAACTGCATCTGTATCAAATCAAGAATAAATATTACAGAGACATTTGCTCTCTCGATGAGCAGTTATACCTCCCATTAAAAGAAATGGGAAATGCATTTGTAAATCCTTTCTACTTACCAGATCCCAGTGCAGAACAGCTAGATGTGCTCTGGTGATAAAGTTCCACACAGAAGGAAAAAGAAACCCAGTACTTGGAAATTGTTTGGTTAGAAAAAAATTCAGTTGCTTTATATTTTTATAAATATACGCAGGGGCGTCTGAGTGGCTCAATCGGTTGTGTCTGACTTCCGTTCAGGTCATGATCTCACAGCTTGTGGCTTCAAGCTCCATGTGGGGCTCTGTGCTGACAGCTCAGAGTCTGGAGCCTGCTTCAGATTCTGTCTCCCTCTCTCTGCCCTTCCCCTGCTCATGCTGTCTCTCTCTCATTGTCAAAAATAAATAAACATTAAAAAATGCATAAGTTGAAGGGTGCCTGGGTGTCTCATTAGGTTAAGCATCTAACTTAATCTTGGCTCAGGTCATGCTATTGTGATTTGTAGGATCAAGCCCCACATTGCGCTCTGCACTGGCAATGTGGGGCCTTCTTGGGATTCTTTTTCTCTCGCTCTCGTGCTCACTCTCTCAAAATAAATAAATATTAAAAAAAAAAAGTAAAGGCTGAGACTGAGTTAACAATATTTTTTTTCCTTCTAAAGCATATCAAGATAGGTGTTTCTATGAAATAGGACTTATTGTAGCCATTTTTTTTCTAACCTAACAATTCCAAATAGCATCATAACTAGAAGCAGCACATTTGAGGAGCTGAAATGTTAATCCTAAACCTCATTTGTTATAAGCAACAACACAACAACTCTCCTCTGGCATATTTCATATATTATTAAGCTGTTGCATTTTTTATTCAATTATAGTTTTATCTGAGTTTAAAGAATTAGATTATATATATGAGTTATATAGATAATTAGTTATATTTATATAAATATTATATATACCTATATATGGTTACTTAGAAGAAATTTTACACACATTAAGCTACTAAGATTCAAAAAGTTTAAGTGACTTGGACAAGGTGACAAAATGGCAGACTCAAGAATAGGATCCATTTTGGGGCGCCTGGGTGGCTCAGTTGGTTAAGTGTCCAACATCAGCTCAGGTCATAATCTTGCAGTCCTGTGAGTTCGAGCCCTGTGTCAGGCTCTCTGCTGACAGCTCAGAGCCTGGAGCCTGCTTCAGATTCTGTGTCTCCCTGTCTCTCTCTGCCCCTCCCCAGCTTGCACGTCTCTCAAAAATAAACACTAGAAAACATTAAAAAAAAAGATACTATTCTTTTTTTTTTTAGTGTAGTTTGACACACAATGCTACATTAGTTTCAGGTGTACAACCAAGTAATTTGACAAGTATATACATTATGCTATGCTCACCACAAAGGTACCTATTATCTGTCACCATACAAGGCTATTACAGTATCATTGACTATATTCCCTATGCTGTATCTTTCATCCCTGTAACTGATTTTTTTTTGTTTATTTATTTATTTTGAGAGAGAGAGAGAGAGACCACAAGCGGGAGAGGGGCAGAGAGAGAAGGAGAGAGAGAATCCCAAGCAGTCTCTGTGTTGTCAGTGCAGAGCCCAATGTGGGGCTTGAACCCTTGAACCATGAGATCATAACCTAATTAAAATCAAGAGTCAGATGCTCAACCACTGAGCCACCCAGGAGCCCCTCCACTCCCACAACTTATGTATTCAATAACTGGAAGTCTGTCTTTTCCACTCCCCTGCACCTATTTTGCCCATCCCCCCACCTTTGTTCCTTCTGGCAACTGCCAGGTTCCTCTCTGTATTTATAGGTCAGAATCAGCATTTTGTTTGTTTATTCATTCATTTTGTTTTTTAGGTTCCACATATAGTGAAATCAATGGTATTTGTTTTTCCCTGCCTGACTTGATTCACGTAGCATAATACCTCTCAGTCCATTCATATTGTCATGTCGGGCAAGACCTCAAGAATTCAGTTTCAAACGTTCACAGTTACTTGTTAACAAAAGAACTATGAGACCCAACTCAACAGTAGAATGTCCTCTGATGTTTCCCTATTGCAGTAGAATAAGCTTGAATGCTATTTCCTACAACAATTTCCAAAAGTAGCAATCAACTAGGGAGTCTCAGCTGGGTCTCTGATATTGCTCTGCCATGTTTCTGTGTTTCATTAATCAGCATGTTTCTCACACGTTCAGTTTCCTTTTCAAATAATCTCAGATACTTCTAAAAGCAGCCAGTCAATCAACAAACCAAATAACCAAAACAACTCAGTTTAAAACATGAAAAAAAGACTGAACCTTTTCCAGCTCCACGTTCTCCCTCAGCCATTGCCTTCTCTTGCCAGCTTTTCATAATCAGCCTTCACATCTGTGTCTTCATTTCCTCATGTCCCATTCACTTGCCATCTTCAAAACAAAAGTTCTCTCTGCCTCCACTATTCTAGTCAATGGTTTTAACAAGATTGATATTGCTATACCAATCAGATTTCTAAAAATATTCTTATTTTACTTGAGCTCACAACATTTGACATGTTTGACCATCTCCCGACTCTCTTATTTGACTTCTATTATAGTGCAGTACTACTTTTCCTTCAGCTACTCATGTTTCTTTTTTTTTTTATCTCTTTTAAAGGTTAGTACACATCAATGTTCCTTTGAACCTTTCTTTCTTTCCTACACTGTATGCACTGTTGAGCAATCTCACATACTTAATATTATTTTTCACCTATACTCAAAAGGATATTCTAAGCCCAATACATCCAAAAATTTAGCATACTTTGCTTAGGTGTTTCACAAATTATCATCTCCAACTCTGGATGTATTGTCCTCATTCATAAATGAGTCCTCCTCTTATTTGTTCTTTCTACCATACTCTCCATTCTTTCCAAATGTTAGCCCAACCTCTCCATTCTTTATCAGTCACTAAATATGCATCCTGCCTCCTTACCTCCACCTGCATTGCCACTACTCTATTTCATGCATTGTCTTCCACCTCAATCATTTCTAAATCCTTCACACTTTTTGTATTTTATTTTTTCTTCAAAATAATCTGCACACTGAAATAAAAATTATTTTTTTTACAAATTCAAATTTAATTATATTATTCCCCTTCATAAAATACTCCATTGGCTTCCCATTACTCAGTACATAAAATCCAAATTCTTCAGTAGATGTTTGACATTGCTAATCTGACTCCTCATAATCTCTCTAGCTTCATCTTCTTCACCATCCTTTAATCCAACCTCCTGCTCTTAAATTTTAGCCATATTATATAACTATCACTAACCTAGGCTACTTTACTGTTCATCTTCTCACACTAAGCCTCCTAACCTAGAACAGTTTCTCCACTGCCATCCCCTCTCCCCTCCCACCCATCTTACATGGATAAACTCCTACTCATTTTAATCACATGGATAGCTCCTACTTATTTTAATCATTCTCCTAGTTTCAGCTTATACATTTCTTTCTTCTGGAAGCTTCCTTCATCAATCCCCCAGTCTACAATTGTAAACTTGAAAATTCTCTCATGGGTTCCCACAGTACCCTTTGCTTCCCATGACTGGATCTCAACACACAGTATAATAATTACTTGTCTTTATTTCTCACTATACCATAAGCTCCAAGAGGGTAGATATTTTCTGTTATCTTTCACTGTTGTATCCTCAATGTGTAGCAAAGAGCCTAGGGCATAGAAGCCATCTGATAAATGTTTGTTGTATGAATCCATGCAAATAACAGTGCATACAACCATGCTTCACTGACTATAAAATCAGTTCCCCCCATACCACAATCCTGATGAAAGCTCGAATTACGTATTCCATTTAAATATTATTTCATGTCTATAAGTTAAAAGTTGTGTCATTATGGAAGAAGGAATTAAACTAAGGGTTAAACTAAGTAAAAAGAAACATTTGGGGACATTCTCTTAATTTATCTATAGTTGGTATAATCTGAGAAGCAAGGTCATTCCAGAATCTAAGTTCAGTTACCAACCAAGTAGCAAAAGTATAATTCATAAATAATTTTAAAATGCTTACAAACAACTTTTATTGCTGATCCTCTAATTTTATAGTTTAGATATGGCAAGTTTTAAAGACATTATTTGAATTTTCTTTTCTCACTTTTTTCAAAGAGAGAGACAGAGAGAAAGAGAAAGATGGGGGAAGGGCAAAGGGAGAGTAAGAGAAACAATCTCAAGCAGGCTCCACATTCAATAGTGCAGAAGCCAACACAGGGCTTGATCTCAGAACCATGAGCTCATGATCTGAGCCAAAATCAAAAATAGGATGCTTCGGGGCACCTGGGCGGCTCAGTCCGTTAAGTATCCAACTTCAGCTCAGGTCATGATCTTGTGATTCATGAATTTGAGCCCCGTGTTGAGCTCTGTGATGACAGCCCAGAGCCTGGAGCCTGCTTCGGATTCTATGTCTCCATCTTTCTCTCTCTGCCCTTCCCCCACTCATTCTCTCTCCCTCTCTCTCCTTTTGTCTCTCTCTCTCTCTCCCTCTCTCTCTCTCTCTCTCTCTCTCTGAAAAATGAATAAACCTTAAAAATAAAATAAAATAAAATAAAAAAACTAAACTAAACTAAACTAAATTAGTATGCTTAACTGACTGAGCCACCCAGGTGCCCCTATTCTTACTTATTTGACCATGTACCTGTACTTGATAACTTCACCAGCTGGAATCTGAAACAGTCAATACATTGTCAAATATTGAATTTACAATTTGTTTTGCATATCATTTAATGTGTTCTTGAGTAACTCAATCCAGGATAAACATTAATCATTCAAATTTTAAAGATTTAAGATTCTTATTACTAAAAACAAGACCCAAAGTCAGGAAGGGATTTTGCCCTTAGACATTACATCACCTATTATATATTATTTACATTGTATTGCATATTATAACTATTATAGTGAACATTCATTCCACAGTTACCAGGATAATAAAAGTGTTTGGAATGCAGAAATGAATGTCACCTTAAAGTGAATGAATTATTGCTGAGAGAAATGAAGACCAAATAATGTGAAGAGATTAAACAGTATCAGAATTCAAAAACAGATATGCTTCTTTTAATCAACAGCAGTGATTACCAAAAATTTCATTCAGAAAATGATACCATCACAATCTGATATGTTAAATTTAAGAATTTAAATTTGCTATGGTTGCTATAAAAGAATTTTGCTATAAAATTTTAAAATGTGTTTAAAACTACAAACTATGTTTAAAATTGTAAGAGGAAGCAAAGGCTTGGTTGGGGAGTAAAAACGACAGTATTTTCTTACATTTTATTTACTGATTCCACAAGTATTATTTAGCACCCACAAATCAAAATATGCTTCTCAGAGTAGAAGATACTAAGTCAAATAAGAAAGACCCCTTGTCTTCAAGAAACTGAAAGCCCTGTTGGAAGGAGGAGATACCAGACAGGTAAGACAGCAAACATGAATACATGTCTCTTTTTTGGTTTATTTGTTTAATTGATATATTTAGAATGTGAACAGGTTTGAGCAAAAATCCTCAAAAAGTGACATTTCTTACCTTTTTCTTCTTCTAAAAGTAAAAACCTATACAAGACCTTATTGTGTGATTCATTCTGAGACAAACCATTAAAACATTAAACAAATTTCCAGATACCTGAGTTTTGTATGTGGTACAATTAGAAAGCTGGAACAAGATTATCAATTCTATACCCGTTCCTATCTGTCTCCTATTTAGAAAATAAGCCCACTTCAAAGTGGTGGTATAGACTGAAAATTAATTTGATTTGGTATTTAAGGTTGAAAAGCATAGGAAACTCACCTGGTCTATCTAAGAGAGTTTTACTTACAGTTCGTGTGAATCAGAAGAGAATCATTACCCTTAACTGTTGTCATGTCAAACTCTCAATATAAGTCAGATTTGGTGGTAAGAATGGAACTACACATCAGAAGTACAGATTATTGATTTAAGAAAGAGTGATAAGTGGGGGACGCCTGGGTGGCTCAGTTAAGCGTCTGACTCTTGATTTTGACTCAGGTCATGATCTCACCATTCATGGGCTCCAGCTCCACATAAGGCTCTGCACTGACAGCATGGAGCCTGCTTGGGATTCTCTCTCTCTGCCCCTGTCCCTGCTCGCTCTCTCTCTCTCTCCCTCAAAAATAATAAATAAACCTTAAGAAACAAGAGTGATAAGTGGTTGTTACTGCTATGAAAGTTTAATTTCAAGTAAAATAAAAAATTGTTAAGAACGTGCGTTGTTTATACACTTCAGTTTACACAGGTATTACTTACTTTATCAAATACTCCATTATTTCTCTAAGGTAGAGATCCATGCTTTTGCCTCCTTTCCTTTATTTTACAGATGGAGGAACAGACCCAGAGTTTGAGAAATTTGATCAAGATCATAATAAATCTTTTGATTAATACTTTGTAATTCAGGCACAGAATTTTGCTTTGGATAATTTGTGTGTCTGAATCACACCTTCACATTCAATTAGTGAATGGCCTTATAGATCGAAATTACTTTTCCTAAGAATTTTGATGGTAGTTCTTCATTGTTTTCTGGCTTTGAAACTGTCTGGGAATCATGATCCCAATCATCTTTCCTCCACTTGTCTGTTTTTTTTCTTTTTTGATTTTTTTTTAATTGTTCCTAGGGTTGGGAATTTCACTATGACACCTTAAAGCTTTTTATTATTGTTGTTTTATTTTCATTTTTGTGTTAGAAATTAATTGGGACTCTTCAGCTTAAGTCATGGCATTCATCAGTGGGAACTTTTTCCTTATCTCTTTCTCCAGCCTCTCTCTTCTTTATAGATGTCATATTAATACAATAGTGAAACACTTGTTTCTTTCTTTTCTTTTTTTTCTGAAATATTTGTTAAATTCTCTCCATTTTATATATTTTAAATTTCCAAGGACTCTTTGTTCTCTGGATACTCCACCACTGTACTATTCTTGGTTAATGTCTTTGGAGAATATTTTTGAAGATTTCTTCCTCCTTGCAATCTTTTTTTGTTCTCTCTCTCTCTCTCTCTCTCTCTCTCTCTCTATTGGTTTATTATATTTTATCTCTCATTTTCATCTGTAAAATGTTCTCTTATCCATAGTTGTCTTTAGTGAGGCAGTGCAAAATTAGTTGACCATCTCTTTGCCTGGAAAACACTTGCTGACCAGAGGCTTTCCTATAGGAGAGTACCTAGTATTTTGTTGCAATCTCTTAAATATCCTTATCTCTTATTTTTTTTTAACTAGTGAGTTTCCCCCAGAAAATTCCCCAGAGATATCCTGTTGGCATTTGCCTTGCCCTAACATTCTAAGAGCAAATTGGTAAAACAGAGTTTTATCTTTACTGTACGGACAATCTCTCCATTTTCACTTCAGCATCTCAGGCTTGCTCTCACCATTGCTTGATGCTTCTGATTAGATGCCCCTAAATGAAGATCTCCAGACCACTGGGGAAGGACCATTGTGTGGCTGATCTTGGCAGCAGGTGAGATTTGAGCAACTAAATCCTCATTGTGGAAACTTTGAACCAATCTTTCCTTCTGAGATTTATAGCAATCCGTCTTCAAAAGCCCCTTTGCTTTTAATTCCTGAGCTATCCAGAGTCTTCAGGCAAAATCAAAGAGCTTTTATTTTCTTGAGAGAGAGAGAGAGAGAGCGAGAGCTCATCTGTGCAAGTAGAGGAGGGGCAGAGAAAGAGGGAAAGAGAATCTTAAGCCGTCTCCATGCCCAGCACAGAGCCCTACTTGGGGCTTGATCTCATGAAATTGTGAGATCACGACCTGAGCTGGAAATCAAGAGTGGAATGCTTAACCAAGGGAGCCACCTAGGTGTCCCAATCAAAGAGCTTTTAAATGCCAACTTGTCCCTCTATCAACTAAAGGAGGGTCTCAACACATGACCAGAACATTTGGGTCATTCATGGAAATTTTATCAGCAATGGAAATGAAAATGGCAACAACGCTTCTAAAACCCAGAAGGCATTTTCCCCATCCCTACCTCAAGACCTACCTCAATAGCTTCTCATTATTATGTTTAATGATATTTCTTAAGTAGGATTCACACGTCAACTAGAACATTTCAAAAAAGTAAGACAATAGATTCAGTTTATCATAAGTTACCCTCTATTAAAGTGATTGTCTCAAGCATAAGAGACTGTTAAAAACTGAGAACAAACTGAGGGTTGATGGGGGGTGGGAGGGAGGGGCGGGTGGGTGATGGGTATTGAGGAGGGCACCTTTTGGGATGAGCACTGGGTGTTGTATGGAAACCAATTTGTCAATAAACTTCATATAAAAAAAATAAATTAAATAAAATAATATTCAAATCCTAAAAAAAAAAAAAATAAAGTGATTGTCTCTGCTGTTAAAAACTGAGAACAAACTGAGGGTTGATGGGGGGTGGGAGGGAGGGGAGGGTGGGTGATGGGTATTGAAGAGGGCACCTTTTGGGATGAGCACTGGGTGTTGTATGGAAACCAATTTGTCAATAAATTTCATATATATATAAAAAAAATAAAATAAAATAAAATAAAATAAAATAAAAATTAAAAAAAATAAAAAAATAAAAAAATAAGTGATTGTCTCTGGAGTGCCACCCTTTTGATAAATGTAAAAACTGTATCATCATCAAGATCATTTATTAAACTTTCATTTGCCATGAGAAGAGAAAACCATGTAAAGTACACAAACATAAAGCAAATTAAGTGCACATTGTTTCTGTTTTCCAGAAACTAAACTCAAGATATACCTTATATTTTTATTATCATGTACATACTTTTTAAAGCCCCAGAAAGGTAAAAATTTACATTTTAAAAAAACTCTAGCTGTATTTGTAGTGGGTACTGAGTACTTGCAGGAAAGTGAACACATAAATTATAATAGCGATTGTCTGAGTCAGCATGATGTAGCTTGATGCAGCTTTGGAATCTGACAGACCCCAATAAAGACTGAAATTATGCCATTCACTCTTTTGTGAATCTGTAAAATGATGATGATAATAAAAGTATCCATAATTGCAGGGATTATGAAAACTTAAGTTCTGTGCTTAATGTTTTCTAGACATATAGCAAGTGCTGTGTTAATGTAGGGTGGTATTATTTTATTGATTCAACAAATATCTCTTATGCAACTATTATGTTAGGAATAAAATGGGACATGAGTAAAATACTGTGTGTGTCTAGTGGTATTTCTAGCAGATTTAATGTAATTTATTATTTACCATTTTATTTTAGGTTTTTCTGGGAATATGGTAGTAAACAAGAGAAAAAGAATTCTTTTTTCTCATGAAGAGATATTAAACACCAAATGATCACAGGCTAATAGGAAATTCAAATATAAACCTGGATTATAAAGTGGGGAATTTGCTATCAGGGTTTAGGAAAGAATTTCAGGAAAAATAACACTTACAGAGGGAGGTGTAGGGCGAAATAAATAGGCATTACCTAAGTGAAGAAAATGGCAGAAACAATTCTAGAAGCACAATACAAAAGATACAAATGAAAGTCCACCTGAGAGAAGCATGGTGCTTCCAGGGAAAGAATGGCAGGACGAAGGCATGAGATGGAGAGCAAAGGGCCTGACCGGGAAGGAAAATGTAGGCCTTGTTAAGCACGTAGGATTTTGTTCTAAAAATAATGCATAGTTCTTGAAAGATGTTCTCAGAGGACTGACAAGATTAGATTTGAATTTTAAGATTACTCTGTCTGCTAAGAGAACAATAAATTGGAAGAAACAAAACATGAATGGAGGGAGGCATGTTAAGAGGTAATTGCAATGCTCCAGGCCAAACAGGTAACCCAGAGTGTGTACTGGTACTTAGAACAGAATAGGACAAGCTGGCAAGTAAATTCTGTCTAGGTACAAACGAAAGGTGCTTCACCTTACTTAGGACAGTGAAGCATTCTGACTAAATTCGGGTTTGAAAGAACTACTTTTAATAGTGGGTTTTATCTGGGCTCCATGTATTACATGAAGTTGATAGTAGTTTGGATGCTTTCCCCCTTTCCTTTTACGACCATCCCCTCCATATACTTTAGGGAAATTGCCTAGCTCTAATTTTACAAAGTCATTACTGGACTTCAATCAAGATGCTATGCCTTTGCTAACCAAGGGGTGGGACAATTGGACTATCTCCTTGAATTTTGAATCTTTAGAATATTCCACCAAGGAGGAGAAAATTTGGCTGCTGGTTATTTTCATCAGTTACTGCCTGATCAAACTACCAGTTTGCTTCCTCCTCTTGGAGCCTTGACTCTACCCCAGTTCCAGCTGGGTATCCAGCATTTGGTTTCTCATTATTCTTTTCAGCTTTTTGAGCTGTATCACCTATTTACAGTAAACTCTCATTTTGCTAAAGTCAGCAAGATACTGTTGCTATTGATTGTTTCCAAAGCAATTTAGCAGATGTGTATTAAGTGCTGAATATCATGTAGACTAAACTTGAGGACCTCCGGAAAGAAATGTTGAAGATCTTACCTACAGTGTAGTGGTTCTTAACTTTTTGTGGATGTATGATGGCCATGGATCTTCTTTCTATAAAAACTTATATATGCACAATCACATGATACCCTGTGTATAATTTCAGGGAGTTCATGAACCCCCTGAATCCCTTCCCCAGAACCCCAAGGTGTCAATGGAGCCCAAATTAAGAACACCTGTCCAAATATACAGTTCTCTCCTCAAAGTAATAAAAGACTAAGATATGCTTCACATTTATTTTAATCTTGAACACCTCTTCATAAAGAGGGTGATGTAGAATCTGAAGGAAATCATAAAACAACAATTGACCTAAAAGTACAAAAATTTTAGAAGCATTTCACATCTCAAAGGAGAATGTTTTAAGAAGAATTGATACTAACTTATTTTTCTACCTCCTTAGGAAACATTTTAGGTATTTGTCTTTATTTTACATGAATGTAAATTTCACCTGAAAGAGAAATTACGCAGGCTACTTATGATTACATCAAGGCCTTAACAACAAAAAGTTGAATCCTACTTAGAAAGCACATGAAAAATACTGAATGTTTGTAGGAATCTGTATAAACATTCTCTTATCTTCCATATTGATAATTTTAAGTAAAAATGTATCTTTAATGCCACTGTATCAAAGAAAATAAATATCAAGAAAAATTTTCGTTTTAGTTTTTCTAAACAGTCTGATTTCTGCTCAAAATTGGCACTCAGGAATTGATTAGTCATCAAACAAAACAATTTCTAACTTCTTAGTGTAACAATACTATTATTATTGCTATAATTTCAAAACACCACATGTTGCATTAAAGTATTTTAAAAATTGATGTTTTATGAAATAAAATAAATGGCATTAAATTAGGGAATTTGGGGGAAATAAGAGTTGAATTTTCAACCTGGAAGAAAATTGGAGAAAACATTGAGCATAGCAAAAACTAGGTAGGAATTATTGTGTTACTGACTTAATTTAGAGAAAGCTTTCTCAACCAGGCTGCCCGCCAGAAAAATTCAAACTGATAACCAACTGTGCTCTTACCTGCAGAATTTCAGTGACATTTTATCATTGTATTTATAAAATTGCTATGAGCAAAATATCAAAAATCCAAGTATCTCAAAACTATGTTTGTTTGTTAAATATCAAATATACTTGATATTTATATAAACATACAGATATACAAATAAAATGTATTTAATTCTGTGTATTTATATTTACAGAACTAAGTACTCTTTATTTAAGTATTTCTATGACAGAGATAGGCATCACCATATGTTTAAAATGCATCACATTTTTTGAAGATCATGAAAGTTGTCAATGTTGTAATTCTATCACATACTTAAAACAAATATGTGAAATGCATTTCATTAGACATGCAACATATGCATCCAATGGAAAATAAAGATTGTTTCCGTATGGAGCTCCATATTCTGACTCCCTTCAAAAAGATAACTCAAACGAAATAGATTAGGATCATTTTACAGCCTGGATGGTAGCATTTGTATTTGGAACAGAAAAGAAAGAAAGAAAGAAAGAAAGAAAGAAAGAAAGAAAGAAAGAAAGAAAGAAAGAAAGAAAGAAAGAAAGAAAGAAAAGTAGAGGAAAGAAAAGAAAAGAAAAGAAAAGAAAAGAAAAGAAAAGAAAAGAGAAAATACAAAAAGGCACTGCCTGGTATAGTGACTACATTACTGCCACCAAAATTTGCATAAGCGACCCTAAAGCTTTGATGCCCCAGATTCGATATTTACTGTTTGAAAAAGCTAAATGAAAATCACGTTGATTGTCTCTTAGCCTGTGTAATTCAGATGTGTCTGGTCTTTCTACAAAAAAGATGTGCTGATGGGGGTGGTGATCTGTAGGTTATCAGAAAACATCTAGGATTCAATTTCTTTTTATAGTTAAATCAAACTGTTTTCCAGAGATTCGAGATCTTGCAAATTAGCCCCTCCAGACTATGGGAAAAGCTTGTAAAGATTTTTTTTTCTCTTCACCTGTTTGAATTGAGAATGAGAAACAAGTGTGAAAGTGCTTTAATATTTCAAATGTGAAAATCAAGACTTTGATCAAAAAGAAAATCTAATCAAGATACATAGAACTGAAACACAGTTAAAGGTATAATATTTTATTTGGAGGAGATCTTGGACAGAATATAAGGTCTTATATACTACCCAAGCACATGAAAAACTATGAAAAATAAGAGATTTAATCTCTAGGCAATAGGCAGACATTCTTAAATTTAATAGTTCTTCTCTAAGAATTCTTTATTCTGTTCAAAAAGCCCTATCATTTTTGCAATAGATGTATTCCATATTTCACAAAGCTCTGTATTTCTATTGTACTGTCTTTAATCATGGGCATGGTCTCAGCTCTGGTCTGGGGTTTCAGGAAATTGCACAAGTAATTGTCATCACAGACATAGCTTAATTTCTAGTGTAGTGATGACACAACAATTTGCCCAAGGCCAAACTGAAACAGCGAAGTATTTTACAAAATGATGGGTGGTTTATTCCATAGTTTGATAATTCACTGTAATAGGGAATATTTTAAAAAATAGAAATTTAAGTTTAAGTTGCATTTCAAACCTCAATGCAATTGATTGCTTGGAAATTATTCAACATTATGATAAAATAAGTCTATATTACACCCTCCTTTACACACAGGAACTTTATTTTTTGAAGAAAGTGGATATTAAATATCTAAAACTATGGGAGGGAGTATAAGTGAAAGTAAAAAAAATAAAATTTAAATGTCTGGGAACTTGCATACCACTTTGTTCACATTTGGAAGTCAGGAACATGTGTTTCAAGTACTGTTCTGCCAGTCTTTAGTTGTAAAATCTTGATAAATGTATTAACTTTGGTTTCTCACAACATCCGTCTTGCAAGATTATCATGATTAAAAAATGAGATTAAAAGAAAAGAAAACAGGTTTGTAAGCCATTTGGTATAATATCGACCACCTATTTATTATAAGCACAATTAATGATGGCTATCTAATGTTTTTCTAGAACGGTGTCAAGCAGGTCTTTGAGTGATGCTTATATTTGGTAGAATTGAGAGCCCTAAAACCATTAAAATTTGAAGTAAGTAAGACCTAAAATGCAATTTCTCAGAAAGAAATACTTATAATGTATAATCAACAACCTAATGTGTTTTAGGGGTAATGAGAAAATTGTGCTCTTTGAACAGGAACTAATTCTGCTTTTTATTATATGACTCTATCCCTTACTTTTCTCTTCAGGGTCCTACTCTTGAATTTCATTTGAATGCACACTTTGGAAACATCAATAATGTTCATCAACTTATTTTAAACCAATTTGCATAGCATAAAACAAATATGCACACAAATAAAAAATAACTGGAGAGAACATTCATCAAAATTCTATTAGTAAGAAAGTAGAAAGCATAGAAAAAATATACAGGAGAGAAGGTTGTTGAAAGTTGCAGCTTGCAAAAAGAAACATCCATTAAAAGGTTCTTGAAATCTGAAAAATTATGGCCTTCAGAAGGAGGTTGGGAGACGACTTATTTTACTTTCCTGCCTCTAAGTAGAACCTCTCATAAACAAATTTAGATAAATGGCAAGCTACCTTATTTTAAAAGAGTTCCAAGTGGAGAAATTCCACCATCTCACTAAGTAATTAATTATAGCATATGATAAATTTTAATCTGTTCATTAAATGCCTTTAAGGGACATTACTGTTTCTTCCTAACTGTTCTGGTAATCTGGTAAAATGGTGAAGCTTACAAAATTCCATTGCTTTGCTCTTTGTTTGCATTGAAATTAATAAGCACTTAGTAAGTCAGTTATGAAAAATTATATTCTGCTTATTTAGTAAGTACTTGTGGTTGACTGCACGTGGGGGTAAGATAGAAGGAGGTGCAACATAAGATGTTAAGGTGTTTGATAAAACTTTGGAGGTGGAGCCAGTTAGAATGGTTATATCATGAATTCATTTTGAACATATTAATTGTGAGATACCATCCACATAGAGATATTTCCTAGCCAGTTGTATATACAGTCTGAAATTCAGAAAACTGGGCTGATGATAGAAACGTGGGAGTGATGAATATGCAGATGACAACTTAAGCCAATGAAGTGAGTTAAAACACGCAAAGAAAGAGTGAAAGTGATTAAAAGGCGGTGTAAGCTTAAACCCTGAGATACCAGACTCCTGAAAGCAAAGGAGAATGAGAAGAAACTTCAAGAAAGGTAGAAATAAAACTATCAGAGTTTAGTATATGAGAGGGCAAGGAGGACAATGTTCCAAGACAGAGAGAACAGTCAAGTGTGTTGGAGGCAGTTGAGAGTCAAATAAGGTAATAAGTAAGATTCCATTAAAAATTGTTGGTAAATATATCAAGATCAGTTTTAAAGGAAAGGTTGGGAAAAAAAAAAAGGAAAGGTTGGGGTTTGGGGCAGGAGACACTTGGAAGGGAGTGAGAAGTGAATAGAAGGCGAAATAAGAGTGAATCTAATGCTATAGGAAAGATTACAGTGGAGAGGAAGAAATAGAAAATTCAGTAGAAAAAAGGATATTACAGAGTGAGAAACTGGAAGGGATATGTTGCCTAGGGAACTTGGAAAAAGGATCTTTGATAAGAAGAGCAATATTTCCACCATGATTTGAGATTTCAGCTGAGAACAAGAGAGGCCGATGGGCCATCTCGGAAATTGGAAGACAGAAGTGGCTATTAAGATATTAAGATGTCTTGTAAGTGTTGAGGACCCTGTTAAGGTTGATAATAAAGTGCTTATACTGATGTATTCTGATGGCTATTCAGTGTTCCCCAGCTGTGTTCTGATGGCATGGAGAAAACAAATGTTTTGATTTAAAATTTAGGGCATTGGGATTTAGTTATGCCTCAGTAGGTATTTGAATAAAATGAATCCAAGCTTGCAGTGCAGTGACTACAGCAAAAACCTGATGGAGGGGAGAAACTGGACAGGTCAGGGCATCACAAGTATCAGTAAGGCAGAAGATTATTAGCAGGAGAAGAAGTAGATCAAGCAAGCTGAAGTTTGTGGTGGGAGAGTGGGTTTATGTGTACACATATATTCACATAATTGGGATCATGCCCACTATATCGTTTGTAACTTATCACTAAAAAATTCTTTGAACATATTTTCATGGCTGAAAGATTCCACCATGTGGATGTATTTAACCATTTCCCCTTTATGACTATTCCCCATTTTTGTAATTCTAAATAATGCTGTGATAGACATTCCTGTACATAAATTTAAGAACCACTAAAAAACAAAAAAAAATTTTTTTTTCAGTAACCCAATGATTTACTTTCAAATACACAAACCCCTAGGCTAAGGAAGGTAAGGAGAATCCAAAGCAATCAACATCAAATCCCAGTAGACTTCCACCTTAAATATGTTTCCAATACTGACACTTTTGGTGTGGTAGTGCCTTAGGTTTAAGTACAGATTTTTCTTAACTATGCAATATATTTGGTCTGGTCACTGAATTTTCCTTGATTATTTTTATGTATGTTGCAAGAACATTCACTTACCATATAGCTCTCCTGCAGTTTGCTTTGCAAATCTAGAAATATACAGTATTGGATAAGTACAGAGGTAACAGGATTAATACCATCTAGATAAGTTATGATGAAAATGTTCAGATTGGATTTTAAAAAGCGTCTCTTAATTATTGCACAGATGATAGGAATGTAAGCCCCACAGTCTCTCCAAATAGATTTTGCCTGTAGGGACACAGTAAGTCTGACAACAGACCAATTTTCCTGAGAGGGCTGTGTAGGTGTTGACTTTGTGAGCAAAGCCACATTTTGTTCTATAAAAGCAGTATACCATACGTTTTTAAATGAGCATTGTTCTCACATGAGAAAGTCTCATCAATTTGCTGAAAAACATCCTGGTATAAAGGAAAACAGATTCTTATTAACCTATGCAAATGACTATATTGTCATGAAAAGGGAATTAGTAAGATTTTCTGAATTCGGGGGAAATCAGTCAGAATCTGGTATTAGTTTAAAATTTTTTATTTCATTCCATGAAAGCAGAGTTTATGAACTGGTAAGAAAAGTATCAGAAGAAAGAGAAAAGTCTTCTCCATAGAACCAGAAAAGAAAATATTAAAACAACATCAACATTATTCCAAGCAAATAACCATAATAAAATTCTGCTCATGAGTTAATTCATATTATGGAATTAACTCTTGTTCTGAGATGCATCTTGGTTGAACAGCTTGCTTTCATGAAACTGCTTCTAGATAAAAAGGGCCCTGGAAATCCTGGCTCAGTCCACTTTTGGAGTCTGAAACTTGCCTAAGAGTTGCAAGCTCAGAAACCTGTATCCCCAAAGTCTCAGTGAAGCCTGTGTCCAAGAGTAGATTCTTTGAAGTGGCAATAGTTTAAAAGATCTTGTATGGTTATTTTCCACGAGGCTCTGAGAATGTCATCGTGTGTGTGTGTGTGTGTGTGTGTGTGTGTGTGTGTGTGTATGCGTGTGCATGTAAGACAGAAATTTGGTCATGTTGCAAATAACAGAACTTTCAGTTAAGTATCAGAATAAAACTAAAACTATCTGCAGATGATAAAACTGCATGGCTGTGGTTTATATATTACTGATTATTTTCCAGTATGTCTAATGAGGGATCATAACAAGAATAATGCAACAAAGAATTTTTGTTTCTGTGGCACATGTAACAAAGATTATATAAAGTTATTTAAAAATGGAATATCTCTAAGGATAATGATCAACTACGATTTCAAAGACATCACTATACTTTGTATTTGGATGGGTATGATTTTGATGGAGGCAAATATATTGAGATATATAATAGTCTTGAAACATTTTTTTAATACCAAGTATATCAGAAAGAGACTCAGCAAGACTAAAGTGTCCCTAGATATTTGTACTTTTATAAAACTTCATGGTAAATCTGATGTGCTTCCACAGTTGAAAGCCAGTGGCCTAGAAGATACTACATTCAAATTAAAACAGGATGTGTCCAAGTAAATATTTTATATAATAACTGAAATTATCACTGAGAACACTATACTATTGTGTCTAATATCATCTAAGAAATGGCAGGACTCATAAATACAGTATAAAAACAGACTATTTCTTGGGGCACCTGGGTGGCTCAGTCAGCGAAATATCTGACTTCAACTCTTGTCACGATCTCGTGGTTCGTGAGTTCGAGCCCTGCGTCTGGCTCTGTGCTGACAGAGCGGAGCCTGGAGCCTGCTTTGAGTTCTGTGTCTCCCTCTCTCTACCCCTCCCCTGCTCACACTCACTCTCAAAAATAAATAAACATTTAAAAAAAGCCCATTTCTTAAACTTGGGTTTCAGTCAATGTATTCTCTGCAGGTAAAAACACATAATGCACAATGGTAGATATTTACATATATCTACAGATTTCATATAAGACATACAACTTCTGAAATATACATATTAGCAAAATTTTACCTATACATATTTACCCAGAGCAGGTTATATTCAGATTTGTAAATTCTTTCCATGCAGCTCTTACAATGGTAATATATCAAACAAATCTAATTATTTATAGCAACTCTTTCTATAAGATGAAAGAATTGTAGTTTTCCTGTTTTAGTCAGAAAATATTGTGAATTTTTTACATTATTTCCTCATTATTTACGATCTAATTTGGGCGGGACACAATTAAAAAGTTGTCAGATATCTGGACTCTTGATGAAGACAAGATCACAAATATCTGAGAAGCAGTGCTAGGTTATCTACTTAATCAAAGTGACAATAAAACATCTAAAAAGAAATGTAAACGCTAATAGGATTGAAAAGAGATTTAGCTATTTCAAAAATGAGGAACATTTGTCCTTTAAAAAAATAATAATCAAGGGGGCACCTGGGTGGCTCAGTCAGTTAAGCATCTGACTCTTGATTTTGGTTCAGGTCATGATCTCACGGTTTGTGAGACTGAGCCCCTCTGTCAGCACCAAGCCTGCTTGGGAGTCTCTCTCTCACTCTCTCTCTGCCTCTCTCCTGCTCTTGGTCTCTCAAAATAAATAAACAAACAATAAAAAATCAAATAATATAATGAAATCAACATAAATCACCCAAAATTTTTCTGGTAAAATATAAGATCTTTGCTATCTAGGCAAAATTACAATGGACATATGTAATAACCTTTCATATTACAGGCAGTCATTAATTAGTAAACCAAGGATACAGGCTCATCAAAATCAAACAAACTTTCCTAAGACTAACCCATTTTATAGATTATTTTCACACCCATGTCTTATAAGAAGCTGAATAAAATGTACCCTACTAAATGAATCATTTAAAATAAGTATTTAATTTATTTTTAATAGCAGAGACGTGATCCTGATAAGTAGTATGTTCTTTAAGCTTTTAGAACCTCTATTTTTCTTGCAACAACCTGGAAATTGTGTTTACCCTGGAGATCAGAAACTATACCTGAGAATTTATTATGGTGAGCTCTGTAAATTGTTGAAAGAATACATAATCATCATTATTATAACTAGCAGTGTGAAGTAATTCAACAGCATGACTATTTTGTGAGCTGTCAATAATTTTTATTTATGTACACACATATTTATTTATTGAAAAATAGTTTACGTTTAACTCAAAGAATAGAAGAAATCTAAGACGTGATTTCTGGTATTGTGTCATTTAGCACACCTCTTCCTTGAGGTTGCCACCACCATAAGGTCTTAACTACCATGACAGTTAAGACCATGTCCCACGTAGGACAGTCTTCCAAAAGGTACATTAAAATTCTGATGGTTGTAAGAGATCAATTCACTAAAGAAAAAAGGATATAGTTTTACCTTATCTTTAGTCAACAAACCCAACATAATAACTTAGATCTCAAGCACTGAAACATGTCCTATACTCTTAAAATCAATAGAAGAGCAAAGATACAGAAGATTATACTTCATTTTCATTGGTCACTTAACTTCTAACTGGTCCAAGATAACATTATGTAATTTTAGTTTATTTATTTTTTGAGAGAGAGAGCAAGCAGGGAAGGAGCAGAGAGAGAGGGTGAGAGAGAATCCCAAGCCGACTTCGCAACTGAGCCTGACGCAGGGCTTGGACTCACAAACCGTGAGATTATGACATGAGCTGAAATCAACAGACACTTAACGGACTAAGTCACCCAGATGCCCCCATAACATTGTGATTTTTAAATTCATTTTTAATAAACATTTTAATTTTTTAGCGCACTTTTAGGATCACAGCAAAATTGAGGAGAAACTGCAGAGATTTCCATGATATCCCCTATGCTATACATGGATTTTTAGCATGGGTAAATACATTGATATATCACCCAAAGTCCATAGTTTGTGTTTTCTATGAGTTTGGAAAAATGCATAATAACATATACCCATTATTATAATATCATAGAGTATTTTTATTGCCTTAAAAATGATCTGTGGACTGTCGATTCATTTCTTCACTCTTTAGCCCCCACACACCTCTGGCAACCACTAATCTTTTTAATGTCTCCATAGTTTTGCCTTTTCCAAAATGTCACATAGTTGGAATCATACAATATGTAGTCTTTTCAGACTGGCTTCTTTCACTTAGTAATATGCATTTAAGTTTCCTCCATATCTTTTCATGGCTTGATGATTCGTTTCTCTTTAGCACTGAATAATATTTCACCATCTGGATGTACCAGTTTACTAATTCATTCACCTATTGAAGGACATCTTGCTTGCTTCATACTTTGCCAATTATCAATAAAATTGCAGTAAACATCCATACATTTGTATTTGTGCAAACATAACTTTTCAACTGCTTGGGTTATATGCCAAGTAATCTAATTGCTGGATCATAATGTTAAGAGTATGTTCAGTTTTATAAGAAATTGTCAGATTGCCTTCCAAAGGAGCTGCACCATTTTGCATTACCACCAGCAAGGAATGAGAGCTCTTATTGATCTACATCCTCAGCAGCATTTGGTATTGTGTTCAGGACTTTGGCCATTCTAACAGATGTGTACTGGTATCTTATTGTTCTAACTTGCATTTTCTTCATGACATGGGATATAGATCATCTTTTCATATGCTTATTTTCCATTTGTATATCTTCTTTGGTGAAATGTTTGCTCAGGTCTTCAGCCTTTTTTTTTTTTTTTTTTTTTAGCAAACAAAGTTGGATTTATTTCTCATTGCAATGAGAGAATCAGGGGCTATCTCAATGAGAAAGAGTTAGGAATGACTTATTGTAGGATCTGATCTTCTATTAGGTGATTTGAGGAAGGATTCAAGGAAGAGAAAGTTCACAGTGGACTGAGTGCTGTCAGGAAATGGAGTTAATTCTATAGCTGAATATCTTTTTTTTTCCAAATTTAATTTTTTATTTTTTTTTTTAAATTTACTTCCAAATTAGTTAGCATATAGTGCAACACTGATTTCAGGAATGGATTCCTTAGTGCCCCTTACCCATTTAGCCTACCCCGCTCCCACAACCCCTCCAATAACCCTCAGTTTGTTCTCCATATTTATGAGTCTCTTCTGCTTTGTCCCCCTCCCTGTTTTTATATTATTTTTATTTCCTTTCCCTTATGTTCATCTGTTTTGTCTCTTAAAGTCCTCATAGGAGTGAAGTCATATGATTTTTGTCTTTCTCTGACTAATTTCACTTAGCATAATACCCTCCAGTTCCATCCATGTAGTTGCAAATGGCAAGATTTCATTCTTTTTGATTGCCGAGTAATAACTCCATTGTATATATATATACCACATCTTCTTTATCCATTCATCCATCAATGGACATTTGGGCTCTTTCCATACCTTGGCTATTGTTGATAGTGCTGCTATAAACAAGGGGGTGCATGTCTCCCTTCGAAACAACACACCTGTATCCCTTGGATAAATGCCTAGTAGTGCAATGACTGGGTCAAAGGGTACTTCTATTTTTAGTTTTTTAGGAACCTCCATACTGTTTTCCAGAGTGGCTGCACCAGCTTGCATTCCCAATTCAGCCTATTTTTTAATTGAGTTTTTTTTTTTTTTTATGACTGAGTTTTAAAAGTTCTTTGTATATTTTGGATAACAGTCCTTTATCAGATGTGCACTTATTTGATTTTAAAGTTACTAAAGTATATTAACTTTCATTTCTTTTTGTTTTTCATATTTCTTTTATTTACCAGGAAAAGATTCAAATGATAAATAAATGGATTATACTTTAAACAGAATCAATTCATGTAGTTATTTGGAAAGTTCTGTAAAAATACAAATAGCTATTGAAATCAACAGAAGCAGAAAAAAATCAGAATTTAAAAAGACCTTAATACTACTGGATCACTAACTTTCAGTCACCCCTGGAAGATGGACAATTAGGTAGGGCTCAACCATTTCACAACAAAATTTTAATTTAGCACAATTCCAAGAATGTATAGATAAGCCATCCTATTAAAAGAGGTTAGTTTTGGGGCGCCTGGGTGGCGCAGTCGGTTAAGCATCCGACTTCAGCCAGGTCACGATCTCGCGGTCCGGGAGTTCGAGCCCCGCGTCAGGCTCTGGGCTGATGGCTCAGAGCCTGGAGCCTGTTTCCGATTCTGTGTCTCCCTCTCTCTCTGCCCCTCCCCCATTCATGCTCTGTCTCTCTCTGTCCCAAAAATAAATAAACGTTGAAAAAAAAAATTAAAAAAAAAAAGAGATTAGTTTTTCTGGAAACATCTATGGAATTATTGCTTTTTGAACATGTTATGATTATAGGGTAGAGGTACTGAGATATGACCCCCTGCTCTTACTCTCTTTCAAAATAAATAAATAAATAAATAAATAAATAAATAAATAAATATTTTTAAAAAGAATGAGATAAAGTCATGTGGGCAGATTTCAAAATTCATATCTACCACTATAGACGTACGTTCTGTAAGTATACTTCTTTCTGTTTGGGAAATGGAAATACATTCAAAACAAAAGGAAACATTTTTTTTTAGCACACAATGCTTCTCATGGAAAATCGGGAGAAAAATAAAACAGCACTCCTGTCCTTAAGGAATACATAGTCTACTGTTTTTGTTTTTGTTTTTGTTTATTTTTAATGAGCTGGGTCTGGCCAGCCTCACATGGTTCTTACGAAGATCAAATGGAAATGTATATCAAATTGCTTCAAAATCTGTGAAGCACCATGTAAATAGGAAGAATAAAAATACTAAGGTAATACAAAGTTCAAATCATTTCAGTTCATTTCATTTAGATTTTTAATAGTCACTAAATTGATTACCATGCAGTAGTATACTCATGATGACCATGAACAGAAGCAAGCTCATGGCCCACTCACCTTACATTGTCTCTAAGGACAAGGAGGGCAGCTATGACTGGTGAAGGAAATAATACCAGTTAGGCATGTTCCACAGATAGTGAGACTTTATGGGGCCAACTTTGTGGCTTTTAAACTTTCACACTTGATTCTCAATGCATTAGTCTTTATAAACTGTCAGAGTATGTTCTAGTTTCCCAGTGCTGCCATTACAAATGACCACAGTCTCGTGGTTTACAGCAACAGACTTTATTCTCTCAAATTCTGGAGGCTAGAAGTCCAAAACCAAGGTATTGGCAGGGTTTGCACTCTTTGAAAGCTCTAGAGAAGAATCTTTCCTTGCTCCTTCTAGCTTCGGGGGTTAGCAATTTTTGACATTCCTTGGTTTGCAGCCCTCTAACTCAAATCTCCACCTTCCTCTTCACATAGCTACCTTCCTTTTGTGTATCTGGTTTGCTGTGTCCAAACTACTTTCATTTTATAAGGATACCAGGTATTGGATTTAGGGCAAATTCTAATCCACAGGACCTCATCTTGATTTGATTACATTTGCAAAAAAACTCTTCCCAAATAAGGTCACATTCACAGGCACTATGTTTTAGGATTTTAACATATCTTTTCGGGAGGCACAATTCAACGTGTAAAGGAGTCATAAGATCCAAAATTTGAATGCTTTTGTTTTTATTTTTTAATTTTTTTAAGTTTATTTATTTATTTATTTTTGAGGGGGAGGGAGGAGGGAGGGAAAGAGGTAGAGGGAGAGAGAATCAAGCAGGGTCCATGTGCTATCAGCATAGAGGGCGATGAAGGGTTTGAACCCACAAATACTGATCATGACCTGAGTCTAAATCAAGAGTCAGACACTTAACAAACTGAACCTCCAGGTGCCCCTGAATGTGTTTTTAGATGGAAGCAACAATGTAGACAATTTGATGACTATGATCCTAGAATTGCACTTGAAATGCATTTACTATGGATGATAAATTTAATTTTATACTTAATTTAATTTCAATTAAAATAGCCACATATGGCTAGTGGTTACCAAAGAGGACGCAGTTCTATCAGCTTTGCATAAAGTTACAGAGATATGACCATGCTGTGAAATATTTTACTGCTTAGATTTCCAGATGTGCTCAGTGCAGTAATGTTTACAAATTGAAGAAAGAGTGAGAGAAAAGAAAAAGAAATTTAGAAAAAAAAAACAATCTATTCACATGCATGTTAAGCTTCTTTCTTGAACTAACAAAGTCTTAAATTGAGGGGAATAAGAAGAGAAATGATGAATAATTTTACTATATAAAAAGTCATTAAAGAAGAAAATTTGTTCTGGCACAATTATTATGTACTTTATAGCTCATTTAACTAACTGCTCATTATCCCATGAAATGGAAAAGCATCTTGGCACTCAATTCCATCTGGTTAACTAAAGGTCACTGAAGACGCCTTAGAAAGCCAAGTGAAACTGATTATTTCTTAACAGATAAATGCTTACACCTAAAATTCCATTCATATATAAAGTATCAATTGCCACCATTTTTGGCAAATTCAGCAGAGAAATATTTAAAAGAAAATTAGTCCTTTGAATGAAAACTGCTCCACTCAACTACATGGGATTATTTTAGTAGTCCTATTTTTTATATATAGTCGAATATAAAAAATTGGAAATTTCTTGTTTTTATTCCTGCCAGACCCTATTTTCCTTAAAGACAGGGCCTGCATCATATTCATTTTTAGTAAGTATGTGTTTATAATTTAATTAGGATTTCATGCATTTAAAGAATATATGAATGAGTGAAGAATAAGGTTATAATATTTTTTGTTTCACATATCACAACACAGTAATAACTGTTTTGTACATTTGTCTAGAAAACTTTTAAATGCTTATCTCTCCATTTTATAGAATCTGCTTAATTCAGCAGTTTGCATGCTGAGTGTTATTAAAGGTCTTTTTTCCTATTGTATTTGCCTCTTGGAGTGACTCCTTTAACCTTCTTTGCAGATAGTTCTCATAATTCCTCATTTTTTAGCATCACAAGATGTAGAGCAAAAAAGGTCAGATTGACCCATGATTGAGGCCATGAATCCAAATGTTTATTTACATTGCAAAATACCTTTTCTACGTAAATAAAAAAATGAGAGGTTACTTAAAACTAGAAAGAGAAAAGGTAGTATGCTCTCAATTCCCTCATGCAGTTTGATACTTTTATTTCTAAATTTACACCTACTTTAGGATAGGGCTAAAGCCTTCCAGATTTAAGATTTCTCATAAAAAAAAGTAGTTCTTCAGAGGGAACTCAGTAGGTCAGCTTTCAGGAACAGAGGGAAAGCAAAGTATCTAAGTACTGAAAATTCCAAGGATGGAAAATGTCTTATGCCAAGTCTAAAATATTTAAATTGTTCTCAAATTAATTTATAGCTGAGAAAATATGGCTTTCTCGTTCTCAAAAATAAACTAAAAGACTTAAAAAGCCTACGTGATTAGTATGCTTCTTTAAAACAACATTTTGATGAGTTAAGTGTAAATGAATCAGAAACATATGGGTTAAGTCTCCTTGAAGTACATATAGCCATAAATAGAAGAGAAAACCAAATAGTTGGAAAAAATGTACTCTGGGTTAGCTGCACAATAATCATTTGAAAATTACTTGAGTTATTCACCATCAATGAACAGGTCTGCCTTATCCCTCCAGAATTACTTTGAATGTGGTGAAAATGTCTGTGGAAACTAGTGGAACCCATTGAAAGAAATTCTTCGTTCCCTCTGCTGGATAGCTAAAATCTCAAATGGCCACAAAGATTTAATCATAAATGAATATAATGGTTACTGGGAAGGAAATTATATTACTTTCTCTTGATTATGTGGAACATTTGTTTTAGTAATCATTGAATTTTGTCTATAATAATGTTGCTCAATAACATTTGCAATATAGAAAATTAGCTCAACAAGATTGAGGGTATATGTTGGTACTTCTTTAATATAGCATAAATAAATAATTATAGTTTGGGAAGTAATAAAAACTCATGACTTTCCACTGTTAAATATTTCGTCCAATTGCATAAAGAGCCAACAATTTGCATTTTATTAATCTACAGTATATTTATATTATAGTAAATAATTTTTTTTATTTTGTGTTTGAAGAATACAACACAGCACAGAATTACAGAGTGGTAGATGCTTAAATTTAAAAAAAATATATTAGTATTTGTTAATTACTTGAACATATTTCATCTGACACTGGAAAAAAAATTTGGGGGATTAGTCTGCTTTATAAGCCATGCCAATTAGTATGAGTAGTGCTTTTCACCAAGCATTTCAGTGTGAAAAGAGATATCCAAAGTCAACACAGAACTGCTGTCAGGGTGAGTTTCCCATCCTTTTCATCAGTCTATATAGGATACAAATAACCAGGCATTTCTAGGACATTAATTGGAAGGAGGAATAATAATACCACTACCAAACACCTGCTTTTGATCAGGCACTGTGTGGTATGCTTTATGCTTTGTTTGTTTGGTTTTGGTAGTAATTACATTTTCTAATTTCTTACTTCATTAAACCATTCTAGTATTCTTTTGTACTGGGAAGATGGGTTGCCACCAAATCATAAACATTGCTGGATTAAAATTTTATTCAAGGGGCGCCTGGGAGGCTCAGTCAGCTAAGCATCTGACTTTGGCTCAGGTCGTGATCTCACTGTTCATGAGTTCGAGCCCCGCAATGGACTCGCTGCTGCCAGCACAGAGCCCCTTCAGATCCTCTGTCCCCCTCTCTCTCCATCCCTCCCCTGCTCATGCTTGCTGTCTCTCTCTCTCTCAGAAATAAACATTGAACAATATTGTTTTTCATTTTATTTAAAACTTAAAGTGTTTCTTATTCTGTGGGTTCTGTTGAAATCTTTTCATGATCAAATCCTGTAATTCAGTGTTTTTCCTGTGTAATCTGGTACTAGGTCTTGTGTGTCACTCTTCGCACAGCTGTACTTCAATTCCGGTAGCCTGAATCATGAAGTTTTTGCAGAATTTACTTTTCTGAATTATAAAATTTAGAAAAGAACAGGAAAATTACTGAATAAAAAGGTATGAATTCCTGAACATCAGAAACACAGAATGTTCCTGAAATCAAGAGTCAGATGCCACACAAGCTCCCCTATCTCACTCTTTTCATGGTCATCTTCCCACACTGCATTTAGGAGTAAAAGTGGTAATCTTTCATCACGAATAGGCCATTTCTGCCATGAGTTCACCACTACCAAATACACCTTCGCTTCTGCCTCAGCAATTTAAAAAAATTCTTTTAAATTTACTGATTCAATGTAAGGTAACTGTCCACCAATTTAAATACACTAAGAAACATGTAGCAGTGTTTGGGTAACAAGAAAAGTTTTTAAAAGTGCAACAATTTACCCAAGAGCAGCAAGAATTACTATTGTGGGTATCTCCACCACCCAGTGTTCATCAGGATATGACCAAATAATCCATATCATTATTTATTTGCCTGAAAGAGCTTTCCCACCCTAACAGCAATCTCATAAAGGGCCTAAGTGCCTATTCTATGCAATATAACTTCACACAAAACTGAAGCAGGGTGATCTTATTACAACATTAGATGGCAAATGGTGGACTTTCTTTAGACATAAAATAAATAGATACAGAAATAGATGAAAAACAGCTGGAGTTCAGGGTTATACGAAGTCTATATTTCCATGCACCTTTAGGTGTGACGTTATTTCAACTAGATGTTAGTATCCTCCAGGAACTTTCAGGTGCTTTGGCTAATAAGTAGCTCCAGAACCATCATAAAACAATGCACCAAGAAAGAATGTGCTCAGATTCAAAACTAAGTGCCCCAAATTCAAACAGTTTATTATGCCCAGGATGACTTACAAATAAAACATAAGTTCACTTTTATAAGGCAACATAAAAGATGGTTACTTAAGAGGCAAACTGGTCTAGAGAGCTTTATTGCCCTCATAATTTATTATGGAATTAATCCATTGCGTGTTTGCACCAGGTCAGCTCGCTGAAGGGAACCTGCATGTTATCCAAATCAGATTGAGAAGTACAAATCAAGACTCCCAAATGGAGTACTAAGCGCACTTCAAAAAGCCAAGCATATGGAGTGTGTTAAAGTTTCTGAATCATTTCACTTAAGTCATAAGATTCACCAAAAAACAACAAAAACAACAAGGACATTTTTCCCTACCAGACTACAAATGATCTAGAAAAGAAAAATCAGATACATTTTTTTTAAATACAAAAATAAGTTCCTTTGTTTCAAAATAAAGGCGCTTCAGGAAGAGTTATCTCACTCTTTAGGTTTCTCACGAAATTGCACAAAATATATTTGGATAAAAATATCGTCAGAGAAAACAACTAACACATAGAGCCTTAGATATTTGGAAAGATACGAGTTAGTTCTTAAGATTTTACAGCTTTATTGATCAAGACCTACCGACTACAAATCCAAGACAACATTCTATATATGATTGAACATGTGAAAGTTGCTTTTGGTTTTGTTTTTGATAAATAAATGTGCAATATAATGTAGAAAAAGATCAGGGTAGAAAGTCTGAGGAACTGAATTTTGATAACTTTCTCTACCACTTACTAATCATTGGAGCTACCATATAATTCATTATCTTTAAATTAGATAAAATGATAATCATAAGTCATCTGAAGGTTAAATGTTATTGAGAGGATCAAATTAGATGATATTTGTGAGTACATTTGAATGTTTATATTAATATAATAAATATAATAATATTTTATTAATGGATCTACTTAATTTTAAATGGTTTACGTGTCAAAGTTCAATACCACTTTTAGCTTTCTCGAAAAATATAAGTATCTAGGTAATAACGGTATCCTTCTTGTGATTTAGTAACACCTAAAATATGTCATGAATACATTAATCATACATAATGCACTAAAAATTATTAATCATCAATTTAAATTAATAGTATACAATAAATTACTATAATACCGAGATTGTATAATCAGTACATTAAAATGTGTGCATTACATACATGAAAATAAATATTATTCCTTGCCATATATATAAGTATATATAAAAGACATATATATTTATACATCCATATATAACTTTGCATAAACACATCTCTATATATACATGTTCATTTTAAATTAACAGACATAAATAGTACCAAGAAACCACATCTATATGATAAAAAAATGCTTTTAAATAAGAAATGTATATACATGATTACCAGATCTTTCCTATAAAATTTCATCCTAAAATTTAGTTTCAAATAGTTTCTTTTCCTAAATGTTTTCTTTTCTTTTGAATAACTTTAACATACCATGAATAAGAAGCTGGGATGACAAAGTTAAGTCATCATCCTCCAAGGCATTAGATAAGGAAAGGCAGAGGGGGGTTGTATTTCCCTCAGGTTCACTACCTTCTTTATCTTTGATACACCTTAGATACACACCTCTCCATTATTTCCCTTTGCCAATGTTTTACTGACAATGAATTTTAAGAGTTTTAACTTTCCTTTAACAATATTTCTCACTTACGTTAACTTAAAAATTAGCGCTCAGCTTTCAATCATATCGTGAGGTATTTTATGTCTACGTATACTTGAAAGCCCCATAATTTATTTTTCTCTGTCTGCTATGTGCTACTGCAAGCCTGGAATTTGACCCATAACTTCAACTAAAGACCCCACTCACCTATCACTTTTCAAAATGTTTAACCAAACACTCAACTAGTCAAAAGTCAGTGATAGGAGAGCCTCCTACTGGGCATCTCCAGCGCTGCGTGCCTCATTGACAGCTGGAGAGAAGGCTCTTGTTAAGCATATCTGATTTGCCCTGCTTTATGTCTCCTCTGTTTTACTGGAAAAGCCGTCAGCAGGTCACTGGCCCGGCCTTCACAGCTAAGCACTAAAGATGTGAAGTGTAAACGATGATTAAGTGCCTGCACGATTCTCAGATTTCCAGAGTTCCAGCCTCACAGGTGTTCATATTGCAGCTGGAACTAAGGTCTCATTTTAGCACAAGTTAGGTATCTATTTTAATTGCGGAGAGAGTAAGGCAGTGACTAAAGGACAGTGGTTTTGTTGATGTGCGCTAATGTAGAGAAAGCTGGTGAGCTGATCAAAATGCTTTATAGATCATCTTCTGGACCTAGGATAAATGGAAAAGAAGTAATGGCATATTGTCTTAAACCCGTCTTAAACAGATGGGTAACACTAATTCATCTATAGCATGCTGAGCAGTATAAAGAATGCACCGAGATGGTGAAGGATATGAGCACTTCGTTCAATGATTCAGACAAACAAGGATGCTTCACTTGGAATATACTCGTGAGGGCTATTCTCAAGCACTCTGAAAGGGCTGCCTCTGAGAGAGTCAAAGGATTTTTTCTGTGCGCAATTCCAGAAGGCAGAGTCACGCCGAGAAAGTGCTGGTTACGGGGCAGATTTCAACTGAAAATAAGGACAAACTTCCCAGCCACGGGATCTTAGAAAGATTTAAGTTAGAATTGGTAAAGTCTCCGTTACTGAAAGTGTTCTGGCAGAAGTGGCCATTTTCTACAGTGGTTACATGGCAATTCCTACGCTGATGGCAATTCCTACGCTGAATGGAATTTGGGTTAAATGAGAGTTATGATTTCTTTTAATGCTAAGATTAAATATTTCTAATCAAATGAGGTTTGGGGATACAAAGGTAATGTGTTTTAGGCCAAACGCCTGTATCTTTGGCTTGGTAACCTGCAAAGTGTAGGTTTAGTAGATCAAAAATCATGAGTTAAATGCTAGTATCTATTTACTGGTCACTTCAGCAAATCACTTTAACTTACTCATATCTAAATGGGAATTATGTGATATCAAACTGTTGTTGCGAGGATGAGAGTAATGAAAACTCCCAAGGACAGTGTCTGGCATGTTACAAATATTCATGTTACAAATAAAGCTTACTAGCATTATTACTATCTTCACATATGTTTAGATATTTGCTATGACCTTCAATGCACCTCTGCACATGAAATGTAACTCATGCAGCTGTGTTTGAGTGTGTGTGTACAATATTAACTGGATCTGCCTATCCATCCCTTACCTCTACCACTAAATCTAAGCTCTGGTCATGCTATCCTGGCAATACTGTAACAACCGAAACTCCCAGACTGTTCTCTTTTCTCCCCCAGCACTTGTTTTGAATCTTTTTACCCACATTGCTTATTGGGTTCCATAATGCAATTTCCTATTCAAATCTTCATAGCTAATTCATAGTTTGAATATGGAAAAATTGCCAAATTTATATGAAATAATTATGTCTCCCTGAAGATTAAACACAATTGGTTAATCACAGACTTATGGTTCCTTCTCATGTTTGCTCTTAAAGAAGGAATGTCTGTGTTGTAGCTACACTGGCTGGCTGAGCATGCATGTTTGTTTTCCATCCATCAGTCCTCTGCAGTCCTGAAGTTCTTGCCTACACCAATCAGTTACTATGAGGACTATTTCATTTTCCCACCCTAATCCTCTGGTTTCATTAATGTTTTCCTCAAAACACAAGTTTTCCGAGGAGCCCTTCCGAACACCAAACCCGCAGGCCACCCTGCTTATGAGTTGATGCATATCTTGTTTTATTGAATTTATGTCTGCTGCTTGGGTATCTGCCTATTTTCCCCCAGCAACTTTTTATGTATACACTCTATTCCCTGTAATTTCTATTATTAGGGTATGTGTGCAATAAACACTGAACACATAGCTGAGCCCAAGTCTTTTAAATATTCACTAACCTTTTATTTCTGAGACACACTGAGTTTTACAATTCACTAAAGGATTAGACAGTTTGAATCTACAGAAACAAAGCAAGTATGAAAAAATGAGGTCGGTAGGGAAAAGGTTTGGGAAGGTAACAAAATGTGAACTTACATGTGTGTATATGTCTGTAATGAGATTGATTGTTCATATTGTACACACAAAAAATATATGCTTCATAAACATTAGCTTTTAGATTTTTTTTCCAAATAAGAGGCAAAAGTTATTTCATATATCTCACAGATGGTGTTCAATGATAAAATGATACTCCTGCCTAAAGAAAGCAATGAAATGTCTTTCTCATTTTAAACCAAATTTTGGTATAACTCTTAGCATCCTCTTTCTAAATGTACAGGGCAGGGCAAAATAATTATTTAGGTGATTTTGAAGTCAGGAAGTTTTGAGAGGAATATACAACACTGGCCATAAAAGTATTGTAATTATCAGCAAGTATGTGTACAAGAAAAAATGCCATGATAGGTAGATTAATAGCCCCCCAAAGATGTGCACAATTCTAATCTTTCAGACCTGTGCATATGTTACTTTATAGGACAAGGAGGACTTTGCAGATATGACTAAGTTAAGGATGGGGAAATGGGTATACTAGCCTGTATTATCTAGGTGGCCCAGTCGAATCACAGGGTTCTTGAAAGGGGTAGAGAATGGTATGTGATGATGAAAACAGAGTGCCAGAGTTATGTGACTGATGTAAAGGTGAAGATACGCTATGATGCTGGCTCGGAAGATGCAGAAAGGGCTCATGAGGCGATGAACACAGGCAGCCCCTAGAAGCTGGGAAAGGCAAAGAAAGATTTTTCCTCAAAGCCCTAGTGACAGCTGTATTCCTAGTAAGAATCACTTCAAATTTCTGATCTCTAAAATAATAAGATAACACATTTGTGCTGTCTTAAATCACTAAGTTTGTGGTAGTTTATTACCCAAGCAATAGAAACCAGTACAAATATTAATGATCCCCATCATTAGCTCCTGTACATAGAAATGAAGCGACCTACACTTATGTTTCCAAGATGAAGTTTGCCAAAGAAAAAACCGTCAGAAATTCAGAAGAAAAAAGATGAAGCAGGAAATGTGTTTCTCTCTCTGCAAGTTGTAGCAGGGGTTGGTTCATAAAGCATGTGACTGGTCATATACTTAGAAAGGCTCCATGCTTTGTTTTAATGCTCTGCTGTCACATCTTAAAATCCTCAACAATTTTTTAATAAGGTGTCTTGTAGTTTCATTTTGCACCAACCCCTACAAATTATATAGTCAATCCTGGCTGTAGCCTTTATTGTTTACAGTTCCTTAAATACTCTATTCACTTACAGAGACAAGAACAATAACATGTTACAACAACAAACAAGTAGAGAAAAGAGGAGAAGGAGAGGGCAGAGGCATGAGGAAGAAGAAAAGCAAAGCTGTCCAGTACATTCAGAAAATCTTCTGTATATGTAATCTCCTCCTCCCCTCCAAAATCTTTATAGCAGAATTTATGTAACCAATAATCATGATAGCTCAGTCATGGTCACTTTCTATCAAGTGGGCTTAAGAAAGTGAAATGTGTTTTTGAACATTTAACTTACATGTTTATCAGACTTTAGAATCATAGAATGCAGTTAAATGCTCCTAAAAACCTGAAGAACTATTGGATAGCAAGTAGAATTATGCATTTAAGGCTATGAAATGCCATCCTAGGAAAATAATTAGAAAATTTAAATCAATGAAATATCTATATAAATTAATCAATCACAACTCAATAAAATCAGTAGGGAGAAATAAACCTGATGGTATGTGTGTAACTATACATCACAGAACTACATATCATCAAACAGCTTCACAGCCAACTCCACCTTGCTAATTTCATAAAACATTCTTGATTTCTGTTATCCTAAATCAGACTGAAATCTGATTTCAATTAACAATGAAGCAAAGGAATGAATAATACCTCATTAGCCTTTGTTTGATGAAATCCCTAATTTAAATGGAATATTAAAATTAACTAGTCAAGACAAAGTTTTAAATATGGCGTATCATATCTTACATTTTAAAAATGAGTAATTCATCAGTAGAAGTTTAAGTAATAAATAAAAATACATTTTTAGAATACCTTCTTGGAAATGGCATAAATAATTGCCATTTTATTTTAGAGGAGAATGTGTATGTTAGAAATCACAAAAGTACATGTTGATAATATTTGTAACATTATTAATAAATAAAGAGAGTATTCAAAACAATCAAGAATTAAAGGAAAATACTGTGCTCGATTTAATCTAATACAAAGCTGATACTTCAAAATATTGTCTAAAATATCCTTTGTAAACATGTTATAATTGAAAAACCACAGAACTGAGAGACAAAAAAGATTTAGGTTTGATGGTCAGGACTTTTTTCTGTACAGCTTTGGGCATTTCATTTTGTATCTCTGGCTCTTAAATTGTTTCATGTACAAAAAAAAAAAGTCTGGGCCAAAATAATTTTTTTAAAGAGATTTTATTTTATTTTAAAGTTTATTTATTTATTTTCAGGGGGGAGGAGCAGAAAGAGAGAGAGAGACAGAATCCCAAGCAGGGTCTGTGCTCTCCGTACAGAGCCAAATGTGGGGCTCTAACCCATGAATCATGAGGTCATGACCTGAGCAGAATGCTCAGGAAGCTTAACCTACTGAGCCACCCAGGAGCCCATAAAGTTTGTTTTATTTAGTTTGAGAGAGAGAGACAAAGCGAGCTGGGAAGGGGGCAGAGAGAGAGGGAGAGAGAGCACAGAGCTATCAGCACAAAGATCAACTCGGGGCTCAAACTCACAAACCATGAGATCTTGATGTGAGCCGAAATCAAGAGTTGGATGCTTAACCACTGAGCCACCCAGGCACCCCTGGGCCAAATCCTTTATGAAGTGATTTCCAATTCATTTCAATACTGTTTCCGAAGGAACTTCCCAGGAGAAAGTTGTTTCTACTATGACTGTTTTAAGAATACATAATGAATCATGGAAGTGAGACCCCTGCTTTTTAAATTCTATTACCTCTTGAATGAGAATAAATGTTAAAATTTCACAACTTCAGGAATGATCTAAAATTTAAGATCCATGAAGACACCTGAGGTGGCCAAAATTTAGACTGAAATTTGCACAAATCTAACTGTTGTCTTGCAGATATAGTAATGAGTCACTGTTAAGTTAAAAATAATTTTCTATTGAACTCTGAGAAAATAGTTTAATTATGTATCTTTTCATACTAATGTGGCCTCAGCCTGAAAATCATCATCACTGTGTTGTCAGAGATCTAGTATCAAATTGACTGTCTATTTATTTTTCTAACCACAGGCAAGGAAAACATTTCTAAATGAATTACATATAACCTCATCTTAAATAAAATGTCTTCTTTTCTGACTATTTAAAACAACTCTTATAAAATGTTTATTTGACTTTAAGAAATAGCTTACACTCTCCCACTAAATAAAGCCCACATATTTTAGCCTGTCATTCAAGAGCTACACAACTTGGCGCCAACCTATCTTTGGAGCTTTATCTCCTACTACTCAGTTTGACACATCCCAAACTCCTAAGCCATTTACTTTCCTAATATGCTTGGTGTTTTTCTGCTTACCTATCTTGCATCGAATGTCTTCCAAGCCGTCTATGCATTTCCGGTCTAACCCGCTTCAAGGCTCGCATCTGGTGCTAGGTCATTGATAAAAACATCTCAGATCCTGTGCTCTCCTACGACCCCATCTTCCTTTAGCACATCAGTGTCAGAAACCATCTCACCTTCTTCTACAATCCTAAAATAAGTTCTATCTCATATCCTGAAGATTATTTAGCAAATCCAAATATATAATAAGGACATTTGTATACATTTAGTTCCCTTACAAGGCTGAAAGCTTCTTAAGGCTAGAAATCTTTTTTTTTTTTTTTAGCGGTTTCCTTTTTTCCCCCGTATCATCAAGCATGTCTTAGTTTGAGAATGTGCACATATGCAAAATAATACATGAATGAGCATGTAACTAGGAAAAGTGTTGGGGGAGTGTCCTATTGCTTTCATTTTATCAATACTTTGGCCAAAAAAAAAAAGACAGTTTTTGTTTTGTTTTGTTCTTTTAACATCCAGGTTCAATCATAACTGCTTATGTAGTCTTAAATTACCCAACATAACTGTTTTTAGGCAGTCCGGACAAGATTTTATAACAACATAAGAAATAGCTAGTTAAAAAACGCCACTCTTTGAAACCTTTACAATCCTAGAGGACAAGTCATTACTCTCTAACTCCTCTCGGACTTATCCCCAGGCTGTAATAATGTTTTATTATTTATATAGAGATTTATATTTTCAAAGCACTTTAGAGCCATTAATTTGTTAAGCCAGACAACATACAGTAGAACACGGTGAGTGTGATTAAATGTGTTTGACAGATAAGAAAACAGCAGTAATGCCAAAGTGGTTTTTTCATAGCCGACAGCACTGTGGAGTCGCTTTGAGTGCTAGAACTGTAATTTTACTGCGGTAAAAACAACCAGACAATAGACCTGTCGCTATTTATTCCATTTTCAATTATTCTTCATTTCCATAGTCAGAGTTAGGAGCAAATCTTATGATAATGATCTTTAATTCAAACATAAGACTAACTGTAAAGTGAAGTTTTGAATTTTTACTGTTATAACTACTTAGAAAAAGTAATGTTCTCTTTTAGATTAAATGTGTGGAGATGTAAATCAACAACCAAGTATGATCATTCCTTGAGTCCCACTGAAAAAAGTGGTGGTCAGGACCTAGATAAATACAAGATCTCTACCTGTACCTCATGGCATTCATAATTTGTGCTGCATTGAAGAACAATCTTTCTAAAAGACTTCTGACTTCTATTTTCTTAACTTTGAAATTATGAGCAAATGCCTATGCATATGATAAAAATATCACTCCTAAAATGTACTATGCATTTGTCTTCAGAGATACGAACCTTACCAAAGGTAACTTTTCCAATCAAAGATTTAGTTCCCCACTTGTCAATGCAAAATTGATTTGAAAGTAGATTTTCTCCCTTTATGTTCAAGGTTGTGATTTGGGGCGATGAGATAATAAATTATTAAAAGTTATTTTCTCTCTACTCTTGGACCAAACAAATCTCCAAAGAAATTGTCTGTCCCTACTCAGTATCTCAGGAATGTAATGTTATTTTATCCCAGTGGGGATGAGGGTTTTTCACCTTTATTTATGGCTGGCATTTTTATGCTTTTGACTCACACAACCGCCCTCTCACAGTGAAGCCATTCGTATTTCCTGAGAGAAGTTAAGATAATTTACTATTGTGGAATATATTTTTCGCTCATGCTGATGCAAAGAATTAGACACATGACTCCTGTTAGTGTCAATCCTAGTGATCCATAATGTGAAAATCAGGACTTTGCATAAAAAGCATCTGCTTCCTTTGATTCAAAACCTTAAAAGTGTTAGCATATGCCCATATACTCAGGCTCTAGTTCACAGACACATGCAAGTGGGGATTCAGAAGTTTAGCCCAAAGACAGAACCAATCTATGCACTTTGATACCAAGGGATCACCTGCATGAAGGGGGATATGGATGGGCTGTTGAACCCATACATTTTGAACATTCTGTTAATTTTTCCTTTTGAATTTGATCTATCAAAAATACTGAGCGTTTGTAGCAAATCAGGAACTGGAAAATATAGATTTGACCTAAATGGCTCATACCATTTAAACCATCTTCTTTGCAATTCCACCCATCAGTTTCTTGTCAGTATCACTTTACTTATATTACTTATATTTGTAGTCATATATTGTTAGTATTCACATATTCACAAAACAAAGTTACCAACACTTGGAATACTATCAATGACCGGAGGTGTCTAAGAAAACAACTTCCTCTAAAAAGACTGATACAAGCAGCTCTGGATTAAAAAAAAAAAAAAGGTGCATCCTCGACAGCAACCAACACAGGTTAAACCTTTAGATGTCTTTAATCCACTCTCCTTTCAAGTATCTTGAGAGAAGTAAGAGTGCAAGGGTCGAACCTACATCTGAGTTTAATTACAGGACACTGTGTAAGGATACCTCTTGAGACCTTTTTTTCCTTCAGCTTACAGCATATGTTATGCTTAAAGGTGGAAAGACTATTTTCTCCCTCCACGTCACTGGAAATCCAGGCCTCTCGCCTCATTTAGAGGCTTTGATGTTTTCACTGGGGTTGGGGCTACTAGAGGAATTGATTTAGGATAGACTTCTGTTTTAGCATCATTTTTTTAATGGCAAATGACTGGCTCCAGGAATCTTTTAAAAGGGACATAAAACAATGCAAATTTCTTCAATCTTTACAATGGTAGTAGAATTCTTCATGATCCTGTGTCTAAAATATTAAGAAAGTAAAATTAAATTAATGAAAACATATGCCAATTAACTTTATTTACAGCATATGGATGCATATATATGTATATATAGTATAGAGTATCTTGAAACTATGTTTCACTTAGTGACTTTAGTGTTGATTTAACAGCTGCTTTCATTACATAGTAAAATCACTAATCACTAAAGATTATCTCTAGGGAAAATAGTAATAGCACTCTGACTTACACAGTTAGCCTCTTCACTTGCTTATACCATAGAGTTTCTTTTTCTTTATTTCCTTTTATTTTTTTTTTAATACAAGGTGGAAATGAAAGTGAGCATCTGGAGAGCATTCCTGCCCCATCCTGATTAATCTCTCCTTTTTAACTCCCAAGTACCAAAGCACATTGTGTTGAGATTTAAATATACCAACTCATCCCTTATCCTTACCCGTCTCTAGTCTGGAAGTATAAACCACTGATTTCTTTAAAAATAAATTCTAAAGTAAAAGGTAATTTGCTCCAAATAAAATAAGATACTAAAAAGAAACTCTCTCTTATCTTCTCCCTGCAATCGCTAATAAGTTCCAACACTTAGTCTCCAAGAGAGAAGGATTCACACAAACATATTCAAATGTATGGAAGCATGTATGTAAGTAGAATATGATCTAATGTGCTGGAATTTTTTTTTCTTTTCTATTTTTCTTCCTTTTATTTTTAATAAATTTTTATTTTAGAATTATTTTATATTTACAGAAAAAAATTACAAAGATGGCAGGGGATTCCTTTGTACAGCATGTGCCATTTTTCTGCTATTTAAGCTTAAATTGGCACAGAATATCTGTTATAATTAATGAGCCAAAATTAATACATTATTATTAGCTGAAGCTCATACATCTCTTAGTTTTGTTTTGTTTTGTTTTTTAATGTTTATTTACTTTTGAGAGACACACACACACCTACAGACAAACAGGGGAGGGGAACAGAGAGGGACACAGAGAATCTAAAGCAGGCTTCAGGCTCTGAGCTGTCAGCACAGAGCCTGAAGTGGGGCTCAAACACACGAACCATGAGATCACACTTGAGCCGAAGCTGGACGCTTAAATGACTGAGTCAACCAGGCGCCCCTCAGATCTCTTGGTTTTTAACCTAATGTCTTTTTTTCTGTTCCAGGATCTCATCAAGAATACCATATTGGGTTTAGTTATCATGTCTCCTTAGACTCCTCTTACCTGTAACATTTTCTCAGACTTTCTTGATTTTGATGACTCTGGTATTTGTGAGGGATACTGGTTAGGTATTTTTCAGAATGAACCTCAACTGGGATTTGTCTAAAGGTCTCTTCATGATTAGACTGGATTTAAAGGTTTGTAGAGGAAAACTACAGGGGTAAATCACCATTCTCAGCAAATCATATTAAGGGTACTACCATCCACATGACTTGTCATTGACTTTGACCTTGATTACCTGGCTGAGGTAGTGTTTGTCAGGTTTTTGTTCTGGAAAATACCTTTTTTTCCCCTATTTCCATAATGTACCCTTTGGAAGTAAGTCACTATGGGCAGTCCACACTTAAGAAATAAGAAGTGATACTCTAGCAACTTGAAGGCAGAGTATCTACTCAAATTATTTGGAATTCTTTTACATGAGAGATTTTTAATTCTCCTCCATTTATTCAATCAATTATTTATATCAGTATGGAGATGTGGCTATTAATTTATAAGCTAATACCACTTTATTGTGTTGCTAAAATTATTTCAGCTTTGGTCATCAGGAATTTTTTAAGATAGTTTCTGTGTCCTTTTGTCATATGTAATGTGAACGTATACGTGTATATATCTATATAGATCAATAGATTGATTGATAGATCGATACCCATCAAAGCTCATCTTGTATTCTTCCTTCCCCGACAATAGAAATTCATTCAAGAAGCCCTGGTTTCTTTAATGGGGTGTGTCACTAGAAAACAAGACTAGATGCCAGATGAGGGTTTGTTTGTGGCCAGGAAATTCACATACATATATCATGAAATCTTGAGGAAGTGACATGTTACCTGCTTTTACGTTACTTATATTGAAAGAATGTATTCCATTTTACTCCCAGTTTAAAAGTGATACGGCCATTCCCCAACATCACAAAGTATAAATGATACTCTTTGCTGCAGTAAACATATTTGATATTTGCAAGGTAAAGGTGGAGAAATTCATCTAAAATCACATCTATGCACATTTGTGAGTTCTTATGACAATTTTAATCTTTCATCAGGACTTTTTTTCTTGGTTTCTTTCATTGTGGAAATGAAACTCCTTGATGGAACTTCCTGATCTATGCCAGGAAAAGCAAAAATTAATTTAAAGAATGAGTGATGATCCTAAATAGAAAATACTTGGAATTTTGAATACTCAGGTGATCACCAGGAAGTGCAAATCATTTTCAAGTATGTTATGAATACTTAATAATTTAAAGTTGCTATTTCTGTGTCTATATTTTTTAGGGAGATAAATTGCCATCAGCATTTCCATCATTATCAATTCTACAGAGAAAGTGAACTAATTTGAAAAACAGCTCATCCAACTATGGTACACAATCATAAGACAGAGAAAGAATTACACACAGGGAAGAAATCATCCTTTTCAACAAGACTTACTCCAGTGGCATCCTGTTTGCCTAATTTACCTCCTCTAACCTCTGTTTTACTTACAGTAATCCAATTCCCATTTCTCACATAACTGCAAGAGGTATGCCAACATAATCCTGCTTCGGTTGGATACAAAGTGCCATTTGCATTAAAGTAGAAAGTCTTTGGAGCAGCAGTGTATATATATATTTTTCCTCCAGCCCTAATTTTGTTATTATTTAGTTAGCCAGCATCTTAAAATAACTCAACCACTTATATTTTGTTTGGATCTTCTCTATTATTTTCATTATTTGATTCTAATATCTTTGAGTTATTTAAAAATTTTTTAGAGAGTCCTTTCTTCTTTGTTTCTCTTTTTCTTTCTTTCCTTTCTTTTTTCTAAGTGGCTTTTTTTTTCCATATGAAGGATCAAAGCTCAGAGTTACAAAATAATTCTTTTTAGGACTTTAACTAGGATTAGCAATAATTTTAAAAGTGAGTTTGCCTTTTGGGTGGGGCTGGGAACAGAAAAGTGACATACCTAGGAGTGGAAATAGAGCACTCTTTGGGAATGAGGAACATGGAAAAACGTCCCTGCTCCCAGAGTTGAGCCAGGGAGATAGAAGATGTGGTTAATTATTGGTGAGCATGAATATGAGATTAGAAGATACTCAAGATTGGCCAGACTAGTTGTGGGAAGAAAGGTACCAGCATAAGGCAATGAGGCAGGGAGGAGTGGGTATGCCTTGGAGAAAATGGGTGTGCACAGAAACTGAAAGTTTTGCTTTACTGAAGTAGCTTTTATAAGTCTAGGGCACTGATGAATGAAGTCCTGGCATAATACATATTTACCCTCCATGTGGAGAATTCACAGACTAATCAGTGACTGCAGTGGTATATTAGGTCACCAAAATATGATTGTTCTACACATAAGGCCACTCAAGTTCCAGATCACCAGCCATCAGTGATGGCTCTGATGGTCCAGATTACAGTGATGTGGCAAGAACCAGACAAGCAAAACTGGATCACCTGTGTTACAGCAGTTATATGTGCCATATGGAGATAATAGACAATTTCATATGTTTAAGGAATGCCTTCGAAAGAAAATCAATAGGTCAAATTATGTCTCAGAAGTGCAATAAAATTCTCTGGATAGATATCTATATTAAGCTGAAACTTTTTCCTTCAGGACACTATTATTTAAAGGGGCAATAAAGCAGAAATTTGAGAATGAAAACCTCATTTACCAAGAGTGGACCGTAGTCTGTGCAAAAAGAAATATATTTGTTGATGCAGTCTGAAATCAATACCATCGTTTTGACTCAATGAAATATTATTTTTCTTCACTATTTCTCTGTGTTTTAATCCCAGCAAGAGTTGTACATTTCCAGGTACAGCAATTCCAGTTTAATAGAAAACTGTCAGAGTTATGTAAATAACTATTCTGAGGTCCCTGTCTCTACTATTATTATTCATTCTATCAAAAGGGTAACATCAATATAAGATTAACACTAGAGAATGTCACTTGTCTTTTTTTAAAGACAATCATTAGCTTTTCCTCTTATTAGCTAATATATGAAAACCGTTCTCTGTGGTAGCAGTGTCATTTTCATTGGCAATTTATAAGTGGATCTCTTAAAATATCTAGCCTTTATTTGCAATATCTCTTTCATGTTCTTTCAACAACAACAAAAAAACTGAACAAAATATACATATATTGAGTACTATCAATGGCAAGAACACAGAGATGAATAAGGCATTACAATTACAACGAAATGCTAGACTAATGGGATGGGTAATACAAATAACTCAATCACAGGAATGAATGCAGATGTTATAAGAGGACTGAAAGAAAAGCTAGGGATTTGGAACCAAACCACTGCGAAGCCCAAGCCCTACCAATCCATAGCCTTGTGATCAGGCAATCACCCAGGGTCTGTGAATTTTAGTTTACTCAATTATAAAATGGGGCTTTTTAGGTGAAATCAAGGGAGTACTTTTTGCATACCAAATGTAAACTTAAAAATGCTGCAAAAAATGGAAGCTGATGGACTTTCAAAGGATAAAGGGGATGACTCTACTCATTATGATTAGGGATCTATCTTCATAGGTTTGCACAGGTTTCCTAAGGAAGTGGTGCTGTAGGTATGGTGGATTACACCTGTAGAAAAGTAGAAAGAAGGCATTTCCAGAGAAGAAGACAGCATGGGGACAGGCGTGGAGATTGTAAAATTCACACTGTGTTTGGAAAACATGGAATGATTATATTTGGTTACAGAATATAAAGCACAAATACATGATTAGTGAGAAATAAAGTTGAAAGATAGGGCAGTTCTTGATGCCAGAAGTTGAACGATGCGCCTCTGTGAATGTAATTTTTAATACAATAGGTAACAGTAAATGATTTATGAAGTAATGACACAATTGGTTCTGAATGAAAGGAAGACATGGAAGCACACAGGATGAACTGGAGTTTAGAGCAGAAGTGGACTGCAAATTTCTGGGTGAGTCTGACCTAGAATAGGAACAGTGTGACCGGTCACCGGTCTGTCACAGAAAGACCCCGATGACTCTGAAATCCAACTTGTTAGACGAAGTCTCAACTTGAGACCTCTAGACCTCTTTACATAGCCACCAAATAGAATTTTCACCTGTGATCCTAAAAGCATCTCAAATTCAGAAGACTTTTTATTATCTCCTTTTAATTGTCTTCTCTTCCTCACAGCCATTAACAGTGTCATCTCTCAACTTATTCATTGCCTTGTCTCAACACATTCTGAGGCTAGTATCTCCTACTTGACAAAAGGCATCTACAATCTACCCAGCTTCCTGAATCAGAAACCAGGAAGTCTTATACAATGACTTCTCCTTTATTTCTTACATAGTAATTTGCCAATCTAGTCAATCCCTCCTTGCCTTTGCCATTTGAAACCCTCCCTTCCTTTTAAGCCACCACCTTAAATTTAGACGTTCATTATCTCTCTTTTACGTTATTGCAAGCTTTTTCTTGCCATCACATCTTCTTAAAAAAGTCTTCTTTAACTCATTGCCTTTCAAATTTCTGTACTTACATTAGGGGCTTGTGGTGGCTCAGTCAGTGAAGCATCCGACTCTCGATTTCGGCTCAGATCATGATCTCACAGTTTGTGAATTCAAGCCCCACACTGGCTTCGTGCAGACAGTGTGGAGCCTGATTGGGATTCTCTCTCTCTCTGACCTTTTCCTGCCTGTGGTCATACTCTTTCTCCCTCAAAATAAATAAATAAATAAACTTTAAAATAAATAAATACATTTTAAACTCCCTCAAAAATAAATAAACTTTATAAAAAAAAATATGTACTTACTTTAGAGTTTCCTTGTTCATTTGTGCAAAAATATCCTGCTGAGCTTTTTACTGGAATTATATTGTAACTATAGAATAATTTGGAAAGAATTAATATCTATATAATATTCATCTTCCAATCTATTAAAATAGATTTTCATTATTTAGGTGTTCTTTAAAAATTCTCTTAATAATGTTTCATAGTTCCTATTACAGAGGTTTTTCACATATTTTGTTAGATTTATTCCTAAATGAATTGTTTTTGATGCCATTTTGATTTTTATGGTTTATTCCCTTCATTTTCTATTTTGTATATGGATATGGATATGGAATCTAGTGACTTTATAAATGCATAAATAATACATAGTGGAAATAAGGATGAATTATCTATATCTACATGTGACGATATAGATGAAGCTCACAATGCATTATTGAATAAAATGCATTATTGAATAAAATACAGATGAATTATCTGTATCTACATGTGATGATATAGATGAAGCTCACAATGCATTATTGAATAAAAGATAGTAGACAAAACAGTGCAAACGGTATGAGCCCATTGGTTTAAAGTACAAAAATAGGTGAACTAAATCTCTGTATGTGAATGTCAGCATAGTGGCTACTTTTGGGTGTAATCACCAAAAGAGACTACAAAGGAGCTTACTGATGGCTAATGATGTTCTGTTTCTTCATCTGGATGCTGGTTACATGGGTGTATTCAGTAATGAAAAGTCAGAAAGCTATACATTTATGATACTTTTTTATATATTACATTTTGGTGAATAGTTAAAATTAAAAGGAGAGAGATGAGCCTTAATTCCAGTTTACTTTTACTATTTATCATACTTAATGTTTTAAGATTTACATGCTAGGGGTGCCTGGGTGGCTCAGTCAGTTAAGCATCCAACTCTTGGTTTCAGTTCAGGTCATAATCTTACCGTTGGTGGGATTGAGCCCCACATTGGGCTCCTTGCTGACAGCACTGACCTGCTTGGGATTCTCTCTCTGCCCTCCCCCACTCATTCTTCCTCCCTCCCTCTCTCTTTCTCAAAATAAATAAACTAAAAAAAAAAAAAAAAAAATTTACATGCTATCTAAGGAATAAAAAGTGACAGGAATCAGTGATGGGGATGGAGAGAGGTAGAAATCCTTGGGGGGGGGGCGGATTTTGCACAATGAATATATATTATATATTCCTCAGAAAACCCAACCTATAACATCTTTTCATGTTTCATTGTTTAACAGCTTGGCTGTGGTTGAGTTCCTTCTAAATTCTGAATACTTTTTGACCACTCAGGCTCTAGAGAGAAGCTAGGATGGAGCTATACTGAAAACTTATTTGCTTTAACAGTGACGGTCATACAAAGCCAGAGTGGGAGGTGAGAGACGAGGCAGAGCTTGTTGGTGATGACAGCTGCTAGGCAGAGGTAACACCATAAGGAAACAGGGCAAACTTTATGGGAAAATGTTAAATACATGATTTCAGTTTAACTTAAGCACTGAGGTGCTTGTAACCTGAAAGGCATGGTATCTACTTCCCAGTAACTGCCATCAAAAGCATGCTAAATAGCCATGGAATATCCATTAGATAACTTCATGTTCTGAAATTGCACTTTTTCTTACCTAAAAGAATATCCAACTGTACTTTTGTTCTATATATTTATTTATTGTTTTCCCTTAGTAAAATACCAAATGTATTGCATTATGACAAGCTCACGTGTTTAATAATGAAAAAGCCTTCCAGCACTCTCCCAAGGATTTCAATCTGATTATTATGAGAATGGTTTTCAGCATCTTTAGTTTTAGCCACATGTTTTCCGTGAATCTATAGATTCATCTAAATAACATCACAGTACATGTCTACATCAATTTTAGTTCTGTTTTTAATGGACTGCCAGACTTGTTAACAGATCTTAAGAAAATTATGCCCAAACAAAATAAATACACTTTCCCTCTTCAATTATAGCCTTAAGAGCTTATGTTAACTCTAAATAAAAATTTACTGATGTCTAACTTGGACTGTTCTGAATTAAAAAGAAATTCGTAGCAGAAAACAAACATCCAAAATAAACCAACTTTATCCAACCCCTGTGATAAAGACGGCAATATATATTGTAGACATGCATATTTTTAGGAATTTGGGTTTGAAATTTTAAAATATAGATTAAATGCAAAGAAACATTCAAGCAAATTTGAAAGTTGTCCTTGAACTGAGCATAATTGTTTTACACCTTATGTAAGCCTATATGCTTAGAAGGATCTTTAGAAATGTTAAGGATGTTTAACTTATTTTCAGGTTTATTTTTTACAACTTCATAAAAAAAATAAAGTGGATATGAAATAATTAATGATTAAATAATACTGTGATCAAAAATTTTAAATGTGAAATCTATTTATTTAAAAATAATGGGGTGCCTGGGTCGCTCAGTCGGTTGGGCGTCTGACTTCAGCTCAGGTCATGATCTCACAGTCTGTGAGTTCGAGCCCCACGTCGGGCTCTGTGCTGACGGCTCGGAGCCTGGAGCCTGCTTTGGATTCTGTGTCTCCCTCTCTCTCTGCCCCTCCCCTGCTCGTGTTCTGTCTCTCTCTGTCTCAAAAATAAATAAAAACATTTAAATTTTTTTTTTAAAATAAGGAAACTATAGGGGCACATGGGTGGCTCAGTTGGTTAAGCACCTTACTTCGGCTCAGGTCACGATCTCACAGCTTATGAATTTGAGCCCCACATAGGACTCTGTGCGGAAAACTCAGAGTCTGGAGCCTGCTTCAGATTCTGTGCCTCCCTCTCTCTCTGACCATCCCCCGCTCAAACTGACTCTCTCTCCTTCAAAAGTAAATAAACAGTAAAAAAATTTTTAAATAAAAAAAAATAATGAAAGCATATAAAAATAAAATGGTAAATCAATATAAATACTAGTGAGCATTTTCTAGAGACACATACAAACATAAATAACAAGACAGACATCTGGCTTTCCCTTTTTGTCTACTTTGCTATTACAAATAAAAATTATCTAATCAGTTTCGGCAAGCAGAAATGACAATAAAGGCTAAGGTGTCTATTCAAATAATGAGCAATTTTTCCAGATGTAGCATTTTGTATAAAGTCATAATACTTTAATAATTGTGAAATGTCAGTGCTGAAAAATGATCTGGAATACCTGCTCAACAAACAATTTTTAAAGCAAGTCAAATCAATTAGAACAGAGTGAATCAAATTGTTACTGTGTTTAGCTTTAAAGAGAAATGAACTGTATGAATGTATATTTTCTTTAATATGACTTGTCTTTAGTTACATAAAAAGTTTAAGCTCTCAAAACTTATTTTAAATTTAAAAAAAAACATTTTTTTCACGTTCATTATTGAGAGACAGAGAAAGACAGAGCATGAGCATGGGAGGAGCAGAGTGAGAAGGAGACACAAAATCCAAAGCAGACTCCAGGCTCAGAGCTGTCACACAGAGCCTGATGTGGGGCTTGAACTCACCAACCATGAGATCATGACCTGAGCTGAAGTCGGATGTTTAACCGACTGAGCCACCCAGGCGCCCCTCAAAAATTATTTTAAATAAAACTCTGGACACACTGTCAAAATTATAATCTTCTTAATGGAAGGTCAAGCCTTTTACTTTTATTGATTGTTACTATGTAGGAATGACTTCACATCTTCTCTATCAATCAATCACTCAGAAAAGGGAGCTACCATCAGAGTCCAATCCATCCAATCTCAAGGAAGACAACTCACAAAAGTACATGCCAGCTCAGACAATGGCAGAAGTACAAAGTAGAACTCTGGGTTTGAAAGAAGTAACTTGTCCTCTGGCTGAGTTGTCAGTAAGTTTTCTTTTGAGAAATCTGCTAACTCCTATTTGATGGATTAATTAAAGCAGAGGCCAAAAATTCAAACTAGTGCTTCCATAAAAGGCATGAATGTCCTTATCCTCTCCTATCTCATCCTTCTCCCACATCCTTTTATCCCCCATTTCTATTCTCCCATCGAGAGAAAATGACTTAGTCTCACTGGGACACATAGATTGTTCATAGATCAGCACAAAACCATTAGGAGCATAAAATATTTTATTTTATACTAATATTTATACTAATAAAGAGAGAGCATGCACGAGCTGGGGAGGGCAGAGAGAGACAGGGAGAGAGAGAGAATCCCAAGCAGGCTCCATGTCGTCAGCAAGGAGCCTGAGGCGGGGCTTTAAATCATAAACCTTGAAATCATGACCTGGGCCAATATCAAGAGTCGGACCTTTAACCGACTCAGACACCCTGAGAAGAAAACATTTTAAATTTACTACGCCTTATAAGTAGCATATGTTATTAAAAAAAAAAAAGTAGAAACAGAAAGAATGTAGAAATACCTCAACACCATTCATTCATTGCCCTTAACATATTTTGATAAATTTTCCTCTTAAATCTAAGTCAGCCAGGAACACATTGATAGTTTCCACATAAATAATATTTTGATCAACTTTTTCCAGTATTTGAATTTCATTAGAGGATACAGTCTCTGATTTTTAAATTTAATCAATATTTTATAAAATTCAAGTTTTATTTATAATCAGATGCATTATTATTTCTTGCAAATATCTATAGATGTAAAGTCTACATTTCTATTTAATCGAGTTTGATAGTTTTTCAATGTCAATGTCACAAAATAATGTTTGAGAGTCAAAGTTCTAAAAGTGTGAGCCAGTATACAACATAACAAATACATCATGTTGCCTTAGAGGTCCATGTTTTTTATTCAAAAACTTGTACATTCCCAAGTGATGAGTTACTCACAGGAGCCAAATTAAATAAGGTCCTTTAAAAACATATTCCACTCACCAGTACACCTGAGCTAAGTCTCAATTAAATAAAAAGTGAGTACAATTTTGGATTAAATTGCTATGTGTCCACCTCCAAATCTCTATAAAATCTAATTGTACTAACGTTTTTATTCCAATATTAATTGAAATACCTGTTTAATAGATGTGATCATCTAATTCAGAGCCTGATTTTTGTAATCTTCATATGCTGCATTTGACTGAACTATAAGACTATTATTCAGTATAGGACTATTATTCTAGAGTGGTATATGAACGTAACTATATCTTCACATGTTTCTAGAGAGTAATACACATTTGTAAATATTTCAGTAATTGATTATCATCGAAATTCCTATAGTGATCTGTCCAAGAAATATAGAGAAGAGCATGAAAAGAACAAGGAATTAATTTTGAGGGCAAACCAATGTCAAGATTCCTTCACAGCTAGAACTCTTTGATGGAACTCAGTGACTTAGAAAGTGATCTATTGGGGTGCCTGGGTGGCTCAGTGACTGAGTGTCCAGCTCTTGATTTTGACTCAGGTCATGATCCCAGGGTCATAGGATCAAGCCCCATGTTGGGCTCCACACTGAGTGTGGAGCCTACTTGGGATTCTCTCTCCTTCTCTCCCTCTGCCCCTAACCGCCACTGGCACTTATTCTCTGAATGAATGAATGAATGAAAAAAATTAATTACTTAATTAATTAATTACTTAGAAGGTGATCTGTGTATGACCAGATAGTCATAAGGCTCACATAGTCTTATGGCTACTGAGCTCCCTTAGAGTTTCTTGTTGAAAAGAGTTGCTTGTTGAGTCTAATTCTGGTTTCGGAATTCCATTGCCTTGAATGTTGGAAGATAAGAGTCTTTGTTCCAAAGGATAATGGTATAGCAGCAGGGATGCCACCAGTCCCCTGCAGAGACTCCAGGAAATCTTTGGCTCCTTATATCATTACCCTTTTCTAATTCTCGGAAGTAGAGATGAGTCACCCACCATTGAGGCCCTTTTTATCTTCTTGGATACCAGGGAGAACACTACTACTTACAGGAGACTTATATAGACCTTTCCCATGAGCAACCATGAACACTACATTCTGATTCCATTTCAGGACTGTGCAGTGCTGTGTCTAAAGTCCTGACCAGCCCATCAGGATCCCAAGAAAGCCAAAGGCTTTATTCCCACTCAACTGCCTGCCAGCTCCAGCAGAAGCTTGGCTCTAGAGGAGCAGATAGGCTGACTTAGGTAAGAGTCGAGGGACAGCAAAAATGTGTCCCAAAAACCATCTTCCCAGAAATGTCCCTTCATTAATTTTAGAACAGTTTTTCTGACACAATTGATGTAAAATAAATCTATATTCTGTGGTCCATAATGCTTCCAGAGGTATTGCAAACCAATCAGGCCATAAATCAAAATCACTCAAAGATAGGTTTTCTAATTTTCTGTTTAGTCATCTTGCTATCCAAAAGATGAGTGTAAAGCAGTTATTATAAAAGCAATTTAAAATTCCTAAATGAAAAATATAAACAACTGAAAGGAAGCAGTTTTCCTTGGTACAAAACAAGGTTTTATTAGGGTATTTATTTCCAAGTAAAACCATTCCTACAGGGGTGTGGAGCAGGAAGAAATTTAAAAAAGATCATCTTGTTTAACCCTTACACATGATTTTAGCAGGTGCAGGCAAGCTCAGAGTGCAGAATACCACACCTTGACCTTGAACAATACTTATAACATGTGTGTGCCAGCAATAGGTCAGGACACATCCTGAAAACCCACAAGCAGATGCAGCTGCTGCAAGAATTCAATTATATGGAAAATGCGGTCTATTTGTAAAGGCCTTTTAGGTATTATCAAGAGAAACATTCTTTGCTGCTTTTAAATTTGTAAGACAAGTGAATTCAGTATCCGCTTCAGAGCACTATGGAGGGTCTGTGTTTAAATTTTTCATGACAAAGGGGAAATGGTGATTAAGATATTTAAAAATTTTGGAGATAAAGAAAGAAACCAAGACTGTGGCTACCACGACTGTAAATTCCTAAACTGTGCAAGAAAACAACAAATGCTATTCCCTGAGAGCAGAAGATTTACGATTTATGTATGCATAAATGGCTATTTTCACCAGACACAGTAATTGAATAGTGCCAAGTTTTTTGCAACTCAACATTAGTATTCTGTGGATTCTGGACAACCTTCATAAACAACCCCACATCCTGGTAAGCCTAAACACAAAAATATATTCTGTATCTGCACTTCTTCATTCAGAGATCATATAACTCTTCTAAGGTGTTTGGTAACCCCTCTGGAAGCAGAAAATAATTATCTGGTAGGTATAACTGCTCTTGAGAGCAGGACTGGTTTCTTTTCTAAACTTAGTGGCAGTAGGGCCAGTGCCATGATAATCTTGTACCTGCTATAAGATCTGTGACCCTTTAAAAATAAGGCTCAACATAGATTTGAGCTAAACATTAAGTTCTGAGTTCCTGAAGGCACTGCACTTAGCTGAGTTAAAGACAGCCCAAATTGCTGCTGAAGGAATTCTGAGGTAGGTGAAATAAGACCCTGACTAGTGGGTTATAGCCAGTTATGGGATGAATTGTGCCCCTCACCTCCAAGTTCATATATTGAAGGCCTAACCCCCAGTACCTCAGAATGAGACTGCACTGGTTCTTTACAGAGGTGATTAAGTTAATATACGGTGGGATTAACCCAATGTTAACCGTTGTCCTTATAAGAAGAGGAAATTTGGACACAGACATGTAAAGAGAGAAAACAACATGAAGACACGAGGACAAAACCACCATCTACAAGCCAAACAGAGAGGTTTAGAACAGATTCTTCTCCCAGGGCCCTTAGAAAGAACCAATTCTACCAATGCCTTAATCTTTGGACATCTAGCCTCTAGAACTGTGGGGAAAAAAAAATTGTTGGTTAAGCCACCAGTCTGCAGTATCTTTTTTACCACAGCATTAGCAACCTGATATACTTGACCTGGTTTCCTTTTACTGGAAAGCATATATACAAAATTCTGTGCAAAGTGTATCTGCTCTCTTGTGCCTTTCCTTTTTACCTGACCACTTAGAGGCCAAGATTAATTTTTCCTATCAACAGATTGAAAGTTTCTTTCAAATGAGTTGTTTCATGGCACCAACTGGAAAATGGAGTGTGGAAAACCCCTTCTTCTCTCATGTCCAGATATATTTTCCCAGCAATATTAGTGCCAATTTAGTTTTCTACCTCTTGATCCTTTTTTTTTTTTTAAGTTTCTTAATTGCTTCAGAAATTAGGTGGGGAAGAGAGGTGCTATTTATTGGCCCCCTTGAGAGCTCCAAGAAACCAGTTAATTATGGACTGGATTGATGAAAAGGGGACTGTGCTCTGACTTGATAATAATTAATGTTTATGTGATGATCACAAATTATTTTCATTTTATTTTTTCAAACTGCCAGAACCAATTATTCCTCTGCCTTGTGCACTTCCCTGAGACACTGCCCTATTATTGTTGAGGAGGCCTTGATAAACATCAGATTTAGAGATAGCACCCTGATTAACCATGCCCTAGAGTTATTATTGTTTCCAAGACTTTCCTTTGATGTGCATTGTACCAGGAACAGATGAACAAACCACATTTGGAATTGTTAAACTATTTCTCAAAATATTTTTCAAATTTTTAAAAACCAAAGTGCATTCTCATAAACACTCTTCCCATTAAAGCAGTGTGTGTTGTAAGAAAAAGTCTTTCCATATGGTTCTGATTCATTTACACTTAACTCATCAAAAAGTTGTTTGGGGAAAAAAAAATACTTGATTGCCCAGTAAATTGTTTTGATCTTTTTATTTTAAAAACAGGATATAGTATCCAAAGTAAACAAAATCCAAAGTGGACAGTTAGTTGTCTGAATTCTTTTCTGTTGTTCTAGGCTTCAGTGTTCTATATTCAAGCATTTATGTTGACATCTATAAGCTAAACAATTACCAAAATCTTTATATATGTTCATTGCTCTCTAGAAAAATGTGAAGATGTTCTTCATTATAACTCTGATATATAACTCCATGCTGAAAGTTTAGGTCAATCAATAAGCTAAATAGTTCAATTTATGAGGATGAACAAAGCCCTGGATCAGATAAATCCATTGCTAAAACATATGTTTTGACCAATAAGCCATTGATGCATAGATTCTATAGAGTTTTACAGATGGAAACATAGTAATTTAGTCCAAAATTGCACTTATTTTGTCCTTAAGACTGAACTCAGGTTAACTAGTGAGTAGAATATCCCATGAGGACTTTATTTAACTTCCTTGAATAACTCATAACTTGGGAATGTAAATGTTATTGAGTCAGAAACATATTTTGCAAACTTGGAAAGATAACCAAAACTGTGATATTAAACTACACATCCAGAATTAATGATGACTTTAATACATTTCTGAAGTTTGATGTCTTCCAACTAAATAGGTCTCATTTCAGCTTTGCTATCTCGTGAGTTATCACAAAGAGATGTACTTTGTCATTACTGTAATATTCCATGTATGGATCAAATTACAACGAGTTATAAGCTTTAATATTTAGTAATAATTTAATAAGCATATGAGTATATTACTATTAACTTTTAAATATATAATGAATATATGAATTGATTCAATTTATAAGGTAAAATAATCTGTAATATCCAAGTGATTACCATGATGCAGGCATATTACTAGTGGGCTATTAAAATTTCTTATATTCAGGTTGTTAAACATTATATTTCTCCAGATTACTTCTATCTTTAAAGAACACTCAGAAAAATGATATAGAAGTTGATAATAAAAATTATTTTCTCACCTAACTATAGATCAGTAATTTCCATGAAACAGGTCTGTAAAAATTTGCCTTCTAACAGATTTTTACTATAATTTAAAAATAATTGTTATGATAGCTATGAACGATTGAATGACTCTACATTTTTTTTAAATTCTCACAGTTACCTTACATTTTAGAAATACTGTCTTCATATTTTAGATGACAAAACAGAGGATCAGAGAGGTGGCATAACTTTCAAAGCTAGTAAGAAACCAGGTTCACATTTAAACGGAGTGACTTTTTCTAATGACCGAGTTTTTTCCATTGTAATATTCTCTCAAATTTCTTAAAATGAATCTGCAATAATGTTTTCTCTTGCAGAAACTACTACCTATTCTTACAAGTTACTCATGGCTAAAATTGAGTAACACAAAAATCTTTATAAATATTGAATCAAAAATTTGATTTCTTTCTTCAAAGATTTAGTTTCAGATTACTTATTAAAATATAATTATATTACGGAAGTACCTCAGATTTTCTATAGAATGCCTTGCACTCACATAAAAAAAGCAGTAGAAAAGAAAACTACTGTTAAAAGGATTTAAAATGTGTGACATGATTTAGCTTTTGCAGATAAAATTATATGTAGGAAAATAAACAGAAATCAAATATGTGAAATTAATGGGAAAAATATGAAAGAACTACATTAGTTAGAAAATATTCCAGTTAGAAAATAAACACTATAGCCTCATGTTGCTCTTCTAGTATAAAATATGAGTTATGGCAGTAGGTCATCTTGCAAAAATAAAAATCACTTATTTTAATAGAAATTTTCTTTGGTCAGAACAGAATGCACAGCTCCTTTTGATTACAATGATATACTACCGTAGAAATAATGGATACCATATAATACTTGGCACGAAACTGTCAACTTTCATCCTCTAACTTTTATTTGGAAACCACAAACATTTAGAGTCAAAATGTATGAACTGATAGAAAATTTGCTGTTGTGATTTATCAAAAAGTCTAGAATAAGGCAAACTTACAAAGCTAATGGTATCAATGGAGCATCTTAACTGTATTTCCTAGGGCTACCTGTGTATCTAACAGGAATCTACAAAAAGAGGAATCATGTGTGTACTGTCACCTTCACATTCACCTGATTCCAATGTTTGTCAGTCATCTGTTTCAATAGGAGGCTAATGATTCTTTTCATCCTCTTTTTTTTAAAAGGCTTATGAGCATTTATACCAACTGAACCATAGGCAAATAGGATTGTGATTGTATTGGATAAAAAAAAAAAGTGGTCAAGATAAACTACGATATCACATCTATACAATCAAGCTGTACAGAGAGAAATCTAAAACTATTACTTTAAATTAAAATAAATAAAAATACATTGTTAGTACCAATGAGTGTATTCCATAATTTATTGTATTTGCCTATGTGTAGAACATGCCACAGTACTAAAGAATCCCATTTTGCATACAAATTTGGTGGGGGGGAGGGAGATTATCTCATCACCGAATTACTGAAAGCAATTTTGAGGTTTTTTGCGTTTTTTTCAATGTGTACCATTTTTTTGTGTGTTAATTCATTCTATGCTATACCTCTGCAAGAAATAATTTCCAGATATGTGGTATCATCTAATAATCCTAAGCAAAAGTATAACATCATATGCATAAAAGCAAACATTGTTAATGCATATATATAAAAAATACCAGAAAAAGCATGCTGACAATGGAATTCTCCTCGTACCTATAGTATTCAAAACAATTATTGGCATTATTTACAGTAAATACATGCAGCAAAAAAAAACAAACTATAAAGCAACTAAATATGAAAACTAAAGAAGAATAGAAAGAAACAGTGAATATATCAGTAAAAGTGGTCAAAAGCAATAAAATAAATTAAACTTGAATGGACTTCTTTATAGAACATAAACAACATATGTAGACAAATATATCGGTAAAATAAGTACACACCGCATAAAGTAATAATTGTGAACATTTTCAAATAACATGGTGATGCATAAAGTAAAAATGAATATTTCATTAAATGCCCACAGCAAGAAAGGATAAAAAATTAATTATAATAGAAACTAATTTAAGCCTAATGTTAGCTCATTGCTGCCATTATTTCACACAATGGATTATAATTATAGTCAATTTAAATCTAAATCAGATGGGTCAGGTAAACAGCATAGAATCTACCTCTCATCAGCTGTATGGCTCTTGGCTTGGTATTTTGTTAAACTAATCAGGACATAAAATTCATGTCTTTACTGTGATTTTTTTATTTCTTTTTTTTTTTTACCATCTTCATCCTAAAAACATATGACCACTCTGTTCATTCAGGCCACACAAACGGTCACTCTTAAAACTTGGTATTCATTCTTAATATGGGTATACTATACGAATGACAATTTATGAAATAGTGTGAGAACAGCAGAGGAGAATGTAGACAGGAAAATGTGTTTAATATGGCAGCAAATATAGATGTAGACACAGAATTAAATACTCAAATCTATGTAAAGAGTGTAACATCACAGCTGAATAATATTCCATGGTATGGCTATACGGCTGAGCCTTGAACAACATGCGAGTTAGGGATGCCAACCTTTACACAGTCAAAAATTCATGTTTAAATTTTGACTGCCCAAAAACTTAACTAACAGCCTGCTGTTGACCAAAAGCCTTATCAGTAACATACATAGTCGATGAACACATATTTTGTATGTGATATGTATTATGTACTGTATTCTTACAATAAAGTAAGCTAGACAACAGAAAATGTTTTTAAGAAATTCATAAAGAGAAAATACACTTATAACACTGTACTCTGTTTTTAAAAATCTGCATGTAAGTAGACCCATAGAGTTCAAACTTGTGCTGTTCAAGATCCAACTGAACACCTTTTTTCAGTTTCAACTTTTTATGTAAATTCTAGTTAGTTAACATACAGTGTAGTATTAGTTTCAGGTGTAGAACTTAGTGACTCATCACTTACATATGACACCCAGTGCTCATCACAACCAGTGCCCTCCTTAATACCCTCATCCAGTTAGCCCATCCCCCTGCCCACCTCTCCTGCAGCAATACGTAGTTTGTTCTCTACAGTTAAGAGTCTATTTTGTGCGGGTGCCTGGGTGGCTCAGTCAGTTAAGTGTCTGACTTTGGTTCAGGTTATGATCTCATGGGTTTGTGAGTTCAAGCCCCACACTGGGCTCTGTGCTGACAACTCAGAGCCTAGAGTCTGCTTCTGATTCTGTATCTCCCCCTCTGTCTGCCCCTCCCCTACTCTCACTCTCTCTCTCTCTCTTAAAAATAATTAAAAAAAAAAGTCGATTTTGTGGTTTGCCTCTCTCTCTTTTCTTCCACTATGTTCATTTGTTTTTAAACACTCTTTTTACCTATTAACTTATTGAAGGACATCTTAGTTACTTCTAGTTTTTTGGTGATTATGAATAATGCTGCCATAAACATTCTTGTACTGGTTTTGGTATGGATGTAAGTTTTCAATCTATTTGGGTAAATACCAAGGAATGCTGGAACTGCTGGATTATATGGTAAAAGTAGGTTTAGCTATTTAAGTCTTTCAAAGTGACTCTGTCATTTTGCATTCCCACCAGCAATGAGAATTATTATTGCTCTGCATCTTCTCCAGCATTTGTATTGTTAGCTTTTTAGAATTCAGTCATTCTCATAAGTATGGAGTGGAATTCTTCTCATTAGTTTAGTTTGATATGAAGTTGGTTTTATCTGAAATTAACATAACTACTCCAGCTTTCTTTAGACAGGAGTTATCATGCTATATCTTTCTCCATCTTTTTAACTTATCTGAGACTTTATTTAAAGTGGGTTTCTTATAGAAAATAAATAGTTGCAACTTGTTTGCTTTTCTAAAATTCACTCTGACAAATCTGCCAATGAATTTATGTATTAACATTAATTCACATGTAAAGTATTGATACACTGAATTAATATATTTTATGTTTGCAACAATTTTCTATTCATTTCTAATTTTTATTTTTCTTTTTTTTGTTTGCTTTCTTTTTCTGGCATTGTAATTTTAATTGATAAATTTATGTGATTCCATTTTACCCCTCCTCTTAAAATGGCAATTACGCTTCTTTTAAAAAAAATTCTGGGGGACTAGGAAGATGGCGGCGTAGGAGGACGCTGGGCTCACCGCGCGTCCTGCTGATCACTTAGATTCCACCTACACCTGCCTAAATAACCCAGAAAACCGCCAGAGGATTAGCAGAACAGAGTCACCGGACCCAAGTGCAGACGAGAGGCCCACGGAAGAGGGTAGGAAGGGCGGCGAGGCGGTGCGCGCTCCACGGACTGGCGGGAGGGAGCCGGGGCGGAGGGGCGGCTCGCCGGCCAAGCAGAGCCCCCGAGTCCGGCTTGCAAAAGCGGAGGGGCCTGACGGACTGTGTTCCGACAGCAAGCGCGACTTAGCGTCTGGGAGGTCATAAGTTAACAGCTCTGCTCAGAAAGCGGGAAGGCTGGAGGACAAAGGGAGGGTGAGCTGCGGAGCCCCCGGACGACAGAGCTCAGTTTGGCGGGGAACAAAGGCGCTCTCCAGCGCCATCTCCCCCGCCCATCCCCCAGCCAAAATCCCAAAGGGAACCGGCTCCGGCCAGGGAAATTGCTCGCTCCGCGCGAACACCCAACTCTGTGCTTCTGCGGAGCCAAACCTCCGGCAGCGATCTGACTCCCTCCGGCTGCACAGGGCCCCTCCTGAAGTGGATCACCTAAGGAGAAGCGAGCTAAGCCTGCCCCCCCTGCCGCCGTGCACCTTGCCTTCCCACCCCAGCTAATACGCCAGATCCCCAGCATCACAAGCCTGGCAGTGTGCAAGTAGCCCAGACGGGCCACGCCACCCCACAGTGAATCCCGCCCCTAGGAGAGGGGAAGAGAAGGCACACACCAGTCTGACTGTGGCCCCAGCGGTGGGCTGGGGGCAGACATCAGGTCGGACTGCGGCCCCGCCCACCAACTCCAGTTATACACCACAGCACAGGGGAAGTGCCCTGCAGGCCCTCACCACACCAGGGACTATCCAAAATGACCAAGCGGAAGAATTCCCCCCAGAAGAATCTCCAGGAAATAACAACAGCTAATGAGCTGATCAAAAAGGATTTAAATAATATAACAGAAAGTGAATTTAGAATAATAGTCATAAAATTAATCGCTGGGCTGGAAAACAGCATACAGGACAGCAGAGAATCTCTTGCTACAGACATCAGGGGACTAATGAACAGGCACGAGGAGCTGAAAAACGCTTTAAAGGAAATGGAAAACAAAATGCAAACCACCACAGCTCGGATGGAAGAGGCAGAGGAGAGAATAGGTGAATTAGAAGATAAAGTTATGGAAAAAGAGGAAGCTGAGAAAAAGAGAGATAAAAAATCCAGGAGTATGAGGGGAAAATTAGAGAACTAAGTGATACACTAAAAAGAAATAATTTACGCATAATTGGTATCCCAGAGGAGGAAGAGAGAGGGAAAGGTGCTGAAGGGGTACTTGAAGAAATCATAGCTGAGAACTTCCCTGAACTGGGGAAGGAAAAAGGCATTGAAATCCAAGAGGCACAGAGAACTCCCTTCAGACGTAACTTGAATCGATCTTCTGCACGACATATCATAGTGAAACTGGCAAAATACAAGGATAAAGAGAAAATTCTGAAAGCAGCAAGGGGTAAACGTGCCCTCACATATAAAGGGAGACCTATAAGACTCGTGACTGATCTCTCTTTTGAAACTTGGCAGGCCAGAAAGAATTGGCACGAGATTTTCAGGGTGCTAGACAGCAAAAATATGCAGCCAAGAATCCTTTATCCAGCAAGTCTGTCATTTAGAATAGAAGGAGAGATAAAGGTCTTCCCAAACAAACAAAAACTGAAGGAATTTGTCACCACTAAACCAGCCCTACAAGAGATCCTAAGGGGGACCCTGTGAGACAAAGTACCAGAGACATCACTACAAGCATAAAACATACAGACATCACAATGACTCTAAACCCGTATCTTTCTATAATAACACTGAATGTAAATGGATTAAATGCGCCAACCAAAAGACATAGGGTATCAGAATGGATAAAAAAACAAGACCCATCTATTTGCTGTCTACAAGAGACTCATTTTAGACCTGAGGACACCTTTAGATTGAGAGTGAGGGGATGGAGAACTATTTATCATGCTACTGGAAGCCAGAAGAAAGCTGGAGTAGCCATACTTATATCAGACAAACTAGACTTTAAATTAAAGGCTGTAACAAGAGATGAAGAAGGACATTATATAATAGTTACAGGGTCTATCCATCAGGAAGAGCTAACAATTATAAATGTCTATGCGCCGAATACCGGAGCCCCCAAATATATAAAACAATTACTCATAAACAGAAGCAACCTTATTGATAAGAATGTGGTAATTGCTGGGGACTTTAACACCCCACTTACAGAAATGGATAGATCATCTAGACACACGGTCAATAAAGAAACAAGGGCCCTGAATGAGACACTGGATCAGATGGACTTGACAGATATATTTAGAACTCTGCATCCCAAAGCAACAGAATATACTTTCTTCTCGAGTGCACATGGAACATTCTCCAAGATAGATCATATACTGGGTCACAAATCAGCCCTTCATAAGTTTACAAGAATTGAAATTATACCATGCATACTTTCAGACCACAATGCTATGAAGCTTGAAGTCAACCACAGGAAAAAGTCTGGAAAACCTCCAAAAGCATGGAGGTTAAAGAACACCCTACTCACGAATGAGTGGGTCAACCAGGCAATTAGAGAAGAACTCAAAAAATATATGGAAACAAACGAAAATGAAAATACAACAATCCAAACGCTTTGGGACGCAGCGAAGGCAGTCCTGAGAGGAAAATACATCGCCATCCAGGCCTATCTCAAGAAACAAGAAAAATCCCAAATACAAAATCTAACAGCACACCTAAAGGAAATAGAAGCAGAACAGCAAAGGCAGCCTAAACCCAGCAGAAGAAGAGAAATAATAAAGATCAGAGCAGAAATAAACAATATAGAATCTAAAAAAACTGTAGAGCAGATCAACGAAACCAAGAGTTGGTTTTTTGAAAAAATAAACAAAATTGACAAACCTCTAGCCAGGCTTCTCAAAAAGAAAAGGGAGATGACCCAAATAGATAAACTCATGAATGAAAATGGAATTATTACAACCAATCCCTCAGAGATACAAACAATTATCAGGGAATACTATGAAAAATTATATGCCAACAAATTGGACAACCTGGAAGAAATGGACAAATTCCTGAACACCCACACTCTTCCAAAACTCAATCAGGAGGAAATAGAAAGCTTGAACAGACCCATAACCAGCGAAGAAATTGAATCGGTTATCAAAAATCTCCCAACAAATAAGAGTCCAGGACCAGATGGCTTCCCAGGGGAGTTCTACCAGACGTTTAAAGCAGAAATAATACCTATCCTTCTCAAGCTATTCCAAGAAATAGAAAGGGAAGGAAAACTTCCAGACTCATTCTATGAAGCCAGTATTACTTTGATTCCTAAACCAGACAGAGACCCAGTAAAAAAAGAGAACTACAGGCCAATATCCCTGATGAATATGGATGCCAAAATTCTCAATAAGATACTAGCAAATCGAATTCAACAGCATATAAAAAGAATTATTCACCATGATCAAGTGGGATTCATTCCTGGGATGCAGGGCTGGTTCAACATTCGCAAATCAATCAACGTGATACATCACATTAACAAAAAAAAAGAGAAGAACCATATGATCCTGTCAATCGATGCAGAAAAGGCCTTTGACAAAATCCAGCACCCTTTCTTAATAAAAACCCTTGAGAAAGTCGGGATAGAAGGAACATACTTAAAGATCATAAAAGCCATTTATGAAAAGCCCACAGCTAACATCATCCTCAACGGGGAAAAACTGAGAGCTTTTTCCCTGAGATCAGGAACACGACAGGGATGCCCACTCTCACCGTTGTTATTTAACATAGTGCTGGAAGTTCTAGCATCAGCAATCAGACAACAAAAGGAAATCAAAGGCATCAAAATTGGCAAAGATGAAGTCAAGCTTTCGCTTTTTGCAGATGACATGATATTATACATGGAAAATCCGATAGACTCCACCAAAAGTCTGCTAGAACTGATACATGAATTCAGCAAAGTTGCAGGATACAAAATCAATGTACAGAAATCAGTTGCATTCTTATACACTAACAATGAAGCAACAGAAAGACAAATAAAGAAACTGATCCCATTCACAATTGCACCAAAAAGCATAAAATACCTAGGAATAAATCTAACCAAAGATGTAAAGGATCTGTATGCTGAAAATTATAGAAAGCTTATGAAAGTAATTGAAGAAGATTTAAAGAAATGGAAAGACATTCCCTGCTCATGGATTGGAAAAATAAATATTGTCAAAATGTCAATACTACCCAAAGCTATCTACACATTCAATGCAATCCCAATCAAAATTGCACCAGCATTCTTCTCGAAACTAGAACAAGCAATCCTAAAATTCATATGGAACCACAAAAGGCCCCGAATAGCCAAAGGAATTTTGAAGAAGAAGACCAAAGCAGGAGGCATCACAATCCCAGACTTCAGCCTCTACTACAAAGCTGTCATCATCAAGACAGCATGGTATTGGCACAAAAACAGACACACAGACCAATGGAATAGAATAGAAACCCCAGAACTAGACCCACAAACATATGGCCAACTCATCTTTGACAAAGCAGGAAAGAACATCCAATGGAAAAAAGACAGCCTCTTTAACAAATGGTGCTGGGAGAACTGGACAGCAACATGCAGAAGGTTGAAACTAGACCACTTTCTCACACCATTTACAAAAATAAACTCAAAATGGATAAAGGACCTAAATGTGAGACAGGAAACCATCAGAACCTTAGAGGAGAAAGCAGGAAAAGACCTCTCTGACCTCAGCCGTAGCAATCTCTTACTCGACACATCCCCAAAGGGAAGGGAATTAAAAGCAAAAGTGAATTACTGGGACCTTATGAAGATAAAAAGCTTCTGCACAGCAAAGGAAACAACCAACAAAACTAAAAGACAACCAACGGAATGGGAAAAGATATTTGCAAATGACATATCGGACAAAGGGCTAGTATCTAAAATCTATAAAGAGCTCACCAAACTCCACACCCGAAAAACAAATAACCCAGTGAAGAAATGGGCAGAAAACATGAATAGACACTTCTCTAAAGAAGACATCCAGATGGCCAACAGGCACATGAAAAGATGTTCAGCGTCGCTCCTTATCAGGGAAATACAAATCAAAACCACACTCAGGTATCACCTCACGCCAGTCAGAGTGGCCATAATGAACAAATCAGGAGACTATAGATGCTGGAGAGGATGTGGAGAAACGGGAACCCTCTTGCACTGTTGGTGGGAATGCAAATTGGTGCAGCCGCTCTGGAAAACAGTGTGGAGGTTCCTCAGAAAATTAAAAATAGACCTACCCTATGACCCAGCAATAGCACTGCTAGGAATCTACCCAAGGGATACAGGAGTACTGATGCATAGGGGCACTTGTACCCCAATGTTCATAGCAGCACTCTCAACAATAGCCAAATTATGGAAAGAGCCTAAATGTCCATCAACTGATGAATGGATAAAGAAATTGTGGTTTATATACACAATGGAATACTACGTGGCAATGAGAAAAAATGAAATATGGCCTTTTGTAGCAACGTGGATGGAACTGGAGAGTGTGATGCTAAGTGAAATAAGCCATACAGAGAAAGACAGATACCATATGGTTTCACTCTTATGTGGATCCTGAGAAACTCAACAGGAACCCATGGGGGAGGGGAAGGGAGAAAAAAAAAAAAGACGTTAGAGTGGGAGAGAGCCAAAGCATAAGAGACTGTTAAAAACTGAGAACAAACTGAGGGTTGATGGGGGGTGGGAGGGAGGGGCGGGTGGGTGATGGGTATTGAGGAGGGCACCTTTTGGGATGAGCACTGGGTGTTGTATGGAAACCAATTTGTCAATAAACTTCATAAAAAAAAAAAAAAAAAATTCTGTAGTATCCCTAGAAAAGGTAATCGATATTTTTAACTAATCTAACTAATTAAACTAATTTTTAACTAATCTAAGTCCTCTTTCAATAAACATTATGTCACTTCAAGTGTGGTACATGTACTTTTTAACAAAGTATTGCCAGGTTTTTCCTCTTCTCCCTTATTATCCTCTCTTATCCATATTCTGTAATAATGTAATGTCAAATTACTTTAAACTGCTATATTTTAGATTAATAACAAAATCAAAGATTTTATCGTCAATCATTACTTATTTGAGAATATTCCTTTCATTATGTAGATGTGACCTATAATTCTCAGTTTTCGTTTGTCTGAGAAAGTCTTCTTCTCCTTTACTTTTAAAAGGATACTTTTGCTGGGTATAGAATTCTAGGTTTGTGATGTTTTTTTTTTTCTTTCAACACTGAGTTAAAGGGGAAATATTTCACTCTTGTTTGCATGGCTTCTGAAAAGAAGTTCACTGTAATTCTTACTATTTTTCTCTTATATGTAAGGTGTGTTATTCCTCAGACTTCTTTAAAAATTTTCCCTTCAGTTTTGGTTTTCTGCAGTTTGGATATGATGTGCTGAGGTATAGATTCCTTTGCTACTTATCCTGCTTTGTGCTCTCTTAAACTTCAGGGTCTGGAATTTGGTGTATTTCATCAAGTTTGGAAATTTTCTGCTATTATTTTTTCAAATATTTATTCTGTTTCTTTATTTCCTCTGCTGATATCCCAATTATCCATGTTACATCTTTGGAAATTGTCACACAGTTCTTTGATGTTCTGTTCTGTTTTTATATTTCATTTTTTTCCTCTTTACATTTCATTTTGGAAAATTCCTATTGACCTAACTTTAAGTTCAGTGATTCAAGTAATCAGAACTTTGTTGAGTCTCTGTTCACTTGTCTCTTCAGATTTGAGGGTGGCAGTTTGCCCTGCAAACAGTTCTCTGACAGGTCCAAGAAAAGTCATTTATGTTCAGTTTGCTTAGCTTTTTCTTATTCTAAGAAAGGAAGCGTTTTTTCTAAGCTTTTTACATTATGAAGCTGAAAGCAGAACTGATCTATTTTTTTTAATTTTTTTAAAATTTTATTTATTTTTGAAAGAGATAGAGACAGAGTGCAAGCAGGGGAGGGGCAGACAGAGAGGGAAACAGAGAATCCAAAGCAGGCTCCAGGCTCTGAGCTGTTAGCACAGAGCCCAACACAGGGCTTGAACTCATGAAAGCAAGTTCATGACCTAAGCCAAAGTCCAACACTTAACCGACTGAGCCACCCAGGTGCCCCAGAACTGATTTATTTTTAAAGACAAGTAGATTGACCAAGTTGTCCATAATTGACCCTATCTACTCAGTCTTCCTAGATTCAAGAAATTCTTTGTTCTCCCAAATGTAAACATTTTTAGAATATAAAAATCAGGATCATTTCCTAACTGCCACTAATAGAGTTTTAAGTTTCAAAACAGGAGTCTTTTCTTGCCCTTTCAAATACATAAAATTATTTTGAGAAATGTTTATGTAATCTGGATAAATGACCTATATAGCCTTCATAAGTAGAAAGAATTACAATAAAGTATGCCTGAAGTAAAAAAGTCTTTGCATTTATTTCACTCTAGCAGCCAAGAGCAAATTAATAGTATTTTAAAAACAGTATTTTAAACTTCAACTGGAGCCACTTGATGAATATCAACAGAGATACAAGTAACATAGCAAAGCAAAAGTCCATAAATCCAGCTTTTATCCATCAATTTCTTTTTTTTTTAATTTTTTTAACGTATGTTTATTTTTGAAGGAGAGAGAGACAGAGTGTGAGCAAGGGAGAGGCAGATGGAGAGGGAGACACAGAATCCAAAATGGGTTCCAAGGTCTGAGCTGTCAGCACAGAGCTCAACAGGGGGCTCAAACTCACAAACTGCGAGATCCACGACCTGAGCTAAAGTCGGTCGCTTAACCAACGAGCCACCCAGGTGCCCCTCATCCATCAATTTCTTATTCTTCTGTATTTCTTAAATCTACCCCCAAAGATTTTTACCTTAAAAAAAAAAACCCTTGTTCTTTCCAGTCATAGAGAAGCTTCTTTTTCCTCCTCCCCATCCCGTCCTTTGACTTATGTGTCTTTTACACCTTAGCCTCATCCAGTAATTATTTTCCAATAAAAAATAATACTACTTTCCCATTTTTATTTCTTCCAATTCTTGGGGTAGGAAGGAGCAGAAAGGAAAAAATAATATGCTGTGTATTTTTTTACTCCATTGCATATTTATAATGTTTTTCCCTCTAAAAACAATGTTTTATTTTTTCAACTTATTACATTCTTCAAGGAAGTCAATTATCTCCCTTAAATAACTAGAACATAATTTTGCTATCATGAATCAGTATATAATATTCCAATGATAACATCAGCAGTTCATCCTAAAAATCTAAATTGTACCTTGCAGTACAATTGTACTAAATTGTACCTTGCAGTAAGTCAATTCATCTAGTTACCTGGGAGTACATTTCAAGGACCTCACCATGATAGACCTGTCAAGAAGAATGTAGGTCAGATCAGATAATCCACAGAAACTACAAGGTGTTCTCTTGTAGTCCAATGGGACAACAGGGAACTCTTTCTTCCATTTTCAATATAAAATTGACAATGTATTTTTTGTTTATCTTATATCTTTGCCTCTGGCTTCTTAGACCTATATTCTTCAGTGCCCCCAAGGGCTCAGGCTCTCCAAATTTCTCCTACAGTCTCTGACAGAAGCAAATGTATGGCAATTGTCTCTGCCTTGTTGGGATCCATCAATCCCTGCCACAATTTCTATAATGGTGCCACACAATTCTCCTCAGGATTGAGTAAGCCTTAGATGACTGCATAGTCCTTAAATGGGCCTTGAATACACTTTACATTTTTGTCCAAAACCCAGAGTTGAGTTTCTGTTTACATTTTTTTGTCCATAGTATCACAGAGGTTCTCTTCTACTTGTATACCTAAAATCCTTTCCTCAGATCCCACCAATATTTGAATCCTTGGCACCCCTTGTATGGCCTACTTGACTTGGCCAATTCTTTTTCCTGGAAATAGAACTGGTTCTGATGCAAGAGACATCTTACCAACTTTTTGCATATCTACTTTGATCCATTCCCCAATTCATGAGTATAAGTTCTGGAAGCTCCATCATGCTTTGAACTATGATAGAAATCATTTCCACAATGTTCATTTTGTTGTACTCTATGGCCTTAGGCAAAGTTCTTTTAGTGTTAGAGGTTAATGTGAAGTCCTTTTATAAATATAATATTGATTTTACTCAAAAACCCTGTAATCATTTCACTGCCTTCTTTATTTTTCTTCATAAACAGTTTTGTTTTCACTTTCTCATATTCAAAGCATATGGATTATCTTAAGCATTATAACTAATAATATGCACTTGATGTTTTCATCACCAACATTAACTTGGCACAGCTTGCTGTCAGGACTCTTTTAAACTCCAATTTAGAGATTAACATCTAAAAAAATACACATTATCTAAGAACATTCTATCATCTCATTTGTCTAGGTATGCTAAATTCTATTTTGCAAGCAGTTTATATGACCAGAAAGCTGTATACCTGGAACTCATTAACTTTCCTTGAGATATAAAACACCTTCAACAATCCAGATTTCAGTGTTATATTCTCAGGTTTTATTGAAAGTCAATATAGAAAATAGTCCCCAAAATAATGTTTTGTATCTGCCTTAAAAGCATTCCTGATTGGGATGCCTGGGTGGCTCAGTCAGTTGGGTGTCCGACTTCAGCTCAGGTCATGATCTCGTGGTCTGTGAGTTTGAGCCCTGCGTCAGGCTCTGTGCTGACAGCTCAGAGCTCAGAGCCTGGAGCCTGTTTCGGATTCTGTGTCTCCCTCTCTCTCTGACCCTCCCCTGTTCATGCTCTGTCTCTCTCTGTCTCAAAAATAAATAAACATTGGGGCGCCTGGGTGGCGCAGTCGGTTAAGCGTCCGACTTCAGCCAGGTCACGATCTCGCGGTCCGTGAGTTCGAGCCCCGCGTCGGGCTCTGGGCTGATGGCTCAGAGCCTGGAGCCTGTTTCCAATTCTGTGTCTCCCTCTCTCTCTGCCCCTCACCCGTTCATGCTCTGTCGCTCTCTGTCCCAAAAATAAATAAACGTTGAAAAAAAAAATTAAAAAAAAAAAATAAATAAATAAACATTAAAAAAAAAAGCATTCCTGATTTATTTAAATTAACAATTACTAGACATCTAGCAGGAACCAGATACTATTTAGGCATCAGTGATACAAAATAGTTAAAGTTAATTATTTACCTGTAAGGCATTAACAGCCAGAAAAGTAGCAGGGAGAGGGTGGGTGGGATAAAGGAGAAGAGAAAAGGTATTTAAACAAATTGGTATATTATACAATCTCCCTTCAATGATAGTTTATATGCTAAATAAGCTTTATTAATAATTTACTACATCAAATAAATTTGTTAAATTAATGAATATTCTCCCTTTCATTTAATAATGAGAAACTTATGCTCTCTGCCAGAAATCAGTTATCAGAGAATAGAATTTAATCACAAATCCAATGTATTTATTAGCCTCAGGATAATGAGTTTAAATTCCTCTTCATATACATTTCCCATATATTTTATATAGCCTTATTATATATATGATTAATCATATCATTTCTTAACCATAAAAAATAAAAATAAATGGATTTTTTTAGGCTTTCATTTAAATTCCAGTTAGTTAACATACACTATAATAGCAGTTACAGTTGTACCATGTAGTGATTCAACACTTCTATACAACACCCAGTACTCACCACAAGTGAAAATAAATGGATGCCTAAAATTTATTCACAACTTTGATTTTAAATGTTATAAATTGCTCATTCTAACACACATGTAAATTGAAATGAGGGGTTCTAATTAATTACAAATGTAACAAGACACAATTTGCACATCAGTTAAAAATTTTTTTAGGTTCTGTTTTAAACAAACTCTTCATTTGATATTAGTTCAAAATGGTACCTTCAACCTTGTCTTATAGTTTTTACTGATGTAGGACATCTTTCATTTAAAAGAACTTTGTAAACTAACTTCAGATAAATGTGCCAGATATTAAGGATAGCTTATTATCACAGATCAGATTCACATATCAATGTAATCATTATACTGTTTCCAATTTCACACAGTCAACCAGCCTCCAGAAAAAACAAAACCAAAAACATATTGGAGCAAATTTTAAGCAGTCCCCCCCCTTTTTTTTTCTTTTTTTAACTTTTTATTTATTTTTGAGACAGAGAGAGACAGAGCATGAACGGGGGAGGGGCAGAGCGAGAGGGAGACACAGAATCAGAAGCAGGCTCCAGGCTCTGAGCCATCAGCCCAGAGCCCGACGCGGGGCTTGAACTCACGGACCGTGAGATCGTGACCTGAGCCGAAGTAGGCCGCTCAACCGACTGAGCCACCCAGGCGCCCCAGTCCCCCCTTTTTAAAAGAATTCTACTGTCTGAGAAAATGTCAATTATATAATACAGTATAATCAACTGCAGTCACCATATTATACATTAGATCCTCACACCTTAGTCATCTTATAATGGAAAATATGTGTATCCTTTTACCAACCTTTCCCCATTCCCCACACTCCCAGTCCCTAGCAACCATCATTCTACTATTTCTGTATTTGACATTTCTTTCTAGATCTCACATAAAAGCCATACCATGAGGTACTGGTCTTTCTCTGTCTTATTTATTTCACTTAGCCTAACACCTCTGGATTCATCCATGTTGTCACAAATAGTAGGATTCTCTTTTTTAAGGCTTAATAATTTCCAGACGTGAAGTGATATCTCATTGAGGTTTTGATTTGCATTTGAATTTGCCTGATGGCTTTTTCACATATCTGATGAGGAAGCCTGGGGCAAGCTGAGGGCAAAATACAGGCTAACAGCACCACCACCACCCCAGCCCCGCCCCCCAGAGGTGGATATATTCCTGGGACATTCCTGGCTACCCAAGAACAAAGGAAAGGGGTTTAAGTGCTTGCCATGGTAATGTGGTAAACTAAGGCAAATGAAAAATTAAATTCCCTTACTGCCTACAGCCCATTGACAAGTCCTTGAAACAGTCAGAGTGACCTCCCACTAGGAGCTCAGATGCCTGGATGATGAAACTTTGCTAGAGACAAAAGAGAATCTTAGTTTAACATTATCCCAATCTCAAGGATCCTGTAAATCTACTTCCTTTATCTCAATTGCCCCAAGATATATCCTGGCAATTATACTCCAAGTTTATGGCCCGCCAATATATATCTGAAGGGTCTCATGACTGAGGTTTTATTAAATGGTAATAAATGGTGTTTCCCTAGTAACAGCTAGCCCTTCAAGGTCCTGGAAACCTTGCTTCCAAAATACCTTAGAGATTTACTCTATCCCTGACCCCCTCCCAACCTGAGAGTACATAATGAGTTACCCATTATGACCCCAGTGTAGCTCTTCCTGCCCAAGGGTTCTGTCCCTGTGCTTTAATAAAATCACCTTTTTGCATCAAAGACATCTTCAAGAATTCTTTCTTGGCCATCAACTCCAGACCACCCCACCAACACGCCAAAAATTCATCATATCTGTTGGCCATTTGTATGTCTTCTTTGGAAAAAAAAAGTTATTCAGGTCCTTTGCTCATTTTTCAATTAAGTTTGTCTCTGTGTTGTTTTGTTTTGGTTTGTTTGCCATGAGCTATATGAGTTATATGCCATGACTTATATGAGTACCCTGTATGTTTTGGATATTAACTCCTCACTGAACCTGTGGTTTGCAAATATTTTCTCCTATTCTATAGATTGACTCTTCCATATGTTGATGGTTTCCTTTGCTATACAGAAGTAAACCAGTGACTCATGAAAATTTCAACTATGTCAATTATCCATTATCTATGTTCTGTTCATTCGTTTTTATTTTTAAAGTGGGCATTATATAGATATCATATAGGTATTTTATAAAGTTAAAAAAGTAAGGTAGGCATAATATTGGGAAAGAAAAATGATGGGCAAAAAGTTCACTTTTCCTCTTGACCTTCAAATCCTTTCACTTTTACTAATGAAATGTAAAGAATGCTGTTCCTTTAGTCCATCTAAATAACAAAAGGAGGAAGTAAAGAAACAATGTACAGCTGTCTTTAAGGGAGTGTAATGAAGCCAAGGTACATTTACAATTTAATGTACTCCCTCCCTTTCCTTCAAAGATATTTAAAAACCACAAAAAGTTCTTTTGCTTATTTATACTGAACAAATTCAATTACTATGTTTATTTACACAAAATGCATAAATGAATGCATAGAGTAACAGTGCATTCAGAAACAAGTCCACAGAATCACCTGCCACAACTCTTATTCAAAATGTAGCCCTGAATCCTGACCCGTACTTGCTAAATAATTATCTCTGGGCTGAAGCCCACCAACTTTCATTTTAACAAGTTTTCTGTATTTTATACTCACTATAATTTGAAAGCCACTGATTTAGACAATGAAGGTCATAGATTTGTAGACAGTATATATATATATATATATATATATATGTATATATGTATATATATACATATATATATATATTTCTTATTAAATATATGTGTGATTGCAACAATACTGAGGACACGAATGTTTTAGTCAATTTTTAAAATTTAGGTAAGATTTTTTTGAAATTATATTTTTAAGAAGTCCACAGATGAAAAGTGAATTTTAAAAAACTGGCAAATATACAAATTCGTCAACCTGCATTAGAAACCAATCTAACAAATATTTGTATCAACTCAGTCTTCTTTTTAACTCTAAAATATATATATATATACATATGTATATAAAAATATATATATACATATATATATATATAAAAAATATATATATATATATATATTTGTACAGGCTACATTTTAGCTACTAATCACACACACAAATGCATACAACACATGATCATACAAACTTATTTTTACTCTTAGTTGTATATATATCATTATGTCAATTTTACATTAAGACCAATAGCTTTATAATAGCTCCCTTGCCCATATGAAATCAGTGAATTAAGCAAAGGTTTTTAATTGTAAAAAACTATTAAATCATAACTTAATAGCCATTTCCCCTAACAAATATTAATTACCTCCTAGCTTAATGAAAATTAATTGCTATTCTGTCTTAACAATTACATTGTGATCAATCAAGTTTAAAGAACCTACAAGGGTCATTTGCTGTAATTCTATTGCAATTCATTAAATCGGCAACAGATGATAACCTTTAACTTATTCACATATTAGGGAATTCTAATGGTTGCTCTAGATGTCACTGTTTATACAAAAAATGATATATCAAATTGCCTCTTTTTCTTAGCTCAATTAAACTGCTTTGTCTTTACCAATATATTTCCAATTCTACTACTGTGCCTTGATACCTAAATGATTTACATTACATTTTTTATGCAAAAATAAGCATCAGTGATTAAGGGAAAGTAACACAGGTAATTGTCAAGCAGTAGAAAATAATAAATAGTTTAATGTGATAAAGTTTTTTTACAATAAACATTATATATCTCGTCAGAAATTTTTACTTCAAAAAAGGAGAGACAAATTTATGTCCATTAGAAAAACAAAATAAAAAAGGTGGATAATACAACTGTTAGAAAGAATGAGAAAATATGAGGACTATAGTAACTATGGGTAGGATTTTAAACCTTAGGTCAATCTGGAAAATGTTCTATTTCCAGAAGCTCTGGGTGAAATTAAATATATGATATGACCAGTGATCTTACATTTGAATACTTATCCCAGAAAATTTGTACAAGATTCCTACAGTAGTGAGTACAAAAATGGTTGCTGAGCTACTGTTTGTATCAACAGAAAGTTTGGGGGCAACATCAGTGCTTAACACTAAAATGGATAAGTCAAGAATTAAAGGAAAAGAATAAAATATGACACTTTGGACTATCAAGTATAGAACTCTATTTATAGTACTATATAGGCATAATAGTGTTCTATCAATTCACTTATTACAAAATATATTATAAATTTTGTTTTTCCTTATGTTTGGGTAAATGCAGTTTCCTATCAAATTGAGAAAAATTGCCAAATGAGTTATTTTCACATTGCATTTTGTTTTACTCACTTTGAAACTTACTGTATCACAAAATAACCTATGCTTTCTCATCTGAAAGAATTTGCTGATTTTTTTTCTTTTAATTGGTGTATGTTCTTTTTCCCCATTCTCTAAATAAGCAAATTTATCTATCCAGTAAAGTCAAGGTCAAGCCCAATCTCCTCCATGACTTCCATGACCCTGGTTTTTAATGACATTTCTTTACCTTAAACTTGTATGACACTAATAGACTATATACCACCTAATTTAAGTGTTAATACAATTGTTTTTTGTTTTTTTGTTTTTTTGTTTTTTTTTATCATTACCTCTTTTGTCCTCTACAAGACCTCTGATGAGTGGGACTGAAAGAGCGGACCTAGGCTGGCCGACTCCATTTAGTTCTGTGTCCTCCATCATGAGTGACTATTTCCCCGACATGGCCCCCTTTCCAGGAAAACCCTCAGAAAGAAATTCCCGTTCAAACCTCAGACCACGCCTCCTCCCATTGAGTAACTTCCTGCTTACCCATTCAAACTTCCCGTTCAAACCACGCCCGGCAACCTGTGCAAAGGAACTCAGACCTTTCCCCAGCCAATCGGCTAAGGCCATGACCATCACCCCCCCAACTGCCCCTAGATCCCTATAAAACCTTTGTGCTTTTGAAACTCGCTCTCTGGCATCTCACCGCTGCATCGGTGCAGGTAAGGGATTGAGCTCGAGCTAGCTCCAATAAAGGCTCTTTGCTTTTGCATCGGACTTGGCTCCCTGGTGGTCTTTGGGGATCACGAATTCTGGGCATAACAGGACCAGATCTTTTGTTTCCTCTGTCCCTTACATTTAGTAGTGTAAGACTGGACACATTATAAAAATTTTAAATGCCTCTTTACTCACCAATAAATATGTTTTGTTATTCTAAATACTGTGGATATTTCAGTTAATAAAACAAAATTTCTATTATCTTGAACTTCTGGAGGTAACAAGAGAGAAAATAGGTTCCAATAATGTATTCTATTAAAAATTCCTTTATGGATCTAAAGAGTAGCACATTGACAAGTATAATCTATTCCTGGCCAGGGAAGTGATAGAGCAGATAAAGACAAGATATTAAAAGGAAGATTTAGCTTTGAAATTATACCAAGAACAGAAAATGAAAAAGGGGCACGAGCTTCCTTTTTCCCCTGACAGCTCTAGGAAGCTTGCCCCTGGAAAACTAAGAAGAACATTCCTTAACAAGCCTTATACACTCCCTATTTCCTTATGGATGCCTAGAATTCCTTTATCACAGAGATTAAGTCTTATTTCACAGAGGTAAAATCTTAGAACAACTTGGATGATGTTTTTCACTGAAATGAATGCACATTAACTACAAAGCAACAACCATTCAATTATCAATAGTAAAAAATAAGAATGAACTTTAATATTTCTTTTAAATAAGAACACTTTTGGGCAAATGAGAATACTACTAATAATCATGGTACATCAACATGTATAAACCATGATTCTTCCAGGCAAACTGGGATAAAATATTTCCAAAAATAACTTAATTTTCTGCTTTGTTAGCGGTAAGGGAGAAACACACACACACACACACCTGTATCTATACATTTAAGACATACATGTGAGATAGCTCTTCAACTTTTGGGAAACAGAAGTTACGTACTAAGTTATACAGTAAGATTTTGGCAATGTGTGATTAAAATACATACAGATTGACTTCACATGATTTTTATAAAGTGAATTTCATTCTCAAGGATTTGTTATTCGGCAAGCCAAAATTAAATAACATAAGCTTGAGTTGTACTAGTCAAATGAGTAAGCTTAACTCATTCATTGAAAACAATAATAAAGCAAAAGCATGGATGAAGATCATATTAGACAAAGCATAATTCACACCCCAAAGCATTAACTACAACAAAAGCTTCAAATGCTGAAGGTTAGGATTTAGAATGAAGATGTTGTATCCATCAAATAATGCATCCAACACTTTTGTAGACTAGAAACTACAGGAAATGTGTGAAGAAACATAGGTATTTAACACTTCATTTACAGCCCAATTCAAGTCAAGTGGTTAATAGCTGAATAAGAAGATAGAAGTCCTAAATAGCACAATTAATAAAACCTATTTTAACTGTAATAATAAAAGATAAGCTTTATTCTCCACTTCACAGGAAATATTAAAACTCTGAAGACTCAGAAAATTCTGTGAAGTAAAACTCAAAAACAAGATTACCTGATCAAAGTATAGTAAAATAAAAATTATATTCAAATATAAAAATAAAAGCTTTGTCTACCTGGAAATGTTATGACTCTATTGTATACTTTTTGAGTAAAACCCACTCTGTAACAAAATATCAGTAAACTGAATCCAGTCCTCTATTTATCTTGACCAAGTATGTAAATTGACCAAGTATGTTAATCCCAAGTATGTAAATTGACCAAGTATGTTAATCCCAAGAATGTAAATTTATGATCAGTCCATTGAAAACAGGAATAGAGGGGACTTTCTTAACCTGATAAAAAGCATCTTTGTGAAAGACCTAGATCTACTATAATTAATGGTGAATGAATCACTAAATGCTTTTTGCCTAAGATCTGAAACAAGGTAAGGATGCCACTCTTGTCACATATATTCAACATTGTCCTGGATTCCTAGGAGCTGCAATAAGGCCTAGGGAAAAAATAATTAAAACTGTATTTTTGAAGATGATATGATTAATTACATAGTAAAATCTAAGTGACCAACAAAAAGCTACTAAAAATAATAAATTAATTTAGCATGTTTCCAAGATAATGTGAGAATGAACAATTAAATGAAATTTAAAAACAATTATATTTATAATACTATTAAAATCATGAAAAGCAATATTAAATACAACAAAATATATCTAATATCTATGCTGTGAAAACTACAAAACACTTCAGGGAACATTAAACACAGCGTAATTATTTGAAGATATACATAACTGTTCAAAGATTGGAAGAATAAATACTATTAGGGTATCAATTCTCTCTAAATTAACTTAACAGATTATGCATGATTCCAAACATAATCTCCATGTGTTTAAGGAAATTGACAAAATAAATCTAAAATTTATGTGGAGGGGTGCCTGGGTGGCTCAGTTGGTTAAGTGTCTGACTCTTGATTTTGGCTCAGGTTATGATCTCAGGGTATTTGAGATCAAGTCCCAAGTTGGGTTCTGCACTGACAGTGCAGACCCTGCTTGGGATTCTCTCTCTCCCTTTCTCTCTGTCCCTCCCTTGAGCATGCATGTCACATTCTCTCTCTGAAAATAAACTTAAAAAAAAATAAAATATAATATAAATGTTAAAATAAAGAATGTAGAATAACCAAAACAACTTTGAAAAAGAATAGAGAACTATCACTATCTGATTTGAAGATTTACTCTAACTACAGTAATCAAGACAGCATGGTATGAACATAAAAATAAACATATAGATAAAAGTAACAAAATGGAAAATCCAGAAATGAACCTACACATATGTGGCCAGTTTGCTTTTGACAAAAGTATAAAGGTAATTCAATGGGGTACAAAAATTTTTCCCCCAGCAAATGGTATTAAAACAAGTGGACAGCCATATGGAAGAATTAACATGTCCCTTTCTTAATGTCACCACAAAAATTAACCTGTAAAATGAGATGAAACAAACATATCAAAATGTTCAAATTAGTGAATCCAGGTGAAGGTTTAAGAATTAGTCATTGCTTCCTTTTTTCAACTTCTCTGTAGCTTTAAAGTTTTCAAAATAAAAATCTGGAGAAAATTTTCTGAGATAAATATGAAACATATTAACTTGTGTTCAATTTAGTTGCTTGGGAAAGGATGATCTATTAATTACTCTATTCAATATTTATGTGAAAGACTTCAATATTAAAAATAAAATGATTAATAGAAATATTTAATAATATAGCTAAGTTTGTTAAGTAACCTTAACAATTAAATGCTGTGTTCATGGAGAGACTGATTATTTTACCAGTCCTTAGTATTTGAGTTGTTGCTTAAGTTAATTTGTTCTTTGCCATGAGGATATATAACTTGTTTATATACAACATTATAAATAGGTCACATTTTCTAAACTTCAAAGAGGCCTAAGTGGCTGTAACTTCTTATCTTATCATAACCATGAAAGTGCTAAGAAAACTTCAATAGGTTTGAAATTAAGTCAGTCCTTCATCCCTATTCAGATTGTGAGATTATTGAACCACAGTAAATCCCATGACATTCTAAAGCACTCTATTGCAGTCTTGCCAGAGATAAAGCCATTCACTATTCAGTAAAAATTTATCTGTTTTCATTTAAATCACAAAGCAATACCTTTCTTCTTTACTGTTAAAATCTTTCATCTCAGAAACTTAAAATGTTTTAAGAAAGACATGGTAGTATTATCCATCATAAAGGAAAGAGAAAGGAGGCTGAGATGGGCTTTCTCTATTTCAGAGTGTCTCCCTCAAGGCCTGATGCAGAGGCTAAACAACTCTGCAATCTCAACTGCTCAGAAGTGGTGCAAAGTTACACCCACTCCAATGCAATGTCTGTTGTGGGTTAGTATTCAGGTTTCAGTAAAGTTTCTCTTAAGTTTACTTTTCTAGAAAGCCAAAAACAAACCAGTCTTTAATAAAAGGCACCATGGTTTTCAAACGTGGACTCTTAAACAGCGATACGAGAACGGTGGTAACGATGGTAAGGTACACGTTAAGGGAAAAGATGTGTGGGAAAAACACATGCGAAAAAATAAATAGGTAACAGTGTGCCCAGTTATCGCCAAATCAAAGTCGTTCACCAAGAAATGATCATTATGTTTCATGAAATAAAAATGAACAGAAACTCCGAAGAGGTTGCAAATGGTATGCTGAGCCATTTGAAACTTTGGAAATATAGGTCATCTGTAATGGTAAAGGGGTTTGTTTCTAAAATTTCTTTGTAAATCATTTAAAACTCAGAAGGCATTTCCCCACAGAAGCTGTATTATCCATGATGTCTTGAAGGTTAGGTTTCAGAACATGACCACACAAACCTGCTATGTCCCAAATGGATCTAAAATGTGATGCAACCTACAACCTTCTCCTTTGCCACTACAGCTCAACACACAGTGCTCTGAGGTTTCTTACACTGTCACTGTAGGAAATAGTGGAAAGTCACACCTGAAAAAAGAATACCATACCTATAAACTTGTTGCTGGCATCAGAATGGGACTTTATGTCAGAAATATCTATTGTGAAGGCCAATGCTTACTGGGAAGGTCATTGTCTCAGGCCCAGTTCCCACACACACCTGTTTTCTGGGTAATGGCTCTCACCCAAAATGAAAGAAAGTTAAACCCAGGAGAGTCTGAGCCTGTACCGGGAAAAAGTCATCCACATGATAATGGTATCTGCATTCCCTCTACCTCCCAAATCTTTACAGTACTGTATGACTCATTGGAGTTCTTTTTCCTATGTGGCCTTATCTTGGATGATATATTAAGTATTGATAATAATTACAAATTATCAATAAAATATCAGTGATTAACATCGATAACTAATATCCTTAATTATTAAATTTAATTATTAATAATGTACAAACTTTTATTAACAAACTGGTTACATTTTGTTGGGCACCTACACATACCAAACACTTAACTTGCCTTACTTTTCATCCTACGAAATCTGAAAAGGAAAATTTATTATCCCAGAAGGACAGAGGAGGAAACTGATGTTCAGAGAGATTAAAACTATAACTTTAGTCTTTCTTCTCTAAACTGACTGAGATAGGATTTCTAGGTGAGTGAATGGTAACTACCTGCATGCCCTCTGTCCCCATCCCAACCTTTGTTCACTGACATTTCTAACATAAAATTTATATATGTATAGGCTGTTATGATTCAAGAGAGTTCATAACATCCACTTCTCCCTGTCTGGGATTTAAATCAAATAATCAAATAAGGTAGAAGAGAGAGAGAGAGAGAGAATATATATATATATATATAGCTAGCTTTATTACTGATACAGATCATAGCTTCTGGTGCAGCATCCCAAGGCTTAAGTATTGATCTTGTCTGCACCCCAGTATTAGACAGACTCACCCACAATGTCCCAGGCAGAGCTGCACAACAACAAGTTCTGCCCTGTAGGCTTTTATTTCCAAGCTTACCACATGGCCAGGAGCAGACCTGAGCACCTGCTCTATACTGACAGGTGGGTCCCAAAATGTGCCAAGAAAGGGGCTGGCAAAACAAGCCCAGTTCCAACTTCCAAAGTCACCAGGAAGGCATAAATGAGGGTAGGGGGACATGAGGAGGGTTAACCTACTGGGTATTTCTCCAAAGGGAAGAAAATACCAGGACTAGGAATTAGTAACTCCTCAAACCAAAGCCACATGAATAGTAGTCAATCACAGACATAGTGATGGATCAAAGCATGAAAAATGCTAATCATTCTACTTATGAAGAAACCATTTACTGAATATCTACTTTATGGCAAGGACTAAGTTCACATCTGAAATGCAAAGCATAAGAAACACAGCATCTCACTTCTTATAGTTTACATTCTATAACTATGCAATGTATTAAAAAGAGAATTTAAAAAATAATTTGCTGTATTCAGCACAAATTAAAGATTGGCATTAGATTATTAGACACTCTGAATAAAAGATTATTAGAATCTTTGAATTTGATTTAAATTATCATCAAGATAACCTCTATATCATTTTATACACAAACTATAATTTTGAGAAACAATAGACTACTTTAACTTCAATCAACTTCAATAATTCAATTCTTATCAGATGTCTTATATTCTTAATTCTTTCAAGACCAAAACTTTATTGTCTTTATAATAGTCTGGATTTTTTTTTTTTTGCCTCCTAAACATGTTGATACATCTCTATCAATGTCCAAACTCCACTTATTTAACATAAATACTTAAAGAGTTCTATAAAAGTGAAGAATTGTATTTTGTTCCATTATTCTCTCCAAGATGGACTTCATTAGAACATGATTCTTTGGATCTTAGCCAAGCAACTGAGATAGAGATAAAATAGTATAACAAGAACCTTCTGGTTCTTTTAGTAACAAGCACCAATCAATAGGATTATGCTAAATTTCAAGCTGTAGCAGGTCATATTTTATCAAGGTTTTACTACATTTACCATGAACAATAGCCCACTATGTAGGTATTTTTATTAGATCTCATAGTAGTGCTGTAAGCCTGGAAACTTTCCACCACAACACTCTTAACACAAATGTTGAAAATATTAATATGTTAGAAAAGCAAAATAAGATTATTTTCATAAAACTTCAAAAATATGCTGAAAGCATATATTCTTTAAAAATGTTTACTGTTTTATAAATGGATATTTGTACATATAACAGAAATAAATACAGTTGCTATCTGTTCGGTGCTAATAGTGACTGAATTTAGGGCCTTCCATGTATTATCTCATGTATTAACTTCATGATAGCCCTGTGAAATAGATACTATCTGTTTCATACATGAAGAAATGAACATAAAGGAAACAAAATGTAGCCAAAACTGAAATGTTTAAGTAATTGTTCAAAATCTGGAGCACTCTCAGTAGAGAACTCCGGGCTCACACTCTTAAAATATCCTGCCTCTAAAACTCCAACTGAATGAGAGTGCATATCCATATAAAGTTTCTCACATGCTGTTCACTGCCAATAAAAATAAATATAATATGTAATATGTTTGTATAACATACATTATATTATCTATTCCCATATAAAAATAAGCATATATAAATTATAGACACTCATACCTTATTTATAGACACGCTTATAGATGGATTTGAAACCATGAATTTCTCTATAGATTTTTAGATATTCAGATTATACTAGATGCCTACTTATTTCATATAAATCTAAGCAGTCACTGCTACAAAATAAAAGCTTAATACCTCAAATACTTACACCAGAAAAACCAAAGCAGACTTAAAAGAAATTATATCATAATACATATATGCACACATACATACACAAATATATGTCTCCCATATAGCTCCTCTATTAACATTACTGATGAATTAAATAAAAGGATCAAAACTTACCATGAAATTAAGTCTACAGGAACTGGTGTGTACTGTGAAGACATAAATTATATATTCCTTTGAAATATGAATTATAAAATGAATATACAATATAGTTTCCTTTTGTATTACTTTTAACTCCCAAGTGAAAAGCAGGCAAAGGGTATAAATCCCAACTGGGTTCTTTTGGCTTAATAGCTCTCAAACTGCAGCATCCATCAGAACCACCTGGATATCCTGTTAAACTACAGATTGCAGACCCTACCCTTTGAGTTTCTGATTCATAGATCTGGATTGGGTCTGAGAATGTGTGTGTCTAATCTGTTTCTCCATGATGCTCATGGTGCTGGCTAAGGGGCCATAATTTGAGAAATACTCTTCAGGAACTTAAAGGTATAATATCTGTCCTTACCCTCTCCCTTTACCTTCATCAGGTAGACCAAACCTCTAGGTATCCAATGCTCTGGAAGGATGTGAGTAAGTGAGGATTATCCTCAGCAGCAAGTAGTTTAAACAAAGTTGTTTTCTAAGAATCCCAATACATTACCTGGTTTCTAATAAAGCCAGGCATTGCTCAGGCCCCATCCAATACCAATTAAAACAACACCTCTGGGTGTGGAACTCAGGCACTAGTAATTCTAAAGCACCCCAAGTGATTCCAGGGTGCAGCCAAGTTTGAAAATAATCGATAGTGAGAAAATCCAGCAATGTCCGCACCAAGTGGTGGCAAGCCTACATATTGCAGAGCTTAAGGACATGAAGATTGTCAGTCTCAGGTCAGTTCACTATATATTGTTTTTTCTATTAAATATATAAAATTTTATAGTTATTTATAACTGTAAAATCAATACCAAAGTATTTTAACTTTTATAAATATAAATATATTTATAATAAAATTATGATTTCTCTCTTGATCTCTCTGTCTCTCCCTGTCTCTCAACTTTTAAATGTTTCTTAGATCTCCAAATATAACCTAGAACTACAGATTGTGTTCTATATGCCCGTTTGGTACCATGACTAAGTTGGAAAGTGGTACATAATTTTTGAACATATAGAATCTAGTGTCTGGCATTAGGGGTTCAAATTTGGATTCAGACTCGTTAGTTGTGTAACCTTGAGTAAGGTCCTCCAACTTTTGTTCTGTAAAAAGAATGTAATGACAGCACTTGCTTACTACGATCACTGTGTACATTAAATGAAATAATGTCTGGAGGTAATTAATATATAGGAAGGACTTGAACATAAGCTGTTCTATTATATTTTCTCTTTTCAAACTGGTTTGCCATTTACCTTAGTTAAAAAAGAAACAACCTTTTCCACAGTATTATCTGAAATCTATGAATAGATTATTTCTGTTGCATCTGCATTGAGTTTTGTTTAACGATTACAGACAAAAACTCATGCTGCTGCCTTTAACAGAAATTAAATGAATATGGTAATTAAAATGGGGATGACTTTGGCTAAGGGAGACTAGAGTCAGTTTATAAAGTAAATTCAGTCATAGAGACATAAAGTGAAGTTTCCTGAAGAGTACGTAAGAAATTTTATAAAATTAAGTTCTCAGACTTCTTTTGGCTCTCATTAATAAACATATTTCAACATAGTAATTGTTTATATCTTATATCTCTATTCGTTAAGCTAGATGTCACTAAATTCAAACATGCAACTTTTGATACACTCTTCACTCTGTAATTTTTTTAATTTATATTTATTATTTCTATGTGTAGCTTTCTAATTAACTGAACATTTCTGCATATCACACATATATTAGTTATGTCATAATAAAATAATTTGGTTGATCATACTGAGAAACTTCTACATCATCAAGCAATTTATTCACAAAACCTTCCTAGTTGTGTTATTCAATTGTTCACTCAGAGTTGAGAATGTATTTTAAAAATGTTCAAATGAAGGGGTGCCTCAGTGACTCTGTCAGTTGAGCCTCTGACTGTGGCTCATGTCATGATCTCGTGGTTCACGAGTTTGAGCTCCACATCGGGCTCCGTGCTGACAGCTCAGAGCCTGGAGTCTGCTTCGGATTCTTTGTCTCTCTCTCTCTCTCTACTCCCTCCCCTGCTCATGCTCTGTCTCTCTCTGTCTCTCACAGGTAAGTAAATGTTAAAAAAAATTTTTTTTTAAATGTTCAAGTGTCATCTGTTACAAATAATTTCCTTACTTGGGATAATATTAATGATAATTTCCTTTATTTTTAAGCAAGCAATTCATACATATAAGTGTTATTGCTCCAACAATATTTATTGACTGCCCTTTTATAGTAATGTTATATTTTTGTGTTAAAAACTTATAAAATAAAAATTTAGAAAACACTAAAATGAATAACATTAATATTCAATATATTTTGTTGAAATGCTACTACAAACAAGGTACTATAAAAGTAGTGAATAATTATGGTGAGATAACCTAAAAACTGGTTATCAGACTTTTACTGTAAAGGGCCAGATACTACACTTTTTAGGCTTTGTAAGGCATTTATAGTCTCTGTCATATTCTTTTTCTTCTTCAACAAAGATTTACAAACATTAAAAACCTTTCTTGGCTTGGAAGCCATGCTGGATTTTGGCTCATGAACTATAGCTGGTTGACCTGTGACCTAAAATGCTTTTAGAGTATATTACCATTAATACCACTGTGGTTTTTGAACCAAGATTTGAGTAATACCATCTGCAAATCTTCAACCACATTCAGAGAACATTCTTGAAAGTGACCAAGAATTGAAAATGGTTACAAGTCTGCATAATTAGTCCAGAATTATGGAAACCCAACAATTCACTAACATTGTATAATACTGTATAACACAATAGTAACACTGCCAGAAGAAGCATATAGAACACCTAAAATAGAGACAGCTGTGCATGATTTACTTTAGTTTTAGCCATAAAATTCAATATTATGTGCTAGGAATCTGAATTATGAGGCAAGGAATAAAAAGGCACAGGCTTCTAGTAATGAAGTGTCACCCACAGAAGAGAAAAATAAATGCAAATATTACATATACTTGAATGAAGACAATATTCAGTAACATACTATGCAATTATTTGTTCATGAATCCATACCCAAAAACATGCATAGTTTTAGTTTTAAAAAACATGCATAATGACTTCTATTTTTATGTTGGAAACATTCCTCATACCTCAAAATATGTATCTTTTAAAATACAAGCCTCCATTATTTGGAATAGATTAAATTACACTATACTGATACAATATAAACATAGTATATGTGGTTGATAATATTCCATTTATAATGTTCTGGCTAGGCCAGTCAAAAATTGCTTAGCGATCTTTTTTTTTTATGTTGCTTTTTGTTATTATTCTTTGAAAGATTTTTGAGAAAGTGATCATATGATATTTGTGTGTGAGTATATGTCTGTCTGTGTGTGTATGGTATCCATTCATATATTTTAAGAATCACTGAGCTTGAAATAGGATATTTTTTTTTCCTAAAAGACTGTCTTTACTTTTGCCTGGAAGCTTTAGTAGTGATTATCAATCTTCTATCCTAGGGAAGTGGGGGGGGGGGGGCGGGGAAGAATGTACTAGAACCATTTCAAGACCAATTGACTTTATTGCCTACGTACCAATTCTGCAGAATTGTTTGGGTAATGAAGCAGAAGGAAGCTGCTGAGAAAGCACAGTAGGAATCCATCTAGAAAAAAAAATTAATATGAACTAAATCACGTCATCCTGGTATATTAAAGAATGCCATGAAGAAGTATGAAAGAGTGATCATGTCTTAACTGAAATTTTAAAAAAGCCAAGAAGTACATGTCTGCAATTATGAGAGTCAATTTATAGAACACAAAAATAAATAATGTATGATATGTAATATGTCACATTTATTACAGTAAATCATATTAAGTATTTTGATGTATACATATATAAATGTAAACTGCATATTAAAATACATATATGAAATTTGCTATTTTTGCCTTTGAAACATTTTCTAATCCTTGAGCTCTGTCTTTAGGTCTATCAGTTGGAGACATTAATCTTATTGCTAGTTAAAAAATGACCAGTTAACCACAGTTTAGTGTTTGGAACTACTGGTTTAGCGTTCTACTGAAACCCCAGGAGGTAGCTACCGTGGATCAGTTAGAGCATTACTAACGGAAACAGGAAATAATCTGAGGGGATTTCTGTGCCTGCAAACTATTCTGCAATTAGAGCAGTTCTTTTACAGAGGAATTAAAAAGGAGGATGTTGAGGCACTAAAGAAGTACTGGTGATAAAGGGGGGAAAATTGTAGTCGTGCACGTAAGTACTGCATAGCAGTGCTTAGCAGATGCACTTAAGTACATCCCTAGCTCCTACTACACAAGATCTGTCAGTTTATGCTCCCCATAGGCTTACTTACACAAAACATCTATCTAAATGATAAAATAAACACATTTTACATTTTATCATGAATTGTTCTCTTTGCTATTGTCAAATATATATTACCTAGCAGCTTCATTATGGAGATATTAAGTCACTTTTCATATCTCCACATCAGTGGGTTCATAAAAGCTCAACATGGCCCCTGTCTGATGAAGAAGCTGCCTTGACTAATCATTCCCATGTACTTGTGCTGTCATTTGTTAATTATTTGAACAGTACCTGCTATTTTGTTTGCTAGGATCTGTAGAGAAATATTTAAATATCCTACTGTCCAGGAATGAGGAGAAAGGCATGTAAAGCACACGAATAAGGCTTACTTTAATAGAAGTATGCAAGAAAGACATTGTAGGCATAAGGAATGTTATTGGTAAATTTACCTACACAGCAAATACAAACTTTAGAGAGAAAAGGATGCTTTAGAATAATCTTTAAAAATTGTAAGATATTTTCCTACATAAAAAAAGGAGGAATGAAAGAAAAATTGAAGTTTAGAAGTATCAGAGGATTAATATATTTGACTATTAAGAAACCTTATATTGCCTGGATAATTTTTTTTAGCTGTTCTGATATTTTGCTTTTCTAGTAATGAAAAGGTGAAAGGCTTTTCCAGTAAATATAATTAGTATTAAGAAAAGAGCACAGGGGCACCAGGATGGCTCAGTCAGTTAAGTGACCCATTGGGCGCCTGGGTGGCTCAGTCCATTTAGCGTCCAACTATTGGTTTATGATTAAGTGATGATCTCATGGGCTGTGAGACTGAATCCCATGTTGGGCTCCACGCCAAGTGTGAAGACTGGGATTCTCTCTCTCCCTCTCTCTCTGCCCCTCTCATGCTTGTGTGCGGGTTCTCTCTCTCTCTTTTGCAAAATAAATTAAAAACAAACAAACAAAAAACTTATTAAAGTTCACTTTTCAATGAAGACTTATATAAAGACATTAAATTAGGTATTTTTAGTTTGAATCTCCTGTAACAAAATTCATTTTGATATAGGACATTAACATGTAGAGAGTCTAAGAGATTTATTCCGCCAACACTGAAATGCAGCCAAACTCAAGAGGTTGATTATATAATGTATTTGCATGCTAACATATTTCTATCAGTATTACATAAATTGTTTCAGAAAAGAATGAGAGAATAATTTATCCAGTTTATAGTAAGCAACATATAAATTAATTTAATGCAAAAAAGTTATGATGCTCTTAAGGAAAAAACCCTCTGAACCTACAAAAAGTGAGACAGTTGTTGGGGATAAATCAGATATCTGATTAAAAAAACACCTTACATTTTCTGATACAAGCTATTTTTTCACTGCTTATTCTTCACTTGGGTGTAGTGAGTGAGTGACTGAAACTTAGCTGGCAGCGGGAGGGAAGTCTAACGTGTGTTTTTTATGTGTCTATCATATAAATAATTTCTATTATGGAAATTGACTTCTCACTCATGCCTCTACTTGCAGAAAAAAAAAAAAAAGGAAAAATTGGCCTTAATGTATATGTACTATTCCACATAGCACATACCCACCAATGAATGGAATTCTATAAGTATGACCTTGAACTAGTACTCCCAAACACTAAGCTCTCAAAGTTTGCTTTATTTGAAACAGAACAAATTTGTTCTGTTCAATATTGCCATCTCAGACTTAACCAAAATGGCAGGCTTCCAGAAACATCGCACCGTGTCTCCTATTAGTCTGCACTGAGATACAGGGATGGCTGTGATTAGTAAGGGTGGGGATTGATAGTAAAACATGTTTCAAGAATTATATCAGATGCAATGGTTAATATTGGCTTTATCTTTAAATTTCCTCTTTTTAATTTGCTGAAAATCCAGGACCTAGTTTTATGCACTTCATCAAAATATTTTTCTTCTCTATGAAAAGCTCTGCCTAGAATCTTTCCAAGAAACCAACAAATCCTTTAGTTAGATACAAAAGTGTTTTTAAGTTTTGTAAGAGAGAGACACATTAAGAAACATTACTACATATTAGATAAAGTATTTCTACATCTTCATGTCCACTGCTAGGGTTTGTTTTTCAAATTTGTAAGGCTTTTTTTAAAAAATTATGCCTTTAAATGCACAAACTATGATACTTCTATGAAGTAGAAGAAGATACTTCTTCATTTGTGTTTCAATAGAATCTCTTTTGTGTTTTTACAAAATTGATTTCAAAAATCTGGTATTGAAAAACTATGACTTTATTTCTGACTCAATTCCTAATAAAAGTGTTTTTTTTTTTGTTTTTTTTCAGATTGGAGAACTGCTATATACAAATGGAAACAATATGTTTGAAATGAGATGATTCACTTCACTGTGTCCTCCATGTATTTTTGGAATGTGGACAATGATGTGATAAACTACTTTTTATGCTAATTCTCAGAATTCATATCCTCTTATATTTTCCACTGAAATGTCATCATTTTGTGATTTTTGTATAACGTATGCAATAACTTTTTTATCTCAGAAATAATATTAAGCTAAGTTAAAAACGTCACCTTCTTAGTGATGCAACAAAAAGTGAACAACTTATGAAACACATTTGCAATTTGGGCATTCTCTTCCAAACCATAAATTACAACTTTGTGACACTTATTTATAATAATTATCATGATTACAATTCGTTTTCTAAAACTCTCAAACTCAGCAATTACTATTCAAACTAAAAAGCGTATGAGATAATTTAAATTAAGCATCTTACTGCTTTGTGAAAAATTATGGTTTTATATTTGGCAACATAAAAAACTGAATACACTCAAAAGTATTGGTGAGTAATTATCAGTGAAAAATCCTAGAATAAAAGCCCCAAAACTGTTATTTCCTTTACAAAATTATGCAATCATCAGGCTTGTTTTTAGTTGCCTTTTTCCGTATTTTCTGTATCTTTCAACATAGAAATACCAATAGAAAAAACACTGATCTCGGTGTCTCTCCTCCAAATCAAGTATTTGCTCTAAAGGAATATTGTAGATATTATTTAAGCCAAACGTTCCCCAAAGAAATTAAATATTGCTGCTTCTTATAACCGAAATAAAAGATGAGTTTGGGAAAGATTTGCTCGGCAGCCTAAATTTATAGCTATTGCCATAATAATTCTGTATAACAACCCCCCTACAAATATCGATGACTCATTGATCATTTAGTCTCTCAGATCTGAGAGTCTATCAGCTGGGGTTTGCCCAATCTTCAGCAGAGAATCTCTGCTTCAGGCTGCAGTAATGAGGCAGTTCTTGTCACTGTGAATCTGTCTCTTGTCCTCTTCCTTATACCTGCTACTCCTCAAAGTAACAGGAGTACAAGAGAGAACATGGCCTATTGTACAAGGTGTTTTTTTGTTGTTTTTTGTGTTTTGTTTTGTTTTGTTTTTTTTGAGAGACAGACAGAGACACAGTGTGACAGGGGGAGGGGCAGAAGGGAGACACAGATTAGGAAGGAGGAGGCTCCAGGCTCTGAGTTGTGAGCACAGAGCCAGAACTCCAACCCACACGCCTTGAGTTCAGGACCTGAGCCAGAGTTGGTCGCTTAACCGACTGACCCACCAGGTGCCCCTGTACAAGGGCTTTTAAAGGCCCCAGTTGCATAACTACTCACATCCCATTGGCTAAAGCAAAACACGTGGCTGAGCCTAAAGTGAAGCAGAAAAGTACACTCCACTTTTACTAAGACAAATGGGAGGTTATACAACGAAGAGCATGGATACACAATAATGCAATTTACCAACGTAATAATGGAGCACGCTGACTAAACTTACATTTAAATTAAGTTATAACTTTGAGGATATCTCTTCTTGATCATAAAGACACAGACATTATGAACAGATTTATCAAAATATAAAGGTTCTCTGTATTAAAAATATTCCCTGAAATTTGAAAGTAAAGCCATTATAAAAGATGAAAGATTGGAGCATATTTGGTATGATAGAGTATTACAAAATAAAAAGAATAAAGATGTATGTCTCATTTTAATCATCTTTCACATACAGCTTTTCAGGAGTGTATCTTAGAAATTATTGCCTCAATAAAAGCTAAGCATTTATCACTCGACTAGGTAAAAATTATAATTTATGGTTTCTTAACTCCCCTTCTATTAAAATAAAACTAACTCATATTTCCTTTATCCCTTCTCAGTTTTGAAACAGTAATGTCTTGCTTCCAATTCTTTTTTTTTTCCTGGATTTACAAACCCATAATTTCTACCGAAATCAGTGCTTCTGAATCCCCGTTACATATTAGATTTACCCGAGGAGCTTTTAATGTTTGTTTTTGTTTTTTTTTTAAGTTTACTTATTTTGAGAGAGAGAGAGTCAGAGTATAAGTGGGGGAGGGGCAGAGAGAGAGAGGGAGACACAGAATGTGAAGCAGGTTCCAGGCTCTGAGCTGTCAGCACAGAGCCCAACACAGGGCTCTAATTCACCAACTGTGAGATCATGACCTGATCCGAAGTCGGCCGCTTAACTGACTGAGCCACCCAGGTGCCCCCCGAAGGAGCCTTTAAAAAACAAACGAAACAAAATACAAAACACTCTTGCCCAAAACATAACCCCAAGAATTCTGGTTTAATTTGATTGAGTGGGACTTGAGCATGATTATTGTTTAAAAAGCTCATAGGTGATTTTAATGAACTGCCAGGACAGAGAACCAGTGAATCTGGTGTGTTCAATCCAGTGTGTAATTTTATAAATCTTTTGGTTGTAAATATACAATGACACCAAGAGTTGTCAAATTAAAAAAAGAAAGGGAAAGTGACATCTTATGCATCTGAATAATTCAGATTTGGGTTCAACTTGACCAAGAACTCAAATGATGTGTCCAAGCCTCACCTCTCTGATCTCTTAGCTCAGTGTGGGTACCATTCTCAACATAACCCCATGATCACAAAATGACTGCAAGCCACTCTGTGGGTGGAGCCGCATTCCTCTACATTCATATTCAATAAAAAAAGGAAATCTTTTCTCCCCAGGTATTGAAGAAAATACTGTTTTTCATTTAAGTCATATCGCCTTCCCTAAGTCAATCACTGTGGTCAAAACCATGAAATTATGCTGCTTGATTCAGGCCTAAATCCTATGCTTTACGCAAGAGCTAGGAGTAAAAACAGCCTCCCTTAAATGCAGGTGAACAAAGTTTGGCATCCTGGTACCATGAAAGTAGACTGCAGCGCCTTTATAGAGTATGCACAGTTGTATTTTTAAAAAAATTGTTTTATGTTTATTCATTTTTGAAAGACAGAGAGAGACAGAGCACAAGCAGGGGTGGGGCAGAGAGAGAGGGGGACACAGAATCTGAAGCAGGCTCCAGGCTCTGTGCTGACAGCTCACGCGGGGCTCGAACTGACGAACCACGAGATCATGACCCGAGCGGAAGTCGGATGCTCAACCGACTGAGCCACCCAGGCGCCCAGCACAGTTGTATTTAATAGAAGTTCACATTCATCTGTTATATATTGTGATATATAAGTTATATTATGTAGTTACATCGTTCTAAATACAGAAATAGAATAACATTAGAATATGCAAAAATTATGAACTGTTGCAGTATCAAAGTGTTAACACTAAATACTCAATAACATAAAAGGAAGTTCAATAAAATTAATTTGCCTTTCTGGCTACCAGTAAAATATATTCAGAAAATCCGTAAAAAAGAAAAAAAGCCCTGTGGAACTATTTTATGATTCTTTCCAAATACTAATTATAGCTGATACCATATGCAGTTTAAAATAGACCCCGAATGACTGATGATTGACTGTTATAATGGAATTCCCAAAGTAGAAATAATCAGGAAAATAAAAAATCAGAGTTTGACACACATGCTGTTTAATAATGTGCAAAATTGGCAGCTTTCAAACTGTTTTAGTACATGAGTCTAAATAAGAAAATTACAGATAATTTTGAGAGTTATAAATTCCACAAACATGGTTTAAAGATGATGTAAATGTACGAATCATCAGGATACAGTGTCCACTAAACTGGTAGATTCCATGCTCCCAACATAAAGACATCATACAATTATTTCAGTTGATTTAATCTAGGCTTCACACAGGTCTAGAAAAATTATAGTTATTGTTTTGATGTAAGTTTAATTATATACCACATAAGAAGATCTTCCCATATGTTAATATGTCTAGGTATATATTTCCAGTGATAATCTTAAATTAAAATTATCTCTTGAGTTAGGAAAAGAAAAAAAAACTTTTTAATTTTAAATGTTGGCTCTGGTAATTGATAGGTCGATGATATAAGAATCCCATAAACTTAACGTTTTAAAATTAATTACCTTAAATTATACTTATCTATTCTATAATTTTTAAAACTTCAAACATAATTCATCTATTTTGAACTTAATAAGAACACAATATATTCATAAGTTATATCCCTGAATATTCAATTAAAAACAGACTTCTACTCCGTGTTCTTAATCAAAGGTTCAAAATGTTAACAAGTGTTAAGGTGACTAAACAGTGTGTAAGGACTCTATAATAGAGTAGAAAATGATAATTAAATACAATAAGAAAAATAAAATGTATTACAAGATGAAAATGAAACTCTAAAGTTATGAAGCTGAAGACAAAAAAAAAAAAAGAGAAAACTAGTCAGGGCAGCAGAGTATGGTAGAAATAGATTCTCATACATTCTAGAATTTCATAGAAAGAGTTTTCCGAAACTGTTTATAATTTTTAAAATCTAAATTCAACTACTTATCAACTTTGTACTATTCCAAAATTTTATAATTAGGCTCATTAAGTGATGAATCTGGAAATATGTTTATTAATGGTGTTCATTTATTTAATACATTTTTAACATTTGTTTTTTTAAATGTTTACTTATTTATTTTTGAAAGAGAGAGAACAAGAGGGAGAGGGGCAGAGAGAGAGGAAGACAGAGAATTCCAAGTAGGCCCCACGCTGTCAGCACAGAGTCTGATGTGGGGCTCAAGTTCACAAACCACGACATCATGACCTGAGCCAAAGTCGGACACTTAGGTGCCCCCTATTTATTTAACACATTTTTTAAAAGTTTATTTATTTATTTTGAGAATGAGCTAGCAAGAGCAGGGGAGGAGGGAGAGAATCCCAAGCAGGCTCAAACCCATGAACCGTGAGATCATAACCTGAGCCAAAATCAAGAGTTGGCTGCCTAACTGACAGACCCACCCAGATGCCCCTATTTGACACATTTTTATTGAGTGCCTACTATATGCCAGTGGCTCTTCTAGGCAGTGAGGATAGGTATATAAGGTGTGACAAGTATAAAAGAAAAAGTTAAGCATACGAGGGAAATATAAAGTGTTCAGAGAGGGGTGGGTACTGAAAAATTATGTGGCAAGGCCTGAGAAGGTGACATTTGAGTCAAGACCTAAACGTGAAGAAATAATTATATGGATATTATTATGGACTGAAATTTTGACCCCACAAATTCAACTGCTGAAGTCCAAAACCCCAATGTAACAGTGTTTGCAAATTAGGCCTTTGAGAGTAAATTAGACAGAGTTATGAGTGTGAGGCTCTGGTCCCATTAAATCAGCGCCTATATACGAAGATAGAACAGAAAGTTTACTTGTTCTCTCTCTGCAGTGTAGGGCACAGAGAGGAGGTGGTCATCTGCAAGCCAGGAACAGAGCTCTTACCAGAAACCACATCAACTGGCACCTTGATTGTGGACTCCCCAGCCTCCAAACTGAGAAATAAATTTGTTTCTTAAGCCACCCCTTCTGTGACATTTTGTTATGACAGCCCGTACTGACTACTATTGATATGAACCATAGCACGCGGTGTAGTACATCATCCCTCGCGCTGAGAGTGGCTTTTGTGTGCCTGTGCTTGTAGAACAAGGAGGCCAAATCGATTAGATGTGTACTTAGATGTGCAGGAACAAAAAGGAGAGTGGTAGGGGGTGAGTTCACAGAGGAAATGGGGCTTATCGTGTGGACCCTTGAGGGTCACAGAAAGAATTTGGCTATTACTCTGAGTGAAATGGGACATCAAGGAGGGTTTTGACCAGAATGGTGTGTTGTTAAAATATTAAGTAGAATTCTCATGGAACTACCTGGGCATGAAGATTTATATTTTGGCTGATTTTTACATGTAAATTCAATTTTTTCAATAATTACAGGGCTATTCAAACTACTCATTTCATAGTAGATGAGTTGTGGTAGTTTACACTTTTTGAGGAATTGGTTCATTTAATCTAAGTTATCCAATTTATGCAGGTAGAGTTATTCAGAGTATTCACTTATCCTTTATTGTCTGCAGTGTGTCCGTAATGATACCCCCTATTTCATTCCTGAGATGAGTAATTATGCATTCTCTTTTTTCCTCTATTCATCTTCATAGTATTCTATCAATGGTAGCACTCTTTTCAGTGAGCCAGCTTTTTGATTGATTGATTTTCTCTCTCTCTCTCTCTTTTCTTTTTTGATTTCAATTTCATTAATTTCTGTTCTTCATTCTTCCTTCTGCTGGTGTTGACTTTATTTTGCTCTTCTTTTCTAGTTTCTGGGGAGGTAAAATTATTGTTTGGGACTTTGTCTCTTTTTCTATTGTTAGCATTTAATGCTATAAATTTCCCTCTCGGCACTATTTTAGCGGCATCCCACAGATTTTGATATATTGTATTTTTATTTTTATTCTGTTCAATATATTCTTTAAAGACTTTATTGGGGGGAGGCAGTTTCAGGTTTACAACAAAGTTGAAAGGAAGGTACAAAGATTTCCCATATATCTCAAGCCCACAAACTTGTATAACCTCCGCCATTATCAACATGACACACAAAAATGGTGCTAATTTTACCATGAATAAAGCTGCATTGACACATCCCAGTCACCCCCAAGTCCGTAATTTACCTACGGTTCACTCTTGATGTTATACATTAGATGAGTTTGGACAAATGTATGTTCAATATATTAAGTTTCCCTTGAGACTTCCTTTTTGATCCATGGATTAACTAGAAGTGTTTAATTTCAAGGGTTTAGAAAATTTCCTCATCTTCTGTTATCAATTTTTAGATTGATTACATGGTGGTCAGATCACATACTCTGTATGATTTATTTCCAAGTTTGTTTTATGGCTCCTTTTTGAAGTTTGTTTTATGGCCCAGGATACGGTATATCTCAATATGTACTCCATGGACAATTGAAAGGAATGTGTGTGTTCTGCTGTTCTTGGTTGGAGTCCTCTATAAATATTGATTACATCATGTTGGTTAATGGTGGTGTTAGGTTCTTCTATATTCTTTCAGGGTCCAGCGATAATTGTGAATTTGTCCATTTTTTTCAGTTCTATCAGTTTGTGCTTCACATTATTTTTCAGCTCTGTTGTCTGGTGCATACACTTTAGGATCGTTATAGACTTCTGTTGGATTGATCCTTTTATCATCATGTAATTTTCCCCTCTGTCCCTAGTGACTCTGTTTGCTCTAACATTAACTTTATATGACATTAATATAGCTACTCTTGCTTCCTTTTCATCGAGGTTTTAATGGTTTACTTTTTCCAGCCTTTTACTTTCAACTATGCATATATTTGAAGTGAATTTCTTGTAGACAGCATCTAGTTTCATCAGGATTTTTTAATTCACTCTACAAATCTGTCTTTCACTTAGTATATTTAGACCATTTAATTCAAAGTAATGCTCAATTCTGTCTTTTTATTTTCTTTGGTTTTGTATTTTGTTCCGTTTTTCATTTATATGTTTTTCTTTCCTTACTGTAGGTTACATGAACACATTTTAGAAGTCCATTTTGATGTGTATACAGTGTTTTGGAGTGTATCTCCTCATAATCTTTTTAAGTGGTTGCTCTACTATACTATATGTACATAACTTATCAAAGTCTATTAGTGACACGTTTCACTAGTTCAAGTATAGAATTCTTGCCTCCCTGTATACACCTCCCTGTTTATATTGGTCATAAATATTTTCTCTGTACACATTGAGAAACACATTAGATGGTTATAATTACTGTTTCAGCCATCAAACGTAAATGGGGAAGCTCAAGATGAGTTATTTATTCATTACATTAAGTCATATTTTTGCTCTGTATGTATTTTTCCTTCTTTCCCGATCTTCCCAGATTTCTTTTGTCATTTTAATTGTCTGGAGAACATCTTTTAGTTTTACTTTTAGAGTAGCTCTGCTAGAAATAAATTCTCTTTATTTTATTTTATATGATAATGTCTTGATTTCCCCTTCATTCCTGAGGAATATTTTCACTAGATACAGAATTTTGGGTTAAAAATTTTCTTTCACCACTTAAAAAAATATAGTATCACTGCTTTCTATCTTCTATGGTTTCTGATGAGATATCTACAGTCATTTTAAGTATTTTTCTACTACAGGTGGGATTTAGCTTCTCACTGGCTGCTTTGTTGTTCTTGATAAGTCTTCAAAGATTTACTATAATGTTTCTTGACATGCATTCCATTTGGCTTATCTTGTTTGGGATTTGCCTAGCTTCTTGAATCTGAAGTTCTCTGATTTTTGCAAAATTTTGGAAATTTCAGCTGTTATTTTTTTAAATACTTTATCATCCTGATATGTTATATCCTTTATTTCTATGATAAAAGTGACACAAATGTTAGATATTTGGTCATAATGTTACATGTCCCTGAGGTTCTGTTCATTTCTTTCTCTATTGTTCAAATCAAGGTATTTCTATTGTTCTACTTTCAAGTTCACTGATTCCCTTTTCCTTTCTATCCATTCCTCTTGTGAGCCCATCCATTGAGGTTTTTATTGCTTTTTTGTTTGTTTGTTTGTTTGTTTGTTTGTTTTGGCTGGAACTTGCTTACTTTATTTTCAATTACTTCAAGACTGCTATCAATGGCTCATTTAACCATTTGTATGATGAGTGCTTTAAAATCTTTGTCAGATGACTCTAACATCTGTCCTATCTCAGTGGCATCTGTTAGCTGTCTTTTCTCATTCAGTTTGAGATTTTCCTGGTTCTTGGTATAGCAACTGATTTTCTATTGAAACCTAGGCATTTTAGGTATTATAAGACTCTGGATATTACTTAAATCTGTGTGTTAGTACTCTCTGAAGCCAATATGGTATGTGAAGGAGGCCCCTGCTTCATTACTGCCAGATGGAGTGGAAGTCCAGCTTCCAAATTCAGCCTCCATTGACCTTTGAGGTGGGAGAGGATCCTCATTGCTGCTGGATAAGGGTTGGAGTTTTGACTTTCTGAGAGTTCTCCATCGACACTGTGTTTGTATGTGTATTGGGAAAGGGGGGATGATTTTATTACTGCTGAATTGAATGCCCTGATTCTCCATCAGGCCTCTTCTGACAGCATTCCAGTGAGAAATGGGGAGGATGCTTTATTACCACTGGATGGTGATAAAAGTCCACAGTCCCCATATAGTTCTCACTGATATCATGGAATGTGTGTGGGGATGGTAATGTGGAAGGTGGGGGTAGAGGGCTCATTACTTATGGCAGGGATAAAAGTCCTGGCTTTCCACTTAGCCTTCTGATGCCACTCTGGTATCCCTGCTTGCCTTCTCTCTGATACCACCTTGGTATCCCCATGTGACCTTGGCTGGCATGGGTATGGTTGGGTCCACAGATTTTTAATTTTGATGTTTGGCTGGAGTAGATTCAATGTTATCTGCCCCTTCCCTGGTCTAATGGCCTGAAAAAGTAGGTTTTACTTGGCTGTTTGTTTTTATGTTCCTGTTGGTGTTTCTGGGTTTCTTACTTCCAAAGATGCAGCCTCAAATATATGGGGCAGAAAGAAAACAAGGAAGTTACCACTATATTGTTTCTTGGGTCCTGCAAGATCTCTAGGTAGTTTCCCTTCTTCTCTCCACTTTTAAGAGTCTCCTTACATTTGTTTTACATAAAATATCCAGAAATTTTAGTTGTACTTAGTGGGAGCAATAGGAAAAACTAAGTCTTCTCCATTTTCCCAGAAGCGGAAATCCTCACATAGGTTAACCATTATTCTGACAGCTGGGGACAAATAAGAGGCAAGTATAGAATCAGGGCAAGTAGTCAGGAGGCTATTGCCATAATTTAGGGGGCTTAAATGAGCACAGTAACTTTGAAGATGATGAGATAGATATATTGTTAAAATAAAGGAACCGGAAGCCAGAAGTCTGAAATAAAATAGAGATGCACTCCCTTCGGAGATTCTAGGGGAGAGCCCATACCTCACCTCTTCTGCTGAGGAGCTGGCAGGGATGTATGCTAGCTATCTTTGGCTTATGGCCTTGTAACTCCAATATTTGCCTCCATTTTAACCTAGCCTGCTCCTCGGTGTATAATCTCTCTTCCTCTCTCTTACAAAGACACAGGTGATGGCATTTCTGTCCCAACTGCATAATGCAAAATATTTTCCACATCTCAATATCCTTAAATTAGTTCATATGTCTATAAACTTTACCACGTAAAGTAACATTGACAGTGTCCAGGGTTTAGGACATTGGGCTGATCTTTGCAAGCCATTATCAGCCTACTACAACAGATGAAACACATAGATAAAATATGTTAGATTGTTATTAATTTATCAAGATATTAAATGAGACAATAAATGTTTTCTCAGAATTAGAGTGAAAGGGCAATGCTGAGAACAATGATGACAAGTACCCATTGCCAGGCTTGAAACAAGTACACGAAACCAGCCTCATCCTGTTTACATCACATCTCCCTGCTGGCCGGCATGGCATGATTGATGCTTAGAGGCCTGTAGAGAATCTTTAGACATCATTTGGAGGAAAACCTCTTTGACATATTTTTGCTCCCGTGGCTAGATGAAGTAAGTGGAATGAAAACAATCAAAGAAGTGGGAAAGGTAACTGCCAAAAAGGAAAACTTACCTCAGCTGAACGTATCCAGAACTACAAAAATCAAAAGGCCCAGAGCTGCTGAGAGGCTGCAGCAGAGTAGCAAAGAACAACATGTCCCTTTAGCTTGGATAGCCTTTCCTAGAGAACACTGAAGCTTGTCAGTGTGACAAGGTTAGAAAGGAGAGGATAGGCAAACATGTGCAACATTTCTTGTGGCCCAGTTAGGAACCGCCGACCATGGCCTGGTAGAAAGCATCTTGAATGAATATAATCTGAGAGGAATGGCTGCCTCCTGGACTGTATGGGCAGCCCCAACAGAATATGTGTAAAGACCTGGAGGCAGGAGAAAGCAGGGGGGAGGCTAGAAGAGGCCAGACAGGGAGTGTATGTAACATGCAACAGGGAGAGGGAAGCAACAGTCAGAATCCAAGAACACAAGGAGGTGGAGCTGTCTCTCCCTCCAATCCTTCTCACCCTGCCCATCTCAGCACCCTTGGGAAACCAAGATCAGAAGAATGAGTTGTGAGAAATGAGACAGTGGGTAAAGAAGAGCAAAAGTACATTCAAGGTGTACCATCCCCTATAACTGAGATGGGAAGGAGTCGGGCCTGAGCTACTCCAAATTTGATGTAAAATGGAAGTTTTTATTTAAGATGGTACTAGAATTTTTCATAAATAAAAATTAATGCTGTGAAAGACTGTTAATACATTAAAGTATATGAAAACCTGGGAGATCTAATAGATGAGAAGAGATTCTAGAGTTTTTTTTTTTTTCCTGTGGGAATTCACTGAAAAGAATAAAAACAGTGTTTCCTAATTGTACTCTTTCAAGTTCAGATCTTTTTATAATGGATATATTAGTAACATATGGGCCATATTATAGGTGAATGAATATACTGTTTCCTCATCAAATCAATCAGTGAGTTGATTTAGAGCATCATGTTGAGTATAAACTACCTTAGCAATTTTGGATCAACTCCTGTCATGACCATATTCTCTCTCCATCCCCTCCTGCCTTGTGCTGATACTAAAAAGGCAATTCTCTCATCTCACAGAAGAAAGTTCATTTATGGAGGATCTTCCTCCATAGCAAAGGAAACACACAATCCCCTACGCCCAAACTGTCCCAAACTCATCCTATATAATTTCAGCATTTGCTGAAATGTATGCTGAAATGCCAAAACTACTGTAGGGGCAACTATGAATGCAACTAAAACTGGAAGATACAAAGGATTTTCTCCCTTTCAAAATGTGACCACAAATCTGAGAGTAATTTTTTTCCAGAGTTGGGAAAGGCTTGAATCTTTACAGTAGAGAGGACCCGTAGCCCAAACATTTTGCTGGATGAAGCAGTGGATGGAAAGAAGCTACTGCAACACAGAGAAAAAAGTTTTGAAGTAAGTATCTTGAGGTAACAGAAGTTAGCAATCAAAATAAGCTTCGCTGGTGATTTGTGTGATTTGGGGACTGCAGCTGCCCATCCTGCCAGCTAGCCCAGGAAAGGTAGCCCAGCTGTTTCCAGTGAAGATCTGCAACAATGGGAATTCTGTTCTCTCAGAGACAGGAGGATTAGCTGCCAATGGTCCCAGTTGTGTGTAGGACCACACACAACTCAATTCAAACAAAAACCCAAAGTACAGCATTTGTGTGCCATGATGTTTGTAAAATTCTGAGCTAATCCCCTAAAGGAATATACCATTCGTGAAATAATTATAAATAGAGCAGTACCACTAAAGAGTCTTTTTGGAAAAATGACTTCAAAAATGTTCACTGGTCTCTAAGTTGTTTAAATAGCTGCCCATTTTATTATCTAAATTGCTCATAAAATATTTTGACTTTTTCCCCTCTGAAAATATGTTTAGAAGTAAAATTATAGGAACAATGACTGTTTCAGTTGATGGCAGTCCATGGGTGTGCCCGACCCATTCTCCATTATATGGTTAGCCTTTCCTTTGAACATTCATTTTTTCCTCCTCCGTTACTATTTAGGAATATAAAATTTGGCTCTATTTTAATTAATAAAATGTCTTTTTAAAGAAGACTTGTCTGTCTTTGGAAAGAACCACATGCCTCAATATAAAAATGGAAAATGAACAATGTTGAAAAGAGAAGGTCGGATCTTTGGTTTGTTATATACTTGCTTAAAGGGTTTCCATGGATCTCCATGACCCACAGGAGAAAGCTCAAACCTTTTCAGTGCTTAAAAGCCCTCATTCCCACATCTCATCTTCAGTCACATCTCCACTGCTCCCTGCTTTTCCCTCTATAATTTGAAAAAGTAACTTTTCAGTTTTTCATAATTGTCGTTTTTTTATTCCTCTGTGGTTCATCAGATGCAATGTTCTCTGCCGGTAAAAAATGACTCTGCAAACTTCAATCCACCTAGCAAATGTCTGCTCATTTTTAAAGACCCAGCTCAAATTTCACTGTAAGTAAGCTTTTCTTGAGCAATTTCATGCAGAAATTCTGTATCATCCCTTAATGTTTTACATACTTTTATACTAGTCCTATCTTTTTACATACTTTTATAATAGTCCTATCACAGAGTATTCAAATGGATTGTTTATGAGTGTATCTCTCTTCAGTGAATTTTAAGTTCTTTGAAGACAAGTGTTCCTGAAAATCTATTTCCTAGGATCTCATATTGATCGCTTGCTATACAGTAGACATTAAGTAAAGATTTCTGATATTTATGAAAAACAATGTCTCAATGACTAATTTTTTATGACTTGGTACCAACCATCCATAGGTGCTGTCTCTCAGCCTACAGCCTGCCCCAATCCTGCACTTTGATCGGGGCTTAAAGCAGAAGATGGTCATGCATTTTGGTTGACTTAGCTCCTAAGCAAAATTGGAAAGCTCAGCTAAGAACTGCTTCAAAGCATCTCCTCGTTCCACTGTCCACATCCCTCTGTAACACCATCCTAATGACAACAACAACCAAGCAAACAGCAACAAAAAAAGTAAGCTATTACCAAAAACCAGAAACCTACATTAAAGGACAAAAAGAGAGGGGGCTTTCTTTTTGAGACTGTTGTAAGCTGTGGGTAAATAATGACAAAGTATGTTATTACTGTTCCTTTTCATCAGGGCCTTATTCTTCTTATGCAAACGTTACAGTTTTATTGGCAATCAAAATAGTTCAGAGATATGTACAGAAACATGTCTCCTATACATATTTAATTCTACCTTCTAAAGTAACCAATTATCAATTTGGCATCTATCCCCACATATTTGCTTTTAATGTGTTAGGAGTGTATTTGGAATGCACTGCTTTTTTTTTTTTTTTTGATATTGAGATTCCAACATGATTATGCAGCCTTCTTTTTTAGATTTTGCTTTTCTCTTCCTTTTCCAATTATGAACTAAAGTCTGAAACATGTCAGAACTAGCATTCCTAGAGGGTAGCTAATGTTTGATGACTTTCTTCCTCCTTAACTAAACACTGAATGTGACGTATTTTGCCCCACTTTGCAGCTCTTCAGTCAAGCAGGAGATCAAATAGGATTATAATTTCTTCACTTCAAAGAATGCCATTTTACACAATAACAACTTGCAAAACTGAAACAAGTCTGATTAGGTTCTCTCCCACTCCTCCCATAACCCTGTTTCTCTTTCTTTCTTTTTCTATTTCTCACGTATATGCAAACACATGTTTACCTAGAGGCAGAAGCAATGTCTCTACTCTGAAGTTCACTCTTTGTCCATCTTCAATTTTTTTCAAAGGTGGTTCTACTTAAGGAATACTTTATTTAGTGAAGCACAGCTTACTAACTCATTCACCACAGGAAGGGACAATGCTTTACCATGTTCCCCTTAATAAATGACATGTTGTACACTGTAAGTACCAAAGAAATATTTGTTGAAATGAATGACTGAATTTCACACCACATCCATCCTGCCTTAGCTTCCTTTACAGATTATGAAGTCCATGGTATTTTGATATTTATTTTCCTCCTTTGATGATGGTCATTGCTTAAAGTATTTCTAATGAAGCCATGTTAGTTCCATTTAAAGCCATATAATTTATAATCAATGTTTGAATTTTACTTGGAAATTATGTCAGGAAGAACTTTATAAATATTTATATTTGACACAAAGTTTAAAATAACAAGTGGGAAGAAGAAACAGCAAGTAGAAACTGCAGATCAATGGTGGTAGTGGTGGTCATACAACACAAGACACATTTTCTCACGCAAGCAGAAATACACAGGCTTGAAAGATATTTATTTTCAGTTTATGTTCAGTCTTCCCATTTTTCCCTATGATTATACTCTCATATTTAGATTCCTTTTCTTTAAATCTATGTTGTCTTTTACCATTATTTATATTCTACAGTGCTCCATTCTGCTTTCTACCCATTTTGCTTTCTACTTTTTTTAAATTCCTCCCCAAATATGTGCAAGATTTTTAAAAGTAACAGAAATACTGTCATATCAAAAATAAGTTAAACAATTACCTAATACTCATGTTTCATAACATAACAGACATGTCTATCATTTCCTCTTTCTTTTTATATATATTTGTGCCTTTGTAATGCAACTAAAGGTGGCAATAGAGGGTTTTTTTTTAATGCTTATTTATTTATTTTTGAGAGACAGAAAGAGAGAGAGTGCAATTGGGGAAGGGGCAGAGAGAAGGAGAAAGAGAATCCTAAGCAGGCTCTGTGCTGTCAATGCAAAGCTCAGTGCGGGGCTCAAACTCACTCACAAATTGTGAGATCACGACCTGAGCCAAAATCAAGAGTCCGATATTTAACTGACTGAGCCACCCAGGTGCCCCAGAACATAAAGAGATTTAATTATTTTTTCCCTAAAATTTCATTTTATAACTGAGGAAATTGAGACCCCAAAATGCCAAATATCTTATCGACAGTTATATAGTTAGTTTGAGCAGATCCTGAACTACAGACATGTCTACTGACATTCAGTCTGTGTTTTATCCACTACACTTCATTATCTTTCAAATAAATCCAGTATTTTTCCCCATTCACTTAATTTGGTACCATGGTTTAAGTTGATATTAATATTAGATGTTTGTTATAAAAATAAAATAATACATTTTATTAAAAGGTAATAGTTTGGCTGTATGTGTCTCTAATAAGAAAAAACACAATCTATGATATTCATAACTTTATATTTTGTAAAATAATAACCCGATATTTAATAACTTCAATACTGCCAGGCAAATACTAGTTTATCATAGTTTCTAAATTATGCCAATAAAATAATAATAGTTCTTATTAAACATGAAGGAAAGTAATAAGATATTTTTGACACATCCCTCATAGGCTGCAATAGAAAGAACCACACACACACACACACACACACACACACACACACACACACACACACTGTTTTAAATTAATGCTCAGAGGTGCACTAGAAGTATTTTTATTATATAAAGCTCCAAACATTGGGACAAAAGAGAAGTCAACTATAAAAATAGATGATGTTTGTTACAGTTACCACTGGCATTTTTGAAATTATCTAAATTTTCTACACAATCTAAAGGAAGTGATTTACTTTATCATTTACTTTACTGACGAGTCTGTCAAAGATCTTATTCTAAATATTTTTCCCAATAGCATGACATAAATACACTTATTTCCTTCTGTGACCTCTACTGTTAAATTATCTAAGTTTACTAGAATATTTAACACAGCTCTTGGCTTCTTAGGAAGAAGGGGATGTTATAGCATCTGTTTAGAACTGTTTAGAACTATAAAACTTAATAACAAATTAGTTGTAAAATTTCAGTAAGAACTTGATTCTAACTTTAAAATCTTAAAAAGGGTTGCTTCTCCTTCCAAAATTTTAAAGTAGGCACCAAGTTCTTATTGAAATTTTACACATACACATACATATTCATATGCACATGTGTATATGTGTGTATATGTATATCATTAGTGGTAGCAGACCTAGACAGTAGACTTATAGCTTAGCAAAACCACCGTTTCCTTCTGCTAGGCTGTTTTGTCCTTTCCTGTTAACATCCTCAGTGCTTTATACTTTCTCAGCAATGGTTTTGACCTTGCCCTTTACGTTTTAAATCACAGCATGCACATGAGTACTAGTAAGGGCCACTAAAAACCAGAATTTGGTTTTTTTGAATGCTTTAAAAAATTAAAATGACTTAAATTACACATTAGCAAAGTATAGGTTTTGAGTTCACAGAAAACTGTGCTAAGAAATATTTTCCAGAAAAAGAAAATATGGAAGAAGATAAATTAAATATATACTGTAACCTCATGCAGACACTCAGGTATCGTTTTCTGATTTAATAGTAATAAAATCTATGCCACTAGCCCACAAAATATTTCGATAAAGACTTATTGCAATTTACAAAACTATGCGATTTTGTATATAGATTCAAGAAAGTTTCGTTGCTGTATACATTTATTTGAGCATTTTACAATGTGGAGTACAAGATACTTATCATGGATATTCAATAACCCCTTGCCTTAATAAAATAACATAATAGTTTCTTTTATCAGCACAGTGTAGGATTAATTCTACATGTAAAAACCAAATGTTTGTGAAAACATTTTTTAAAGAAGAAAGCGCTAATTCCAAGCAATTAAGTTTCTTCATTTGGTTATTCAGCAGATGTATCTTAACAATTAGACCGACTGGAAAAAAGACTGGAAAAAGTTCAGTGCTCTTCAAATTGATGTTTACATCCTTTGAGAATGGGACAGGGTACTTGCTTGCTAGGAAGCTGCTTAAGTTTGGATTTGAGGTGAAAGTAGAAGAAATGTTCATGTATTTGAGGGCATTCTATGAAAACTGTCTACATATGTCTCAATTCGTAATACTACTTACTGGTAATACCTACCACTTGTCTTTTTTACCTGCTGATCACCATGTTAATTGCTCATTAGGATCATCTCATTTAATGCATACAACTCCTAATAAGCATGTTTTACATGAGAAAACTCTATTTCACATATAAGAAAACTGAGATTCAGAGAGGGTATGTATGGCAAGATCATATGTTGAGTGACAACAAAGGAATTTGATCACAGATCTCATGAACCCCAACAGTAGTGTTTAATAGGGAAAAATATAGGGGGAAGCATTAAAGCCACTAAAATACACAAATAATAGAAAAATAAGGCTAAAATTTGTGATTATTTTAGAACATGTGAAGAGGATAAAATTAATTCAATTACTTCAAGTAATTAATTCCAGCACTAATAAGGGACAATTCAATTAGAAGAGGGATAGTAAAGTCACCTTTCCAAGTGTCCTATCTAGCCTACATTATGCTCAAAGATTCTATATGTATTTTAGAAAATAGAGATAAGAACCTGAAAATGTACACCATTTCATTTCTTTGTTATTACTCTCTTTCCCATAGAAAAACTAATACAATTTCTTAATGCTGGGGTCTTGTAAGGAACCAATCACTCTTTGAAGGAGGTAGAACAGCTTGTTTTCTCACCAATTCTAAATGGCAGAACTCATTAAACCATTATGCAGAAACCATTATGTGCAAATGCTACACAATGGTAAGTACACATGTATCCTTAATTACTTATCTATAACAAATTTACATTGCCCTATTAGGGATCACTTTCTAGAATTCTCCAGCCATGAAAAGAATCCCACATATATTTCACTCAGCAATGGTTTGCCAACAGACTAGCTGGTATGTGTTGTGCTTGGTTAAGCATTCCCTTCTGTTTCTATTCTTCATAGTTTGGCAACTAAGCTTTACTGGTTGACATATGGAATTTACAATCAAAACTACCTCAAATGAGCTCTTTCAGTAAACCTTAATGAAGAATGATGCAATCCAAGAAGTACAAAAACATCTTGGACTCATTTTTTTTTTTTTTAGAAAACTATCAAAATACCAGCATTTAATGTGATTATAATTCTTCTACTTCCATAATTGAAATTAATTAACAGACAATAACAATTTCCAGACAGAAACATCAGGGCTGAAAGATATACTAAAACTGATACACAAGGTTTTCCATACTGGGTAGTAAGACAGTTAAAAATCACTTTTACCATGTTAGTGCTGACATTCCATTTTGATGCAACAAAGACTATGTTACTCATTTTGGACTTTAATGGTGATTCATTTGTTTTTCTTGAATATCCACAATAGAAAGGCTAATGAATTGGCTGACTTTTATCATGGCAACTGAACTCATTCACAATACAGGTAAAATACACAAGTACACACAAACATGCACTTACACACATGATGGAAACTGTTGAGTTGAAAGAGACAGAGAGAGAGAGAGAGAGACAAAAAGAGAGCACAAGCCATGAGTATAACTGCTTATATTTTTAAACACTATACCTTAGAATAGAATAATACCTCAGTTGTACACATTTCAAACACATTCCTTCGTTTGATTTGAAAAATTTAGGCAGTGATAAAAAAAAACTAATTTCTTCACATATGGAATCCACACAGAAACAAGCCCCATATTGAGAAAAAATATTTGGGAGACACATTTCTGATAAAGGACTCGTATCCAAAATACGCAAACAACTCTTAAAATTCAACAATACGAAAGCCGATAACCCGACTGAAATATTTTCAAGATATTTGAGTACCAACAAAGATACACAGATAACAAATGAACACACGAAAAGATTATCGATATGATTTGTCATAGGGAATTGTAAACTAAAAAAAAAAAAACAGTGAGATACCACTACACTTTAATTAAAAAGGCTAAAAGCTAGGAAACTGGCAATTTCAAATACTAACAAGGACATGGAGCAACAGGAACTCTCATTCGGTGCTAGTGAGAATGAAAAATGACACAGCCGCTCTCAAAAATAGTTTGGCAGTTTTCTACAAAGCTATACAGAGTCTTACCATAAGATTCAGTAATGGTACTCCTGGGTATGTAATCAAATGACACAAAAATTGGTGCATGAATGTTTATAACAGCTTATTTACAATTTCCCAAAACGGAAAGTAACCAAGATGCCCTTCAACAGAAGAATGGACAAGCAAACTGTGCTACATCTTTAGTGGAATATTCTTTAAAAATAAAAAATAATCATCAAGTAATGAACATATATTAGATGAATCTTAAATGCCTATTGTTAATTGGAAGAAGTCAGACTCAAAAAGATTACATATCCTATGGTTCCCTTTATGACAATTTCTGAGAAGGCATACTAGAAAGGCACTAAAAACATTAGGATAGGCCAGAGGTTCTGGATAAGAGGTAGCACTAACAAGGTGAAACACAATGGATTTTTTTTAAAGATGATGAAACTATTCTCTATAATACTGTAATTGTGGAGATACGACATTATGCATTTGTCAAAATCAATTGAACTTTGCATCACAAAGAGTGAACCTTAATATATGCAAGTAAAAACAATTAGGAGGCTGGGTGTCTCTCAAAATGGATGCAGAGAATGACAAAACCATCTGTCTTATGAAAAACCTCACTGAAGAAATGTGGTAGACAGGTACTCACCTAAGTAACTCTGGAAAGGAATGGAGTCTTTATGACTAAAAGGAAAAAAAAAAAGCACTGCATTCTAATTGATACGGGTGTTTCCCACAGCAATATGCACTAGAAATTATTTTTCTGTCATACACACGCATGCACACACACACTGCAATTGAACAATTAAGTAAAGCTAGGAAAATGGTATTAGCTCCTCATGGATAGAAAAAGGGGAGAAGGGAGAGGCTACTCATTAAATTAAAGGGCTCTGTCTCTTGAAGGAGAGGAAGAAAAGAGCAAGGGAAGGAGAGCAAGGATGCCTCTTTCTCTCTACTTTGGAATGAGATGAGACTTCATAGCATGTGACTACATATCTACTACATGTGTCTAGGGAAATGGACTGGTGAAAGATTAAGGTACACATGTGACAGAAGGAACTAGAAACTCAAACCATGGCTGAGCTGACTATGCTATGGAAATTTCTCTAGAACAAGCCACTGTCTGCCCCAAGAGGCAGAACCATAAGGTTAGAAGTTAGGCATAACATCTTTTAGAGTAAAGCAAGATGCTAGGGATCCCGGAGATGGTGGCAATGAAGGAACAACAGGAAACATGGAAAATATAGGCCTTGTACTACATGCTTCTATTAAAAACCACAGTGGTGGCAACAATTTAACAAAATAGAGTAGTTAAGATAATTTCTACATTATTTTTTATCTAAATTTATTGTATCCTTAATAGATTCCTGAGGTTCTGAGTGGCACTATAATATTTTGAATATATTTGGACTTTGTATCCAAACAACTGTGTTCAAAAACTTGCTCCATTCTAAGTTTCATCATCTGTGAATGGAAAAAAGGCAAAAATATTGATAAATCTATCATAGATTCCTTGTGAGAATTAAAAATGCATATACTAATAACAGTTCAGCCATCCTAGGATTATTATAAGAATTACATGTGTTGATACATATAAAACACTTAGAACTTGGACTTGCACATTTAAGGACTATATGCTATTTACTATTGTTTTTATTCTTTTCATCATCATCATCATCATCATCATCATCTTAATTATCTTCTGAGATACGGTTTTACTACCTGCAGTCTTCGTTTTATGCTGCCAGGCTTTCCTTCATACTGACACCAAAGTAATAATTTAGAAAGGCAATGTGAGTCGCACTACGTGCCACTTTATGATTATCTGGGAAAAGTTAACTGACTTCAGCAAAAGAAAAGCGTGTTTATGTGGTTTCTTAGGCTATTCATGATTTATCTTCTGAGCATCTCTTCAGATTCATATCCTACCTTTCCCGCAACATGCATCTTCAAAGCTAGCCATAGCGAGCCTGTTGCTGCCTCCTAAACCCGCTACATTTCATCTTCCCTTTGTGTCCAGGGCAATGCTTCACTCTGTCTAGAAAGATATCCTTCAGCTGCTGGACCCTCGTTCTCATCCAGGACTCTCCCGAGACAGCACTTCTCAGGAAGCCTTCTTACTCCTTTTCTATGTGGGCATATGTTTGTGTACCCCAGTATCATCTGCACATGCTTCTGATTCAGTTTTTATAACACTATATTGCTCTTTTGGGTTGTCTGTGCCTAGAGGTTTAATGTATATTTAGGGATAAAACAAAGAAAGAGAGGGTCATGGTCTGAGGCCAGGATAATAGGGAATTAAAAATTACTACCATATAACTATGAAGCACTCAAGTTTTATAGAGCTTCAAAATGTCTTTTAAATCCTCCAAATTCAGTATGCAAAAAAAGAGCACAATTATGTAATTTTTTTATATTAACCTAGTTTTTTTTTTTTTTTTTAAGTAAATGGGCAGCATTTGGTGGGACCTAGATTTTCCACCATTGGAGTTGGGAGGTTATATATAAACAATAGGCTAGAATGTTCTGTGTGGTAATAGATTAGAATTGGAAACATCAATATTAGCTCATGTTTAGCTTAATATGGATCCAGATGATTACATACAGAAATATTTATAGATATATGTTAGTATACACATATGTAATTCCTTATTCTTGCATATGAGAGGGCCTAGAAGTAATATCACCTCAGGAGCAGTGAGTACACTTAGCACCTGTCTCTTGTTTTGTAATTCATTCTCCAATAAAAGGAACAAGGGATCCTTAAAGAAATGGCTAATTCTAGGGGTGCCTGGGTGGCTCAGTCAGTTAAGCATCTGACACTTTATTTCAGTTCAGGTCATGATCTCGCAGTTCATGAGTTCAAGCCCTTAGTCAGGCTCTGTGCTTACAGTGTGGAGCCTGCTTGGGATTATCTCTCTCCCTTTCTCTGTCCCTCCCTTGTACGTGCCATCTCTCCCTCAAAATAAATAAAAACTAAAAAAGAAAAAAAGAAAGAAAGAAATGGCTAATTCTAGGAGTGGGACAGGAAATATACAAGATGAACCACCTTGAACTGCCAGAAAGAAAATGCTACAAACAAAAACATATACACCATGATGGAATATCTCAAAGGGACACAGAAGCCATCTAAAAGATATGCTAGTTGATTTTTGACATGTATATGCATACATACATGTGTGTATTTGTGACACAACATAAAAAACTGGAAATCATTAAATATGAAGCTTCTTATAAAAAGCTTAATTTCCTAAAAAACTGTTTCAAATCTCTATGTTCTTTGAATACAGCCTGAGCTTCAGTATTTCTATCTCAGAAGGAAGTATCACATCAGATTGTATTAAAAAATAAAATTTTATAAGAAAGTCTCCTATACATAATTCCAAGTTTTACCCAACTTCCATTCTTCACAGCTCCCAGCCCCACATGAAATTCATACAATTATTTAAAACAAATTTCAATTTGACAGGTATAAATTATTGAAAAGAATATATTTAAAGCAATTTTCTAGAAATCTGTGGAGTAAGATTAGCTAGACAAATCATATATCTGTATTTAGCTTAGTTTACATTTAAACATTTTTTTCCTAACAATAGCTGTTACAGAATTTATAGAAAAAAAAAAGCACCTCATGGTATTGCAGGCAAAGGTAACTTAGTTGTTGTGTCTGAACTGTGCTTTGGGGGTCCTATTTAACATTTACAAATAAGCAAGATTTATCACCCTTGGTCTAACTCTCATTCTCAGGACAAATCCCCTGTAGCTATTTAGGCATTTCTAAGTGGTTTCAATTTGCATCTAACCATTTTCCCATTTAGAAATAGAAGTACGAGAGCGATTATTTTGTTCACAGTATAAAGTCTAATTATATGATTAAATGATTATACCCTACAAAAATGTTAAAGCCCCAAATATGAAAAACCCGTACTCTTAGAGCTTCAATTTCAGTAAGATTTCTGTTGAGGGTACACAATGCTTTTTTAAGAAATACAATAGCATAACTCCGAATGCAATTAGAATTTTATTACCATCTGTAAGGTAAAATAGTGACTTAAAAGTCAGATCAGATTTCTATAATACCTAATTCTACAAAAATACTAGTCTGGAAGGATTGGCTCTATTCTTCAACTCATACATGAGATCATATTTCTGCAAAAACAAAAAGTCATATTGCCATAAGTTTATAACTTCTGAATTTTTGAAATATATTTTAAAGGACTGTTGAAGGGCAAAAAGGACGTTTTCTGGTTCTGCTACAAAAATGGAGGAGGGATCACTCACTGCTTTTCCAATCAAACGAAATGGCACAGCAGGGAAGATATTTCAGGCAAGAGAGTTTATCTGAAGGAACAGCTCCCTGATTAGAACAGTAGTGATAAATCAGCCACACAATGTTCTCTAGTGCAGAGCCCTGCTTTAGTCCCTCAAACAAACGGAAACTCCATTAGTCTTGAAGTAGTAGCTGATGGTACAATGAAAGGGAATTTGGTAATCCATAGAGTTTAAGGTATATGTGAATATTTTATTTCTTCTAAAGCTTTTTAAAAATAGTTTCTTCCCAGAAGTTTTCAACAAAAGACTTAAAGTTCATTCAAACACACCATAATATTTGAGTCTAAATATTTATAAATTTATTGTTTTTAATATAAGTGATTGACAGCATAAATCCTTGTTCTTTGAAGAGGTTTCCCAACAGAACCCAAATGATCTTCTAACAGAAAATGTAAAGTGTACCACAGAAAAACTTTTGGCTAGGCTAAAGATGACAGGGCATGTCTCCATATACAAAGAGAAATTAAAATTCAGGAAATTATCCAGTTAGTTCATATATCATCCTCGGGGAGAAATATTTTTTAATTGCCTAACAAATTATTTATTTTACTTTGTTTATACCTGTGCAAGGAAGAAAAATGAGAAAAAAAGATGTGTTCTTCTTACCACTTTGAGATATTTTTGTAAGAAATAAGGAGATACAGCTAAATTTATAGCTATTTCTCATTATAAAATATAAACAAAACTTACGTGTTCACTTAATGTTGCTATTATAATAAAATGTTTGATACTGGAGATTGAGAGTTATGATTTTTCCCTTGTTTTATTTTAACTTCTCACTGGTTTACAGTCATCCATTAACAAGTCTGAGATTGTTCCTCCATGGAAGGATCAAGCAAACAAATGGAGTGTTGCAGAAGACCCTCCTCTACCACAGGGAATGGCTAAACCTTCCTCACTCAATCATCTGTCTGCCTAACACAGGACCTGCAATGTATACACCAACAGCCTCTCTCCTGACTCTATTGTCAAGACATGTCCCATTTAACTGATAAAGAGTTAAGTTTTCCAAGTGAAATAAAATCTTGATAGAAATTTTGTCACAGTATTTATATATTAGAAAGTAAAGCTTTAAAAACTGGAGAAGTAAGCTATGATGGGGAAAGAGAGAAACAAAGGGAAGGATGAGCTCACAGGAAGCTTTTGGCCCTTTAAAGACAGAATAAGAAAACTGAGCACTGAAGGTAACAGAAAGGAGAAAATTCACACCAATGTGTGAAAAAAAAGATAAAATGCACCTCCAGTGGTAAACTTCTCCTCCTTTATAATGGCTTTAGTTTGCATTTTACTGTATGACGTAACAGTGAATTTATAACTGATAGGGCTGCCTGATGTCTGAGATTCTATTACTGGAGGGAAATAATGGCTACTTAGTACAGACTATGTGTCCCCATGCTGGATTGGTTTCAGCCTGTGCAATGTAAAGGAAGTAGCTTAAGTAGCTTATGTAAGTCTTGAACTGTATATAAAAAGTTATCATTCCTAATTATTTGTTTTCCATTTCCCTGTGAGAGTTTCATTCATTGCCACAAAATCCATGTACTTGTACTGCCTTATCTTAGAAGGAGTATTCTTTCAGATACCATGGAAAGGCTCTGCATTTCACCTTGGTCAATGAAATTTGAACATAACTGACATGTGTCTGGGTTGAGTAGAGGTTCTAAAAACCACTGACTGGTGTTTCTACCAGACTACTTGTTTTTGTTGTTGTTGTTTTCCTTCTGTTATGAGAATATTATGTCCCCAAAAGAAGCTAATCTCTTAGCGTGGATTCTGAAATGAAGGCACAAGAAACAGAGCCTCACATAACACCTCCAAGTTATATGATCAAATATAACATGAATAGGCCTCTAAAATTTTAGGACTGATTGTTACCGCCATATAACCTAACAAAAACTTCCAAAGCAGAGTAGATTCCTCTGTTGGGTTAGGGGTTGGTTTGACTGACCTCAGTGATTTTACTTCCACAAATCTACTACTGTAATGTATTTACAAGGAAATAGACAACTTAGAGAACTTTCACAAGTAATAGGTTATTTTTCTTAGCAAAAATGCTGATGGTAACTTATGTATAGGAATAAAACAACTATTTATAATAAAGTGAAAATTGACCTCAGTTCATTTTGGCACTAGTGTGTATATAAATCATAAGCTAATAAGCAAATGAAATATATGAGTGGATCTCTTAGATTTCAAATAATAATTTTTTACAGCCAGACACAATCTTGTGAAAGCCTCAAAAGAGTCAGTATAAATTGTGTTTCATTTTTCATACAGATGAATGGACTTTCTTTTCCCATGTTCCTCATGGATGGAATTTTGGGAAATTAGTAGGGTTTAGGAGGCATAGGAGTATCAGTTTTGGTGCAAGTTTTATTACTGTGGGTATTATGTCACTATAATGATGTCACCAATTAAGAACAAATAAAGGCACATTAATTGGATGTATCTACATAAGACACTGGTCTGTTTTTGACAAAGATTTTTAAAGTATTTCAATGAACTTCCTGAAGTTCTGAAGTTCTTTTTCTAGGTCTTATAGGCAAGGTCGTCTTAAACTTTTGTGAGATCAACAGACTACACTTTTACTAACAAGGTTACAGGTAACAGATGAGAAAAGGCATGCTAATTCAGTTAAAATCCACATTAGCTACAGAAATAAGTCACCCAACTATAGCTTACAAAGGAATCAAAGAAATTGACTATGTAAGATAGAAAATAGAAACAAAAATTGTAAATTTCCCTTCTTTAATTCAAAAACACAGTGTTTCTACAAAATTTAACATGTCCATTTAAAGATAAATCCCAGAACTCTATTTAAATGTCTTATATCTTAAATAAATTTTTAAAAAACTCTGTTTTCCAGAAAGGTATAGAATTGAAAATTATTTAATAAAATCCACATGAATAGTGGCTCCATTTTTTTCTTCTTAATTGCACTTTGGTACTATAACATGAAAAATGAAATAGATGTTATGGACAAGTCATGTCAAAATTAAAACTAAATAAATTCCTTTCTCCCCCTCAATGATCTGGTTATTTTAGATAAAATTCTGTTTATGGCTCAAATCATTCAGGTAATTCCTTACACTGTATTCAATTGTTCCCTATTAACTACTAAAAACTAACTGGTAAGCCATGCTTTCAACACTGCTTTGCTTTGTTCATCCTAGACTTCCAGTAGAAATTGGGTTACCACGGAGCAAATGAAGCCTGGTTTCAGGGCCCCTCGGATGTGACTCACTTCTATGGCTGAAGGGAGAAGCTCTAGTTTTGTCCCCACATGGTCACGTGTTATTTAACAATGTGCAAAATTAAGATATTTTAATGACAGTTAGTTAAGACAGCGTGTCTTTCCACTCAGACTTTTCCCATCCCATTTCTCATCACGTTGGTTGGTTGTTGAGTGGCCAAAGGGATTTTCTTGTGAGTGATATTACATTCTTTTAAAAAGGGCTTCCAAAACTGCCTAAGACTATGGCTCTACAAAATCTGGATTTCACTTCTGGTTTCCAGTCATCGCTACAATTATCTCTGTATTCCAGCCAAACTGAGATACTGCTCTGTGACGGGAACCTGTTTACTTTTACACGGATAAATTCCAGTGTCATCTGAGATCCAAATTAAAAATTACATTCTGCTTGAAGTCTGCTCCTCATGCCTCAAATTTAAATGAACTTGTATTCTCAGAATAACCTCCATAGTAGTTTATTTATAGATTTTATCCAACCTACAATATTATGTATCCTCTGTAGAAAAAAACTCACTGTAATTAATAATTTCATTTTTATAGCACCTAGAAGAGTAACTGACACATTGTTAGATACTTGATGAATATTTTCTTAAAAGACTAAAAAAAACCCACAAATGTGTTTTTATACTTTTGATTCTGCCTGAGTTAACTTGGAAGATTGGAATGGAGCCTCCAAATGAGAGAGCAGCCAGCTGGCACCTTGATTTGGGCCTTGCGAGATCCTGAGTAGAGAACCCAGTTAAAACATTCTAGACTCTTGTATGAACTTTTAATAAATTATCTCACAACTAAGTTTATGGTATTTGGTTATGTGGCAATAGAAAATAGAAAAAGGAATCTTATTTCACAAAGCAGCCCAAGCTGACACAGTTGATTATTCCCTTACAATAAACTTTGTTTTCTTTTTTCATTTTTTGTTTTTTGTTTTTTGTTTTTTGTTTTTTTTTTTTATTTTAACTTGGCTTGTGTGTCACCAAATTCACTTGGCTTTCTTCCACCTCTCCTTGGCTATTTCTTCTCAATCTACTGACTGAATCTTTCCTTTCTTTTATGACATTTAATATTGGCATATCCTAGGCTTAGTATCTATTTCTCTTCACTATATCAACCCATTCTGAGTAATTACACCCAGCCTCATTTGAAAAGCAGCAGCAAAAAACCTCTATACATTTCATCTCCAGTCTTATGTCTAAGCACCTCCTAAAAGATATCTCAAACAACATAAGCAAACACACTCAGCATCTTTTTGCCATAATCTGCTCTACCCATAATCATGCCTACCTTATGGTAGGTTCATTTTTCCAGGTGCTCAAGTAGGAAGCTTCAGAGTCTTTGATTCCTATCTGCTCCAAATCTAGCACATCGGCAAACCTTATTAGCTCCACACTGAAAATATATCCAGACTCTATTTCTCATCATCTCCACTGTGACCCCATTAATGACTGTATCAGCTTCCTAATTGGGTTCCTGCTCTGCCCTGGTCCACGCCACAGTCTATTTTTGAAACAACATCTGGAGTAATCCTTTCAAAAAGGAATTAAATTGCACCACTCCTATCTCAAATTTTCAACAGTTCCAAATTTTTCCAAAACCCAAAGTCCTTACAATGGCTCATAATATTTTCCAAGATCTGTTCCCATGGTAGCTCTATGACCCCATCCTCCTATACTCTTCCACTTGCTTACTCTACCTTGCCACAATACCTTCTTGATGTTCCTCATACAAGTCAGGTGTACAATTTATCATAGGGTCTTGACCCTGATCGGCTACTCAGAAGATCAAAAGACCCTTGTAGTAGGGAGCCACATGGCAAATTACCCTGTGTCCTTCAAGTCTTGCTCAAAGATAATTTTCATACACCTGGACAACCATTTTTAAAACAACAGGTCTCCTTGCACCCTCTGGCACTGCTCAGTCTCCTTTAACCTTTTCTGTTTTGTTACCTCATACCAGTTATTACATATGGGCATGCATATTTATTTATTACATTTAATATTTATTGCCTTTTCTTCTCATTTGAATACAAACACTATACAGCACAGATTTATATACATATGTTTACAAAGCTGTAAGTCTCTGGAATGTTTCTAGGCACAAAATAGGTAGCTAGTAAATAAATGTGGAATAATCATCAATTACCAATTTTTTTCTTTGAAAGAGAGAGAGAGAGAGAGACAGAGAGAGAGAGAGAATCTTAAGCAGGCTCCATGCTCAGCACAGAGCCTGACACAGGGCTTGATCCCACAAAACTGGGATCATGACTTGAGCTGAAATCAAGAATCAGATGCTCAACCGACTGAGCCACCCAGGTGCCCCATCGATAACCAAGTCTTTAAGGTTAAGTAGGCTTCATCAAAGTAGAAAAGAAGAAAAGAATTCTAGGTAAAATAAACAATTTGTGCAGATAGAAACATACAGAGATAAGAACATTATATTAAGCAAATCCCAAGTTGTTTTGTCAGACCAGAATGTCAGGATGTGAGACTAGAAAATTAGACTGAGGGGCCAGACTCTCAAAGTATTATTTGAAGGATCCTAAGGAGTTTGGACTCCATCTTACTGAGATAATTGATAGAAAAACCAAAGGGATATAGTCTATTGGACAATAGAGCAATTTTGCCTGGAATTGCTGTCCCCCTTTCCTTCAGTGGGAGGAGCTGCCCTTTTTTTTAACTTCCTTTAAAATCTATAGATCCAATCAATGTAGACTTACAGCAATAAGGTGTTCTAAATCTCCTGAAAAGTTGCCACTCAAAATCAGATGATTTTATTCCTTCGGTTGTATGACCTTGCTCACACCAAGTCAGAGTTTGAGGGAGTAGACAATGTTCAATTTTGAATGTTTGACACATTTGGATATCTGATAAATAAGACATACCCAATCAATATAAATCTAATTCATTCCATGAGGTACTATTAGAACATACTGTTGGAAACATCTAGTAAACAAATGGGTACATACTTCTGGAGTTCTGGAGTATAAACTTAGCATCTTTTTTGATTCCATGGATATGAAACGCCTTTTGTTTCCAGCTTTACTGAGGTATGAGTAACAAACAAAAATTGTATACAGTTATGTTATACATGATAAGTTAATGTATGTGTGTGTGTGTGTGTGTGTGTGTGTGTGTGTGTGTATAATGTGAAATGATTATCACAGTCCTGTTAATGCACACATCCATCATCTCTTAGTACTTTTCTTTTCTTTTATGATGAAAACACTTAAGTTCTACTCTTAGCAAATTTCAAGCACACAATAAAGTATTATTACCTAGTCATTATAAATAAGTTCTGAAGATGAACTGTAAAGCATGATGCAAGGCATTTTAAAAAATTTTTTTTAATGTTTATTTATTTTTGAGACAGAAACAGAGCATGAACAGGGGAGGGTCAGAGAGAGAGGGAGACACAGAATCTGAAGCAGGCTCCAGGCTCTGAGCTGTCAGCACAGAGCCCAATGCGGGGCTCGAACTCACAGACTGTGAGATCATGACCTGAGCCGAAGTCGGACACTTAACCGACTGAGCCACCCAGGCGCCCCAGTGCAAGGCATTTTTAAGGGAAAGTTAGATGGAAAGACAAGAAAGAACAGAATAATACCAGAATTGAAGGAAGGAATGGAGTGGAAGAATTATCAAAAGAATACCAACAAGGTAAAATCATGAGATTAGAGATAATCCAGGAAAGAATGATGTTCAGGTTATTTACATATATATACACACAGCTAATAGAGACTTCAAAGCAAGAATGGTAGTCATATAAGAAAAATATTATAGCAGCTAAATGAGATATATATTGAATGTTTTATTATATCTGGCACTGAAGATGTCACTGGTAATTTTAGTAGTGCCAATTCCCTAGGAACAGAAATCAAAAGTCTGAGATTTGCAGGCAAAAGGATTATTAGAGAGTATTACACGAAAAAAATACCTGTTAGGTGTCAGGGATTAAACAGAAAGAGATGTTGAATCACAATGTGACTGCAGCCAGTATTTTCAGGAATCCTAAAACTGGGATGTCCTTTCATAGTGGCCTTGCTTTTTGAAGCAAGAAGACTGGTCTTTATATCAGCCTCTCCATCTATAGTTCATGGGAGACAGGATGACTCTGGAGAGAAAGTATGATGTTGAGGTCAAATAGCTCTTAGCTCTCTTTGAATGAAGGCAATTTCCTTTGGTGAGAGGGACCTACCTAAGGGTTCTCTGCTGCCAACTCTCCCAGAAGGTGGGAAAATGAGTACCTCAGATCTGAACAGGAGACCTGGATCATGCCCCAGTGTATCCTACCACAGCAATGTTTTTGCAAATTTTTCCATCCATCAGAATCACCTAGAGGGGTTTTTAAAACAAAAACTCCTGGGCCTATTCTGATTCAGAATCAGAATTAAGGTCAGACCTGAGAATTTTAATTTTCACCATGACACAGGTGATGCTGATGCTGATATTGCTGTTCCAGGAACCACACATTGAGAACAAATGTGCTGCACTAATAACTCCAAGCATATGAGTGTATTAGTGGAATTACGGGCCAAAACCGGAAACAGACTTCTAGGTTGTTTTAATATTGAAAAGGACTGAGCACTTAATATGAGGAAGCCATCTCGCCATTGATATTTCTCAATAAGCTCTCCAGTCCTCACTCTGATCTCAAACCTGTTGTTACTCTAGCTCCCACACTCAGTAAATGTTACCACGCAGCTGCCCAAGTGAAAAGTAGAGGTCATCTTTGATTACCCTCTTTCCATTTCCTTCCATAGCTATCCCATGGTTGAATTTTGCAGGACAAACCTCAAAACTCTATCTCAAATCAAATGACTTCTCTTCATATTTCCTACTAACACCAGCCTGATGCAGTAACTGCTCTTTCTTGCCTAAATTTTTCCAATAGCTTCTTAAAGATTCCTCAGCTTCTACTGACGCCCTTACAACACATTCTCCGATTGCAATCAGAATGATGTTTTTAAAATATAAGTCAATTTGTGCAAGTTCCTTGCTTGAAATGTTTCATTGTCTTCTCTTAGTAATTAATGTTTAAACTCCTTATCACAGCTTTCATGGCTATACTGCCTTTGATCTTTCCATCAACTATAATTATTTCCTTCCTAACTCAAAGCTTCCCTTTCTGCCTAGAATTTCTTTGTGTTTATATCAAATTTTGTGCCACTGGGAACTTACTAGTAGGAGGTTATGACTCAGCTATAGGATCTATCTGCTAACTTCACAAAAAAAGCAAATATTAAATTGAAACCTGGCAAGTGGTAACAATTGATGAATTCATAAAATGAAACATATGCTAAACAGGACACTAATGTGTGTGTGTGTGTGTGTGTGTGTGTGTGTGTGTGTGTGTGTGTGTGTTGCTTTTTGCAGACTTAAATATTTTTCTTGGCTCACAGGATGAGTTGAGCATCCAAATTTAAGTGGATGGAAAGACAGGAATATGGGAGGAAAACAAAAAGTGTAGGCAGAGGTAACCAGGGTTTGAAGGAGCAATGACAGTTCAATGTCCAGTGGTTGGTATAGCACTGCTCATAAGGGAATTTAAGTGGGACCATCTGGAGTTGTGAGAAGGGTTATGAGATGGTATTTTTATATATACAGATCAGAGTCTAGGATAACATGATTATATTACAAAATGTGTCTTTTCAAGGCTGGACTTGGTTCTGAAAAAAGAAAACTTGTGTGTTCTGAAAAGAAATATTCTTGTGGAATATTTCTAAACAGCCTGACCACCAGCACATCTGTCCCCTTGCTGCCTTTTAGATCAGTAGACCAGAATGTAGTAAATCCTTCAAGACTAAAGTATGCTGGGTTAATCTATGGCAATGCAGTGTGTCACCATAGAACACAAGTTCCCTAACATATTATAGGGCCTCTTCTGAGGTTAAAAAACCCTGGATTCCTTCAAGTCATCATCCAGAGGAAGATTTATTCTTGTGAAACAGTGAAACTTATGTGACTGCACTTTTCTTAGCCACAATCATGAGCATTCAAGCTTAGTTCCATAATATAGTTTTGTATCTCTGAATTTTGGAGTTCTCACATGATGATGGGTCAGCAAATTTAATACTTTATCTTTTATTACACATGGGGAAAAAGTACCCTTCTAAACTTCTTCAAAAGCACAGCATTTTATTTCAGACTAGAAATAAATAATAAAAGTCAGTGACCCTTGCTTCAAAAGTATGTGGTAATGATAAATTTTGATATTGTTAATGAGCCCCTGTTAAAATCTAATAGTTTTAGTCAGAAATTTACTTTCCTTCCAGACTTGGATTTGATACAGTTTATATATGTTAGACATTTTGATGATGTTGGTTATTAAAAACATAAAGCTGGTAATAAATTAACTACACAATAATAAGAATATTTTATTTTGCTAGGACCATGCTGTTAAGAACTTTTCTGTACTATGTTAGAGGAAGATAAAAAAATTTCAGTATAGGTCATTTGACATGCATTGAATATAAATTAAAAATTAAATTTACTGTACTTTCTTTTATTGTTTAGATTTCCAAAGTAGCCTGGAAAATGGTTCCCTGAGAGCATTAAGAGAGAAAATACTTACAGTCTTTTCCAATGGTATATATGCAAAATATTACTTATCCTGTCTTAATCAGAAATCATATGAAGGGTTTAATCAAACTATGAGCAGTACTTTAGCATTCACTGAACAAGTGGACTTTGATTTTCAACAATCTGATCAGCAAATTTTAATTTATTTTTTTTAAAAAAAGGAACACAGAGCTTCCAAATTTAGAGAGTATTTCCCAGAGAAACTTGCAGCACTCAGAGTAGCTTCCCTAGTGCTTAACTCTTTCATGGCAGTTTACAAGCACTCTTTTCCTTCTCAGTTTTTTTTTTGAAATATATCTCTATAAAAAAGATGCATGCATAGTGTTTACATAACAATAATGAAACGCTCACCCATGTTTCCATCAGAGAGTTTAAGAAATAAAATTGCTATGATTTAAAGCCGCAGATATTCCTTCCTAAGTATGTCTTTCACCCCCTCCCAATCTCTACACTGACACTGCATTCTTCATCATTCCCTCTTTTCTTTATACACAATAGCCTTAGCAATTTTTAATGTAGTATGTACCATGTCACATATATGTGTATAGGTATATGTGTGTATAATTTTAAATAATATCTAATTGCTATTTACATAAATACAAAATAATACATATACACATACAGTAATAATTATTTACAAACATTGAGATTATTTAAAAATAAGGAAATAAACTCAGAGAGGTTAAACAAATTAAACTTAACTTTATGTATCTAAAATTAAAAGAGAACTCAACCCAGACCTTTATTTCTAAATCTATGGCCCTTTCCAATGATTCCATGAAGGGATAGGAGTTATTTTTAGTAAATAAATACTTGACAAAATGTTGCTATAAATTCAGTTGTGTTCTAAAATAAATCTTTACATTATTAAACACAAAATAGTAAGATACATATATATATATATGTGTGTGTGTGTGTGTGTGCATGTATATGTGCTAAATATTTTATTTTGTTCAGAATATGAGCGATGTTTGTCATGTATCTGAATTTAATCATCTCTTCCCATAAATGCAAAGCTCCCCCCCAAAGTTCTTGACCCTCAATTTGGAAATATGACTCTAAAGTCTAATCCCTTAGTTTTAAGTTATTGTGACAATATAATGCAGCAATCCTTTGAGAAGACAGTCTCTTTATAGTAAAGTCCAAATTGGGATATCAAATTCTACTTCACATAGGAGATGCATCTTTCCAAAACACTGTATGTATTCATAAATCAGAAAATTCCAGGGACACCTGGGTGGCTCAGTTGGCTAAGCATCCAAAGCCTGATTTTGGCCCAGGTCATGATCTCAATAGTTCATGGGATCCAGCCCCCTGTTGGGCTCCATGAGGACAGCACAGCAGAGCCTGCTTGGGATTCTCTCCCTCCCCCCTCCCTGTGCTCACTCAGGGCGCTCTCCCTCTTTCTCAAAATAGGTAAATAACCAGTAAGAGAGAGAGAGAGAGAGAGAGAGAGAGAAAGAGAGAGAGAAAATACAATTAAAAAAAAAGAAAAATCTACAATAACCAAAACAGATTACAATGTTGTACTTAGTGCTCTCAGAGTCTCATTTTGCCTTTGGAAAAATAACACTAAACAACTTGACCCACCTAGACCACCTTTAGTTGCTATACATGATTTCCAGGAGGCTGAAAGCCTCTCTCTTAAGTATCTTTGTGTCTTTTCTCTACCTGAGGGCTTTCCTCAGCACCAGGAAACCTTAAAAACACTTCCAAAAGCAACCTTAAGCCAACAGGGCTGTGGTGTTAGTGAACAAATGCCCAGACTTCTTCCTTCTCCCCTTCCCTCCCTACTTTCATACCTCAGTGGGAAGATTCTTTTTTTTTTCTTCAATTTTTAATGTTTATTTATTTTTGACAGAGAAAGAGAGAGACAGAGTGTGAATGGGGGAGGGGCAGAGAGAGAGAGGGAGACACAGAATCCAAAGGACGCTCCAGGCTCTGAACTGTCAGGACAGAGCCCAACCCGAGGCTCGAACTCATGTCCCATGAGATCGTGACCTGAGCTGAAGTCGGATGCTTAACTGACTGAGCTACCCAGGCACACCCTCACTGGGAGGATTCTAAGACATGTTTCACATGACTTCCTACCAAGTCCCCAGCATGAACGGGCTCCAGCTGCCATTAGTAATAACGCATTCATAATACATGCTTTCTAGTCTTCTTTCTCTGGTACAGCTCACCTTCACTTACTCCTTTGTACTACTTCCCAGGAGCACCCTCCTCCCAGTAATCCACTTGCAGTCAAGCCTGCTTTAGTGCCTGCCTTTGGGGTACTCGAATTAAGACTTCATTCTTGTTGTGGTTAACACCATTGTCATCATCATCATCTGTGTAAGTAACACTGATTAAGCACTTCATATGTGCCAAACATGATTCTAAATATTTGACACTTATTTATATATTGAGTCCTTTCTAAAAACTTTTGACACAGCTAGTTTCATCATTCTTAGTTAAAATGTGACACCAGATTTTGCATTAAGCCAATATGATATATCAGCTTAAGCTCTGCTTCCTTTGTGAGTATACATGTGTAGTTTTTAGGAGACTTAAAACCATGCCTTTTCCTTAGATGAACCTGGTGCATACATTTTCTTTCATCTTCGCACCTAGCCCCATTCTGGTATTCACTCAAAGGAACCCAAACATTTCTGGGCCATACATTTACAACACTCCAAGTTCATGTATGCACAAGTTCTAGAGTATTTTCAAGATGACAGGTATTTCCTGAAATAACCAGTCACATTGTATATATTGGTCTAATAAGCAGATCGTTCAAGAGAGGAAAACACAACTGAATGTATTTGTAAGATCCTAGATTTCAAGACTTCATAATAAAACACCAGGTCGATCTTGATAGGTCACATGTGATTCTCATTTGGTAAATTTATTAAAGCAGTCTCTTTGATAAAATAATGCCATGGGAGAAATGGGTTATTTGCTATACTTGGCTAAACTTTTAACTTACTGAACAGGATTAAGAATGAAACACACAATCAATAAATAATATATAGTTCAACAATGACTCTGTATCCATGTATTTACTGTTATTAAAATTTTATATGAATGTATCATTATACAAAACCTATCTCTCTACATATGGGCAGGCATACTTACTAAAATCATAAGAACGTATTTTAAATTATTAACCCAAAATGTTATTGCTGTCTTTTTTCCTCCCATTCCTCCCTTCAAAGGTCGCTTTGTTGTATTTTAAAAAAACACTAAAGGGGCACCTGGGTGGCTCAGTCCATTAAGTGTCCCACTCTTGATTCAGACTCAGGTCATGATCTTACAGTTCATGAGCTTGAGCCCTTCATCAGATGCTGCAGAGCCTGCTTGGGATTCTCTCTCTCCCTCTCTCTCTGCCCCTCCCCTACTCTCTCTCTCTCTCTCTCTCTTTCTGCCTCTCAAAATTAATAAATAAACTTTAAGAAAAGAAAAACCACTAAAAACTACATTTTTAAAAATGTATTTATTGTTAATTTCCAGTATGATTAACATATAGTTATATTAGTTTCAGATATACAATATAGTGATTCAACAATTCTATACATTACTCAGTGCTCATCATAAGTGAACTCTAAATGCCATTCACCTATTTCATCCATCCCCCACCCACGTCCCCTCTGAGAACCACAACTTTTTTCTCTATATTTAAGACTATTTTTTTGTCTCTTTATTCATTTGTTTCTTAAATTCCACCTGAGTGAAATCATATGGTATCTGTCTTTCTCTGACTTATTTCACTTAGTATTATAGTCTATAGATCTATCCATGTTGTTGCAAATGGCAAGATTTTATTTATTATGGCTGACTAATATTCCATTGTATATATGTATCACATCTTTATCCATTCACCTATCAGTGGACACTTGGGTTGCTACCATACTTTGGCTATTGTAAATAATGCTGCAATAAACACCAGGGGTGTATATATCTTTTCAAATTAGTATTTCCACTCAGTAGTGGATTGTATGATAATTCTATTTTAAAATTTTGAGGAATCTCCATACTGTTTTCACGGTGACTGCACCAGTTTGCATTCCCACCATCAGCACATGAGGGTTCCTTTTTCTCCACATCCTCACCAACACTTGCTGTTTCTTGTGTTTTTTATTTTAGCCATTCTAACAGGTATAAGGTGATATCTTGTTTTACTTTTGATATGCATTTCCCAAAATATGAGTGATGTTGAGCATTTTTCATATGTCTGTTGGCTATCTGTATTTCTTCTTTGGAAAAATGTCTGTTCACGTCTTCAGTCCATTCTTCAATTGGATTATTGGGGTTATTAATGTTGAGTTTATGTATTTTGGATACTAGCCCCTTATTGGATATGTCATTTGCAAATATTTCTCCCATTCAGTAGGTTGTCTTTTTGATTTGTTGATTGTTTCTTTTGCTATGCAGAAGCTTTTTATTTTGATGCAGTCCCAATAGTTTATTTTTGCTGTTGTTTCCCTTGCCTCAAGAGACATACATAGAAAAAATGTTGCTACGGCAATGACAGAGAAATTACAGCTTTTGTTGTCTTCTAGGATTGTTACAGTTTCAGGTCTCATATCTATATTTTTAATCCATTTTGAGTTTCTTTTAGTGTATGGTAGAAGCTGTCCAGTTTCATTCTTTCACATACAGCTGTCCAGTTTTCCCAACATCATTTGTTGAAGAGAATTTTCCCATTGCATATTCTTGACTCCTTTGTCAAAGATTAATTGACCTTATACTCATGGGTTTATTCCTGGGCTATTTTGTTCCATTGATCTATGTGTGCCCATACCATAGTTTTTTGATATCCAAGCTTTGTAGTATATCTTAAAATCTAGGATTGTAATACCTCTAACTTTGTTCTTCTTCAAGCTTGCTTTGGCTATTCAGTCTTTTGTGGTTCCACACAAATTTTAGGATTATTTGTTCTAGTTATGCAAAAAATGCTGTTGGTATTTTGATAGGGATTGCATTAAATCCGTAGATTGCTTTGGGTAGTATGACCATCTTAACAATATTTGTTCTCCCAATCAATGGGCATGGAATATCTTTCCAATTGTTTGTGGCAACTTAAATTTATTTCAGCAATGCTTTACAGTTTTCAGAGTACAGATCTTTCACCTCTTTGGTCAAGTGCATTTCCTCTGTGTTTTATTGCTTTTGGTACAATTATAAATGAAACTGTTTTCTTAATTTGTCTTCCTGCTACTTCATTATTAGTGTATAGAAATGCAACAGATTTCTGTATATTGATTTTGTATCCTGAAGCCTTATTAAATTCATTTATCAGTTCTAGTAGTTTTTTGGTGGAGTCTTTAAGGTTTTCTATATATAGTATCATGTTACCTGCAAATAGTGCAAGTTTTACTTCTTCGTTACCAATTTGGATTCTGTTTATTTTTCTTGTCTGCTTGCTGTGGGTAGGACTCCAATACTATGTTGAATAAAAATGGTGAGAGTGGACAACCTTGTCTTCTTCTTGACCTTAGGAGGTAAGTTCTCAATTTTTCATCATTAAGTATGATGCTAGCTGTGGGCTTTTCATATATGGCCTTTATTATGTTAAGGTATGTATGTTCCCTCTAAACCTACTTTGTTGAGGGTTTTTATCATGAATGGATGTTGTACTTTGTCAAATGCTTTTTCTGCATCTATTGAAATTATCATATGCTTTTATCCTTTTCCTTATTGATGTGATATATCGCAATAATTGATTTGCAAACACTGTACCATCCCTGCACCCAAGGAATAAATCCTAACTGATAATAGTGAATGACTTTTTAATGTACTGTTAGATTTGCTAGCTAATACTTTGCTGAGAATTTTTGCATTTATGTTCCTTAGAGATACTGGCCTATAGCTCCCTTTTTTATAGTGTCTTTGTCTGGTTTGGTATCAGAGTGATACTGGCCCCATAGAATGAATTTGGAAGTTTTCCTTCCTCTTCATTCTATTCTGACATAGTTTGAGAAGAATCAGTATCAACTCTTCTTTAAATATTTGGAAGAAATCACCTGTGAAGCCATCTGGTCCCAGATTTTTATTTGTTGAGAGTTGTTTTGATTACTGCTTCAATCTCATTGCTGGTAATCTGTTCAAATTTTCTATTTTTTTCTGATTCAGTTTTGGGAGATTATGTTTCTAGGAATTTGTCCATTTATTCTACGTTATCCAATTAGTTGACATATTATTTTTCATATTCTTTTATAATCCTTTCCATTTCTGTGATGTTAGTGGTTATTTCATTCCTGATTTAAAAAAATTTTTTTAATGTTTATTTCTGAGAGAGAGAGAGAGAGAGACAGAGCATGAGTGGGGGAGGTGTAGACAGAGAGTGAGACACAGAATCTGAAGCAGGCTCCAGGCTCTGAGCTATCAGCACTGACGGGGCTCGAACTCACAGACTGTAAGATCATGACCTGAACCGAAGTCAGACACTCAACCAACTGAGCCACCCAGGTGCCCCTAATTTCTGATTTTATTCGAGTCTCGCTCTTTCTCTCTCTTTTTGGTGAATCTAGCTAAAGGTTTATCGATTTTGATGATCTTTTCAAAGAACCAGCTCCTGGTTTCACTGACCTGTTCTATTGTTTTTTAAGGTTCTATTTTGTTTATTTCAGCTCTAATATTTATTATTTCTTTGCTTCTACTAGTTTGGGGCTTTGTTCTTTCTCTAGCTCCTTCAGGAGTAAGGTTAGGTCATTTGAGACTTTTCTTGCTTCCTGAAGTAGGCCTGTATTGTATAAATTTCCCTCTTAGAACAGCTTTTGCTGCATCTCAATGATTTTGGACACTTGTGTTTTCATTTTCATTTATCTCCATGTATTTTTTTTTTTAATTTTCTCTTTGGTTTCTTGGTTGACTCATTCATTGAACCATGTTATTACACAACCATGTTTTGTGTTTTTTCCACATTTGTTTCCAGGGGTTGATTTCTAGTCTCATAGTGTTTAGTCCATTGACATTCAAAGTAAATATCAATAGGTATGTATTTATTGCCATTTTATTACTTGTTTTATGTGTTTTTGTTTGTTTCTTTTTTTTTAGTTCTTCTCTATTCCTTTCTTGCTCTCTTCTGTCACAGTGATATACTTCTTTCTTTAGTGATATACTTGGATTCCTTTCTCTTTATTTTTTGCATATATGTTATGTATTTATTTTGTGGTTACCATTAAGTTTATATATAACAACTAATGTATATAGCAGTCTATATTAAGTTGATGGTTGCTTAAGTTTGAACCTATTTTATAAGCACTAAACTTTAGTCCTCTCCCCACCACATTTTAGAAATATGGTATCATACTTTACATCTTTTTATTTTGTGAATCCTTTGACTGTTTTTTTATAGATCTACTTAATTTCACTCCTTTTGTGCTTTTCTTTCTCCTCTTTATGGTCTTTCTTTTCCACTCAGAGTCCCCTTTAACAAACAAATACATTTTTAAAATGTTAAAATTGAGAACTAGATCCGTTGCCAGAGTACAGATTCTGATATAGCTTAAAGTACATATAATGATGTTTTGAAATTAAGGCAAAACTAAAGTAGTAAAAAATTCGTCATGGTTTGAGATATTAAGACATGATGTTCACATGTATATTTGGTGGTTTATATGATGCCAAAATGGATATTCACGTCTGGAGATTCTTCAAGTAATATATAAACTTTGGCTTACATTGTTGCTCTGTGAAAATTATAACTGTCCCAGATGGAAAAATGTGTTAAAGTATATATTTCCACATCTCTAAATCTGTATTTTTTTCTTCAAATGCCAAATATTTTAAGAACTTACATGTCTCACAAAGATAGAAGGTGACTTAGGGTGCTAAAGAAATAGCTAATTTATTCCATATATTCTGAATCTTCTAACAGATGAAATATTTTCAGCAGATAACACTGAAATTATTATCTCCCAGATGATCAACACCTGATAATAGGTGGCTAGACACATTTCTATTTAAAACATGTAGTTCTACATTTAGATAAGGTAATATTTTTAAACTTTCATGAAATTTCCTTTTCATAGTGTATATTTATAATAAGGAATTTATGTAAACATATTAAATATCCCTATGACTGGGACTATCTTCATTTGTATATTATAATGAAATTAATATCTAAACAAAATATTTTCCATTAGTCTTTTTAAATGCCTATTTTGCTTTACTTAAATAGTAAACATGATACAGATTAAGTTTATTTAAATTACTTAATAGTTAAACTGTTTAAGTTAAATTAAACTTATTGAATATTTATATTTAATCTCTAATTGATGGACACTGAACATTGTTGTATTTTGGATTTCTTCCCAAGTGTGTTATATAACAAGGTTTTTATTTTCTGACACAGTGATCTATATCTTAAACTTGTTATAATGTAAAATGAATATTTAAAATAAGTTATGTTCTACAAAAATGCATAATATAACCAAAGACTTATAGTATGTAGAATATCATGTTACCTAATATCAAAATTAAACCTGACATTGGAATTACAGAACTATCTAGTTCATCTCACTGCCAGTAAGAAGGATTAGGTCCAAATCAATATAAGCAATTAAGAAATTAATTTTAAAGCAAAGGTATTAGATAAGATACCTTGGCAATAGTAGCAATCTTTATATTTACTCTTTTTACTTCTTTCGCACTGAACTTGTTTGTGATATTTAAAGATGTACATTTTTGGAATGTGTGCATGTAGTTTTTTATTATAGCTAAAATTAGAGCTTTGCATTTGAAACTAAAAGAAACATTTTAGGTTATTTTTTTAAAAGGCAAATGAGATTAGATAACTAACATTAATTTGAAAAGTGATTATTATTTTCTGAAATGTGTTTATTAACCATAATGGATAAGTTCATTGTATGTCTCTGTACTGATAATCTACTTACGTAACTCCCTCAATTTCTCTGTAGCTACCAATCCATCAATCTATAGTAATTAAAGTGGTAGAGCTAGTTTACCATCCTCTGTCTCTCTTTTTTATTTTTTTCCACTTGTTTTTTTTAACGTTTTATTTATTTTTGAGAGAGAGAGACATGGGGTGTGAGCAGGGGAGGAGCAGAGAGAGAGACACATACAGAATCTGAAGCACACTCCAGGCTCTGAGCTGTCAGCTCCGAGCTGTCAGCACAGGGCCCTAAGAGGGGCTCGAACACACACTGCGAGATCATGATCTAGGCCAAAGTCTGACACTCAACCAACCGAGCTTCCCACCCGCCTCTGTACCTCTCTGATTTAAACCTTTGTCAAATGTGTATACTCAAGTAGAGCATAATGTCAGTAAATATCAAAACCAGTTATTTTCTAACATTAAAAGTTATGCAATATAAAACTCTGACCAAAGTCCTTGACATTTTTGTCTTTAATAAAGTACTATTCATGGTAGGTTAAATTAGAGTAATCCAATAGTCCTCTAATAACATATACTCAGTTTGGTTTTAGATTTTATTTCATTTTATTTCACTTTATTTTATTTATTTATTTTTTAGAGATGACAACCAACACCTCAGGAATACAAACAATAATAAGAGAATATTATGAGCAATTATATGCCAACAAATTGAGCAATGTGGAAGATATGGACAAATTCCTAGAGACATATAAACTACCAAAACTGCTTTAGATTTTAAAAGCAAGCATGTCTTAGCTTTGAGAGCCTATATATATACATATATATATGCATATATATACATATGTACATATACATATGTATATATATGCATATATATACATACATATATACATATATACATACATATATACATATACATATATATGTACATATATATACATACACACATATATACATATACACACACATATACATATACATATATATGTATACATATACATACATATATACATATACATATATATACATGTATACATGTATATATGTACGTGTATATATACATATATGTATATATACATGTGTATATGCATATATACACATGTGTATATGTATATATGTGTGTATATATGTATATATGTATGTATATATGTATATATATGTATATATACATGTATATGTATATGTATATATATATAAAGTTGATATTTGCTTATATTTTATGTTTGGAATATAAAGAGAGAAATTTTGCTTAAATTTGTTATCGATGACATTCTCAGTATTCCTTTGTTTTATATACAGGGAAACATTATACAAGCTTAACCTAACAGAAATAGTAGAGTTGATAGCTTAGTTGTAAGCCTATTTGTCACTGGCACTATATTTTTTGGATTATACATCCAATATTGAATACTTTGAGACAATGTTGAAAACTAATACTCAAAATTGATGAATGTCTCATTTAATATTTCTATTCATTTGTTTATTGTTTTGTTCATCTTTATAAACTTTAAAGCAGACTTTATAAATAGTTTGTGTTGGATTATTTCATCTACTCATTTATTTTTTCAAAAAATATAGTTCTTTGCAATATGAACTATTTAGACTGAAAGGATAGAGTGATGACCTAGTATTTTTATTCAAATAGAAGTCATCTCATGGAAGAAATTAATGTTTAACAACTTATAACACAGTGTGAAAAATGCTGTAACACAAATGACAAATACCTAAATTTAATAAAATGGGTCTTAAACTTATTGAAACCCATAAAAGTATGTACGACAAGAAATGTGGAGAAACTTCTGAAATACAGAACTTCTGAATACATTATATAAAATAATGTATGTAATTTATACAAAGCAATTATTTGTATAGTCGATACATTTTTAGTTAGTGTACACATTGTTACTTAGAAGACTCTCCAGAAATATTTCTTTGTCATCCATATTATTTCTAAAGGCAATTTCCAAATTTAAGATGAGTCTTGTTAGGTCGTTTTTTGCAATCCCCCACGCAAGGACCTTACAATCTTTCAGGCAGAATGTACATATATAATTTTTTAAATTTAAATTTCTGTTTTTTTAAGAACTTAAAAAGTTTTGCTTCGGGGCGCCTGAGTGGCTCAGTCGATTAAGCATCTGACTTCGGCTCAGGTCATGATCTCACAGTTTGTGAGTTCAAGCCCCACATCTGGCTCTGTGCTGACAGCTTGGAACCTGAAGCCTGCTTCAGATTCTGTGTCTCCCTCTCTCTCTGTCACTTCCCTGCTTATCCCCCCCCCAAGAATAAATAAATCTTAAAAAAATATTTTTTAAAGTTTTGCTCTGAAGAAGTCATCTGTTTCTGTTGTTTGTCATAGAATTCCAATCTTTGATATTGTAAGGATTGTTTGCATTTGTCATACTTAGGATCTACCAAATGCAGAGTTGGAAGATGGGAAAACCTGACAGTGTTCTGACTGCCACAAAATGCCTCAAGTTATTTCCAAATACTTTGCATACAGGTATATTTGAATACAACTTGCCAACAATTTTTCTCTAAACTGTGTCCACTATGATAGGTAGAGAGAAAGAGGTCTAGTAAATATGAACATGAAATAGGAAATATAAACCAAAAAATCTGGATTGGAAATATAGTGCCAGTAACAAGGTCTGCAATTCCATAGCTGTCTATGAACTCACTACATAGATTATCATGCAGGTTATGTTTGCATACCTGGTTATTCAACTCTCTGTGGCTACTAAGCACCTTTTTTTTTTTAACGATTATTTATTTTTGAGACAGAGAGAGACAGAGCATGAACAGGGGAGGGACAGAGAGAGAGGGAGACACAGAATCCGAACAGGCTCCAGGCTCTGAGCTGTCAGCACAGAGCCCGACGCGGGGCTCGAACTCACAGACCGTGAGATCATGACCTGAGCCAAAGTCAGACGTTTAACCGACTGACTAGGTGCCCCCTGAGCACCTTAATAAGAATTTCACAGGCTGAAAACACTTAGTTTAGGCAGCATTTTCTACTACCTATATTTTACCTACCCTTAATTAAACACAAGCTCAATTTTAGTTTCCCAAGTTCCAATCTACTGTCTACTTATATTCTACTTTTAAGATAAAGTATTTCAAAACATTAGTCTATAAAAGGTGGTTAAAGGTGAAAGAGGAGGTTACAAAGAAAGAAGAAACTTCCAAAATATGAGGCCTTCACCATATAAAAAAAAAAAGTGGTCATATTTTCCTCTTGTACAGCTTTTAAGAGACTGAGTTATATGTAGTTTATAAAAGGAAAATAAATGAAAAATAATTCATGAAAGTCAAAAAACTTAATCTGTATCGTGTTTTTTACTTACAAGTATCCAGAAATACTATGAAAGCTATCTCTTTGAAGTAGGAATCATATTTCTACAGCAATACATCAAAATTAAATGTAAGTATTAGGTTCACTTAAATACTTACACCTTACAGACCTAAGTTTCCATATTATAAATAAAATTTGAATTGCATAATATTAAGTAGAAACATTTAATTTCAAATGCTATATTTATGAACATAAATTAGGGAACGTAAAGCCCATAAACATTATTTAGGTGTCTCTTAACTAGCCAGCAGATATTAATAGGTAGTATAACATAGATAGGGCAAAAGTAAATATTCAAGTTAATTCTTTAAAAAAAAAATTAGCATTTCATGGAACAACTGTGTCACCCCAGAGTTTGGAATTGCCTGACATAAATACAGTAATAGCCAATCAGTTACTAAGTAATGCTGTAGGAGGAAAAGTATAATATAAAAGTATAAATTAATTCATCCAAATATTACTTATTATTAGTTCTTTCTCATTCTTTCAATGCCATTGACTTAATTCTCTTTGTATGAGTTTCTTTCTACCAACTTATCTGATCCAATTTCATAGTTAATGCAAAATTTTTAACACATCTTCCTCAGTCCAATTCAACCAGCATTTACAGAACATTATTTATGTCATTAAGATTTCTGAGGATTTGAAAGCATAAGAATGTCACCTCCTTTACTGAATCAATTGTAGTATAGCTGTGGAAAGAGGCAATCTAGAAGTTCAAATTTTTTGCAGTCATTACTATAATAAAGATGTACTGAAAATGATGAGAAAATAGTTCTGATGAAGTTAATGAGTTGAATATTGAAGCATAAGTAAAAACTATCAGGATAAGAGAGGACTGTAGATGAGTTTTTTGACCAGAGGGAACATTTGTGAAGGCACAGAGCTATGAAACACCTCTGATAAAACAAATACATGACATTTAAGGCAGAGTCTCAGAGGATAAGCTTAGGGAGATAGGCATTTCTTGTTGATTTGGGTTATATCTATATGAGGGGAGAACACAATGGCTATTTTAAGTAGGCCAGTGACAGGACATAGTTTGCATTTTAAACGAATCCTGCCCCAGTATATGTGATAGGTTTGATTTAAGTAAGACTTCAGGCAAGGTGACAAGTTAGGGAGTTACTGAAAGGGATAGAGAGGTATGAAACGATGAGAGCTTAAATTTGGTCCCTAGATAAACACATGGAGGCAAAGAGGCTTCCTGGAGATACATCAAGAATCTAGGATTGTTAGAGGTGCATGTTAGAAAACGAAATTCTGAAATAAGAGCTCAAGTTTTGAGATTATGTTAGTGAAAATGAGATCAACTGAGATAAGAAATATTGATAGGGAAGACTGTAAAGCAAGATGGGTATTTTGAGTTTCTGCAGCTTATGGGATATCCAATTAGAGGTACTCAATACAATACAATATACAACAATACAGTATATGATTCAGAAACTTTGTGGTCATGTTTATGTGGAATCATGCATATATATGAGATAGAGGACTGGAAGAATAACAGAAATATTACCTACATAAAAGAAGAGAGTGCAAAGAGCCATGGGTAGTTCCACCTTTGTATGTCTGAAAAAGAGAACAGGACAGAATTGTTCCCCTGGTTCTAGAGTAGCAAGTTTCAAAAAGGAGGAAGAGGGGCACCTGGGTGGCTCAGTCAGTTGAGCACCCGAATCTTGATTTCGGCTCAAGTCAAGATCCCAGGGTTATCAGGATCCTTCCTGAACGTGGAGTCTGCTTAAGATCCTCTTTCCCTCCCCCTCTCCCTCTCCCTCTTTCTCTCTGCCTCTCTCTCTCTCTCTCTCTTTCTCAAAATTTAAAAAAAAAAAAAAAGGAGGAAGATGTCAACAGTGTACAATGCAGCTGTGATATCTAGTAAGGTAAGAACTGAAAAATGTCAGTACGTTATGAGTGATGAACTCAGGTAGTTTCTGACTTTGAGAGCATTTCAGAGAAAAGGAGAAGCCAGGCAAAAGTGAGCTGAGGTATGGGTACAAGATAGTGAGGGAAAGATAGTAAGTATGTACTAAAATAGAGCTTGGCTGGAAAGGAAGAGTAACAAGAAGAAGTAGTTCAAAACTGAGAAAGAAATTCCCCTGTTGTGTTTTTGTTGTTTATTTTGTTTTGGTCTGCCTGTTTCTCCTTCTTCCTATCTTGTGACAAATGTTCTGAGACTCTGCTCTGTTGATCATAACCAATTAGTGTTGAACATGAAACATTTTTTTCTAATGTTTATTTTTGAGGGGGAGAGAGAGAGAGAGAGAGAGAGAGAGAGAGAGAGAGAGAGCAGGGGTAGGGCAGAGAGAGAGAAAAACACAGAATCCAAAGTAGGCTCCAGGCTCTGAGCTGTCAGCACAGAGCCGGACGCAGGACTTGAACCCACAAACTGCAAGATCATGACCTGAACTTAACCAAATGAGCCAGCCAGGTGCCCCTGAACATGAAACATTCTCAAAATTATTCTGTCTTGAAGTCTTCTAGGAAAAAGTTATCCATTTGGAATTTAAGGGAACTTTCAGCCAGTGAACAAACAAAAAGAAAGAACCACTTTTCCTAACACTGAAGTTTTGTTATCTAGAAGACTTCAAAATATTTAAGAAGTGGTTTCAAATATTCCACTTTCAAAAGCCTCCCTCATACTTCCATTATTTTCAAGTTAAAGCCTTTTTGAGAGTTATTGCACACACACACACACACACACACACACACACACACAAACACACAAACAATAACACCAGAGAATATGCAAATATAGAAAGAACAATACAAAATTGAATGCAAAATGGAAAGGGAATATTTGGGAAGCATTTTAATACATTCGAGACAATGGTATTTGGAATTCCATGGAAGTATAAATACAAGAAAATATTTATGGTATAATAACTTATCCAGTTGCATCATTTCCAGACATGTACTCTCTGCCACCTGTATACATATAATTTTGTAGTTTGAGCCCTTTTTTATTTAGACCAACTTTTCAAGAGGAATTCTACTTTGTTTGATTCATTCTACATCTATGATTTCAAATATGAGCACATTTAATCCTTAAAGGAATCATACGATGAGGACAATAGTTTAAGAAACTATATTGTACTTTCATATTTACTATATTTTATAAAAACCAGTAAAAGTATGCCAAAACAAAACCACTATGGAAAGAATTCGGTTACAAACAGGAAAAAAAATGTATATGTATCTGAGCTTTGATCTGAGCTTTTGACTTCCTATTTTCATATTTTCTGCTGGAATAATTATGGACTGATCCATGACAAGTTTATTCATTTCAGCATTAATTGTGAAAGTTTATTTAAAAACAAGAGAGAAAAAAGAAACCTGAAGGTAGCTGCTAATATAAACTATGAAACATTCATACTACAGAGTATATTAAGCTGTAAGCAGAATGAAAAAAATCTCTATATACTGCCAAGGAGTGATCTCCAGAATATATTGAGTGAAGATAACACTGTAGTGAAACGCGTTTGTTTTCACTGCTTATCAAAGAAAAGGGGTGGAGGGCTGATTTGAATATACATATATATGTAGATATACACACATATATATATATACATGCACAGGCACACACATACACACTAATGCACACACACATACTATGAATATATGTATAAATATATTTTCTTATATTTAAGCATGGAAGGAAAAACTACACATTTTAAAATATTTACCAATGGGTGTGGGAGGGAGAGGGAGGAAACCAGGTGTAGCATATTGGGATGACACCCAGATTTCGCTGCATATATTTTGTTTTGTAACTGACTTTAGAACCATATAAATACTTTTGCATAATTATAAAATAAGATAAAATTTTAGAAAAGGAAATTCTTTAAAAAAGGCAATTCTTGAAATTTTAACGTCCTCTCTCAACCAGATACCATAGATGGAAAAGACTTTGAAAGGAAGTCTCACCCTTTGCTGTTTTCCGCCAGTTTCCCAGGACCCTGTGCGCAGGCTCTGGAGTGCTGCGGTGTCCCAGCAGGCCTCTTCCGGGTCACCAGAAACTGTGGAAAAGGTAAAATAATTTTTCCTCTGTAATGGATGCTTGGCTGACACCCCTTTTAAGGCGTCTTGTAAATGGAAAATTGTATCTAGGTTCAAAGTTCACCACTGTGGCCACTATAATTCAAGATTGTCTTTCCTAAGTTTGACCTATTTTTTCAGACGAAAAACAAATTTTACTTACGTGAGGCCTCACACTGGACCCAGTCCAGATTAGTCAGACCCAGTCGCTTCCCCAACTCAGTCCAGGCTCCAACTTGGACCCATTCAATCCCCAGAGGCAGTCTGGGTTTTAAGCCAGACCCAGTCCCTTCTCTGAACCGGTTAAGTTCCAAGTTGGACCCAGTCCGTCCCCGGATCCACTCCGGGCTCTAAGGAGGACCCAGTCCGTTCCCGGACGCAGTCCGGAATCTAAGCGGGAACCACTTGGTCCTCGGACCCAGTCCGTCCCTGGAACCAGTCCGGGTTCTAATTGGGAACCAGTCCATTCCCGGACGTAGTCCGGGATCTAAGCAGAAAGCGCTCTGTCCTCAGAACCAGTCTGGCGTCCGAGTCAGACCCAGTCGGACCCCAGACCCAGTCCGACTTCGGACGCAGTCCTGGACCCAGACCAGGCTCCGAGTCGTAACCAGTCTGTTCCCTGAGCCAGTCTGGATTCTCATTTGGAACCACTACAACTCCAGCAGGTTTCCAGAACCGGTCTGGAAAAAGAAAGTCTGTAAGTTCATAGCAAAAGCTGTGGAGCCAGGATCTGAAAAGGACTTTTCCACCACGTTCAGAGGCCGCGAGAAAGTGGTGAGGCCCAGATCGACAGGTACCTACACCTGGTTGCTCATCGCTCCTGGGAGCTATCAGAGGTCTCCTTCCGTTCCCTTTTCTGACACCAGGACTGTGGAAAGGCAAATTGAGGCATAGTAAAGGGCTTATCAGTTTATCTGTGCAAAAATCTATTTGACTCAGGAGGCAGCCAATCCAGCAGATAGAAGAGAGTTCCAAGGAGCAGTACAAAATAAAAGAATTTAATAGGCGGGACGGAGCGGGAACAAGAAAGTTAAGCAAGGCAAAAAAAGCAGGTTGATTATTGCAAGGCTACTTTTGTTTAGAGGATGGCAGTCATCAGGCAGATCACCTATTTAATGCTGATCAGTTTATGACTGGATTAAGATTCCATTCTGGGTATTAAACTTTGGTCTTCGGCTCAGGTCATGACCTCAGGGTTGGTGAGCCCCTCATAGGACTCTGCTGTCAGCATCGAACCTGCTTCAGATCCTCTGTCCTCTTCTCTTTCTGCCCCTCCCCCGCTTGCTCTCTCGCTCTTGCTCGCTCACTCTCTCTCTCTCAAAAAAAAAAAAAAAAAGATTCCATTTCTGGGAGAAATCTTCCAAGTCTTCATTGGGTAATGTGGGACTTAACATGTGACTCCATTTAGGGCCTGTTGTCTTGTTTTTAAGAGGCGATATTAATTGTATTCTGACTCATGCAAACTATAAAAAGTAATTAGAAATTCAGGAAAAGTTGGTGGATATTTAGTGATATTTATGGAATACTGATACTCTTATTTTGGGTATGATAACAGTATTATGATTTTATTTTGGAAAAATAAGAGTATCTTTTCAGATACTTCTTGAAATGAAGTAAAATGATATAATGTCTGGAATTTATCAAAATCAAGAACAAGGAGGAGTAGGGAAGGATATATTTGAAATGACATTGGTCATGAGTTGCTATTGTGATAACGTGTGAATGAGGTAATTAAGGGTTCGTTACACTGTATTTTTTATTTTAACCTGCTTTTGAATTTTTTCAAAATAAAAAGGTTAAATTTTTTAAATTAAGAACAACTTTTGAATTCTCAAATGCAATTTCAACTTTGAATGAACTTCAATTAAATGGAACTTATCCAAATTAGAATCAATTAATCTATGAGTAAACTCTATAGAAATATGTTGGAAGAAGCACTTAACTTTTTTGACAGCATTTGAGAAAAAATACAAAGAAAATCTCACTGTTTTATAAATAGCCTGAATTAATTTATCTCTCAATTTTACTTCTAAATAAATTTAAGTGATTTAATTCAAATAATGGGTTATTGATTGCATTTTTCTGAACTTGCATCAACTTAGCAGAAGCAATTCCTATTTAGGTATAATTTGAATGGTGAATCTTAATTAACAACAGGGTAGAATGTGTTTTATTCTTTTAATTAATAAAGAAGTAATATCCTTCTGACTAGTTTCAATTATTTTAAAATTGTTTTAAATAGATATTAAATAGAAAATTTTTACAAATTCAGAAAAATAGTACATCTTCTCTGTACCAAAACTTATGATGTGTTTTGTGTATATGCATGTGCGTTATTTTGAAGATTATAACTTAACTATAAATACATTTATATTATTTGGAGATTTTATATCTCAGTCTCCAAAAGGTAAAAACGTTAATTTTTGCCAAATACAATATATGTAATTAAAAACATATTTAGGCATTTTATCATATAAGTTTTCAAATAGTTACAGAAGACAGATGATGCTTTAGGCTAACATGAAAGTATAATATTGTCATGATTACAAATAATGTGTTGTATATCTGTAGCTAAACATAGAATTTTTTGTTTTAGTTATTATTTTAAAAGTTCTGGTTTTCTTTCCTTGATAAGGGGTGAACTAGTTCACTGCTTTTGATTAATAGGTAAAAAGCTGGTAAGAAAAAAAAAATTACTGATATTTGCCTTTCTGCAAAATGACCTTATTTATATTGCAGTTGAAGGGTAGAAAGTAAACTGATGCCCAAAGAAAATGCAAAGTTGTCCTGGGGGGGTGGGAATTGTTATGTTCCTTGGAAAGTGCATTACTCAAGATGTGATTTCCAAGTACGGGGTCCCAATAATTTCTCTTGAATTGAGACATAGAACCCCCAGTTTTTTAAAGATGTGGAAGGCATCTGAATAAATAAAGATAAAACGTGGATACATTATTTAGTACTGCTTTGAAATAAATATGGTCCTGTAAAATATCAGTTTACTAATATGGCTCATTATAAACTTACCATCTACACATATTCTATATCTTTATACCTCTGTATGAAGATTTTCTAATCATTTCACATTAATTCACAGGTTTTTTTTTAAATAAACAAGCATTTCATATTAGGCACTAATTTTCTAAAGATTAATATCTAACTGGTTATTATGTAATTTAATGTTATCTATGAGGTTAAAAAAATCATCTTGAGAAATTTGTTTGCCTCTACCAGAAAAGTGAACTTTTACTGCCTTAATTACTGTATTTTAATTTAAATCACTGGTGTTTTTTATTTGCATTTTGAAGTCTACCAAATATTTCTCTAAATACAAACATCCATCACTCACTTGTATCCAACCTACTTTATATAAACTTATTAAAAACAGGAACTAAGAAATACAGTCCTCCCTCCTTGAGTTACCATTTCAAAAATAAAAGCTTAGATCTCATACATAAGAAGTATTTATTGACTGTTCATTATGTGCCAGACATAGTTAAGGCCTTGTTATAAAAAAACAAATGAACCAGAATGTGTTCTCAAGGAGCATACTCTCTGGTTAGCAAGTTAACAGACAAGGAACTACAACATTAAAATAGACTATAATCTGTGCTGAGAAAGCATGAATCAGAGAAAGTCATGGGAATGAAATTTAGGTGAAGTTTCCTGAAAGAAATAAATACCTTGCCTGAGACTTGGATTAGCGGGTAATGAATCCTTCAAAAGTGTTGTGCTGGGTGGAGGTCTAGGAAACTAGGCTTATTTGGAATATAGAAGTGGAGGGAAAGGGAAAGAAAAGGCCATGATAAGCGCATATGCAAGAGGGGTTCTGTTAAGGAAACACAAATTGTACATGAGGGCTGAAAAATGAAGTTCAAGAGGGAAAGCATAGCATGTAAACTTGGAGGGGAAGAAAGCTTCTACACCAAGCTCACGATTATACCAAGCTCACCAAGTTCTCTTAAAGACCATGAAGAATCACTGGGTTGTTTCAAGTAAGGGAATTATGTGTGAAGACTGCACTGTTTATTTGTTGAAACCACATCCAACTCAGTAAGGTTTTTTTAAAGAATGTATTTTGATCCATAGAGTGAAAACTTGGCCACAGTATAGAAGTTTAAGGATTTCAAGTCCTAGTGACCCACATTCGGTTGGTTTAAGAATCCTGCAACGTTTTTAGCACTTCAGCTCTGCACACGACAGTGGGACATGGGAAGCACAGGGCAAATCATCTATAGGCCAGGAACTCGTGAACAGGATACCTGGGAAAAGAATTACAAGAACAATCGTTTAACTTACAATCAGTGTAGGTTTCTGAAGGGATCCTTTCTCCTTTTCATTCCATGGCTCTGAACTAAAAGTTTTTAACCTCATTTCCCAGGATGAGCTTCCCACCCGTGGTCCCACAGTTGGTCTCATCTTCTTCCCTAATTTAACCTTTTTGCAATGTAGCATTTTCATGCCCTCTTCTTCTTTATTTAATTTTTTTAAAATTTTTTAAGATTATTTTCAGAGCGAGAGAGAGAGTGAGCAAATGCAGGGGAGGGGCAGACAGAGAGAATCCCAAGCAGACTCCGTGCTATCAGCACGGAAACTGTGAAATCACAGCCTGAGCTGAAAGCAAGAGTCAGACGCTTAATCAACTGAGCCACCCAGGCACCCCCATACCCTCTGATTCTTATACTATCCCATTAACAAATAAACCCCTTATGTCATGAATAACAAAATGATTGTGTCTGCATGTGCACGTGCACACACACGTATGCAAATAAATAAAATCCAAAAATATTTCTTTCCACTTAGTGCCAAATTTCCCATAGTCATGCTTTACAGTTTTAATCTCTTACAATCTGACTTTTACCACCATTATTCATTACAGAGGAAAGAGTGAAAACCTGTAGCTAAAAAAGGAGTAATCCTTCTTTACCTTTCTGTCATATATGACACTCATATTTGCACATGTGAAATCACCTGTGACTTTTTCATTTGCCTTTCTTGCATTTGATTACATAGGGAATATACCTTCCGAGCTAGTCTCTTATGATAGACTCTGATTGCTGTTGTAAGGAATTTATCAAAGTCACCCCTATAATTTCTCAGGGTGTCAGAGAGGGACCTTGGTGAGAATAGGATGTTCCAGAAGAAATGGGTTACCTAAGTGATTACCTAAGGAAAACTTGAGTGAGTACTCCGTCTCCTGTGCATTTTGGCTAAAGAAAAGGAATAGGAGCAGAATTTTCAGAGATAAAATTACTTGCTAGATAGATGATCATTGAAATTGATTTGTTAGAAATAATTGAATGTGATCATATGCCTTTCTCTGGAATACAGAAGGGGGTGTGTGTGTGTGTATGCGTGTATAGTCTCTATTCACATTAAACATCTTTTCTCCTTCTCTTCTGCTCCCACTCATTCATATATTATAGTTTCTGAATTTTCTGAAGGTCCTTTCTTTGTCCTTGAAGTCAATCAATTTCCTTAGTCCATTATGTTTTCTTATTGTTTCATTAAGATTTTCTTAGAGATTACAGGAAAGGTTTTGGAGCTATAATAATAAGATTTTATCCAGTTCCCCAAACTTCCTAAATCTTGCCCTTCAAATCATCTAAACTTCCCAAGGGAATTAAGGAATACAAATACAGAGAAAACTTGGAATCAAGGTACTTCTTTATTAAAATGAAAGCCAGCGGGGTGTCTGGGTGGCTCATCCGGTTAAGCTACAGACTCTTGATTTCAGCTTAGGTCATATCTCTGGGTTCGTGGGATCGAGCCCCATGTTGGGCTCTGCGCTGACAGTCCAGAGCCTGCTTGGGATTCTCTCTCCCTCTCTCTTTGCCTCTCCTCCATTCTGTCTCTCTTTCTTTCTCCCTCTCTCAAAATAAATAAACTTTAAAAATAAAAATCATAAAATAATAAAATAATAAAATGAAAGCTAGCATGTGATTATTTGCAACGCAATGTTCTTTGATAACACATGAATTGCTGGTTCATTTGTTTTGGCTTACAGCTTAAATAGAGTCCTAAACTGCCTCCCTTCCCTATCCAACCATCACAGTCCAAATTTCATATCAAAAGATTAAATTTGCCTTTGCTAATTTTTCCAAAAACTCAAGATGTTCTTACCCCCATGCTACTGCTAATGTTAACCTGTCCTATGTTTCTGTCTTAAAGATTCAATGAGAATACATGACCTCTGCCATATAAATTCCTTCCTAAATCTTGCTGGGTTTTGTTTTTACTTTTTGTTTTTTAATTCACTAAACCTTGGTTAACCACCAGTATGGTTGTTTTATCAGGAATTAAATTCAAGTATCTGGGTCAAAACCAGTAACAGACATGTGTGAAGAGAGAAGATTTTATCCTAAATTATCCTTCCCAGTAGATGGTTTAAAGAAATAGGCTAATATGGGCAGAGGCCTGGTTACCAGGTCCAACTAGCAGTGCACATCCTCTTGTGCTTGCTTACTGCAAAGAGCCAGCAGCACACAGCTGTTATTTTTGAGCTATGGCAAGATTGCTGGTTACAGAAGAGTCTAACCACTCTATGGTTACCACTATAATCAATCAGTTCACCAAGTCCTATTTGACTGAAGAAGGGTAGGGACGAGTATAGATGCATGGGGAGATGAGGAATGAAGCCTGCTCCCTCTAGATGCTTCAGGTGCTGTGTGTTATATAAGAAGGTATATATAATCAGGTTGATGAAATTGCCATTTTGGTAAATCAAGTAATATTGAATATTGGCATTTTCATGTGATGCAGTCTCAAGTGATCGCAAGTTGGTTCTGTTTGTAAGAACGATTAATGAAATGTAAAAACAGGAAGTGGGGAAACTCCCCAGAAAGACTCCATCTGGTTGAAAGATGTAACCTAGTGTGCTTAGAAGCTAGGGATTCGTCCTGTTTTCTTGATAGGGACTAGAGAGTGATCTACTGGCTATGTGTTTTATAACATTTAAAAATTGTTCTCATGGAAATACACAATGCAGTGACATTCAGATAGATGAAAGGCAGAAGTCTCTGTTACTTACAGCTCTGAAAGAAGGCTGCAGCATGGAGTCACGATGGGGGTTGCTCCTGGGGACTGGATAACAGCAAGCTGGAGCCACGGGGACCAGTATATGTATGGCAAGAAGGGTGGGGTTAACTGTGTTTCCTGGGCTTTCTGTGGAGTGGCTAATTTGAATTATCTTACATATTCAAGGAGGGGAGGGGGGAGAGACAGGGGATTGCCTCTAGTTTTCTGGTACTAGCCCTGAATCAATGAGGGCCTGTGCATAGTGGCCTGGAGTGTGAAAGCCACATTAGAGAAGGGTTCAGTGCTCATTTAGCTGCTCAAGAAGGCCCAAAACTGAATCAAAACAGCATTAAAACACACTATATGTTCCACATAATGGAAGTAGACAAACACTCCACTCTACCCTCCAGACTTCACTCCATGAAGGCCTAACTGGTTAAATCTCTGTAACTTTAGAAGACAGGAAGTCTGAGAGGGCTTGCTTTGGCATTTTTTAGTAGGCTACAGGTACTTATTGAGTTCACGTAGGCTATAACACAGGAGAAGATTCCATAAAGGTGGGAAATATCAGGAAAATATCTTTCTTGACAGATTTTTAAGACCTACAAACCATGTTTGGTTAAGGATTAGCAGTTGGTCAACCATCATTTTTTCACCCTATTGATAGTTCTATTTTCTCATGCATCTCAATTGTTCAAGCAAAAATAACAGTAAAAGAATTTACACCAAGCCCTAGGCTGGTTTATACTCATTTTAATGTTTTATAATACTATATAAGGATACTCTTGTGTCCTTATATAGCATTACCACCTTCCCACATCCAGGTTGGCATTCTCTTCAAATATACCACTTAGAATTGGCATAACTAATACTAGATATGTTACATGCATGTTCCTTAAGTGATAGGACAATGAGACTGGATTCTACGTTCTCTTGCATTTTAGCACTAAAAGGTTTCTCCCCCAAAATTTTCTGAGTCATTTATTTTTAGATTGCATCGCAATCTGAGATCTTCGATATGTAGAATAATGTAGTCATGGCCAAACTTAAAGGTCTTCATAAAAAGCTCAAGTGTAGGTGGTCTTAGAGTCTTACTCTTGTAATTACCTCTATCTGAGACACACTGCTGTCAGTTTTTCAGGAGGACAGAGGATACCTCTCTTACTTCATTTATGTTCTGCCTCAATGCCAGGCTGCCCTCATAATTATATCTAAAATAGCATCTTATCTCTCTCATCAACCACCTTTTACTTTTTACTGTTTTACCTTGCTTGATTTGTATTCAGAAATGTGCTTCAAAATTATTAAACTGCTTATCAATTCATTCAAATACAAGGTAATCCAATACAATTTATTTTTTAATTCACATAAAATCTTCACTTTAAAATTTTCTTTAATCTTTCATTAAAGATTAAAAAGTTATTTTTAATCAACCCCATAACTGCCACATACAGAATCAGCTTATAAATGTCACTGAGTACTTTTGTTATGTAGGCAGTAGCAGTTTGAATGTTATGCAACCCTCAGATAATATACAGATTTTCCACATCTCCATATAAATGTCGTTATTTAAAACAGATACTGGGGATATTTTTGAAATGCTATGTCATTAATCATCATTGTTCTATAAACGATGGTAGTAAAAATAGTTTACAATAGTGGGAATGTGCAAAATGACTTTAATAAGAAGAAAATATTATGTGTGTTTCTGTAAATCTAATTTTATGCTTTCAGTGGGTATTTTAGCCAGTGTGTGGAAGGGCAAGAAACGGCCCACCAAGAAATAGGAAATAAGAAAACAAGATTTCAACTCTAAATTCGACACACTATAGTAAGGCCAGAGATATTATTATATGAACATAGAATCACTTGCAAGCAAGAAGAATCTGATGGCAAAGAGATTAAAAAATTAACATGGCTGAAGAAAAAATGTGCCCCATGAAATGGATTTTGTCAGAAATGTAAAAAAAAAAAAAAAAAAAAAAAGATGAGTTTTGGCAGCAGCCATTCATCATTATACAAGGAAGAGATTGCCCTGAATCAAAAGTTTAGCCCCTCTTTGGAATGAGCACGTGAATCTATTGAGAAAATGGATACATCTGTCTATTTTAGCCTGTGGGCATAGAATATTCAAATCATATAACTACCCCTCTGTTCTATTCCCACCTCTCAGACACCAGTTCCGTTTCTATTGTCAACCAGCAATCTTCTGATAATGGTCTCCTCATGTAGTTTGCCTAAAGGAAATGTGCTATGACAGTTATATTTCTATCATAAGAAAATATATTGGCGTTGTAGCTTATATATGTCGCTTTTGATTTTAATCAACATGAAGTAGCCTTCTCAAGTTTGATCAACTTGGTATTATTGAACTGTGCCAAGAATTTGTCCTAATGATGCAGAAGACCAGGTCATCATATCCTACACCAGGACTGAATAAGCATTGTAAATTGCCCCTTTGCAAACAATGTCTGTCTTTGACAAATTAGGAACTTGTTTACAACATCTTCAAGATCACATCTATAAACCACATGGTACTATACTATAAATAATTGTAAACTTCCAAGAAAGTATGTTTTCTAATTTTGCAAAATCTTGATAAATTTCATAGGTCTCATTGCATTATAGACTGTTATAGACTCAAAATATTCTATAATATATCTTTTGCCTTTCTAGAGAGTCAACTTTTTATTTTATGACTAAAGGAGGATTTTTAAAGTACGTACAGATGTAAAGAAATTTACACATTTTCTAATTCCTTCTTAATAGAATTCTGTCTTTTATGATTCTGAGGTATCTTATGAGAATTGTATTTCTATTATTTCTTTCAAGATTTTGCTTCAAGCACCTGCATCCCAGGAGGACATACACATGAGAAATCTCCAGGTCTTACATAATTATCTCTGAATAACCCTTGAATTAGTTCTTAATCAAAAGCAGGAATTTTTCCATGTAAAGGGTCAACCCTATTAAATAAAGACTGAATTTTATAGTATCTTGACTCTAGTCCTAGTTCACATGGTAATGACTATTTCTGCTCTTCCCTGGTAATTTTAAATCCTTCAATCAAGAAATAGTAGGACAAATGTTTAAATAAGCCTTTAATGCATTTAGGCTTGTATCCCTGGATTCTTGTTTCCTACTCCACCTCCAGCTAATCTAATAATTAAACATGGAAAGAGAAAAAATAATTGAGTAATAAAATTAACACTCTATACAATGGAAGTGATGTGAGTCATTTGCTTTTATATTTATTCTATAGGGACTATGTCTAACTACTGGATACTGATAAATCAGATTACAAACTGGAAGAGGTAGAATATTTACATATCGAACAAGGCACATAGAAATAGGAGTTTGCCTTAAGAGAATCATTTGATTTAAATTCACTTGAAATGATATTTAATTGAATATTTCTTTCATGCTAAAACATGCTAGATTAAAAACTGTCTAGGGGCACCTGGGTGGCTCAGTTGGTTAAGCGTCCGACTTCAGCTCAGGTCACAATCTTGCGGTCCATGAGTTCGAGCCCCGCATCGGGGTCTGTGCTGACAGCTCAAAGCCGGAAGCCTGTTTCAGATTCTGTGTCTCCCTCTCTCTCTCTGCCCCTTCCCCACTCACTCTCTGTCTCTCTGTCTCTGAGAAATGAATAAACCTTAAAAAAAAAAAAAACTATGTAAAGTACTAGGATAAAAGATTGAAGATTACACACCTCAATAGAGAACTGATATATGCTATTATAAAAACATAAATGTGTCCTGATCACAATTCCAATGTTTTAGGGAACATTTTTCCCCCACACAACCAAGCAATGCTGTGACAGCAGTTGGGTGTCTTAGTATTCAACTCAATTCTGACACTATCCACCTGGCATCAGATTCCACAGGTTAAGGGTTCAGTCCTACAAGATGCCCCCACCCTAACTTCAGGTGCCAGTCGTAGTCAAGTTGTCACCTGTACTTCTAACCAGCTGGCTATAAATCATAGGCTTGCACAGTCTCCTCTTCAGGCCCCATTAATTTGCTAAAGACGCTCACAGAACTCAGGGAAACACTTTACTTACTAGTTATTGCCTCACTGGTTTATTATGAAAGGATTTAACTCAAGAACAGCCAGATAGAGATGCTTAGGGCAAGATATGGGGAAAGGGCATGGAGCTTCCCTGCTCTCTCCAAGTACACCATCATCCCTGCATCTTCACCTGTTCACCAACCCAGAAGCTCCCTGAACCCTGGCATTTGGAGCTTTTATGGAGGCTTTATTAAATGAGCATACTTGATTAACTCATTGGTCATTGGTAATTGTTTCCAACCTGTAGCCTCTCTCCCCTCCCTGGAAATCGGGTGAGACAAAATTTCTAACCATCTATTCGTGGTTGGTTTCCCTGGAAACCAGCCCCCACCTTCTGTGCTTTCAAAAAGTCACCTTATTAACATAAACCTAGTTGTGGTGGCTTGAGGCTTGTTAGGAATAACAGGACATCCATTTTACCTTAATGGCTCCAAAGCTGTTTTAGGAACTGAAGACAAGAGACCAAATATTATAACAAAAGATGCTCCCATTGCTCTCATCACTCAGGAAATTCCAAAAGTTTGGCAACCCATGGATGAAGGCTAAATATATATGAGAGATGTATTTTGGTATTTTGAATGGCCAAATATATATTTCTTATTTTTAAATCACAATATTGCAAAACATATCCCAACTTTAATGATGGAATGAATTGAAAAGAATCTTTTATTTCCCTAGCAAGGGGTGGTGGTGAAAGGAAATGGAGTTTTTGGGGGGACTCCCCAGAAATAATTTTGATTTTCTGAATCTGTTTAAATTTCTGGCATGGAAATGCAAGGTATCCATAGGTAACACCTTACATGCAAAGAAGACACAAAGTTGAAAAAAGTTGATTTTTTTTTTAATTCTTTTTGAAGTGTATTCGTTTGTCAGAGAGAGACAGAGTGTGAGTGGGGGAGGGTCAGAGAGCAAGGAAGACACAGAATCTGAAGCAGGCTCCAGGCTCTGAGGTGTCAGCAAAGAGCTCGATGCAAGGCTCAAACCCACGAACTGAGAGATCATGACCTGAGCTGCAGTCGAACGCTTAACTGAGCTGCCCAGCTGCCCCAAGAAAGGGCGGTTTTAAAAAGTGTTAGGATGAGTTAGAGCAAAAAAGGAGAGGCTGGAGTCCCATAAACCATGGAAGACCAGAGTTTCAAGAAGTTTGGCCACCCTTATCAAATACTCAAAAAGGTAGCAGAGTAAATGGACGTTAAAAGGTCAGCAAGGTTTTGGTTTTCAAAGATGAAAACTGTTTCTGAAGATAGGTTAGGGCTCTCTTTGTCTTATGGTCCCATCTTCTGTTAACTACATTATCAGGCAAGTAGAAAGGAAGCAAAGATAGTACTAGGAGTCCCAACGACATAACAACATCCAGAGAAAAGGCCGTTTTCTCTTTTTGAACTAAATAACACTTTGCCCAGAAGTACTCTTCCCAGGAAATTATTCCTACCAACTCTGGCCTATGGATAAACAAATCACTTGCAAAGAGAATCAGGCCACCACTAGGTTAGATAAATATAGCTTCTCCCCTGATGCTGAAGATGCTACTAGCTTTCTCTGAATCAAATGGCCATGAGGCAGAGAAGACTACCTGATTACAACTAGGGTTATTTTAGGAAGGAGGATGTAGAAAGAATGAACACTCAATAGACAAGTCTTCTGGATCACTGCATCTCACACTTTAGTGTGCACGTGCACCACAAAGAGATCTTGAGAAGCGTGCGTTTGGAATCAGTAGTCTGTAGGGGACCTCAAATCCTGCAGTTGTAACAAGTTCCCAGGTGATGCCAATAATGCTGGCCTTGACAACAATAGGAGTAAGAAGGTCTGAGAACAGTCATCGTGCACTCCCTCTGAATTTGGCCTTCATTGGTACTTGAAATACAAAATGATCATAGTCTCCTCAAGGGGATCTAGACTAATGAGGGATTTATAGTCGAATGATAGTCTAGATTTCTAGTATGAAAATAAAAACATGTCTTCACATTAAAACCCTGATTTAGAATTAGAAGTACATATAAAGCCTCATTAATAAAGTAAGCTAATATTTAACCCTTATGGATTACATGCAGATTCCAATCACTCTGCAAGAATATCTTTTAAAGCATTAATTCATTTATTGCTATTGTTAATTTATGTGATATGAAAGTAAGCCCTGTATTTTTTTTTTGCTATATCTTTAGATATGGAAGTGTAGAAAGCACTTCTTTTGGCTTATAATTTGTAGCTTGTCTACTCACCACATTATTTGAATTTGCTTGTGAAATTATTTCTGATTTCCTTGGATATTTTGTAGCAAGCTTGCACTCAATTATAATAGCAAATTAATAGATCTACATGTTCATGGAGAGAATTCTTTGAGACTTCACAGTGTAAGATTGGTTTTCGTGTTGACCCAGGTCCTCTGAAGAGCAGACACCAAATCAGGATGACATGAGAAAGAAATCTCCAACGGCAAAAGCCTGTGAGAGAAAATAGAGAAGGCAGTAGGGGAAACGTGCAGAGTCACTAGGCCATGATAAAAGTCGGGCTGCTGGAAAGAGTTTGGAAAATTTGGAAGGAAGGAAGGTTTGAGTAAGTGAGGGAGGGAGGGAGTTACTGTGGTGGCATCTCAGACTGCTGTGCAGTTCTCAGAAAAGTTAGGCAAGGCAGCCTGTGAATCCTTAAGCCAAAATTACTCATCAGAGGAGTCCTGCATCTCCCAGGAACATGCTCACTTCAGGACCCCTGCCTTGCTCAGTCATGGCCAGAGAGCAGCAGAAGGGAAGCCCATTGGCATAAGCAGCAATATGAATTTCAGAGTGCAACTTCCAGGCCCTTGGACACTTAAGCTCCCTTAAGTGTCTTAAGCAGCTGGAGATTGGAGAGGCACATTCTCATGGCCACCGTAGTTACATCAACCAGCCAGTGTCCTTTGCAAAGCTAGTAGAGCGAAGCCAAATTCCATACATTTAAATTTGTTCCATTCAACCATAAGCATGAAATGACAATTGATCTACAGATGCTGGTTGCATATGCTTCCTGACATCTTGAATACAGTCCCAATTCATCTTATTACAGGCATAAGCCAAAATATTAGAATTAAAATCCCAGTGTGCATGACCCTTCTGGAGGCTTTGCAGAATTCCCAGTGTTTTGAATTGTAACACTGGACATACTGAGGAACACATTTCAGTACATTCCAGGAAAGCCCTGCCATGCAAATTTATCACTACAGCTACTTACTACTGAACTTTGTTACTTACATAGCACATGAAGAAGAGCTAGAGAAAAGCCAACATGATGAACATCACATCTAGAAGACTCTCAAAGTGTTGCGTGGCACACAGCCCAGATCAAGTACTGGGGACTATAAAAATTATAGATGAACTCTTACAATTTAAACATAACCGAGACATATTGTATGGCTTCGATATCAGTTTCTTTACAACTTTCCTTTTTTAAGAATTTTTATATTAAAATGTGAATTCAGGATCACCAAAAGTTTTACAGCCTTTTGAACTTTCAGTCACTATCGCAATTTCACTGGCGTGCTCCTGCAAGAAAAGAGTGAGCTAGATGCTCAATTGTTTTAAAACAGCAGTGACTATACATGGGAGAAGGGGAAAACTAATTTAGCGAAGCATCAAGACTTGGCTTTAAACTACAGCAACTGTCAGGTTCTGAGAAAAAACAACAGCTGCCTGGTGCCCCACGTTCAGGAATGGGGTTGTTCTGCAATCAAGACTTCTGGCCAACCACAAGTCAGAAACAATTTCTCAAATAGTGACTAGTTTTGGAAATGCATTCTGCAGTAGCAAATCAAAGAATAAATTTTATTTGTGCATTAATGCGGAACAAACTTATGGTTTGTCATCATGCAAGTATTACAAAACTAATCAGTTCCACAAAAATGGGGTACACACTGGTATGGTCAATTTCTTTGCATGGTATTTCAGCTGCATAGTATTTCCAGAAATGTATGGTATGATGAATCTGAATAAGTAGACAAAATGTCATTATTCTTACTTGAAATAAAGACTTGTAATTCTATAAGAAAAGACCTTAAGATTATTTTTATCTGCTTGTAAAATGTCTACACAATGCTTTCTGATGATTAATAGATTTAATAAAGAACTTATCGTATCAAATCACAGTTGAATAAAGTCAACTAAAAAAGTGAATGGAAATGATACCAAATCTTGGAGAGATTTAAAGAAAACCTAGTTTAAAAATTGAGTTTAATTTGTTAAAATTTCACAAACAAGACATATAACCAAGCTTTGAGAAAAATAATATCTCAGGATTTAGTAGAATAAGTTTATGCTTCAGAAATTGCTAAATGCTATAGAAATATAAGCTAATAACTGGTGTATTTCCAAAATTATTAACACAAATATAATATACCAGAACATTGGGGTAAATTCAAATATTGCTCTTAGGAACTTGAAAATCCCTCACAATGAAAAGGAAAATTGATGTGCTATAGAATATAATATTTTAGAAAAATGCTTATAAATATTAAAGAAGCATGTGCAGTCGCTTTCTTTGTCATAAATTAAAAGAGGCAATCTCATATGCTTTTCAGTTTACCTTATTGTTCCTACTTAAATTCAGAGCAATTTTTAGAAAAAAAATTTAAAAGGGATGCTTAGTGATTGATAACTCTCTATGACAAAGGCAATTGAATTTTAAAACTTCTTCAGATAAAAGTGACATAAGAGATTACTCTTTTTAAAAACCTTTTGTTGAAGGTCTCTAAGACAAGGACCAATTTGAACTTTTGTGTACAAATTCTTGAAAAAGACGCTGAGCAGAGGCAGTGCTCAGGCAGAAGCCTGACTGAGAGCTCATCCTTTCCCCCCTCACTTCTAAGGAAAATAAGAAACAGGTTTGCAGAAGAAAATAGCAGACAGCTCCCTTGAAGGCCAATTTTCATTCCAATTTTACTAGATCTTAGCTACAGTCTGCAAAATCTACTTCTGATATTTTATGCTAAGCACATCTGTTGTTAGTAGCTGGAAGACAAGCATGCTCATTTTTTAGAAATCTGTATAAATGGAGAAGAGTGACATTATGCAAAGGCTTTTATAAGTATCACTTAGAATCAAATCAGTGCTGTTAGTCCACGTAAGCATATTCAAGAGGAGTTTTTCTCTGATCCTCAAAACAGATTTCTACAAATTATTTCACTTTAAGAGATGTGAATCCCTCTTGTGGATTAAAAACAGAACACTCCACAGAAGGTCACTTTCCAATAATCAGGTACTTATACACTGCAATAAATAGGTAAATAATTAGATCCACCAAAATAATTAAGGAAGCTGGTTTCAATTCTTAGATTTCATTATTTGTGACTGTGTTTAACAGAGATACTGAAATATACCTCAAAAAAAGGGACATTACATGCTATACATATTATATAGAACCAGCTCAGAAAAGTACCAACTTTAATAGTAAATTCAAATAAATTTGTGTGTGTGTGTGTGTGTGTGTGTGTGTGTGTGTGTGACAGAGGGGGAGGGGGAGAGAGAGACAGAGACAGAGATGGGGGCAGAGAAAGGTGGAGAGGTGGGGTAGTGGAGAAAGCTAGAGACAGAGTTACCATTCATATTAGTTTGCCCCAGATCATTAGAGGAAGGCCAGGCAGGCTCTCCATATCCAACAGATGCCACTGCTATAAGCCTCTTTATAAAGCGCCACCTAGGTTTAGAACCAAAGAATGACAAGAAGCCAGATACATAAAAGGAATAAGGTATTGTGAAGATAATTATACTAGGCACAGGAAGTAGCACTTGCAAAGGCCATGAGGCAGGAAAGTGGTTGCACTTTCAGGTTTGAGGAAATGAATGAATGGCAATGTGGCTAGGAAGTGGCTTTCAAAATACTTGACTCTGACCCATAGTGAAACTAATTTTATATGGCCATCTAGTACACAGCCAGACAGGGACAAACATGCATACATATGTAACTTAAGAGTTTTGTGCAACATTTTCACTTACTGATCTCTGTTTCAGTCACAGTAGTCTCCCCCCCCCCCGACACACACACACTTATCCTGGGGGGATATATTCCAAGGCCCGCAGTGGATGTCTGAAGAGCGAGACAGTACCGAACCTTAACGTATACTATGTTTTGTGTGTGTGTGTGTGTGTATATATATATGTGTATACATATATATATATATACATATATATACATATATAATTATATATATATACACATATAATTATGTGTGTATATATTAATCTTATTTATAAATTAGGCACAGTAGGAAACTAACAATAACTAATAATAAAATAGGACAATTATAACAATATACTGAAACAAAACTTATGTGAAAGTGGTCTTTCTCAAAATATCTTTCTTTCTCAAAATATTTTACTGGACTGTACTCACCCTTCTTGGGATGACATCAGATGATAGACACCTATGCAGTGAGATAACGTGAGGTAAATGACATAGTCATGGTGATGCAGACTTTGGCTATTGCTGACCTTCTGACCATATGACAGAGAGATTATCTGCTTCTGGATGGTGACCAACCACTGGTAACCGAAACCTCAGGTAACTAAAACTGCAAAAATCAAAACTGCCAATAACGGGAAGACTACTGTACTTTCTTTTTTTCTGTCTTTAATGCAGGTAGAGACCATAAGTTGGTATTTCACAATCTTCCAATGGGTCACCCTGCAGTTTGTGAAACAAGGGGTAGAGAAGAGTGTGGTAGTGACTGATAATAGGATGATGACGACAACCAAGGTAGGCAGGGCCCAGAGTGACCAAGGTTTGTAGTTCAGTCAAAAAGGATTTGCTTTATGAGTTAAACTAAGGTGACAGAGGTAGCAAATCTGTCAGATACAGATATATTACAAGTACATATGCAGATTGGAATTTCAGGTAAGCAACAAATAACTTTTATTGTAAAATATCTCACCAAGTACAAGTACTACGATAATAAAATACCTCTACTTACCATGTAGCACTTATCCTATATTTTATCTGGCAACCCCAAATTGAGGATGATGGGAAACCATTAAAAGGTTTTAAACCAGAATGATAAATGGACAGATAAATGACCTGACTTCCTTCAAATGTTGGGTTGACATGGGAAGAATTTGTTAGAGGCTAAAAGAACAGCTCAGGTGGGAGGCTCCTGTGGGAGAGGCTATTGTGAGCTGTATAGAGGGGAAGCAGGGAGAGGATATTGGTTTCATGTCATTTAGGACAGTGAATATCAGCAATATGACAGGTCTTAGAGCAAAAGATGATTAATTGAACTAAGCCCATCTATCATATACTAATATATTTATTATACATACATTATGTTGCAATTTTATTTCTCAAAATAACATCAGTCAAAATGTTATCCAGATAATAAACACAAATTGTTGCAACTCTTCTATGTGAAGAACATCTTTTTTTTCTTTATTTTTGTACTATTTTTAATTTCTCCTGGCCCCACTGAGTGGGGAGCCTCAGTGTATATCCAAGTCCCTGGGTCCAAGAGTTTGGAGGTTTGGATGTGGTTTCAATACCGGAGAGGAAAATGGATTCAGCTGCTCGTCACCACAGACCTTCATAGCATACACTGTGCTGTTGCTTCAGTGGATAACTCTCAAGGCTTAGGAGGAAATTTTAGAGTGGAATTTCTCATGTGGTTACGTGTTTTCACAGGGAAATCATGTAATGGTATCTTGATTTAAGTGCCTTTGTTTAAATATTTTTTAAAAATATTCACAAAAGCTTATTTGATGGCTTCTTAGAGGATAGTAAGTCTAATTATAGTTTTGTAATTACTCCAGTAAGTCCAATGGCCATATAAAATTTTATTTTACCTTTGCATTTTTTAATAACCATATTTAAAACTTTTCTCAGAATCATGTTCCTAGAGCAGTGACAGCCTTATATCTTTAATGACTAACCATATTAGTTTAAAAATGTAATGTTGTTTCAATATCCCTTCAACTAAATTTTGGAAAACTAACTCATTCTAATTTAGTAAGACTTAGTCACACGGCATAATTGTCCATGAAATTACTAGGATTCTCGGTATCCCTTAAAAGGATGTAGGTAAATCACTTAAGCCCTGTGAGATAAGTTAAAGAAAATCTATTGTTCTTTAAAAGTTGACTAACATCAGCTGAAATAGCATAAGATAATCCCTGTGGCCAACAAAAAGGTAGGTGGAGGATAGCTTATTTGGATATCAAAATTATTTCTAATATAAGCCACTCTGAATAAATTGTAATCCTAAATGATAATGCCTACATACATTGAGCATAACAAAAGAGTCCCCAAGTTATGTAGTAGATGACTGCTTTTGGTCTTGGCATTTTACAGGAACACCATAAATGTATTATATATAGAAGTTCAGTTGAATCACAAGCTATTTCCATATGTCTATTATGCATTAATAGACATAGTTATAATAGGATTTTTCCATATTAAATTGAAGCCACCTTTCATTTTACTAAGCATTTGGAAGAATTTAGATTTCTTTAGAATTAGAGCAATTACAATCTACGTACCTCCCAGCTCCTTGCAATTTTCTTTTTAAAGTGAATCCAATTATACCTTTTTCTTTCCCTAATGTTAACAAACCCTCATGCTAATCAATAACAAGAGCGTTCCTCATTATCCAAAGCTGTAGGAAGTTGTTGTAACTTGTGGTTAAGATTGTATTTCCAATTGTTTAAACCAATTCCTCATTATAAGTCAATTCAAAGAACTCCAAAATCATGTCAGATAAACTAATCTAAAAATGCAAATGTCTCATTCATCAAAGAACTGCCCACAGTGTGACAGAATTCAGTTTATTCCAGTATAAATGATCTTATTTTCATAATCTGAAGATACCAGAATTCTTTTTTTTGTTCAACTATTGTTGTATTATAAATTTGTTTTTAGATCTGAATCTTTTAAACCAATTCACAATCAGCATATGATTTTAGTTTCTGATGTATAGCTATAACAATAATGAGACTAATGAGAATGCTTTAGTACTTCACAAAAGTTAAAAAAATATACTAAAAGATTAAATTTCAGAGGATCATAGATTAACACAACAACTGCTTACCCATTCATTCACTGTGTTTTAATTCCTACAGCACATTTGGGAAGGAGCTTTATTGTTAACCTACTACTTTAAAAACCCAGCAACCTCGGTTAAGATTGTAGAAAACTGACCTGTTGCTTTGACTATTTCTTTTCCATTCACTTTTCTACAATATGAGAAAGAATATTTAAATATCAGTAAAAATTTTCCTTAATTTTTCTTCAGACATCTGCATGTGAAAAATATGGTAAGCCATCTTAGTTATTTGAGTAAAATGAACCTCATGTGTCACCTTCAGAATAGTTTTTTTTGTGTGAAATAGTGTATATGATGCTTCCCTGACATATATGCCATTATGCCTTATATGATATAATTCAATATATGATGCCTTTCATTAATATGTTATCCTTACTAAGTTAATATATTAATAGATTAATGGAGGAAAGCCTCCCAGTTAAGCATCCCAGGGATTCTCAAATACTGACACTTTAGACTCTAGCGTTTCACCTCTTGAAATCTACTAATAATAGCAATACTATAAAGCCTATAGAGATATATTAGCAACCTTGACAACTATAACTATAGCACAGTTGATAAAGATTTAGCTACAGGGTGTTCTTGTCAATATTTATTTATTTGTTATACTTATTTATTTGGGGAAGAACACAAGTTAGGGAGGGGCAGAGAGAGGGGGACAGAGGATTGGAAGCTGGCTTTGCGCTGACAGGCTGACAGCAGTGAGCCCGATGTGGGGCTCGAACTCATGAACTGTGAGATCACGACCTGAGCAGAAGTCCAGTGCTCAACCAGCTGAGCCACTCAGGTGCCCCTGTTCATGTCAATATTTATAATGTGAGACAATTGAAAGAATAATCTAAATGGTCTACAAATAGAAACTACAGCACAGATGAAATAATACATGAAAAGAAGTTTAAAACACAGCTACAAAGCAGTATTTATGAAATGAACCTATTTAGGGGACAAAAAGCATGTATGTCTTTGTCTAAAAAGATGAACACAATAATGTTAAAAACTGATGATCCCTGAGTAAATTATGAGCTTTTTTTAAATTTTATATTTCTTAGTTATATTCTATGATGGTTATATATTAGTAAAGTTTTTTTTTTTAAGTCAATATAAGGGATTTTTGCAAAAAGTGATTTTGTAGATATGAAATACTGCCTGGGCCAATAAAATATTGCCAAAGTATATTAAATACCATGCCTTCACAAACCTTGCACCTGAACATATATGCTCCTTTCTCTCCTCTAGGAAAATAGAAATTAATGTTTCTATACGTTAATCCCACCTTCTGCCTAGAATATCATACTCACTAATACGAGTTCTAAACATTCGGTGTTGTCATTTGCCTACCTTATTCACCACAATGTGATAAATGTATAAGGCAGCCTTTCCTCAAATCTCAATTTTACTGAAAAAGTGAAAACAATACTATATTAATCATGTTTGGCTAAAATAAAGAAATTAAGCTGATTTTAGAAAGACTAAATATAAATTTTCCCATCAAAAAACTATTATACAATTTGTTATTTGTGCATAAGTTTTCTCATGACACTATTAACTATTAGCACTATTAATAGGCAGTACATTCAAATCAGAAAGTATGTTTTAGGAAAAAATATTTTAAACTAATATTGAGATTTGAGTTACAATCCTACTCTGAAATAAGAAGATGGATTTTCTATATATACATACATATATATTATCAGTCGCTTTAGAATACCTTAGGTTCTCTAGGACTCAGAAATATTATATCATATACATTGTTACAGAGAACTAGGAAATGTAGATATTCATGAATTACTTTAACAATTAAGATTTAAGCACTGCCTCTGTCTACGATTTGCCTCCAGAACAATATTTGTTTTCTCAGAACTAAAAGGAATCAATACTGAAAACATACAAGTTAATTTCACGATTTGTACTATTTGTTTTCCAAAAAAAAAAAAAAAAACATGTAATAGAATTTAATTTTACTTATATCCCATATTTTTACTTTATAATACATTTGCTGATTTTTAGTAATAGAACCAAATTCTCTAATAAAAACAGACAAAATAGGTGAGCATAATTTATTTTCCACTGCACATTTCCTAACTTTTAAAAGTATTATTTGTAGGCTGAAAAATATGTAGACATTTTTGTTTGAGGACAAAATCAATTTATATGTTTTTTAAGATACTAAATTTTCGGGGCGCCTGGGTGGCGCAGTCGGTTAGGCGTCCGACTTCAGCCAGGTCACGATCTCGCGGTCCGTGAGTTCGAGCCCCGTGTCAGGCTCTGGGCTGATGGCTCAGAGCCTGGAGCCTGTTTCCGATTCTGTGTCTCCCTCTCTCTCTGCCCCTCCCCCGTTCATGCTCTGTCTCTCTCTGCCCCAAAAATAAATAAACATTGAAAAAAAAATTAAAAAAAAAAAAAAAAGATACTAAATTTTCAAGTTAACCTGTTGAGTATGTATCTTAAGAACACCAAAATGGAGTTTATATGACTTAAAACATGGCTTAGCCTCATTTTAAAATAAAGCTGTCTTTAAAAAAATTAATAAAAAATAAAGATGTCTTTCAAAAAAGAAGAAGAAACACAGAGGGGAGTTAACATAGGTAATGATGGAAGGTCTTGCTTCAAACATACAATAAATTAAAAGCAAATGGCAATGATATGTTAGGACAAAGCAAGCATGAAAAAGAAAGAAGACAGCAGGAAATGAAGAAATTAAGACATTTTATAAAGGTATGCTAGCCCATTGGAAAGAGGAGGAAGTATTAATGTCAGGTTATATATATGTACACGCTTTCCAAATTACAGGTTTGGGAGTAATAAAACATAAAAAAGACATTAGTCCTTTTGAAAGGAATGATTCTTACATGAAGAAAACTCTAACACACTCTTGAAGGGCACAAAAGTAGACTTGAATATAAAGATTTGTCATACTGTTTGATAGAAGAAAACAAAATCTTATCGATTATCTTTAATAACATGAATTCAAAATGAATTACAAAATACAAACAGGTATTTTATGGAAGTAGACAAATAGATTCTGATGTTCATTTAGAAAAAACACACATAAATAAGAGTAGCAGAAAGTCTGAAAAATAAGAGTTAGGACTAACCTTACCAGATAACATACTATTATCATAAAGTCTCAAAAATTAATAGTATTGACATATGAAAGGACAGGAAATGAAACAAAAAAGCCAGAAATATAACCACGCACATTTGAAACTTTAATATACATTAAAGGCAGCCTTTCAAATCACTAAGCTAAAAAGAGACTTTTTAGTAAATTGTTTTGGGCCAAATGGGTACAACTTAAAAAAAGATCAGGTTAGACTTCTGTCTGACCTGCATAAATACAAAAGGAACAAAGATCTAAATACTCTAAAAGTGTTTTAAACTATAAAGTTATTATTAATGTTGTAGTAGAGGTGGCCTCTGTAAACAATTGAAATCCAAAAACTGTAAGAAAGATGGGTAAGTTTGATTGTATCAAAACCAAAAAGGTCTAGATTGGAAAATAGTATCAGCAAGGTCAAAAGACCAAAGGCAATGCTAAAACCATTAGGTAGACAGTAGATGAGGAATTGAACATTTATGTAGTACCCAAGTATAATCGCATATGTTACTTTCAAGTTATACAAGAAAGCACCAAACAGTGCTAGGGGGCATCAATCACCACTATAATTTAGTGGTCAGACTCAGCATCCATTATGGTGTTTCAGGTATATATTCTGAGCCTCCTGGTGATGAAATATGAAGTCCACAATATCGTCTAGAATGGAGGAAAAAACCTTGAATCCATCTATCTAGCTTTCAGATTCACATTCGCATTTGCAGAATATATAGGGGATAGAGAAATAAGTCATAAGGTACTTCGAGGAAACAAACAGACAAATCATAAAGACAGATCATTCATCAGGAAAACCAGGCTTTGAACTGATAACCAACCCAAAACAACAACAACAACAATAAACTTCTAGGTAAGAGACATAACAAATAAATTCAACAAATGAGCCTGGATTTAATCCCCGCCTGGCCAAACCACTATTAAAGATAGTTTGGGTAATATTGGAGAAATCTAAATCTCCTCAGAAGGTGAATACCTATGAACATGCATAAGTAGTGACTGTTAACAAAAAGTAACAGTTGCAAAGTCTGATCTCATTTTATGCATATACATTTATGCCTATACATATGTAAATTAAATATAGATAAAATTCATTGAGTATATACATAAGGTTTTGCAAGTGAAAATATCTGTGTGGTCATCATACAGAGTTTACTTTTCTACTTTTGCTTATTTTCTATCTTTCTGCAATAAATATGCACAAATGTTATAGTAATAAAAGGCTCTTTTTAATCTTTGAAAAATGATTGGTTCTGAAGCATGAAAATCACCTCTTTTAAACATACTGCTATCTCTCTTGGTCAGCTACCTCAAGATATAGATGAGCATCTTTCACATGTGATTGTCCAAATTCTGTTTCACATACTGTACTTGAATGTGTTATTATAAGTTTTCGAAATCTTAAGCGGTGATAAAAGTAGATTCAAGGGGCACCTGGGTGGCTCAGTCGGTTGGGAGTCTGACTTTGGCTCAGGTCATGATCTCACAGCCTGTGGGTTCGAGCCCTGCATTGGGCTCCGTGCTGACAGCTCAGAGCCTGGAGCCTGTTTCGGATTCTGTGTCTCCCTCTCTGTCTCTACCCCTCCCCAACTCGTGCTCTGTCTCTCTCTCAAAAATAAATAAAAATTTTAAAAAAAAGTAGACTCAAAACATTATGCACATTTTATGGAATCTGCATAATGACATCAATTTCAACAGAGCTGCTCAACCTTTTTTTTTATTCTATTCTTCAGATTGATTATTCTCCTAGGTTTTCTCTTAGACTTTAATATTTTGCAGTAAGGAAATAAATTGTAACACCTTTGAGATACTTTTGTTCTGCCCAGGGCCTCCCGATTTTGTCAGCAGTTTTATCTTCCTCCAGGACTTGGGTCATATAGTTTGCTCTCATAAATATTTAAATAGGTATTATCAGTATTATTCACATATATTTAATAACAACCCTTCATAAAAGCGGAGCTGCTGCCACCTATAAAACCTAATTGACACCTTTTGATGGATATTGTTTTGAGAGGAGCTGTAAAGAACAAAGTAGCTGGCTGACAGCTGCAGTGGAGCGAACATAACTCCATCCCCGGGAAGGCCAGTGATTGCCACTGGAGCGACAGGCTCCAGGTGGTTTCATTTATCTCCCTGATACCTTTCAAATACCTTCCTAGCAAAAAGCCTTGAGCAAAACACGCAGATTTCCAGGTGTGGTCTTATGAGAAGAATACTGTAGAGGTGTGTAGAACTTTTGCAGGAAATAGTTCCAAAAATTCATATTTGTAGGAGCATAGTTTAATCATTTCCCTTCTAAAAGTTTACTTCCGACAACTCCAGCTAATCTTGTGTGGTCCTGACCAGTCACTATCTGTCAAACATCAAGGATCAAAAGGAAATTCTCTTTAATCATGCCTTCTGCTCTAAGAATAGAGAGATTACAGGATGTGATTTTAAGCTTCAATCCTAATGAAATAAAACTTACAGAACAGAATTATTAGGATTATTTTCATTTGTTAAATGTAACCTCGGTCTAAATAGAACTTTCCCTGAGAAAACATTTATGGGTGATTTCCCATACCTCCCAGAAATGTGCCCCGTTGGTAACCAAGAATAAAAAATTAACTGACCAATAAAAAGATGGAAGGAAGGGAGGGAGGGAGGGAGGGAAGGAAGGAAGGAAGGAAGGAAGGAAGGAAGGAAGGAAGGAAGAAAGGAAGGCAGGAAGGGTTTTGCCCATATTAAAATAAAAGGATTCACAGTCAAACACATGATAATTGTCCGCTTCTCTCTCTTTCTCCCTATGGATATGCCCTATTCAGTGTGTTTTGCAGCTGTAGCTGCAACAATCTGGAGAAACCTGGAAGAAGATATTAAAGAACCCAAAGAAGAAAAGGAGAAGGTGGATGGAGAAGGATTGTTTCTGTTTTGAATTACAGAAACACTAGCTGAGGACCATTTCCCCCACCTGTATCTATATCAGTGCCATTTATTCCAATATGGAAATAATTTGAACTGATGTACACAGAGGGAAAAAAGGAAAGGAAAACAAACCATGACCAGGCTATTAAAATACTCTATCCTAGTTTACTCACTTAAAAATGTGAAAAACAAACCCATGTAACTGGAGCATCACTGCCACCCTCTTTCCCCTTATCTCATACTTCATTTGCCATCTGTGCTTTGTGTTTTGCCTCCTTTTTTCCCCTCTTAATTCATTATCTTATCTTCTTTTTTCCGGTTCCCTGACCCTATGAACGGGTGGTCTGTTTCATGTTCCTAGACACAATATTCGTGCTCAGATTTGATGGGTGACATAAGGTTTGTGTATTCAAATACCATTTTATGCACTGTTCCACACTTCTTATCCTTGGGATCATTAGTCACAGTATGTGTTCCATGCTGTGCCCAGAATGTCTCAGCTGATAATGACATACTCAAAGAGCATTTTGAGTCTCTATTTTACTAACAGAGTATCAGTATCCCACACAATTTGTCCCTTGTGATTCCACTCTTTCCAAAGCGTAAGTCTTAGCATACAGAAAACATTTATCTCTTTAGAATTCCCATTGGTCAATGACAGTTTTTCAGAGTCAACAAAGAGAAAAGTCAATTTTTTTTAAAGCTTGAGGTTAACAATAAAAAAAAATTAAATAGGCTAGAATATTCAAATACATTTCAAACCAATTCAGTTTTAATCATATATGTCATCCATGGAATAACATGGTATAAAAAATTGTGGGAAGGAAGAAGTTATCATAATTAAGTCTTGGGATTGAATGAAAATTCTTTTCATGTTACAAATCATTATTTTTTTTGGAACAAAAATAAGAAAAAAATTGTAAGACAGCCTCGGTGGGAAAAAAATCTAACATTTCTTAACTTGATATCTACAAAATATATATAAAATTGCCATAGATCTTTACCAAACCTTCGCAAAAATCCAAATAGAATGAATATTGGTATGTTGTCATCTGGAGGAGAGAATATGAACGTTACACAATGGTGGAAATAAATTAAGATTTATAGATTCTACTCTAATTTGAAATTGCAACTTACAAGAAATGCTCTTATAATTTCTGTGGTCTGCTTGGCCTATGGCCACTTATTTTACTTGGGAAATAGGCATAGGATAATTAAGTTTCTACATAGCCCCCTAATGAACCATGCCTCCTCATATTTGCATCCTTGTATCGTGTCCTCCAACAATGAATCTGCTCTGACCCTATGGAACCAAAAGATTATGGCAACAATGACGCATGAATTCTAGGCTAGCTTTTAAGCCCCAAAACTTTTATACTAGACTCTTGAAATGCTCACTTATCACAATAGCCATGTAAAAAAATCTAACAAACTGAGACCACCATGCTATGAGAATACTCAGGCTGACCAGGTAAGGAGGCCATTTGGAAAATAGCCATCCCAGCCCAGCTGCCAGACATGTGAGTAGAGGAATCATCTTGGATAGTCCAACCCCAACAGATCTCAAAGCGGGGCGGGTGGGGGGAGCTGTAAACTTACCACCCTATTTATACTGTCCTAGCCATCTCCAGCCATTGACCTACTCTAGTTAAGGCCCCACAGATGAGCCATCCCTGCTGTGGCCTGCCTGAACTCCTAACCCACAGAATTTTTATCAAAATTTAATGGTTGTCATTGTATGCTATTAAATGTTGGAGCAATTTATGATACAGCAGTAAATACTGGAACAGAATTTGGTTTCTAGATGTGGAGTAGTTGCATGAAAAAAATAAAATATGTGACATTAGCTTTCATATCAGGCCATGGGCAAAATCTGGAAGGACATTGAAGGAATGGTTATTATAAACTGAAAGGGACTCAAGGAGATGGTTGATGAGGATTTGAGGGACCGTGAAGAAAAGACACCTATTATATCCTGACAGAAGTGTTGCAGAAACTTATCTGTGGGAATGTGAAAAACAGAAAGGGGTTTTAATGATCTTGTGGATAATTAAGGAGACTGCAGCACTTAGTATTGAAAGTTCTACCTTGTTTCTTCTAGGCATTCATAATACGAAAGAGAAAGATGCATTCAAGAAAAGGTAGTCCCATTTTAAACATCAATTAGAGCATACACACACACACACACACACACACACACACCAAGGGTTGCTAGGTTCAGAAAAAATCTTTCTTATCCCCGGTAAAATATTCTCAAAGCAAGAGATCAGCAAGGATAAAAAATCCTAAATGAGGCGCTTAAGTCCTTCGCTAAGATTAAAGGTGTGGGGGTTCCTCGGTGGCTCAGTTGGTTTAAGCGTCTGGCTCCAGCTCAGGTCATGACCTCACAGTCATGAGTTTGTGCCCCACATTGGGCTCTCTGCTGTCAGCACAGAGCCTGCTTCGGATCCTCTGTCCCCTTTTCTCTCTCTCCACCCCTTCCCCACTCATGTGCTTTCTCTCTTCCTCTCAAAAACAAGAATAATATTTTTTTTAGAAAAAGATCAAAGGTGTGGCCTCATAGAAATATTCTGCTGTTCATAAGACCTTGAAGGTCTTAAGGACATATCTTACTGAATTTTTTTGTTGTTGTTAAATAATAGGGATTCTAATGATTTTAAGGGAAATACTCCACCAGAGCCTAACATAAGGCCCAAGATAGAGTAACCTTTCTGAAGACACTGTTTGGTTGTGACTTTTGTTTCATGTAGTAAACTCCAATACTATTTATAGGAAGCTCAAAGATTTAATGGAATGATATTGGAAAAGACATTGCCTGTTTGATTAAAAGTCACAGAGCCAGGGGCGGCTGGGTGGCTCCGTCAGTTAAGCAGCCAACTTCAGCTCAGGTCATGATCTCACGATCTTTGAGTTCGTGTCCTGCATCAGGCTCTGTGCTGACAGCTCAGAGCCTGGAGCCTGCTTCAGATTCTGTGTCCCCCTCTCTCTCTACGCGCCTGCCCCCCAACTCACACTTGGTGTCTCTCAAAAATAAACATTAAAAATTAAAAAAAAAAAAAAGTCACAGAGCCAGCACAAAATACATGTTACTTCCTCTAGAGAGAGACCCCAGGAGTTGCAGCCATGCCAGCTCAGGTTCCACAGAGGTGAGATCACTAGCCTCAGTCTCCATCTAACTACTACTTAATGGTATGACAGATCCAAAGTGGGAATCACCCAGCCGAGCCTGTCATCCTCAGAAACCAAACTTCAATACATAGTGTCTGCCTGACGCCTATCTCTTGAAGGCATTAAATAGGCTTTTCCAGGTTGACTGATATGGTGCAGTAATGTTTAACTTGACTGTGTTTTCCCTGTTTTTGATTCTCTACAAAGTAACTTTTCATACCTTTAAGTAATTTACATAATTCCAAAAATCATAGCTACTCATATCAACCGAGCTAATCCAAAAGAGTATCAGCCATATGATCTCTAAAGTTGGAACATCAAAAAAAATTTTTTTGAAATGTTTTGAAATTTATTTTTCAGAGAGAAAGGGCGATCGGGGTTATGGGGTGGAAGAGAGAGAGAGGAGGACAGAGGATACAAAGTGGGCTCTGTGCTGACAGTAGCCAGCCCTATGCAGGGCTCGAACTCACGAATAGTGAGATCATGACCTGAGCCGAAGTTGGACGCTTAATTGACTGAGCCACGCAGGTGCCCCAGAACACCAAAATTTCTAATTTTGCCACATACATTTCAACTCCCTTTTCTCTATATACAATCTACTTTAATTTCATCTTAAGTTGAAAAGTCTTCGGAATTTGAGTTGAGAATTTTAGCCTGTTTATGTTCTTCATCTAGTTCTAAAATTCACCTTAAAACCCAGAGAAAAAAATAAAGGCAAAACTGCCAGTACATATATTAGAAAACTAAAAAAAGTCTGTATAGAACTTAAGTGTTAACAGAATAAAAGTCATGTTAGCTGGCTACATGTGAAATTTTAAGTGCAAAATATATAGAATGTTTTATAAATTTTTATACAGTAAATTTATTTCTCAAATGAAACCAATCTCAGAGCCCAATATATCCTAACACAGATTAAAAATTTCTCTGGAGTACATTATAAGATTTTATTTTCCTAGTCTTAAAGGTTCTTTCCAGACTCTTTCAAAGATACTTTCTTTTTTTTTTTTTCAGTCATGCTTATTTTGCAGATACTCATAAACAATTTGATAGATTGTAAATACCTAAAATACATTTGATAGTTCAGTTTGGAAGCCAAACTGCTAGTTTTATAACCAGAAGAACTTTATTATTTAGCATTAGCTAGTTCTCTTTAAATATTTATTGAGCATTTGGGGTTATGAACTTCATGATGAAAACCTCTGAACTGTTTCTTGAAGTGGAAAAAGACAGTAAATTATATAAAATGCAAAACAAAAATTAAGTTTATCTTTAATAATTATCTAAATCAAACTTAGTAACTTCTGATATCCCTTTCCTCTGACCCGAGATTGAATTAGGAAGAGTGGCAACATCTTGAATATAGTTATATTTGTTATAAAATGCTGTATTCAGTGCATATTTATTTTGAATCCAAGTAAATGTTTTCTGTTTATTTTTATTTGTTTTCTGCCCATTCCAAACCAAATAGCTCATTTAGAAATTCCCAAATTGTCACAAAATCTTAAGAGTTGGAAGAGGCTTTGAGGCACTGTTAGGTAAACTTGTACTCTGTGATGTCTTACCAATTGCATTGTACCTGAATCCCATCATTTGGGGGGCTCCTGCTAGGCTCTAGACCTTGTCCCCACCATACCTCCCCTGCTCTACTCAAAACAATTTGAGTTAAACAGCTTCATATATGAAAGTAATAACCTACTCTATATAAATTACCCTCACAAAGATCAGGGATCCCTGATTAAGAATATTTACCCTTCCTGGGGCACCTGGGTGGCTTAGTCAGTTAAGCATCCAACTCAGGTCGACTCAGGTGAAAATTGTGAACTCATGGTTCATGAGTTCAAGCCCCGTGTCGGGCTCTGTGCTAACTGCTTAGAGCCTGGAGCCTGCTTCGGAGTCTGTGTGTGTGTCTCTCTGTGCCCCTCCCCTGCTCACACTCTGTCTCTCTTTCTCTCAAAAGTGAGTAAACATGAAAAAATTAAAAAAAAAATATTTACCCTTCCCATTTTAAAACCAGGAAGTTTGGGAGCTTTGATAAAATTCATATTGTATTTTTGTAGTGCCTGAAGTTGAAAAGATGGATTAGAAGTTGCTTTAAAGGTATAAAAATGTTATAATGCTAAAATTATAGGCCACAAGATCAAGCTACCATATGAATAATATGGAGAGGGGCACCTGGGTTGCTCAGTTCATTAAGCATCCAACTTCAGCTCAGGTGATGAGTTCATGGTTTGTGAGTTTGAGCCCCGCATGGGGCTGTCTACTGTCATCACAGAGACTGCTTTGTCAGATCCTTTGTCCCCTTCTCTCTCTGCCCCTCCCCTGCTCATGTGTACACATGTGCTCTCTCTCTCTCTCTCTCTAAAAAATAAATACACTTTAAAAAATGGATGGGGAAAAAAATAGCTGCATTATACCTCTTCCCTTCACTTTTGCTCACTCTGTTTTACCTGTACTCGTATCTTTATTCATTTCTCATTTTTTACGTTATCTCCTCCAACTACTACCTAAGTCAATCTATTCTCATTCCACATCTCCCATGCATATCAGACACATGACTTTATATCATTCACATGAGAAAGCAACTCATCAAGTGCAAGTCAATAAACTGTCAGTAAAGTTCTTAATCACAAAAGTGTTGAAAAGTGTCTAGATTGTAATTGTATTTCGCACCCTCTCATTTACTTTGTGACAGAACTTAAAGAACAAAGGAAAGAAGAATGTTCAAATATCACTTTGTTTTCTTAAGTAACTCTTTTTAATGACTATAACATTGTAATGCCTTGAAGACAATTATTTTTTATTACTCTACAGTAATTATTTGTTATAAGATAGAGAAAAGCAAGGGTGTCCAAAATATAGTTTCACAAAATCAGGTACCACAAAGTGACAATGATTGTGAATATTAAGTTTACACATTACCTTGCCCTTAAGAAAACTCCCAGTTGAAATAAACATTAATTATAGGAAATTAAATTGTATGAATCCAGATTAGTATTCTAATAAGGTTATGTCCACAAGAAAAGGTATTATATTAAGAACAACATTTACATATTTGAGAGACTGAGTAAAATAACCCATGCACATGAACTATATTTTAAACCAACCAAATTGCTTCTTTCTAATTGATTATGGCTCATTTTTGAAGCTCCAGAAACATTAAGTGTCCAGAAATATTAGTGTGATTCTCAAAATCTTCGACTAAGGGTTTAGCATGACCAAATATTTGTCATTTCCAACTCTATCACATGTCAGTAGACATAGCAAATGTGTTAATTTCAGTTTAACACGTTATATAAAAGTGCTTCATTAGATCATGTTTAGTTTACCATTTCTAAGAATTTACTCTTGAGCTGGCCAAATAATTTCACTTCTTTACCAGTACCGTGTTCTTAATATTCATATCGGCAGTTAATGTTGTTTACTCAATCTCTCCATATTCTCTTGTGATATTGTCATGAATTGAATGGTCAGCCTCTCAGTCATTCCCATGGCTCTTGGACACATTCCTCACAATTTGTTGACACTAATAAGAATAGGCATCAGCATTTTACACATGGCCCTATCCAGCTTTCATCAGTAGATTTTCATCCACCTTCAATGATCTCATCAACCAAAGAGTAAACGTGACATCAAACAGGCCGAACTGCTTTTTCTCTTCATATATAAACTATTTGCTACCATTGTATTTTCAAAATCAGACTTTGATCATTACCACTCGTTTTAGCATACAGGAATCAAACTATGTGTATTTTAGAAGCTAATTATATTCTTTTTTCTGTTACTCCATATTAGCCAATTTGCTTCTCCTGATAATATAAAAAGAAAAACATTGCAGAAAAGTAGAAATTTAATATTAAATAAAATTGTGAAAGACTTCTAATAAAGGTCAAATATACTAGGAAAAAAAGCTAATTTTGAGCATTCAAGCTTCTCCAATATCTTTTTATAAAACAAAGAATGACACCAGGCTGTTCAATAATAGATAATATGTGAAATTAATTTTAAACCAAAACTATCTTAATTATCATACTAGAGTATTACTTTATTAAGTGACAAACTATCAAATTTTAGTTTTTAATCCATAAAGATAAATTATGGTATATATCACTCAAAAAATATAACAAAGTGTTGCCACAATTTCAAATTCATGCAGATAGCTGGCTCATTCTGCTGTATCTCATGGATTTTTCTTGTACTTTTTCTTCTTCTCAGAATGTTTTCCCCCATTTGCCACCCACCGCCATCTATCAAATACTATTGATTCTCCAAGGTCAGCTCAAATGTCACTTTCTCTGTGAAGTTCTCTGCAATCCTAATTAAAATAAATTACTCCTGACTCTATGGTTTGATAGAACTTTGTTATATTTACTCAGAACACAACCTTCTCCTCTATTAAAATGGAAATTCTGTCAATACCAAGATTCTATCCACTTGTTTTATAGTCCCATAACAGCCAGTACAAATATTTAGTCACCCCATTCTCTGTATATTGCTAGCACAACAGATTCTGGCAGAACACTATGAATTTAAATATCCAGTTTAAGAATAAAGAAGTACAAGTCCATTCAGAGCACTAGTGGGTTTGTTGACCAAGCGCCCTCAAATTTCTCCTATAGCAATAGCTACTCTAGAATAAGAATTTGAGATACTAATATGCAGTAATTTCTGGGGTTTATGTTTGTCCCTAACAACCATAGCCCCTTAAAACATGAGTTTTAACCGCATTTTCCCTTATAATAAGACTAATGGTTAAATAATTTGATGATGCTGGGAAAATGCCATTTTGTGGCCAAAATGGAGGAAAGACACTATTGACTTCCTGCCTCCAGAGTATTGCCCACAGGTACAACTTGATCTTTCAAAGACTATGTGTAGTTGTCCTTTTAGGCAGAAATAATATTCTCATGTAACAACACTGTATCTTTTAAATTTAACATACAGTGGGTTTTAAGCAAACTTTTTTTTTTTTTTAAATAAGAATCACTCGGGGTGCCTGGGTGGCTCTGTCAGTTAGGCATCCAACTCCAGCTCAGGTCATGATCTCACAGTTTGTGGGTTGGAGCCCCACATTGGGCTCTGTACTGACATCTCAGAGCCTGGAGCCTGCTTCGGATTCTGTCTCCCTCTCTCTCTGCCCCTCCCTGGCTCGCTCTCTCTCTCTCTCTCTCTCTCTCTCTCTCTCAAAACTAAACATTAAAAAAACATGTTTTAATAAAAAAATAAAGATAAGAATCACAGCGATAATTCGAGTGCTTCAGATAAATGAAAGCTTTATATTTCATCATTTAGTCTCACCATTCATTCGACAGAACGGCCACAAATGTCTTTTTGAGCTGTGATGTCTTTGACAAAGAGATTACTGAACTGAATATAGTTACAATAATTTCTAATAGTTATTTTTTATACTACCCCAAGAGTGAACAGATTATTACTAGAAGAAAAAATAGACACACTTCAATTACAGGGCATTGACCCCACAATTAGAGATATTACCTCAAAGACTTGCCCTTAGCCCATTTTATCAAGTCACTACATAGTCATCCAGTGACAGTCATACAGTCATATTTAAAAGGATACTCCCGAGTCTACCTCAATGATCTCTTCTCTTTCCTAGAAACAGAGCACACATATCCTCTTTAGTTTCTATGGGAAATATGTTTAAACTATCTATAATGACGGTCACCTGGGTGGCTCAGTTGGTTAAGCGTCCAACTTTGGCTCAGGTCATGATCTCACCGTTCGTGAGTTCGAGCCCCGTGTCGGGCTCTGTGCTGAGAGCTCAGAGCCTGGAGCCTGTTTCAGATTCTGTGTCTCCCTCTCTCTGACCCTCCCCCATTTATGCTCTGTCCCTCTCTGTCTCAAAAATAAATAAACGTTAAAAATAAAATAAACTATCTATAATGAATTTTTTAGCCATTATGAACTCAAAATATCCAATAAGATGTATAAATATGTAAATCACACTTTGACTTACATTATCTTTCTAATGGATCATCACAAATGTGTGAGGAAAAGAGAATGTAACATAAGTAATTTTTTGGCTTGCTGAATTGTAGTCAAATAACATTACCCCCCAAATTATTTTACTCTAATTGTTTCATTTTAAAGTGGTTACTGGTACTAGCAAAAAAAAAAAAAAAAAGATACCAATAATGTATTTTCTTAACTGTGACCCCTACTGTTTTGGTAAAAAATGGTTGATTAAAATGTTCACAATGTGCATAGACATTATTTTTTCAGTAATAGTCCAATGGTATGCTTTAATAATAAAGTCAAGGGCTGTGCAGCAGACCTCATATCTAAATCTTGGAGGCCAATAATATATGTACTGCTTTGTATATAAAATGTGTTTATTCTATTTTAATAAGATGTTCAATCAAATTAAGACGAAGTTCTACATCTGAATTTCAAACCTACCCATAATACTGTACTTTAGCTCTTAAATGTGTGGTAACCTGAGCATGTGACTTTTTTCATACATGGGAAATTATCAGAATATCAAAGGATTTATTACACAGATATTTTTCTTCTTACTTTTCATCTTTTCCTCTAAATATCAACAATATGAACATATTGGACCCAAGAAGAACTGCCATTATATTTCTCAAAAGCATGCAAATGATAGCTAGGGAGCAATAAGTGTGTTTAGAAATGTTTGGAGAGGGCATTCAGGGATGGACTGGAAGTGATTTAATGATTTATAAGATTAAAGTGATCTGAAGAGTTTAATAATATGAATTAAGGGTGGAATTCAATAATAATATGCCTGATCTTGCTCAGATGTTCTGTCTTGCAGTTCTTGACATTAAACAATCTGTAGCTTCTCCATTTAAAATCGTAAATGTTTGGTTACCAAAATGATTTTTCCAAATTCCCCAGGCTCTCCGCTCGCCAACTATATTATAACACAGGGTCTTGAATATCTTAATGGCATAACTGGCACAGAATCTTTTCTATATTAACACTAGATCTTCAAACACCTTCAACACTACGACAAGCCTAGTGAGACATCTAAAGTAAATATTTTTTAAAGATGTTTGAAGTAAAATAACTTTGCGTTATTCTTTATATAAACTGATCTATTTATGGCTTCCTAATGAATAGTAGGAATGTGCACTGAATAGAGCAAAGCGAGCTACTGTCAGGAACAAAAATGTGCTTATACAAGTGTCCTATTTTTAGCAAACCTTCAAATAAAAATGATGTATTCCTCCTTATTGAAACACATGAGCATCTCTACCCCCTATGCACAAGTGTGCGTACACACACACACACACACACACACACATCACTAATAAAAAGCAAACATTATCTGTCACTGTAGAACACTCCAATGGTGATTGCTCATTTTGACTACCCAACCCTGGTGTCTTGGGTTGTCACTCACATGGACGTTCCTCTATTTTCTTGGCTAGAAACCATATTTTTGACTTCCACAAAAGTTCTGGTTATCTTCCTCTTGTCAACCAGTGTATACTGGGAAGAATGCTCAGCACCTCTGATGAAGCTGGAGGCAGAGTCAGGCAAAGCTGTGATTCCTGTAACAGATTTCAGGTTCAAAACTGCTTTACTGTGGCAAATCATATTCAAGAACAGGCTTTCTATGTGTTCCACGAAAGTGAGTGACTAGACACCATACTCTCCTTATTCATAAAAACCTAGTCTTTTTACAATTGACAGTTAAAGATTAGTCTTATCCCTTTTTAAAATGCCTATGCTTCGAAACTGAGAAACATACTTCTGGCCTTAAGTTTCTATAGAAGACTGATGCTTCTGGTATAAAAACAACGAATCATTTACAAGTCCCTGTTTCCTTGTCCTAGTTTTTTTTCTTCTTCACTTCTATGGGTCACAAATTCAAAAGGCTATGTTTGTTTCTGTTTTTGTTTGTTTTATGTGTCTTCTATGGCATAAATGGTCATCTTCCTTAGAGACTCATAAAATGATGTATCTAAGATCTTACATTAACTTTTTTAGATGTACCCTTTATTCAAATTTTCAAAAATATATCTCTCTTACAGCTAAAATAGAATCCATATTTGATAAATTATAATTGACAAATTCAATTAAATATAAATCAAATACTTGATAATTCAACTAACCACATGTAAGTCAAAAACATACCTAAGCAAATGCACATGATAAACTAAGGAAAAATTTACTTGCGACACATCATAAAGAGGCAATTTCTTCCTTATATAAAGAATCTAAATACATACATTCATACATATATACCAAAAGAAAAAGTGGAAGGTGGCTGTGAATTTCTATAGTTACTATCACATGGCTGAGCACAAAGTAAGATCTCAAACATTTTATGAAGAAATGGGTGAATAAACAACTATTTAGGCAAGTGTTCAAGGATTTCAATTAAAATCTTTGCTTTATCTGAAAGTGACCAGTAAATGATTGCATAAAGATTATGCATATATAATATATATTTTATTTACATACTAAAATATATATTACATATTATATAAATTTATTTTATTTCTATATTACATATTATATATGAAATATATGTATATGTTTATATAAAATATATGTATGTGTATACATATTATCTTTTCCCTTTATATTGTCATGTAAATAGAAAGGTAGAGGTTACTTTCAGATATTACAAAAAAAATTTATTTATGTGGAACTCTATTTTTTTACTTATTTATTTACTTATTTATATATAAGTATATACATATATATATATATACTTATATACATATATATACTTATATACATATATACTTTATATACATATATATATATGTGTGTGTGTGTTTTTTTTTTGAGAGAGAGAAAGAGTGGGAGAAAGGGGCATAGGGAGAGGGAGAGTGGAAATCCCAAGCAGTCTCCATGCCCAGGGTGAGGCCCTCAGGTCCTGATCTTACTAGATCTGACTAGCGTAAGGTCATGACCTGAACTGAAATCAAGAGTCAGATGCTTAACCGACTGAGTCACTCAGGCAACCCTGGAACTCTCTATGTTTAACATCATCTCCCATATAACTATAACTTTCAGTCCAATCTAAGCATAAAAAGAAAAAAATGTTATTTACTAAGTGGATAAGTGGAAAGTCTAAGTAAACCCTTATTACTAAGGGAGATAAAAGAATTCAATATCTAATGATTTTCTGGTAACTAAAGATATTATATTGTAGAGAGATTCTGACACTGTCATAAATGCACAAGAATATTACATATACTACTTTAAGAATTAACTTGGGTTTGCTGGCAAGATGGACTGTCTCAAATATTTATATGTGACTTCAGAATAAAAAGTTAATAGATTTCATTTATAATTCTTTCTAAAAAGCTGTTGGTTAATTTATTAATTATTATAGAGACTTAAAATGTATTCAACAGAATGAATTGAATGTCCTTCTTTTGATGTTTTCTTACAAACTAATTTGTATCTCAATAGCTTTTTTCTTCTAGAATTTCTATAGTTGTTTTTGTTACACTAAATAGATTCAAATGATATTGTTTTTGCACCTACTTATCTCAAAAATAGTCTCACAATAGATATAAAAGTCAAAGAATTTTGCATAATAGACCATAAGAGAAAGGGTGTTTTTATTTTAGCCCGGAGAAAATTGATTTGAATGAAGTCCAGTCTTTCTCAAACTGTATTCAACTAAATTGATTCTCTATACCTTAAATTAAATCTTATCTCTCCTTTCTCAGTGACCAAGACATTTACATAGACTGTTTTATAATTTTGATTAAATTCAAAGCTTGCTAAATACTGTGGGAATTAAAGTCCATGAAATCTTGTTTTAACTCTCATTTGTTTTTACTTTTTTTTGGGGGGGGTGGTATCTAAATGTCCTATTCTCAGCTTCTGGGGTGGGTAGCCTGGGTTGACTGAGGAGGCCCAATGCTTGGCACCTCCAGAAAAGAAAGGGAGGATGGAAATTTTTAAAAATATAAACAAACAAACAAATATTCTATTCTGTGTCCTCCCCCTCCCCCCACCCCAGGCCAAGCACAACTCATATGAGTGGATGGTTGCTATTTTTTAAAAAAAAGAAAGGAAAAAAAAAGAAAAGGCACTTATTTGGATAACTTAAAGATTCTTTCCTCGAATGCTTTCATCAGGCAAAGTGGATGTGAATTTCTACACTGGTAATAGAGTGCTAAGTACAAGGTACTTTTTGCTCCAAAGAAGGACACTACATTTGGGTCTGATTTCACTAAGTAGAGCACACATGTCAGTAATGGAAAAAAAAAAAGAAGGAGAGAGAGAGAGAGAATATTTTCTATTACTGAGAAGCTATTTATATATTACTTTCTTGTTCTCCCCTGGGATATATTGAAATCTCAGGTAAGTAAGCTATCATAAAGGTCACTGAAATTTTGTGCTAAAAACCCATGTTACGGTAAGAAGACTTGGAAATCTGTAACTAGAGAAGAAATATATCAACAAAAGACAAAATGTTTATAGTATTATAGTTTCTTATTATTTAATGTATTTTTTATTTTCTGAAAAGTCATATGCTTTGAGATATTCTAAAATAGTTCACTGAAATATATTGAGAGATAAATCTGTTATCTGTAACATGTCATCAAATCCATATATTTTTTTTTTCTCATTGGAATATGTCTAGAGATGTATATCCCCTGTTAAACTGTTCTATTGGTCCTGGAATTTAAAACACACCATGTGCAAGATTTTCCTTAAAAATGATTGGAAGGATATTTTATTCTCAGTTTGCAAGTGTTCGTGCTTACCCAGCTATTGATGTCATTTTTATCCAGTGGTATTCAATACAGCCTTCACCAAATTGACACTGTGTACATGGCAATGAAACAACCAATGACGACTGTGATAACCCTTGAAACAAACTATCTTCTCTAGCTGTGTGGTCTCACATTTGTCAGTTGGATTTGCTAACAATGTTTATAGTCTATAATTACAAATCTTCCACTGGTTTGAGTTTTAAAATAGAAAATAGGTGGGAAAATACCCTCTCTCCTTTTAAGGAAGTTATTTTTATTTTCTTCCTGATTTGAATATAATTCCCATCCTCTCCCTGTATGTCTATGTAGAAAGAGAAATAATATATCATTAAGAATTTAAAATATCACTTAAACTTCTATACTGAATTTGTCTATAAATTTAGAATTAAGCACACTGAGTTATGAAATCTACTTTTCAAGTTGTTGAGGGTGTGAAAGCAGATTGAATGGCCCGAAATATTTTATTTCTGTATGGCAATAATACGTACTACTAATAGTTAATATGCTTACATTTAAAAATCTGTACTCAGGTAAAGTATTCTAATTTAGTTTATAGTTATTTCATTAGGCTATAAAATGGTGATTGTACTGCTAAAAGGCAAAAATATAGCTGCCCTTCTATAACACTAGAGAGAAGTGAGAATATTCCTTCAATGTTACATTTGGGATTGAGGAGGAATGCTAGCATCCAAGACAGGTACTGGAAAGTCATAAATCATCTTCCTATAGTATAAGGCTGACATATTTTGAAGATTAATAGGTAAATATTCCATTAGATATTTTTTATGCATGAAAATCTGCTCATAGAGGGAGGTTTGTGTTGGCTCAAGCTACCCTAACAAAGTAACATAGACTGGGTGGCTTAAACAACAGAAATTTATTTCTCACAATTTTGGAGGCTGGGAAGTCCAAGATCAAGGTGTTTGCCAATTCACATAGACTTATTCTCAATAGGCTCAAAATATGCTAGTTCTATTCCCGCTATTACAGGAACCAATCATTTTTTTTTAATGTTTATTTTTGAGAGAGAGAGAGAGTGCGCACATGCACCGGAGAGGGAGAGGGGCAGAGAGAGAGGGGAGAGAGGATCCGAAGCAGGCTTCATGCTGACAGCAGCCTCTGATGCGGGGCTAGAACTCACAACCATGAGATCATGACCTAAGCTGAAGTCTGACACATAACCGACTGAGCCACCCAGGTGCCCCGGGAAACAATCTTATAAAACTTTGCCTTTGCATATGATGAATCTCCAGCTTTCCAATCTAGGACACTTTTTAGTTTTGTGTGCCCTGTGTCACTGGACCACTAAGACTTTGCACCAGACATTAGATTTTTTTATGGTTACACCTTCTTCAAGGTACCAATTTCCATAACATTAGGGTAGGACTACATGCCTAAAAAGATTCCTGGAACTTGTGACAAATGAATTTTAACTTAAGAACCAGGAACTTTCATCTCGGTCCTCAGTTCAAAGGATAAATCTACTGCTTTTTCTACATAGCATATATTATTATGCACTAGCATAGAACTATTCTAAATTTAGATATGATAACATGAACTTAAAATATCAGAAAACTGAAAAGCATGTGAAAAAAATGCCTCACTAATCATTAGGAAAACACAAATCAAAACCACAATGGTATACCACTTCATACTATAACTATAATTAAAAATCAGAAAGTACCAAGTATTGATGAGGATGTGGAGAAACTAGAAGCCTTGTCCATAGCTGGCAGGAAGGTAACATGGTACAACCACTCTAGAAAACACTATGCTATTTCCTCAAAGAGTTAAATGTAACATTACAACCTGATCCAGCACCTTCATGTCTGGGTAGCTACCCAGAAGAATTGAAAGCAGGGACTTAAACAGATATTTGTATACCAGTGTTCAGAACAGCATTATTCACAAAGTAGCCAAGTGGTGGAAACAACCCAAATGTCCACTGACAGATGAATGGATCAACCAAATGTGGTTATACATACAAGGAAATATGATACAGCATTAAAGAGGGATGAAATTCTGATATATGTAACAATATGGATGAACTTCGAAGACATTATGCTTAGTGAAATAGCCAGATCCAACAAGATAAACATAGCATGAATCTATTTATATGAGGTATCTAAAATGGTCAAATTCATAGAGACAGAAAGTAGGAGGGTGCTTTTCAGGGGTTGAGGGGCAGAAGGAACATGGAGTTATTGTTTAATGGGGACAGAGTATCAGCTTGGAATGTTGAAAAGTTTCAGAAATGGATGGTGGTAATGTTTGTGCAACACTATGAATGTATTTAATGTCACTGAACTGCACACCTAAACATGGTTGAAATGGTAGATTTTATGATATATTTAACACAATTAAAAATTTCAAAATAGGGCACCTGGGTTGCTGAGTCGGTTAAGCGTCTGACTTGGGCTCAGGTCATGATCTCACGGTTTGTGGGTGCGAGCCCCACATTAGGCTCTGTGCTGACAGCTCAGAGCCTGGAACCTACTTCAGATTCTGTGTCTCCCTCTCTCTCTCTCTCTCTTTGCCCCTCCCCCACTCTCTCTCTTTCTCTCTCTCTCTCAAAAAAAAATTTAAAAAATTAAAAACAATTTTTTTCCCAATGTAGGAAACATGGGCTTGTATCTAGTTTCAGCAGGGGAGAAACACACTTAAAGTGCAACTATATCTCTTACGAAATCCCAAGGAGTTATTCTCAGGAGTATTCTGAAACCCCTTCCTAACAGGAAATGTTTAAAATAGCTGGGAGGGATCTGAAGGAACCTGTAATTCTCACAGTTCTACACTTGGAGTTGAACTTTTTTTTTTTTTTCATTATTATTGTGACACTATTGAATCCTCCGCTTAGTGTGGTCTGAGGAAATGCTAGTTACACAAGCTGTTCACATTCCAGCTTGTATAATAGTTGTCATCAGTAGCCCAGTAGCTTCAAATTTCAAATGTAGGGGTAAACAAGAATGGAAATGAACCTTCCTGAGAATGCTGATAACTGCAAAATTACCTGCTCCATTTGCTCCTGACACCAGTAATTTCAACCAGGAGCCCGTAAGTTGGTTCCTCTCTCCATCCATAAATTTGGCAGAAAGTTATAATTGTGATATTTTAACGACAACAACATGAAATGTTCCTCTCTGAACTACAAGTGCTCTTAAACCAATTGCTGGAGGCAAACGCACTCCTTGCCTCAACAAGTCAGTGAAAGTTGTTTGAAAGAGGAGAAAAGCTAGAGATTCTCTCAGTGATTGATAACCACAAACACCTGTATTAAACGACTGGCCACCAAGAATTATGGAAGTAATGAAGCAGTAACAAATCTCATGTTCACTGCTGATTCCTTGACAACATAATTGTCTTCCTTGCTGATATTTTAATCATAGTGCTAGAGAACACCCAGGTAAGCCGAAAAGAATCATGAAGAAATCTGTGTCCATATGTGTCCATATGTCTTTTACCTATAATGGAATATAGGTTAGATATATATTTATATATATATATTTATATATAATTATATATTCATATATTATATATATTTATATATAATTATATATTTATATATTATATATATTTATATATATTTATATATTTATATATTATATTTATATATAATTATATATTTCTATATTATATATATTTATATATATTTATATATTTATATATTATATTTATATATAATTATATATTTATATATTATATTTATATATTATAATATATATTATATAATATATATTAATGTATATATTATACATATCATGTTTTTTAGAGAAAGATGTAAGAGCCAAAAAGGATGTACAGCAGCTTATATATTTTTTGCTTCCATCTTATTTTAAAACCATTTACTAAGTTACTGCTCTCTTTAGTATCATCTTAAAAATAATGAAATAAAATTTAATCTGCCAAAGACATATGACATTCAATGTAAGAGAAATCGTATATTCTTTAGATACCTTTGGGCAATAAGTAGGTTATCTTTAGCTACAAATCTGATGTTAATTTTACTGTAAATATACACAATGTGATGAGTGTTAAATTGCTCATGGCCAGTTTTCATAAGTATCAAATAGGTCCTGTGAAACAACTTCTTGATTTCTCTTGAATCATGGAAAAAATAGAACACAAAAAAGCCCTGTAAATTAAAAATACGAAAAATGGTTTGTAGTGTGCTCATTGAACAAATAATTTCCTGGTTACTGCAGCCATACTCAAAATCTACCCAGATTCTTCAGACACTTGAAAACTAAGCATATATCAGATATCATTGAAAACTAATAACAAATCTACTTTAATAGAATTTCCATTGGCATTCTTTCTCCAAGTGAAAAAAAATTTAAAAAAGGAAGAAATGGAAAGAGGTATTTCTCTATCAATCACAAAGTGCATTTTCAAATTAAATTTCTATCACTGATTATTAACATAGCATAAAACTAGAGGCAATGGCATGTCATGAAATTTGTATTTTTTTCTGATTGCTAAACTTCATAGTCTACAAAGAATACTGCCTGAAGAATGATCTATTAAGACCTGAATAAAAGAACATTTATAGTAACAATGGGCAGTGCCACTTCTATTTCTATTTCCCTTGCCCCTATTCAAAATGATTCCCTAATGTCTTTTTTTTTGTCCCCCTTATAAGGTTGCCAAAAGATTAACAGAGGCTATTCAGACTACATCTTTCCCAACTACAATACAATCCCAAGCTTACCTTCTAGCTCTCGGTTCCTATTTTCTGTAAGTATAGCTCAATTCAGTTTCCTGGTGTGATTTAAATACTGTTTGTCTCCATTTTATAATAATGTGACTCATCAATTATATGATGAGTTTATATTCTTGCTTATAACTGTTTCTAAATCTAGTAGCTTGCCTTAGTGAAAAAAAAATGACTCTAAGCTATAGCTTTATTTCTTATTTCGATGAACTATTTGATAGACATTCCGATTCTTTCTAGTTAAGGGTGAATTTCTGTTACCTCTGTTGTCTTCAATTCATCCCAGATTATTGAGTGAATTGCTTATTGTTAACATAACTTAAATTGTTGAGGTACAGTCTTTAAGAAAAAAATAGAAAATTTTAATGAAAAAATACTTAAATGATAACATGTCCAGCTTCTACTAATAAACTCCTTTTACACAAGACTTTGAAATAAATGGAACAAATTAAAGGTATTTTTAAATACTTTAAGTTGCTTTTAGGGGCACCTTGGTGGCATACAACATCGACTCAGGTCACGATATCTAGGTTCATCAGTTCAAGCACCCCCCGACGGGCTCTGTGCTGACAGCTCGGAGCCTGGAGCCTACTTCAGATTCTGTGTGTTCTTCTCTCTCTGCCCCTGCCCCATTCATACTCTGTCTCCCTCTGTCTCTCAAAAATTAATAAAAAGGTAAAAAAATAATTAAAATAAATAAGTCGCTTTTAACAATTAAAAAACATTTTTTAATTGTTAGTTGTTTTTGAGACACAGAGTGTAAGTGTAGTGTAAGTGAGGAGGGCCAGAGAGAGAAGGAGACACGGAATCCGAAGAAGGCTCCAGGCTCTGAGCTGTCAACACGTAGCCGGACGTGGGGCTCGAACCAATGAACCATGAGATCATGCCCTGAGCTGAAGTCAGATGCCCAACCTACCGAGCCACGAAGGCACCCCTGCTTTTAACAATTTTGATATTCTTCTATTCTAATATCATCTTGATCCAGAAAAGTTAATCCAAATTAAATTTCCACGTGGGCACAAGTGTATTTTTACATGTTCGGTTATATTCCCAAGGTTAATTTGCACCCTCCTCCTATTAAAGAATGCAACATACTTTGAGCTCGAGATGTTATGCCTCACCCAAATCTAGAACCAACTAGCCACAGGTGTCTACCGGGTGAGTTGCTGAAAACAGGGTCATGAGAATTGTGGTGCATAGAAAATATGTTCATCTCAACGGGAAGCCAGTCACTGTTTATACACTCCCGGTATTTTTATTGGTAGCCTTTGAAATAGTTAGACAGGTGGCTAGGTATGATTTTGGTCTGTTCAACAGATGTTTATCTATGCCTAACAGATCATAAAAACCTAAAGGTTAATAAAGGGATAAGAGGTGCAACCATGAGTAGAGCTTGGTTTGAGTCCACAGTATAATTTAACTATGAGGTTGACACAGTATATAGAGAAGTACATTAAAGATAGCATTTCTTTCCTGCCAAAGAGACACTTAAATGTTTCCATTTTAAGGTGTGACCTTGTGCTGGATTATTTTCAGGTGGTGGGGTTTTAGTACATTGAGAAGCATCAGAGTGGAATTTGCAAGCTATTTGTTCTTTTGCTAGAAAAAATTAAAAACAAATCTAGTAAGAGAATTTGTTAAATATGTTATATCATCATTCCACAAAATATAGTGTTTCAAATGAAGTTCAGTGCCAAAGGCATTTGATATTACTCCTGAAAATTATAGTTTCCTTTTAAAATAAAAATATTTACAGGAAATTAAAACCCAGTATTAGAATGCTATAGTTGACATGTGAAATGCATAATCCTGAATTTGAATCGCTCTAGATTTATACTGATAAGTCACTAAAAACAATTTATGCAATTCAATTTATTGAGTTAAAAATGCAAAAGAAGGCACTTACAGCAGTACACAGCACTTATTTGGTGAGTCCTGGCTCTGAAATTCTTTAAAGTAGGATAAACACTGTTATTGAAGCAAATGAATGATCTGAATATGCAAAAAGAGTCATGTCAAGAAGTCTCATATTTTTACTAAAATAATTAGTAATTAGCCTAGAGTAAGGAGATCTATTCTGAAATTATAGGTTGAGGATCAGGAAATTAAAATGATAAAAATAACACTCTTATATGTGGGAGCTTCTTTTCAGGGCTGTGTGGAATAATTGAGGAAAATTTACTAAATATGAAGCACTCAGAGTCATAAATACATGACCTATGTGAAGATAGTATACATTTTGATATTTTAGAAGTTATTTACAACTTTTGAAGAGCAGTTATTTGTTGCTCTTCTTTCAAATACTCAACAAAATATAAAGCAGGATTCTAGAAATATAACAGTAGTTAGAGTCTGGTTTGATCTCACATAGTTTGTTGGTTTGCTTCTCTTACCAACATAAAATGTTAGAATTGTGTGTACAATTTATGGGCATCTCTGTGTGCAAAGTGTGATGGTGGACAATCTATTAATGACATAAAGATTTTTGAAAAGGTGAACTTAAGCTCACACTCAATCTGATAGGCAGTGAGGAAAATGCTTTCCACATGGCATTCAACAAACCACAATCCAATCCTCTGCTTTCAAGATTATTTGCAGTGGCAGACAGAAAAAACACCGTGGGTGGAGTGATTCTAGGTTTACAGCTGTGGGTAGCTTTATTAGCCAAAATTGAAGGCTAACAAAAAAATAGATATTGAAAATTCTTCATTCTTACTGTATTCCTAACCAATTGGTTCCCTGCCAAGAGATTATTCATGATCAATTCCTGTGTAGCCTTCCAGAAATATTTTGCATGTATGCAAACAAATTATTAAATATTATTCACTTTTATACATGGTGCCACATAGTATGCTTAACACATTTCTATACTTGGTTACTATTAGACTGTTGTTACTGGTTAAGTTCTCTCTAAATTTGATGTCCTTGGAACTGACCACTGGTTTACATAATAGTCAGTGCTTACTTGCTGTCTCTGAGTCAAATGAAGCATCTATCTTACCCTCCCTTTTGACATCCAACGATGGGAATTTTTTTTTGTAATTTAAATTTTAGTCAGCTAATATACAGCGCAATATTGGTTTCAGAAGTAGAATTCAGTGATTCATCACTTACGTCAACACCCAGTGATCATCACAAGTGCCCTTCTTACTACCCAGAACCCATCTAGCCCATATCCCACCTACCCCCTCCCTCCATCAAACCTAAGTTTTTCCCTATTGTTAAAGAGTCTCTTGTGTTTTGTTTCCCTTTCTTCTCTTCCCTCCCCTTCTCATATGTTCATCTGTTTTGCTTCTCAAATTCCACATATGAGTGAAATCATATATTTGTCTTTCTCTGACTGACTTATTTCACTTAGCATAATACATACTAGTTCTATCCACATCATTGCACATGTCAAGATTTTATTCTTTTGATGGCTGAGTAATATTCCATTATATTATCCACTTCTTTATCCATTCATCAGTCAATAGACATTTGGGCTTTCTCTACAGTTTGGCTGTTGTTGATAATGCTGCTGTAAACATTGGGGTGCATGTACCCCTTTGATTCTGTATTTTTGTATCCTTTGCATACATACCTAATAGTATGCTAGATTATAGGGTAGTTCTATTTTTCAGTTTTTGAGGAAACTTCATATGGTTCTCCAGAGGGGCTGCACCAGTTTGCACTTCCACCAGGAGTGCAAGAGTGTTCCCTTTTCTCTGCATCCTTGCTAACACCTATTGTTTCTTGTGTTGCTAATTTTAGCCATTCTGACAGGTGTGAGGTGGTATCTCATTGTGGTTCTGACTAGTATTTCCCTGATGATGAGCGAGGTTGAGCATCTTTTCATGTGTCTGTTAGCCATCTGGATATCTTCTTTGGAAAAATGTCTATTCATGTCTTCTGCCCACTTCTTAACTGGGTTGTTTGTTTTTTGGGTGTTGAGGTTGACAAGTACACTATAGATTCTGGATACTAACCCTTTACTGCATATGTCATTTGCAAATATCTTCTCCCATCCATAGGCTGTCTTTTAGTTTTGTTGATTTTTTTCCTTCACTGTTCAGAAGCTTTTTATCTTGATGAGGTCCCAAGAGATGATGCTTGCTTTCATTTCAACAATGGGAATTTTTATTCCTGTCTTAAAATTTCCCACGCTCTTCCCTTCTCTGGAATAAAAACCTAATCTAAGGACAAATTTAGAAATTAAACCATTCTATCATTTTTTATACTTAACAGTGAATATTCATTCACAACAAAATGAGCTTGTTCTAGTTTTATTTCTCTCTTCCCTGATACGTAATGATTTTGCAGGTTTTCAGAAAAAGAAAAGTAAATAAACATTTCAATCTGAGAATTAGGACTTCATAAAATATTTGGGAAACATGTTGATAGGGCCCTGGAACATAGTGACTGTGAATCTTGATTCTTCTAAATGTCTGCCACCTAAGCCAGTCATCTTCCTCCTCTATGTGTCCACAACATTATCTCTAAAGTAACGCAGATGAGTTAAATAGTTTCTATGTTCCTCAGCACTAATATGATGTACCTATTTTATGTCTACACCGGACTTTTCGCTATCATTCCACAATGCAAATGTCAACAGAAACATGGAGAAATGATGAGAATTTGCATAAGTCTAGGGAACTTTAAAACCAACAGCTATCCGTTCCTCCCACATTTTCTAAGGAGTGAGGCTTCTGTTTGCAGTTGAAAGGTTGGCGTCCCCAATTTTTACTAAAGGAATTGTTAGAAAGATGCTCTTAAACCATTACTGTGTTAACTTTTTAAGAGCAAAATCAAAGGAGAATTGTTTCTTTTATTTGAATTTCTTAAAATTATTGTAAAATAACAAATCACATGGAAATGTAACTCAAACATGGAAAGGGACAATATGAAAATTTAAAGGGAATCAAATGACAATGAAATTTAAGTAAAAATTTAAAATGTCAAAGTCCATTCCCCTCCCCAGCCTCACAGCGATATCGGCAGGAGTGGATGCTCTTGATATCTCTCCCAGGTCCCACTTACTGACCAGTACACCCATCCCTCATCCGTTGTGTTTTTTGTTTGCTGAAATATCACAACATCCACCTATCCCATGGATCAAGGTACCCATGTGAGGATCCTGCCAGTTGCTATGCTAAGAATTGCAGATCTGGATTTGAAAAAAATAGGGTGAATTTATGGACCCACTTGACCCACTCTGACATGGACTGGAGCCAAACCTCCATTGATCACCTAACTTCCATAAGCCCATACTCAATATACAGGCCAGAGTAGTGTTTGGTGTGTTTAGGAATTAGAGCTAGTACCCAGTAATCCATGAAAAGTTTCTTTATTCCCCTTCCCAAATTCATAGTCACTCTGAAAAATGGCCACAAGTTCTTTGAGGAAGGAAGATTTATAGTGTGTTTTTGGCAGAGTAGCAGAGTCCTTCCTCAAAGGGCCCTGGCCTCCCATACACTCCAGGAGTTCTGAGTCTGTGAACTGAATCAAGTATGGGAATTGGTGAAGGGATTATAATTCTCTATTTTGGTAATTCAAGTCAGACTTCTATTAACATTAACCAGATTTGGAACTCTTTTAAATACATAAATCAAATAAGATTTTTGTATACTGCCATCAATTTTAGATCAAGGGGGATCCTGATCAATTAGCCAATGGCAAAAATCTCTGTGGGTCAAACAATTTTAATTATGGCATTGACTGTGATGCCCAGTGCAGTAACCACACTCACTTTTCTCTGGTGATTAAGTGCAACTAGTTGGTTCCTGCCATCTCAGGTGCACATCATCTTCAATGCATTCAGAGTCCAATTCAATGGCACTCTGATTGTATTTTTAGCCTGTGGAGTATAGCCTCCAGATATCTTCAAGGACTCCAGGACTCTCCTCAACAAGGCATTTCTGAAAGGCTTTGTAATGATAGTATCCTCTAGAATCTATCTCCCAGGGACAGGTTATGGGGATGGTTGAATAGGTCTTAAACGAGAAATCTATTCTAGGATTCCAATCTTCATGAGCTTTTGCATACTTTCCTTTATAGTACACTAAGGAAGTTCTGCAATTTCAATTTAATCTGGTATAGACCAACCAAGCAAACTGTTAAAGCTATTCCCATGGTTGAATTAACACAGTGAATTCAGAATCTCTGCTTAATGCGCTGAAATCAATACACTTAGGTTCCTCCAACATTATATTCCTTCCACCCTAACCTATACATGTCCCTTTAGTTTCTGACCATATATATTGACAAAAGGTTACAATGTTTTAAAACGTTTATAGCACCTCCTACTGAGTCATATTTTTACCTTACTTCTGTAACCTACTGGACCTGGGGCTCTTCATACCTCCTATGTAGTTAGTAATGTGACTGTCCAAATCTCTGTCTTGAAAAGCAGCATTCTGCCAAATGCCAAGCCTAAACCCTCAGCCTCCTCAGCCACTAGACATTGTCTGAATTCAGAAAGTATCTCAAGAAGAAAAGTGATTACACACACACAATGTCAATACACCACTCCCTCGAAGGCTTTTCAGTTTTTACTTCTCTTATTTTGAGACCCTCTCCAGGAGGTTGCTTTCTGAATACAGTGAGACTAAAGGAGATTTCACTCTGCCTATCACACCGTGCCTTTTGGTCTCTTTGGCCACATTAGACTTTTGCAAATTCTTCACAAACTCAGCCTTCTGTTGCGGCCCTTCAAATAGCCAGTTTTGTTACTTTCTCTCTGTGCAGCTGATCAAATCTTTGCTGGGTTTCTCCTTCCCCTTGTAGAGGCCCTTTGCTTGGGTCAAACCTGGGTCTTAGGTCCATCCTCAGAATCACAAAACTCCCAAAGGAAGTGAGCTGCCTGTTGTTAGCTCATGTCTAAATGATGACCCTATTTGTGGAATTTTAGTCAGGTAGGACTTCTATCCCTCCATAGCTCTCTGATGCCATACAAATAAAAACTTTGTGATTTAACCACCTTTTGCTATTTGTGGTAATGGAAACTCTGGTCTTACCTAAAACTATTACATCTTACTAAGAAGCAGAATTCCCCATTTGGCTATAACAGTTAGAAACTGTGTTTAGATGGAGCTCCTTGACTGGTGACATTTTACAGTAGGAGGGCAGAGAGCTGGTTATGTGTTACTGAAAATCTGGAAACCCAAAATAAAGGCATCTCTAGGATCTCTATTTGGAGGGCATTAGATCCTATATTTCTTTTAGCAAAATTCATTTAATTTCTGTAGGGAAACAAAAGTATCTGATTCTAAAACTCCTCACTAAACCTCTTTGTGATTCTTCAGAGGAAATAGGCTTCTTTTGTGCTATATACCAGGCTGTGGCCTCTTCCACATTGAACATCAGGTGACTTGCCTGTCTTTTAGAAATATATTGAGATATCCTCTTCACTAATACTCAGTTGCCATTCTCTTCACTGATAGAGGTTTGTTTGAATGAGTGTCCTTGAAAATAGATAATGCATGCAATCAGTATACAACTACACTTAGATGTCTTTTCTTTTTTTTTTTTTTTTTTTTTTTTTTTTTTTTTTAAATTTTTTTTTAACGTTTATTTATTTTTGAGACAGAGAGAGACAGAGCATGAACAGGGGAGGGGCAGAGAGAGAGGGAGACACAGAATCTGAAACAGGCTCCAGGCTCTGAGCTGTCAGCACAGAGCCGGACGCGGGGCTCGAACTCACGGACCGTGAGATCATGACCTGAGCCGAAGTCGGACGCTTAACCGACCAAGCCACCCAGGCGCCCCTTAGATGTCTTTTCAAAGATCATGGAATATTTTACATATTTTAAAAATTAGAATGAACTGTTCTGCTATGAAGTTTTAAACTGAATACTTAATGTACCTTGCTATAGAAAAATATGTTGTGGAATAAGTCAAGACCACCAAATAAGACCACCAAATGAGAACAAACAGAGGCTATTTATTCAGAGCTTGCTATAACAAGGGAGTTGGCCGCCACCTCTTGGGTTTGGCAGACTCAAAGGCAGTCGTGAGAGCAGGAAGCTTTACTGTGGGAAAAGAAAAAAAGAGGGAAGGATTCATATAAACTTTAATTGAAGGTTGTTGGCATGGGGAAGCTAGAGGGAGGTTAACTAGAAGTGGAGCATCCTGTGTGATTGGTTTGAGGAGCACATTTGACATTCACTAGTTGGTGTCTGTTTAGTAACAATTTGGCCAAAATATTACTTTCCTCCATATCTTATAACAGGAGGCAAGTGAATTGTACAATACAAGATTGCATGAATTCCCACTTTCCACCTTTCCCTAATGCAATCTTATTAGAAAGTTGCTTTCTAAACTAAAGTAAGTGAAGCTAATAAAAATTCCAATATTGACAGTTAAGGCTAAGTTCCCAGTAAGTTACTTCATTAAATTAAAAATCTTTAGCATTTGGGATTGGTCATTGATAGACGGCTTGAGTTTGGAAATGTTTGATTGACAGAAAATCTCCCCAATTCCTTAAGCAGATAAAGAAGGTCAAATCATTGGCTTTCATATTTCACACACTTCTTTTCACTATTCCTTGTTAATCCACCTTGCCAAAACCTGCATGATGCCCCCTCATTTGCTATATATTACATCAATAATGTATTTATCATCCTGGCACAGACCCATTCAGGTTTGTTACATTGTCACTGAATATTTTTTAAAAATACTGATTTACTTAATAGAATAACTGTCAATTAACGTCAAATCTAGCAATATGCCAAAATACGTAAAAAATAAAAATAAAGTATTACCAATTTATGAGAATCATCTCCTAAGTATGCCAAATGTATTAAATATAAATTAGTTTAAAAGTTTGGCTTTGAGGCACCTGTGTGGCTCATTTGGTTAAGTGTTCAACTTCAGCTTCAGTCATGATCACGCGTTCATGAGTTCAAGCCCTGCCTCAGGCTCTGTGCTGACAGCTCAGAGCCTGGAGCCTGCCTCAGATTCTGTGTGTCTCTTTCTCTCTACCCTCCCCCACTCATGTCTGTCTCCCTGTTTCTCAAAAACAAATAGACATTTAAAAAAAATTTTAGCCTTAATCTAACTTGAAGAATCTTATATGTTCTTTCAATAATAAAATATACAGAAATAAATAAAAAATACTTTAAAAAGAATGGCTTTCTGATGGCTTATTGATTCTATTTTTGAAGTTGTTTTCTTTTGTGATTTGATATAAGCATTTAATGAATGCTAATGACATTTTGCATTTATCTTTTATTAAGTGAACAACTGCCTTTAGTTGGAGGAGGAACTATTAAATAAATCAAGTTAAAATACCAACAAAGTAGGTATATTAGAAGTAACAATTGTGCTCTGATCACATATGATTTGGACATGCCATATCCTTGATCACTGGATCTTTAACCACAGTTTTACTCAATGGGCAATTATCTATCTGCATGGACTTACTTAACCTGTCTCCTCCCCTGAGTTGTACTTAGCTGGACCCACATTCACACCTGACACTGGACCGATTGGATTATCCCCCATGAGAATTATGGGTCAGAAGCTAGAATTTATAGTCAGTATCTGATATAGAATAAAGAAAAATAATATGTTCATTCAATAGATGTAGGAAAAAAACTGGTCAAAATTCAATCTCTATTCCTGAAAAAAGCTTTCAGTAAACCAGGGCTGTAAGTAAACTTTCCCATTCTGCTTAAAGACATAGAAAAAGACATAGAAAAGACAACAAAAAACTTAGAATAAACGTATTTAATGGTGAAATACTGAAAACAATAAGATAAGAACAAGGCAGGGATAAATACTCTCTTATATTCTTCCTTGTTCTGGCGTCCTAGGAAGGAAATATGGGTGGAGTTTGGATGAAGGAGAAGAAGAAAATGCATTGAAAGGAAAGAGTAAAATTTATATCAAAGGTACAGAAGGGGCTTACATTATATCTGAGTGTTCTATTTCTTAAACTAGTTGGTGGGTACATGAGGTTGTTTTGATTATAGTTTAACATGTGAATGTAACATTACAAACTCTTTCAAAGTAATGTGTATTTTTGAGATAATGTATAATCCAAGGGGAATAATTTAACAGAGTACTTAATTTGGGAAAAGATAAGGGAATAACCTTAGGTCATTTAGGACAATGACTTTTTTAGTCAGGTGATAAGTGTGTCTCATTAAAATGACCACATGTTGGGGCGCCTGGGTGGCGCAGTCGGTTAAGCGTCCGACTTCAGCCAGGTCACGATCTCGCGGTCCGTGAGTTCGAGCCCCGCGTCGGGCTCTGGGCTGATGGCTCAGAGCCTGGAGCCTGTTTCCGATTCTGTGTCTCCCTCTCTCTCTGCCCCTCCCCTGTTCATGCTCTGTCTCTCTCTGTCCCAAAAATAAATAAACGTTGACAAAAAAAAATTTTTTTAAATAAAATGACCACATGTGGAATGGTAGCTCCATACGGAAGGTGAGGGTCCCTTTCTCCTATATCATTCTTAGACTTCAAAATAGTTGGAAGAGCCCCCAGCCTTTATGTTCAGTGAAATCCCATAAGATTTAATTTCAAATTTCTACATTTACATCTTTCTTCTACTCCATGATTTCAGAAGAGGCAGTTGGGAGAAGGCTTGAAGAGTTGGAAATATCAAGAGAGTATTATTAGTTAATGGACTAGCACCCCCATCGGTGTGTCATTAAATAGTATACCAATGAGATAACAGTAATACCTCCAGGCCTCAGACCTCACAATTTCCATTCTCACGTCTGAAAATAGATCATAGCTGTGCTAACAGTTCATGCTATTTTTCAAATTAGGCCAGCAGAGCCTTTAATAGCCAGCATTTTAGAGAGCATTACCACCAATGCTATTCTCACAAGCACTCAGGTAAAAGTGGGTGTGATTTAAGGGGCACAGAGGAAATCCCCCAAAACACAATATTCACTTATAAATAAACTTGGAGTGCCCCCTGGTCCTACGAAAGTGATTCAGCCTTCATCATCCTATCAAATTGCAAGGAAGATAAATCTAGAGTAATGCAATTTTAAAGAGAGACGGAGAGGAAGAAACAGAGACCGAGAGAAAACTAGAGAGAGAGAGAGAGAGAAAGAGAGAGAGAGATTGCTGAAGAACGAGTGAGTGTGAGGGGTAACAAGCTTGAGAGACAGAAAAAGAGAAAGGCGGAGAGGATGAGAAACAGATGGAGGGAGGGAGAGAACAAGAAAATACAGAAGAGCGCTGGGAAAAGAACTTGCTCTGTGGCAGGAAGAGAATGGAAACTTTGTGAGTATCTTGTAAAACCCACACACAAGATGAAAGTCAGGCCTCAGAAGAATAGAAAAGTAATTAAGAGCTCATTCTACTTCCTATATTCACAAAAGAAACTCATCTTTAACTTCTTCAACCAACTTGCTTTATTTTCTTTTGCTTTTTACAGACTGACTTCCCTTTATTCATTCACTCGCAAAAGGACATCAAGAAATGTTGCCTTTAATACATGATTCCACTTGGCTTTTTTTTGTTGTTTCTTCAGTGTTGCTTCACAAGCTAATTAATTCCCTCTTTGATTCTCAAGTTTTAATTCCCTAAAGAGTTAATTTGATCTGCCACAGGTTAGGTGTCCATCAAGCAAAGCAAAGGGAGGGGCGGGGGAAGGAGCTTATCATATGCAAAGTCACAGATGAAGCTGGTTTTCTTAGAGGTAGGGGTGAGGCAGACAGCCACCTTGTTACTCACCTATCACTACTTTTAGTTCAAATAATTAAAAGACAGTATTAAAATGTGAATGTAACCTAGAAAACCGCCCCCTCACACACAAAGATTCAAATGGTTGTTAAACTTTTTAGTCAACTTCCAACTCATTCAAATAATCACTGACACATGAGTGATGAGGCAGAGCTGACTTTTGTGCTACGATCCATGGCTGCTTTGGGTGGTTGGACAGGAGGCAGGATCCACCTGGTGGGACTTTGAGGGTTTAGGTAGGAAGGAGAATTGGTTGATTGGAGAAGGCAGCAGGAATGGAGGCCGCCGAAATGTGAAATTTATGTTGGAGTGCATAGGCGGAGTTTTCCTAATTTTTCCAGGAGTGAGTGTCAATTCAAACAAATGTTTATCGACTACAAGCCCCTTTGGTAGTACAGAGGGGCAAAAAAGGCAAGAGATTTCAAGCAGTCGGCTCACCGAATCTGTCTCTTAGCCTCCACCTTCTATAAAACTTCCTTTGAGCATCTGCTGACCCTTCCTGGACATCTCATTTACCACCACCTTCCTCCACGTTAAAATACATCCGGGACTCCAGCTCTGTTTATGATTCTGATATGAAATTGAGCCCCTGAATTAACATGATTAACATGCAGCACAGTAGAAATTACTGGAGCCACATTCTAAAGTCACGCCAAACACGCGCTCTGTAGACATGATAACCTTCAATAAAGATCCTAAATGAATGTTTTCATTTTCAAGGGAGAACATTAACTCCAGGATTACCGCCCAGAGAGCTACATTCATGATGCTGGGGCATGATTAATTTTGAGTTATGAAAATGGAACTCCTTTCACTCGTGTCTGAAATTCCATTCAACCTGGTATGAAAGCAACTATAACACACAAAAATACTAAGAAGGGTGCAATTTAAACCCACACAAAGAGGGATGCAGGCCAGATTTCTGGAAGGATATTCGAGCTTAGCTCATGTCACTGTTGTGCAAACATAAATTAAAGGAGGGAGAGTGCCAGTATCCTGACCGAGTAACAGCATGAATCCAGCCTGAGGCCTAAAGTCTAAATTATCCATTAATAATATTTTCAGTCTTATTCAAACCGGGCATGATCCTTAGAGCAATTCAGAAGAGTTTGATGCGTGGTGAGCATTACTAGCCCACATATGTGAAGTAATATCAATCTCTTGTGGTAGGAAGGAACAGAGGTAATTTACCAAATGTTACCCTACTGACCTGAAAGAACTGATTTACCTCATATGGAGGTTTCATTTTAGAGGGGATTTTATTTACTAGGCCTTATTGTAAGACTGACATATTGTATGCTGATTAAGAGTGCCTTGGCATATTTTTCTTCCCTATGGTCCTCTTCTGAAGTAAGAAGATTTGTGTATAGTTGCACATTACGAGGTACTGAGATAGTATTCCACAACTAGAAATCAAAGTATGCTAAAGCTGACTCAGAATGAGATCTATTATGGAACTGTTAAAATGCAGACTGTTTGCAAACGCTGATTCACAAAGGAAATTCTTTTCTCCTTGAAGCAGTCAGCATATGTGATTATTTCTCATTCAGAATTTCTCCGTATTGTATATCCTATAGAAAAATTATATTTAAATGTGATATATTGAGGACTTCCCAGTCTGTAGTTTAGGATTGGATTACTAAAAATGAGACTGTTTCTGTCACTAAAGGAAGAACAAAACTCTTTGATGAGATTCAAAGTTACAGTGAAGCATTCACATTCAGAATATGCAGGAAAAAAAAAAGGTTATCACTTTGTAGTGTATCGTGTCACTGTAATTTCTGTTTCGAGAAATCACTTTGGGGATAATGTTGAGACCACTCAAAAATTCTACCACCATAAAAAACAAATTGCTTGTCAAGCCCACAAAGTGGAAAACCCAGTTGACTTGGGGGAGCAAGAAGGAGAAATAATTATTGAAACACAATTCCAAATGCTTGAGAACTGCATATCATATTTTGTCCTGTGGGTCTCTGAAGGACTCAGCTGACAATAGCACTGTTGCTCGCCCCTGTGATACTCCCACAGCGTCGCTTAGTGTTCTCTCATCATTAAATAACAGACATTTTGTGGAATTGATAAATATAGTCTTCAACATTAACTAAATAATCCTCCCAATAGCCTGGTAAAACAGATGGAGAAAATAAAACAGAGAAGTTGTTAAGGGGCTTAACTCAGTCCACAGAGACAACCCTGTGACTTAGTTAGTATTAGACCTCCCTAGTTTCAGTTTATGACACCTTCTCTTCCATTTTCTACTTATAAATAGCAACCAAGTCTCCAAACCACAAACCACCCCACCCCCCACTCCCTCATGCTTGTGTTTAATTCTTTTCATGTGATCAAGAGCAGGACCCAGTGCTGCTGCAAAGGGAACTGTAGCTTTGTCACGTGTATATTTTTTAAATGTACATATTCATGAACATTAAAATGGCCTTTCACAAGACATTTGTAATGGATAATGTCTTCATTTTTAACTTTTTTTTTAAAAGATCAAATTGGTTTGAAACGCATTGTTTCTATCAGCCCTCTAAATTACTTCTACTTCTTGCTCTTTGATACAACCAACTTTTCCATAATTAAGCAGACTAAGCTCACATATTTAATGTTTTCTTGGTGCCAAACACTTTGCGAGCTACTAGAGGAACATGAATGGGTATGAGCTGCTGCCATATTGAAGGAAACCAGGATGGGGAAGGAACACAATGGCTAAGCAAGTAATAATGGTCATAGGAATGGTAGTAATTCCTGGGAGTTGATTATGTTCCAGACCCTGTGTTAAGCATGCCTTACTTCATTTGATCCTTTGATACAGGAGCTATTTCTAGTCTCATTTTTTATAGACCGTGGAACTGAAGCTTGCCAGGTTAATGCCTTTATATCTGAACCCATGTAAATAACGAATACTCTATCCTCCCATTCAAGGCTCATCAAGCAATCTTTTATCACTTAAATTTTTCATACAATTTTTTCCACATTCAACCTGTCTGATAGTTTTAGCTCCCATAATAATTAATACTTTTCATCCTGGTTTATATTTTTATGATTTTTCTTGGCTTGAGTTCCATCCCCAAGTCTAATCAATTCTGGGTCAGTGACAAACAGCATGTCAGAACCTGCAAAGTTGAGAACTATTTTGACAATTATTTTTAGGTCATGCTACCATGTCAGGTTTTGTGGTTTAGTGGGTTTTCTCTCAAATACCAGCTGATCTTTGGAAACTTTCCTGAGTTTTAGATGGATGTGAATGCTATTGCCTTTTAAAAATATCCTACATTGCTGTGTTTATTTTTATACCTTATTCATATGATATCCTTCATTTTCAAATGACAAATATCTTAAGACAGAAATTCAATCTTGCTAAATTTCAATCTCGCTAAATTTGGATTCTTCAGGGTACAAGTTCAGTGTCTGGTATATAATAAGTTTCAATGTTTGTTGCATTGAATTGAACTGTACTTTCTTGAGAAGGGGACTTTATCTATGAGGTCTTTAACTTTCCTTTGCATTACCTAGTCAATATTTCTATCTCCTTACCTCTCCTTTATTTATTTCTTCTTATTTCAGAAGAGTAAAGGTCTCTCCTAATTTCTGAATGTGGCCTTACCAATTTTGCACTGTGGTTGCTATTGTTCTGTTTTTGTCCTTGACCAGTAGTCACCAGTATCTATGCTCCCTCTCAGGAGTTTTCATGGCTATTTCTTCCCTCCAATTGATTATAAGTTGTTGTCATTTTTTTTTATAAATGTTTTATCTATTTTTGAGAGAGAGAATGCTAATGGGGGAGGAGCAGAGAGCGAGGAAAACAGAGGATCCAAAGTAGGCTCTGCACTGACATCAGGGAGCCCGATGCAGGGCTCAAACTCACAAACCGTAAGATCATGACCTGAGCCGAAACAGGACTCTCAACTGACTGAGACACCCAGGCACCCCAGTTGATTATCAGTTTTAAACAGCCTTGTCAAAATTCCTCCCAAAGGTTACAATATGGAGAAGGAGGTTGGGGGGAAAGAGTATCTTCATAGAGGAGAAACATTTTCTGACCTAGAGGTTCAAGGTCAAAACCAATAGTGATATCAACAAATCATGTTGACAGCATGTACATTTGATGCAATATGAGAAAATGGCACTTCATCTCTGCAATCTTCCTTCCAAGAATGCTAACTATGAGAAAAACACCAGATGAATTTTATAAGGGGCATGGGAGAAAATACCTGACCATTACTATCACAACTGTCAAAGTCATTGTTTTCCAAATGTTTTGGGAGGGCTGTGCTCCCTTCAGAGGTTCTGGGAGAAATTCTGTCCCTTGACTCTTCCAGCTTCTGGTAGTTGTTGGCATTCCTGTGCTTGTGGATGCATCACTCCCACCTCTGTGATCACATTGCTTCTTCCTCTTCTGTTTATCTCTACTTTATTCGTCTCTTGTAAGAACACTCATCATTGGATTGAGAGTCCACCCCCATAACCCAGGACAATCTCATCTGAAGGATCCTCAACTTACTTTTATATTAATTACATATAAAAACAAAAACAACCTATTTCCAAATAAAGTCATATTCTCAGGCATTAGGGATTGGGACATGGGAATATATCCCAAGGGCCATTAATCAATCCACCTGAGTCATCAAAAACAAAGAATGTTTGAGAAACTGTGACAGCCAAGAAGAGTCTAAGAAGACAAAATGACTAAATGTAATATCGTATCCTGGATAAGATCCTAGAATAGATGAAGGCCATTATATGACAACTAAGGAAATCTGAATAAAGAATGGAACTTAGTTAATGATAATATCAGTATTAATCTATTCATTGTAATAAATGAGCCAGACTAATATAAAATGTTCATAGTAGAAACTGGGTGCAGGGTATATGGGATCTAAAACTCTTCTCAAAAGCAAAGTCTATTCTAAAACCAATTCTAGGTTTAACTCTTTATAACTATTCTGTCAAATAGAAATACAATGCCAAACACTTGTGTAATTTTAATTTTTCTAGAAGACAAATTTCACACAGTACAAAGAAATAGGTGAGATTAATATTAATAATACATTTTATTTCATGTAGCCCAACATAAACAAAATATTATCGTTTCAATAAGTAATTGATATACAATTGATAACATATATTATAATTTTTTTGGGTAGTATGCTACCACACTGAACAGAACACCCACCTTTTCCTTATTGCCTCTTTCTGCTATCTATATATAAGAAACTTTCTTCTCCCAAATCAGTGCCTCAACATAACAACAGTTTACTTTATCTCATAATTCTTTGAGTTGCCCTTGTAGTCATTTCCTGGTCTTTCTTTATGTCTCTCATGCTGACAGTGTTAGAGAACCACTGAGGCTGGAACGTAAAACACGGCCCCATCACAGGTCTGGCTCCCAGGCTGGGAGAGCTGAAAGGCAGGGCGGAGCTGGGATGGCCAGCCAGGCCTCTCTCTCCTTTTGTATGGCCTCAGGGCTCTCCCTCCACATTTCCTCTCTATGTGGTCTCTCCAGATGGTCTCTCCAGCACAGTGGTCACATTTAGTGCATGATAGTTCAGGGCCCCCAAAGACTCAAAGGTAGAAACTTCCAGGCCTTTGCAAGGCTTAGATCTGAGACTTGTACAGTGTTATGTCTCCTGCATGCTGTTGTTTAAAGTGAGTCTCAGAGCCAGCACAGATTCAATGTGCAAGGGAAATACACAAGGGCATAAATACCAGGAGGCATGGAGACCAGTGTGCTTGAGTGTCGGTTAAGTTTTCAGCAAGTATTTATTTTACAAAGATTGCCACTTGTCAATTCTCATAATTGTGTATTGTTATTTCAAAGTAACAGAGATACAGGGACGCCTAGGTGGCTCAGTCGGTTAAGCGTCTGACTTAGGCTCAGTTCATGATCTCACGGTTCGTGGGTTCGAGCCCTGCATCAGGCTCTGTGCTGACAGCTCAGAGCCTGGAGCTTGTTTCGGACTCTGTGTCTCCCTCTCTCTGCCCCTCCCCGGTTTACGCTCTGTCTCTGTCTCTCTCAAAAATAAATAAACATCAAAAAAAATTTTTTTCAAAGTAACAGAGATACAAAGAGGTTAAGAAACATGCTTAAAAAGATTGGCGCATTAAGTGGGGAACATGGGATTCACATGCAGACAGTTGTTCTGATTCCTGAGCTTCTGACCTTTCTAATTGTTTAAGTATTAAATTTGTTAACTTAAATGACTTCTAAGAACAAAAAGAGAAGGAGAGAGAAGGATAAGGAAATGGGCCTAGTAAGCAATGTTTTAAACTCCTGATTTTAGGTTTGTTATGTTTAATGATGTCTTCACTAACTGAAACTTCTTAGAACAGTCAGCATTGTGTTGTAAAAAGATCCTTTCTCTCTTTCTCTCTCTTTCTCTCTCTTTCTCTCTCTTGCTCTCAATCTCCTTCTTGCTCTCATTCTCTTTCTTTCTATGAATAAACTGTGTGAAAAATTCTGCCAGTTGTACACAACCTTTGCACTTACATGTCTCAGTAAAACACGTTTTTATCTAATCACCCAGTCATTCTGGGCTCTTTCTGCTGACCTTAAATTCTTTCTTCTTTATAATCACTGAAGATGCATCAGTGACATTAGTAGTTTCATGTAATATAATAGTTTTGCGTTCCATACTTTGAGGCAAAGAGATCAACTCTGACAAAGTAATGACCCTAGGTAACTGTCATTCACAGAAAGGTTACAGTGTTCTCACCAGAATAACAGAGCTGGAATCACTCTACATCATGCTTTGTTCTGCACTCTTTAAACATAACAAATAATCATGCTTTATTAAGCACCTGCTCAATGAAGTTGGGAAATCAGACTATGGTGACATCAAATCCTGACCTTTGACCTTCCTCTGTCAGATGCCGGAATGATTATTTCTACTGGATCCTGGTTTGACATTAGGGAGCAATTGGCTAATCCTCATTTTTCAAACTTGCTCACTGGTCTCTTGCTAATGCTCATCTTGTTCTGTGTCTTAGATTTATTATGATTTATTCACCACGTGGGGTAACAGTATCTCCTTTTATCTTAAAGGGAACAGCATCTACATAATTTTGAGCCTTAGTTCTCAAGGGCACACAGGGGGAAGGTTTGAAAACTTGGAAAGAGGCCTTTACCTCTGCTCCCTGTCTCCCTTCCTAATATAGAATTTGGACAAGTGGTAAGTAAAGAGATGTGTGAGAGGAAAAGACCCAGGTCCAATTAATTGCGGCTTCTCACTTCAGGAGTAAATATTAGAACAGAACCACACTCAGAAAGAAGTATTATGGATTTGATAGTTTTTCCAAAAAAAATTGGCCTAATATATTTGTTTTGAGTGACAGTCACTAGGCCTTTAGTATATTGAAAGTACAATTGAAGTTGACATAGTCTTTAATTTGCAAATATGATGAAGCCTAGAATTGTGAAAAATGTCAGCTCAGTTTATATACAGAATGATGTGTGGAGAAAAAAAAATTTGGTAGACTATATAGGAGTGAGAAAACTTAAGAAAAGATGAACTCAAATAGAAACTGTGAGAAAAGTGAGAATTACATTAATTCAACATCCATGATGTGTCAAGCACTGTGCTGGGTATATTACGATAAACAGGAAAACTGAATAGCAGTCCACAAAAAGGAGCAGAACAAAGACAGCAGACTAGTAGGGAAAGAACAGTAATGAAATAATGAGTTTATATTCAGGATTTGCTAAAAACATCTGAACATAACTTCTATTTTAAAAAATCCCAAAGTAGGGCTAAGTGGAGCTCTACATTCACCTATGAAAATTTAAGTGGGGGGCGGTGCTTGGGTGGTTCAGTCGGTTAAGCGGCCAACTTCAGCTCAGGTCGTGATCTCATGGTTCAAGAGTTCGAGCCCCACGCCAGGCTCTGTGCTGACAGCTCAGAGCCTGGAGCCTGCTTCGGCCTCTGTGTCTCCCTCTGCCTCTGCTCCTCCTCTACTGGTTTCTGTCTGGAAACTTTCTAGAGATACTCAACACTCAAGTTGTACTGACCTGAGCTACACTTTTGAGATGCATTATTTTTTTTAGTATTAATCCTTATCTTACCCCAACACACATATTCATAATGTATATTCACTCACACACATGCACTCACACTGCACAGTTAACGAATTAATTATCATTCCTCAGGTTAATGATGATGACATCTGGAACTTTGTGATCCTATGGATTAAGATGCTAGGGGTTATGAAGAAGAGCTACATGTTAGTAGGATGGAGAATAACATTAGGAACATGTTGCAAAAGATATTGTCATGTAGGGGAATAAAGAATGCATGGAGGGCTCTTAGCTCTTTTGTCCAGCTATTCTCCAGAACAAAGCACACCATGGGAAAATGATAATTAGAAGTTGATTGAATATGTGAATTGTTCATGGCCAGTGCTTTCACACCTTTTTCATGGCACAGCAGGCTTAGGAAATGTATGGCAAGCAGGGATAAACAGATATGGTTTCTTGAGCTGGAAAGGATTGACCCCTAGGGTTCCAGCCTACCCTAGGTCTTAAGGGATGCTGAAAGGATATGCAGTTGAGTTTTTGAGCATCTGTGTGTGCTGTGGCCCACTGCATGGGAAGCACCATTATTGTCTATGAAAACTTCACTTGAAATATGCTTTTCTTGAGATCTGATATTAGCCTACCCTGACTTTTGTATCTTCTGGACAGATGACAGTTTTGTGAGGTAAAAATGTTACCCTTCCTCTAGGTAGATGCAGCACCCACTTGGTAAGACCTACATCTTGGCACTAAGTATGTGGGCTGGATTCACCTCCTGCTCCCTCATCTACCAGGCACCCTTATAAAATATAGTTGACACTTAAACAAAACAGGGGTTAGGGATACCAATCTCTTGTACAGTTGAAAATCCACGTATAACTTCTGACTCCTCCCAAACTTAACAACTAATGGCCTACCACTGACTAGAAGCCTTACAAATAATAGTCAATTAATTATATATTTTGTATTATATAATATATTCTTACAATAAAGTAGACAAAAGAAAATGTTATTAAGAAAATCATAAGGAAGACAAAATATATTTACAGTACTCTACTGTAAAAAAAAACACATATAAGGGGACCCACAGAATTCAAACCCATGTTGTTCATGGGGCAATTGTATATCTACTCTGTGTTTTATTGCCCTTTTATTCAACTAATTTTATTTACCCTCCAATCTAATGGTCACTGACTACTGTATACACCGTGCAGATTTGCTCCTATGAAGCTCTCCTGTAGCATAAATGCGTGTTGTAGGGATCTGCACTCTGCCTGGTTTGGCCACACAATTCACAGGATAGTCCCCAAGTATCTCCTTTTTGGACTGATGATCCCATGAACTTTAACTTCCTCTTCACGGTTTCCATTTTGTCTCAGTGATATTACTGCCCTTTTGTGCCATTTATCTCCAAATACAATAATATAAGGGATAATCCCAAGCGTTTTTTCCACGCTATCCTTTAAACTTATCCCATCCGTCTAGATATAACAAAGACTCGTTTTCTAGTGGTCTTCAGAGATAGATTTTATTAGTTTTCTGCACTGATGTAGCTTTTTCCTATCTGTATATCTTGTTCATAATTTCCATGGGAACAGCAGGGAGGGAAGGCCAGTTGGTTTAGAGAGTAGTCATTTCACTATCTTAGATGGAGAAACGTATGTGATTTCTAAAGACTCAAAGAGAAAAGGTACATTTTCCATAATGTGTATTTAATTTTTTTTACATGTAAATGGTTGTAATTTCTGCAAACTTTTATCAAGCCCAAACTCTCAGACATTTTCTTTCCAAATGAGAGGGAAACAGACTGTGTAGTAAATAGACTTAAAGATATTGTCGCTACCCTTTGGTAAGGGAAAGCCTCAGGTGTCCTCCTGAAACAGAGCCCAGCATTTCAAACAGGCATAGCTAAGATATGACCATTTAGCCAACTTACAAGCCTGCTGACCTGTTCCTAAGGAAAGATTTCATCAGTAGATATTAATCTAATGTTATACTTCAAATTGCCTTCCTCCTCTCACCCAGAAAATCCTTATCACTGACCTTTGATCTCAGTGAATGTGGAGTAAAGGAATGAAGGCATTGTAATGCTGTGCTCAGAAAAATACATTTTACCAGTGAAATAGAGAGTCCATACTTTCTGTATCCGTGAATTTCTGGTAAAGACAAAATGCATCAAAATCTTTATTTCTGCCATTGCTCACTAGCTTAGACGAGATTGATAAAGACTTATTTCTTTTTATCTGGCGTGTTACTTCAATGATTTCTGAGATATAATTATGGTTTTTAAAAAATGGAAAGACTTTAGAAGGTATCTAGCTTCTAAATGTGTATAAAGGTAACATAAAAATGTGATCCAAATTCAATTAACCTTGTTAAACAATTGTTCCCTCCAAAAAAGTAAATCACAGCCATAATTTATTTAGAGTCTTTCATTTTCAAATATGCACTGTGAATTTTCAAGACAGGATATAAAAAACACTATTTCCCAAACATATGTGATCAATCAACCCCTTTTCAATGACCTATCTGTTAAAATTTCTAGAGGAATATTTCAAAAAGCACTATTTGGGCAACACATCTATACCAACATTATCATGTTCATGAAAGAAATTTGGCAGAGATAATAGAAGTGATGTGTCCATGATCTGTTAGTGTCAATTCCCAGAATAGTATCAAGACTCTGCTTTCCATGGGTCTCCTGGGTGGCTCAGTCAGTTGGGCGTCCGACTTCAGCTCAGGTCATGATCTCACAGTCTGTGAGTTTGAGCCCCACGTCGGGCTCTGTGCTGACAGCTCAGAGCCTGGAGCCTGCTTCGGATTCTGTGTCTCCCTCTCTCTCTGCCCCTCCCCTGCTCATGCTCTGTCTCTCTCTGTCTCAAAAATAAATACAAACATTAAAAAAAAAACACAAAAAACCTCCTTTATGAATTAAAAAAAAAAAAAGAAAGAAAGAAAAAAGACTCTGCTTTCCAGGGTCATTTTCCTGCTACATAACATACTTCAAATATGTGTACATATCACCACTATATGATCATCATTAAACATACTTCTCTATATTAAATTGTATTATCTCCTTATTATTTTAGAATATATTAAAGAGCTATTTTGTCTAACGAATTTATAATCAAGTATATTATCCTAAACTATCAAAGCTGCTGTGTTTTATTCTTTGTTTATATTTATCTCGCCAAATACACATGTATACTTTCAGTATAAATCAAATGATACAAGACTGATAGGAATTGATATAAGTTGGATGATTTTGTTTAAATCTTTGATTATTGCCACCAAATATAATCAAGCAGCTCAAGTTGACCCATCATGTTTCCCTTCATTGCCATGACTGCAAATTCAATCTGAGTCTGGTGTTTTTGTATCTACTGCATACTCCGAACAAAGAATTGATAGAAGCCCCTTTTACAAATATGGAGTTTTGTTATTAATCAAGTTAAATATTTCAATAATTGACAAAATTATTGTTTTACTAGAGGAAGGTATCAGTGATAAAGCCTATTATGGGAGCACTTAGCTCAGTAAATAAAACTAGAGTGGAATTGTAACTTTTATGGATTGAGAGGGAGATAATAATGTTCTTATGTAAAGGACTTTTGGAACTTTCCTCTGGACGTCTTATAAACTATGTGGTAAACTGAATAGTAAGAATACTTTTACCAAACTGAAGATAACTGAGAAAGCAAAATCTGATTATTGCCATTAGTGAGAACTGTTATTTTTAAACCAAGATAAAATTTGGACTAATTTACCAATCTTGTACAATAATTATGTTGTTATCATACTTTCACAGGGAATGAATTTATGACTGTTTATTATAAAAAAGAAGTTTTGATGATAGTATCACAGACACTTATTCTAGAAAAAAAAATAGATCAAATTCCAGTGGAGCTTTAGCTGTACATGAAAGGAACCTATTTATTTTACTTTCTTGTGATTCAATAGTATGGGTTTCTGGGCCCTCAAAAAACCTAATAGTATGCAATATAAGGGAGCAGAAGCTTTTTTCTTCCATCTGTCTCCAGGGATGTTACTCCTCAGCGTGTTTTCCTCTCTACATTGTCAAGATCTGTCTTCAAATTCTTTTAACTGTCCCATATAACTTAAAAATAGTGCTAGCCTTTACATATTCCCTTTCTCTGGGATCATACTTTAGTTTTTCAGCCCCATAAAGAATCCAACAGTAGGATACTACTACATACCTATTAGAATGGTCAAAATCTGGAACACAGACACCACCAAATACTGATGAAGAAATGGAATAACAGGAACTCTCACTCATTCCTGCTGGGAATGCAAAATGGTACAGCCACACTGGAAAACAGTTTGATGGTTTCTTACAAAATTCAGTGTATTTTATCATATGATCCAGTAATTGTATCCTTTGGTTACAACTTACCCAAAAGAGTTGAAAATTCACATCCACCCCAAAATCTGCACACCGATGTTTATAGGAGCTTTGTACATGATTGCCAAAATGTGGGACAAGCAAGATGTCCTTCAGTAGGTGAAGAGACAAATAAACCATGGTACATCCAGACAACAGAATATCATTCAGCTACTAAAAAGACAATAGCTATCAAGCCATGACATACATGGAAAAAACTGAAGTGCATGTTATGAAGTGAAAAAAGCCAATCTGAGAAGATTACATATTGTATAATTGCAACTAGATGACATTCTGGAAAAGGCAAAATACGGAGATGGTAATAAAATCATTGGTTGTCAGGGGTAGGGGGTGATGGGGAGAGAAGAATATGTAGAACACAGAAGATTTTAAGGCAGTGAAAAAGCTCTGTATAATGTGCTGATGTATATGTCATTATATATTTGTCCAAAACCATAGAATGCACATCACCATGAGTGAACCCTAAAGTAAACTATGAACTTTGGGTAATTATGATGGAGGTTCATCCTTGGTGAAAAGTGCACCATTCTGACCAGTGATGCTGATAATGGGGGAGGCTATGCATACATATGGGAAGGGAGTACATGGGTGATCTTTATACCTTCCTCTCAATTTTATAATAAACCTGTAGCTGCTCTAAAAAAATAAGGTCTTTAGTAAAAAAGAATCTACACCGGGAAGGTATATTGATGATAACAGTTGATATCAGATGTGGGATCAAAATGGGGAGAGGGAAAATTTTGGATGTTGCCATCCACCAAAATAAAAAATATGAGGTCATGTGTTTAGATTTACTTATGTTACTTTGAGATGAATGGTAAATCCAGAAAGTGGTAGCTAACAGAAATTTTAGCATAACATTCTGGAACTGAGGAGAAGAGTCCTCATACAAGATGCCTATTTGCGAATCTTTGGCATAGAAATGGCAGGCAGAGCCGAAGGCATAAAATAAATTGCCTGTGAGGAATAATAATCATAGCTAATACTTATATTGAACATATTATAACACTGGTGTTACCCTCAATACACAGGTGGACCACATAAAGGATAAGTAACTTTCCTAAACTCAAATAGCTCTCCTATAGTAGAGCGTGGATTTGAACCAAAGGGATATGGCTTCAGATAATTGAGTCTTCCCTGGGGTATGTCAGAATTTAAGAACTAGACAAGCAGAAGCTGAAAAAAAACTAAAGACTTTACAGAGAATGGCATGATAGTAGGAAGACCCAAAAGACACTCATGTAATAGAATCAAAGATGAAAGTAATTTGATGTCAATATCACACTGTTCTTGTATATAAATGAGTATGATGCACAACTAAGCATGTACTTGATACCCATTCTTCACTGTGTGTGTTCACATCTACCCAGGAAGGGTATGTATTGAGTCAAATGAGTAGATGGTTGAACATTTGTGACTGTCTAAACTGTGGAGACATAGCCAGGAATCATATTGTACAAGTTTTCCTAGGATGTAAGAAATTATGGAAATCATATGGGAGATGATGCCAGGAAGAGTAAGAGATAAATCTCTGGCAAATTCCTAGCATACTTAGATCCTTGTAAAAACAACAACAACAACAATAACAACAACAACAACAACAACATACTTTTTCATGCACTTTTTGCATCTTTTTCTCTAGCCAGATTAATTTTTCATGTCACATATCTTCAAAGCAGAAAAAGAACAATGAGTAAATGTCTACACACACACGTGCGCGCACGCGCACACACACACACACACACACACACACACACACACAGAATTTAGATCCTGCTTCTAAGGAGATTATTGTTCTAATGGAATATGTCTGATCCTATTCTGTTAGGGATCTCTGCACTTCAACAATGACATGGAAACTTCTACAAAGAGGTCTGAGGGGGAAGAAAAGATACCGTTTAATAAACCTATGTTGCTTCACTCTTATAATATCGGATGGTTATATACTCTATATTCATCCACTATGTGTTCATATAATAAATATTACTTAAATCAAATAAAATGGAATAGGACACAATTTGAAATAAAGAATAGAATATTCACGGAAAATTGCCAGGCTTCTACTCACCAGAAACTTATAAATTAGACTATTACTGATCACTACTCCCTTTACTTCAAAAAATATATATATATATTTTTTATTTTTGCCCCTAGTCAACGTCTTAGGACAAGCTGTTCTCTCTAGCTCATTATTTTTGTAAATTCACATGATAGCAACTGCCTACAACTTTCTTTTGGAATCCACTCTTCTGTGTGTAATCAGTCCTGCACCTTGGTCAGCAAAGAATATATCAATGCTGTTCTGGAGTGAAGCATAGCCTCCTCCACTTGATAGTGTTACCTGACTTATGTCCTCATTACAGACTTGGCTCCCTGGAGAGAAAGCAGTCTGCGCCAAAAGAAAAAATGGAATTGAGTCCTCTCAGCCTCCAGCAGAGGCTTCTTGTCTAATATACCTTCCAAAATGGAGCCATCATTCACCTAAACTCTACAGACACTATCGCTCTTACTTCTAAGCAGAAGAGCAGTAACTTCCAACCACCAGACACTCTCAGACTTAGCAAAGAGCCTTAATTTGATATTTATATGATGCTCACTCTGAAAACCACAACTGTTTTAGTTGAAAGGCTCATGCTAAAACACAAAAGCAACTAAATATCTATGGAAGGGATGGCTTCAATTTTACAAATGTGAATGAATGACTAGAATGTTATTAACTGAAAATATGAACACAAATATACATTTTTTATTTTTTTATTTTTTTAATATATGAAATTTATTGTCAAATTGGTTTCCATACAACACCCAGTGCTCATCCCCAAAGATGCCCTCTTCAATACCCATCACCTCCCCTGCCCTTATATTTTTTAAATCTTAAGTTATTTTTGAGAGAGAGTGGGGGGGGGGAGGAGCAGAGAGAGGGGGAGACACAGAATCCGAAGCAGGCTCCAGGCTCTGAGCTGTCAGCACAGAGCCCCATGGGGGCCCCGAACTCATGAACTGCGAGTTCATGACCTGAACTGAAGTCGGACATTTAACCAAATGAGCCACCCAGGCGCGCCTGAACGTAAATATTTTAACGTGGTGCCACAGCTACCACCCAGTCCCAGGCCATTCCACACCATCTCTGTGCCTGCATTTTCTAAATCCATGGGAATATATTAATTCAGAAAACCTTAAGAATGAGACATCATCTTGAAAGAAAGAGAACAAGTCCAGTTAAAAATTTACTAATTATTTTTTTAAGTTTATTTATTTTTGAGAGAGAGAGAGGGGGGAGGAGGGGCAGAGAGAAAGGAAGAGAGAGAGGATCCTAAGCAGGCTGTGAGCAGAGAGCCTGATGTGAGGCTCAATATCACGAATCATGAGATCATGACCTGAGCCAAAATCAAGAGTCAGACACATAACCAACTGAGCCATGCAGGTGCTCCAATCCAGTTAATAATTCTTATGCAGCAACATAGAAACTTATACCATGACTGTTCTATTTTTGTCCTTTAATAGTCATCCTAAGTATAATTTCTTGACTGTAATAATGTTGTATAGCTGTTCCTACAGCAGAGTTTAAGGGTTGGCCTTGAAAGTCAATGCTTGCTTTCATCAGTTTGCAGCATGAGACAGCACAGACTGATTCAGAGCCAACTAACTTGGGTTCAAATACAGTCTCTGCCCCCATGTGGCCGAAGCAAGTTATTTACTCTTGTGGTGCCTCAGTTTCCTCATTTGTAAAATCTGGATGAAAACAGTACTGGTTTCGCAGGAGGCTGTGGAATTAAATGAGTTTATATTTCTAAAGCATTTAGAACTGGCACAAAGCATGTCTATGTTAGTATGGCTAAAATAAAATGCCATTGGTAAATTCATTTAATCTCTGGAATTCTGAGTTTCTTCATGGGGAAATGTAAATTAAAGTAGTATTTACTTTACTAGGCTTTTAAAGGATTTAATAAAGATTATATTCCATGAAGTTTAACTGCCATAATGATTGGTAATTAATAAATGAAAACAAACCTAAGTCTCAATACAGCAGTAATGAGAATACTTATTATAGACATGTCCAATTTGCAAATGGGCCAAGAGTCAGTATTGTTATTGTGCACAACTTGGAATTTTGAATCAAACAGCCAGGATGCGAATCTCGGTTCTGCCACTTACCAGCTCTACGGTATCTGTAATGACTTTAAGTCACACATTTATTCCCTGCCCAGTCTTAGCTTCTTCTGAAAAACGTGGATAATAATTCCTATGTCTAAGTGTTGATGTGAGCGTAAACTGAGATCATGCCTGCAAAGCAGCTAACACATTGTATGCGTGCAGTAATTGGTAGGTTTTAGTAACTTTCATGTTTATTTTGTTCCAGAATTTGAAACTCCAATCACATTTTCCCCCAAGAAGCTCTATTTCAGATTGTGGCCAATATCTTGGGCAAGTCCACATAAGGATATTTCACTCAAAAATTAACTAAAATAAAAGCAATATTACAGTGCAAATAAAGCAATCTAAAAGTACTCATTTAGGAAATCTGGGCTATGGCTACCTTCCAAGAAGGGAGCCCTTTTCCTGCAGTAACATCCATGGTGAGATGTTTGTCCACGAAGGGGCAGATTTTCCCACGGACGAGCAGTTCAGTAGCTACTGTGTCCTATTGGTGTGCTCAAACGCAATACTCTTTCTCTTTCCTCCTAATCTCAGCTACGGAGGCTTGAGCTGATTATAGTTCACTGTTCAAAACACATTGTTTTCATTGGTTCATGCAAGTCCACTCTCTTTGTGTATCTTATCCCCAAATCTAGGGTAGTCCATTATATTTGCAGAGCTGGAACAAGAGTGTAAATGGATGCGTCAGGCATCAGGCCCATGAGTCACTCTATTTGCTTCCTGACCTTCAAGGGGCCCCTAGCATAAACACGTGAAAACCCGAGGCTGCACATCTGTATTCCATCCTCTACCACTACCCCCCTTCTTGGGCCTTGGGATGTCAAACTGACAAAGAGTCTCTCCTTCACCCAACTTTAGTTAGGCCCCTCTAAACCCTCTTCTCAACTAGACTTTGATCTTGGGCTTCAGAGTCCATCCTGTAGGACCTGCATCGCCCAGTTTTAAAAGAATCTTGTCAAGTCAGTTTATCCAGGATCCCCCACCCTCAATGTCTGATTACCCTTGATATCCGATCATTTCCTCATCCTTCACCATCCCTAGATGTTATCTCATTACCCAGGGCTGACTTCCTCAAGAATCCTGTTAAGTTGGTTTAACCAGAATCCCCTCTTATCCATGATGTTTCCTCTTAGTAATTTTCTTTTGACTGGCCCTCACTCTATTTCTTAACTATAATCCCCTCTTGCCCATGTTAAATTTGGAATTGAGCCTAGTTTTTTTGTTTTGTTTTGTTTTAATTTCTATAGAGGTTTTCTTTAACTTAAGACATATAATCCTGCCAATTCACTGTTACTGATTCCTTACGCTTATCTTTATCTCCCCACCAGAAAGAGACGAGTAGAGCACACTCTTATTTCCCTTTGGTCCCCATCTCCCCTCACACCATTATATTGACATGAAGAAGGATAAACTGGAACCTTATCCAATTCACCATCTTGGCAAGAGGTACCACAAACCACTTACCCATGTTAGTAGCTCTCTCAGTAAGATACAGTGGAAAACAATGGACAGTTGTCTAAATGTGTGTGGTGTGGAGTTCGTGTTTAGATTCCTCAGATATACATCTATATCATATAAATCTCAGACAACAGAGTCTCTACATACTGAAAAATAATTACTTTTATATTTTTGTTACTTAGATCATTTGTACGCTTGATTCATAAAATAAATACATTTACAAATAGCTTTAATTTGTATTATGTCCAAAAGAGAGGGCTGTAGTTCGTTGTTTTTGTTTTTATATAATCACAGAGAAAGGAAATAGTTCTTGCTAAAGCTAGGAATCCTTTCTTTTTTTGGGGGGGGGTGGTTTCCAGGCATGGGAAATTTAAGAGCTGTTTTTTGCAAATTACATACATCTTCCTGGATTCAAATTAAAATCAAAACTCTCAGGGCATCTGGGTGGCTCAGTTGATTAAGCGTCTGAGTTCTGCTCCAGTCATGATCTCACAGTTCGTGAGTTCCAGCCTCACACTGGGCTCTGCACTGACAGCTCAGAGCCTGGAGCCTGCTTCAGATTCTGTGTCTTCCTCTCTCTCTGACCCTCCCTCCTGGTTCTCTCTCTCTCTCTCTCTCAAAAATAAATAAAACATTAAAAAATTAAATCAAAACTTTCATATGTCAGTATTTCACTTTTAAAAATTCATAATGCATCTTAAGTAATGCATCTTAACAGTTCTAAGTGACAGAAACTTACTTTGCTCTTTAAGAGCTAAAGTGTAGGGGCGCCTGGGTGGCGCAGTCGGTTAAGCGTCCGACTTCAGCCAGGTCACGATCTCGCGGTCTGTGAGTTCGAGCCCTGCGTCAGGCTCTGGGCTGATGGCTCAGAGCCTGGAGCCTGTTTCCGATTCTGTGTCTCCCTCTCTCTCTGCCCCTCCCCCGTTCATGCTCTGTCTCTCTCTGTCCCAAAAATAAATAAAAACGTTGAAAAAAAAATTTTAAAAAATAAAAAAAAAAAGAGCTAAAGTGTAAATGTAGCCAGTATGCCTAACTCAGTCACATTTTTAGACGATATAAACAAGGGCCAAAATGGATAAAGAAACAATGTTAAAAATTTGGTTTGCTTTCATTCAGCACTTGATATTAAAGGTCTAGTAGAATGTTTTCCCAAGATTTCATTTAATGCTTAGATGCCCTTTCATGTAAATCAAACAGGAAAATACTATGGCAAAAATAAAATGGCATTTACCAAAGAATTTCTGTCAGAGAAATCTATATTCTTGACTACGCTATGAATTTAAACCTTTCAAGTTTTCTTTAAAGACCTCTTTAAAGTCCTTGCGCTTAAACAAACCATCCATCACAAATTATATGGACCTTCTTTCTATCAGTTTAAATCTCATAGTTTGTGGCATTGAGTCCACCTGAATCAAAGAAAAAAACCCAACACCAGTTTGTAATTGCTGTTTAAAACAGAAGAACATTCAAAATGAAAATGGGCCTTCATCAATTTACCAATTTGATTTAAAAAGAAGCACATGGGGTAGGAATTTTTAAAAATGCTTCCATTTGGTGGAATTTTTTTCTTACCAGTTCCTTAAATAAAGAATCATAATAATTTTGAGGAAAACTCTTTTGTTGTTTCACAACACTTGTTTAACTCTTTTTCAGTTGCTAAAGGCTGCTAGATACTAAGAATACAGACTTTGTCCTCAAGGAGTTTAGTTTCTGGGGGGAGAAACAAGGAAAATCCATAATTCTGTAAGCTTTTTGATACCTGAGAGATATCTCATTAAGATAACAGACAAATTAATGACAAGTTCACATCAGGAGACACACTAATGTAGGCTCCAAGTTGACCACCCAGGTCTGCTTATGTTCACTGCATTCCCCGTTGCCTTGCTTCCGTCCTCTACGACCATGACCACCAAATAATCCCAGCTTTCACTTCTCCTGAGCACCAAGCCCATGTTTCAAACTGCCTACCCGACACTCAAATCATCCCAAACGTGGTGTTTAATGTTGAAACCATGACCTCCACCCTAACCTTTTCAGTGACCACCCCCCTTCTCCGTGAGGGATAGGTTCCAAGACCGCCGGTGGATGCCTGAACACACAGAACGTCACGTACACTGTTCTTATTTTCTCTACATGCATCCCTATGATAAAGTTTAGTTTATAAATTGGGCGCAGTAAGAGATGAACAGCACAAATTAATAATAAAATAGAGCAACTGTAACGATCTACTGTAACAAAAGTTACGTGAATGTGGTCTCTCTAAATATCTTACTGGACTGTACTTACCCTTCTTGTGACGATGGGAGACGGCAACACGCCCGCGGGAACAGGTGAAGTGAGGTGAAGGAGACATGCGTTGTGACGCAGCGTTTGGCTACAAGAGACCTGCGGGTGGGTCAGAAGGAGGATCCTCTACTTCTGAATAGCTGTTGAGCAGGGTAATTAAAACCAGGGAAAGTGGAGGTGCGGACTACTATCTCTCTCTCTCTCTCTTTTTTTAAACTGTCATCCACCCAGTTGCAACACATGGAAATCAAGAGGTCATTTTTCACTTTACGTTGATTTCTCGTATGCAAATTTTTTTTCTTTAATTTTTTTTTCAACGTTTATTTATTTTTGGGACAGAGAGAGACAGAGCATGAACGGGGGAGGGGCAGAGAGAGGGAGACACAGAATCGGAAGCAGGCTCCAGGCTCTGAGCCCTCAGCCCAGAGCCTGACGCGGGGCTCGAACTCACGGACCGCGAGATCGTGACCTGGCTGAAGTCAGACGCTTAACCGACTGCGCCACCCAGGCGCCCCCTCGTATGCAAATTTAATGGAGATACCATTCTGTCATTTCTCTGCTTAAAAATACCAAAGTGTCTCCCCCTGGCCACAGGATGAAATCTCTATCTCGTGTGAATCGTAAAGTTCCTAATAATCAGCCCTTTGCCTTCTTGTCCAGCTTTCTATGGTTTTCACACAGGAGTAAGTTACGGTAATTCTCACTCTTAACTTTGCCTGTGGCCCCTGAAGCCTAAGACCGCTTCCAAATATCAATTAAGACTAGAGCAACAACACAAATTACAACAGGTGACTCTAATTTTTTATTTGTTTCCCGTAGTCAAAATGATCTGTATGAAAGGGCTACATTTATAACACAATTCAATAATTGAAGATAATTACACAATCGTACTTGTTTCAATATATTAAAAGCTTAGAGGGATAGGGCCCATGAAGCAGTCCTTTTCGTGATTCTAAATGATAACTTCCCATCTGGTAAATTGGTTTCATTCTCTTCTTATTCAGGCTGACGTACTTTAAGTTAATACTCTCTGAATATACCCCCAAATACTCCTGCGATTACATATTTAAATACACAAATCCCTCACTAACAGGACCCAATAAAATTGAGAATAGGTAAAGGGCAAAAATGTTGGGCTAAATTTTGGCTGATCTCTACACATAAACAAAACATCCATAGTAAATTAAAAAGGCAAGTTATATCAATATAAAATCTTTCTACAGAAAATAATGATTTGTGGGACCATTTAAAGACATTTTGCAAGATATAAATATTTCTCTTTCTTCTTCAGTTACCTAAAGGGTGTAAGCTGGTTTATAATTTTGATATGCAAGCCAGAAAGAAGGAACTCTATATTTTAAATATCAACCTTGAACAGTGTCCAATCCAAGAAAGGCCAACTCAGCTGTTTGGAGTCTTTTTGGCATATTAAGCATATAGTTCCATATCCTAGATGCCTTAGGCATTTCCATAACAATAAGGTGTTGCTTTCAAAACTAGACATTATCCGAGGGTCCCTGAGGCCAACCAAGGTCCTAGCTGTCACGTTTTTTAAAAATAATCAGGGTGTCCAAGAAAGTCCGTAATGTGAGAGTAACTGGAGCTGGAAAGCTGCATCTATTATGATGGCTGAATATCTGATATTTCTATATCTGATTCTTTTCTCTCTTTCCCTCCCTCTTTAGAATCTACTATTGAATAATTTGTTCTGTGAGATTTAGATCCTTAATTTACTCTTTATTGTGAAATATTTCAAGCACACAGAATTGTATTGAGAGTAATATATTTAAACCGCAATCCAATGCCCAACTTTGTCAATTATTAACATTTAAATATACTAGTTCCTACAAATATATGTAATGTAAATATAACACTGGGCTTAGACATGTTTTTTAAGAAAGCAAAACTTTATTGAAACAGTTGTAGCTCCCTATATCCTCTTTCTCTTGTTTCTTGGAGGAAAATCTATTTAAATTTGGGGTTTAACTTTTCCAGAAGTGTTTTTTCATATGTTTACTACTTATATATGAATGTATGTATCCATAAGCAGTATCATTTGCTTCTTTAAACTTGATATCCAGTGTAATTCTGCTTGCATTCCTACACTCCTTGACTTTGCTCATTTAACAGTGTTTCTGAGATTTTTCTATGTTGATGCACACAGACATTTTTTAAAATTTCTGTATCCATTTAGTGACTATACTTCAATTTATCCATTCTCTTTTTGTAGAAAATAGATTGTTCTCCTTTTTTCTATTATAATTAATTCTAGAATAACTATTTTTAAAAATGTCTATTATTGCACATGTGGAAAAGGCTCTCAAGGGTACGTATGTAATTGTGAAAAGCTGGTTCTTGGAACATGTGCTTTTTAAACCTAATTGGTTATACCCAAACATTCTCCAAGATGTGTCTTTGTACCAATATATACACCAAGGAAAAGTGTATCAACTTCTGAAAGAAACAATAAAGTTATATGCAGCTCCATCTTCCTGGGCAAGACTTTTCCCTGGACCAGAAAAACTGTTAATGCAGGTAACAAGTTACATGGTTATATATGCTTTTACTTCTCAACTTAAATGTTCAACTCTTGTTTCTCTTGTCTTGAGAATTACTCAAGCACTTTTCTTTTTTTTTTAATTTTTTTAATGTTTTATTTATTTTTAAGACAGAGAGAGACAGAGCATGAGTGGAGATGGGGCAGAGAGAGAGGGAGACACAGAATCTGAAGCAGGTTCCAGGCTCTGAGCTGTCAGCACAGAGCCCGACGCAGGGCTCGAACTCATGAACTGTGAGATCATGACCTGAGCCGAAGTCAGACGCTCAACCCACAGAGCCACCCGGGCGCCCCACTCAAGCACTTTTCTATATTCAAACAAATACAACTGGAATGGTCTCAGTGACTGAGCTTGTATTATATTCTATTTATATTAATGACTTGGACATGATCCTACTAAGGTTCTACTAAGAATGCCAATATATATATATTTTTTCATTCAAGGATTATACATTACTGTAAACACTCAGGTTTGAAGATTGTCAGAGCACGCAGAAAACCTGACATTTTTCTGTACAGTATCTCTACAAGTTATTTCATAACTGGGTTGGGGGGGTATTATGTATTATCTGCTTGAAAATATAAACTATCCTTCACAAATGTACCAAATTGACCAGAAATAGAATATTCTCTAAAAGAAATTCAAGATGTTTCTTTATAAGACAAAAACCAAAAACCTCGGCTTACTCCTTTAATAAATTATAGTCATAGGGCTAAATATATAGGTGAGTATTTTCAAATTTTATGTATAAGGTGATCACTGGAAGTCTTAAAAGTAGTTACTTCGGGTAGTAATGTTTATGTCAGTCTGCCAAAGTCTAAATTTAGATCACAGTAAAGGGTAGCTACATAATTGTATTAATTGGGGAGAGACACTTATTCTTAATGCAATTCCCTGCATAAATTTTGGTTACCATGTTTAGGGTTTGAAAACAAAACTTGCACACAAACCAACATTCTGTTTATAACCATAGAACACTAATGCTTGTGTTTTATTATATAATACAACCAAAATATACATTTGACAATTTTCAATTATTTTAGATTACAAGACTACATTTCTTTTAAAATAGCAAAACTGTAATTGAAAATTGATTGGTAACCACTTACAATACCAGAATTAAATTACATGACTAGCTGATAGATTTTTGCCCTTTCCCAAAAAATCCTCTATCTCAAACTTACCATAAATAATTTACACTACAAAATATTTAAACGAGAGGTATAATTCATGTGCGTATTCCTATCTTTGCACTGTCAATATTGGAATTTTAAATCTTGTTTTTTAACCTCACTTGTAAGCTAAATTATTAAAATGCTGTGGTCATTTACTGAGAAAAATACATCTTTCTATAAAAACATTTCAAATATCACTTTTTTCTAAACTATCCATTCCCAGTAAGGCTAATCACTTTTCCAGCATGTTGTCTGCGACAAATGTAACATTCTAAAGAGAAGCCATTTCAGTTTTGATTTTCATTGGTATTTATTATATATATGAAATATAGCTTATATTTAAGTTTAAAATACCAGTGTCTAATTAATGTTCTTATTCAACTTAATATTCTGTGGACATGTGGTTAACATAAAACTTTGAAAGTTTAGTTTTGATAATGTTGAAAAACAGTCACTGGCCACTGTAAACTCAGTTTTTAATTGAGTCTATACAATTCAGCAGGAACAAAACTTAACAGCATAAAAGAACTGAAATATTGACCAAAGGCAGAATTCAAGAGTAAGACAATTTTGCAGGTAGCATATTGAAAATGAGCATCAGTTAGCCAAACATTGGTGAGATTTGGTCTAGATTATGATTCCTCTACTGTTGTAGCTTTTGCAAATTTCTGAATTTCTCTGACTACTTTTCCATCTCTTAAGTAATTTGGTTGGTTTTCCAAAATGTTTATTCAGTAATATGAATGTAGTGTTTTGAGCTCTTTGGAGGAAAAAAAGCTTCTACATAAATTAATTACTATTCATTTCTAAGCAAACTCTCAAAATTCCCAATGAATTGAATATAAATGTATGCAGAAAGGCAGAATTCCATTTAGCAGCATAAATAGATGGAATGAAATGCAGGCAAGAATATGCAAGTTAAAGACATATGTATTCAAAACAGGGGAGAAAAATATGAAACCAAGAATAAGCAGACATTTTAAGACCTCTCCATAGATAGCTGATTTCTTAGCAAACATTTTTGAAACTATGACTATAATTTTAGTTTTCATTATTTCAAGGAAATTTTGGTAAAACCTTCAGTGGTGAGGAAGTATATATTGTATCTCAGCCCTAGACTTAATACATTCACACTGTCTTAAGTGTTCCAGGCAACTAAAAGGTTAAAAATTCAATGTAGCTTAGATGTCCTCTATCTTTACAAATACACATAAATCTTTGTCCATATTTTTTTATTCTATGACTTTTTGTTTCATTCAATATTTACTCAATATTTCAAATATATTTTAAGCAATTACCATAAGTTAATGTTTTAGATCTAAAGCAGCCCAAATATTAGCTGTAGGGTAAAAGAAGTTGCCCAAACTTTATCTAAATAATTAAGATTAAAAAGGAGCAATTAAAAAATGGCCTGAACATTCGTATTTTGATGAAAACCAAATTTATTACAGAAGTCAATCCTAACATTTGAGCTTCATGTAATTCTCCCAAAGCCATCTCTGCTTTGATTGTGACTGTCTGATATACAGGAAATCTTAAAAATAAAACAGCCTCCCATTTATTTGCTTTGAGCTTGCTATGAGTTCCTGGAACATTTAGACCCAGCGAATCCAAAGTTACAGACACTCTCATTACAATATTCAATTAGCCTGATCTCCCTACAGCTTTCTTATGCATTACTTTTAAAGAGTGTTTGTGTCTGGTTCACCTTAAAAACAAACAAACAAACAAACAAACAAAAACTTATTTAAGCTTTCTGTATAGTGAAACACCTACAAATATTTACGGTATCATTTCAAAAGAGGTACTTAACCTCACATAGCAGTGTGACTACTTTGACATAGGTAAGCAAGACAAATAGAATGAACGTAAGATTGAATGTTCTGAACATCGAGTCAGTCACAGACATGACACTGAACTCTAATAAGGTGCCCTTTAACCACACAGGTTCTCAGAGGCTCTTCTTTCAAGATATGCAGCATGCATGATAAACGAGCAATGTCTGCTATTCAGTTTTCTGAAAGGCTGCCTTCCATGTGAGGAAGTGACTAATTTTTCATTTCACACTAAAAAGGGCGTGAAGAGGCAAAACAGAAGAAGGCTAAGGGTTTTGTGTTCCAAGAAGGAAAGGTGAGTCCTGCTTCCACAGGCAGGAAACATACCATACGTATGCAGAGAGGGAAAGTCAAATTGGAAACATTCGAAAGTGCTAACAAAATATGAAAAAATGTTTAGGTTAATGCTGCGAGTTCGGTTTCTTTACATGCATTAGGCTTATTTATTATTAAATTACGAAAGCAATGTTACTTGAATTACAGCATATAATCTCAGAAATGCAAAAAGATTGTGTGAAGAAAAGATGTCAAAGAGTTAATTTAACCCTTTCCGTTGTCAAAATTTTTGCATTTGTTCTGTTATTCAACAAATATATATCCCCACTCCCCACCACTCTAGTCTACCTAATTCTATCTCTCTCTATATGCATATATTCTTATTTTCCTATTCACTCAAATAAAATACAATAATCCAATATTCAGGCGAGAATAAAGGCAGTAAATGGAAATAATTTCCAGAGTACAATGAAATTTTAGAAAAAAAGAGAGGAAGTACTACTGAAATCCCATTGGTTGTAAATAAATCTGTGTTCATTCTTCCCATGATCTTTTAGAAAATTTACTTTTCCTCAGACTTTCGCTAGCAGTTTGTTATAATGTAGAATTTTTTTAACAGATGGATTACAAATTGGCAGCTACTTATACTCTGGTGACCAAAGCTACATTACATTTCGCCCACTTTATTTGTGATTGTTCTTCCTTTTTATGGGGATATGAGTTTTCCCCAAAGCCAGAATTTATGGCTGTCTTTCTTTCTGTCTCTTAACAAATCCCATCTGTATGCCTTCCCATTAGGATGCAGTATACATCATGGTGTTTCCCTTATTAAAATGTTTTCCCATGTCTTATTAAAATATTTATGAAGCATTCCGTCCCTGTAAAGCTCGGCATATATTCTAAAAACACATAACCGAGCACTAACTTCTCTCCACGAACCTGTTTCTCCTGACAAGTCATAAGGAATGCTGGGAGGAGCATTTATACCTTCAGTAAATCACACTGCAGTACAACGAACGTAACCTCTGTAGTTTGAAATAATGCACCTCTCCAAACTCCTAAACCATGAACCAAGAGTGAACCGGGAAAGATCCTGTTGATAGTGTGGGCTGTGTGCATTTGTGTCTTCCAATTCCTACCGTGTGGTAGCCAGTTCTAGAGCAGAATTGATATATCTGTTCATAAGAACATATATATAGCACAACTGCATGGTCAACTCCATCCTTAAGGTCCATGCAAGGGAAATAAAGCACCTTATGACAATATAAAATTTGATGCTTGCTGACCTCAGGTATTTACATGACATAACAAATTCAAAAACTCAGGACATTAAACATTTACAAATGGGAAGCCCCTATTTCGAGGCTAATTCTACTACTTTGCAAGTACATGTTTAGTTCTCAGAAAACCGGTTCAGATGAATTATTTGCCCTCGCTATGCCATATTCACCACATATAGTCTTATTCAGATTATCGTTCTTGGGTCCTTTGCCTTAGCATAACTCCGTGGAAAGCTCTTATGAGTTCGTATATGGGGTGTACAAAACAGAAGATGCTATTTTTACAGGTAAAGCATTCTTTTCTTTAAATTAAAGAAAAAACTACGTGTCCATGGCTCTCGGAAGCTCATCCAGGTCTCTGTGATGCCTTCGATTTCGTTTCTTCTTCATCTCCTGCATGTGTTTCCACTTGGGGCCGCCCTTGGTTCGCTGTCTCCGCTTCTCCCTGTGCCACATCTGTTCGCAGTACTGGTCGAGGCTGAAGTTTGGGCTGCTAAGGATCTGGATGTAGTCTTTGTATCTCAACCGTGACTCGGCCAACAGATCCTTGACCTGCCCCTCCTCGTGCTCTGCCCTCTGGGTATTTTCCATCTGTTCACTCTCAATGACATTCAAAGTCAGCTTCACTATGGTGTGGATAAAAGTGTGCTCCTGGGCTTTGCAGTAATACATCCCAGAGTCCTTCTTCTGCAAACTTCGAATCAGTAGCCCGTATTCTGTTTTGATGATCCTTTCATCAGGTTTCAACTGCAGAATTGGAAAAATGGAGGTAATAAATGAAAAGCAGAGAGGGCTATGAGCAAATGAACAGAGGCTCCCTAGGTTTAGTCAGATGAACCTAAGAGATCTATTCCCATCTCCCTGTCATCAAGCATAATATTACCAGCCACAGTGGAAGACAGTGACAAATTCCACAAAAGTAACAGCCCCCGAAGATGCAGGTTTGCATCTCATTCTTATCTAACTAAACCTTTGGAACATAGTTCGTTTTTCTCCCAGTCTACAGGTAGGAATGAAAGCTATAAAAAACAATGAAGTAAAACTGGAAACTCTCAACCGACCATCTTTACAGAAATTTCATGTACCAAGTGGAATATTAAAAACACCAATTGGTATCTGAATTTCTGAGCCAGAACGGGACACTGACAGTCATCGTGCAGAAAGAGGGATTTTAGCACATGCTACTACCTGTGAAGTAGAAATAGAACAAGGATTCCAAAAGGAATTCACTCTGTCTTCTGGATATCACCCAGTAAGTGAGCTGAGCAGCATATGGAGACCGTAAGTGGCGACTTGTTAAAAGTCTAGGGGAAAAGCATGGATACAGCTTTTGGGATGTTAGAGCTGTAACTGAGTAGGACCATCGTCAGAAGGTTAGCAACATTTAAAGCTGAATTTCCCTTTTTACTATGGATTGAACTTTGATACTGTGTGTATATGTGATACTTTAGATTATGTCATTTGTGGAAATATTTGCCATACCTCGGTATACCATGACCTAGTAATGTGATTTCAAGTGTGAGAAAACTCAATGAACAAAAAAGAACCCCTCCTGAAACATGATGCCCTTTACCCTTTGAAGCAACAGCACTGGAAGACAATTCAAGCATTTAGGCTTGCCTGGCCCCCAACCTGGTGTGAATAGCAAATCTACCTTCAATATAACTGGAGGCACGTTTACCGACACAAGAGCCCTGTTTCATGTGGAATATTGTTGAGTGGCTCGGCACTAAGTAGAATAACAACAACAACAAAGAAGTCTGGAAGATTTCCCAGTTTACACATCTGTCCCTGAATTGTAGACTTTTAGTGGATGGAAATCAAGGAGGCATAAAGACGGCTAAATTAAATTTATTCACAGTGGGTGGATTATACACTGCATCTTTATGTGAAAAATATGTAGGAAAAAGTCCCTCCAATTGTGGAAATATGAGCAAAGGAAAAGAAACATCTCTGGCTACCAGCCCAGTTAACTAACAAGTATATAGCCAACCACCCTCTGTGCCAGAGAAGTGCAGCTGGTGGGGTACCACGCGAGGCCAAAGGCAGGTCACAGCCCAGATCCCTGGTTAATGAAGCTGAATGGTCTCCAGGCTGCCTTCGGTCTACACTGAATCCACACCGTCAGGGTTTTGTTTGTTTGTTTCCCTTAACTTTCCCCATTTGGTGATTCTTGCGTGTGCTATTTTTTTTTTTTTCTTAATGGACTTACTCTAAAGGCCCAGGCACTTAAAAACGCTGTTGTCATTCACTTACATTCACAGAAACGGGGGAGTCTCATGCCTAAAATAACAAATGTGAACTTGAATTGGTAGGATTCGAAAGGGTCCATCTTAAGCAGAAATACTAATCTCAAATTTAACACATTACGTACACGTTTTCCTTTAAATAATTTTCCTGTAGGAATTATTCTTCAAATTTTAAATATATCTTAGATCACAAAATTCTGCCTCCAAAGCCTAGGATCTGGTACTTATCTGCCGACTCTGCTTCCTATGATTACTCATTTATCTTCTCCGATGGGGCTTCCATTTATCAAGTTGGTGACAGAGCATATGGTGTATTTGGGGGGTTAAGAGTAAAGCTCTTGGAAGGTTAAAGTGTGAGGTATTATTAGCAACATTATAGACTACTGCACTGTCACTGGAAAGCTGGAGAGGTGATGTTCTGAGGCTTTTATTTTTTGTAATTTCCTCTTAATAGAAAATGGCCTGTGGTTATTAGCATGACAGTCAAGGTGGGTGACTTCAGTTTCAGTTCATCTCTAGATTTCATAACTGGAACTCTCGCTGATGTTTAAGCTGCGCTTAATGTGGCTTTTAGAGAGCTGTCACAGCTCTGACTCACTACTTTTTATTGTTCTCTTTAATCTCCTGACAGGAAGAAATTATGACTTTGATTTCGCACATATGATGTAACACTTCATTATCTCTGCTGTTCTCTTTTTGTATCCTGTTTATTTGTTTAACTCTGAAGTCCAGCTCCCTTCCCTCCTTCTGCATCTATGTCTGTCCCTACTGGACTCAGAGTTTCATAAACACCTGGCATTTCCTTAGTCCAGTGTGATCCTTCCCTTTTCTTTCTTCCATGGAATGCTTAATTTTTCTTTTTTTTTTTTTTCTTTTTTGACCTATAGATATAAAATGCACTTTAATAAATTTCTTTCTGGATTTATCTAATGTTTATTAGATCATTTAAGTGTTTTTTCTTTGCCAATTTTCAAAAACATGCCTTGATTGAAATAGTATTTCTAATAAAATACAGTTGGAATTGCTATATTTTCATAGGGTTTTTTTGCTATCTAGAGACAGGAAGCTGCGACCCAGAAATTAAGCGGCTGACTCACATTTGTCTACTTCACGTTCTCCTTCTCTGTACTGCTTGCCTTCCATCCTGGAACAGGATGCATTACGCAGGCTGTATCTCCACAGTGAGATGTCAGCACAGTCCATTTAGAAAATTCAGCTCCTTTACAAAGAGATAATGTAATCTCTGGCCTCTGATTTAAACTCATGGAATTTTCTCCACTCTAAGAGTGATAAGTAAAAACTGCTCCGCTAAATCAAAACCACGCTCGAACTGGGGTCGGCTATCCATTTGCCTAATGTGAACGAGGATAATATATTTGGCATTATTAAATGTAGATCTTCAGTGAAGGGCAATTCATTTAACACGAGAAGAGTAGCGTGGAGAGGGACAAAGGACATTTAGGTATGAAGCAGCAGGTAAAGGTCAGGGACTCTGCTCTCCAATAATAGCGGCCTAATGGTAATTCCCTTGCAGATAATTTGCCTGTCAAATCTCTCATAGCTAAAGCATGGCATGTGTCTTCGAAGTGACTGGGCCTTCAAGAATATCTCTTTTCTGCAACAAACATAGAAGGAAGACTTATTTAAAAATAGTTCTGAGGCAACTGATTCGTTCTTTAAAAGAAAAAAAAATGGAATTTATACATCACTAGCCCCTAGATTAATCTGGTGTCTTAGAGTAAATGTAAATATAAAATGCAAACTGCAATGGTAAGAATAAAATGGTAATAACTAGGAAAATATATATTTGCTGTTTCATTAGGGAAGGAGTTTCTAAGCATCATAAGTGAGACATCATCGAGATATAAATCTGTAGATTTGTCTATGTAAAATATAAAACTCTTTTATGTAAGGAACACACATTTTAGAGACATAAAACATAATAAGTTACTTACGCATAGCATTAAAATGTTCACATCAATAATAGAGTTTAAAAGAGTTGGTGAAAATAATTTAAAATTTTTTTAATGTTTATTTTTGAGAGAGAGAGAAAGACAGAATGCAAGCAGCGGAGGGGCAGAGAGAGAGGGAGACACAGAATGTGAAGCAGGCTCCAGGCCCGAGCTGTCAGCACAGAGCCCGATGTAGGGCTCGCACTTATGAACTGAAAGATCATGACCTGAGCAAAAGTTGGATGCTTAACCGACTGAGCCAACCAGGTGCCCCTGTGAAAATCATTTTTAATGAATACTTCAATGTAAACTAAGCAAATGGTGGAGCCTGGGTGGCTCAGTCCGTTGAACATCCAACTTCGGCTCAGGTGATGATCTCACAGTTTGTGAGTTCGAGCCCCACGTTGGGCTCTCTGATGTCAGCCAGAGTTGGCTTGAATCCTCTGTCCCTCTCTCTTTCTCTGCCCCTCCCCCCACTCATGCTCGCCCACTCTCTCTCTCCCTCAAAAGTAAATAAAAACATTAGAAATAAATAAAAATAAATAAATAAACTAAGCAAATGATGGGTACAGCACTTCAAATACAATGGAAACTGACAACTATGAAGTATGAGAAGGCAAATTCATATACGGTGATTTTGACAAGAAATTAGCAATATACAGCTGCTCATCAAAAGCCATAAAGATAACTTTTCACTCAGTTATTTTACCTCAAAAGATATGTCCTAAGAAAACAGAAGAGCAGAGGAAGATTTAGATATCAGGAAGTTGACTACTATTTTTTTCAAAGAGGAAACACGTGCTATTTAAATAACTTGGAATAATCATGGAAGACTGTGGTGTCAGGGTGGCGGGCGTAGGGCTAGGAAAAAACATGGTATTCAAATTGAATGATAATGAAAGCTGCTCAAAGTGTAATGGTTAGTGGAAAAAAAATTGGAATAGACATCATTAGAGGCCTCATAATTCTCTATGTGTCACTATATTTTCCAAACCATTTATATTGCTTTTATAATAGAAAGAACGACAATAAAACAAAGACCTACCCAGGGAAAAATACAAATACTTGAAGATGTGTTTAAAATATTTTTTAAACACACACACACACACACACACACACACACACACACACACACAAGAAAATACTCCCACAAATGGCATAAGGTATTACCTCTTCTAGTCATTCAGACCCCAAAAGTTCAACAGAAGCTCAGGGACTGCCGATTAACTTGCTACTTACAGCATAAACATCATCAATTTCAAGAACAGCTTTATAAGGAAGTCAGCAGATAACTGACTCATGACCTCCCCAACAGCACCCAACTGTGAAACAGCTCAGTAAGGAAATGTTCTCCTCCTGGCAGAGAATAAGCTGGTGACAGGCTCTGTGCCACAGGAGATTCTAGTCCCTCCTGCAGGCTTTTTTTCAGTGGGGAAAGATTCCAAACTGTGACCTTCTTGGTAAGGAGCAGAAGACAGCCTGCTGGGAAAAATGCCTCAAGTCTAGTCTGGATTTTGCCCCTTTCCTCAGCTCAGGAAGCAGGACTGCATATCCTGGACAATGTGTAACTACCTACTTACAAAGGTAGATGAAAATAGCAGTTGAAATATTACAGCTAGCATACTTTTAAGTAAAATACACTATTTCTGCCCCATTAAAATTCATGGAGCATGGTACCACCATGACCATATGATATACTGTTAAAAGGTACATTAAAGGAATGCGTTGCCTCTTCAGGAATATGAAAGATGCGAATGGAAACGTGAATAGGCAAATGTATATATCTAGAACTAGAAGACTACCCCTCCCCCAAGCAGAGTACCATAGTCTTTTAAAAGTCAGATTAAATTTGCCATGGAAGAAGCATCATATTTAAAGAATTACTTTTAACTGGTGAGAAATTATCAAACTTTATTAGCTATAAAATTAAAACTGCTGGTTTGGGACATTTAAGAGTAAAATATTACAATGTAACTAAAATGTGCATGTTAAAATTCAGATTCAATAGTTCTTCGATAAAAAGTTAATGCTTTATGTTTCAAAGTTTTATAATCACTTCCATGTCAGATAATACTTTAATATATATTGGAGAAAATGGGGCCCTTAAAATAAACATGTATTATAAATACGGATATGCTGTAATCTTAGAATATATGTATGTCAGTAATGATGAAGAATCCAAGTTTTATTGGAGAAATCAGACATGACAATCACTGGAGTATTCCCTTGGTATTAAGCATGTAGAGTCAACATTTTAATAAAAACATTTGTTCTTGAAGATTTCAGATGAAAAGAAAGATATTAACACCTTAATGTAATGGTAGAACATATCTTTCCATCAATTTCTTATGATCAACTTGGTCCTTCTACTGCAAGGCTTCTCAGCCTCAGCACTACTGAGATTTGGGGCCAGAAAACTCATTCTTGTGAGGGATTCTGAACTGAACAATGTTTAACATCATCCCGGACCTCTACCCACAAGAGATACCAATAGCACCCTCGACCCACCGTCCATCCAGCTGTGACAACTAAGAACGTCTCTGGATATCGCCAGATGTGAACACTAGCAGCAAATTCGCCTGCAGTTGAGAACCACTATTCTCTACTAATGTCTGACCGATTACATGTATTATTTTAAATGTTTATAGACTTATCAAGGAGGCTGGTATTTTAGAGCATTTGCTCTGCCTATTTATATGACAGAGAAATTGAGTGTTAGGAAAACTTCTCAACCTGCTCATAAATCCTCAGCAGTCAAGCTGAAACCATGACCAGTGCTATTTCCTATTTCACACATCTTCCTGATAGAGAGTATCTGCAATTTTTTTTAAGTTATGTAAACTTGAGAGAAAGAAAGAGGGGGGGGAGGGCAGAGGGAGAGGGAGAGAAAGAATCATAAGCAGAAGGCTCTGCACCACCAGTGCAGAGCCCAGTGTGGGGCTGGAACTCACAAAGTGTGAGATCATTATCTGAGCCTAAACCAAGAGTCTGACACTTAACTGACTGGGCCACCCAGGTGCCCCGCATATCTGTAATTTTATAAGTGTATTTTACACTTGTGAGTAATCCTCTGCTTTGAAATTCACATTCTCATCTGTATTTTCTCATTTTACTTTCATAGTAACTTTTAAATTTATTTTGTTCACTTTAGAAAATCCTGGCGCATACAGGCTCAATGATATTACCAAACACAGGACTGCGATTCAATCAAATATCGAATTCTGAATCCTGAGTTCATTCCATTACTCGTTACAATATCCTTGGTTTACTATTGGGAATATTAGAACTCTATACTGAGTGTCACTGGTTTCTCTTAGGCACTGAAAGAGAAAAATAAAAACTTTGCCATTTACCCTTTGTTTCATGGCACTACATAATAATACAGGATTTCTCAGACTACCCAAAGTCATCTCATTAAGTTCAGCAACATATATAATTTATCTACCTCACAAAATTTCTGTTATATGTTTCAATCATATGTATGTCTTAGACTCAAACAGAAAAAGTCAAAAGATAAAGAGAACACCCATACTGCTTTTCCTTTTGCTAATTTAATTTTAATACATCCAGAGTGAAGGGGTGCATGTCCAGATAGTTATCCAACTTGTTCACCTGATATGACAAAGATAGGTATTTCTTTCTGTATCCATATTCAACCTATTTCACTTTATGATCTAAGTTAAACACAAAATGATCTAAGTTAAACACAATAGTTAAACCACTATTATGACCTAAGTGTAAACACAGTCAAAATTTACTCCTTATCCTACCATAGGGGGAAAATATGTGTTCTTGTTTTTGACCAGGGAATTGCTCTAAAATACAGACAATCTATGAGAATGAAAATTTGGAAAAAATTATGTAAATTTCTTATAAAAATTCAATCTAATTTTAAATATATTTTATTAATGTGTCTGTATTAAGTTGTCCTATTATTTTTTTTAAGTTTATTAATGCAAGCAGGGGAGGGGCTGAAAGAGAATCCCAAGCAGGCTCTGCACTGTCAGCCCAGAGCCCAACACGGGGCTCGAACTAATGAACCATGAGATCATGACCTGAGCCGAAATCAAGAGTTGGATGCTTAACCAACTGAGTCACCCAGGTGCTCGCTCCTAAGTTGTCCTATTCATATCAAAAGCATTGTTATCTTCCATGTTAGTGAGTATAAATTAGTATTTTCCTCTTTACCCCAAATAGTGAGGAGAGCGCCATACGGCACTAAACATTGAACATCTCTCACCACCAAAACTTGATTTAACTTTTACGCTATTTCCCTCGAGATGAGCATTCTTTGAAGACTATAACTTACCTCCTCTCGATGCTCATCTCCTGACCGCTGGATATACCACTTAATAGATGCTTGTTGGGATTTAGGTATACATTCCAGAAAGGTTGAATTAAATTCAATGCCAAAAATCACCTTTTCATCAGCAGTTTCATGACTAATGCCTGGAAAGCAAACATGGAATAGGAGATTAACCTTGACCTGATTTTAAAAGCAATGGGAAAATAGACTGATTTAGAACAGATGCTATGAGGAAAAGATTCATACACATTATTAAAGAGAGAGGAAATTCATGTTATAATATTGTTACCGAAGAGTCAAATATTATCTAATAGATTGATTTTTAAAACTCTATCCTTGCATTACAATTTTTATCCTTTCATCAATATATCAACTATTTGCAACCAATTTTTTAAAGTAAGAACTCATAAGATCTAACTCTAACCACTGAGTCTTTTTATTCGAGCTGAACTGAATACAACTTCAGTGTCTTTTAATGATTCACCCCTTCCAACTTGTATAAAATATAACCCATTTTGTAAATAGTTCCAGAGGAGCAATTTACTTCATCTTTAAAGAGCATTTCTATCATGATTTGATCCACAGAGCTGACCACATAACATTAAGAAATTTTAATGTCAAAAAAGTAAGTACAGTGGTCTGTACTTGATAAAATTCTATACTGATGATATTGAGCTAGATGCTCTAATACTCAGAATCTGGACTTATACATATTATCTACCAAAAAATGTTCTCTTTTATTCAAAGAGGGATTCTTAAGCCCAACATGCATTTGCTATAAGATAGTTAATGGGCTGCTAAGGGAGCATTGTCTCAGACACCCTATTCTCGTAAATCAACTGCACCATCTGAAATACATTCCATCCAGAGTAGCCAAAGGCTGTGTCCCATGTGTGATCTAAGATCTGTAGCTCAAATTTGATCAAATAAAAAATGACAGCTGCTCAGCCTGGCCCAAACATGCACTTTTTCATCATATATTCAGATGTCTCAATTCTGCAGATGGGCCTACTTAGCATTTTAGGCATAAACCAAGAGTAAGGCTTAAGGGACCTCTGTGAATCCTACATGTAAGCACACAAAATTATCAGCAAATGGCATGAATGCACATATATCCAATAGTTGGGCTTGCCTTTGAAGAAACTTCTTTTGAACTTGTTTGTGTTTTACCAGCAATGATTAAGTCAGGCGTGCTGACACCATCATGAATTAACCTCATCTAACCTTCAAAATGTGTGGATTCCATTTGAAACTTGTAATATATCCACCATCCCTGCCAATTCAACAGATTATATCTGTGATTTTCACAGTTAATAAATTCCTAATGCACAGAAAGATCCCCAGTGCCAATCATGGAAGAGAAAGTCATGTATCATTTCAAAGTAACAGATGCCATTTTCCTGAGCAAAAGGAGTTCAGGAACAGAGCAGGGAGATTTCAGGCTGATTGTTAGGTGATGAGGCAAGAGTGGGGGAGAAACTCAATTAGACTGATTCGGCCAAAGAATCGGTCAAGTTAGTAAAAGATACATTAATGAAAATGAAATAGTTGATCGTATGAAATACTTTTTCAAGTCAGGAAAAACAGTGACTCTTTGACACGAAGTCATCACTATGTCCGTTTGACAGGAAATGAATTTACTGTTAGCAATAATCTTTGTTTCATTTTTGAGTTTTAAATTTCCTACTTTTAGCAATCTTATTTACAACTGCATCAAAAAGAATGAGTACCTAGGAATAAATTTAACTACGGACATGAAACACCCACACATTGCAAACTATAAGGCATTAATGACAGAAATTGAATAAGGCACAAGTAAATGGAAAGATACTTCATGCTCATGGATTAAAAGAATTAATATTGACAAAAACATCCATACTACTAAAAGCAATTTTTGGATTCAATGCAATCCCTATTAAAATACCAATCACATTTTTCACGGAGAAAGAAATAATTCTAAAAATTTGCACAGAACCATAAAAGACTCCGAAGAGCCAAAGCCAGCTTTAAGAAAAAAAGAACAAAGCTGGAGGCTTTGTGGGTGCTGCTCTGATGGGATCCCTTAAGCTCCCTGGTTTTAAACCATAATAACAAAACTATAGTAATTAAAACAGTATGGTACTGGCATAAAAACAGACACAGATCAGTGGAACAGAACAGAGAGCCCAGAAATAAACCCACACATAGATAGTCAATTATTTTTGCAATAAAAGAGCCCAGAATATACAACAGGAAAAGGACAGTCTTTTAAACAAATGGTGTTAGGAAAACTGGACAGTCACATGCAAAAAAAAAAAAAAAAAAAGGAAAAAGAAAAAAGAAAAAGGACCACCATACATAAAAATTACACCATACATAAAAATTAACCCTGAATGGATGGAAGTGTTAAATGTAAGACTTGAAACCATAAAACCCCTAGAAGAAAACTCAGGCAGTAAGCTCCTTGATGTATTTTATTGATGATTCTTTTAATTTGATGCCAGAACACAAACAACACAAGCAAAAATAAATAAGAAGGACAACATCAAACTAAAAGCTTCTGCACAGCAAAGACCATCGTCAACAAAATGAAATGTCTTCCTACCAAATGGGAGAAACTGTTTGCAAATAATATATCTGATAAGGCCTTAATATCAAAAATGTATAAACAACTCATACAACTCAATAGCAAAAGCCCCCAAATAATCCAATTGCAAATGAGCAGAGAAACTGAACATTTTTTTTTTTTCAAAGAGAACATAACAGATGGCCAGCAGGTACATGAAAAGATGCTCAGCATCACTGATCATCAGGGAAATGCAAATCAAAACCACAATGAGCTATCGTCTCATATCTGTCAGAATGGCTACGGTCTGAAAGATAAGAAATAACAAGTGTTGGCAAGGATGTGGAGAAAGGGAAACACTTGTGCACTGTTGATGGGAATGTAAATTAGCGCCAGGGAAGACAGTACAGAGGTTCCTCAAATAATTATAAATGTAACTAATATAGGATCTAGAGAGTCCACTTCTGGGTATCTACCTGAAAAACAAAACAAAACAAAACAAAACAAAACAAAACAAAACAAAACCCTAACTTGGAAAGATATATTCCACCCCCCCCTGCCCCGCCCACATTTACTGCAGCATATTTTGTAACTGTGGTGACGGATGCTAACTTAGACCTATTGTGATTGTTTCACAATGTATGCAAGTATTGAATCGTTGTTGTGTACTTGAAACTAGTATAAATGCTACCTGTCAATTATAACTTAATAAATTCCTTAAGATTGCAAATACATTAGTTTTTAAATACCCTTATTATCTCTACTTTAATGCCCACAGTTGATTTTCCGTCTCTGGCTTTCCAAATAGGTATCAACTACTCATATATATATATATATATATATATATTTTTTTTTTAAATGACTGTTCCCGGAAACATGAGATAACTTCTTATAGTCTACAGGGTAAACATAAACTCCATAGAATTCCATAGGAGCTGTCACAAACCTAGCCCAACCTCTGTGAGGTCTTTCTGATTGTAATTATTGTGCCTTCATCTACGGTAAAATTTGCCTTTGCTCTTTTAGCGAAGCTCAGATGCTATCCAGCTAAGTATCCTCTCCTTTACCCATGCATTACGCAAACATTCTTTTGTGCCTAGGATACAATTTACATCCCAGTGACACGGACAAGGTCATCAAGTGAATAAATTAAAGAACATAGTATTTGGCAGTGTTATGTGCTACAAATAAAAAAGCAGATCAGGGAATCAGAGGTAGAACACGGAGAAAGTATCTCAGGATGGTCAGAAAAGGTGTCTCTGAGACAAAAACATTTAATTAATTTTTTTACACTTATTTATTTTTAAGACAGAGACAGAAAGAGAGAGAGAGAGAGAGAGAGAGACAGGGCAAGCACAAGAGTGGCAGAGAGAGGCATAGAATCTGAATCAAGCTCCAGACTCCTAGCTGGCAGCACAGAGCCCGATGTGGGGCTCGAACCCACAAACCTCGAGATCACGACCTGAGCTGAAGTCAGACGCTTGACTGACTGAGCCACCCAGGTGCCCCTGAGACAATATTTTAAGCATAAAATTAAATGGTGTGGGGGCGCCTGGGTAGCTCAGTCGGTTAAAAGTCTGACTTCGGCTCAGGTCATGATCTCACGGTTTGTGGGTTCGAGCCCCGCATTGGGCTCTGTGCTGACAGTTCAGAGCCTGGAGCCTGCTTCAGATTCTGTGTCTCCCTCTCTCTCTGCCCCTCCTCTGCTCACACTCCATTTCTCTCTCAAAAATAAATAATCATTAAAAAAATAAAAAAAAATTAAATGGTGTGACACCTGAATATAAGAGTTCTTTAGGTAGGTACGGGGGAAATAAATACAAACCTAGTTGAGGCAGGAACAAGACTGGGGCTTTTGAAAAAGAGAAACCAGTGAGCGAGCCATGCAACAGTGAAACGAGAGGATCCAAGCAAGTATCAGGAACTAGATCAAGCAGACTCTAGAGGCCATGGTAAACGCTATGGGTTTTTCACTAATTGTTCTAAGAAGCTAGTGAAAGATTTTGAGTAAGAGAATGCTGTTATCTGACTGTAGTTTCTGAAAGGTTACTCTGGCTACTAAGTGGGATGGAGACTGACCAGGGGAAAAAACGGAAGCAGGAGGACCAGATAAACGGCTCTGGGACAGGTGTGGTGGCTTTGGGTAAGCGGGCACATCGGGAGGTGATGAAGAGTAGGAGCAGTGGTGGCCACAGAGCCAAAAGGACTTATTGTGAGGTTGGTACTAGGCTGTGGAAGAAAGAGAAGAAGAAAAAGATGATGCCTAGCTGCTTTTTTTTTGCTAAGCAGTTGGGTGAATGGAGGTGCTATTTATTAATATGGGTAAGTCTTCACTGCAGAACAACGAAGTTTAGGAAAAGACAGCACTAATTCTTTCTCATAGATCATTTGGGACACTTATTAGGCATCTAAGATGAGCTCTTGGGTAGGCATACAAGTCGTCTGGCATACAAGACAGAGTTTAGAACCGGACTAAGAATCTGGGAGCAAATTGCCTCTGAGAGTATTGAAATTGATGGTGTTAGGCAGTGAACAGGCAAAGATTTTACATTTAGATGGTGGGATGCAAAGGAGAGTTAAGAACACTCAGAAGGAGCAGCCTGTAAAGTGAGAGGAAAATCATAAGGATGTTGGGGGGGAGCATGAAGCCCAAGAATGCTGAGACACCATGTCTTTGGAAAAACCAAACCAAGCCAAAACAAAACAAAAAACCCTGATTTGTAGTGCTTGTTCTTTTTTGTGTAAAAACTCCCACTCTGGCTCAACCAAGCTACTAAGAGTTTAGTATCCAGCTTATGCAATTCCTAAATAATAAGCCATCAGCTCTCATGAGACCATTAAGAACTGGCCCTAGCACATCACTGCACGGAAGTCAAATGAAGAATGTGTTTCAAGGAGGAGGGAGTTAGACATTAAGTAGAAATGACAACTGAAAATTGGCCATTGGATTTGGCAAGGAAGGAACTGCTGGAGACCTTGACAAAAAAAATGGATTGGGGCAGTCATGGTGATGATTGGCAGAGACTGTGTGTGGTTGGTCACAGCAGGAACAGGATATGGTGAGTCACTATCTCCCCCATCAGCAGGAACTGTGTTTTGAATCACTCTCTTTACAACACTTATCACTATCTGACATTACATCTATTTTACTTCTTTTTAAGTTTACCGTCTGTTCCCTCCCCTGACACAACTTGAACAGAAGTTCCATGGATGCACAGACTGTTTTCTTTTTCATTCACGGGTATATCCTCAATACTTGTAACTGTTCTGGAAACATCTCGCGGGTGCGTATAAAACACCATGTAGGTTGCACATGGTAACGCCTGCTAAATAAAACACTGGACACGACAGGCAGTCACCCATGCAGTAGAACAAGGTCAAACATACTCTTCTGGACCAGAGCTTATTTTTCAGAAGAATGAAATTATAAATTACAAATAATTGTTTTGTGTTTAAGTTGCAAAGCTGCTGGGTCACTGGTTATAGACTACACAATTTGGGTTGTTTATGGAACGTGGGGGTGGTTACTAACAATGTGATGAAGGGAAGGCAGTTTCCTTTCTCCAGTTGAGTGCGTGTATGCGTGTGCCTGAGCGTGTGCGTGAGCATATATCCTCTGAAGGTAGAGCTTGAGAGTGGAAAGTAACCAAAGCTATGGAATATATTCTTATACATTTTTTTTTTGGAATATACTCATGGATTTTGAGGGGAATTTTTCGTATAGATATTTTGCAATATACTCTTATAGATTTTTTTTCCCTCTGTTATCAGACTCACTCCTTTTTATTCTCCACTTTGTCCCAGTCATACTCAGGCTCTCAAGATCTTCCATGAAATTTTCTCTGAACAAGACAGCTTCTGGTGATGTCTTTCTTTGCTAAACTCCCATATCACTAATTGTGCCTTATGACATCTCCCCAAAGAATTATAAGCTCTCGAAGGAGTTTCTTTGTCTCAACATGTACCCAGGACAATTATATGCACCTGGAAGTCACTTAATAAACATTTACTGATTGAATGAAAACATGAATTAATACACAAATTCACATAATGCATACTCTACCTAAAACTTTCTAACAAGTGCTACACTCTCATCAGACCTTTCTGGAAGGGTCTCTGAGTTTACTCTGAATGTCCATATGTTTTGGACTATATCCTCTTTTATCTTTATTAGCAGTTTTCAAACTTTATGAGGATGGGTAAGGCAGTAAAAAATACAAAACAAAAGGGATAGGAATTTTAAAAGACATATGATACAAATAATGATATAACAAAGGATTATTCACTTAGGCATGTAGACAGGGGGTTGATTGATAAAATCTCCTGTTGCTTTTCCAGAACATAAGCATTATATAAAATGAGAGCTTCCCATATAATAGATATTTTAAGTCATATAATAAAAAGACACACAAAAACTAGGCTTAACATTTTAAATGGGAGAAAAGCATATTAAACTTATACTTACTGTCTTCTATGTCCCAGCACTGGGTGATCGGGTCTCCATACTTTACATCTTGGCGTCTGGCTCGCCTATGGAAAAGGGATTAAACTGTTTAGAACATTGAGCATGATATCTGGAACAGATAAAGTCGGCATTTAACACTAATAACAGTGGCAAGAGCAGAACTATACTTGTCTTACTGCTCAACTCAAACGCAGGGCACTATTCCCATCTAACTTTAATCCAAATACTACTAGCAACAGAGTCCTAACAGAATGCATCCTGTTTTGGAAATAAGATGATATGAATTTTATTGAACTCCTCTGACTTTTGACAAATTGTTCAAAAGAACTGGTTGACTATAAGTATAGCCCAGGTTTCAGATACATCCAATGGGGGAGGCAAACCATCCTTACCCTCTTTTTTCAATCAGTCCATGGGAAAGTAACAAGATGTACAAGAGCTTTATTTCGTGGGTAGGAAAGTAACCACAAATCTAGAACTTGTTACCCTATGGAGATTCGCTATTCCATAGATTTGATTAAGCAACAAGTTAAACACTGTCCTCTCAAATAGAAGTACCAGTTTGGTAGAGCATGAGTGGCTAATCCTATCTGCTGATATGCTGTTCACATGGTTTTTCTGATAGTAGAGACAAGGATAATAATAAATAATGGTGTTGTGCATTATTGTCGCATATTTTCCTTAAGAGAAAACAGTAGCTATTGCGTAAGAAAAGAGAAAGCTGCTACCCTGAATTAAAGAAGTCTTAAACTCTTACAGTCTATTTTCATTTGCGTTGGCTATTTTATGTTGCCACTTCAGCACTCGTAAAAGTCACAGTGAAATCTGCAATATCTAGGGTGTTGCTTAAGGGCAGTACTGACCAGGTGACGAGACTGTATGAGATTCATCTAGCAAGTACATTTTTTTGGCTCCCGTGGACATTTATGTTAAGGTAAGGGAAACTATCGCAGGGGTATGTGTGCAAGATCAGAGATAGAGTCTTGGGAAATATAAGAAGAAAAATTATGATTGCGTAAGGTACATAAGGTCAAGAATGTTTTTAAATCGTGGCTTCTTAAGAAACAGGGTCAATTCATCAAACTGAAGGTCCATTACGAGCTAATGAGCACTCTTTGATTTTTAGTTTCTAGAAAAGAAAAATATTCCCCAAGGGCTCACTATGAGAAGTATATTCTTAGCCAAAAACTATAACAGAATATTGGCGTTTTTTACTTTGAACTGGTAATAGCGGTATCTCCCCACCCACAGCGAATCCAGAAATTTCAGGGAATCTAAACTGTCTCCTAATTATAAGCTGTATCTGCTGTTGTACTATGCATTCAATCTGTGAATCCTCGAATTTGAAATTTGACATGTGAGTCAAATTTCAAGAAGAAACAAGTGTGTACGTACTAGTGGGACTAACATACACTCACTTGTCATCATAGTTAATACAGACCTAAAGATTAAAAAAAAAATACCATATACAAATTGCTGACATTTTACCTAGAGGAAAAATATACCTTGAACAATAGTGCAGAAAAAGGGTGTTACCAAAATGCACATTTAACAATTTATGATCATAACATATTTAGCTAGCATCAGTCATCCTGATGACAATTCAGGTTGTTTCCAATAATTTTGCTACTGAAAACAGTGCTGAAATGGACATCCTTGGATGATTTTGTGGTGCTTTTGCCCATGTGTATAGAGGATACATTTCTAACTGGGTTTTGTTGGCTCAGAATAGCTTCATTTTTAAGAGCACATAAAGCAACGAACAGTAAACAGCAGGACAGCATTTTGATGTTTATGTACATCTGAGTGACAGAAGTTGACCAAGTTAGACTTATTACAGTAAAAATAAAATTGTACCAAGTCACTGAGACGTGCTGTGGGTTGTTTATAACCTACGCTTTATGAACACATATATGTATACATTATTTGCAAAACAGTAAGGGTAAACATAGACCATGTAAAAATAAGGGAAGAAGGGAGGAATGGAGGAAGGGCAAAGTAGTCGAGAAAAACCAACATTTAATGGTATTTAACAAAGAGGAAGGAAAAGCATGTAAACAATTTTTCAGAATTTTTTCAAGTTCCACATTTCGGCACTTCAGAACACTCTTTTTCATGCTCCTTCAACATTTAGTTTTATGCAAAATTTAATTTTAATATTCTCACCAGAGACCATGTTTTCTACAATTAAATCGTCTTTAATTTAAACTAGAAGACAAGGTATTCCGGTGAGATAGTCGCTGGGTAGAAAAGAAGGCTTCAGCTTCACTCCATGTGCCTCTTACCGTTTTGAAGTGGGCGCATATCGAGAGCATGCATTTCCATCCCAGGCACAGTAGGGGTCTCTGGCCAGGCAACAGTCTGCACAAGCTTTCCCATAAGTGTCGCATCTGTTCAAGGAGAGCTGAACCAATCCATCCCGGGAACCGACGTACAATTGTTGCTACAAATCAGGCAAAACAAATGAATTAGAAGCATCTTTCAGACCAGTCTTAAGAACTTCCCTTTCCTGAATACCACATCACAGATCTAAATCTGTCTCCTTGGGTGCCCTTGTACAGAAAATAAGCAGTTGTACAGAAACATAACAAAGAGTAAGATGAGTCGATCCCTTCTACTCCTGGCAGCATGGCGGTTTGAAGATGTTGATACCGAAATGGACAGCATTCTAGAGAGCTAGGATAACCTTGGCAGTAATTTAAGAAGGTCAAAACCCAGCTGCTAGACTGAGGAATTAAGACGTCAAATTCTTTCTGAATGGTTGAAAATGCGCTTTGGTAGATTATATCAAGCACAGATGTGATGGGCAACACTGATGGTCTTCCGCTGCTGTGGCTTCTTGCGTGAGAGATGGCTGAAAAGAGATTTATGAAACTTTCTTGTGGTTTGAACCATTTCATTTGCTAATGAAATACCTCTTGATCCCTGAAGGAAAATGGGTTATAAGCTGGAGAGAAAATGCTTGGTATCACTGTGAAGAAAGTATTAAGGAGGCTCGAAAGATGCCATATCACCAATGAAAGGCTGCAGGATACTAAACAACTCAGCATATAAAGGTGCATTTTGGAAATATGTTCTGAAAACAATGCACTGCTCTTTATGAGCATTCGCTGAGCGTACGTGGTGGAAGACGTAGGGAGAGGGAGGATACGAATAACTAAGCCAGAGTCTGTGCCTTCAGTGAACTCATGGTCACGACAGCGGGCCATATCAGACTTTACACAAAGGGTAAAAACCTGAGAAATAAATGCTGACATAAATAAATACACGTACTCAACCTACAGACATCTATCTTCTACCTGCCCTGCCTATTTAAATGTCAGTTAAGACCTCCTAGCTGCTAAATGCAATGCACCCAGTTCAGTATTTGCTTTACTTCAATTCTCCAAAGTGTTTAACACCAAGAATCATGCCTCCCTTGACCTTCAACTTTTCTTGTTCTCTGTCTTTATTTCTGCCTAAGATTTCTGTCTCCTTTGAGGATTCCTTTCTTTGCATTAAATGTGAGGTGATTGTATAAAGCGTCAGGTGCATCTTGAAAACAACGTCAAGGTTGACATACTGGATTGCCCTAAATCTAGCCCTGCTACCCCAGCTTTGTCACCCAGGACACAAAACTGGGAGTTGTCTCTGAATCCCCTTTATCTCTTAGTCAGCCACCGTATCTTTTCCATTCTCTTACACAGAACTCTCTATCTCCTCCTCTCCCTCTCCACTGCCAACACTTTTGTCTGTCTTTATTGTTTCTTCCCTGGATTACTTATAAGTGTTCTAATATTTCCACTGGCTTCAGCCTCGTGTTCCGACAACCCCCACCTCTACCCCAGGACTCGATCCATCTTCCGCTCTGCCACACCAGACTGACCTTCCTAAAAGGAAAAGCTTATCACAACACATTCCTGCTGAAGATCTTTAAAGGTTTTCGTTGTCCTCAGATAAAACTGTTAAACTTCTTAGGAAGACAATAAGGATGTACCTAATCTTGCTCTGTTTTATGTCCCAGAATCATTTCTAGCCTCCTTGCCCCTTGCACACACATATGCCCTTTGCTCTAATTGTTCACAAACTTATTAGAATAAGCTATGATTTCTCACTGCTCACACCTTTCCAAATGTTGTCCTTTTTTCCTTGGCATAGGCTTCCTCTTCCCATCCCCTTTTTAATTTAACCGGTTAACTGCAACATCCTTCATAGTTCAGGTTACATGTCTCTTCTTCTTTGTTAATGTATATTTACTTATTTTGAGGGGGGGAGGGGCAAAGAGAAAAGGAGAGAGAGAGAATTCCAAGCAGGCTCCATGCTGTGAGTGCAGAACCTGATGCAGGGCTTGATCTCATGAACCTGTGAGAGCATGACCTGAGCCGAAACCAAGAGTCAGATACTTAATCGACTGAGCCACCCACGCCCCACATGTCTGTTCTTTTCACTTCCTTCCTCTGCTCTACCTGGCTTCCTCTTAGACCAGTGCCTCCCCTGTGTTTTCCCTGTACAGGCTTCCATTATTGTTTTGCATTGGTAGCGTGTTCTTTCTATGTCTCCCAGCTCCACTGTGAGCTTCTAAGTGAAGGACTATGCCATTCATTCATTTCTATACCCTCCAAGGGTAGTAGTAGGCCTTTAAGAACTAAACATTCAGTGAAAAAAATTAATGGAAAAGATCAAATAAGAAATCTATTTAGATCTTTTCCCTAATAGTTTCTGTGTCATTACTAGCCACATAGATGAAGACAATGTTAGGGGGGAAAGGGGAAAATGGGTGATGGGCATTGAGGAGGACACTTGTTGGGATGAACAGTGGGTGTAGTATGTAAGCTATGAATCATGGGAATCTACCCCCAAAACCAAGAGCACACTGTATACACTTTATGTTAGCCAACTTGACAATAAATTATATTAAAAAAATTAAGCATATTATCCCATAATTTTTTTATCCTGGGGGTACATATACAAATGCTAATACAAGCCTGAACCTCTTGAATTAATTGGGATTTGGAGTATCATATTGAGAACTTATGATCTATTAAATATTATTATTGTCATTGTCATCAGATACCATTTACGTCACACTTACGAAGTGCCAACTCTTTGTCTCAAATTTTGTGTGCAGCATCCTATTTATTAGGGGGTGGATTTTATTTCCCTAATTTCTCTGTTAAGGAAATTGATTCCCAGAGTCAGATACTAAGTGGAAGGCCGGCAGTTGACTCTTGGGCTCTTTGCCACCATCGTCCATAGTGTAATTTCTAGACTCCCTGATTAAAAACCATTTTTTGTGATTATGGTTAGTATTCTACATGAACTTCTTATGGCCTTGACAGAGACACATCTTCATGAAACAAAGAAAGTGAGCTCAGTTTTCAAGAGCCAAGGGAAGGGGAATATCTATCATTCAAGTAATGATATTTGGTTCTACTTCTCCTAAGGCAAGCCTACAACACTGGCCTCTAATTGGTTATAAAAGAAACACACAATTTAAAGCTTTTTACATTATTTATAATTTAACTTCCAATATCAATAGAGTTTCCCTAAAATGAATTCAAGCAGCCTGTTGCTTTTGTGGCTAATTTTTACAGAAAAATTAGAAAGTACCTGCTTCAGAGACAACTCCATGTTCAAGATGATTGATGAGTGCTGAAAATAAAAATCAAATGTTAATAAAGATAATCATTAAGAGTCTTTTATAGCAGCCAATATGTTCTCTTGTCATGTACCAAAGATCACTGAAAAAAACTTCAAGGGTCTGTTATATAGAGGGGGAAAGGATCTTAACGTTTGTTCTTTCCTTCTAATTCTACCTTAATAGAAAGGATCAAAATAGTTCCTTTAAAGTATCTTGTTACAGAAAAACTATCTAAATGTATGAGGAAACACTGTGCATTGGAAATCGCTCCCAGTTACCCACAAGGTTTCTCCTTCTAAATCTGCTTATCTTAACTGCTTCCATATAATTCAAACTAGTGTTGACAAGAACATCTCCATAATTATTTATTACCTAGTTCTGCTCTTACTTAGATCGGTAGTTGAAAAACTTGTTCAAGTAGCAGAGTTCTGAAAAGCTATAGTGTTCTTTGTGGATGAGCATATTCTTTATGGAACATGGCAAGCTACTGATGCACAAGATTCCGTGATATGAACTAGGACTTGCTTTACGTGTTGAAACTATGGCTTTATGCATGCAATATAAAATTAGAAACATGAACACAGAAGCTACCAAACTAAAAAGGATGGAATCTTTAAGAATTTTTCATCTACTTATCATCTATTTACTGTCCATTCGTTTCTCACCAGCCAGTATTTACAAACCGATGAACAGTAGCAGATACCAAAAATTTAAGAAAATACATGAAAAAAAAATGAAAGAAAAATGTTAAAATGAGAACGTGCTATCCCAAAACTTTTTTTTTTTTTTAAAGAAGGACACAGGTTCATTATTTAATCTTCACAATGGAATCCAAATAATTCCTCTTGACCACTAACCACCATTAAGTAAAACTTATTTTAACACACCTTATGTATTGTGGGAGCTTCATATTTGGCTTCTGGGTTCACACTTAGATTTGACATCAGTTTTTCCCTCAGGAACCACCCAAGACTTTGTTTTTGGTAGATGCCAGATAGCAGATCTTGTTCTTGTTAACTCCTTGACCACTATTATCATCACAATGTAAACAGGATCCTGTGGAACTCAGCATGTTAATTACCTTGAGTTCCTCACAGTGGGAGTCTCTACTTGATTTTTTTTTTTTAAGGCAATAGATGTTCACAGGGAAACAGCCCATTTTAATGAACTATCTCAACAAAAATGTTATAAAAGACACAACATATTTTTCAAAGCTCCTGTCAGAAATATACTTTTATTTCTAATGTTACTTTCAGAAAATAATTTTGAACTAAATGTCACTGAGCATCTACAGAGAATATCACAGCTCAAATGTATTGTTAAAAGTCAAAGACATTCCCCAAATCTAGAAAATTATTATTTTAGATCTAGCTCTCTAGGGGGACGTAGCATACATCAAGGCTTTACTATCATGCAACCTTGTTTAAAAAAGATTCCTTACGGAAAAGCAGGGACATGTGATTTACACACCCTTCCAGTTTTCTCAAATTCAATGGAGGAAAAATTGAAAAGTCAACCATTTAAAGTAGAAAAGCATCTGGGTAGTCAGAGACCCCAGACCCCAGGCTTTCATCCTCTGTGGCGATTTGTCTGACCATATGCTTAGAGAATAAAGTAATGAGCGGCCATCCCAGGAGCCCTGATTTTAGTGGTATTCTACGGGGAGAGAGGAGTCCTGTTCTCAGTTGCTTGAAAAACTTTTTTCCGTTGCTTAAGGAAAAGGAAAATAAAGGAGCTAATTGCACAGACTTCTCTAGGAAAAGTGACAATGTATTAAAACACACTGTCCTGTATCAAGGACTACTAAGTGTCCCCATCTCTTCTGGAACTCTGGACTGTCTTACCTTGAATATCTGCAACTCTTCCAGCACTACTTCTTCCATATTCCACTTCTCCTTTGAAATGCTGACAACTTTTAGGACTGTTCCAATGTCTGAAAAAATACATGACCTATAATCCTGCTGTTTCTCCTTTAAGTATATGCCTAGCAACCTTCACAACTGTTCCCTCCTTTTTCTTTCAAAGCCTTTAGAAAAGTCAGATTAAACAAGGCACACAAGAAGTGAAGCTTAATGGATATGAATCCCTCCTTCTGAAACATGATAGTTTTTAAGTCATAAAACACATATTTATAAGGAAGACATTAAAAGACATGCACTCAAAGATCTTTCGAGCAAAAGGAGTATGTACGTCTCATTCAAATAATGGCTGAAATTATAACTAAAGTGGAATGATATTTTTGTAACTGAATTTAAAAGGTTAAGATATATTAAAATATTTTTTCTCTCTCTCTCTCTCTCTCAATGTAAGAAATATTTATTCAGTGCTTATCACATCTAAGTTACGGTGAAAGGTAATATATATACATTGTTAAATAATGTTAACAAAGGGAAGAGAAACCACTGAAGCCATCTACATGGGGGGAATTTTAGCTCACTTACCAACATATTTTATTTACAGAAACTTTACTAATAGTCTGGAAACTGAAGTTTTGTTTAAAATTATTTTGGTTTAATTTAAAAGAGTAACCAAAATTTAAAAGACTATAAACCAAAAATTGACATTTAGTAAAGATGCCTTAAATACAGGGTCTTCTATTGCAGTTTACAAGGTGACATGCTATTTATTACAGAAAGACAATCAAAAGAACATTTTAGAAGGAGAAAAAAATCTCATTTGGAAATTAATTTATACAATATAGATGCTTTTAAGCTTCTAGCACTGTGGTTGAAGAATTTTAATATGGATAGTAATGATCCTATTTGCCCAAAATAGTCTGAAATATTTAATTCGGTTTTTAAAGGACTCTAGGATCTTTGAAAAAATATAAAATATACATTTTCCAAATGTCATAATTGAAAATCGATCCATCTATCTTAGTTACCTTATAATTTTCTCAGTAAAAGTTAGGTAGTACCACCTAGTGGCCGAATGGCATTTATGACAGCGAAGTGTTGACCTAGGAACGCTTTGGGCGGACAGCGCAAATTCAGTAGCAAACTCCTTAGAATTAGTGACAGACTAATTAAAGTAAAACCTTGGTTTGTGAGCATAAGTCATTCCAGAAACAGGCTTGTAATCCAAAGCACTCATATATCCAAGCAAATTTTAAGAACCATTGGCTCAGTTGTGATCACGCGGCATTTGGTATCAGGTACTAACTCGTATTGTGAGAAATCAGTTGTTTATCCAGTTAAAACTTATTAGAAATGTTTGCTCGTCTTGCAGAACACTCGCAGAACAAGTTACTCTCAATCCAAGGTTTTACTGTACTTACTCGGTCCGCTTCCCTAGTAATCTCTATAGTCTTGAGAACATCACTTACTTTCCTATGTCTTGTTATTGCCATCTGCAGCATAATCAGGCTTGACAACAGGTATTCTGAAAACCCTCTAAGTCTGTCACATGCACGTTCCCTAATAAACTCTACTTTTTTTCAATGTATTTATTAAAAATTTTTTTTTAATGTTTATTTGTTTTTGAGAGAGAGACAGAACGTGAGCAGGGGTGGGGCAGAAAGAGGAGACACAGAATCTGAAGAAGTCTCCAGGCTCTTAGCCTTCTTCTTCTTTTTTTTTTTTTTTTTGCAAAAACAGTATGTTTTTTAAAAATAAAACTGTTCTGTAGTTCTGAAAACCTATTTCAATAAAAAAATGCCCATTTCTTGAAAACACATTAATTTTGATTTCTTTACTCAATGCCTGATTCATTAAATCACATAACATTATCCAGGATGAAGTGCTTTTATCTCAATGATGCATGTTACCTTTACTGTCATTAGAATGCATGTATCATTAGATGATATTTTCTATTTCCTTTTTCTTTCTTTTTTTGAGGCATACTAAATAAGCAATATTTCTTTTTCTGGAAAATATTTTTTAATCATTTTATAATGACTGAGTTGACAGAAAAATAAATAAAATAGTCTCTAATAATGAAAGTGATACTTAATCCACAAAATTCAAGGATAGGAAAAATAATCTCCAGGAAGTTTCTACTTAAAGATCTTTACAAAGTATTGCTTAAGTTTTTGAAAAGCCATTTTAAGTCAACTCAGTCAATGGTTCTCAAAATTGAGTGAAGGGATCTTTTACGGGGCTGGGGTGGGGGGCAGGGAATCAAATATCTCCCCAGAGAGAAAAAAATGTGAAGTCTGAAAATAAACATTGCTTAGCTGTACTTGTTTAATTTTAGTCCATAGTCATTCAACAAATATGTATTGAGCACCTAATCTAAGCAGGCATGTTATAGTCATAACATACAAATATATTTTGAAATCTCAAATACCACTAAAGGAGGCTGGGAGATATTTATAACTGTCAATTAAAAGCATGTGTTATGATGGGACGCCTGGGTGGCTCAGTCGGTTAAGCGTCCGACTTCAGCCAGGTCACAATCTCACGGTCCGTGAGTTCGAGCCCCGCGTCGGGCTCTGGGCTGATGGCTCAGAGCCTGGAGCCTGCTTCTGATTCTGTGTCTCCCTCTCTCTCTGCCCCTCCCCCGTTCATGCTCTGTCTCTCTCTGTCTCAAAAATAAATAAAAAACATTAAAAAAAATAAAAAAAAAAAGCATGTGTTATGCAATGTTAAGAAATAGTGACTAGATATCAGCTAATAATTACTCATTTTGATTTCAACCAATAATCTTTTTGAAGCCTTTGCTTCCTTTGTCTAATAGTGAAAAATTCCTTTGAAAGAAAGCATCATCTGGGTCTAGCATACCTGTTCCAAGGAACATTACATCGTATTGTCCATCTTCTGCAACAACGTGATCCACCACGATCTGGGTCAATCTGTAATCCACATTGATTCGCTTGAATGTTGGTCCTCCCGCAACTGGGTACACTGATTTAAACATCACAGGGTGCCGCTTTATGAAACTGATGACATCATCCGGAAAATCTCGGGTGGATTTAATCAGTGGATCATAGGTTTTGCTTGGACACTGAAAAGAAATGAGTAGAGAAGTAAAGACATTGTTCATACAGCTGAGGAACTTATATTTACTTATAATAAAGTTTTTAAGGCTTATTATTGACAATATGAAAGGAATGGTGAACAGGATCAATATGGAATCACATATGCTTGTCAATAAACATAGTTTATGAGAGGCTAAGAGAAAAATTACCAGGTATACTCACAACTGCAAAGAAAAGATCTTTCCCCTCCCCTCCCCACCCCCCGTTCCCGAATCCAGCCAGGGCACGCCAGGTTGTAGTCTGACATAAAGGTGGGAACCAATCAAGTTCTGCTGAATGGTTTGAAATAAAGGCAGGAACCAATCGAGTTCTGCTGAGTGTTCAAACTTAAATGTCAACCAATAACAGCTCTGTAACCTCAAAAAATCCCTAACTTGTTTGTGCTTGTCTATAAAAGAAGCTGTAAGATCCTTGCTCGGGGCCTCTTAGCGTCACCGGCAACGAGTGCGCGGAGGACCGGGTTCCAACCTGCAATAAACGACCCTTGCCGCTTGGCTTTGACTCTGGACTCTGGTGGTTTGTTTTCGGGGGGACTCTTGAATCGGGGCATATCAGTTTACCTTGAATATATTTAAATCCAGTTTTCTCTCTCAAAGTTATTTTAATGATTACAGGGGAATATTATTCACCCCCAAAAAATGGAATTTTGTCATTTGAGACAACAGGGATGCACCATGAACACATTATGCTTAAAATAAGTCAGACAGAGAAAGGCAAATACCGTATGACCTCACTTATATGTGGAATCTTAAAAACAAAAACACCAAACTCACAGATACAAAGAACGGATCAGTGGTTGGTTGCCAGAGACAAGGAGTGGGAGGGTTGTCACAATGGGTGAAGGGGGTCAAAGGGTACAGATTTCCAGTTATAAAAAAAATTAAGTCATGGGAAATAGTGGGTAGCATGATGAGTATTGTTAATAACACTGTACTGTGTATTTGAAAGTTGCTAAGAGAATACATCTTTAAAGTTCTCATTACAAGGAAAATGATTTTGTAACTATGTATGGTGACTAGACTTACTGTAAGTAAGTAGTAAGTAACTAGACTTACTGTATATTTTTCAAGATATTCAAACATCAAATCATCACTTTGCATACCTGAAACTAATATGTCAACTATACCTCAAAAATTTGTCTATATTTTAAGTCCTTTATCTCTGCCCAGTTGGGCTTCTGCTTTTGAAATACTCTTTTCAGCTGCACTGGCACAAGTGAAAATTTGTAATTTCAATCCCAAGACATTGTCCTTTCTTCCAAAAATTCTGGCCTCAGAAAGCTGAATATAAAACCCCTATGCTAGATATTTCTGTTGCCTTTTGAACTGTTATCCTCCTGAATTAACTTCAGATCTCAGAAAGCAACTGTCTTTACTTGTTGGCAGGAGAAATGGCTAATGGTCACCAAAGGGAACCTAGCGAAACAGATTATCCTTGCCTATTCAACCTTCTCAAAGTTTCTCAAAAAAAAATGTAAATTATATCTAATTTTCTGTGTTTTCAAAAGCTTCCACAGTGAATTTGTTTCCTATGAAGCTACATGAAATTTGAGTTGAAATAATTATGAAGAAAGTGATTTATAAACATGGGAACATATGAGAAACCATTATTTTCAATTTCTTTTAATTCATTTAAGATTGCAGTTTTGTTTTTTTTTTTTTTTTAACGTTTATTTATTTTGGGGACAGAGAGAGACAGAGCATGAACGGGGGAGGGGCAGAGAGAGAGGGAGACACAGAATCGGAAACAGGCTCCAGGCTCTGAGCCATCAGTCCAGAGCCCGACGCGGGGCTCGAACTCACGGACCGCGAGATCGTGACCTGGCTGAAGTCGGACGCTTAACCGACTGCGCCACCCAGGCGCCCCAAGATTGCAGTTTTAAATTAAACCCATGATTATTAAAAATTAAATGGAAGAAATCACCACGTCATAAAAATTACTTGTAAAAGAGCTTTAATAGTTTTACATCATAATTAGTTTTTTTTTTGTTTTTTTTTTATAACTGGTGTGAAAATTACACTGTGAACAATTCAACAGCTCTTTCCCTAAAGGATCTGTGAAGAAACCATTCAGGGAATTTTTCACTTCTGTCTAAAATTGTCTCTCCTTTGCCTTTTAGTGTTCACTAATTCAATAGTTAGCATACCCTGCCCCCTGGTGGTAAGACACAAATGTTCACACTAGTACAAATTGAATGAACGTGATGTGCCTTATCCAAAGAATATAAAGAATTGCTTTATAATTAGATTTTTTTCAGGCAAATATTTAACTTTCCACATATCAAATTTATTTTATGATTTCTGTATACTGTAATTCAAAAAGCTAACTCAGAACAATGCTGCTATTACATTTGAATTCTTCATGGGCTAACATTCCTTTGGAATGGCAAACTTTGGCTCTATGTTGCAGACATACAGAAGAAAGTCTTAAAGAAAGTGCTACTTTTCCCTGTTTTAATTTTTACACAAGGTGGAAACACAATCTCTACAAAACTGAGCCATTTACACCAGGCGCTAATTAGAATCTTGTCAAGGCTTCAAACTGTGCTTCTCAAATCCTGAACCTCCAGAGGGTCGTTCTCAGGGAATTAAAGATACCGAAGTTAGCCACAACATATGACCCTTACCTCCAATTTTATAGGAATAAAATCATAATGGGTCATTAAATTGGAAGAAATATCAAAGAAGTTGTACTAAAAGATTTTGTTAATGATTTTCCATTAGTAATGTAAGAATATTTCTATCTTTTACAGAATTCTTGCATGTCTGATCTTTAACGTCTTATTTATTTTTGAGACAGGGAGAGACAGAGCATGAACAGGGGAGGGTCAGAGAGAGGGAGACACAGAATCTGAAACAGGCTCCAGGCTCTGAGCCATCAGCACAGAGCCCGACGCGGGGCTCGAACTCACGGACCGAGAGATCATGACCTGAGCCGAAGTCGGACACTTAACCGACTGAGCCACCCAGGCGCCCCTTGCATGTCTGATCTTAAAAAAATTAATCTTTCCCTTAAATCTCTTTATTTTTCCCAGGTCTGCACCAAAGAGGTGCAGAATATTAGCTATTTGGCAATTACTTAGCTTATTGTTAACTGGATGTTGGTCTAAAGAGCTGAATGTCTTCAGTCATTGTTTCTAGCACTTAGCCTTCAGACAAGTGGAATCTCTCAAGTCGATAATGGAAGGAACCCTATATTAAATAGATTAAGCTGCAAGTCAAAATGGATGTGGAGCTCAAACGATACAAAGCTCTTGCCCAATTACAGGCTGCATGTTGGAGGCCCCGCCAAAGGAGACTATAGTGGGCTTATAGCTTATACTGCCTGCGGTAAAATCTGGTTGGCCTATCATTAAAATCAGAGCAAAAGCATGATTTTGCTTGCATCACATTTTTGAAACAGCCCTCCAGCTTAAGGTCTTCTTTTCCTTTGCCTTTGCAACTATAGTTATGCAAGTAGCCAAATTTGCAAAAGAAATATCATGACATTCAAGCCAGTTTCTGATATCAAATTTTCAAATAATTAGAAATTTTAATATGAGAAAAGTATGGATGAATGAAATGGGAACAATTTAGCCAAGAAGCAAACGTGAGGCTTTTCCTCTTTGCTCACCTCTGACAGAAAGGTTTAAGTGTAATAAAATCAAAGAAAAAAGATGAGAAGGAAAACCTGGTTTCTGTTGACTATTATAAAATGACCTTTGGAAATGTATTTTTCCCCCCTATGGCAGCTTTTCCTTCTGGCATGCTGCCAGTGTTTGGATAAGATCTTTATCCGTTATGTTGCTGTGTGTGATCTCCGAGGTCTGCGTCTCCACATTGCTTTCACAAATGAAAGTGATTTGGTAGAGTTACTCCCTGAGGTTGAAGAGAGTACCATTTGAACCAAATATTGTTATTTTAGCACATTAAAAACAGTGAGATTTCCCCTTTGATATCATATAGCTGTGAGGCACACAGATCTAAAAACAACTAGAGATGCCAAGCGACCGGAGCAGGTAGGAGAGTAAAGTAGGAACGAAAAATCCTATAAAGGAAAAAGAGAAAGTGTGGGGAAATGGTGCATCTGAAGTAAATGATCATATCAAGCCGTTTCCTCCCCAAAAGCTAGAGAATGTTCCTCTTGAAGCTAGGTATCTAGCTACATCTCAGGTATTAAAAATCTAGCGAATTTTTCTCCGTATGTATGTCCTTTTAAGTTCTACATATTAACACAGCCCCTCTGACTATACGGTAGAGGACCATTTATTTCTGCCTCTAGCTTTCTAACATTTCCCTGATTTCCACTACCCCAGGGCCTATAGGAAATAAGTTAGGGAACTTATCTGTTTCTCTACCTGTCATGTTGAAAAAGTCTTAAGATAGTTTAAAATTTCGGAAAGAAAAAGAAAAGAGAGAGAGAGCTGTTACCAAAATTTTAAAATGTGAGTATCTTGCTGGAAACAATACCAGCACAAGGGTATTTCAGAAGAGACCTGCCCAGGCGTGCCGTGAAAGGAAAGGGTGGGTGACCCAACAGCAGCAATCTCAGGGCCGGCTGCACAGCTGGCTAGGTGTGACCGTGTTGTGCTTGGCACATCTATGTGTCTGTACAGGGCCTTTAGTAGTGTAGTGGGAAGCGACGGACGAGAGGAGAAAAATGGTTTTTATTCAACGCGAGAGCTTTGCCCCTTGGCGAGGCACCAGACAGCTGTTCAAAGTTTTCTCCTCCTGCTGCTTCAGGCTGTTTTCTACAGGTTGCACTTTCCTTTTAAACAAATCATAGGACTGACTAATGTGAGGGAAGACAGGGCACAAGGAAAGACTGAACCAGGCTTCCATTTTTAGCAAACTGGGAAAAATAACCTAAATACAAAAAGGAAGGTTTTTTTTTATTTATAAAGTAAAAAAATACATGCAATTTCTTTTAGTAACTATTCGTTTTTAATTTATTTGTTTATTTTGAGAGCGGGAGCGGGCAGGGGAGGGACAGACAGAGAGGGAAAGAGAATCCCAAGTAGGCTCTGCACCATCTGAGCAGAGCCTGATGCAGGGCTCGAACTCATGATCAGTGAGATCATAACCTGAGCCAAAACCAAGAGTCGGAGGCTTAACTGACTGAGCCACCCAGGGGCCCCGAAAAATAATTGTAATTTCACAAGTGCCATTCTATCCCCCTGCCTATTCAGCTGGGAGTCAGTTTCTAAATGTGGATGAGGAAAGACTCTGTCTTCAGTATCAGAACTAGAAAGGCCAGGGGTACAAATATTGGGGTACATTTGTCCCTTTCTTCTTTTTCTTTTTTTGCAACTAAAACCCAGCTTTATTCTTGTTATATTTGAATCTTGAATATTCTGCTATGCTTAAAAGGTAAAGCAACAACAACTCAAGTTTCCTCTTTATTGTTCAGTGTCTAATACAGCGATATGTCTTCTAGCATTTGAAGAAATGCATGTACCTGTTGCAAATATCCATTCAAAATTTTATTTACAATTGGCAAATGAACTTTAACCTCTGAACTTAAAAAATGTCATAGTATGCTCCCCTGCTTGTACAAAGGTTGGATTCTATCTACTATAACTGGGTAGTACTTTAAAGACAACAATTAAACCAACAATTTTTGATCATTTACTTTCAAAATTAAATAGTTTAAGCTAAACTTAATTGTGCTGGACATTTAACAAAACATATAGCTGTAGCTCTGTCTTTTTTAAGGTTTCCTTTTTTTAAATGTTTATTTATTTAAAAAAAATTTTTAATGTTTATTTATTTTTGAGACAATGAGAGACAGATCATGAATGGGGGAGGGGCAGAGAGAGAGGGAGACACAGAATTGGAAGCAGTCTCCAGGCTCTGAGCCATCAGCCCAGAGCCTGACGCGGGGCTCGAACTCATGAACCGTGAGATTGTGACCTGAGCTGAAGTCAGACGCTCAACCGACTGAGCCACCCAGGCACCCCTAATGTTTATTTATTTTTGAGAGACAGAGAGACAGAGCATGAGCAGGGGACAGGCAGATGGCGGGGAGGGAGGGACACAGAATTTGAAGCAGGCTCCAGGCTCTGAGATGTCAGCACAGAGCCCGACGCAGGGCTCAAACCCATGAACCACTAGATCATGACCTGAGCAGAAGTCAGACGCTCAACCAACTGAGCCACCCAGGCGCCCCAAGGTTTCCTTTCCTTTAGAGGAATTCTATATGAGAAAAAGGAAAAGCTCATTGAACATAATAAGTAGCTTGGCATAAAGAGAATATTGGCCCCATGGAAAAGAAAGCCCTTACCTTTGATTTACTCTAGAGAAAAAGCTGTATGAGTTGTACACGGTGGGGCTTCTTGTTAGGCAAAGATTTGAAATGTTATAGAAAGAGAGATTTAATTATTTTACATTTGGTGGTGGTAGCTGAAAAATCACTGAACATTAAAACAATGTTAATGTTTTGTAGCAGGTCCGTTAAATTAAATGGCTGATTGATATATGGATAAAAAGAAAAAGATATTTTAAATTGTTCTGAAGATCTAAATTCCTAAAATAGAATTGGTAAGGAGAGATGTTTATTCAGGGATTCTTTGAGATTTAAGAATTTTAGTCAAGTTTTTACAGGATATGAGGGGCAATAAATGGGTACAAGGAGGTTAGTTTAGTAGATGTGATATTGCATGTGACTTCAGTGCACCTGTAGTAATGGAATTAGAAGAGGGCCTATAACTACTTTCTTTTGCTCCTCACCATAAAATGGAAACTTAGTTGGGAAATTCATGTGTAGGTTTCAACATTTGAAAGTAAAGCTAAAACATTTAACAGCAAAAGCAGTATTTCGGGGAAAATGGAATCTAAAAATGAATTTTTTTCATCATTAGAGGTTTAGAAATAGTCAAAAACTGCACCAAAATGATTTGAGAATAGTGAAACAGACATTTCTTAAATATTTGAACTTCAAAAACAAGTCCTTTCCACATTTTGGCTATGGTGATAGGGCTGCAATGAACATGGGAGTGCTAATCTCTTTTCAAGATCCTGATTGCAATTCTTTTGGATAAATACCCAGAAGTGAGATTGTTGGATCATATGCTAGTCCTATTATTTATATTGTAGGTGGAAACAGTCTAGATGTCCATCACCTGATGAATGGGTAAAAAAAAAAAAAAGAAAAAGAAAAAAGTGATATATACCCACAATGGAATACTAGTCAGTCTTAAAAAAAAAAAAAAAAAAAAAAGGAAATCCTTCAACAGGTGCCCATGTAGATGAACAAAGAAGACATTACGCTAAGTGAAGTAAGTTAGTCACAGAAGGTCAAAACTACATGGGGACCCTGAGTGGCTCAGTCGGTTAGGCATCCATCTTCAGCTCAGATCATGATCTCTCAGTCCGTGAGTTTGAGCCCCGCACTGGGCTCTGTGCTGACAGCTCAGAGCCTGGAGCCTCTTCAGATTCTGTGTCTCCCTCTCTCTCTGTCCCTGCCCCACTTGTGCTCTGTCTCTGTCTCTCAAAAATGAATAAACTTTGAAAAAAATTTTAAAACAACTACATACTTCCATTTATATACATATTCAAACTCATGAAAGCCAAAGATAAAACTGTGGTTACCAGGGGCTAAGGGGAGTGGAATGTAAGAAGTCACTAATTAACGGTATACAATTTCAGTTATTCAACGTGAAGAAGTTCTAGAAATCTTTTGCACAACATTATCTACAGGCACTATTGTATTCATAAACTTAGAAATATGTTAAAAGCATAGATCTCACCTTAAGTGTTCTTACCACAAGAAGCAATTTTTAAAGCACCTTCTCACCTTTTTGATAAGAGAATGGTTTAAATACTGAAACTCCCTTTCAAGTAAACATTTATCAACATTTGACACTTAGGCATACATTATAAAGTTCCTTATCAACACAGAATAAAACTACCAAGTAAATCTTTTAATAATAAGTCAAATATCAAAAATGAAATCTGCCTTTAAAAATCTTCCTCCGATTCTGAGGTTTCGAGCAGCCTGCTACCGTTGGCCTGACCTCAGTTTGGTTTCCATTTTTGACCCCTACTACCTGCTATATTGTGGATTCTGCCATATTTTATTTCATTTGCAACTTCTTATTCTCAAGGCCTAAAGTTCAATAACGGTTGAAAAAGTCCATCTGAACAAAATACAGTTTGTTCAGAGATTCAGTTTGGACACCAGAGGGCAGGAGAATCCCTTGAAGTGAAGGGATTCTGTGACTGTGTCCTTGTCATTTACGAGTTTCCAGGCTTATTGACATTGTAGAGAGTAATGATATCGTAGTAAGGCCAGGAGTTTAGGTTTGACTTTTTGTCACTAGAAAATTAAAGTCGCTGTGGCACCCTGAGAGTCTTCGTGTTTATTTCTCTCACTGACAATGTCAGCAGAAGGCCCTGCTGGGAGCACAACTTTAGAAGCAATCTGGTTAACAACATGAGGAAACGTAAACGCAATGGAGGTTTTTCAAATAATCTATTTTAAAAGGTTTAAACGTAAAGTGGCTTTTAGGAAAGATTCTGACGTTTCGTAGCCAGCAAATTATTCAGCAGTGCTTTTATTAAAGTCAAAGATGTGTCCCCAGAATTACAAGAAAAGAAATGACAAGCGCAGTAAGGTTGCAAAACGACATTATTATTTGTGCAAGGAGCAGATCAGTCCCAGGGGAAACAGTGTGGGGTTCAGTTTGGTTATTTGCTTTGATCTCATTGAAGGTAGAGTGCTGTGGAGGTTAACAGCATTTGATTTGGAGTCAAGTAGAGCTAAGTTTGATCCCAGTCTTACCCACTTCAGACCAAGGAGAAAGAAACCCACTTGTAACCAAAAGTGTAATGCAAAATAAACAGCTTCTCCCAATAATTATGAGAGTCGCTTTTTTTTTTGTTTAATGTTTATTTATTTTTGAGAGAGAGACAGAGCACAAGTGGGGGAAGGGGAGAGAGAGAGGGAGACACAGAATCTGCAGCAGGCTACAGGCTCCGAGCTGTCAGCACAGAGCCCCATGTGGGCTCGAACTCACTGCCTGTGAGATCATGACCTGAACTGAAGTTGGAAGCTTAACCAACTAAGCCACCCAGGCACCCCAACGATAGTCGTTTTTGCATCTCTAAATTCTATAACAAGGAGATAAACTTCCTGATCAATGAGAATGTTGTTCTGCTGGAGTCTTTCTGGAGCCTCTTTCCATCCCCTTTACCAATACTGGCCCAATTTCGGGCTGTGAGTGAGTTTATAGATCTTCCTTGACTTACAATGGGATTATGCCCCCATAAACCCATTGTAAGTTGAAAATATCATAAGGCAAAAGTGCATTTATTATACCTAACCTACTCAACATCATAGCTTAGGCTAGCTGAACTTCAATGTGCTAAGAACACTTGAATTCGTCTACGGTTGGGCAAACTCCTCTAACATAACACAAAGCCTATTTTATAAAGAAGCATTGAGTATCTCATGTACTTTATTCAAAACTGTACTAAAGTGAAAAACAGAATGATTTCAAGTGTATTTTTGTCTACCCTTGCGATGATGTGGCCTACCAGAAGCTGCGACTTTTTGCCAGGCTCAGCTTCACGAGCCCCTCGTACTGCATCTGGCAAGCCCAGGAAAAGATCAAAATTCAAAATTCTAAGTATAGTTTCTACTGAATGTGGATCCTTTTCTCACCATCATAAAGTCAAAAAAATCAGAAGTCAAAACTACTTAAGTTGGGGACTGTCTGTAGTTACAAGATGTAATTCTCAAAGCTTTGCTACAGATGTGAATATGTTCACACATTTTAAAAAGCATAGGAATTTCCTGAGGAACACTGACATTGAGTAAGCATAAAGGAATAACTCAGTTAAATGGCACTTTCTTATGCCTGCTACTATTTTTCCTTTTCTATTGTTAAAAAGAGGGACACCCGCATGGCTCAGCTGGTTAAGAGTCCAACTCTTGATCTCAGTTCAGATAATGACCTCACGTTTTATGAGACTGAGCTCCACATCAGGCTCTGAGTTGGCCATGGAACCTGCTTAAGATTCTCTCTCTCCTTCTCCCTCTGCCCCTCCCTCGAGTGCATGTCTGCTCTCTCTCTCTCTCTCTCTCAATAAACAAACAAACTCATGTAGAAACGGCTGAGAATGTGATAGTCCATGATACTTAACCCCATCATCCTAGGATGGTGGAATTTCCCCAGCTAGAAATCCCCTCTGAATTTTAACTGTCCTCCTCACAAAAGGCCCCAAATATATATAACAGCAGTTGAAATTCTACATAGATTCATTACATATATATCCACTACATATATACTTAATAAATGTAGTCTATCATAAACATATTATTATATGTTCAGTATATACATATATACTATATATATGCAGTAAAAGATATTCTACAGAAGAAGAAAATAAATATAATTTGAGACAAAAAAAATTTTTAATATAGTATCATAGTACAAATTCTAAGAGCCTGGACTCTGCTGCCAGAGTGTCTGAATTTAAAACTCAGGTGCACTACTCAGTCGCTTTTGTGACCTTGGGCAAGTTACTGCACCTCTCTGTGCCTGATGCTGAGTAGCATAAAATGAGTGGCTGTAAAATGGCATTAATAACAACAGCACTTGCTTCTTAGAATCCTTATGAAGTTAAGATTTGTAAAACCTAGGGGCGCGTGGGTGGCGCAGTCAGTTAAGCGTCCGACTTCAGCCAGGTCACGATCTCGCGGTCCGTGAGTTCGAGCCCCGCGTCGGGCTCTGGGCTGATGGCTCAGAGCCTGGAGCCTGTTTCCGATTCTGTGTCTCCCTCTCTCTCTGCCCCTCCCCCGTTCATGCTCTGTCTCTCTCTGTCCCAAAAAATAAATAAACGTTGAAAAAAAAAATTTTTTAAAGATTTGTAAAACCTTCAGAATATTATCCGCACACTGCAACTTACACCTTACGTTACTGTGAAATTAATAAGACACGTATAATTTTGATGTTCAAAGAAAATTAAAAATCTGAATCCTGGAAATCACATTATTTGCAAAATAATTTTTCCATCGAAGTGTGATAACCTTATAATCAGTCCAGAAAACATATTTGAAACATATTTCTATTGAGGAATTACGAAAGGGAAAATAGTCACAGTTCTAAAGTGTGTTTCCTAAATTTAATTAGGTTATGTAACAGGAAGATGAAAAGAGAAAGCCTGAAAAAGCCTGGTTACCAACTGTTTCCTGTTTAAGGACAAACATATGAAAAGACAAAATTCAGTAGAATTGGTTGGATTAAGTCAATACTTTTTCTCAGAGATTTTGAGGAATACTTTAGAGCTCCTGGTAGAAATATTCATATGGAATCTTAAGTGGAAAAAAGAGCATGTATTTCTTTATATTTTATCAATTAACCAACCTTAAAATATTTAAATAACTTAAACTGTATTAATCACATCAACAAAACAAAACAAAACAAAAACCTGCCATTTATAATGCAAACACAGATTTCACACTGCAAAGTCTTTTTTTTTTAATAGATGCAACATAATAAAGAAATACATGAACTATTGGAATTGATGTTGTCTTTTAAAGTAGAAACAAGGACCCAAAGACTCTACCTATATACAGAGCTGTAAGTGGGAAATAAATATTTATTTGGCATTTTCATTTAACTTGGAATATTTGTCATTCTACATATTGAATCATTTTGATGATTCTGTAGACTTATTGAGGATAGGCACTATATTTTCAGCATAGCCTGATCCTTATGATATAATCATTGTTTCCTGTAGTATCTAAAGCTCTTACTCAAAAGGGAAAAAAAAAAAGTTAAGTTCCAATGAAGGATGGAAATGCTAATGTATGACTGTAAATAAATAATAGGTATTTTCAAAAGCACAGCACATGTTGCTGTGGTGAATGAGCATAGTTTATTATAATAGAATTGGAAAGAGGATATGGGCTTATAAAAATAATTTGATTTTTAAGTTGGATACATACAGTGCCAGGTCGGGGATAAGGAATTCTTCCATCGTACTGCACCCAACGATGGTCTGCGCTTTCCTTATGAGCATATGGACCATTAAAAACTGCTCTGATGTCAGCCATGCTGTACACACAAACAGCAGAGCCTTTGAAGATGGAGCTGAAAAAAAGCAGAATGGTCCAATCATTCATTGTACATCACTCAATGCACATTTATTGAGCACATATTATAACCAGGTGTGTGGACAAAGTAATGCGGCACATTCCATTTGATAGGTGCTACAGACAAAATGTGTGTATATGCCCTTAAGGAGCTTATAAGCAAGCAAGCCTGAAAGAAGTGTGACAGCAGTTACCTTACAGATGATTGTAGTGAGCTAAGCAAGCATGCAATGGAACTCCAACACAAGGCTGTCTGGTGAGTTTTCAGAGTAGATGGCGCCTACACTGACACTTGACAGATACAGAGGAGTTCCCTAGGAAAACTGGAGGATAGAAGGAAATATGCAGAAAAGAGTATCATATTTATAGACATGCTTTTGAATTTCATTTGAAGTTTTTATGGCCTAATGCCTCCCAAAGAACTTCCAAAATAAAAAGTTACATCACCTACTTTTTTAAAGAGGAGCATTTTAGATACATAAAGAATAAATATCTCATTTGTGTTTTCTTTTTTTTTTTTCAATGCTTATTTTATTTTGAGAGAGACAGAGCGTGAGCAGGGAGAGGCAGAGAGAGAGGGAGACACAGAATCCGAACCCCAACACAGCTCTTGAACCCATGAACATGTGAGATCATGACAAAGTGATACGCCCAACCAACTGAGTCACCCAGGTGCCCTTCTATTTAAGTGTTCTTACAGTGAGCAAATGGCTGTAAATATTGACTATTAAGAATTTCCTCATACAATTTTTATTAATTTAAAAAATGTTGAAACTCTCTTTTGCTTCTTCCCTAATCTCTGTATTTTTTCCTGAATTTATGTATGTACCTTATCTGACCCTTAAAATTTATCTTAATTACGCAGGACTGGATCACACATAATTAAGAAGCAGAAAAGCTCCATGAGGATTCCACAATTTTTTGCAAATTAATGGTGAAAATTGTTAACACTGTCATCAGATGTTTCATTTTTGTTTTATTTCTGGAAAATAAAAGACATTTTCTCTGCATCTAAAACTTTCGGTGATTCTTATTCATAAAAACGAGATCACCCTTTAGGACCTAAGAGACATATCATCTCAGCACGATGCAAATGAGCCAAAGATTCTCTAGCTCGACCATTAATATTCTTGGAATGACATTAATGGGAAACATCCGGAGCTGATGGCAAACAGGCAGCTGGAAGAAAACTAGCTGCTAGGAAAGAAGGTGACGCCCCCATAAAATCACATCATCCGCCTAGGATATCCTAAAGGAATGATGGTGCATCATGCTTCGTGGTATTGCTATTGTTGCAGATTCACTACATCTTCTGATTGGATAAAAGATGTGCCATGCATCCCAACGTTACCTCAGTCCTCAGGGCGCCATTCAAAATAGAATAATAAAGTACACCAAGAACAAAGAGTGGACTTGTAACTTCGCACTCTGGGTGGGCAGAAACTTGGTAGGAGAAAAAAGATAACTATCTCGGAGCTGTATTTCCCTGGCACATATCGATGCCTTGTGTGTGGAAAACACAGTGACTTCAAAGACAGTTCTGTGAATGGAAAGATGCCAAGAGAACCAGGGCTGAGATACTTAACTTGAGTGACTCCAGACACTTACTTGCTCTTCCTGCATCTTTTTACTTCAGATATAAATGAGCAGAAAAATGGGAGTCCGAATGGCAGCTTGTTAGGGTATCTTCTTTATTTTCATTTGAAATATTCACATTCTATATCGTATAATTAGCCAAAGAGCATTTTGTGTTCTGACATATGATGAACACTATTGGTATAAGGCAAACTAAGTGAAGGCAATTTTCACAGAAAAGAAATGATAATGTGCCTACAAACTATTTTAATAATTTTTTCAAAAGGAGGCAGTAGGCCCATTTCTCTATTACCAACACCACCAATACTTCCAATACTAATATCTATAGATATACTAATATCTATAGAAATATTCATAGCAGAGCTGCGGAAAAAGTAAAAAAATAGTTCAAAGAATGTATTGCAGTCAGCAATACGTAACAGGAATATTGTAAAAGGCGTACCAGGGTCAAAGGTAAGTTACTGAATTAAACAAAATTAAATTCAAATGAAATTATGTAAGGTCCCTATATTTTTTGAGAAAGATTCATAGGTGCTAGGGCAACTTTTAAGGAAGGAAGTCACAGAGTCTCAGAGACAGGTGCAGGACAGTATTATATAGAAAGAAGACAAAAACACAGGGGTGGAAATTAAGAAAACACCTTCAGTTCTAGTGCCATCTTTACTACTAACTGGCTCGTCTTCTTTGGGCAAGTCATACGAACTTCCTTTGTTTAAGCTAGTAGTGCAATAATGATATGGTGATAACAGCCAAACTCCCAGCTTTGTAGGGTGATAGGGAAGCGCACGTAAGATAGTATGGGAGGACATTTCAGAAGTCCCGTCTCGTGATTTCAGCCAAACCAATGACTAAGACATGTATTTCTTTAATACTACTTCTATGTCATGCAGCTTGACCTATTTACTATGGTTAGTATATGCACACTCCTTTGCACCCAGTAACTTTCGTCTGGGAATTTAGCTCACAGATATACTTGCTCATACAGAGAACAACATGTATACAAGCTTAGTCAGTGAAGCATTATGCGTACCACCAAAGCACTAGAAATAATGGAAACGTCTATGTATAAGAAACAGGCTAAATAAATTGTGGTGGTTGATATAGGAATACTCTGCTGGAAGAAAAAGAACCAAGAGACATTTTATGTATTGATATTAAGAGATTTCTAAGAAACACTAAGTGAAAAAATAAAATGAAAAACGGGGTATTTTTTCTCACACAAAAGGGACAAAAAAACCATACAACTGTCTTTTCTTACATATACATAACAATTCTATAGAATTACAAACATTTTTGAACTTACCTGGTTGTGGTGAAGACTCCATATACTACAGGATTTCTTTCATCTCTTGTGGGGAGTAAGTAAATATCCTCTATTAATGGGAAGAAATAACGATTCATTATAGTTTTATATTTCAGTATTACATGTTTGCTTTTTCTTTCAGCATACAGTATTCCTGAGACTCTGCAGTATATAAAATACTGTAAAATAACAGTGAAAGTCATTACATTATGACAAGAAATTAAAGGTTAAAGACTGGTTTTCTCACTAGCTATGTGACACTGAACTGGATATCTAACCTCTTAGATGTTTACTTCAATCACCCATAGATGGGATGATTTGCTTGATAATCTCCATGACTATTTCCAATCAGAAGTATGTGATTTCATACAGAATAAAAATTAAAAACCTAGGTTATTTTTACCCTCCAATGTAAAAAAAAAAATCTTGTCCTGTAACTGTGTCAGCTTACTAGTAATTATCTATTTGCTAACAATACAAAAATGGCTACACAAGTTAATTACTTGTGCAACATTACTTATGTAACAACTTGCTCATCATTTTCTAATCACTTGCACAGTATTGATACCAAAATATATGTAAATAATATCCTTCAGAAGATTTTTTAGGATGTGAGCATACTTATATACACCATGAAAGATCAGCCATGAATATTCAAACAACACCTTTATATGTTGTATGATAAAATCATTCAATGATAAAATCATTTTTACACTGCATGGCAAAAACAAGTTTAAAAGATAAGATTTGATGATGCTAACTTTATATATAACTGAAAACATCCCTTCTAGAATTAGCTTTGAGGCGAGTAAAGAAGGGAAATGAAAGAGAATAATCCGTCTAACACTTTTCTCAGTATTCTTTTTCTTAACAAGTGAGAGGGAGCGAGTTCTCCCCATCTCCTGTGCTCTCCAGCAGAGGGCACCCGCAGAATAAAGAACCCAAGTTCTTGCTACCTATAGACTGCTGCTCCTTCCAAAGTAAAACGCCACATGGAGAATGGATGGATTCTATAGAACCATTGCTAGTAGCTTTGTGTCTCTTGCTGAGGCTTTGTTTCCTTCATAACTTTGAGAACGCTTACGAAAAGAGGAATTGCTTCATTATAATATGCTCTGAGACCTAGAACACCTCCATGTTCTTTGTGTGTATGAATTTAGTAATAACACTCCTGCCAGCTGTCCTGGGCTGAAGTAAAATAAATGCTGAATTTATTAGGCAGTAAGACATTTTCAAGAAAAAAAGGAGGATGTGACTTACGTAGCTCATCAAAATGAGTATCGGCCCCATCATTTCCAGGAATTGAGCAAATCAATCTGGCTTTAAGAAAAGTTGTCCATTTGTTTATCAGGCTGCGCTGTCCGCCAACATCATTCTGGAAAAAAAAGAAAAGGAAAATAATAGAGATACAGATTTAGTTAATGTCTTTGTTCACAAAGACAAGGAGCCTACATATTTAGGGCCTTGAACTTTGAAACAAGGGAAAAGGCAGTTTTGTCTCTTAGTATTACATGTTCTTCTCATGGTTAAATGAATATAATTCAGCTCTCCTGGATGGGTAGAGGCTGGCAAGGCAATCTAGTAAATAAGTGAGACCTGGAATCAAATCTCACCTCTGTCAAAGGTTGCCTCATGGCTTACAAAAGGCTATGTAATTCTCCAAGTCTCCACTGAACAAATACGATTAATGCCTTGAAATTGGTTATTCTGATGATTAAATGGAAAAATTTGTGTACAATGCTTAGTAAAGGGCCAGACAACTTGTGTTCAATAAAAACTAGAACTGACTTGTATATTACACATATGAGTAAGATCATTATGATCTTTAGAAATATGCTTTGGTGTAGACTTTCAAAAGTCTTTTGGTGCCCTACTAATTAAACAGTAAGGCAACGCAAACATACATATAAAACCAATCTTGTTTTAAATGCTAACTGATGTATTTCCATACTTTTTTTTTAATCTGAAGTATTTCATTAAAAATGTTCTTTAGACACTTACTAAACATAAGCATTTAAATCAATTCAATAAAATAAATAGGGCAATGCAATTCAACAATTCACCATTAAAACATCTATTTCTTATTTTTAATTTAATATGTCCCTAAATATGAATACAAAATTAATACAATTGTTATTTGACTACATCTGCTAAGTTTACAATAAGTAAGATGAGAGTGTTTCATGAAATAAATATATTAAGTACTTAAACTCAACTTTCAAAAATTACTTTCACAGCCATGATTTCCATTAATGCACTTACATTTAAATGTAAATTATATAAACATTCTTATCCTGCATGCAATCTATGTCTTACAAATTTAATACAAAGTTCACTGTCAAATACTAACTCTGAATATTTAGGAACTGTATTCCCTCTGCTCCGTTATCTCTGAAAATTAAATGCAATTTATAAAAAAAGTATCTTAATGACTACTCCAAACAGGAGAATTCAAAGTCACAGAAATAGTTGCTATTCTTGAAGAAAGGGGGAAGAAGAAAGGAAAGGGGAAGGAAGACAGAGATCCCTTTGAGTGCTAACTTGGGTGATGGGGAAATCCAAATTCCATGTGATATAACCTTAGTAACAGACCAAATCTCAGAAATCTACAGAACTGTGGGAGAGCTAAGAAGGCAATGAGGTCCCTGAGACCACAGACCGTAACTATCCTTATAGCCTCAGCACCTAACACCAGAGGCACACCGGGACACCCAGAGTGAATGAATCCCACTTTATAACCCTCTCTGCTACACAACTGAATACTTTTCAGAAATAGCTCTGTATAAATGAGTAATAATTTTTACTTCCTTGATTTGTTCTTTAGGCTTACAACGATGTAAAAAAAATTGAAATTTAAAGACACTGAAATTCAAGAAAATATTTCATATACGAACTAAAATTTGCACTTGAACAAAAATTGCACCTCGCAGTTTGCACTATGTCTTGCTGTTTTAAATTTTAAATGATCCAAATCAATGTGCACTTAGTCTTGGAACGCATGTGTAACTGAGTTCACGTGTGTGCTGACAGATACATTATATAAACTCAGTGATAACTACGGTGATTGTTTGGAAACTGGACCAACAAAAGACCTTCCTGGCAGTTGTATTTTGACACTGATACTGTTTAGAATTGCTGACACATGGTGATAATACAAAGCAAAAGAACATTAAGTTGATTTTCTCATAATTTTTCATTCTTTCCAGAAAACGCACTCCCTATTCCTTTCATCCTACATCACTGCACATATGTCACTAATATCCTGCTTATCAGGTGTTTAATAAGAGCATGTTCAATTATTAGTGAGAAACAAAAAATACTAGATAAAATTGATGCCCTTAGAAAGTGCCCTTAGAAAGTATAGATAAATGCCATAGAATTTAAGTCTCCTCTGAAAGGTCTCTGTAGTAAAAAAAAAAAAAAAAAAAAAAAATGAGTACAGGCCTCACTGAAGAGTTAAATTCAATATTGTTCTTAAAATGATAAGTGGGATCAGAGATTGGTTCAGGAAATATTCTTGGTGCTAGAAAAGAGGGGGAAAGGACAACAGGTGGGAGACTTCAGAACATGCATGGATCAGAGCGACTGGGTGGCTCAGTCAGTTGAGCGTCCAACTTCGGCTCAGGTCATGAATTCATGGCTCCTGAGTTCAAGCCCCGCGTCGGGCTCTGGGCTCTGTGCTGACAGCTCAGAGCCTGGCGCCTGCTTCGGATTCTGTGTCTCCCTCTCCTTCTGACCCTCCCCCCCCCCTCCCCCCGGTTACACTCTGTCTCTTTCTCTCTCTGTCTCTCAAGAATAAGTAAACATTAAAAAAAAAAAAAGGCACACATAGGGAGAACCAGGACAAATTTGGTTTAGGCAAATACTGGGATAAATTCAAATAGTGGAAGAGAATGTTATAAAAGGATATTGGAGTACATTCAAGGAAAGCTTTAATACCAGGCCAAAGTATTTATGTCATTTAGTAATATGTTATTTAGTATCGAGAGTTACTACAAGGAAGTGAAAGAAAATTAATACCTAATACATTTTATATAATAACCATCTAGATACAAACATGTCTATAATTGCTTTTGAATTTATGTTTTGTATATGGTGCTTCTATTGTTGAAGTATCATTGTGCAAGAACAAACATAACCAATATTTCAGCTGGCTATTGGATGATTAACGATGGCTACAGATGTGAAGGCAGATTTATCTAGACACGGCCTTTATTTTTACCGCTAACATCCTCAGATCATTTCATAAATATAAATCCAGATGTTAATATGAATAGGAAAAACCCCTGGTGCTTCCTTTTAGTAAGGATGAATTTTGTGTTAATGTTTCATAGGATCTCAGTGAGAAATGCTACCTGGAATTATTTGGGGAAAAAAAGATTTTATAAAAAATTTAAAAATAGGGGTGCCTGGGTGGCTCAGTTCGGCGAGCGTCCGACTTTGACTCAGGTCATGATCTCACAGTTCCTGAGTTCCGGCCCCAGATCTCACAATAGGCTTTGCACCCACAGCGCGGAGGCTGCTTCCGACTCCCTATCTTCCCCTCTCTGTGCCCCTCCCCTATCAGTACAAACACACACACTCTCTCTCTCAAAAATAAATATTAGAATACATTTTTAAAAATTAAAAATAAAAAGTAAGATATCCCATCTTTCTCATCAACCTTGATTTATATATTTTTACATTCACATATGTTCTGTCTTCATATAGTCTTATTGTAGCAGACTCCTCCTTGTACTAAGCTCTAAGTGAAAATCTTTCCATTTTAATGTATTCTTTTTACATATTTATAATTTGTAAAATTTTTCATTGCCTATATTTGCAATTTTGAGTCAGCTATAAATACTAAAAACAGTGCTGATTCAAAATATTAGCTATCATGAATTTAATGCTAAGGACTCTGGTTTACTGCTTTCCCCTGGCATAGCATAGTTGCTCAAATTATTTTGTTAAATGAATAAACAGATATATCAAATATTTGCTCCACAACATTCCTTTAACAGGTGTATACATCACTACTTCATCATAAAAATCAGCAATCACATTCCCTTTTAAGCATTTTATTAGATAAAAATAGCAATAAATGCCTATTTGCAAAGTGTCCCCCTCTCTCTCCTTGCAATTATCACCCATGTTTAAGACAAACTATGAAAAAATTCTAATTATTCTACTAGGCTCAAATTTGTTGGACAGGAAAGGAACTTACACTGTGGCCTGCATATATATTTTTTTAACCTGACAAATGGAAATTGCAATCCTTTGAACAAAAGAATCTTTAAATGTGCTTGCCTATCCGTCTAGCAGCCTTTCCATGGTCCCTCAAGGAATAAAAAGATAAAAAACAAACAAACAAAAAAAATCCAGGTCAAAGATGAAAGCCACCTGCTGTCAGCAGGGAAACAAGTATAATTTCTGGGATAATAGTTCTCAGGAATGGATCATAAGCATTTAATGACTGAATAGTAACTCTTACAGACATCCAGAAGCATGACCTGGGATGGCAAAGTTTAATTCACGAGGGGTTGTATTTCTCCTGTAGGGAAGTGTCAATTGACTGACTGTTGACCAGCTCTCAGTGCCTGGATTTGTTTGCAAATCCACCAAATCCCCCCCTGAGAACCTTAAGCACAGAAGAGGGCTGAAAGGGAGGTAACCACTTTTGTACTAAATTGTCACCTCCTTGCTTATTTCTGTGAAGTTCTAAAGAACGCAGCCATCTCACTAACACAATAGATTTATTATTGAGATGTCAGAATCAGCAGCTTTTAGTCACCAGTCACTTCTGTGTCTCCACTCTATCACAGCTTCTTTGTAGTCAGATTGCCAAAAGCCTTGACATTCTCTACACAAAGATGCAGATGAAAGTAACAAAGAAATTAAATGTAAACAAGCCAGACCACATGGTGGTGAATGCAGAGGGTGCCTATTTTCTTATTCTCTGTGGCTTCTTATATGTTTGCGATATTTTCTTAAGTGTAAAGGGATTAATGAAAACAGAAAAGACAGAAGATGAAACAAAACACAATTTACAATCTTTCAGTGGCTATAAAATAAACTATCTCTGAGTCAGGTGATGGCTGCATATTATGAAATACTATGATCTTCTAATCATAGGCTGCTAATGGGTAGATCACTCAGAAGGCAGGTTAATGGTGACTCCATTCTGCTTCTACTGTCCCAGCAGACTCCAGTCCTTATAAATCTTGCATAGACATGTGGAGTAGCTACAAACTGTCACACATGAACTTTTATTGAGTGTGTCTTTTGACCTTTGGGTCACTATGCTGGGTTCATCTGCTAAACACGATTTTATCTGTATACATCATCCTCTTTGAGGATCTCTTCACACTTTATAAATACGGTCATTCCCACCTATATCTTGGGAAACAGAAGCTCTTGGACCAAGTAAGAATCGGTTTTCGGTTCCTATGCTCTTGAATCCTAAAGATTTTAGTAATCAATGAAATCTCCAAGATATTTGGGAACATGTTGTATTCTATTAAAATATGGATTAGCATTCAGAAATTTGTAACCATGTTAATGAATTCAAGTTGAAAGTCACTAGCCTTTTCAAATCAACAAACACTGAAGAATAACAACTCTTAATCACTTAAAGAAGAAAAAGAAAAAATCAAGGGTTTGATGCTGGAGTCGGAGTTCATAAATTCTTCTTTGCTTAAAATTAGTTCTTTTGCTTAATGCTCTTCTGCACCTTTGTGCCAGCAGGAGGATGGGAATTCCTGAAACACTTGCAAAGCTATCATCCATGCATCTTTTGTGCACACTTCTCCCCAGTTCTAGCCATTAATGACATTTAATCTCAGAGATTTAAGCTTCAGTTAATACTACCTCCTTTCTTTTGAAGTGTAATCTAAATACCACAATATTGTGAATCCATAAACATGTTTTTCCATAACTGAAACTGCCACACTGAGGTCAACACACAGGCTTGCAATTGACCCTTTTTACACATTCAAGAAGATAAGGGCAAGTTAATACTTTCATGTTTTCAGTGTAATGCCTGTTGTATTTCAATACATCATTCATATTCTTTATCTGATATGTCATTTATGATAACAGCTGTCCCTTGCAGGTCTCAAACAGCCTTGTGTTGAGATATGCCTCCGAATCGCCTAAAGACCCATCACCCCCGGAAGTCCTGGAGATAGGACCACAGCAACTGACATTGCAGAGCAATTGTCCAATGTACTTTGCCCTGTGCTGCCTCAGTCTTCACACAGCTATTTCTAGGGACGAGTTTTATTTGTAAACTTAACACAGATGGTCTGTATGGGGCTGTGTAAGTAAATAATAATGATAAGGATATTCCAAACACAGAATGGCCCAGTTAGAAGCTGGAAACTATGATCGTGATGTGATAGAAACAAAACGTGAAACCTGGAATAAGAGTCCAGGAGCCTCTCAAGGAAAGCATGTCATATATACTGAAATACAATATTATACTGAGAGCAAGAGTTTAAATGAGGACATTATACAATAAGTAAACTAACGGAAGATGGTGAAGTTATGCAGACCAAATCAAATGAGAGAACTGTGCTGTTTTGCCTTCCTTTTCAGCCCTCATCTTCTTTTGCAATGTCTTATAACTACGTTTCATGTAACTGTTTTGTTGAGATGCAAAAATATAATAGTAATACATTTATGACCACGAAGAAAAAAAGGCAAAATAAGAAAATAAGGGAACTTTGGGGCACCTGGGTGGCTCAGCCAGTTGAACATCTGACTTTGGCTCAGGGCACGATCTCACGGTTCATGAGTTCGAGCCCTGTGTTGGGCTCTCTGCTGTCAGCACTGAGCCTGTTTCAGATCCTGTCTTCCTCCACTCTCTGCCCCTCCCCTGCTCTCTCTCAAAAATAAATAGACATAAAAAAAAGAAGGAATATTTTAGTTCATCTACAAATAATCTTGAAATCCCTTAGTAGTAAAAGAAACAAAGCTGTAGAAACTCAAACATCTCAGACAAAGGGGAGAGGAGAAGAAAAAAGAAACAAAAAAACTTGTATGGCAGGTATTAAGCACAGTGATTTTTAAGAGATCCATTCTGAAGAGGCTTTCAAGGCACCAATACATTCTTTTTTTCTAAAAAGGATTCTAGTGTTTAAAGATGACTGTTTTTGATTTGCCATTGGAGAATCAAAATGGAGAACATGTTTTTCTAACTACTTCAAAAATTTGTAAACATTATTAGAAATGCAAGACTTGGGTAAGACACTATGCTAAAAAATTCAGTTTCTAAGATTTAACAGGTTAAAATTAGGTAAATCAACGCATGGTAAGCAGTTCCCTCCCTCCCCCCAGGTAAGATCAGAGCTCATTAAATTAAAAAAAAAAAAAAAAGCTACAAGGCAACAGTATAAATCCTTGCCTAGGAATTCCTGACAGGAAAACAGATGGAAGTGAAGCAAAAGCACATCTGTAACTCGTGGCTCTAAATCTCTCATTCAGGTTGTAAGTGACACGTTGAAAGTAAGCAAAAAAAACCCACAACTCGGTGGAGATCAATAAATACGGAAAGTGTCATCGGCCTCAAAACACAAATCTTCAAAGGCAGTAATTGTCCAAATAGGACCATATATCAAGGTAGACAATGCAAGTGGAATCGAAGCAAAGGGCTATTAATTAGACCCCCAGGCAAGTTATGTGAAAGGACCATCCAAACTGAATTCCTGGCAAGGACAAAAGGAAATACTGCAGAACAAAAAATGAGAACGGGCCTAACCTAGAGCTGGAATCCAGAGTGGGCTAGCTAATGGACAATGCTTCCAAAAAATGAACAGAATTCAAAAATAATGTGAAACAGGCTTGAGGCGAAAAGCTGCAAGCCAGACTCACTGAAGTGACGGGTATTTCCACACTGTAGCTTATAGGGTGGGTCTTGAAGGGACACACACACACATGTGCGTGGTAATAAACATACAGACATAAATAATAGTTTCTGAAAGGACTATTCAGAGGGTTTATTGCATGATGTTTCACCTGTTCTTTCGGTCAGCGTTTATAACCTTCCCGTGAAGATCTGTGTAATTTACCATTTATGAGAGCAGCCTGGGGTGTAAGGTGCACCATTTGGTGCTTGAACATATTGACTATACAACAAAATCAAAGAACTATAGAGTCTGGTGAGGCTTTAGAAATCATCTAGGCTAAGCACCGTATTTTAAATATGAGAAAGTGCAGTAGGTAGGGATATCCCACTGAAAAATAATTCATTACTAAATGTGTTCTGCCATGTAAACTGATAACATACACAACAGACTGAGTTGGAAAGATATTCTTTAGAGGAAGGTACTTATTCTCCTGAGGCTCTCATTGATCCACACTGTCCTACGAAATGATACTTTAATTCAGCTTCTTCACTATTTAGCGTCTCTCCCTTTTCGCACCTCTTGTCTAAAATTTGCATTGGTCATGCTGCTCACACACAAAAAAACTGTTCACAAAATTATCACCAGGCATGTCTCCAAATTCTTTTGACTATATCTGGAAATAAGATCCACCTTCCAAGTACAAATATTGCTAAAAAAGAAGGCAAAATAATAGCGGGGATTTCAAACATCAAAACTAATAAAATATCATCTCTTCCCATTATAATCTTCAGTAACCTGCCTCTAACCACCACCTGGCCCTACTACACACACACTGCCACTACCACTCTTCCACTCCCAATGACAGTTAGTTGATCTGGCTCCAAACGTGAGACTGTGTATGCATGATGTGTGCATGTGTGTATATGTGATTTTTGACGCTTAACCCACTGTAGTATGACAAGGAACTTACTTTATTCATATGTCAATCTTTTATGTTGTTGACGGCTCGAAAATAGAGATGTATCCAAGTCCCTCTTGTTTTCCAGTTCCTTCCTCAGTATCTGCCTCATCCAAATTCATATGATTTCATCTAAGTCTTTCACTTGCTTGGTAACATAGTCACGGAAGAGATGGGGGCCCTGATTTTCTCCGTTAAGAAGCTGAGCTCGGAAGAAGTAGAGCGGAAATGGAAGCCTAGATCTGCTTTCGTAGCGAATATCCATATCATTCGAGCAAAAGTTATTGATGATATCCTGATGCCAAACATAATACCTGATTTTCAACTGCAATGTTACCTGACCTCCTTTTGGTGTGTGACATCACTGACAACTGCTTTCTTCTCGAGACAGCTTTTGTGTCTGATTTGTGACACCACTACCATCCAGTTCTCCCCCCAACTATCAAGCTATTTCTTCTCAATTGTCTTTGTGGTCATTTTCCTCTGTTTTTTCTTAAATATCATTGTTGCTTGGGATTCTATCCTTGCTCTTTGATCTTTTACTACATATTTTCTTGGGCAATTTTACATACTTCCATGACTTCAAGAACCACCAATACATTGGTGATTTCCAAATTCATGATTCCAGACACTACTGAGCCTCAGGTTCATGTTTTCAACTGGCTGCTGTGGCAGCATATCCCAGAGCCAGGTCAAGTTCAACATGTCCAACTGTAAAACCTATGCCCTTAACACCATTTTTGGTGGGGTTTTTTTTTTTTTTTGTATCAAAAATCAGAAGACACTCTTTATGAATTTTCCTAATCTCTGCCTTACCTTCTGGAAATCACTATTACTAAGAATATAGGAGTCCCTGTCTATGGGCAAGTATCAAAGTCTCTGGGACAGGAGTAAGGAAGAATTAAAGCGTATCCAGTGACGGACTCTTGATTTTCCCTCAGGTCAAAACCTAGTAGTTTGTGCGTTCTTTGAGCCCCATATCGGCTCTGCAGTAACAGTGCAGAGCCTGTTTGGGATTGTCTCTCTCTCCCTCTCTCTCTCTGTGTCTCTCAGTCAAAATAAATAAATCGACTTAAAAAACAAAAACAAAAACAAAAAAACAAAGGCATCGAGGATCCAATAGGACGGGAGCTTGTCGCGACCTTTCATGTACATCATGGGGTCAGTATTTGTAGTCTCAGTCAGTCCTAACCACAAACAGGGAAGATAAGACTTCTCCAGACTATGCAAATTTCAAGTATGTTCTAAAGGAAAAAGAATCACTAGTCTGTTAATTTGCCATTTACTCGTTATGCTCCCATCACAGCAGAGCTCTCTCAATTGCTTAAATGCTATTTTCCCACCTCTGAGATTTCACAAGTGTTTTCCTTCTGCCTGGCGCATTCTTCCCTAGCCCTGTCATCTCTGCCCTGGAGCGTCCTCATCATTTTCAATACCCTGGATCAAAAGTTACTTTCTCAGAGGAACCTTCCATAGCCAATCGAAAACCCACCCTTGTTTCCTAACCACACCCTGTGATTTTTCCCCCCCCTTTGGCAGCTACCACATTTGCCAATTCTATATATTAATCTGTGTGTTTTCTTATTTAATGCATATATCATTACTATTACCATTACCCGGTTGCAAGCTCAGCAATACAAATACCAATCTCTTTTCTTTTTATTCTCTATAAAACTACTGTTTATTTAGCACAATGTTGTGTAAAATGTGTTAAGTAAATGAATACTTTGATGGTCCCACATCACTAAAAAGTTTTATAAACTCAGTAAAGTGTACACAGTTCACTCTTAATTCTATCTAACATGATCTCTGCCTTCTTGGATCTTTGCTTATATCTATTGAAGTCAATTTTGTTCCGCAGCATAGACATACATTTGTGACCATTTCTTGAAAATTGAATGACAATATCACAATAACCCCATGGGGGTAAAAAAAAAAAATGAACTAACAGAGAGGAATAATATGTTCTGAAAAATGTCAGAGGAACATTTTTATGTGAAAATTATACGTAACAGTAACAGTGATGATGCTGAACAGTTTTTTAAATTAAACTTATCATAGTTTTTGCTACTGTTTTGACATAACACATTTTAAAAAAAAGATTTCAGGTCATTTTTAATCTTGTCAGTGAAATCTCCACTTAGAAGTGCTCACTGTTTGATACACGTTAATCCTAAATTATTAAGTAAAGTTAAAAACATAGCAGGGCGTGCTGAACTTAGAAATTTTAAAGGTGCATGTAGAACCAAATATTGTGAACATTTGACTAATAGATCATACGTGTAGTGGGAAATTCTGAAGATGAAACTAACTAGAAATAATGATTGAGTAAACAGACTAATGTAAGAAGGACTTTCATTACATCTTTTTTTTTTCTTTAAAGTAAATTCATCCATCACATGTCCTTATTTGATCTCACAATTTGTTAGCTTTTTATCCAAACACAATGGCATGACAAAATCTTGCTGTGTGGCCTTAGAGTTTTTTCTGGTGGGAAGATTCCTGCGCTACCATTCTCTCTGCCTTTTCACTTCTTTAGGAGTTTGTTCATAATTAAAACTAAATATCCCTGGGCCAATACTTCACGTTTACATCACATTTTTAATATAAAAATTTATAAGTGGGGCAACTAAATTTTTCCCCCTCTAATGTAACGTTCAACAATACTAGGGTGGAAAGAGTACTTTGTAAAGAATTAATTGCTATCGAATGGATTAGACCTATTAAGAAATAAGTATTGAACTCGCCCACAAAACATTCACTTGTTATATACGTTCATCAGAAACTAACTTGTAAATCTTTTATGACATATTTAATGTAGCCATTTATATAAATGATGTCAATCCACAGTACAGCTTTTCAGAGTTGGGAGACTGTTGTTTTAAAGCATGCTTCAGTACATTAACACACTACGACTACTCCAAGCAATGGCTATTCATCTCTAGGCAAGAGGCTTCAAGAGAAATTACTGTGAATTCTTGGACTCGGAAAGAATGAGGATGCTTTTTAGAGAACTCTGTCCCCTGGGGGTGAAGGGATCAGTGGGAGACAGCATCCCTGGCCAGGACACTAGGTAAAGAATGATGTGTGCTCATGAGCTGGCCTCATTCAAAAGCCATGTTTTCATTAGCACTTTAAGTGCAGTGATGGTTTGTATTTCTGTCCCTGGACGTGCTCAAAAGCCCGAGGGTACAGATTGGGACAAAAAAGGGATAGGCTCACATGGAAGAAAATGAAAAGTTTGGACAAGACCAAAAAAAGCTTCCTACTGAGAGTATTTATTAACTTAACAGCTCTTCTTCTTAATAACAGAGTTTACACTAAAGGTGTCTCACTATGAAAGAAAAGTTATTTCAGTGAAGACAAATCCAACAAAATAACATATTGAAGTCAAAAGTATGATTCCAGTAGCATTATTATTCTATAAAGATTGTATTCACTCAAAAGAGAACCTTAAAGGAACAAAATGTAAGCATGTCATAGAATTCTGTTTTCCTATAAATTACATAAAATGGCAATCTTAAAAACTAACCGCAGTATTCTTCAAAACAAATGTTTTGCATTTCGGTTTATTTGTCCCCGTCACCCCACCCCCCTTATCCCATGTATTCTCAAAACCTAATCTAGATGAATGCTCCAGAAAATATTTACTATATATTACTAACCATAGTTTCAACTTATTTGATCCTTAGAAAGATGCATAATTTTACATGTGTGATGTGTTTTCATAAAAAATACCAGATCTGATTCTGTTAGTGTTCCAGTTACTCCAGTGATTATGTTACTTTCAATTTCAAAATCAAATTTAATGTATAAAAGCATCTTAATTTCCCTGGGTCAGGACAATGCATGATCTTGCTGGGAACAGTGAAAACTGGTGAGGGGGTAACCTGTCAATATAAGGACCAAACTGCCAAGTATCTAACTCAAACCTGGATAACAGTTCACACTGGACGAAAACAAAACCAACAATGAAACAGAGCTCTAATATTGGAAAAAATTTAATCTCTTTTTTTTTCCTTTTTCCTTTTGGATGTTAAAAATTATATACGTAAGGGGAGCCTGCGTGGCTCAGACAGTTAAGTGTCTAACTTGTGATTTCAGCTCAGGTAACGATCACGGTTGGTCATGGGTTGAAGCCCTGTGTCGGGCTCCCCCTGGGCGTGGTACCTGCTTAAGATTCTCTCTCTCTCTCTCTCTCTCTCTCTCTCTCTGCCCCTACCGTGCTCGTGTTCTCTCTCTCTCTCTCACTTACTCTCTCTTTCTGTCTCTCTCTCAAAAAAATATTATACCAGTGTGATAGTCTGAATTTATCCTACTACTTACGAATGATGGACATTAAAATACTCTTACTTCAACATTACATGATTAATTGTTCATACATATACATACATGCCTTAAGTAAGATAAATATATCTTGCCTTACAAACTCTTCCAACTCGAGAAAGGATGGTTTTATCAGAAGTAGTGCCTTCTTGCGATGATTCACGAAAGAAGAAATATATTTTATCATCATCTGGATTATAGGTGTCTGGGATAGGGAAAGTTCCAATAAATTTTGCTCCTGTTTGAAAGAAAAGAAACTACAAATTAAAATACTGAGATAATTCAGCCAAGATAATATTGGTGTCTTTGAATGTGAAACAATTAGCAGAATAAAAAAAAATGAACCGTGACTGGCATGTGGGAAACAAGACATCCACACAAATAAACATGACACAATATAGAAACACGTATTAGCATGCAGAGGTCTCGAGCAAGTTCTCTAGGAACTCCAGAGACCTGGTGAGAACACGACTGGCTGATATTCACCATCGTTGCAACTCAACTAAATTACTTAGAAAGTCCTTTCAAACTTTACACTTTCCTTTTATTTGATGAAGTCACTGCTTTTAAAATCACAATGTACATGGGGAGCCTGGGTGGTTTGGTCAGTTGAGCATCCAACTTTGGCTCAGGTCATGATGTCACAGTTTGTGGGTTCGAGCCCAACACTGGGCTCTGTGTTGACAGCTCAGAGTCTGGAGCCTGCTTCAGATTCTGTGTCTCCCTCTCTCTCTGTCCCTCCCCTGGTCACACTCTGTCTTTCAACAATAAATAAATGTAAAAAAAAATTTTTTTTAATCACAATGTACATAATGAAGAGCTCAGGGAAACTATAAACACACCCCAAATTTGCTAAATTATGATGTTATTTGCTGCATTTTGTGTAATTGCTAAAGGGAAAAAAAGAAATTAAAACAACTAATTAATAGTGCTTGCGTTAACTCCAGTGTAGGCTCTGGAGACAGTCTTTCCAGGTTTATATTCTGTTTCTCCCACTTACTGGAAGGGTGACCTTAAGCAAATTTTTGTCTTCTCTATGTGTCAGTTTTCTCATGCCTAATGTGAGGCTACCAATCATCTACGTAGTAGGATAACCACTATGATAACCAAGTGAATTAATATATAGGTAAAATACTTGCTATCTGGTCATGCCTGACAATAAGGGTTCAATAAATGTTATTTATTAAGATGATGTTCAGGATAATAATCGTTATTATGACCACAAAGAAGAGAATGATAGAAAATGTAGCACATCCCAATATTTGTTACAGTAATATCTAGCTGATCAAAACAAAGTACACAGTTCTAAATGCACCAGCATGGAAATATGTCCATAAAACAAGTCGAGTGAAAAAACATAATAGCAACTCAACCATTTCTGTGCTGCACCAGTGATAAGTCAATTGGGGTTACTAACTGCTTTATTACAAAGTGTTGGGTTTTGGTTTTGTAGAACTGTGAATTAACCAGATAACAGATCTGTAATGAGGTGATACTAATTCAGAAATGGTTCTTTTGATGAAGGCAAAGTAGAGAAAGAGAATACTTATTGAGTAAGGAAGGAAGGACTTCAATTAAGTAGAAAACATGAGATGGCTGAAAGGAAGCAAAGAGCACTCGTTAGGAAGGAGAAGCAGGAAACAAGACACGACAAATCGTTTCCAACCACAACCACCACACCACCACAAAAACAAAACAAAGAATACGTGGTAGGTAAAAAAGATCAACACTGCCGTATTGTCAAGTACCCCAGGAGTACTGACAATCATCCCCCTGCTAATGTAGAGCAATAGGTCAACAGCCCCACAAACAAGACTTCATAATAGCCTTCTCCAATAAACAAAAGTTAATGTTTGATTCCAAACAATGGGTAGTTCAGTCTTTATTGTCCCAGTCCAGCTGGGTCAACTGGGGTCTCCTATCCAGTGTCTTCTCTGCTTAAATGGGAAACCTTAAGAGGAAAAGTGAGAGGGAATTTTGTGTATTAACTTTCTCCCCTTTGTTCTTTATTATTTCCCTGTTCTTTCCCTGAAGTTTAGAACCCCAGTGGATTCTTATGCTCTTGATAATCTCATCTGGATACAGCCCTAGGTTAAGTAAAAAAATAAATTTTAGAAAACCATGTAGGGTTTTAAATTTTTAGTTTTCTAATTAACCTTAAAAGAGCAAGTTTCATTAACAATCTCACTCACGATGTTTTAATTTTTCTCTCTCCAGCCCCTCTTTTAAATTGTTGATAAATTACAAACATTTGGTTTTGAACCCCTAAGCAAAGTAAAAATTCTTTTGTAGTCACAAATTAACATTTCTAGGCGAGTGTGATGGCTCAGTGTGGATGGCTCAGCACCTGACTCTTGATTTCGGCTCAGGTCATGATCCGAGGTTTCTGGGATCAAGAACTGCTTTGGGCTCCATGCTAAGCCTGGAGCCTGCTTAAGATTCTCTCTCTCTCTCTCTCTCTCTCTCTGTCTCTGTCTCTGTCTCTGTCTCTCTCTCTCTCTCTCTTTCTTCTTCTCCTTCTTCTTCTTCTTCTTCTTCTTCTTCTTCTTCTTCTTCTCTTTCCCCCCTCATCCTGCTCTCTCTCTCCCTCAAAAAAAAAGTCTAATTTTTATTTAAATATATTATGTTTCCTAAAAAAAAAAAAAAATGTGGACACAGATTTTCTTACCAATGCAGTATTAGGAGTTCAGCACATTGGTGAAAATGAGGAACATACTTAATTACTACTATACAATATTCAAGGTATTTAGAACAAGAAAAACCACTACAATCACAGAATAAAAAATGAATAAAAACCGACTCTTCAAACCAATTACAAATCAGATTAGGGAAGTATTAACATATGGCTAAGATATGACCAAGGAGAAGGCCCAAGTCTTGATGTTTTCAATGATTTCCAAGGAGAATGTGACAATGAGCATAGAACTATGGGCTCCCACAGACATAGACAAAGGCATTAATAATAATCTATGGAAATCTGTTGGATTTACAGATGCCTAAATGTTACCTGCCTGGATGGAAAATCTCCAAGTGTCTTGCCATGTGTATTTTCAAAACAAAGAAATATAAAAATAGGAGCACTTGGGTGGCTCAGTGGGTTAAGAGTCTGACTCTGGACTTCGGCTCAGGTCATGACCTCATGGTTTGTGAGCTCAAGCTCCATGTAGGGCTCTATGCTGTCAGCATGGAGCCTGCTTGGAATTCTCTCTCTCCATCTCTCTCTGCATCTCCCCCACTTGTGCTTGCTCTCTCTCTCTCAAAATGAATAAATAAACTTAAAAAAAAAGAAATACATTGGGGTGTCTGGGTGGCTCAGTCGGGTAAGCATCCTGCTCATGATATCAGCTCAGGTCCTGCTCTCGTGGGCCGTGAGATCAAGCCCCACATGCAGGCTCTTTCGCTCCCAGTGTGGGGCCTGCTTGGGATTCTCTCTCTATATATATATCTCTGTCCCTCCCTAGCTCTCTGTCCCTTTCAAAAATAAATAAACATTAAATAAAAAAAGAAATACAAAAATAAATAAAACATAATAGGTGATTCTTATAAGCATCTAAATTTAAGAGTCACTGAACTTAGACTACTATTTTGCATGTGGGAAAAAGGATATAGATAGCACTCATTAACCAAAGGTCAATAATGCAGACACATGGATGGACAAGGGGAGAGAAGACCAGTGATAAATACAAATTCTTTAGTGATTAGGGCACAAAAGGGATAAAACTGAAAATATACATAAATTATAGGATACGATTAGCTTGTATTATCATAACAAATATTTGAACTTAAAATGGGAATTCACACTATGAATGGGGATTCGTAGTCCTATAACAATTTCTAGGAATATGATTAACTTGTTTTATCTTGAAATAGTTGAATGAACTTCAAAATGGGGATAAAGCAGAATTTATCATCGCCCTTAAGTACAATCTAAGTAAAAGTTCTACATGAAGTATGTCACCCTTGTAACATTAATTAATATCCTCTCCCTATTTCATGATTGAGTTGAACTTATAATTTAAAAAATACCATGGTAGTACAAAATTTACATAATCTTCTCTCTCTAGAGAGGAAATGAGAATTCAGTGACGTGAAACAGAAAATCCTTACAGGTAAAAGGAATTCCAGTGTGAGAGAGAGAGCTGCTCAGATACTCAGAAGGGACAAGAAGTTACAGGAGCAAACTGTCAGCTCTTCACTTGTTTATGGAGTTCAGCAAAAAAAAAAAAAAAAAAAAAAAAATCAATCCTACAACAAAGCATAATGTAGTGCGTCTAAAAGGAGCACAAACAAACATGGCAAGCAATTCATATTCTCCTACTGCAGAAATACACAGAAAAGCCTACTTTAGATACTGAAAAGCTTATTCAAGTGTTGCCAGGTGGTAGCGTTTGAAATGGTCAAAGGCAGAATGTGACATTAGTCTACATTCCAGGAATTTTATTTATGACATCAGTGTGGGCAAGCAGAGTAGCTATTTTTCCAGTTTATGTTACTTTCATCTTTCAACTAATATAGAACATAAATGATCAGTAGATCCTAGGTGGTCATAGATGAACAGTTACTTTATTCAGTGACAGCTGATTTTATTGGATTCTCTTTTAAATGCAGACTCTAAGTACTCTAAGACTATCATTTAGAGTACTGTAAGAAAATTGAATGATGGAGGTTTTTATTACATGAAGAAATCTAATTATGAAAGAAGAGTTTGTATCAAATAGGATTCTATTGTGTGATATAAATAATAAGCATACTCATGAGTTGAAAATATACGTTTCAAGGGGCGCCTGGGGGGCGCACTCAGTTGAGCATCTGACTTTGGCTAAGGTCATGATCTTACAGTTCACGGGCTCGAGCCCCGCATTGGGCTCTGTGCTGACAGCATGGAGCCTGGAGCCTGCTTCAGATTCTGTGTCGCCCTTTCACTGACCCTCCTCTGCTCTGTCTCTCAAAAATGAATAAATGGTAAAAAAAAAATTGTTAAATATATATGTATATGTTTCAAGAGTACAGAATTTCTTTCTTGCAGATTCAGTTGAGGTCCTGTCTTAGAACTCAGATGCTAGTACTTTGAGGAAGAAACTCCTTCCTGAGTTGAGGCCAAGTTTGAGTAAAAATAGCTATCATTTAATCAGTGTGTGACATGCACAGTTGTTGAATGAAATAATTTAAAATCATACCAACAGACACCTGGGCTTTATTATAATAGCACATTTTTCCCCTCTGGCATTTAAAAGACATGCTCTAATAGGGATAGAGTTTGAAATCATGCATTTTCACAAACGGACTATTAGCATGACACTGAGAGACACTGCCAAATGAAAATGGCATCAACCCAGCTTGCAATACACATCTCTTTCATTTCTCCCTAGGAAGCTCTTTGCACACAGATGAGCACACACCATGATTTAACAAGTAGTGAGTTCCTTGTTTTCCTTTCCTTCTTCTTGTAATATCTTCTTCCTACCACTTTTTAAAAATGTTATCCTTTTCAGTGGAAAGAGAATTTGTAGACAACAGAACTCTCCAAGAGAAACTTCAAATGAAAACTGCCTCCACATGTTAAAAATAAAAAAATAAAACAAAAGTTCTCCTCTACTCCAGGAAAGAAAACAAAAACATATGTATCTGAGGCATCATTGTTTGTTTTCATTTTCCCAATGGTCACACTTCTAAGTTTTATCCTAAGATTCTCACAAAAACTCAACTGTGTTTGAGGAACCACTCTGGTTTGTATCTATATTCCTATTTCCTGATAGGTTCTAATAAGCTGATAAAGAAAAGTGAAAAAAAAGAAGTGTGAAACCATCTAAGACTTCATCTAGAATTGCCCGTAATATTTCACCTTTGTAATTTTTCCTCCTCCTGGAGAGGTATTTATTCAATGGATGGATTAGTCTCTCAAAGAAGCAATCAGGATACATACTTCTTAAAGCTATTGAAACTGGATTAGGCAAAGTCCTAGAGAAATTCTGACAAGGATCCTGGGACTGGTAAGTGAAGAGGTTAGCTGATCTTGCTCTGGTTAATCCCACGCAGGACAAAGAACAAAATATGGCATTCACACAAGCATCAAGGATTTTATGGACTGCTAAAAGATTCACATCTAAAAGATTCATGTTTTTTAATGGTTAATTATCTAAACAGACACTCAACTGCAAATTTCATTTAACCTTCGTGTTTCCCCTAATCCAAATGTAATATCAACGTACACTTACAAGAGCGTAATCACAAACCTGTAAAGAGTAGGATTTTAAACTAAAAGTGAAACTATAGAGAGCAAAATTGAATGGGAAAAAAACCCTCAAACCGTCTAACCAGAAATAAATAACACAATGATGTAATAATCCATAGAAGAAACTGATTGGGCATTGACACTGACTCCATCATTTGAAATATCAAATATCTGTCAGTTCTTTCAACCTGGCAACCAATTTATGAAACCAAGCAGTGAGTTCCACATCTACATGCTATGTGAATAGTACAGAAAATTTACACTGGTGTTGCATTATTTGATTGTGGGCTAGTGCACGTAATAAATAAGTATAATTTAGACCAGCACTGTCTAATAGAAAATTCTGTGATGATGGAAATGTTTTAAATCTGTGCTGTCCAAAATGATAGCCCCTAGCCCATGTGGCTAGTGAGCGTGTGAAATGTGCCCGGTATGACTAAGGAACCAAATTTTTTTTTCTTTTTTTTTTTTATATATATATGAAATTTATTGACAAATTGGTTTCCATACAACACCCAGTGCTCATCCCAAAAGGTGCCCTCCTCAATACCCATCACCCACCCTCCCCTCCCTCCCACCCCCCATCAACCCTCAGTTTGTTCTCAGTTTTTAACAGTCTCTTATGCTTTGGCTCTCTCCCACTCTAACCTCTTTTTTTTTTTTTTTTTTTCCCTTCCCCTCCCCCATGGGTTCCTGTTAAGTTTCTCAGGATCCACATAAGAGTGAAACCATATGGTATCTGTCTTTCTCTGTATGGCTTATTTCACTTAGCATTACACTCTCCAGTTCCATCCACGTTGCTACAAAAGGCCATATTTCATTTTTTCTCATTGCCACATAGTATTCCATTGTGTATATATACCACAATTTCTTTATCCATTCATCAGTTGATGGACATTTAGGCTCTTTCCATAATTTGGCTATTGTTGAGAGTGCTGCTATGAACATTGGGGTACAAGTGCACCTATGCATCAGTACTCCTGTATCCCTTGGATAAATTCCTAGCAGTGCTATTGCTGGGTCATAGGGTAGGTCTATTTTTAATTTTCTGAGGAACCTCCACACTGCTTTCCAGAGCGGCTGCACCATTTTGCATTCCCACCAACAGTGCAAGAGGGTTCCCGTGTCTCCACATCCTCTCCAGCATCTATAGTCTCCTGATTTGTTCATTTTGGCCACTCTGACTGGCGTGAGGTGATACCTGAGTGTGGTTTTGATTTGTATTTCCCTGATAAGGAGCGACGCTGAACATCTTTTCATGTGCCTGTTGGCCATCTGGATGTCTTCTTTAGAGAAGTGTCTATTCATGTTTTCTGCCCATTTCTTCACTGGGTTATTTGTTTTTCGGGTGTGGAGTTTGGTGAGCTCTTTATAGATTTTAGATACTAGTCCTTTGTCTGATATGTCATTTGCAAATATCTTTTCCCATTCCGTTGGTTGCCTTTTAGTTTTGTTGGTTGTTTTAAGGAACCAAATTTTCAATGTGGTTAATTAATTTAAGTTTACATGTGGCTAGTGTCTACTATATTAGATAGTGCAGCTTTATGTCAAGGAGTCTATATCAGTAACTGATAGGTCAGATCCAGTGTTAAGGCAGAAACAACCTTTATTCCCACAACTGCCACCAAAATGGCAGACTTGCGGTTCAGGAGATATGATACACTATTCCTTTCAGAAGTTTGGTATTGGGATGGAAGGATGGTCTGGGGGACTAAGAGACCTGGATTCACATTCTTCAAGCTGTCTTAACTTATGGGATGTGAGGTTGAATAAGATCATGTCAATGACAACATTATTCCTAATAATCTTCAGAGTTCCTCTATCACTGTTTTTTGTTCCCCACACTCCGGATGATTCACTGACCTCTGTCTTTGGACCCCATGTTGACAACAACCCAGAAAATGCATGCTTCTCAGAAGGGAGAAATGCTCCTTACACAACCCAATCTTTTGCCTTAGTCTGTAAAGTACTTCCCCATTACAAGAATCTCACATAGTTTCTGTAATTTCTCCCCTACTGCGTCCTAGTTTCCATGGACCGAGAAGCTCCTTGGCTGAAGGGGTTTCCTGAAGCGTCGTGCTCTTCTAATTGTGACCTGACATCTGATCTGATGCTTGCACTCACCCTGACTTCACAGATTCTGCTGAGGTCTCCCACATCACTTACCTGACCACATTTTCTCTATCTTCTCTAGTGCCTACAACCAAACCCACATTCTCAGTTTGCTATTGCATAACATGACATGCAAACATGAACCCTGTCTGTAAATGAGGCTCCAAGAGCACAGGACGTACAGTCAAAAGAGCAGAATTTGGTTGGATCACATAATGCATTATAAAATATATATTTAAAAAATGTGTCTAGAGCAAGAGAGACATCCCTGAGTTTTAATCTCATATCTACTAGGTATCTATGAACAATATATCTGACTTCTAATCTATCCTCAAATATAAAATGGGAATAGTAATTCTCTCAAGATTATACCACTAGATAAAATAATACTTCAAAAGTGCCTAAAATAGTGACCAGCATGGATACTGTATAAAATAAATTTGAAACAGAAGAGAAGGAAATGAATTAACAAACAATAAAATAGTGTCAAGAACCCAGGGATAAGGTGATAAAGACCTATAGAAAGATGGTGGTCATGAAAAGAACAAGGTCGATAGATATTTTAAAGGAAGTAAAGGCCTCTAGTGATAGATAAGATAAAGGGGACCGGGAAGAGGAAGAAATCAAAGATAACTTCAAGGTAATAGGGTAGACAATGTTTAGAAAGTTAAGACAGAAATCAGGAAACTGGTATTGAAGGGCAGATTAGAAAGGGAAAACAAGATAATTTTAAATTAGATTCACAGGATTTTGGTTTTTAGATCCAATTAGTCTTTTATATATCTGTATCTGTATCTACATATTTTTAAAGAAACTCAAGCAAAGGATCACAACTTGTAACAACTTGTTAAAAAAAATCAAAGTACATTAGTGGCACTAATATACTTTATTAGGTTTAAATATCTTTATTCCCATATAAAACAATCAGTTTCTTTCTTTTAAACTGGGATGAAGATGTAAGGTACCCCCCCAAAAAGTTCTTAAGGGCTCTGAGTTGCAGAAAAAGGTTTGGAAATACAGTTTTAGGAAGAAATGGAACACAGGAAGCAGTTGAAGTTCTGAGAATGGATGAGCTCACAGAATTACCATGTAGACAGAGAGAAAGAAAGGTGGTCAATAGAAATGCTAAACAGATGTCAGTGAATCACAGAGGATTCAGCGTTTTAGTCCAACCTCCTGCCTTTCTCACCTTTAAGGACAATAATAATGATGGTGATGACAATATTGACACTGAACTGCTCTTAAAATTGTCTTCCATCAGATTTCCCAATATGATCTTCCCTTTATGATCTAATTTAATCCTTAGAACACACTGTGAATAACTATTATTATGCCAAATTTTTGACTAAGAATTTAGATGCACAGAAAGGTTTGACCAAGGTCACAAAGTGATATTTAGGCTTTAAGCCGAGGTAAGTATATTCTACAGAAACACAGCTGTGACTCTCATCTAGAGTAGGACACTTTTGAGAGTTACAGAACATTAGAGGCAGACTGGAAATGTCCGGGGCAAACCAGGTTATATGGTCCCCTGGGACATTAACCACTAAGCGATCTGCCTTGAATGTCCTAGAACCATAAATGTTAGTTCTCCTAACTCTTAGTCATTTTCCTGCATTCAATCCATTGAGAATTCTCTACTGTGTATCCTTTCTCCTTTCTTCCTTTCTGCTGACTTCTCTCACTGCAAAGTTTTCTCAGTATCCAAAATCTCTTGAATTCGACCTCATATTCTTGGCTTCTATTCCCAAACAAACATCTTCTGTTTCAAATATTTGTTGCTGTATATTCTCACATCCGTGTCCACAGTCAATACTTATGTTCCTGTCCCACCTTTTTCCTGTTTCCTTACAATGGCTTCTTTCTCTACCCCCGTTCTCCTTTAATTTTCCCTTCATGCTACTGTCAGTCACCTTTATAAAAAACAAACAAACAAACAAACAAACAAAGATCCATTTCCCTGATTAAGTTCAGGGTATGGGTGAAGGGGGTCAAAAGGCACAAACTTCCAGTTAGAAAATAAGTAAGTCATGGGGATGTAATGTACAGCATGGTGATTATAGTTAATACACATACTGCATATTTGAAAGTTGCTAAGAGAGTAGATCTTAGAAGTTCTCTCACACACAAAAAATATTTTCAACTCTGTATGGTGATGGATGTTAACTAGACTTACTGTGGTGATCATTTTGCAATATATACAAATATCAAATCGTTATGTTGTACACTTGAAACTAATATAGTGTTATATATCAATTATATCTAGAAAGAAAGAAAGAAAGAAAGAAGAAAGGAAAAGAAGAGAAAAGAAAAGAAAAGAAAAGAAAAGAAAAGAAAAGAAAAAAGAAAAGAAAAGAAAAGAAAAAGAGCAAAAAGAGCTTAACCACAGCTAACTTCCCCATGATTTCAGGATATTTACAGTTTTCTAGCCCCATCTCCCACTCTCTTCTGATGCTTCGGGCAGTCATCATCAATTAGGTCAGTAACCCTCCCATGTAATCTTTGCATGCCCAGGAGCAGAACAGCATTCAGTATGCCAAGGGTCCTCAAGTGTTGTTTATTAAATGCTAAACCAACTCAAGGCTTCCTAATTTGTAATAGTCTTCACACAGCACTCAGCACAGCACGCTAGTCAAATAAGAGTTGAATAGAGATTCTCTACATTTATTAATTCAGCAGTGCTGCAGACCTCTTTATGGACATGCCATTGTTAAGGAATACATAGAATAATCTCTGAAAAGAGTGGCAATATGGTTTTTGCCATCCCGAGACTGAGAAAGAAAATCTATACTTCATTTTAGGCCGTAAGTATATCTTGTTACCTAAACAGATAGGTACGTTTTTCTATTGGGTAAAATCTATGAAGTCCATCTCAAACCAACTATTTTCACAAAAACCTCACAAAGCTCAAGAAGATAGTCTTGCCTTGTACAAGTGTAAAGAAATTAATGAGTAATCGCATAGCTGGAGATATTCTATATTTGTTTTCCCCACTAATAGGGTTCTCTTTTGGCCAAGGGAGATCCTATTGTTGGGTAAACAAATGGTTCAGGACGTTTTGACTAAAGAAATGTTTTAAAGTGTTTTCCCTTTTGTTTATGTTGTCACTGCTCAAATGATACTGAGAGATAGAGAGATAGCCCCTAGGAAATGTCTACCCAGGCCTCCCGCACTAAAACCCAATATTTATGGTGGGAATGAGAAATGGTATCTGCCTGCTTAGACAGTAATGTTATGTTATTCTGCCCCACTGTGCAAGAAAGTTCTATGATAATTAGAAAACATTGGACTATCATGCCAAAAATTGACCTCCTGTACAGCAGGAGAGAATAAACAAAGAAGTAACAAACATAAATTAATTAATTAATCAATTAATTCATTAGTGGATTTTTTTTTATCTCAGAGTTCTGTGTGACCTATAAACAAAAAAGTAATCAGAAAAACCAATGTCAATATTAATATGCTTTAAATTCTGGAGGGACACGTCAACCCAAATAAATTATCTTTAAACAAAAGAAGTCAACATTATAACCTAACCTGTTTTCATTAGGCTCATAGACAGTATTTGGCTTAGTCATTAAAAACCAGGCTGCAGGAGGGGCATCTGGGTGGCTCTGTTGGTTAAGTCTCCCACTTTGGCTCAGATCAGGTTCTCACAGTTTGTGAGTTCGAGCCCCACATTGGGCTCTGTACTAACAGCTCAGAGCCTGGAGCCTACTTCAATTCTGTCTCTCCCTCTCTCTCTGCCCCTCCCCCGCTCACACTCTGTCTCTGTCTCTCAAAAAAAGAAAGAAAGAAACATTTAAAAAAAAATTTAAAAAACAAAAACAAAACAAAACAACAACAAAAAAACAGGCTGCAGGGGAAAGACTGCCAACTCGAACCCCGGGCTCTATAACTGACAAGTTATAAGAACTCGACCAAATCACTCTACCTCAGTTTGTTCATCTTTAAAAAGCACATAATAATAATGTATACCTCATATGTCATTGTGGACATTTAAAAAATCAATTAGAGCATGGAACAGCGTCAAGGACAATAGCACACTCTCAGTACATGTCAGCTATTATTATATACACAACAGGGTCTGGAGAGCTGTCTAACTTAGTGGGGAATTATATCAAATGCATTTTATTGTGTTAAGCTAAACCACTTATCCCAAAACACATTTGAGTGAATAATAATGAGCTTCTTATCCACCCAAAAGCAAAGGCAAAAAAAAAAAAAAAAAAAAAAAGAAAAGAAAAGTCAGAAAATCACTAACCATTGAGCCAGTAGTGCTCTGAAATGTCAGTTCTGATGTAATGGTGGTCGTGAGTAGGCCCAAGGGACCGCGTGAATGCGGTATCTTTGCCAAGGAAATCAGAAGCTGTTCCAGAGTAGAGGTACTCATCTGAGAGGGAGAAGAGAATACATAGGACTATTAAGCGTACAGCAGCAGATACTGTTTGCAATATACTACATTCAGTGCATGAACAGGAGACATTTACTGCTTAACAGGAGAAGATACACTGTGTCATAAGTATCATGTTCAAATTCTGAAAAATTTGCATGGTCATAGAAAATATAACTCCATGAACTTTGCAAGCTGACGCTAGACTCCTGAATATAAAAATGGCCAAAGACTTCCGAATTAATCATTGCAAGTGCATGAGCTTCACTTATGAATAAGCTCTTCCTTCTTTTCCCTCTCCCCCCAAATAGTTCAAGGATACGTCATAATTAGGAGTTTGTCTTTGTAGCAACACATGCAAAAAATATTAAAAAGCAAATGCCATAATGAGGAATGGATTGTGTAATTAGTATTTACTTAACCGGCACAACCCCAATGACCACAACTTTTCTGTGCCTAACCTCTGCTGAAAGGGAGCTTTCAGCACTGAAGTCATTCTTTGTAATTATAACATGTTGCATTCCTTGGAGCTAATCACATCTCTAATGGCTCTGATAAACAGTAATCCCTGAAAAGGCAAAGATGTGGCTATTACGGCATACCAAACTTCTTTGTCCTGTTATTTATGTAAAATGCATATCCATGTTTTACCGGAGACTGAGAAGTGGGGGGTGGGGAGGCAGAGGAGAAAGCAGAGGAGAGAAGAAAGAGGTCTGGGGAGGAAGAAGGGAAGAAGAAAGATGGGAAGGAGGGGAGGGAGAAAGAACAGAAAGCAGAGATGGGGGAAAAGGGGGAACAGCAAGGATTGGGGCAGAGAAGCGGAGGGGGTAGGGGTTAGTGTTCCCTAATGCCAGTCAGCATTTGGAGGGGGAGAGAGAAGAATGCTGTCCCTACAGCACAAAATCCTGCCCCTTTGACAGCTAAGCCTCTATTCGAGAAACCTTTGTAGTCAACAATGTTCAGTATACCTAACAGACCAAAATTAAAAAAAAAAAAAAAGCTAATCTCTACAGAGGATTTAGATTTTTAAACGATTAAATATAAGAAGAACTAAAGACGTTTTATCACTAAAATCCAATTTTCCACAGAAACATTATCTTTAAAATTCTGGCTTCCTATAAGTGGTTGACAGAGTTCCTAAATCCTCTGACTATATCCATCTAAATTATCTTCTAATGAGCTATTTGAGTCAACCAATCTAATAATGACAAGCGTCAATTTTGAAAGGGAAAAATGTAAAACAAAACAAAACACAAAAGAGAGAAATCCAGTTAGGTAAAGTAAATGTAGATACGATACTACTTTCATCTCTTAAAGCATTCCCCTAAAATACACGGTAAATAACAATATTTCATTGCGGGACACGTTTTTAAAAATGGAAGAGCAGAAATACCAACATCAACAAAGACATTACCTGGTAAGAGTAAAGGAAACAAACCATTCATTTCAAACATATAAAACTGTGGATATCTGAACATTTTGTCAGGAAAAAAAATGGTATGTTTCAACCTAAAAATTTTATCTGTCTATCCAGGCTTTAAAACTGTCTTCTTTGTATTTAAATCACTTAGGGATTTGTAAGGGGGGGGGGGTCACCAATGCCTACAATCCATTGTTTTTATTAAGGATCTGTCAGCCCCACTTGACAGATCAGAATCCCAAATCATCTATCTCACTTTCTGAGGATAATGACTGAACATTAGTCATACAATTTTCAAAACACACAAAAACACACACGCTTTCACTTCAAAGGAAGATCACTAGTTCTCACTAGGTGAAAATTAAAATGCCATGGTGCTTCACTCTTATCGTCTATTCAAACATTTGATAGACAAGTTAAATAAAAAGAGAGCAAAGTCATGAACAAAACCAAGACAAAAGGAGTCCTTATAATGGTTAAAATTCAGAGGTCGTGCCGACATTCCTCTGAACAGACTTCAGACCACACGGTACTGCCTTCTTTAAACAGGATAGTCACCTCTCAAGTTGAATTTATGATGTAGACAAAGCAAGAGAAGATTGAATATGTTCACAAACATTTTGCATTTCCACGAATACAATCAAGTTAGTGTGAAATTGGAAGAAAAAGTCTTACAACATTCTATCATCTGTATTCTATATTATCTGTATTCTACCGTTTGTTTTATTAATTTATCCACTATATCTTATTATTAATTCTTCCACTCAATTCTTCAACATATTTTGTATTTTATCATGTTTAAAGAATTGCTAAATTTAACTTCCAAAGTAAGCCAAACAGGACATAGTGTAGTATAAGAAAATCTGCCATCTAAATACAGAATTATAGAACAAGTAAGTACGTGTCATTTGCATTAAAAAGAATTCAACCAGAAGTTCATTTAAAAACTGTGCAGAGGGGTGTCTGGGAGGCTCAACTGGTTAAGCGTCTAACTCTTGACTTTGGCTCAGGTCATGATCTCACAGTTCATCTCATGGTTTGTGGGTTCCCAAGCACAGCCCTACTTGGGATTCTCTCACATGCTCTCTTTCTCTCTCTCTCAAAATAAATAAATACACATTTAAAAAAATAATAAAAGTAAATAAAAACTGTGTAGAAATGAAAGATTGCTGGGGCCTCACCTAGGATAAGGATGCTAAATATAGAGACTTGGCACTAAAATACTGTAACCAAATAGCCAGTGAAAGAGTAATCCAAAATAATCTTTAATGCAGCAAGAAACTGTGGTTTAACCTATACATACCTTTTCAGAAAATCACCTAAAAGCAAGAACAGCCTGCCGTTGCTCTTACCTGTCATTACCGAAGCAAAAGGCTGCTGAGGATCAAAAGGACATTTCAGTCTGCCAGACTCCAAATTATGTGTGTCTAGTTTGAATATAACTTCCTGTTATGAGAAATATTAACACAAGTGAGATTTTTTAAAACAGCAGAATCAGCAAGAAGATAGGAGATAAGAACTAAACTCTAACTCATTAATTCAACAAAAACTGATTGAATATAGCATGTGCATCAGGCTGTGCTCCTTAACTCTTTAGCAAATATTATTTCTGGCATGGCTCAATTCCCATGGCTAGGTCTGTGTTTGCCCAAAGTAGTAATGATAATACTGAATTAATTTTTCAATCGGAAGTGGTAATGTAATCAATTCACTAAGTCTGGACCGCTCTCATTATCAAAATCACCATCAAGCATACATATTTCTTAAGCCTCAAAACAAATTCACTGAGGCTAATAAGCTAATTTCCTCATTTAAGAAATGAATTTATGGGGAGCCCGCCTGGCTCAGTCAGTGAAGCATGCAACTCTTGATCTCGGGATCATGAGTTCAAGCCCCACGTTGGGTGTATAGAGATTACTTTAAAAAAGAAAAAAAAAGGAAGAAATTAATTTACTATAATAATTATACTTTCATTACTATTGCCGTTTGTTTACTCAAGCATCTGCAACTATACCAAAATAAGCTTGTGACATTTTGTGATTTTAGAGACATAAAAGCATTCTAAGACAGGGAGTACATTTACAGAGCTGTTGATACATGTGGGCCAAAAAAACAAAAAAACCCTGTTGTAGTATTTTCACTATTATGAAAACACTGTACACATTAAAACCACATAGTTATTTTGGCTGAAATATCTATTTTTATAATAGTGGCCACAGACAGAATGACATTGGCAGACTTTTAATATTCAGGAAAAAACAACATCTTAAGTTGAACTTTCCAAGAAAAATATGAATGTATAATGAATATGGCCCCATGAGTTTGAGTGTTTCATAACAATGACAACACTACCATCCAGCAGAAAGGCTGACTCACCCCACATATGCACTAGTTAGAGAATCTCAGCATTTCAGACATTTTCTCTAGATGGTGTATCTACCAAGTTATATCAGAACACACATGTAATAAGAAAGGAATATTTAGGGGCGCCTGGGTGGCTCTGTCGGTTAAGCGTCCGACTTCAGCTCAGGTCATGATCTCACGGTCCGTGGGTTCGAGCCCCGTGTCGGGCTCTGTGCTGACAGCTCAGAGCCTGGAGCCTGTTTCAGATTCTGTGTCTCCCTCTCTCTGTGACCTTCCCCCGTTCATGCTCTGTCTCTCTCTGTCTCAAAAATAAATAAACGTTAAAAAAAATTAAAAAAAAAAAAGAAAGGAATATTTAAAACTACTTATCTAGAAAGTAAGCAAGGAAGCAAAAAGGATGGAGGAAATTGGATTATTTGTTGTGTGATGCCGTCATTTCAGATTTGTGTATTTCTTCTGAACGAAACCAATAGTAATTACCACCTAATTAAAAAATAGTGGTAGCAATTTAAATAGCATGATTGTCAAATGCTATTTCAACGTTTTAAGTAAATGCACTTTAATGCAAACAGGAAAAGTCCCTGCTGTTAATAGGTATTAACCATGGGCCAGGAAATTTATGTACATTATCTCACTGAATCCTCACCATAAGCCGAAGACATAGCTACTTTAAGAGTTCCAGCTTTACCAATGGAATACTGAGGCTAGAAGGGGTTAAGTATCTTGTTCTGTATCATATAGCTAGTAAGAGGCAAAGAACTCTCAAGGTTGTCCCCAAAATTCATGCTGTTAACTAATTTCATCTAAGAATTTCAAACCCGTGGATTTAAAAACGTGTTGAAATCAACTTGTAGACCCACCATGACAGTGTAATATGATCAAATCCAAGTATGTTTGGTTAGAACAGGCCAGCTAATGACAACCTGTGATAGTGTAGCCTAAGCACGAAAAAAGTCCAGTGAGAACACATTTAGGGCATGCTTCCAACTGGGAATGGGGCTAGAGATATGTCAGGGGGGAAAAAAAACAAAAACAAAAACCAAAAAAAAAAAAAAAACACCTGCAGATAGTGGCTCTTATGTATGTTTAAATATCATTATGAGCACATTATTTTCCATAGGTCAAACAGAACTGTAGACCCTAAAGCCTATAATGGGATATTGTAATGGGACAGGAAGTAAACTGAATCCTGGTGTGCCAGAAGATGATAGTAAAAAGGTAAGAAAGAAAAACCAAGAAAACCAGAGAGTGGCACAGTTAATCAAAAGTACTGGATAAACTGTCATAATTGTACAGACTTCTGTTTTTAAGATGTTTCACTTTATTAAATTCTCAAGATAAGTCCATAAAATTGGTATCCGTGAAGGCTTAGTTCAAGGTCTCTCTTATAATCGCCTGAGGAAAGAAAATATCAGGAAAGCAAGTTTCCTTAAGCCAGAGTCAAGGACACCAATAAGAATATCATGTAAAAAAATAATGGTTGATTAAACGGCCTTTCCAAGATAAATGGACTAAATTACATGACGCTAACTTTTGAGACAGCTTCAGTTTTATAAGACTTGTCCTATTAAATTCCCTAAGCCTAATTAATTAAGCAAAATGTACCTATCTAAGCTGTGCACAGACATATGTTGTTGAAGTAGAGAGATAAGCATGATAGGAAACATTTAATCAACATAGCAACGAGGCAAAGTTATTATTAATACCACCCGCAATTAAAGAGATAAGCAGCAGCATAGGGGAGATCCCAGAGCAAAGAACACACTTACAATGTAATTACTCAACAACTATCAGGTATTCTCAGTGTCACGGAATATATATATATATATACACACATATACACACACATACACACACACACACAGAATAATATATATATTGAATGTGTGTGTATACACACACTATACGTACACATACATGCATAAATATATTGCAGACATTATTTTCACATGAAGTTTAAACATACACTTTTAAAATCCTTGCCTTTTTGCCTTTCTGTGTTCCTACTGCCTAATATGACTGAGTACTAAGTTACTGGAAGGAAGCAAGTACTTGGCCAAAAGCATTTTCTCATTTTCTCCTCAAAATAACTCTGTGAGATAGTTTCTATTATTATCATTATCTTTTTCCTAAATAAACAGAAGCTTGGAAATTTTATGCAGGGTGGATAAGACTATGGAGCTGGTAAATGGCTGAAGCCATAATTCAAACCCTGGCTCCCCATGCGCTAACTATTAGCTGTTAACAACTGCCCTGACTTCTGTCCTGAAATCTGGATCCAAACGCCCAGTTGGTATGACCTGCATTTGTCAGATGCAGAATGTACAAAACCAGCTTACCATTTCCCTCCCAAACTTATTACTATTCTCACCTCAATAAGTAATACCACTCTCCGATTCACTGCCAAAGACAGAAATCTGGCATTCATTTGAGGCTTTTTTTTTTTTCCTCTTTCTTCTCATTGCTGGTTCCTCTTTCCAGCCACTTTAGGAGCAACTTTACCTAATAATCTAAGAGCCTTCTAAATTCGTTCTGGAAGGACAAGGAATTCCTGGGACTCACAATTCATTTAAAAAGTTAACCATCTTCAAGCAGCATCGCCGTGCAATTACCTGTACTCCTGACCAATGGAAAACACACAAGATTCCATATCCCTGCTCACTCATAATTCTCGCGTTCACAGAACTTATAAATCTGACTGCCCCGGGGCTGCTTGACAGTCCCAAGCTAAGTAATTAGCTCCATCTAAATTCCCTTTCAGCACTTGTGACTTTTAGGAGTTAAAGAACACTATTTGCACCCCTCAGCAAGTTGTGAGTTTGGCCTTTAGCCTCAGGCCTCAAAACACATCCAAGCTGTGGGGCTATCTCATATAATTACACCCTATGCTATGAGCTACTGTTATATATTACCCTTCATCAAAGCTAGGCAAGAGAACATTACACCAGCAACAAAGAATGATGGATTCAAGTTGCCAAGTCTCCTAGTGGTTCAGAGATTTAACTATGAAAGTTGCTTTATTTTCAAACGGTTGAGAATGGGCTGGTTAGACAAGTTGGTTAGAGAGGAAAATTAATCCAGCCACAGCTGTGGGTTTGATCTCTGCATGAATCAGTTAAATCAATGTAAAGAAACTTGTTCCATACGCCTAGACTTTGCTTTCAAACACACAGCCAATTATCCTGCAAATGTGTGCGGTTATTCACAAGTAGTATATACATAAACATAAGGATGACAGTACAACCCATCAAACCCATACAAAGAAGCAATTTAGAGTATGTATTCTGAATCTCAGGTGGGCATGCTTGCTCTGGAGACAGACTGCTTTGGTCCAATTCCTTGCAGGACCACTTATTAGCTGGGAGATTTCAGGCGTGTTATTTAATTCCACTGAGACTCCATTTTTACTAACTTGTAAGTTGGGAGTTACAAAGGTATTAACTTCAATTAAGAGTGTCGTGCAATTTCAAAGAAACCATCCATGTACAGTGCCTGGCACAGTCCATGACCCAAAGAAGGTGCTTTAATGTATTAGTTATTAATTAAGTTACTGAAATCTGCATGCTTCTCATTTATTAAAATGCTCACTGATAGCTGGAATATATTATTCCTAATTTAGTACAACCTTTATTTCTACTGTCAATTTGATCCGGCAGAAATCATGAGTTCAGTGTGCTAATGACTACCTATACAATTTTAAGACAATAATTAAAATCCTCTGTGCTTAGTGTGCACCATTGTAACCATACGTAACAGGTCCAAATTTGCCAAATGGGGAAAATGAAATTATTTATAAGATACAATTCCACTGCAAGGCCTTATGGGACGTGGATTTTTACTAACAGCAACATACTATATAGATCTAATTATAATGGAAACTCAAGAGAAAATAACGACATACATAGAGCCCACAGAAAACAAGCACTTTCAACATTATGTCCTTTTAATTTTAATCTTCTCATAAAAAACTTCTAATAAAAATGTTATTAGAGGAGATAAAGTGTATAATTAGAGGTAGATAAAGTGTATAATCAAAATGGCAATCCATCAGATGGTTGGGAACGTGAGTTCTTATAAACTGTATGATTCAAATTTTATATTCAAATCTGACTGCTTCATGTCAAAGACATTAAGTAACATTATGACAACTAACCGTTTTCATTCTATTTCATTATATTACCTCCTTGTAGACTCCAAGATCAATATAACCACATATTGGATGAAATGCTCCAGTTCCACACACATAAATGTGAGTTTTGTTGTAGGGCTGAAGTACACGGATGAAATTTGCACATTCTGTCTATTGGACACACAAAAAAATAAAAGCATTAGCACACAAAGATTGATTCATACCACCTGTTTTCCAAGTAGATAAATTATCAAGAATAGCAGCAAAAATGAAAAAAAAAAAGATTTATGAGAAGTCTTTAAACATCTGATTTAGCAAAGGAGGCAAAACATATTAGAAACTGCCTTAAACGAGCGACTGAAGCTGTCTGAAGTTTTACAGGTTTTGAACTAATCAGGGTCTTAGAACATACATCTCTATAGGTATTCAAGGGGCCCAGAGAATGTATATAAACAGAATGAGATATCCATACGTTGCTTCATGAATCACCTAGAGAACAAAACCTGTCACATTCTGATGTTCCCACATTGTCTACTGCTTACAACATCAACTGTCTCAGCTCCACTGAGCAAAACACTGAACACAGACGTGTATTCTCATATATGTATTCCATTCTTATTGGGTGGAATGCCCTATTACTTTATTTCCACTTATTTTCAATGTTACAGAGCCTTTAAGACTCAAATTAACTCCTGCTTTTTCTAAGAATCTTTTGTTTTTCCCATACGTATTTTTACACGGGCTCAAAGTTTTGAAGAGATTTATAGATTCCTGCTTGTTTTGCATATGCTTAGTCTTAGAAATATTTCTTTGCATTATTATTGTTATAACTTAATTATTATCTTAGTTACTTATAAATAGTGACTCAATTTTTCAGAGTAGTCATTTCTGTTATCATACATTACTTTTCTATTTACCTCTGATAAATAATTCCTTATCTTTACATAATTATTGGGAATGATCTTAACCACGGCTTCATGGTTCCCAGACCCCAAAACCCTCGAGAAAACATGGGCTGGAGTACACTTTTATTCTAGATTGATTCTATCTAGGAGATGAGTGAGTGTTCACTAAGGAAGGAAGAAACCTAATGAAGCCACTGGGATTCATAGGAAAAGTCTAGTTCTTTCCTACCTGAATGTCCATGATTTCCTCACCAGTCAGACATTGACCTAGTGGTCACTCTTATTGGGTTGTTAAGAAGGAATGTATTACCAAAAACCCCAACACCAAAAAAAGTCACCTAACTGGCAGGGCAGTGTGGCTTTTAAAATTACAGAAAATTTTCAAAAGCGGACAACAACTTAACTGACAGGATTCTTAGGTGAATTAAGTTAAATGATGTAACATTAATAATTATTATTTACCCTGATTTTTTTAAATTATGTTTTTATTTTATTTTTGAGAGAGACAGAGCATGAGTGGGAGAGGGGCAGAGAGAGAGGGAGACACAGAATCCGAAGCAGGCTCCAGCCTCCGAGCTGTCAGCACAGAGCCTGACGCGGGGCTCCAACTCATGAGTCGTGAGATCATGACCTGGGCCGAAGTCGGATGCTTAACCGACTCAGCCACCCAGGCACCCAACCCTGATTTTGATCTAAATAAAATATCACTATCCCAGTGGCTACCCAGATTTGAGAGTGAAAAGCTACGTCTGCATCTCTGTGGTACAGAGTTCCTCGTCCTTAGTACTTCCTTCGGCCAGCTCGCCTTGCAGTTTGATGTCTTGAGATTTCATAGATGCCAGTTAATAAAAGATGTACATTCTAGCCTAGAAGAATGTCACAATGAACTCATGGGGCCTCTGTTCTCTGCTTCGCTATAACCAAAGCAGTTGCTTAAGACTATATGAAAAGACAGTATCACTATCAGTCCCTCGGGCACCTACACAAGAAAAGGATGTTTTTTTATCAAGCGGGCAGACTTTGCACTCTCTAATGGGGCCACTGCATATGGTTACTTAGGTTGTATGCTGAAAAACAGAAACAAACAAAAAGGCACATCTAAATGTGTAAATCACACTATCGACATCTTTATCATTTTGAATATTTTCATATGTTTTGTATATGTTCTCATATATTTACTATATGCAAACTCTTAAGAAAGGAAATTATTTACTTATCTATCTATCATTTAATTTATTTTATTTTATTAATTTTTTTTTTACATTTATTTATTTTTGAGAGACAGAGAGAGACAACATGAGCAGGGGAGGGGCAGAGAGAGAGACGGAATCAGAAGCAGGGTCCAGGCTCCAAGCTGTCAGCACAGAGCCTGATGTGGGGCTCAAACCCATGAACCGTGAGATCGTGACCTGAGCCGAAGTCGGACACTTAACCGGCTGAGCCACCCAGGCGCCCCTCTATTATTTATTTTAGAGAGAGAGAGCGTGTGAGTGCGAAGAGGGACAGAGGGAGAAAGAATCTTAAGCAGGCTCCATCTCAGTGCAGAGCCTGATGTGGGGCTCGGGCCCACGACTCTGGGATCACGACCTGAGCTGAAATCAAGAGGGTAATGCTCAACCCATGGAGCCACCCAGGCACCCCTAAGAAAGGAAAAACTTAAATTCACTAAGACAGTTTTCTAGCAAATAGCCTTGCTTAACAAAATCCTATTGTGTCAGTTTTCCACCTTTCTATCAATGTGTCTGATGGAGAGAACTTATTTTCTATGTGCACAAAGGCACCATAGGGGACTCGCTTCATGTTCTTTAATATCATGTTAGGCAATCTCAAATGCAAATCTAATTCCGACAGTACATATGCCACACTAATGATTTTGAACAAATAACAGAGATGAGAACAGCCAAGACAAAAAGTGGAAAAAATGTCTCTGATCACCAGATAAGGTGTAACGATGGCTTCCTCACTAGGATGACAGGTTTTAGTATTCTCCGGCCTTTATTTGGCTCACTCATGCTCACCAAAGGGACTTTTATTTCTTGATCTTTCCCCCACAAAGAGATTTATGCAAGGTAAGATCTATACAAGGAACAGTCCACAGGAAAGGGAAGAGCAGAATTGCACTGCTGGAGTGAGGAGAGATGGATTCACTGCCCATTATTTCATCATTTTTTAAAAAGCTCAGTTTTAAGAACAGTCATAGAATTCAGAGGGTAATTGTTGTGAACTGAGTATTTGTGTCCTCCAAAACTCATTGGTTGAAACCCTAAGCCCCTCAATGAGATGGTAATAGGAGGTGGGGTCTTTGGAGGTAATTAGCTTTTGGAGAGTAGGATCATCATGGTGGGATTAGTGAGTGCCCTTATGGGGAGGAACAGGAAGAACTCTCTTCTCTCTCTCTCCCTCCCCCCCCCTCCCCTCTCTCTCTTTGCCATGTGAAGATATGACAGGATCATGGCCATCTGCAAGCCAGGAAGAGAATTTTCATCAGGGACCAAGTCTGCCTGCACTTTGATCTTGAACTTAACAGCGTCCAGAACTGTGAGAAATAAATGTCTATTGTTTAAACCACCTAGTTTACGATATTTTGTTATAGTAGCCCACGCTGACCAAGACAGTAATTTTACAAGATTCTGACATACATATTTGTATAAAAAAATAAAACAACTCCCTTTCCAGATTATAAATTATAGAGTCAGAAAGATTGGGGACTATGAGAGACATAGCAATTGTTTCAAAAAGGGTAATAAGCCAGGGTGAAGTTTAATACAGAGGAGACAGAATCACACCTGAAATATTTCACATCCTTGAACTTGTGTAGGAGTACTTTATTAAAATGCAGCCAGTCCTAGAAAGTAACTTACTATGTTAGTATCTGACCTGGTGAGATATTAGCAGTGATTTACTTATGCAATCCCTCCCGCATCCCAGATTGGGCTGACATAGAATAGAACAATTTACAGGTGAGTCCTGAATTGTCTGACACTTTATGAAAAAGTCAGTTCTGCTCAAAGTGTTCAGTAGTGAAGTTGATGGAAGGTAGTTCCTGAAGGCAATGAAAAGGGTTGGGTTGCTTGAGGGAAAAGAAACCTGGGAACAAAGATCCTACAAGATCAAGTTTTGCTTAAATAGCAGGAGCAATGATTAACTTGATTTAATTCACTTAGCAACCTGCACAGCTATTAACGGTAGCGTAATTCTGTGAGGCATGAAGAAAGATAACTTTGAGAAGCAGCTTTTTTAACTTCCCCTGAAATCTGGCTAATTTGTCAGCTATTCCCCACAACTGCAAGGGTGGTCACATGGGAACAAACAATTCAATTAAGTGAGTAATATACTCAACTTTGGAAAAATATTGAATTTCTCCTTCCTTCCTTATTCTTCCCACCTACTCTCCTTCCCTCCAACCAACACTCCCATTGGAAGAAAAAGAGAAACAGAAAATTTAAAACTAGTATCAACTTTCTAATTGTCTCAAATAACATTTCAATATTTTACCTCACATATACATTTATTCGTATATATGTAATTAAATAAGTAAGACAAATATAATATTGAATTAATACTCAGAAGAAAAAGCTAATATCTATTTGTATTACGTGTCAGCACTTGGAATTTGAGTTTCTCCCTAGACACCTGAAAAAAAAAAAAGAAAACAAATCCAGTAACTATAATTCTCTAGACTTATATATAGTCCAATTAAATCTAATATAGCTTTATATATGTTTCTGATAACTAACTTACAATTGCCAATTTTAACTTATTTAGGTTATATATGGAAAGACACTCGTGACTTAGGAATCTGGTTTGTTTTTACTTTTAGTATATTTTGCAGAATAATAGTGATCATCAAATGTTTTGGTCATCAGTATAGTCTTTTCACATGCTACAGGTCAGGTTTGTCTAAAAGACCTCAGGATAGAATCCAGGCTACACAGGGAACTGTTTAGGTCTTACAGGGCTGAAAATATTTTCATTAGTTGTTGACACCTCAAAATAAATACATGAAAATACAAATATCACATTTCTCTCTTAAAAATGGAAGATCCAAAGTAGAAATTTCTACAGAGCAAAAACTAGCTGTAGTGCCAGGACAAAATAAAATACTTTAAAGAAAAAGAGAGAGAGAGAGAGAGAGAGAGAGAGAGGTGCCTATTTAAACATTTAAAATTTAGTAGCTATAGCTCAATGGTAAATATTTAAAATTCAAAAGTCTACAGACCAAATAGGATAACTGGGAAAGAATATTTTCTATATAAGGGGATCACAAAGTAATGATAAACTGTATATATATATATTTTCTGGAAAATATGTATAATAATATGATACAACTATATATATATATATATATATATATATATATATATATATATATATATCTTAAAAATCTGTAAATAACCAGTAAGGAAAAGGCAAACACTAAAACTTAAAAATGAACAAATTATAGGGATATGATATCCTACCAAATATAAAATATTTAGTACTTCTAGTAATGGAAGAATTTCAGGCAAAAATAACAAAAATAACTGTCTTTTTGTTGGCCAAGATGAAATACATTTATTTTATTCATTTACGTATTAGCATTAAATATTAACCACACGTTGTACCCACTATTAGCAAGAGTAGGGTAAAATAATATCCTCTCACCAGCACACATTGCTGGTTAAGGCACAAAGGCATCAACTTTCTGGAGGGTAATTTTGTGATGGGCATAAAAACTTTTATATCCTAAAAAAAAATTATATCCTCTGACCAGTAATTCTACTCAGTAATCAAAGATGTTCACAATATTTATGTATAAGATTTTTCACGTGAAGCATCACTTACAAAAGTTAAAAACTGGATATATACCAAACTTCTAACAATAGAGGATTGATGAAATAATATATAAAGGAATGCAGTGTAGCTATTAAAAGTAGTGTTATAAAAAGGAATTTAATGACATGGGAAAATGCTCATGGCAGTTTGCAAAGCAAAAAAAAAAAATGTTGTAAGGGACTATGTATACAATGATTTCATTCTGAAAAATAGTAAATAGATAAGATAGAAGAATAAACATCAAAACGTCACCAGCTATCTCTGGGTAATGTTCATGGGGGAGGAGATATTTACAGATGACGTCCATGTAATTTGCAAACTTTCTACAATGAGCACTTTGTTTCACTTTTAGATGTTCTTTCACAAAAAGAAGAAAGAATGTAATCATAGGACGTTACCCATGGAAGATCCTTGAATTCTACGTAATGTCTCTGTTGACGAGGTTGTGTGCCTCTAGGGTTAAGATGACAAACAGAACCCAGGCTGCCCACATCCTGTGTGTTCTTTTGCCTGGACTGAGCTGTTTGCTCCACTCTTTATAGTCAGGACCAAAGACACTTTTTTAGTGACTTTCTTTTGAAAAATATTCTAAGCAGAAACAAAATGCTATCAAATAGCCTCCTGCCACTATTTCCTTTCTTTGGACTAAACTGGAGACTGGTCAAGAAAGGGGAATAGTTCTCTTTTGTATCCACATCTTCTATTCCATCCCCACCCCAATTAGCTAACTTTCATTATGGTAAATAATTCACTATTTTTCAGTTATATAGTACCTTTGTGTAAAGGGACAGTCTTTCCAAACACTTGTTAATCCTAAAAGCACTCTTGGGAAGTAGGTAAAAATTACTAGAGAGAAGGGAGGAGAGAGGGTAATGCCAAAGGCAGTAAAAGAGGTCAATAAAACCACACACTTGCCTCAGTTTTCTGTTGGCTGAAATCTATGCAATGCTGTAAATCGAGGCTCTATTACGGGATATTGAAGGGGAAGTGATTTGAGGGGTACAGTTTGAGGGGTAAGGTTTTCAGACCTTATATGTAGAATTCAGATGTGTAGATCACAGTGTTGTATAAGTAAGAACATGGACTATGGGGCAAGACTTCTAGATTCAATTCACGGTTTCACTATTTATTAGATGTGATATTGGGCAACCCATTTAATTTTTCTGGGTTCAGTCTTTTCATCTAGAAAACATTAAAACCTTGCATTTAGTATGATTAAAAGGATGAAGGGGGCTTATAAAGCATTGAAAGCAGTTCCCAGAGCATGGTAAGTGCTATAAAAGTGTTAGCTATTCTTAGTAATTCTAAAATATATTATTTTACAGTGACAGATTAAAAAGAAGGAGGCGAAGAGTTGTATTATCCCCATATGATTCAACATCAAACTTTACAGATTTCAGTACAGAGGGAAAAGCTTCCCATATCTCTAATCTTGGGGTAGCAGTAGGTGTGCTTCAAGGTTAGAGGTGATTACTAGCTCCCAAATACAACTCAACTTGCAAGTATAGGTTCCATATATTGGGTCGTACATGCTCTAGGATCCCACCTCCTGAAAAGTTTATCACCCTTTGCTTTAACTTAATAATAAGGGCAACTTAGGGGCGCCTGGGTGGCGCAGTCGGTTAAGCGTCCGACTTCAGCTCAGGTCACGATCTCGCGGTCCGTGAGTTCGAGCCCCGCGTCAGGCTCTGGGCTGATGGCTCAGAGCCTGGAGCCTGTTTCCGATTCTGTGTCTCCCTCTCTCTCTGGCCCTCCCCCGTTCATGCTCTGTCTCTCTCTGTCCCAAAAATAAATAAACTTTGAAAAAAAAATTTAAAAAAAAAATAATAAGGGCAACTGAGTTACTATATAACTGGGAGTAGTGAACATACTGAAACAAGAACACTGTCACAATTGAAACCTTCACTGATTGTTGGACCTTGAGTATTTACCCCTCATCTGCTCCATGGGAATATTGACATTAGTTTATTGGAGGAAATTTAAACCACCCTTTTCCTATTGTCCCCTTTTCACGCAGTCAATACTGGGAAAATACAAAATATTCTAGTGTTCATACTGTGTATGGCATGCTCTTATTGTTATTAAATTAATTTTGAAGCCTCTCATAAATACTGCATCTTTTTTTTCCCCACAAATACAAAAAAAGTATTGAGGACTTGCAGAGCTGAGCACCCGCTCAGTAGGGTAGTGAACAGGGTGAAGAGATTAGAGACATGGGAGGAAGAATATATTTTGGAATAGTTTGATCTTTTTCATTTCAAGTAAAATAAATGTGACAGCTGTTTCCTGTTGCATTTGCTGCTGACACCCCCTGATATATTTCTATTAACATAAATGTGCCTGCAAAGACCACATTTAACATTAAAGGAATACAAAGTCAGGCATAATCAAAAGTTTTCCTTCGTGTTGTTTTGATTATTTTGTTTTGCAGTGTTGTTACTGAGTATTAAAAACTCCATGATAGCAGATACTGTATCCTTTCATATATATAGTTATGGACATATTTACACTCTAATAAGTATTTGCTGAATAAACAAAATGGGTGAACAAACCAGTTGTCTCAAATTCTTAGTCTTCTAAGCTTTCTCGTAATTATATTAGGCATCATATGTCATGTTGTTTTATCACATTGATCAAGTGAGAATTTTTATATCTCATTATGCTTTCCTATATATAACTCACACTATTAATTGTTATTAAATATAAAGCATTGGTCAGCAAAACACCCCTGCATTACTGTGTTTACAGCAACATTAGAGAATACTGTAAAGGAAGCCTCAGGATATCCATGTTTCTGCTCAAGGTTTAGAACCCCCTGGGGCGCCTGGGTGGCGCAGTCGGTTAAGCGTCTGACTTCAGCCAGGTCACGATCTTGCGGTCCGTGAGTTCGAGCCCCGCGTCGGGCTCTGGGCTGATGGCTCAGAGCCTGGAGCCTGTTTCCGATTCTGTGTCTCCCTCTCTCTCTGCCCCTCCCCCGTTCATGCTCTGTCTCTCTCTGTCCCAAAAATAAATAAACGTTGAAAAAAAAAATTAGAACCTCTTTTCACCTTGAGTTACATTCAGGAAGCGATTTGTCAAAAACAAAAAAGAGAGAGAGAGAGAGAGAGAGAGAAAGAAAGAGGAAGAGAAAGAAAGAGAAAGCAAGCAAGTGAGCAATTCTCCCTGTCACCACAGTACAAGAAGTCAGGGCAGAACACAGAGCATCTGTCCTGAATCAGAACCCTTTGCTGAGAAGAGGCAGAAAGAGCCCCAGCCCTCTTCTGTTACTGGTGGAGATAGAACAGGCAATGCAGTGCGGAGGAGAACGCAGAACACTGTGGACAGTGCAAAAGCAATTCGGACAGGACCTCCTGGCCACACACACAAAGCAACTAGGTTAGTCACATGTATCTAAGGGTTTTCTCTGGTCCATAAGTCAGCTTACACCAGAAGTTTGTATTAGAACTCCATTATTTATCCTTTATAGGTTACATCATATGATTATGCTTAAGTAAATTTTAGAGTACATTACTTCTGGTTCTTATCCCAGAATTTATGCCATTCATTTCACCCAATCTTTCTTAATATGCCAACTTTTGAAATTCTTCTTCTAGAGGCCATAAGTTTAATTAACCCAAATTAAATTAAGTATCAATTGTGTGTTTATGGTGCTGCAGAACCTCATGATTTTGTGTGCATTTCCAAAATCCATGCATATAAATAACAAATGTAAAATCCTAGAAATATAATATTTTCTGACGATCTATTTTTAATGTTTTAGGTGCATTTCTGAGATTCATGTGAAGAAAATAATAATATTTACAATTAACACTTTAGAAAGTCCTGTATTTCTAAATTTCTGAGAATAGTGTTATTCCTTTTGGCAAGGTAGAAATATTTTATATCTTCTTAATCTTTATAGAGAATATTAATGCAGTCTTAAAAATAATACACTGATGCCAATAATTCAATAAAATCCAATAAAAATTTTACTATCATATCAGTACCAGTTCAACAAAGATAGTTTTAAAGTCTTGTACTTACATTGGCATCTTTCCCGGCTAATTTACATAATTCCACTCGTTCCTTCGCAGCGGGCCAATAAATCTGTAAGACATTTCAAAGTGTGTCAGAATCTGAATATCTAAAACACCTTACAATTCTAATTAGGAAAATGAGTGTGTGAAGCTGAAGAGTGGATATCAAACTATGGGCATGTTATTAGATATGATGTAAGAATTTTGAGATTTAAATATTTTCCAAAGCCACCATAAAAAAATAAAATGAACTACAGAACTATCTATTTGCATATTATAATCTTCTAATTTCTTTTCAAGTGTATTTAATAATAGATAAGTTATGTTGAGAAGGCCATAAAATCTTATTGTGGTGTCAGCAGTTCAGGTTCGCATCTGTTTAAGTAAGAGATTTTATTTATGCTGTTTTTCTGTGCTCACTCAGAGTGGTGGTGCATTATAAACATGTGCAGCGAATGTTGGAAAACGGCACTTGGTTACAGGCAAAAGTTATCACTCCAAGTCAAAGACCAGTGTGGATTTCCTGGCAATATTTAACGCGTGCGGAGCTCATACGCATCTTTCACTTAGTTAAATATTATACATGCTTCATCTTACTGAAATCTCACAATGACCCTATGAGATGGCTGGACTTACTTTCCTCATTTTCACATCAGAAAACTTATTCACACAGCCACTAAATAACATGTCACGGGCCATGAACATAGTCACCAGCAAAGCCAAAATATGACCCAAAGTCCGTCTCCTGAAGTAGAGGGGTCTCCACCACTATATAATAATTATTATCTGGGCAAATGATTAAGGACAAGGGCAGCAAATCCCTTGGTCAGTAGCTCTTAATCATGCTTTAACTGTCTTGAATTTATTACAAAGGTTTTGTTTTGTTTTTAACAAAGTTTAGGAATTCTGTCAAGAAGGTTTTGCAAATGAAGTTTCAAACAGTTATTTTACTCCATTAGCTTAAAGAAAGAAATGCTCCCTGTTAAGCTACAGGCAAGAAGAAACAAGAAAAGCAAATTCTGAGTTACTTATAATATATATATGTTCCAAGAGCTCTGATAAACTTTTATTATGTTTCTCACCAATGTTAGCCGAAAATGTTTTAATAGGTAAGGAAAAAAAGAAAATATCCTGAGGGAATGCACTGAAAAAGCCTTGTTAAGCCTGGAACTCACAAATGACTCAGGAGTCACAAATGTTTATATGGTATTATCTTCATAGTGAGATTTCAGGGTTTTATGTCTCTGAGTAAAGAAGAACAGAGAATACCACTCAAACTCGTACTAGACGAATTCAATAAAATAACTAAGATTTTTAAATGAAGTAAATGCTGCAAATTACATGCTGCAAATTGCAAGCCTAAGGTGTACCTAGACAGGGTGGCTGACCAGGAGTAGGATCAAATGATGAGTTAAACTCGATGTGGTTCACAATAAGGACCTAAAGATGCTATTTATTCCAAACTGGTTTAATTCTCGGCAATTATACTTTCACACAATTCTGAAGAGTAGCCGTCCATAAAATATAAATAGACTACAGTAATAAAAAATAATATGGACAGATCTTAGCAATTTGCTATTAGGTAAAAAAAAGTGCAGTCCCCCAAATTACAAACAGAATGATCCACTTAGAATAATGTCAAAAACAACTAAAAGAAAATAGACACTTTTATCGTATATGTAGATGCAATAAATATGTAAAAATGAAAACTAGGGGGTGATGAATACAGGATTCAGAAAAAAATGGTTGTCCCAGACTGGAAGGAAAAAGACAAATTGGTGGTAAGAAACAGATTATTTATGAGATCTTAGCTTTTGTTCTGGATGGTGCCTTTTCGGGTATTTAATGCATAGTTTAAAATAACTAAGCAATTCAAGCTAGTAAATAAATGAATCAAAACGGGCCATGCATAGGCCAAAAGACAACAGTCAATCATCCACCCAGAATCATGAGGTCTTAAATAAATAAATGAAAGAGGAGTAAAAGTAGAACACCACAGCTGGCAGGAAAAGTTGAAAGTTTCTTCCAGTTTTGTTTGCTTGTGTGTTTTAAGTTTATTTATTTATGTTGAGAGGGAGGGAGGTAGAGAGAGAGAGGGAGAAAGAGAGAGTGACAGAGAGGGAGAGAGAATGGGGGAGGGGCTGTGAGAGGGAGAGAGAGAATCCCAAGCAGGCTCCACACTGTCAGCATGGAGATCCTACGAGCCCTCCATGGGTCTCCACGCTGGGCTTGAACCCAGGAACAATGAGATTATGACCTGAGCCGAAAACTCAGCCGACTGAGCCACCCAGTCTCCCTTCTTCCAGTTGTTTTTTAATTGTTTGTTTATTTGTAATCATTAGTAGCAGAAACACTGAAGCCACTGTTCTTCTCCTCCTTTAAAGGTGTCATCTTGAATTTATAGTAACTTTGCTTTGTATTTGGACCTATGAGCTCAATGTATCCTCTCTCAAGGTATTTTTTTCTTCGATGATTCATTTTTATTATTATCTTTAATTGTGATAAAATATCCGTAACATAAAATTTACCATCTTAGAGGTATCTGGGTGGCTCAGTCAGTTGAGCATCTGACTCTTGATTTCAGCTCAGGTCATGATCTCATGGTTCGTGGGTTTGAGCCCCATGTCAGGTTCTGTGCTGACAGTGTGGAGCCTGCTTGGGATTCTATCTCCCTCTCTCTCTGCCTCTCCCTTGCTCTCTATCCTTCTCTCAAAATAAATAAATAAACGTTTTTAAAAAATTTACCATCAGAGCTATTTTTACAGTTCATTCAGTATTGTCAGGTATATTCACTTTCTGCAAACAATCTCTCGCAAAACTGCAACTCTAAACATGCTGATCTAGAATATTATGGTGATTTTACAGAGTATCACTGTGTATCATTGGACTGAAAATAGAAGGTACACAGAATGCATATCCACCATCTGTCAATTGGTTTAATCTTTAGCTCATTTTATTTGGTCTCTAGTCTAGATGAGTATTTCTTTGAGTCCTTTCAATATGTCAAATCCTATTCTTTTCTGTTTTTTTTTTATGATGGTAAAATTCACTCACATTTCAGAAATAAACTTAGAACAGATAGTTATGGATATTTGTTCTAATCTAAATATCTTATTGAGGGGGCACCTGGGTGGCTCAGTCGGTTAAGTGTCTGATTCTTGATTTCAGCTCAGCTCATGATTTCTTTCATGGATGTTTGTGAGATCAACCCTTGCATTGGGCTCTGCACTGACAGTTGTAGAGCCTACTTGGGACTGTCTCTCCCTCTCTCTCTGCCCCTCCCTCTCTCTCAAAACAAACAAATAAACTTTAAATATCTTATTGTTATAAAGTCTATTAAAAATAAACTTTAAATATCTTATTGTTATAAAGTCTATTAAAAAAGGGAAAATATAAAAATCTTCTATATTAAGTAAATAAGATGTAAAGAAGAAAAAGATTATCACAGGGTTTTTGTTTGTTTGTTTGTTTGTTTGTTTGTTTTGGTTTGTTTTGTTTTTTACCTTGAACCAGTAGAGTGAGTGACTGAGTTAAAAAGTAGGTCATGACATAAATGTTTCTAAAATTGATTTTGCATATATTTGTAGGGGCTTCAAAAGTGAGTTATTTAAAGAGTAACAAAATGTGGAAACAATCTTTATAACTTCTTTGCAATCTACATGAAAGCTCCAAAGTCAGCACAGAGTAAGTACTATTCATAAATTATTTGTTCATTACACATATAATTACAAAGGCCCTCTGTATGCTGGGCAAGGTGTGGCATTGAGTCAGGAAGATAGTTCTGTAAACAGATAGGGTAACCACATTTTCTTGGGAGATACAAAGTGAGCAGAGAACTCGGAAGATGGAAACTGTGCTCAGGGAGCATCCAAGGGGCCCCAAGGGCAGACCAAGATACAGGACTCTATTTGTGAACCACTGTTTTCAATTACTTGCGCTTAATAGCTTAGTGTGGTTTAATAGTTTTGACTCTGATTTTTTTCTTAAGGATTTGACACTAGTAACTGCAGATTTCTTTTCCTTCTTTGCAAAGGAATACAAATCTCTAAAAGATGTTTTCATGGTTTTTGTACATTTTCAGTTATTAACTGTAAGTCATATAATTGTAAATTGAATTGATTGTAAGTCATGTAATTGTAAATTGAAATGTGTCATCCTAGCTAATGAAGCAATAAAACTGAAATTTCAAGCAGCAGAGAATCAAGTGTTTGATTAGTGGGTAAATGTTACACAAAGATACTCAAGCACTGAGAATTCGTTGGGCTCCAGAAACCAATTTTAATAAATCTTTTAATCTTTGTTTATAGAGGATATTTTTCCCCGAATGTTATCTCACTTTTCATCATTCGCCTTCAATCCCATAAAGTCTAGACCCTGTTAAAAATAGAAATTATCCTTTAATCATTATTATTGAAGAGTAATTCTAAGATAGTATCACAAAGATAATTTTACTTTTTAAGATAACATAAGCCTTTAAAATAAAGATTCATTAAGATTATATACTGCCTTATTTTGATACAATGCTCTCAAGAATTCAGAAATCACAAAAAGAGTTATCTTAATATCAACAACCTAGGAGATATCTGATTGTCTTCCAGACTGGAAACATTTACTTAAAAGGGGGGAAAAAAAGAATCATTGTAGTCGTGCCAATATTTAAAAGCTATCATTTTAATTATGATTTATGGTGGGATTTTCTTTTACTTGCCACCTAGTCATTAGAATAAAGCATTTTTTTAAAATTCCTTTTAATTCCTTGTTTGTAAAGAATTTAAAGCAGCAAAATTTCACTTAATGCAAATCTAAAAATATAATAAAGCAAAACAAAAAATAAAAACTACCAACAAGCCACATAGTTACATGGGGTTGGCAGAAATATGTTCAAGTAACATTTTTGTTTCTCAAAATCTTTTGAAGTGGCATAATACTGTGACATATCCATCTCTATCTGTGTCTATTTATAGAAAAACCTTCCGCCAATTCTGTATTTTTAGGGACAAACTGTGTATGCGCATGTGCATATCTGGGTGTGTGTGTGGTGTGCATGTCTATGTGCATACATGTGCATATGGTATATTGTGCATGTGTTTGTAGGTGGACAGAGAGGGGTAACAGAGAGAAGAGAGAGATTCACACAGATACATCTAGCGAGAGATATTAACTCTGACTATAGAACAACATATTTCATAAATATTTCCAAGTTTCAGCATGGTTTTCAAAAAAAATTAACATTTATTCATTTTTGAGAGAGAGAGAGAGAGAGAGAGAAAGAGGGAGACACGGAAAGAGAAAGAGCATGAGTGGAGGTGGGCAGAGAGAGAGGGGAGAGAGAGGGAGACACAGAATCCGAGCTGTCAGCACAGAGCCCAACACAGGGCTCAAACTCATGGACCGCGAGATCATGACCTGAGCTGAAGTCAGAAACTTAACCAACTGAGCCCCCCAGATGCCCCTAAGTTTAAGCACAGTTTCCACAAAAGCCCAAGAAATACCTGAGGTCCTGAAATTATTTCAGCAGCCCAGTCAGTACCCTTAAAATACAATGTCCACAAAATCTATAAAAGCCCTCTTGATCATTAAGTAGGTAATGTGAACAGCTTTGAAGCAGTGGTTATTAACAATTTCATGACTTCTGAATTTATCAGCAATAAAATGACACATACATCTCCTTGAACTTGAGAACATGGTCCATGCGGTGTCATGCCATACTAAAAGCGGCACAAGCAGGACAAACAAAACACGTACCCCTATCCCTTAAAGCTGATGCAACTGTACTACTCCCTCAGAAAGTTACCCAAGGATATTTTTCTTTCATTTATCAGACAGAGATGTACCAAAGCAGAGATGATACTTGCGTAACTGCCATATTAATTGTTCTGAAATATTCCCACAGAGCACTCGTTCACAACTAATGGGGTATGATGTACCACAGTCAGGTTGTAAGGCTGTCACTTTGGTGGGAGTAGTCTTTGGAAGCCTGGCGCTTGATATCAAGGATTTCAAATATGTAGAAAGCTTACCACTGGTCTCTCTACCCACATGGAGGACAGACATCAGAAAGCAAACATCTTTTCTGCGGATCCGGATAAGCCCAAGAATTTCTCTCAACATAATTATTGAGGATATAACTACTAACTGAACTACTAAATAATTGGGGGTTGCAAATTAATTTTATTTTGAGTGCTAATCTTATAGATCAACTTAATAACAGAAAACCACTCTGGGATACAGAAGTAAATAAATTTATGAAATTTATAAAATCTCTCCACAATTTCTTGGTTAACGTTTCAAAACAAGTATGTCTGGTAAGTCAATCTCCATGTTCTATAATCTACTGATTTAACCATGCTAGTATATTTACGTTGTTTTCATAACATTTCACAATTGAAATCAAACATTTCCGAAGGATTCACTTTTGTAGGTTACACTTGGAAAGATCAAATATTAATGTCTAATATATATATATATATATATATATATATATATTAGTGTCTAACATATATTAGTATCTAATATATATATATAGGACTCACTTTGGCAACACATTTACTAAATGGAATGATACAGATGGGGCGCCTGTGTGGTTTAGTTGGTTAAGTGTTCGACTTCGGCTCAGGTCAGGATCTCGCGGTTTGTGAGTTTGAGCCCCGCATTGGGCTCTGAGCAGTCAGCACGGCTGTCTGGAGCCTGCTTTGGATTCTGTGTGTGTCTCTCTCTCTCTTTGCCCCTCCCCCACTCATGTTCTGTCTGTCTCTCTCTATCTCAAAAATAAACATTAAAATAATTTAAAAAAATAAATGGAATGATACAGAGAAGATTAGCATGGTAACTTTGCAAAGAGGACACACAAATTCATGAACTGTTCCATGTTGTTTTTTAAAAAAAGAGTAAGAGTAAGAATATATACATGTATATATATATATTTTTTTCTTTGAGAGTTAGAGAATGTAGATTACCAGTATACTAAGGGACCATTCTAATGAAATAAAAATTCTCTTCAGTGTCACTTTGCATATGCTCATCTGCTACAAAGTTACATTTTAAACACATTTTTAAAAGATTCAGTATTAATTTTCTTATGAAAATATAATGGGAGCTGCATGCATTTAAAAATACACCTATGATCTAATTATCCTATATTGATTTTATTTGCTTATCTCTATCCAAAATCCAAAATGTTTTTTGTTTGTTCATTTTTTGAAGGAGTTTTACTTCACTTTGGATACAAACAGGTTGGAGAAACTCACAAGTAAATACTGCAATGTCTCTAACCATAATGGTTTCATTCATAATTCATATCATTCATTAACAGTTATCACTTAGTAAGGTGAAAATGTCAGGCAATTTATTTTTAATTATTTAATCTTAGGCAAGTTACAAAAACATTCAAGTAATGATAAGGCCTAGAACATCCTAAGGAAATTCTAATTATATCTGCTCTTTGTTACATCTTTGGAGAAGCAATTTAATTGACTCAAGTTAGCAAGTGCAAGGTCAGTCAAGTGGCCGTTGGCCTAATTCAGAGATGCCCAAACTGAAAGGAATACACAGAAGGGGAAGTTACGACTTGTTCAAAAAAACTAATTAAGGACAAAAATTCAGAGCCGTAAAAATGCAGACAGGCATCTCTATCAAAGAACAGGATTCAAGTTTTTGAATGGTTGTAAAAAAGTTGGAAATATGTTGCTCTAAATGCCGTCTGGTAAAGGATTTGATCAACCAAAGGAGCAAAGACAGCTCTGGGTTCCAGGAACAGAAAGAGGTAAGAGATCTGGCTCATAGAGTGAAGTACTGAAAAACAAGGACAACAGCACCAAAAGTAGAGCTTCCATTATTGAAACTGACTGGGGTAGAAACTGTTATGGATGGGGAGTTTTAACTCTCAAGTTTGGGCACGATCTGCCCATGGAGCTTCCTCCATGAAGAGTTGGGCAAGACTTGCCTCCCTGCATTTTCAGGACTCAGCGTAAAGCCTCTTTCACATTTAGCCTTCTTCCACCCGACGTCTCTGAATTTTAATACACTTGTGTTTATCATATCCATCTGCCACTTTCTTTTCACAAGTAAATTTAGTTTGGGACCCTTTCCTGGGTGGGCATAAAGATTGATGAAATGCAATGGAATTGAAAATGTAAATTTGAGTCCCCACTTCATGCCCATGAGCAGCTAATGTTGTGCTTTCAAATATTATCTCAATACTAACCGCAGAATGAATTTGCTGTACTTGGAATACATCTGACCTCCTGTGGATGGTTCTTTCTTATAATGTCAGCTTTACTATCACCTCCCCATTTCACCTTCTCTGAAGACCAACTAAAGTAGTTTTCTCCATCTTGCCGTTTGCAGCAACACGGATGGAGCTAGAGAGCATTAAGCCAAGCACATTAAGTCAGTCAGAGAAAGACGAATAACATATGATTCACTCATATGTGGAATTTACGAAACAATACAAACAAGCATAGGGAAAAGGAGAGAGAGAGACAGAGAGACAGAGACAGAGAAGCAAACCAAGAAATAGACTCTTAACTATAGAGAACAAATGGATGGTTACCAGAGGGGGAGGTGGATGGGGGTTGATTTACATAGGTGATGGGGATTAAGGAGTGCATTTGTCATGATGAGCACCAGGAGATGTATGGAATTGTGGAATCGGCATATTGTTCACCTGAAACTAATATTACACTGTGTGTTAAGTAACTGGAATTTAAACAAAAACTTGAAAGAGAGAAAGAGAGGAAGGGAGGAAGGAAGGAAGGAAGGAAGCAAGGGAGCAAGGGAGGGAGGGAGGGAGAGAGGAAGAAAGTTCATCAGGTTTTTTTTTTTTTTTCCAGGATTCTCACCACAGTATTTAAACAACACTTAATACTAATTTTATTTGCTTCCTTTTTTTTCTTCTCCATCAAACTCTCCCTTTAGAAACCAGAGGCACCATGAGAACAGAGACCTCACCAGTTTTATTCTCTACTAGATTCCCAGCGTCTAGAAGAGTGCTAGCAACATAGTAGGAGCTCAATAATCATGCATTATGAAAGAGAGAGGGGTGCTATCGTATCATACTACCTAAAAGAAATTTTAAGAAATCCACAAATGGATTGGTAATTTTGAATTTGTGGTGCAGCTACATGTGAATTCGAGCGCAGTTATGCTTGTGGATAGATTTTATAATTCTGTGAGGAAAACGGATCGCAGCCTTCATTATCTTCTTAAGTAATATATGACTCAATGAAGTTTAGGGACTACTGATCTTGAGTGACAAGAAACACTCTTCTACTTTGTACCTTTTTTAGTACCTGGCACCGTATCACATACGTAGTAAGCTCGATACTTATTGAAAAGTGATCTGCAGAGTTTGCCTTAAAATTACAGACAGAGAACGAGTTCCTGTCAGAGTTCTGGCAGGAGTCTGAGCAGTCTGACAACATCCTGACAGTCCATTACAGTGACCAGATGGGACCTGCCCATCAGCACCCAGGCTGGGGAGCCAGCACATCCATGAACGGGGTGATTGTTTTACTTCTGTGGTTACTACACAGCATGTGCTCCACAGGCACTAGGAACAGATTAATCACCATGAAACTAAGCAGGGGGCTGTCTACCAAAAGTTAATTTATTGGGATGTCCACATGGTTTTCAAGTGTTTATAATTTCTTAATTTCAAGCATTAACTAAGAATAAAAAAGGTGACAACTTCCTTTTATCAATAACTTGTTTTTAAATGAGAAGTTATTTATTCTGAGATTTTCTCCACAAAGAATCAATATACAAGGTAAAGCATTCAATGGGAATGTCTTATTCAGCCATGATGTGAGTTAATAGAATTGGAGTCAGAAGGTCATGGTGACTTATAAAAGCATTTCTGCTTATACTCAACGTAAAGCAAGCAAGTACAGGATCTTCATGTATGAAAACCCTCTTGTTTTAGACTTCCTTGAGGAAAGGGAAATAACAAAGTGCTTTTCATGCTATGCAGAGAAGGGTGTTTAAATGATCCACTAAAACTTATTATATTTAAAATTACAAACTCACTTAGCTTGGTTATTTTCCTAATATAAGTGCTTAAAAATAGAGGCACAGTTTGACCAATTTCAAGTAACCTAATATTCATAATCACATACTGAGTTTTCATGCTAAATAAGGAGAAAAATAATATAAAAAAACTGCATTATGACTGTTAGGTGAAAGAAATAACGGTCACATTTATAAACAGGAAATTACTTTATTAACAGTCTGCTAAAAAGAAAAAAAAAATGATCCTCCTAAAGTGTCCAGCTTCTAGCTTAAGTGTTTTTACCTTTATGTTTATCCAGTGTTTCCTTTAAAATAATTCTGATTATTTTGTGGTTAAGTAACCAAAAGAGTAGAGTTCCGAAGCAAATGTGGGGACCTAAAATTTAGCAAGGCAAGATTAAGTTGTGTTAAGTTATTCCGCAAAAATATGGAGCTACCTTATGTAGGTTATATAATGTATATATTGCTTTTGCACATTGCTTTTTCAGGTTTTTTTTAAAAATTTATTTATTTACTTTTTTGAGAGAGATAGAGAGCAAGGGGAGGGGGCGGGCAGAGAGAGAGGGAGACAGAATCCCATGCAGGCTCCATGTTGTCAACACAGAGCCCAATGTGGGGCTTGAACTCATGAATGGTGAGATAATGACCTGAGCCAAAATCAAGAGTCGGATGCTTAACCAACTTAGCCACTCAGGTGCTCCCCTTCACTTTAAAATCCATAGGAAAACTCTCTTTTTTTCCCCAGAAACATAGTATTTTTTTTGCATTAAAAACAAACATAAATTACTTTAAACAGAAAAATTTTAAGTATTATACTGCTTTTTCCTTGAACACTGTAAGGTTAGCTAATAGATTTTTGTTGGGCTCATTAAAAGATCTTAGCTAACATAGCAATTCTTTGAACATTTTATATACAATATTTAATTTTGACACATATGAGTTTCAAGAGGAATGATTTTTTTAATTAACTAAAAAGGAAAAAGATGGTTATTATCTCAAAATGAAAGTAAACTTTTTGAAGATTACTTTCAAAGATCATTGAAAAATGAATCCATTCATATCCTATACTCTCTTTAAAATTTTTTTGTAATGTTTATTTATTTTTGAGAGAGAGACAGAAAAAGAGAGAGAGAGAGAGGGAGAGAACGAGCAGGGGAAGGGCAGAGATAGAGGGAGACACAGAATCTGAAGCAGGCTCCAGGCTCCCAGCTGTCAGCACAGAGCCTGATGTGGGGCTCAAACTCTCCAGCCGTGAAACGATGACCTAAGCCGAGGTTGGGCACTCAACTGACTGAGCCATCCAGGGGCCCCTCCTACGTTCTCTTTTATCTAGGTTGTCAGGTATAGCTTAGCTTTGTTGGAATCAGATTCCAACAGAAATCTATGGCAAACAAGATGTCAAACAGCAAATGTTTTGTATGAGGATATCAACAGTCCAAAGGTAAATAATATTAATAGGAACATTAACATTCTCCATTTGGTTGTCTCTATGGTTCTAGTTTGTATACTTCAGGAATTAAATAGAATGAGGATATATAATGAGGTTGTAGGTAAAACAACATCCTTCTCGGGGCTCATTTTATGGCTTTGGTAGTAAGGCAAGATGTTAAAAGAGAAGTTTTAGCGGCATAAAAATTCAAAAATGAGATGCTAGGTCAAGAAGCAAAAAGTTTCAAAGTAGGTGGCCAAGAATCCTACAGATAATTTCACCCATGTGCAGTTATAAATACTTGGAAACTAGATATTAAAAGTTTTTTTCTTCCTTTCTGTAGAAAAGTATATTTCGTCTGAGACAATCCTATCACGTGTCCTACAAACCCCAAGGTGAGGGGTAGGTGCCAGGAAAGGAGCTTTCCTGGAACCTCAAGAAGCACTTGCTGTTGAAATGCCGTTGGTGGAACATTCTAGATTAATGTCTAAAGGTGAGCGAGAGAATGACAAGCTCCAGTGGAAACATAGGCCAGATTCAGCGGCTATTGTGGCATCAGCCTGAACTTCCAGAGTGCGTCCAGGAATGGACACATGATGGCTTTCCATAGAAAAGATGGGAGCCGTACTTGCTCAAAAATGGGATGACATGAGGTCACCTTATGTCCTGTTCAAGAGTGTTGAGTGAAAAGGCTTCAGAAGTTAACACCAGTGAAAGTGCAATCTGTCTCAGGATAAAACACGAGAACATACCAGTCAGAGAAGAAATGTCATCAAGCTCATCCCAGAGAACTGCAAGGGAAAGATCTCCAAAAAGAGGGAATCCCCCAGAACTCACTAAGTCACTTTGGAAAGAAAAATCATCTTTAAACATCTGACAAGGACAGAAAGTCGAGAAGTGAGATCCCTCTGACAAGGACAGTAGAGCACACATTTCTCTGAAGCCCTCTCTTCCCCTCTTCTCCAGATTTGACTGAAGGGGTCATACACTGTGTTCAACAAGCTTAAGGGAGAGGAGGACTGCTAGGAAGAGACACAAAGAAGCCTCTGAACATCTCCCTGTCTGGGAGCCTTCACTCACATGGCATGTGCAAACGGGGACAGGTAGATGGAACAGAGGCTCAATTTTACATGAGGTTGAAAGTTTTATTACATTAGATGGGACATTTGAGTTGCTGGATAACAACTGTGTTACTACCAAAGAGTGACCTTGAAAACCATTGCTGCCTGCTAGAGTTACCCAACAGGTCCAGAAAAAGAAGGGGTTCCACAGAGCAGATTGAAAGGAACCGTGGGAGGTAACATAAAGTTGTTTATTATTACACTCTGCAAGTTGACCTACCAGTTGCTGTTAGATTAGTAGGTAAAATAAATAACAACTGTAGTCTCAGACTAAGTTTATTTCTCATTGGTCTACTTGTCTGCCTCTATAGCCCACTTGAAAAGAAAAAAAAAAAAAAAGAGAGGAAAAAAAAAGGGAAACCAAGAAAGAAATCCTTGAATAATATGAATACAAAAGCAGTACTTAGTTTAATAAATCATCACTTTTGTGATCTGTTTGCTTACATCCTGGTCTGGACACTCACTCCACCCATGCATGGTCTGAACTGCTTCCAAAGTGAGTAACATTTTCAGATGGAAGGATCCCAACAATTCATTAACTCAGAAGTCCAAGTAACGAACATAACCAAATGGAGTACTGGATTTTTTTTTTCTGTTAACTATGACTCCACTTAAAAAAAAAATGAGGGGTGCCTGGGTGGCTCAGTCGGTTGAGCGTCCGACTTCGGCTCAGGTCATGATCTTGCAGTTCGTGAGTTCAACCCCTGCATCAGGCTCTGTGCTGACAGCTCAGAGCCTGGAGCCTGCTTCCGATTCTGTGTCTCCCTCTCTCTCTGCCCTTTCCCCATTCATGCTCTGTCTCTCTCTGTCTCTCAAAAACGAATACAGTTAAAATTTTTTTTTTAAATTAAGAGAAAGAGAGAAAACAAGAGAGAAAGAGAGACTTTCAGCTTGTATATATAACTCCTGGAGTTTATATAGAGAGGGCTCTGGATTTTATATGAATTACTGCCAGGACTACTTAAGTCTGGCTGAAGTGGAGAATGTTCATTTGTAGTCAAAGTAACAGATGCCACAGAGTTTAAAATTATTTGTTTAGAAACCACAGGTCCTTAAACCATAAGGCACAGATGTCAAAATGCATTATTATGATGCTGATGCTGATGATGAACATCATGAACAGGTTTCTAATGCTTAACTTAAAACTTAATGATAAACAGATGTAAATGTCCACAGCTGACCACCTTTCTCAAGGACTATTAAAATTACGTTTTTCATATACTTCCTCTGACTCTAGAGATGGAGTAGGATGTTAAGGGCTAGGCCAGGGAAATCTAGTCTCTCTAACTCGAACTATAAGAAATATACAGACAGACAAGAGAACAACTCTGACCACTCAAGTCCTCCAACATGTTTTTCCTCCATCCTAACTGAGCCAGGATACAATAAACTGCAAGTTCCAAATACAAATGTAAACTACTTTTAATTAGCCATTTAACAACCCCCCAGATTTTGCCCATCCATCTTGAACTAGTTCAGATACCATGCACATATGACAACAGTAGACACTCAACTGATTTTTTAATGAAAACATGAAAAAGAAACACATACTGAAGTAGAACAAAAGAAAAAAAAATAATCAAAAGTCAGTCACTAAAAAGTATCCCAAGTTATACTTCTGTAAATCCATATAATTGGTTTCAACCTCAGAGACTGACAAAACCAAATCACAGGAGCATTATTTGGGGTATAATTCTGCTAGGATATATATTCAGTGATACTTAAGTGATATTTAGTTATTTGATTTAAAAATCTATATGTTCTCTGTACATTAAATATTTAGGGGTGCCTGGGTGGCTCAGTCAGTTAGGCCATCCAACTCTTAGGTTCAGCTCAGGTCACGATCTCATGATTCATGAGATCGAGTCCCACATTGGGCTCCAAGCTGATAATGCTGGGCCTGCTTGGGATTCTCTCTCCCCCTCTGCCTCTCCTCAGCTTGTGCTCTCTCTCTCTCAAAATAAATAAGTAAACTTATTTAAAAATATTTAGTGGATAATGCTAAATACTACAACAGAGTAATTATGTAGTCTTCAATTCTTTGAGTTCAATTGTAATCTAGTCTCTCCTGACAATGTCACCCCAATAATGTTTACAATATTGAAGGGAGAAAACTTACGGAGAATCAGGAACTATGAAGAGATCTGCAGCAGAATTCATAAAGCCTACATCAAGTAGAGAGTCACAGAGAACTTTTATACAATGAGTCAAAGGAGAATGAGAAGTGCATGGTAAATAGCCCAGTCCCCATTCAAAGAGGGTATGATTTGGATGGGGGATATATTTACTTATACCAATACATAATGATAATTCTATAAAAGAGGACAACTGACATTGATATTAATACATATAATTGCTCTACTAAACACAAAGAATTGTTATGTCCTCTAAGGGTGAGGAAGCCTTGGGGAGTAAAAGGCAACAAAAGGGTAAAATTAGATAAGTGCCTTCAAAATTCAGAGGAGTGAGGTGAACAAGAAAGTGAATGGCAATTTCAGGAAGCTTTAGCAAAGGCAGAAAACTTGAAAGTAATTTATTTTGAAAAGAACTAACAGCGCAGGTTGAGTAAATGAATGAGAGAGAGGAAGGCAGGGAAGCAGAAAATAAAATGCAAGTGAGGGAATAATGAACAGTGGATAAAAATAAGACCGGAAATCAGGTGAGCCTTAGAAATCAACAGAAATCTGGAGTTCATTCAAGTTCCCTGAAAATCAAGAACTCCAGAGTATGTAAGCAGAGAAGAAATATGGTCAGATTTTTATTTTTTTAAGAGATAATACTGACGGTCATGGTGAATGGATTAGATAGGGAGAAAATGGAGAATCCCTTTTATAAGATAAACTCACTTGAATAATGGTATTATCACTTACACTAGAGGACGATATTGAAATGGTCGCCACCTTATCAGTTTGGCTTGTCAGTTGAGGCTTTTTGCTGGGTCTGCATCACAGCACAGTTCTTTCTTTATCTAATAGTACTTCCCCACGGCCCCTCTCACATGTGTTGATCCCCAGAACACTCCCTTACAAATATCCTATAAAATAATTTCGCTCTCCCACTTGGCTTCTGGCGGAATTCAACCCACAGCCCAACAGTAAAAATGGTTCCAGATCCACATTCTTCCCTTGGAATGGGATCTTGTTAGGCTGGTTCTGATTTTTCTATTTTGGTCTAGTGTTGGGAAAAGGAAACGTTGAACCAATGCGCATATCTATCCTGAACCTGTCCCACAGAGATCCACAGACTTTTCCCTAGCTGAAGAGAGGCCTTAGGGACCAACTGAGGAAAAGCCTACTTGAAGTGAGAGACTTCACGTCCCCACGTGTGCTGACACTTGTCATTAAGTCTATTAAATCCCTATAGAAATAGTCCTTTCCCTCAAGAAAAGATCAGAATCTTATCCCTTTCACCTAAATGTCACATCGTTTAAAAACAAAAACAAAAAACAAACAATAAGACAAAGAAACAAACAAAAAACCTTGGCGTACTTAATTTTTACTTTCCAGAGGAGTAGAAATACTCTGAAATATTTAATTTTTACTTTCTTCCTCTACAGTCGTACCCATCAAACCCTATTGAACATATACCTGTATCATTCATTGTAGAAGACTCAAAATCTAGTTGGAATAGAGTAAACATAATACAAAGGATATTTTAAAATATTTATTACTGAATTTTTTTTGTAAAGGATGTTACCACAGGCCAGGGGCAAATACGAAATGAAGGCGATTTTTCAATAGACATGTCCCTGTTTGTACAAGAACTTTTAAGTAAACATATATCCTAAATTTTGACACTTCAATGGAATACTTTCTACAGATTTTTTTTTAATTTGCCAGAGGAAAATATCCCTAACCAGTCATTCCTAACTCAATTACGTGTTGTAGATTGCTTTAGGTCTTGAGAGTACAAAGGACATCCTTCAGCCCCATGGAGTCCCAACATGTGTGGTTTCTTCTGCAGAGAAGTTTGGATTTTTGCCGAAGGGCATGGAGCCAACGCAAACCACGTAGGTCTAAACACTGCTAAAGTACTACATCTTGACACTTTAAGTTGCTACTGTAGAGTACCTTTTAGCACTGGAGTGATTTATATAAGTTTTAAATGTAGATACCTACAAAAACATAAATTCTTTCCTTTTCCTTTGTATGCATAACCTCTTTATGAATTACACATTTGATATGATAAAGGAATATCAGGCAGAAAATCTCCAGTACAGACCCTAATTTTACAATGTGTTCAAATAACCATTTATTTCAATAATAGCATGAGGGAAATCAAAGTTTCATAAATATTTATTTTATTAAATATTAGCACATTTCATGGATGGAATGCAGCCAAAGAGAGATCTGCTTAAAATAGTCACAGAAGGAAGTTATGTTATCAGAATTTATTTTAAGCAATGATGTAATGCACTCATTTCAGATAAATGAACTTTTTCTTCTAATCCCTGAAGGCAGAGAATAGCACAAGAACAAATTCCCTTGAAACTATGAATTGCCTTTTGCTATTACACTAAAGCTGAGACATATTTGGAAAAATGCTTTGTTAGCTATATAGCAGCTCTTCAAGCAAAACTGTGAAACGGACTAAGATTTTCCTTGGTGGCTTTCCTTAAAGGAGTCATCTTCTGCTAAGATATTTATTGATTATTGAGATATTAGTTGATACCACCAATAGGCTCTCCTATACAAATATATATTTTTTAAATCCTAAAGAAAATATATATCCTTAAGCATAAACGGAACAGGACGACAATGGCAGAATGAAGGTAAGCTTTTCAAATTCTAGCCCATATTCACTGCTTATTTTACCTTACTGTAAACAATATTCAAACTATAGAATAATTATATTTTTTAAATAAGATAATCTTATGAGTTTATATTATGAGTATGTCGATTATCACATCACCTACTGCTAATATTTTACCCTCATTGTTTCTTCTAGAAACATCCAACACATGCATATACATTTGCATTCAAACACTACTTCTTTATCAAGTCTGAGCATTCATAAGAAACATCTCCTTTCAGGGTTTGGGGGTGGCTCAGACAATTAAACGCCCAACTCTTGATTTTGGCTCAGGTCATGATCTCATGGTTTATGAAATGGAGCCTCATGTCAGGCCCTGTGCTGACAGCAGGGAGCCTGCTTGGGATTCTCTCTCTCTCCCTCTGTCCCTCTTCTCTGTCTGTCTCTGTCCCTCCCCAGCTCATGCTTGCGTGCTCTCTCTCTCAAAATAAATAAATACATTTTTAAAAAGATCTCCTTTTCTTTTGGTGGACCTCAAAAATGTACAGAAGAGCTACTTAAAAATTAAATTATTAAAAGGCAAAAAACACTGTTTCTGATGCAGGCATTAATTAAACAATATTAACACATATGGAGACAACTATTTCACCTATGTAGACTAAGCCTTTAGTGTTGATAATATTCAAATAACTGAGCAACTAATATTTAGTTTTTAAAGCATTTAAAAATCAGAGGTTTAAGTTCAAGTGGTCATTGTAGGTGACAACTATTTGAAGCTTCAAAGTCCTACAGTGACTTGTGAACGACTCTTTTAGAATGGAAAGAATTCTCTATTAATTCAGTACTGGGGACTATTGACCTGAAATCTTGTAATGGCTCCTAGTATTTTGTTTTTCAATGCTTCTGAAAAAGAAGAAAAAGAAAAACCAATCTAACATGTCTCATAGATGTAGAATGAATTATATATTATGTCTTCTCATCAGTCATTCAATCCTTCCAGTCTTGGCATCCATCTGGGCTTGCATACATATTGATATTTGCTAACGTACTTGCTGATCCTAATTTATAAGGCCTAAAGGATGGCACTCTTTCCTTTGAGCATTGTGTTGCTAACTGAAAAGGTAAAGCACAGCAGCAGCTGCCTTTTTTTTTTCAATAACTAGCATATATTTTCTTTCAGTGGTAGATTATTCTTAATGAGGCCATAGTTGAGGTATTAATAATCCTCACCCTCTGAGGGTGCTTGGGCCATAGGAGAAACCTATTCAGTTAAGAAATAAGAATGTGGAAAAAAAAAAAACAGTGTGGTGTTAAAATGCCACCTTAGTCACACTGTCAATTTGAAATATGGTTATTTGCTAATTGAAAGTTAACAAAAACTTAATTTTACAATTACTATGAATATAAATGTTAACCCTTGATGAATAATTCATTTGGCAGCTTTTCAGTCTAAAACATTACATTTCTCTTGTATAATCCCTTTCATTTATATTTTCAAACGTTCTATTATTACACTTATTCACTGTTAACAGAGAACATGCATATGTACTTAAATCCACAAAACTCCAAAATGTACATCAAAAGCCAAGTGTTCTTCTAACATGTTCTTTTTGGATATATAAATGACCTAGTGCATTTGAAACTGAGTCACTTAAAATAAAAGAGGAGAATGGCATAGATGGAAATAAATGCATTCAGCCAATATATATATATATATATATATACACACACACACACACACACACGTAAATATTTATATATATCTTTATATATAAATAAACTGACCTTCTTAAAGTTTTTGTTTAAGTCAACCAGACTGAGCAGGAAGATGTGGTCCTTCGCTCCTACAAGCAGCCTGCCCCTCTCCTCATCCAACAGAATGGTTTGGAAATCTAGTCCTTCTGATGAACCCAAAAACGGAATGCAGCTATTTGAAAGCAGCAAGTCTATGGGAAAGTAAAAGAGGAATTGAAAGAAAGAAAACATTAATTAGTAAAATATTTACTTGCCTCAATACATACATTTCTGCACCTTGTAAATGCATACATACAGTATGCATGTTCAAATTTAGATAGAAGCAAACAAGATACGGTTTTTTAGCACATAATCATTTAGAAATCACTGTGATTTATTACATTTCATTTTACTGATACAACATTAATCTTACATATGAAAAATGCAAGATATTAAAATGAGTATTTTCAAAGCAATTGAATGCAAAATATTTCACTACTCTGTCCACCTTCTTAAGTTACAAATGAAAGCATCAGTTTGCAAACTGATTAAATAAATCAATATATGCAAAGTAAGCATGAAACTAAGTGTATGATAAAACTTACAGCATTTCTTCGCCCCCTACTTTTGATAAACACATCACTATGTTTGGAGGATAATAGGGTTCCTATTTCATGCATTCAGGGAGTAAACAAAGAAGCCAAATCCAAGAAAATGGATTCTGAGAGATATATGATCCTGAACCAGTAAAGAGATCAAAATAGTAAAGCAGGAAGGGACCTTGAAAATCAATTAATACGGATTCATGATTTTATAAATGAAGGTATTTAACTCCAGCAAGGTGAAGCCACATGCCTCAAGTCTCAAAATCAGGTGATGGTAAGGTTGATAATACAGCCTCAGTCCCAGTCTCCATTCTCTTTGACGCTTGTCTGTATGTCCTAATTCTTCTTTTTTTTTTTTTCACTTACAACTGTGATATGGATAGACCTATTAAATTTAGGTCTGGGTTTACAGAAATACAAATCTTTCAACAGATTTTGCCTCAAATACTTATCATACCCTCTCATTTTCTATAGCCTTATAATATTAAATACCAATATAATAATAATACCACTCATCACTCATTAAAGTCCATTATATGTTGATGGACTTTGAAACTAAATCATTATTTTCAAGTAAGTCATTATTAATTGATGAGAAAAATACAAAGAGGCAATGTCTCAGAAACAGGTAACAGGATACTTTCAAAATGTATCATGGCAATTTTCAACCTCTGTAAATGGATATATGAGTCTTTTAAATTTAAAGCCTATATATTCCACACATCAACTGTGGGCTCTATTGTTACTCCATATTTTTGAGTATTCCCTTCACTTTTTTCTCTAATTTACAATGGTTACATGTTATTTCCCTTATTCATCACGATAGATTTTGGTCTTAGTTTTGACAAACCCAAAGGCTGTATGCCGAAGAAGAAGATATGAAATTATCTGAATTCTCAGGTGAGTGTGGTCTTACTAATGCTTATCAATCTTGCTTTATGTATACTGGATAGAAGTCTGGATATAGTAACCCAATACTAATTATTTCCTCTCAAGCTAAATATGACTTGAGTAGTTTTTCAGACCAGAGACCCATGGAATAATATTTTTTAGCATCTCCAAATACAGTAACCCTATTTTTGTAGGCTAATATCTGATAAACATTCCATACTAACTATAAAGTAGAACTGAGGAAAGAATAATGGAACCGAGTGGATAGATAAGACAGATATGATCTAAAGCCTTAACAAAAGAAAACATTTCACACAAACCCTTATTCACTGAGGTGATTTGGTATGTTCCATGACATTCCCACTTGTTTAACAAAGAATAAAATGGGCAAAATGGAAAAAGTATGCAAGGGTCTCCAAGAGCATATCTTGACCCAATTAATAGAGAAAAGTAGGTTATATGATATACATCTTATTATTTCAAGTGCCCATGGATAATAATCAACTATTTTGAACCATGCATTTGCAACGTTCATTAACAAAAAGAAACATGGGTTAGCCTAATGAGTGTGAGATTTGTGTCTAGACCACTTGGGACATATCCCAGCCTCACAAATCTAGCTGTGATCAAGGAAAAAAAAAAAAAAACAACTTAAGTTCCCCGTGCCTCAGTTTCCTCCTCTATAAAATGGAGATAATAATATAAACGATTAATAAATCATGTAGGTGTGAGGACTCAAGGACTTAATGATGAGCATTAGAATGGTGCCTGTCACATAGTAAGTGCTATGTACTATCAGTTATTACAATGATGACGATGTATTTTTTAAACTCTATACAAAATGTACAAAAAGGAAGACATAATATTTCCCAACTCATATAATTCTTAGGATGAGCAAAGGAGATAACTTCTTTAAGGTTCTTAAAACAGTACCTTGAAGATAGGAAAAGTTCAGTAAATATTAACTTACTTTGAATATGATTATTAAATTCCAGTTTGAGCCAAATAACTTCTAATAAAGAAGAGTATCTCATCTTCCCTTAAACCTGACTTGTGAAGATGAGAAATTCTCTGTATTCTTTTTACAGTATTGGACTAACATTAAAAAGCTATTCTGTCCAAAAAACTTATAAGAATCTATTATATTAGGTATTGAGCATGTAGTTAAGGGTGTGGTCATGCTAAGCCCTGCATTCAAGGGGCTCACAGATGAATATATAAGTAGAAAGGTATACAGAATGCAGTATAGGCAAAGTACAGTCTAATACAAGTATACACAAAGGAAATCTTTCAAATAATTAATTGTGTGTCACTTTACAAAAGAAGATAACAATTGACAACAGTGTTGAGGGATGAATGGAATCTTTTCAGGAAAGATATAAAGAAAAGTTTTTTTTGAGGCAGAAGAACACGAGAATGTACAAGTGCATATATCATCATACGTCACACTCACCCAATACATTTTTAATATGTCTCCTACTCTTCAGTGTGAACTCCTTCAGCACAAAGACTATGTCTAACTTATCTTTGAATCCCCAGCACTCGCTCAGTGTCTGAGACAAATTAAGTACTTATTAAATATTTGAGGAATTGAAATAGTTTGATAGGCTAGAACATACAGAATATATGAGGCTGGACGTAAAGGCAGCCTTGAGATAACCAGAGCCTAAAATGGCAGGCTGGGAAGTTTGATTATCATGGAGGTAACTGGAAGCCACTAAAATACGTTATGCAGAAAAGTGACAAAGACTTTAACTGAGTGTTGAAAAATAAGTCTGGCTGCAGTGTTCAGGATGGATGAGAATTGGAAATGTAGGAGAAGGGAGACTACCCAGAAGTTCCTGAAAGATGGCAAGTCCCTGAATTATGGCAGTGCCACTGAGAGGAGCAAGATGTTTAAGAATCTTGCATCTCATTTGTTGTTTCTCCTGGTACAGCAAGGAAAACAAAGTTGAGGTAGTCATTTATTTTCTTTAACCACAACCAATTCTATTGGGTTTAGTTTCAAATTTGACAAGGAAAAACAGCTGCAAAAATAGTGACTAATGTAAAGTATTATCATTTCAAAATGATTTCATGTTGCCTTGCGACAATGTTAGCATCAAAATGATTAAAGCATGCCCCGCCAATCCTTTGTAGCCAAACAAAATAATTAGACTTAGGCATTACATATGAAAATTTCTCAGGCTGACGCATACATTTTGAACAGACCTTGGGACAGGGATTGGAACAGGTTCCCTCTTCCCCAAACAGCTTATCTTTCCTGCATTTCTGCCAAACCAAGCAAAGTCATTTTTGTTTCCACAGGATCATCAAGTAAAGCCTGGGGGGGATGGGAGGGGGCGGGGGGACAGGGGTTGGAGGTGGTTAATTCCAAAGCCTGCATCTTCACACCTAAAACTGATACACTCCCGGGAGAATTTTAGAGGAATCAGAGGTGGATGCCGGCTCTGCAGGCTGGAAACTCATGAAAGTTAAAGACCAATAATTTGGCAATAGATTTCCGAGCTTTATTTTTTTTCTTCTCCTGAACTGACAATTTTCAGCCATGTGAATTTTTTTTATTTTTTTTAAATGTCTATTTATTTTTGAGACAGAGAGAGACAGAGCATGAACAGGGGAGGGGCAGAGAGAGAGGGAGACACAGAATCTGAAACAGGCTCCGGGCTCTGAGCTGTCAGCACAGAGCCCGACGCGGGGCTCGAACTCACGGCCCATGAGATCATGACCTGAGCCAAAGTTGGACGCTTAACTGACCAAGCCACCCAGGTGCCCCAAGCCATGTGATTTTTTAAGACTGTCCACAGTTACAATCCTTTGGAACAGAAACTCTGTTCTGTCCCCATTGGGGAGGGGGGTGAGCATGTTGCGTCACACAGCCATTCAGAGGAGGCCTGCCCAATACGTACTTAGCCAGCCTCGCTTCTCCTCAGATGACAGTAGCGTTTACCTCTAGGTCCTCAATGCATTCTTTGTTCTTTCTACCTAAACTTATGGAATTCCCTATAATCACTCGTTCGAACTGTTCTTTTAACAACTTGTTGGTCTATCACCTTCTTCTCAGTTTGTAGTGTCATTCAATGTCCCACGCCCTCAATTTCCCACTCCTATTCTAGCAATACACTTTTGGAAAAGTTACAGGATGATTGTTTCTGAAATGAAATGAAGATAAGATTATTAATTTTTTCCACTAGTTTGAATATGGAAATCATTCCTGTGATAGATTTTTATTTGAATGATGACACAGACAAGATGTTCATGATCCGTGATCAATAAAATGCTGCAGAGCAACAGCACGGCTCTGAGTATCAAAAACCCTATAAGTAACATGATTTTTCATGTTTGTATGTACATGTGCCTTTTTCTGAAGGGTATGTCCAGAATCTTCATCAGCATCTCCTGGTATCTCTCCAAAAGCCACAGAGAAAATGTGTATTTCCAACATGTAGTTAATAACCATTTAGAATAACTTCCCATTTCTTCACTATTTAGAATAACTGCTTGGCACAAGGAAGCAAGTCACTACCTTTATAAAATCTGATGATGAAGGCAAACAATGGACTCACCTAAGACCACCAGGGGCTCTGCACATGATACAAAGACTCTGATAACAAGTTCCACTCTCAGGATCTTACAGCCTAGTGCAGAGGAAATGCTAATACACATCAAAAAGGAAAACATGCTTGTGACAAAAGACAGCAGTAGCGAAAGTCACAGACTGTCAAATACCTTTAATAGTAAAATGGGAAGAAATCCCATCTGCATTTCTTTTACCAAGCCAAATAATGCCACTTCAATGCTCTCACCATTATGTTGGGTAGAGATACTGTATGGTCTCTATGCTCCTTCTAAAATGCCTTCGAGTTCTACAGCATTAGAACCTTATGCCTAACTTTGTTAAAATTAAAGAGCTGTCAGGTAAACTATCATTCACCTCTCTATTCCTGGGCATCACTCTGTTCCTTGGAACAGATCGCCTCTAATCTTTGGGAAGAGCAGGAATATAGTGTAAAGCAATTCCAACTAAAGGGAAATTCTATCAATAACCTTTGTTGGACTCACATGTGCCAATTCAGTGAGGTCCAGAATGGTTAAGGAGGTTTCACAAAACCAATTTGCTCTTAATGGTGCTGTTTGTTCAGCAACAATGAAACTCCTCACTCACGACCAGATGCCCTTCCATGTGAGGGGAAGGCTAAAGATCCCATAATCCCTGTTCTGATTTGAAATAAACATTTGTTCTTAAAAGAATTCTTTGTATCTCCCGTTTAGTGTCACTTAATACAATTGTTCATTCAGCCTGAAGAAACATTTGACCTGACGGTCTACATTCTTCCTCTTCACCTCAGAAAGGAAGGGAGTGGTTAGTCACATTGAATCTAATAAATTTAGGTTTAAGCAACACAGACTTCCTCAATGTTTGACTGTTAAATGAACAAGATCCCATATCCCTGAAATAGCATTTATTGCCAGAAATCTTGAACTGGGTGGAGTTGACCATTTCTCTCACAAGAAGACTACATAGCTAAAAAAAATGGTATCCCACATCCTTTAAAGAACACTTAACAGAAAGATTTTTTGAGAAGATAATCCAAGTTATTAAAGCTAGAATTTCATGAGGTAAAAAGAAAATCACCTTTGAGGAAAGTTACTTCCCAATCTACTCCAGTCACAGGAGTAGAATGCCTCAACAGAGAAAGTTTACAACCAAAAATGGCCCCAGTTCAAAACCGAATTGGCTTTCCCTATGGTCTCAAGATATTCAGCACAAATGCTTACTGCAACTACTCCTATTTTTCCTCAGAGGAAATAACCATTATATCAGTAAGGCTGTTCTGAGGCTTCTTGAAATATGGTTGCATCTCCAGTGTGTTCTTTGCAAAGCTGTTGTAAGTAAGGAAGTAAAGGAGTTTTTATTCCTGTCTTCCCCATAAATTCAGCTTTCCTCCCTTGATCTCTGAACCCCCAGGGCTTTCATGCTGTTAGTATCTAAAGACTTCTTCTATGGAATTCCTTCTTCCCATAGTTTCCAGAAATGTTTTGGCTACCAAACCATTACCTCACCCCCCACCCCCCCCCCAAAAAAAGCCTGTTCTCAGTTTGGGTCAGGAATTGAGTAAAGGCAACAAGTTATTCAGTCCAAAAAGAAAACTAGTCCCTAATACCATGGCTCACTGAGTTCCTTGGGCTCTCTGTGAACTTGTATTTCCTTCTCTAGGTTCTGGTCCAAGGAAAGGCATGGATTCTGTTTTGGAATCAAGCTTTGGAAATTTAACTCATCTTAAACTGGCCCCACCTGACTTTCAATTGGTTTTCTGAAGCTTGAGATCATATGAAAAAATTTTGGTTACCAAAATAGCTGACTTCCACCTATCAAAAATACAAATTAGTCTCTATTTATGTACACTCAGTCTCCATAGCTAACTGCTGAAACAATATCCAATATATAAAGAATAATATTCAAACTTAAAATCCTTACAAAAGACTACTTCAAAACTATAGGTGTGTATTATATTATCTTTATACATTCCTAGGTGAGAAGTCCAACCCTGTTCTCTTCCCACAAATGCAAGTCCAAATCAGGAAAAAAAAAATCAAATTTTCATTTGCTCTTCTGCAATGGAATGTTGAAGATGATTCTGCTCATTAGGTCTTAGAACATTGCCTATGTCAGTAATAAATCAGATGATACCATGTAGGGAAACATAAATTAGAAACAAATAAAGCCTATTATATCATCAGAGCTTTGTTCTTGCCAGGACAGGATGTGGAGAGGAGTGTGGCAATTTTACACTGTCACATTTCCATCTACATCCATGCTTTTAAATTACAGGTTTATTTTTATTTGGCTAGCTTTCAATAGCAGATGCTTTATATAATCCATCACATGTGAGATTCATAATTTATGATTATGAATCCTTTTAAACTCTTACTTTGAAGGAGTCCTTTTAAATGCTCGAAAGCTTTGCTATGATCATTTTTCCCACTGACCTATAAAAAAAGCCTAACGTTATAAGTACCTAGTACATTTCCAGAAAACCAGTGTCATAATAGAATAAACTTCCTCAGAAGGAAGGATTCTGATTTGACAATTATTTTCTTAATGGCCTTCAAGGTCTTGAGAGTATCTCCCCTTCCAAATTTCAAGGAATGTTTAAAATCAAGACACCATGTCACAAATTAATACGGATCTATTTTCAATCAAGTATATAAATTTAATTTTTACAAAACTCAGAAAGCCATACCTTAGTATACCATCAGCTATAGATTCTAAACAGCAAGACAAATAGGATAGGAACAAATAATTCTTCAAGTTAAGATCATGATGAATATACAGAACAAAGAGTAATAACATTTTTGGAAAAGAACAACATTTTATAACGATATTTTTAAAAATTAATTACATCCACCAAAATTAAGTATATGCACACCAAAAAGTAAAGTTAAAAGGCATATGTAAGCATCTGTCTCCTCTCCCATCGTCTACCTCCAAACCAATTTAGTAGTTTATTTTCTATTCATTTTTCTATTTCTAAATAATATGTATACACTACTATCTTTTAGAACATTATTTTCAGACATTTCTACTGAATTCCCTTTGACAGAAATTGAGAATTTTAGCTTTCTGATGCCAACTCTTTCCCTTTAACCAAAGTCCTGACATGATTATATGTCCATTTTTATGAAAAGCTGTATTCAATGATTTCATTATTAAACAACGTAAATAGTCTTCCCTACTTAGAAAACTAGTTCTCTGATCATACTTTCTTTCTTGGGAAAAAAAATCTGTTGCTTCAATTAATAATTTCCAAGTTGTGACATTTACTTAGTTTTGTTTAAGATCACGATTAAATCTGGGGCATAGGTGGTTCAGTCGGTTAAGCATCCCACTTCGGCTCAGGTCATGATCCAGTGGTTTGTGAGTTCGAGCCCCGGGTCGGGCTCTGTGCTGACAGCTTGGATCCTGGAGCCTGTTTTGGATTCTGTGTCTCCCTCTCTCTCTGTCCCTCCTCTACTCACACTCTGTCTCTCTCCCTCTCAATAAATAAATAAATATTTAAAAAAATTAAATCATGATCAAACCTTTCCACAATTCCCGAAAAGGGCCTGCATAAAATTTTCATATGAAATTCTGTCGGATTGTTTTTTATCTCCTGGAGATGTCTCCTGGGCCCTTTCTTCTTCTCCCTACAAACTAGACTGGCTGTTCTCTCACCAGAGGGACAGCTTTCTCAAACTTCCTTCCACCTCTCTCCTACTACGAATCCCAACTTTCCTAGATCCCATGTCTTCTTCCTTGACTTATTTTCTTATTCTGATGAGCACATCTCCAGAAACTTCTTAAGAAATGGTGGCTGAGACTTAAATTTTTGAAATTTTACATGTGTAAAAAGGCCTCTAATTTATTTTTATTAATAGGTGGGCTAACTATAGAATTCTGGGTTGACCAGCATTCACCCTTAGTGATCTGAGGCATGTGAACACTATCTTCCAGTTTTCAAAGTCATGATTGAGAAGTCTCATGTTACCATATCCCCAGCCTTGGAACGTGTCTTTTATTGTTTCTGGAAGTTATATGAATCACTTCTTCACTGTTACTATTATGAAGTTTAAAATAATTGGACTGAACATGTCTTGAACTTTGTTTTTGTTGGTTTGATTTTGTTGTTTTTCACTTGTCATGCCGGGCACTCAGTGTGATATTGATCTAAATTTTAATTTCTATTGGCTCAAGAAACTTTGAGTTTGGCTTTCATTCCAAACAAACAGATGACTATTATCTGTAGAACTTTTCTCGAGGTTTTCTCCAGAAAGGGTCCTCTCCCCACATGCCCAAGGTAGGTAATCCAGGTAGAGGTGTGAAGAGAATCCGTGTCAGAGTATGCACACAGACTTCCAAAAGGAAGATTAAAAATACAGTCATGGAATAATGTTCTCCTGAATTTCAGGCAGTGTTTATAGAGCATAGGCAATGAAATAATGTTTTCCATTTATAGTTTCCTATAAATGTTTTTGTCTCACAAATTATTAGATCTCTGCTCATGACTTTGAGATAGACACCTAAAACCACACTCCTCTCTTATTTTTTTGTATTTTTTTAATGTTTATTTTTGAGAGAGAGACAGAGTGCGAGTGAGGGAGGGGCGGATAGAGAGGGAGACAGAATCTGAAGCAGGCTCCAGGCTCTAAGCTGTAAGCACAAAGCCCGATGTGGGGCTCGAACCCACGAACTGCAATATCATGACCTGAGCCCAAGTTGGACACTTAACCGACTGAACCACACAGGCACCCCGCACTGCCTCTCTTAAATCACAGTTCATAATTTTCAGTAGCCTGCTTGCTACTGTCATTTTCCCCCAATCAACCGATCTTACTGACTTCAATGACTTAATGACATGACCTAGTTCCCAGGCTCAAAAAATCAGAGTTGTTTTTAGTTTACCTTCCTTGGTCCCTTACTCTTTTTTCCTGTATTTAAATAATTGGTACCTCTAAGTCTATTTCACTTCCTCACACCAACATCAAGCTAAATTTAAGTCTTATAAATTTGATCATATAAATTTTCTATTCTTCCCCCTCAAATATTTATTCCTATTGTAACCCAGGCCAAGATGCATATTATTCCTTCTCTAAATTACTATACCTGATTCATAAATAACTTTGTTCTATTCCCTTCTCCTTCACCTATGTCTACCACATGATGCTATCTATTCTTTTTTTTTCCCCTAAATCACAATTAAGTTAGGTCAATTTCATGATCAAAATCTTCCAATGCCAACATACACTTCATTCAATAAAGTATAAATGTTTTCCATTGTTCAAAGTTCCATTTCATACCCAAACTTCTTCAACATTCTTGAATGGCATTCATTAAAAAAAATCCTAATCCTATTGAATTAATATTTTTGCAATTATTTTGTCCCTTAAAAAAACTAGAAGCTCTTGCAGATAAGAATAATGTCTAAATCAATGCTGTAATCCATCACTATTTCTTGCACATAAGAAGTCTAACAAATACTTAACTAATGGTTTTCAAACTAGTGATTCTTATGTATGTTGGTTTACCTGCCTCCCATCTAAATCAGAATTTATTAGAACCATATGAATAATTTAGAGAGGTTAATGTGCCATTAAGAGACCCAACTGTGGCTCTAATGGTTTGCAGTCATTAAAGGTTCTGGTTGTTATCTCCAAATGCTTGGAAGGGGAGCAGATGGGGAAAAGAGGAAGAGGTCTGAATAAGAACACTCTAGAACAGCACTTCTCAGGATTTAACAAGCTTTCAAATCAGCTGGGATTCTTGTTTCTCATTTAGAAAGGGGTCAGGGAAATGAGATTGTACATTTCTAACAAACTCTCAGATTATTCTGGTGCTACAGATCATTGAACCAAAGTTGCAGTAAGAAAGGCTAAAGTACAACATGGCCCCACTGCACTGAAGAGAAGAGCTGAACTCTTCCTTCTTCTCCACACTAGAGTTTCCCTCAAACATTTAAAACATGGTGCGTGTTAATTTATGCAGGATGGCCAGATTATTTTTTTTCCATTACAATTGTACATTGGTTAATTGTGCATATCCCTTACTTATTCTAACAATCTAATTAACTTAAATTATAACTTAGTTGCTATAAGTGATAAATGACCTGCTTAATTTAAACCAATGATATATGAACTTTCCCCCCTCAGTTCTCTCATACAAGGAAGGGAAGTGCATTCATTTAACATGCATTAACCTGGAAGGAGATGCGAAGATGACAAATTATAATTTATTATTGACTTTCAGGTAAATGTCCTGTTACCTGCAGCAGTAGAAATTCTACCAGAAATGCCTAAATATAATTGTATTTGTAAAGACCTTCAGTTTTTACTTCAATTAATTCAATTACGAACTGTTTGGACTCCCTTTGAAGCCTGTCATGATATTCAATTTGTGTTTTGTGACATTCAAGGAACTTTCCCTATTTTATCCAATTTGATCTTTGAGGAGAACTAGAGGATTATCACTAATTTCTAGATGAGAAAACCTAGACTCAGAAAGAGCAAATCCTCATCCTAATGGTGGCTGAACTGTACATGCCATAGAAAGAGCTAAAATCGAGGTCTTCTGACCTGAAGCCCTGTTGCCTATTACAGCTATATTTTATATTTGAAGAGTTAGCACTATTTAGAAAAACAAGATTCTTTTACAAAACAATTTTAGTCACATTTTTACACAATATACCTATTGCTGGAATATTTACCTTATTTTCCAGACTGTGCCTGGCTCACTGTGGCTTTAGTCAAATAAACTTCTTTATGAGTGTCATTCTTTACAAGTAAAAAGTACTTAGTTCTGATACACGCCTCTTTTGAATTAATAGGATTAAATCAGCCAATTTAAAGGACTTTCACAAAAATGCAAAATATATATTACTAGTTTTAAGAAGCACAGAGGCATTTGTCAAATTTTCTGTGAAAAAAAGACCCAATGGCATTCAGTTTTAAAATGTCCTTAAATTGGGTGCCTGGGTGGCTCAGTGAGTGAAGAGGCTGACTCTTAATTTTGGCTCAGGTCATGATCTCATGGCTTGTGAGTTTGAGCCCTGCGTCAGGCTCTGTGCTGACACGCAGCCTGCTTGGGATTCTCTCTCTCTGCCCTCTCCCTGCTCACGCTCTCTCTCTCTCTCTCTCTCTCTCTCTCTCAAATAAATAAATATATAAATAAATAAACAAATTTTTTTTTAAAAATAAATAAAATGTTTTTAAATTTATATTTTTACACATGTATTGAAAGAATCTCATTGTAAAAATTCCCTTAATAAGACCTAAGGAAGTTGAGCCACATTGTAAGTAAGTAAAGTCCTAAAACAAGCAGTTGTATATACAAAATTTTATCTCAGTAATTTATACAATAGTAATCCCACCACATACAAGATCTGTCCAAAAAGAACTTTTTTAATGGGGTGCCTGGGTGGCTCAGTTAGGTTAAGCCTCCGACTTCGGCTCGGGTCATGATCTTACAGTTAGTGAGTTCGATCCCTGTATTGGGCTCTGTGCTGGCAGCATGGAGCCTGGAGCGTGCTTCGGATTTTGTGTCTCCCTCTCTCTCTGCCCCTCCCCTTGTCATGCTCTGTCTCTATCTCTCAAAAATGAATAAACTTGAAAAAAAATTAAAAACAAAGAACTTTTTTAACTAAAAAAGACTTGACAGGGTTTAATCCCAGAAAAAAATTGCCTTTACTTAAGTAATGATACTCTTAAACTTCCTTCCATGTTTATAGGCATAACCAAAGACACAACCAAAGTATCCCTTGATCTAGCCCTCTTTTACCCAGCCAGGAGGACATTGCTGACCTTTGTAGATCTCAGCGAGTTTTATATCCCTTCTTAATTCCAAGAACACTTTTTGCATGATACTTCTGTGGTAACATTAAATTATGTATTATTTTACATTACTGTGTAACTTCTATCACTTTGTGAACCTCCACAGATCAATAATATTTAGAACACTGCTCAAACACAGTGTTAAATAGATTTTAATTATTATTAATAGGCTTGGATGCAGGCAAGTTGTAGTATAAATACTATTGAATTGAAAAGCAGGAGACTTGGATGTTTGTTGTTGTTGTTGTTATTGTTGTTGCTGTTGTTTTAATTATCTCTTATGTGATTCTGAGGTTATCTCTTCTTTCTGAGTTTTCTTTCCAAATGTTTATGCCTCAATTTTCTAAATGTTGATAGTACTTACAACCTGTATCACTATATCAAACAGTAAACACATTCCTCCTTGAACATAGTTTTAGAACTGCTTGACCTATCTTTCCATCTAGACAATAGCTGACACTGACAATTATGCAGAAAATATTTTATTATGCAAAATGGGCCACTTTCATTAACATGTTTTTAAGGTATTTTTTTAATTTGTTTTTTATTTTTTAAATTTATATCCAAATTAGTTAGCCTATCGCGCAACAATGATTTCAGGAGTAGATTCCTTAATGCCCCTTACCCATTTAGCCCATCCCCCCTCCCACAACCCCTCCAGTAACCCTCTGTATGTTCTCCATATTTAAGAGTCTCTTATGTTTTGTCCCCCTTCCTGTTTTTATATTATTTTTGCTTCCCTTCCCTTATGTTCATCTGTTCTGTCTCTTAAAGTCCTCATATGAGTGAAGTCATAGGATATTTGTCTCTCTCTGACTAATTTCACTTAGCATAATATCCTCCAGCTCCATCATTAACATATGTTTTAAATGTAGCCTATTTTAGAGAATAGAATGGAATTTCATCAATATTTTCTTCAGTAAGGTATGCCTTGTCTCGCATCTCTCCTGAATCATCAATTATTTCTCTACTAGATTATTTCACAATTGGCATATAAATATGGTGTTATTTAGTTCGTGAAAAAAAAATCTCTTGATTTTATTTTCTTTCCAGCTACTACTGTCCATGTCTCCATTATAGAAAAAATCCTTGGAAGAATTATCTATAATTCTCTCTAGTCCCTGAGCCCATGTTCTCAGGAATCCATCCTAATTGTGCCATGGCTCCCACACTCAAAGACACTACTTTTATCAAGGTCAACAATGAACTTCTGTTGTTGAATTTAATGTGAATTTTTGCTTGTCATCTTTGAAGAAACATTAGCTGAATATGACATTGCTGATAATACGTTTTCCTTTACTTTCTTCATTGACTTCCTGTATACTACAAACTACTGATTTTTCTCCTACATGGTTTCTCTGGGCACTTCTTTTCAGTTCACTTTGAAGCTCATTTCCCCTTTCTTTACTTTCTTGGCTTAAGAGAATCCCAGAACTCAATCCTCCAAATTCTTCTACATCCCTTTGTTATCTCATAGAGTTTCACGGATTTAAAAATTCTATATGCTAACTGCCAAATTCATATCTCCAATGACATCTCCCATAAACTCCAGAAATTATGTACTCAAATGCCTTCCTGGCATTTCATTTAGACATCATAATAGTCTTGTCTTCTCCAACAAATATGTCCACTTGATTTCCCCTCAAAACCTACTTCTTTCACAATCTTCACCATCTCAACTAATGGTATCTCCATCCTTAAATTAAAAAAAAAAAAAAAAAAAAGATGGAGTCAGATTTGACTCCTCTATCTTCATGTCTGATCCATCAAAAAATCCCGTTGACTCTACATATCATCCTCTTCTCCTACCTCACTGCAACCAGTCCGGCCCACAGACCATCATTTCTTACCAGCATTATTACAATATGTCTACTTCCCTGACCTCCCCCTTTCAGTGTATTTACAATACAGAAACCACAATGATCCTATAATAATAAGAGTCAGATTATGTCACCTCTGTGCCAAAATTCTCCAGTGAATTCCCAACACACAGACTAAAAGCCAATGTTTTGACAATGACAACAGTGGAAGAATCTAATCTTTTTCCTTCTACCAACTCTCTGATTAAATTAATCTTCTTTCCTGTATCTCAGTGTTTTTCAGCCATGTTGTCTTCCTTAGGATTCTTAAACATGGCAGACACATTTTTGCCTCATGACATTTGCACTGGCTGTTTCTTTTGCCAAAAAATATTTCTTTCCTAAGTATCTGCATGATTTGCGACAGTAATTTCTTTAAGTATTTGTGAAAAACATCACTTTCTCAGTGAGCTCTTCCCTTACCACATACTTGACTACTACACTCCCACCATTCTCTAGCTAACTTTCCTGATTCATTTCTCTCCATAGCACTTATCATCTTCTATTTTGCTAGGCAATGTACTTATATATGGCCTGCCTTTCCTATCAGAATATAAACCACATGATGACAAGGATTTTGGCCTCTTCCATTTGCTGACATATCCCCTTGTTGCCAGAACAAGGCCAGAAACGTAATGGGCATTCAGAAAATATTGTTATTAACTGTTGACAGTTAAACATCACACACACACAGTAAGATTATCCCTAAATTCTTGAAACTACAGATGCCCAGATGAACAGCCTCTGTTTAGAGAAAATACATCTGGGAAAACAAGTGTGTTCATTCAAACATGGCACATCTACCAAAATTAAACCATCAGTGACTTGCTTCATAGAAAAAAACATATATTACATGTAAATTCTTATTATAAGATTGATAAGGCTTCTTCACTATGTACTTAAGGGGAGGTATTCAGAGCAAGCCGGCTTCTTTTCCCATTAATTTGACAACAAAAATGTCCACTCTAGATTGCATTTTGTGGTTGGAACTCCTTAGTGATTTTAATGATTCACTTTAACCCATTCTGAAGGTTACCAACCATCAAAGACACTACTCTTATCAAGGTCAACAATGATCTTTTTAACTGGAAGGGCTTATTAACTACTAGAAGACCACAACAGTAAAAATACTGGAAAGCACCTTTAATAAATTCACAATCTCTGGGTGGTACTTAACTGAAGGAAACTAACTCCAGTAGAAAATGCTTTGGGAGTAAGTGGAAGTAATCTTAATATGTGTTGTAAACAAGAGGGAGCTACATAATGTTTTTCACAGTTGTTCCCATAGGGAAACCTTTGGTCTGTAGACAATCATTCACATCTAGCAAGATAATAATGTTTCACAAAAAGCATAATTGACGGTATTATGCTTACTATGCGACACACTGACTTAGGGGGGTATTCAAATGGAACTGATAGCTGAATTCCCCTTATGCCAGGTTCAAAGGATGTAGTAAGAAAAAAGATGATACATGTGAAACATATGCATATCATGCATACACGTATATGTAATAGATATAAACCATTCACATATAAGTTAGTACTAAAATCTAAAATTAGGAAAGGAAAAGAAAAGCTAGAAAGACTATACAAAAAAGAAAAAAAAGATGAAAAAAACACTACAATTCATAACAAGAAATGAGTCTTTGTATATTCAATTAACTTTCATTTTTCTCTTCCTATTCCAAAGCTTTTGTCCAGTTTTTCTTTATTTTACCTACCTCATTTTCTGGTTCTCCAAACAAATAATATTGCAGATGCTAATGATTCCTAGGCAAAAATATCCTGAACCTATGAGTTCCTTCACAACGATTGTGAAATATGGAATGTTTATACTATTTATTACAGGATTGAAATCGGTCATCTCTCACAAGTTATTTTTTTACTACATCTGCAGTATAAACTGTACACGCCACTGAGAGAAGTCCAACCTATAGGGCAAAATGTATATCATAACCTTATAACATGAATTCCAGATACATACAACATCCTGATCTCCAAGTTTCCTTACCTGCTACTCAAGAAACAGGTTTAGGATGCATACATGTGCAAGAATTCAAAATATGCAACTGAAGGGAAATCTCTTTACAAAACAATAGAACCAAACAAGCTCCTGTGGATTCAGAAGTTCAAAGTTAAGTCTTTATCAAAGAGCATTCTTCGGATAAAATGGTTATTATATTTTCTGTTGGCCTTTAAGAAATCCCTCAAAATAACCTTGCAGCTGCTCAAAGTAGCTAATGCTACTGATACTGTCTGCATCCCTGGTCAGCATCTAAGGAAGCATGAACCATGGAAAGCAAAGAAAACAAAGTGGAGTTTGTGACCAGAAAAATTAAATATTTTTGAAAACAAAATTATTTTTTCACTTCAGCTGATGTTTCCAACCTCACATTCTGGCAGTGTTTTAATGCCCAAAGCACAAACTTTTAGATGCTCCCCAAACTATCTAAGCAATGGGTGGTATTAGCTGATCTCAATTAGTTAGAATCAAAAGAGAAGGAAAATGCCAAGAGAGAGCTATGATTGTTATCTCAGAGGTAGGAATGTTGTGTACAGGCAATCTGCCTCACCATAACCCCAAATTAGCAGTTCCTTCTCAACTCTCAGATACGGTGGAGAAAAGGTGGACACGGAAGTGGTTCACATTCTTGGAAGTGGATGTGCACATTCATAGTGCTGAATAGATGATTTCCAAAGAGATAAGATATTCTTTTATTTTTTTATTTTTTAGTGTTTATTTTTGAGGGCGGGGGCAGAAACAGAGTGTGAGCAGAGGAGATGCAAGGAGAGGGAGACACAGAATCCAAAGCAGGCCCCAGGCTCTGAGCTGTCAGCACAGAGCCTGACGCGGGGCTCAAGCTCATGGACCGTGAGATCATGACCTGAGTCAAAATCGGATGCTTAACTGCCTGAGCCACCCAGGCACCCCAACCTATTCTTTAAAGTGTGAAGAGGAGTGCTCTGTTAGGGTTGTGAATAATTCTCCTAGTAAAGATGACCACTCAATTATTAGCATACAGTCTGGAAACAAAAGGCTAATAGTAGCTATGGGGAGCTAGCAGAGGTGTGTGTGTGTGTGTGTGTGTGTGTGTGTGTGTGTGTGTGTATCTTTGGAGGGTGGGTTGGGAGGAGGTTTCCATAATTCTCACCCTGCATTCAATCTTTGTTGCTGCTTACCAGGCTGCGACATGTCAATTACCCAAATGTAAACAAAAATCTAAAAAACATAACACTTGGAAAGTATACTTAATAGAAGAACCATCAAAAGAGTAATTCTTACTGCATTTAATCCAACACTTACACCAGTTCTGCTTTTATATAAATAAGCACTAGGCACTGAGAGGAGTGACAGTCTATACAGAGATAAGTAAACAAGACTTTGAACTCACAGGATTGATTCCAAGTCCAAAAACATGTGTATACAAAAACAAACAAAACAAAACAAAACCCTCAAACTAGGGATAAACTAATTAGTAGCAGCTATATGGAATTAATTAATAATATTTTTCTATTTTTAGGCGCTAATTTGCTAGTTTCAAATAATCAACTTATCACATTTGAGTTCATATTTTATAACCATTTGTATGGAACTATGATTATGAACCCAAATGATCACGATGACGATATATATTTTTTTCCATATATTTATCAAAAGGCATAACATCTCACAAGTGTGTAGGTCTCTTTGGGCCACGCTGTCATCTTAAATAGAGCATGTGGCCTTCTTCAACTCTATTTAATTTTGACAACTGAAAATCATATAGCCAGTCAAACATCAGCATGGTGCTTCTGTAAATGTTAAAGCTCACTCTGATGGGTGAGTGCCTCAGGGAAGAACCACTAATGACCAGGAACTAAGAAATAGGATCAGGCAGTTAGTGTCTATGCAGCATGAGACTGACTCAGGAGCTGAGCCACGACCCAATCTGAAACCTTGGCAAGTTTCTCAGTTTCTCGGTACCTCAGCATACCCATATATGTAAGAAGGGGATGATAACAACCCTCACCATAACAGCCAGTGCTAAGGATGAAATGACAACACACCGCGTTTATACCAATGCTTTGCTCTCTGTTTCTTTGAAAGTCTGATTTATTTTGTGTTGTTCACACATATCAATGCAATCTTCTAGTGTTATTCACTCTATCATAGGAACCAGAGTTTCCTTTTCCTTTTTCCCCTTCAACCTCTTTATTTTCAAACTTTCTGTATCTTTTTTTTTAATTGTTTGGACTTTCATATTTGTTTTCTGTTCTTTTCTTAAGATTAATTCTGAATACAGGCAAATGAACGACTCTGACTTGTGCATACGATGGGTTGTGAAAATCCATATACTTGGGGAATCACATCCCTTATCAGGATAGAGAACTCTTCCATAATTCCAAAACATTTCTTTCCATATCTCTTCCCAGTTAATCCTCCCCTCAACCACACAGAGGCGATTTTCTGGGTTTGTTTTTTGTTTTCTTGTGTGCTTTTTTTAAACTGCTTAAAAAATTCTAGAAAAATATTAGAACTCAAAAATAATATGTTGCCTTAACTCTTTAACTCAGGAGATATAAATTCCAGACAGATACCCACGTATGAAATGTGTAATGGGTATAATGCCAATTCCACTTCCACTTATATTTGACATGAAGTTAGGTTTTATTATTGATATTTAATTTGAACTCAGTAAGTTGTTTTAAACAGCTATTAAAACTGCAGGCATAAGTTTTACCTACCAAGTTTGGTATAAAGGAGTATAAGTCCCTACATCTTTCTCATTACTTAAAGTATTAAAGAAGCACGAAGAGAAAACAAAAGATATACATTTTTAAGAATAAAACTTGGCATAGTCCCTGTCTATCTATCTATACACATAAACATACACACATGTAAGATGACTAAATATAACTCATATAAACTTTGCTTTTATGTTAATTTAAACATTTAAAAACAATTAGCAGATTTCATTTCTTAAAGAGATTTTCATTTCTGTATTTCAAGCCTTCCACGTGGTCTTTTTAAAAGAATAAACATGTATATGTTTGAGATCTTAATGGTAGGTTAGTGTATTCATTTTTTGAAGATATCTTACTGTGTTTAAAAATAAATCCCCTCTAACCAGGGATGAACTAATCCATATGAGCTATATGAAATTATGTTTTTCTATTTTTAGGGACTGATTTGTTTTAATACAAATCTGATTATAACCTATAAACCAAATCACCAAATCATGTTAATCAGTAGCTGATCATTGTAAATAATGAGCTGAAAAGGGTACACGAATAACCCAGGCACCATTTCCCTCACAAAAATGATAATTGGGCATTGTATTCTATAATATTTTTATTAACTGATGCCAATACTATAAACATTTCACTGAAGTCAGTACGCATTTCTAAAGAAAAGAAATACAGTCATCAAAAAGACAATCTGAAAAACATTTACAGACTTACCTTTGTAAGTCAGCTTGAGTCGTGGAATATTTTGCTTAGCAGTTCCAATGACAGGAAGAAAGAGCATGATCATGCTTAGCATCATCAAGGCATGAAAAAGGTGAAAATTGTGGCTTCTGGACTTTGGTCTCTCATTTTTAGTAGCATTCATGATGAAAACAATGTCCTCTTTCAAACAGTGAAAATTCAATCTAAAAAATAAGAAAATAATCATTAATAGAGCAGTTTGCTGATTTTCCTAGACTTACTAAATTATAATTTTCTGAATGTGTATAGATTTTAAAATAATAATTGCACCTTCTCCCCTGTTTTGATTTTGCAAATTGTTACAAGGGAAATGAATCAGAACTGATTGATAAAATTCAGGTCTGCCTTTACTCAGATGCAGAGGAGAATGCATACTAAAATTTCAACTATTTATGATAATTAGCCTCCCTTCTGTAACAAAGCTTTGTTTTGTTTTTAACACAAATGCAGGAGGAACCAACTCTTTCTAACTTCATGAGTTCTTTACTCAAATAAGAATACTGGTAGAAGCCTATTCTTTCCCTATATCATCCCCAAGGAGAAAGATCCCCAAGCAAAAACAAATAAAAGCTGTCATGTTCAGGGAGTTCTTCTCTTGTTTCTGACATAAAGATTTTTTTTTAAGTTTATTTATTTATTTTGAAAGAGAGAGACCACGAGGAGGGATAGAAGGGAAGACAGAGAGAGAGAAAGAGAATCTCAAGCAGGCCCTGTGCTAACAGTGCAGACCTGGGGCTCGATCTCGGGAACCATGAGATCGTGACCTGAGCCAAAATCAAGAGTTGCAGGTTTAACTGACTGAGTCAATTAGGTGCCCTGTGACATAAAGATAGTTTAAAAGTCTGCCTAAAATTGGAAAAATTGGCAATGATTAGGTCAGAGCCACCGCCACCAATTTTAGGCCTGGGGTAATGTGATTTAACCTGCACTCTATATACTATTCCACACACGGCAGTAATGAAAAGAAAAACAAACTGTAATATAAAAGGCTTTATAAAAGAGAGGAAGTTGTGATCAACTAGGTTGCCATAAATAAGCTGCCTTGCTTGTCTTTCTTAAGATCTGAAATAAATTAAAACACACATTTCAAACTAAGCCTGATAATGATAATGACAAATAATATTGATTGAATATTTATAGGTACCAGATACTTCCTTTAAAGTGCTTTCCATAACTGAAATAACTTAATCCTGTTAAATGAACTAAACAAGGAGGCCATGAGACTGGGGTGACTCTAATGCAGTGGCGGCCTCCTAAGCAAGCTGAGATGTAAGTCTACCAAATCAAAGTTACAAAATCGAAAGTTACAAAATCAAAGTTACAAAATCAAAACACGAGGACAACCAATCACAAAGAACCAACTAGGCCGCAGGCTGTAGCCAATTTTTTCTCTGCTTTGGCACTTTCTCTGCCCAAGTCTTTACTCTGGCTGCCAGAGGCAAAGCGCTCCCAACCTCTTCCGGTTGGGCACTAGAGGGCTGGAATCAATTTTTGCTCAAATGAACTTAAAATTTTAGTATGTCTCAGTCTACATTTTACTAATGCCACTGACAGCCTCAAAGGATACATAATTATTTACCTCATTTCACAGATGAGGAAACTGAGGTATACAGTTAAATGGGTCTCCCAAGATCACATGGTCACATAAGAAGTGAATTAAAATATTTGGCCAGGACCTTGGCTAGAGTTGGACTCCTAACCCCTAAGTCTCTGGGTGTTTTGCAAAGTGGTGGAATCAAGGGATCAACTCTTGCAGTCTTCAACTTCTCTTCTTTCTCCACAAAGTTACTGCTGTCTTTCTGAGAAACAGCCCACAGAGAGAATCTCGCTATGCCTACTTCCAGGGAAGATTCCAGATGTGGTACCTGCTTTACCTTTTGTCCAAAAAATTTCTATACTTCATTAGTAATTGCTGTAGTATAGAGTATCCTTTATTAAAAAAAGTATACTTTAAGTAGTTTTCTAATTATTGAATATCAAAATGTTCTATGTATATGCTTTAGTTTTAAGACAAGGTCTAATATGAGTGAACTTTCTTATGAAAGAACAACTCTTAAGTAAATGCCTCTGAATATCAAGGATCTAGTTACCTTGAATCTCACAAGTTAAGATCAATCTGGGAAAGTGAAGTAAAATAAAATTTAGGGATGTATTGATTCATTGTTATACATGACAAATATTTTAAGGAAACAGACTACAAGTTTTATGTTGTTTCTTCATGAAATGTCGAACATAAATGCTTAATACATTATACTTTTTAAAGTATTTTAATTACTTTCAAAGATACCTGTAAGAAATACCTAACTGTTCTGTCTTATGTGTAATCCGCACATATTTAATTCTTTTATTTAGAAGATTACCACATATGTGAATAACCAAGGTAATTGAGATACTCATTTAAGAATATTGTACTAAGGGGCTCCTGGGTGGCTCAGTCATTGAGCGTCTGACTTCAGATCAGGTCAGGATCTCACTGCCCGTTGAGTTCAAGCCCCACGTCAAGCTCTGTGTGACAGCCCAGTGCCTAGAGCCTGCTTTAGATTCTGTGTCTTCCCCTCTCTGCATCTCCCCTGCTCACACTCTGTCTCCCTCTCTCTCTCAAAAATAAACATTAAAAAATTAAAGAAAAAGAATATTGTACTAAACATGCCACATATTACATATTTTATTCACAGTTACTTGGCATTTCTTGATGGTTTCACTTAATTTGAGAGAAAACAGGAATGTCCTTCTGACCAAAAAGATCTATACCAACAGTAGCCCTTCATGAAAATTTTAGTTTTTAAAACTTTATTAATGCATATTAATTTATTTTAATAATTTAATTTAAATTAATAAAATTAATAAATTAATTACATTAATTAAAATAAATAAATTGAAATAAAATGATTTAATTTAAATAAAAATTTAATAATTTTAATAATAAATTAATGCATAATTAATTTATTACTGCATATTAATGCAGTAAAGTCCTTCTTTACATAATGTATTTAAATTTTTTTAATGTTTATTTATTTTTGACAGATAGAGAGAGACAGAGTGTGAGTTGAGTAGGGTAGAGAGAGAGAGAGGGAGACACAGAATCCGAAGCAGGCTCCAGGCTCTGAGCTGTCTGCACAAAGCCTGACACGGGGCTCGAACCCACAAACCATGAGATCATGACCTGAGCCGAAGTTGGACACCCAACCGACTGAGCTACCCAGGTGCCCCAAAATAATGTATTTAAAATAAATTCTTCAAAAATAAAGAACTGTATTATTATTTAAAGTAAATTCTTCAAGAATATAGAAATTACTGCCACAAAACAGTCACTTTAGCTGGTCTACAGAAAAGTTTATCACAATTAGTTTTAAATCATGTGAGTTTTAAGTTACTCAGTCTCTTAAGAAATGAATCTTGCAACCTTTCAATTTGTCACTTATCCCAGTAAAAAACAGATACACCCACTGACTTACAGGATCTCCTTAAAAACTTACTACGTTTTTGCAAATAAGAACATATGTACAAGAATATACACGTAACAGTGATTAACATCATAGCTGGTCCCCAACCATTTGTTAACCATTTATAGATGAGGAAAAAAAATAAGATTATTTTCTGAAAGGAGTGATTGATTATATACAAATAATTAAAGCACCATGAAATAATTTCTAAAATTAAGATAGTTATGGGATGCTATGGGAGATAGCTCAAAGGTGTATCATGCAGATTTAAGCAAGACAAGGATAGTTTCATGGCAGACAGTGAAAGGAGAATGGAAAGCAAAAAGAGCTAGTTTCAGAAGACAGTGATATTTCCTTCAGGGCTCTTGAAAAACCTGAAGCATTATAGTCTTGATTAGATTGCTATGAGGAGAAAGGAGGGACAGAGTAGCATAATCCAGAGAGGTGGAAGACAAAGGACACCAAATATGAACTTGACCTAACTGCGAAATGTGCCTCATGCCTGTTCTGGTACCTAATATATTATGACTCAAACAGTGCCATTACTCCACACTGCTTTTGAGGTTAGATTTTATGTGCTGATTCCATCCATACTCATCAGCAACTCTAATCCCATTTACCTGTTGCTTTCATTTTTCCCTAGATCTACATGTCAGCAAAATATGGGTCTCTGATCGAAGAAGATCCACAGTCTTGATCTACAAACACGTATTATTCCACCTACCCTTGCCCCTCACCAAAATGAAAGGCAAATTGAATGCAGAGTTTAAGTACATTAAATTTTTCATTAGGCTTAGTTTTTCTGAACTTCTGGACATGTAAAATACTACTTTTTTTTTTCACGACATGCAACAATGCATGTAATGTGAACGTATGTTTATGTACACAGGCAAAAGAGAGGGAACTTTCCATGTGTGCATTTTATTAGCAATAATGACCTCAGTACAGGACCTTTCTTGGGAATTAACGACCAGTTGGGGTTAATGGCCCTTGGGTATGTATTGAGATATCTCCTCCTCCAACTGATCATTAATCGCTAAGACATGCCCTGTGCCTCTACCACTATAAGTTAAGAAGATTGATGTTTTGGCTTTCAATGAACAGTAGTCATACTGTTCCTTGTAACCCAACTCATTAATACTGTTAAATAAGTTAAAAATCAAAGTTCTGTTTTCCTTGCTACTATGACAGTCTGATAAGTGCACACACGTGCTGAAACATATGCTAAGGGTGAGGGACAAAATAAAACAAAAATCCTGAAACTGCTGGAACTTCTTGACTTTAAATATTTTCCTACTATAAAACAGTCACTCTCTATAATCTGCTGTTCCTGATTCACTGTTTTCCTTCCCAACAATCCTCTGAATTCAATAGTTAATCTTTTAATTGAGGTAATTTATGGGTTAAATACATAGCCAAAACCTCTCCACTAATATGATATTTTGCCATCTTCTTTCCAATGGATGTGGATGTGTGTGTGTGTGTGTGTGTGTGTGTGTGTGTTATGTACGACACGTGTGTGTGTCCTGCATCTGGGAGGAATTATAGAGAGAAGTAGGTGTGATTTAACCTAAAGTGGGTGGATTTAGTGAATTGCATAGGTTATACTGCATGCTACTGTCTGTAACAAGCTCGACCTGGAGCCAATTAACTGCATGTAATCTATTCCAGATGTTCCCTGGAACAAACAGCACTCTTGGGGATCTTCAGATGTGGAGCCAATAGAGAGTGTTCTGATTATGAAAGAGTTTTACACACTGTTCCGCTAAATCAGAGATCCAAATGCATAATCTAACAGTCAGGAAGGCCTTGTGCCATTTCCCAAAGGAATACAGAGTCCAGGACTTACTGGATGGGTAGTAACTCATCAAAATATTATTTGAGAAGCAAAGGATATGCAATTTTATATGTGAACTTCATTGATTTGACTTATTTATCTATACTTATTTATTCCAAATATCATTAAGATAATGAAATTACGGTGAAAAATATATCCTATGCATAGGACAAGAATTAAAATTCACAAGTCTTAACACATAAAAACCTTGAACACTTACATTTAGGATTTTTTCCTCAGGGGCGTGTGTGTGTGTGTGTGCGCGAGTGCGCGCACGTGCTCATGCGCACACATTGGGGAAAGGAGGAAAAGAATCTTTGATGCTGAATTTATAAAGAGCTGTTTGTTGCTCATACCTTTGTGGTACACGTAAGGTTGCTTGGGAATATTTTTACTCATTCAGGAGACACTAGGAACTATGACTACACCCAAATTAATAGTATTATCTGTATAAACTCACTCTGGCTTAGTTTTAGCTCATAGTTTTGACTTATTGTCTGATTAGATGGATTTTCTGTAGGGTACACAAAACTGATAAATTATTAGTAACATAACTTCATGATACATATATGGACAAGAAACCAAACGGAAGTTATAGAAGAAACTTGGGAATCAAAGAAACAACACAGGCAAGGAAAGAGAAGAATTCTGTTTGCAGAGGGCTATCTTATGTTCCGTGGATCAAGTGGAACAAAGCAGATGGTGACAACAAGGCAGAATGCAACAGGATGTAGGAAGATCCACCAGAATGGAGCTTGGAATGCGTTCATGTACATGTATTTTATGTCATCCTTTCTACATTTTTCTTTGTATTTTCTAATATATCTAATATCCTGCTGCTCAGCGCAGGCAGGGGTATGCAGTCACTTCTCAAGTGTACAGAACTATCTCCAGTGAGGAGAATTTATAGGGCAACAATTTTTGGTTGAAAAATTTTAACTCTCCATTAATGGACTTCATTGTTTTACGATGTCATGAATTCCTCAACAATTAATATAATCCCATGGAGTCTGAAAGACCATTTGATTTTTCAGAGATCATGAAGAGCAGATTGAACATTTAGTTAAATGTTAATTTACTTCCTAACATCCTTATGATAATAGCCAGTGATATTTCACTATATGCCTAAGTATGAATATCATCAGTAATCAGCGGTGAAGTTCAGCTGAATTCTTTGCCAGTAAAAATACATTACATCAGTGACTTTTATTTTGCAGTGGTTTAACCACAATGTTTACATTGCTAAAATACGCTGAAAATATACTGTATAAAAACCTGCTCAACAAAGCACCATTGTTAAATGTTACTTGGGTTTCCATGCCTTATAGCCTTGTATGTATGGCCAGGTCAAATTATTCAGGATATCACCCCTAATGAATGCAGTTCAATAGAAAATAATAGTAAGACTTCAGAAGGCACACGTGTAACCTGTTAGAATATAGTGGGTTGCACTTTTTCCTGAACACAACAGAAACAACAAAACAATGCTCTTAAGAGGTCCTAAAGAAATCAAGTGTCCCCCAGGTACAAACTGCTCAAATAATTAACACATTTGCAAAAAAAATTAATAATAATGAAACACTACTGTACATGACTTTATGCTAATCATTTTCATTATCCTAAATCCATTTTGCTACTCAAAGCAGCACACTGTTAGTTATCATTTCACAGGGTCAGAGAAAGCACCAGCAGCATAATCTTAAATTTGATTAACCCGCAATTCAAAGACTTACGATTTTCACTTTCCAACTCTTACAATCTGGAGAGTATTTTAATCGATGCACCTTCTCGTGACCAAGATCATCTTATTTCTAACCTTTTTGAATTCTGATATGCATTTTGAGGATTATAAAATATTTATATATATTCTACAGAAATATTTATAGAAATTACAGATTACTTGGCAAATTTCAATGTCTGTCATTTGTACTCAAAATAAAAATGTATAATTAAGCTGATTGTTTTTTAATAACCCCCACCTCAAATATTCTGATATGTGCCTTCCATGTTTTAAAAAAAGTTGTTTTTTTTATAAATAGACTGTTAAATAAAGAAGAGTAGGAATTACTGAAGTTGAGATGGCAAAACAATTGTATTCTCTTGAAACAATAAAATAAGAATTAGCCATGTGTTTATTATTGAGAGGTTATTCTAATTTCTTTTATTGCTTTTACCTTTAAGGAATGTCATTATTATTAAAACTGAGTGCTACTTTGGTAAACATCTAAAAATTTTAACTTCCTTTCTTGAAATATACATCTAGGTATTAATGTGGACATTGAGCTATACACCCAATAAAGATTTTTCCCAAACTGTATAATGTTTACCTAATATTTATGCTAATGTGGGCAGCAAATGGATTGGAATCTTAAACTGACTCTTTAATGATAAAATGTACAAAACATTCTGTATACAAACTAATTTAGTGTCCCGATCTCTCTAAATAACCGTGCACTAAGAAACTGGTCTTTCAAAGCAACGTATGTATTTTATTGTATTAAAAACTATTACAGTGCTTGCTTCAGCAGCACTTATACTAAGGCTGAAGCACTGCAAAGAGGAATAAAGAGAAGAGCGTGGTACCAGCATAAGAATGATGGACAAATGCGCAGTTAAGAATTTTTTATTTCCTGACCTGTACGGTGCTCCTGTTCTTTACAATTTCCGTATGCATAAGTTCTGATCAAAAAATATTTATTGAAATAATTACTTATGTTAAAGGAAGAAAACGTAAAGAGATTTTTTTATTATTCAATGCATACTTTCCAAGACTATGAAGCAGGAAATTCACCATATCCTTAAAAACAATACATAGAGGTTATTAGTTGCCGACTGATAAAATTTATATCAACCTTATACAAAACCATTTATGTACAACAAATAGTATTTAAGTGATTTCCTGCAGTAAGTCTGAGTTAAAACATGGATTCACATGACAGTTAATTAGAATCTCAAGGATGTAACTACTGGAAACTAGTAAATATTTCCAAATGAATTAAATGATGTTTAAAGACATATAATATTGAATAAATATAAGGATTCTCTGTAAAACTCCTAACACTTAAATAAACAGACCAAGAAATCCAATCAAATCTACCATTAATTCCAATATTTAACAGCAAACTTTTTAAGTAGGAAAAAAAAAGCATATACCAGGAAAAATGTGACCTTGAACTTCATATTCACATTAATTCTCCAGGAATGCATGTACTTTTAAGATCAAGACATGTAAAATAAGTTAAATGACTCCTTTATAGCCTTTTTTTTTAAGGAAAAAGATGTACTAAACACATTAACACTATTTGTTTCATCACTATTTAATGAAACACCTTAGGGAAATAAACATTTCTAGCACCATGAGGCATTCATTCCATCTGCATAAGGAGGAGAGTTTAAATAATTCACTTCATAAACAGCACTACCTGAGAATAAAAATAGGCAGTGTGTGAAAGGAAACTTGGTGTCATATGCAGAATTTAGTAACCCAGCCTTCATATTAGATTTACATTTCATCATATTTGGAATTTCATGAGGCAACTGGGCTAAGTGGGTGATGGGAACTAAGGAGGGCACTTGTGATGAGCACTTGGTGTTACAAGTAATGAATCACTGAATTCTATTCTTGAAACCAATATTATATTATATATTTTTTTTTGCATTGTATAACTTTCTTTTTTTATATATATATATATGAAATTTATTGACAAATTGGTTTCCATACAACACCCAGTGCTCATCCCAAAAGGTGCCTTCCTCAATACCCATCACCCACCCTCCCCTCCCTCCCACCCCCCATCAACCCTCAGTTTGTTCTCAGTTTTTAACAGTCTCTTATGCTTTGGCTCTCTCCCACTCTAACCTCTTTTTTTTTTTTTTCCTTCCCCTCTCCCATGGGTTCCTGTTAAGTTTCTCAGGATCCACATAAGAGTGAAACCATATGGTATCTGTCTTTCTCTGTATGGCTTATTTCACTTAGCATTACACTCTCCAGTTCCATCCACGTTGCTACAAAAGGCCATATTTCATTTTTTCTCATTGCCACGTAGTATTCCATTCTAGCATCAGCAATCAGACAACAAAAGGAAATCAAAGGCATCAAAACTGGCAAAGATGAAGTCAAGCTTTCGCTTTTTGCAGATGACATGATATTATACATGGAAAATCCGATAGACTCCACCAAAAGTCTGCTAGAACTGATACATGAATTCAGCAAAGTTGCAGGATACAAAATCAATGTACAGAAAGCAGTTGCATTCTTATACACTAACAACGAAGCAACAGAAAGACAAAGAAACTGATCCCATTCACAATTGCACCAAGAAGCATAAAATACCTAGGAATAAATCTAACCAAAGATGTAAAGGATCTGTATGCTGAAAACTATAGAAAGCTTATGAAGGTAATTGAAGAAGATTTAAAGAAATGGAAAGACATTCCCTGCTCATGGATTGGAAAAATAAATATTGTCAAAATGTCAATACCACCCAAAGCTATCTACACATTCAATGCAATCCCAATCAAAATTGCACCAGCATTCTTCTCGAAACTAGAACAAGCAATCCTAAAATTCATATGGAACCACAAAAGGCCCCGAATAGCCAAAGGAATTCTGAAGAAGAAGACCAAAGCAGGAGGCATCACAATCCCAGACTTCAGCCTCTACTACAAAGCTGTCATCATCAAGACAGCATGGTATTGGCACAAAAACAGACACACAGACCAATGGAATAGAATAGAAACCCCAGAACTAGACCCACAAACGTATGGCCAACTCATCTTTGACAAAGCAGGAAAGAACATCCAATGGAAAAAAGACAGCCTCTTTAACAAATGGTGCTGGGAGAACTGGACAGCAACATGCAGAAGGTTGAAACTAGACCACTTTCTCACACCATTTACAAAAATAAACTCAAAATGGATAAAGGACCTAAATGTGAGACAGGAAACCATCAAAACCTTAGAGGAGAAAGCAGGAAAAGACCTCTCTGACCTCAGCCGTAGCAATCTCTTACTCGACACATCCCCAAAGGCAAGGGAATTATATTATATATTAACTAATTAGAATTTAAATAAAAACGTGAAACAAAAAAAATTACAATTTTAATATAATTAATGTTATTTTACTTATTTTTTGCATATTGAATTCAGCACCACTGATGACCATGCAAACAATGAGGCAGTCTTTTCAACAAATAATAAAAAAAAAAAAAAACTGTCAAGCACTTTTGGTAATAGTTCTTTAATGATTATTGTTTATATTGTTTAATGATGATATGTTCATGGATTTCATCTTGCTTTAAAATGCTTCATATGTGGGGCGCCTGGGTGGCGCAGTCGGTTAAGCGTCCGACTTCAGCCAGGTCACGATCTCGCGGTCCGTGAGTTCGAGCCACGCGTCAGGCTCTGGGCTGATGGCTCAGAGCCTGGAGCCTGTTTCCGATTCTGTGTTTCCCTCTCTCTCTGCCCCTCCCCCGTTCATGCTCTGTCTCTCTCTGTCCCAAAAATAAAAATAAAACGTTGAAAAAAAAATTTAAAATGCTTCATATGCGATTATTCTGATCCATATAGATATAGATATAGATGATATAGATATTTTCGCTCAACAGTTTCACTCTTGGCAGATGAGGAAACTGAGGCAAAAAGACAGTACATCACTGGCCAAGGCCCTTCAGCAAAGATCAGATGCAGGGTCAAGTTACTATACACATAGAGCTCCTTCAACAATGCCAGCAAGGTGGGTGGGGCGTGGGAAGGAGAGCCTGCCCTGGGGTCCACATTGTCTAGGCAATACGTATCTGGAGATGGAGAAGTGCCCTTAACCTAGTGGCCATTCTTGTTGGCATGTACCCCAGGCTCTGTTTGGCAGTATCTAATAGAATATTTCTGATGAAGGCAACGCTCTGTATCTTGTTGTCCATGATGGTGCTCTGTCTCTCTCTCTCAAAAATAAATAAAACATTAAAAATAAATAATAATAAATAAATAAAATGGCTATAACGACCTTTCATGAACTTAATTGTTTTTCATATTCTTTAAGCAATTTATTCTGCCTAATTATGATGCCACTTAAGAAGTTTAGATCCTTTATACTTGGTAAGTTATGACATTCTTTGACATATAGAATTATTTTAAATAGTTAATTTAAATTATTTTCTGCATCAAAAAATAACCACAATTAAACACAGCTGTATTCAAATATTTTTACAAGTATTTTTTTCTTACATTAAAATTGTTACTTTATTAGAAAGTGAATTTTGAAATTCATACCAGCTTATAAAACATGCTGAATCCAACTTCATTATTAACACTCTATGATTATATACAATAACATAGCAAAATTTTGTCTGATATGTAACAGGAGTTCAAAAATAATTTTTAGTTTACAATAACCCAGAAAACAGGAAAGCAATATCTCCTAACTGAAAGCACAACAAAATTAGTTATTACGTTAATACTCAATTAGGTTTAGGTAAATTAAAAAGACAAAACTTTGAGTTACATTTTAAATCATTCCAGATCTGTAATCATGCCAAGCATTATTTATAACACTTTTCAAAATTGCTGTATTTATAGCATACCAAAGATTTGAAGTTGTTTCTCCCATAGATTCAGAGTTACTGAACCTCTTAGAACATTTTAATATATCTGCTAACTCTAAGATGGAATATTAAAAGCACATATTGGGGCACCTGGGTGGCTCAGCTGGTTAAGCGTCGGACTGAGTTTGAGCCCCACGTCAGGTTCCGGGCTGACACCTCAGAACCTGGACCCTGCTTTCGGATTCTGTGTCTCCCTCTCCCTCAGCACCCCCACATCACTCGTGCTCTCTCTCTGTCTCTCTCTCTCTCCCCCTCTCTTAAAAATAAACACGAAAAAAAGCACATATTAAAAAGTCTTCCATATTCAATAATTGTCCCCATATATATTTGTATAAGTATTCAATATTTCTATATCATGAGCTTTACTGTCCTCAAAATGCATATATCAACTCATGTTAATTAGAAACTAATAAAGCTAAAGAGAAATGATGATGTATTATATAATACCAAATACCATTACTGCAAAATGATTAATATTGTTTTATAATTAATACAAATTTTAACTTTATATATATCTTCATATGAAGATATTATCCTTTTTTTCTTTCTTTCTTTTTTTTTTTTACTTTTTATTTGTTTATTTAGACACAGAGACAGTGTGAATTCAGAAGGGGCAGAGAGGGCTACAGAGAATCCCAAGCAGTCTCCGTACTATCAGCATGGAGCCCGATGTGGGTCTGGAACTCACAAAACTGTGAGATCATAATATGAGCCGAAACCAAGAGTGGGATGCTTAACTGACTAAATCACCCAGGTGTCCCAAAGATATTATATTTTTAAGTTATGACTCTGTAATTTCTTCAGAAACAATGTTAGATATACTAGATATGCAGTACAGAAACACAGTGTGAACTTTGTTAAAGAGCCCTGGGTAAAGCTAAATTAATCTCTTGTTACCTGTATTCTCTTAATACATAGAAGACAGTAGTTCCTGGACTCACACACATTTGTATTTAAAAAGTAACATACAACTATCCGGTACATGAGCAGTAGGTCTGAGAAAAGAATGAACAGAGAGCTGCCATATTGAGACTGATAAATTTCAACTTCTTTATCAGGCGGCCCCAAATTTCTAAACACCCTCTGGTCTTTCTTGTGTAAACATATTTTGGGTTTTTTTTTTTGTTGTTTTGTTTTGTTTGTTTTGTTTTTTGCCTAATTACATTTTTGAAGGCTGTTCTATATATTTGGCTCTCCAGTTTTCCCTTCCAACCTCAGCATCATCCCATCTAGTTTCCTATTTACTAATACCACTGTCTATTTTCTGTCCTTTTTTTTTTAATTTACATGTAACATTGTAGAAACTTAAAACCAGTTTCTGAGCCGTGTTTAATTTCAACTTTACACCCTCAGCTGTATCTGAAGAACTGATTTAAATGGCCATCCCAAACCTTTCTGCCCATTTAGGGTAAGCAAGGAATTCCTCAGTTTAAGCCTACAGATGTAGATGGACATTTCTTCACTTTCATTTTTTACATATTTCTCTCCTAGAGAGAATGTCATACCTACATGACCACTGAAGTTTCACTAAAAAATGACACTAGCACTGTAATATGGATACTTAAATGCACAATTCACTTTAGGTAATCTCTCAAAATGCTTAATAATTAAACTCATTTACTTTTATCATGTGTTACAGCAAATGAGAGGAAATTCTTGAGTATACCAGAGGTGACACAGAGAAAGAAATCAGGTATTGGTGTGCAATGGTTTAGGTTGTAATCCCTGCTTTGCTATTTATCATCTTTATGCCCGAAGAGAATTCACTCAATTTCTCTAAATCCAGTTTCCTCATCTATATAACTGGATTATCAGTACCTGTCAAATACGACTGTTGCAAAAATAAAATGAGATAATGTAAGAAAAGCACTAGTACCTTGTCGGGCATATAGCTAGCTCTCAAAAAAATGTTAGCATAAAGCTCTTCCATTTTTTCTTAAATTAAAAAAAATTTAATGTTTATTTATTTTGAGAGAGAGACATAGAGTGAACAGGGGAGGGTCAGAGAGAGAGGGAGACACAGAATCCGAAGCAAGCTCCAGGCTCCGAGCTGTTAGCACAGAGCTTGACATGGGGCTCGAACTCACAAACCGCGAGATCATGACCTGAGCCGAAATTGGACGCTCAACCAACCTGGCCATCCAGGATCCCCAAGCTTCCAATTTGTAGGGTCATATGCACTGCCAAAACAAAATCCTATCTGAAAGAACTCACTTACTTGCTTTATTGGATATGGACATTGTTAGAAAATAAAAATAAAGCAAAGTAAAAAAGAAATATTTTTATTTGAGAACATTCAAGTTGGAGTTACCAAATGTGTTTGCAGAAAAAGTCTATAGAGGAAGTATTAGAAGTGAGATTAATATTTACAAACAGTTTTGACAGTAAGCCAATCTAAAGTTATCTCTAAAAGCTTATTTGGATATTGTAAGAGCCAAAAGAATTTATATACAGAAAGAACATAGCCTTAATTATAACTGCTGCACTTTTTCAGAGTATTCAAAACACTGAAATGTTATAGTACAGTAAAATCACAGTTTAAAAACCTTTTCAAACAATATTTTGGTCATTCTCTACATCTCTCACAAGATTTGTATTTGTACCTTCCAGAGCAAGTGTAATTTCCATCTATGGACACTTGTACTTTTCTAAGTCACATGAAGGCAAAGACATCAATCACATTCACCACTGTATCCCCAAAGCCTAGCACAGTGCCTCACAGAGAGTAGGAGATACGTACATATTTGTTAAACAATTGAAAGAAGCAGTCAATCTCCTCTTTCCTTTATCAATCCACTTCTAAGACATATGGTGATAAGCAGCTAAAATCTCTATATATCATCCCTGTGTGTGATATCATGAAAACTCAAAGAACTTGGGTAGTGTCAGGAATCCCAGAATCATATGGGAACTTTTGGACTAAACTAGAATGACCCATGGCTGCTACAGAGATTCATATACAAAAAAAAAAAAAAAAAAAGGAGGAATGACTGAGTGAGTCAGAAACATTATTGGATTCTTAGTTGCTGGATGTGTTTTTTTGAGAGTTTTCAGAATCACATTTTTTCTCTAACCTTCCCTGAAAATGTTACAGAAAACCCCTTTATGCAGAGAAAGGCCATGGAATGTGAAGAGTTTGAAGTTTTGAGTCAGGTAAGCTTAGGTATGAATTCCAGTTTTACCACTTTCTGGTCAAGATTTTCTTTGAAATGTAGGAAATGATGTCACCTTGTTATGTTATTCAATTTGAAATAATATATATTAAAATCTCTATCCACACACTATGTGTAAACATTAGCCATGAGAATTATTCTTTATAACAGATTAAGATAGTCCCAGTCCCTCACTTGAGTCTGGTCTGTCAATGAACCCTGTTGGTACCTATGAATTGGAAGTAAGCAAATGCTTGTTAACCATTCGGAAAATTCTAACTTTCATCTCCCTCCCCCATCCATGGTCTCAGTGGAGAAATTTTTATAATAAGAAAATAATATTTTATCTTTAAAAATTTTTTTAAGTTTATTTATTTTGAGAGAGTGATCAAGTGCATAAGCAAGGTAGGGGCAAAGAGAGAATCCCAAGTAGATTCCGCACTGTGAGTGTGGAGTCCAATGCAGAGCTTGAGCTCACAAACCGTGAGATCACAACCTAAGCCAAAATCAAGAAATGGACACAACAAACTGAGCCACCCAGGTGCCCCAAGAAAATGGTATTTTAATGTGATTCTTTCTTTACTATCACCTTTATACTTCTTATGTCTATCTTTCTGTCCATTATTGAGCTTTATCCAGAAGACAAATCATAAAATTGAACATAGGTAGAAATTAAGCACATATTAAGAATGATCTATTAAGCATTCATCCTGTCTTGACAATTTCCGCATTCCTAGAACATTCACAGCATAACCTTTTCCAACTAAATGTACATCCAGATTAAAAGAAGATGGGAGAGAAGTGTCTAAGTGGTAAAATATGCAAACCACTTAGAAAAAAAAGGAGAGAGGTAAAGATTATTGCTTAGGCAAGAAAGAATGTGAAGTTCAATTACAATATCACATGCATGTGTCTTTTGGAATGTCAAAGAATAGCAAAGAATTCTTGATTCTAAAACAAAGAGAAAAGATACCTTCGTATACTTGGCATTTCAAAAAATCAGTTTTTCAGACATCTCTTCAATAAAATTATTATATTACATCAATAAAATTAAGAGTTCTTTTTCTAAGTTACCTTGTGTACAATTTTACTTATTCACTCAGAAAGGGTTGGCTGACAGGGACTATTAAACATCAGTATTAAGTAGTCATACAAGTTTGATTTTTCAAATATTATATTTGATTCATTTAAAGAAGCATATATATCACCTACGTAATGCAAATTTGTAAATTCATATACTTCAGGAAATATTATTACCATCTATAAATGGTATTTCAAGACTAAGTCTATAGATATTACATTTTGAATTTGTCTATAATATCCTTTTACTTCAAATACTATTTTAAGGGTAAAGTCATTACCATCAGAAGGTAAATTATGCCTTAATGCTGCTAAAAATAAATTTAAATCAACGAGAAGACATTTTCAGTATTTTGCTATTTACAGATTTCTGTCACATAACTTCAACTACTAAAATTTGACTTTTAAAATATATGTCAGCTTCTCTGGTTATTATTTTATAAAGGATACAGAGAACATGAACAAGGATGAATCATGTTACAGCAGAAAGAGCACTGAGTTAAGGGCCAAAAGACTTGACAAAAGTCCTGGCTTTATCTCATTCGGGACATCTTGTCTTTAGGAATTTAATTAATCACTCAAGAATTCTCCTATGTAAAGTTACTATGTTGACATGTCACTGACCTAACATGGATATCATGTAGTTCTTATAAAGTGCGTATAAATATTTGGAAAGTAGTTAGCAGACCACATACATAGACCTAACCATTTCTTTAAAGGGATTAAATTTTTCAACTTAATTTCAGAAAGCCTGCTTAAGATCTATTCTAACTTTTTTCTTTACCAAATAGACAACACACACACACACACACACACACACACACACACACACACCCCAGAGGGAAAGGTGAGGAAATATCTATCTGTCCTTTAATTACCAAACAAGGTTGTCATCTGCGTCAGTGATGCCATTTAATCATATGCATGTTATCTTATCTCTAGGATTAATTTTTCCACTCCATTTTTAAGGCCACTAATGGAGCCTGAGTTGCTACGACTGTATTCCTGAGTTACTACAATTGGTATTCTGGACTCTGACTGTAGACTTCAACCCAGGCAGTGCCTGATGTTTCCAGATTTGTTTTCTTAAAGTGTTTGCTTTCAAAATGCCATTTCCAATTTAAAATATAAACTCCCTAGTTTGGCATGCCTGTTTCTTCTTTACATAAATCTCTGTTCCTCAATGTGCACTCCCTGTTCCGGGCAAGATGGTCCACGAACACATGCCATCCAAGTCATGTTCATTTCCTTCTCCTGTGCATGATGTCCTGCCCTCCCAAATCCAATCTCATCCAAAAAGCATTTCTGGATAAATTCCAGGTCAAAACATTCACTCCCTATCAGGATCACTATGGTATAGTTTTCTCTACCACATTAATTTACAGGCAAGTTATCTTGTATATGGTTTGAATTGTGCACACCTCTTATCTCTCCAAAAATGCTGAAAGATGCTTAAACATAGAAAATGTATGTATTTTTTAATCTACCTCAAACAGCTCCTAGGACCTGATGAGGCTCAAAGTAGAAGCCCCATAAATGTTATTAGAGAGATAAGACATCAATCAATTATAAAGGGAAAACATAATAAAAATATCTTCTCTTCTGGCCTATTAAACACTAAATGAATTTTGGGGATAGAAGCCTCTGTAAATTTTCTAACAGAAAAGATATGCTTTAAGAACCTGAAATCACATGGAAACTTGTGACTGGGACAAAATAGAGGAATTACTATCAGGAATGGGAGAGATAGGTAACGCTTTATTATTTTTTTTAATGTTTATTATTTTTGAGACACACACACACACAAACACACAAACACACACACAAACACACACACACACACACACACACACACACACGGAGAGAGCGTGAGTGGGGGAGGGGCAGAGAAAGAGGAGAACACAGAATCCAAAGCAGGCTCCAGGCTCTGAGCTGTCAGCACAGAGCCTGATGTGGAACTCGAACTCAACGAACTGTGAGCTGAGGTTGGAAGCTTAACCAACTGAGCCACCCAGGCGCCCCAAGGCTATGTTATATTAAGAAAATAAAACACTGAGGTGTGAGTGAAGAAACACCACACTGTTTCTCAGGTGTCTGGGTATGGTTACACCATTATTCACTCTAGGTGTGACAGTATCCATTTTTTTTTTGAGTTGTTTACCCACCCACTGGATGATTTTATTTTAAAACAAATTCTCATGTAAAGTGGTTTATCCAAAAATCTTCCAATGGGTTTATAATTCAGGCTAAAATAATCACATTTTAGGTAATATATCCAAAGTCATGGTAATGATGTACAAGTATATCCACATAACTTCTGTGATGTTTAGTAAGGTGTGGTTTGATTGAAAATCTATAATGAAATCATACCAAAAGATGCAAGTTAGCTTGTCAATTTGCAAATGGTGTTTTCCTGGACAAACAGTATCTGTTTGCTTTTTTTTTTTTTAAACACAATCTCTCACTTATGACAGGAATGGGCATATGGGTATGGCAGGAACTACTAACTGTTCTCAGTATACACACCCCTATTTCAAATTAGGAATGCAAATGTACCAGCCCTGAATTTGAGCAGGGCACATGGTAGAAGTTGCATTTCACATCCTTTCTCACAGCTGGTGAGAGATGGTCAATAAACTTTCACTAATTCAAAGTGATGTATATAATGCCCTTGACATTGCTTTTAAATAAATTGCTTGCTTCCATTCCCTTTCATGCTCTATTGTAACAGGCGAGAATGTGGACAAGGTGCTTGTAAGCCAACTGTGGTCACACTGCAGCTGAGGGCAACACTCTGAGGAACTCAGGGCAAGAAGACAGAATCTGAGAGCAGAACAGAGCCACTTACCCTATATCTGTCCTTCTGCACAACAGAGAAACACACTACCATCTCCTTTGAACACTGTATTGGGTTTTGTTTTCGTTTTTGTTTTTTGTAGCAGGAAAACAATGCGTGTTCATTTTATTAATAGTTTTTAAAAGCCAGTTTTAAGGATAGTTTTAAAACCCATAGATACAAAATCTTTGCTGGGTTTTGTACCCTCCATTACTTAAAATACATTTCGTAATAAAATTATTTTAAAACAACATAAATGTAGAATGACACCTGCCCTAAAATGATCAGCAAATAACGCTTTAATATTTCTGTCATGTGATCAGAAAGTAAGAATTAGCCAATTAGATTCTCTTTCATCTTTGTAAAATATCATCTCTCTCAGACAAACAGTTCAGCAGTACTTATTCCATAGTCTTCTATGTTTGTGTCTTTCTTTCAGCATGGAAATGCAATTGCTACTTTATTCGTTTTTGCTATGGAATGTCACAGGCATGTTCTCTAACAGCAACTACAAAAAGAACACTACTGCTGAAATACTAGTTAATAAATGTGGATCAAAAGTCTGAAATGATAATAAACTTGGAATTGATTACAAGTTAAAAAAGAAAGAAAGGGAAAATATAAAACATGACCTCATTTTATGGCTGACAGACAGTGTATGTGTCACTGTAAGCATGATAAGTGCAACCTAACCCTACTCAGTAAAAAAGAACATTGCGGAAATATTTTATAAGCTAACCTTGGAAAACACTACTCATGTTCATAAAAATATAGGAGGCACAATAACTAAGCATGTCCTGTACCTAAATATCACAATAGCTATAATACCTTTCATTTATTTAAACACATAAAATTATGTTAGAATTCCTATATAATATATAATGAATATATAGTAAATATATAGACTCATAAGCATTTAACACTGAATTATATGGGAAACTAGTATTGGACCAGATAATAACACTAACACTCTGTTTTCTTGGCTTGTTTGGTTTTTAAAATGTTTATTTATTTACTTAGAGAGAGAGAGAGAGAGAGAGAATGAGCAGAAGACAGGTAGAGAGAGGGAGAAAGAGAATCCCAAGCAGGTTCCACACTGTTGATGCAGAGCCCAATGTGCAGCTCGATCCCGTGAAGTGTGAGATCATGACCTGAGCCAAAATCAAGAGTCGTACGCTTATCCGACTGAGCCACCCAGATGCCCCAACACTCACTCTTTGAATATCCCATTACTTCAAAACATATTTAGTGTAACCAGCATAGTCCTCACACAAAGGGAAAACCTAAGAAATTTCATTTTCAGCCTCTTAGAATTTTTCATTCTTTTCAATATCAACTATAACTGACAAATATCTTTTTGTAACAATAGAATGGTCTTTAATTGAAAACATCATATTATCAACAAACGTTTGACTACCAATCTGAAGAAAGCAGTATCATCATGGACTCCTGACATTAATTCGAGGCCAGATGCTGCCACCAGCAAGCTTTTTCTCCTTAGATAATTAATGTGATCTTGCTATGGTCTGAATATTTGTCCCCCCCTCTCCAAATTCATATGTTGAAATCTGAAATCCCCAAAGGCCATGGGATCAGTGGGTGGGGTTTGGGAAGGTACTTAAGTCATAAGGATGGAACCCTCATAAATAGAATGAGTGTCTTTAAAAAAGGGGCTCCGGAGGGATCCCGAGCCCCTTCCATCACATGAGGACACAAACAGAAGGTGCCAACTATAAATCAGAAAAACAGCCATCACTGACAGGTGACCATGCTGGAGCCTTGCTATTGGACTTCCAGCCTCCAGAATTGTGAGCAATTAGTTTTTCTTTATAAATGACCCAGTTAGTGGTATTCTGTTACAGCAGTCTAAACAGACAAAGACTGACCTCTCTAGGTTTTACTGTCCTTTTCTTTAAACTAAGGAAGCTAGAACCATAGAAACACTAGGGTCTCTTCTAAGTCTAAAATCCTAGTGTGGCAGATCTTGTCCTGTTGCAGGGTCTCCCATTTCCCCAAATTAAAAAGCTGTACAGACTGCCTGAAAGAAAAGTTTACTGGTAACAAGAGTGCTAACCTTTATGTATAGATTCTGCCCCATATCATGACACTTACTAAGTGTCGTGTTGAATATCATTTTGTCAAAATGTCTGAGTGATTTAAAAATTCCAGGTTTACTCAAGAAAAACAAAGTATATCACAGACACAGCAAATGAAGACCTCCAAAACAGGTAGGAACAAAAGCCAGGGATAAGTTTCAATAAGCATGCATAAAATAAAAAAAACTGCTTTTCAAATAAACCAAATTTCCGTTAAGCTTTAAAAAATGGAAACATTTTACATTGCCAATGTTTTAAACTTAGAGCTACAACAATATGATATTGAAGTAACAAAATACCTATCCTGTTTGTGTTTTGACATTATTTTTGTTTTTCTTGCAAAAAAAGCCTACAGGATGAAGAGTTAAAATACAGTAATACATTTTTATAATAATTATTATTTTTTTGAGAGAGACACAGAGTGTGAGAAGGGGAGGGGCAGAGAGAGAGGAAGACACAGAATCTGAAGCAGGCTCTAGGCTCTGAGCTGTCAGCACAGAGCCCAACATGGGGCTTGAACCCACGAACTGCAGGATCGTGACCTGAACTGAAGTCAGACACTTAACCAAATGAGCCATCCAGGTGCCCCAATTTTTAAAATTATTATTGTCAGAATAATCTCTAATTACATTTGAAATGTTTTGACATTTGTAGCGAAGAAAATGAAGGGACATCTCTAAATAGCGAGATAGGCTTTGGTTGAAAGGAACATATTATTATAAAAAATGTTAAAAATATTGTAATAAATGTATTTGTGGCAATGACAATACACCTACCTACATGTTTTAACCCAAATTTGTAAGTGAAATGTACAACAGAACTTAGTAATATACCCTGGTCAATTATTAGAAACACTGGAAAATCATATGCTTAAATATGGTGTATCTCTCTGTTAGAAGATATGAAAGAATTCTAGAAAGAGAAACACAAAATGATTAATCTAAGTAATTAAAGTTTTATTCTTTAAATAGTTAGCCATGATATTTAACATCAGATTTATCATTTTTGTCAATCTGAGAAACTATTAGTGATCAGAACTAGATTTTAAAAGGGATTTTATTTGGGGCGCCTGGGTGGCTCAGTCAGTTAAGCATCTGACTCTTGATTTTGGCTCAGGTCATGACCTCACGGTTTGCGGGACTGAGATCTGCATGGAGTTCTGCTCTGTCAGCGTGGGGTCTGCTTGGATTCCCTCTCTCCATCTGTCTCTCTCTGTCTCTCTCTCTCCTCCTCCCTCACTGTCCCCCCCCCTTTCTCAAAATAAGCAAATAAACTTTAAAAAATAAAAATAGGGACACCTGGGTAGCTTAGTTGGTTAGCTGTCTGACTTCCGCTCAGGTCATGATCTTGCAGTTTGTGAGTTTGAGCCCCCTGTTGGACTCTGCTGACAGCTCAGAGCCTGGAGCCTGCTTCAGATTCTGTGTCTCCCTCTCTCTCTGCCTCTCCCCCGCTTGCACTCTGTCTCTCTCAAAAAACATTAATAAAGATTAAAAAAAAAGTTGAAAAAATAAATAAAAATAAAATGGATTGTATTTATCACTTATACTATTGGGATAAGTACCTTATTCCCATATTATCATAAATAGCAATGCAGTAGTAACATTATCACACTGAACACATTAATGCCTTCATGATAACTTATTTGGCTACACGTAAGGAAAGAGAAGTCAAGAAGGGCTTAGACAATGCAAAATACATCTAAGAATTTCGACATTAATTTACATTCAGATAAACAATTCTTTGGGATTTCACATTAATAAAGAAGTTACTTTGTAGCCATTATTATTTAACTGACTTTCAGAAATAACATATTACATTCTTTAATAAAGTATTCAACAGAACATACAATAGTTTGCTATATTATAATTCATCCTTGGGGAAAACCTATTGAACAATAATATGAGTAAAGCTAATCCCAAAACCTGCATTTAATGAAGAGCTGTCATAAGCTTTGTATGCACAGCTAACTAAAGTATGTGTTCGATGGTCCATAAGTTTGAAACGTAGGTTAAGTAATATGTTTTGTTGGAAAGAAGGAAAAAGGAGAATTAAGGAATGTTTTTGATGATGGTAATGATGATAGTTTTAAATTCACTCAATTATGATTTATAAAGCATTTACAATGTGATAGAGATTCTTCTAGGTGTTGGGGATAAAACACAGAAACAAACAGGTAAGTTCCCACTCCCAGTGGAGCTTACTCTGTATTAAGCAGGGGTACAGGGAGGCACATAGTAGTCAAAAGACGTATCGCAGAGATCATGACAAGTGCTATAGACAAAAGAATTGTGAAAAAGAAAAGCATAGGGAATGCCACTGGGGTTGGGGTTTGCAATTATAAAGAAAGGTCTCAGTGAAAAGTTAAATTGGAGCAAAGATCTGGGGAAGGTCAAAATTCAGTGAATGAAACATCCAGAGTTTTAGCTGTGGAGGTGGTAAAAAGCGATGGTCAGACGCTGCACGTGTTGTGAAGATGGAGTCAATACCATCATCAAGTCATTCATCAAGAGACTAGCTGTGGGATGTGGGAGAAAAATGCTCAAGGGGAGGTTTGCAGGAAGATCAAAATTGGGATATTGGAGATATTAAATTTGAGTACTGGACATGCACGTGGCAACCCCTAGAAGGCAGCTGAATTCAAGTCCACACGGTAAGGGTAGCAGTCAGGGATAGACGCTCCGTGCACAGCCCAGGGCAGAGTTCGATCTCACAACTGTGGGATTGTGACCTGAGCTGAAATCAGACGCTTAACTGACTGAGCCACAAAGGTGCCCCAAAACAAGTTTTTACAGAACACAGCAAAGAGCTGTGTTTCCTTTTGAAATCCAAATTAGAGTGAAAATATAATCAGTGTACTCATATTCAATCAGTCTGGAGATGAGTGACCACTACTTGTCATTCTTCAAGAGTTACATGTTGTCTGAACGTGAGAACTAATTAAGGTAAGTGGCATTACAGGATGCCATATATCATACAAAGGGCTAAAGTAAACTCATAGCATCAATGGAAATGACGGGATGTGTCTTACTGTTCCAATGTGTGCGAGATCACTTATGGTGAGAAAAAGAACTTGAGACATTCTTCATCATGACATCACTTTCTTTTTTTTTTATTTTTTTTATTTTTTTTTCAACGTTTATTTATTTTTGGGACAGAGAGAGACAGAGCATGAACGGGGGAGGGGCAGAGAGAGAGGGAGACACAGAATCGGAAACAGGCTCCAGGCTCTGAGCCATCAGCCCAGAGCCTGACACGGGGCTCGAACTCACGGACCGCGAGATCGTGACCTGGCTGAAGTCGGATGCTTAACCGACTGCGCCACCCAGGCGCCCAACATCACTTTCAATTATCAGCACAGAGTTTGGTTCAACTCTCCTATTACAACTAAGTTGTTACTTTATTTCCTCACTCTGTCATATATCACTTATTTTTGTAGAACCAACGGTCTAAAACTTACAAGACACGAACATATTACTAACAGTTTCTGATTACCACAGAGTCCTTATTAGCAGCCAGATCTACAGAATCCAAGTTTCAAGAAGTTTTCCTGGATTAATAGCCTGATGCTGAATGAATGAGCGCAAAATATGAGCAGGGATGGGACGGAGGCGAGTTTGAAAAACACTCTCATTTAGAGCAATGTTTTGGTTTTGTTACATAAAAATAGCAAAATTCAAAGTACATTTAGAATTCTCAAAAGAAGAAAGCAATCTGCTTTAATCTATTTCTTGTTGTACAGAAAGAAACTTGATATTTCTTCACAAAGTCTGAGCGCTGTTCTTGCACCAACTAGCTTTGCTGCCAAGAAAAACCAATTTTATATCATTAAAACAACCTAGGGGATTCTACACCACAAAACAAAGACATAACCCCCAGCATCGATTAAAGTTGTAGGGTTCTTTATACATTCTCTCACAATGTACCATATCTTAGTGTAAATTCAAGGTCAATTTTACTGCTGCTCATTTTATTAATAATAGGTTGTGGTGATTACAAAAGTAGTGTTTTTGCTTTCTACACCATGAAACCACAGATAAGCAAAAAGAAGAAAATAAAAACATCATACCCTTAGTCACACTCCACTTAGGGAATGTCACCATTAAAATCTTGCTTATCTTCCCATATTTTTTCTGTTCATATACTTAACTATACTTTATCACAATGAGATTGCATCAAATGTTTTATTTTATAACTTACTTACATGTGAATTATCTTCATTTTGTCTGCCAGTAACTTTTTATTCTACCCACTCCATATTAAAATGTTCAGGATTGTCTTCGAACTATTCTTTAGATCCAGTTTGTCCAACTTAAGATCCAATTCAGTGGGACACTGTAACTAGTCGTTGTATGTGTGTCATTTTTCAGTCTAGCACAGAAGTCACCTCCCTTTTCTCTTTTCATGCCATTAACTTATTGGTGAGAGTTAGGTTCAAGTTATCTTTTGAAAAATGCTTTAACCTGTTCATGAATTTTCATGTTATCGAGAGTCAGTAAGTTATTTGAAAGCCATGTGTGAACCAACGGCACAGGATGCCTATTTATCAAAGCTTTTGATGGAATCCCGAGAAAATTAATCACCGTGCTATCAGGGATACTGTGCTAATTTTTAAAAGATTGAATGTCCTCTTGATCTTTCTCCACTGGGAGAAGGACCTGGCACATGCCTCCCTGACAGAGCTGTACCGCTCTTAATGAATGAGTATGAAAGTTTCTGAGGACAGAGTCTTAACTGTTACTTAAATGCACCTTCCTTGTGGTCTGTACAAAGCCATTTCCCCCATGTACTCTTTCACCCATCGGAGGGAAATCTAAATAAGAGCGTATTCCTGTTGGGCTGAGTAGTACCAGTTTACCTAAATTAATGTTTATTTAGTATTAATAATGTTTTCTATAGAGAGAAGCTGGGCTCTGTTTTCTCAAGGTTTTTGCCAAGTCTCATAAATCTGGGAAAAAGCAGTCAGTGTAACCTCTCCTAATAACCAAAGTGGCCACACACAGAATAAACAAGGGCCTAGTTTATAAAGTCGTCACTGAGAGACCCTACTGGAGTAAATTTGGATTTCTCAGTATTAATTTATGATGTGTGCAATGCACTTTGCACTCAAAAAAAAAAAAAGAGAATAGGAAAAGAGTTTAAAAAAAGGCATTTAAACGGAGCTTTAATACATTAATGCACTATTTAAATTTAACAACCACCCTACCCTCCAAAAAAAGAAAAGAGAAAGAATGTGTTTCTGTCAATTACAGGAGGTTGGCCATGCATCTGAGTTGATCTGATTGGGTAAGAATTTCTGAACTTGACACACAACATCACTTTAAAAAGACAATTTGCTAAGTATTTCTCCCCCAAGTTTCTTTAAAAATTTTTTTTTAACGTTTATTCATTTTTGAGAGAAACAGAGTGTGAGCAGGGGAGGGGCAGAGAGAGAGAGAGAGATGCAGAATCCGAAGCAGGCTTCATGAAGCCTCTGCGCTGTCAGCACAGAGCCTAATGTGGGGCTCTAACTCACCAACTGTGAGATCATGACCTGAGCCAAAGTGGGGCTCTTAACAGACTGAGCCACCCAGGCGCCCCTCCCCCAAGTTTTAAATAATTCAATTGCATACTTAAAATTTAAGATGTCATTTCTTTACCAATATTGATTTTTGAACCAAAAATGCCTAGTGAGGGGCGCCTAGTGGCTCAGTCGGTTAAGAGTCTGACTCTTGATAGCAGCTCAGGTCATATTCTCAGGGTTCCTGAGACTGAGCCCCCACATCCAGCTCTGGGCTGGGCTCTGTGCTGACAGCGCATTCTCTCTCTCCCCTTCTCTCTGCCCCTTCCCCATTGCTCGTGTTCACTCGTATTGCTGTATCTCAAAATAAATAATATAAACATTAAGAAAAAATTTTAAATGCCTAGTGAAATGTTGAGAAAGTGCTTAGTTGTATCTACAATTTCAGTATCAGCTACAGTTAATTCCATATGAATTTTATTGCCTTAAAAGTCCCAGTTTATTTCTCTAGGCACGAAATTACAACCTTATTTAAAACTCCATAATAAAAACTTTCTGAAGATGTCATAATTTATCTATAAAAGACATAGACCACATCAGGGAAATAAGGAATCTAACTATCTCATGGTGGTCCTATTTTTTTGTAATAGTTCTCCATGGTAATACAGCATTTTCCTCAGTTTGCATTCATCATGGATGTCAGAGAGCAGGATGTAGACAAGGTTTAGAAAGAAGAATAAAGGCTTTTGGTATTTGTTTGGTTTCAGAGATCCCAGGAAGAAGTTCTTCATAAGAAAGGAAAGAGGGATGGCATTCTTAGTGTCTGAAAATCCTGTCAATGTTTTCTTTAATTTTATGGCTCCTTTTGTTCTCACTAGAAAGATTCCCAGACAAGCAATATGATGTGAATGTAATAACCTTTTCTCTTTTTTGGCTGAGTGATGGCTTCTCAAAATAAATATAACCCATCTTATACATATTTTTTTCCTGAATATTTCTCTCTTGAACCATACCCGGGAATTGAAAGGACTTTCTCTATGAAATGCCAAATGCCAAGACATCACCCACTTAATTCGGAAACGTAAAGTCAAGAGCAAGTCTACTTCAAGACAATTTGCTAAATTTTTCAAAAAGACACCTTGCTGGCAACACAGAGTACTGAAAATACAATTCATGGAAAAGAACTTCCGTAAAAGGGACAGGAAATTACCAGGAGTCAATCTTCTCACTGAACAAGATAATAGAGTGTGTTTAATAACTACCACCACAAAAAATCTGTTAGGGAGAAGGCCCTAAATTGGGGGGGGGATTGTAATATATTTGCAAATATACATTATTTTTTTAATGTTTATTTATTTTTGAAAGAGACAGAGCTTGTATGAGCAGAAAGGAGAGAGAGAGAGAGAGAGAGAGAGAGAGAATCCCAAGCAGACTCTGAGCTGTCAGCATGGAGCCTGATGGGGGGCTTGAATTCATGAAGGTGAGATCATGACCTGAGCCAAAATCAAGAGTCATCCTTAACCAACTGAGCCATCCAGGTGCCCCAAGAAGTTACTTTTAATGACTAGAATACAAAACTTTGAGAGATTGAAAACACATCAAGAAGAAGCACTTGGTAAACTTAGAAGTGCCTGGGTGGCTTAGTCGGTTAAGTATCTGACTCTTAATTTTGGCTCAGGTCATGATCTCAGGGTCATGAGATCGAGCCCTGTGCCAGGCTCCATGCCGAGAGTGGAGCCTGCTTGAGATTCTCTCTCTCCCTTTCCCTCTTCCCATCCCCTGCTCACTTTCATGCCCCCCCCCACCCTCTCTCTCAAAACAAAACAACAACAACAAAAGAATGGTGCACCTGAGTGGCTCTGTTGGTTAAGCCTCTAACTTTTGATTTCAGCTCAGGTCATGATCTCATGGTGCATGAGATCGAGTCCCGTTTCAGGCTCTGCACTGCTGGTATGTAGCCTGTTTGGGATTTTCTCTCCCCCTAGCTCTCTGCCCCTCCCCCACTTCTCTCTAAATAAATAAATAAATAAATAAATAAATAAATAAATGAATGAATGAATAAATAAATAAACTTTAAAAAAAGGATAATTTAATCTACCTATTTTTATATAGTATTTTATAGTCTTGTTATATACACATACAACATCATATTTCACATGTTATACTATTTTAAAATCCCTTACTTAATTCTGCATTTAAGATAGTATGTCATGATACTGACACACACAAAAAAAGTAGTTTTATTTTCAAAATAAAAGCCCAGCATAGTTGCAGATACTATAGATAAAAGAAATAGATAAAAGAACCAGTCTTCTCATATATTGACAAATTTATATACGTGGAGAAATATACAGCAAAATCTCCAGATGCTTTTCGTAACACAGTGGCACACTTTTAAAGCAGGCTACCAAAGGATGTTGTGAATCTGTGTGGGTGCTCAGAGGAGTAGCAAATTTAACACGGACAATTCAAGGGAAGGGCCTGAGGAATAGAAAGGCCAAAAGAAGACATTTCGATACAGCAATTAAGACGAAGTCAGTGAGCCAGGAAAATATTCAGTCCTCCGGGGAAGGGCTCATTGTCAATGTTAAGAGGACTTGCTCACAGGCATAGGGTTCTGTCCGTCTTTTTAATCATCCTTATTTCTAACTATCTGTAAACATGTTTCTAAGTATAGATCTACTACTAGTTACCCAGCTAAAAAGCAATTCAATACCAATCACAAAATATATATATATATATACGTAACACCATAATCAATACAGAGGTTAAAGAAAAAAAAAGGAAAACACTCACACATACATACACACAGAGAAACATGCATTTATATTTCTGACATTGAGGTGACAGGATCTCATGAAATAGAAAAATCAAATTATTTTTTTCTTCTTGTACCTTATTTTTACATATTATTTCTTTCTCCTAATGTTTTACTTATCTAGATATTGCACATGACCGTATCAGCTAATTTACTACTTTCTGCTCATGTACTTGGATCTGAAATAATCAGAGTCAGGGGTGCCTGGGTGGCTCAGGCCGTTGGGCGATCAACTTCAGCTCAGGTGATGATCCCACTATCTGTAAGTTTGAGCCCCACTGACAGCTCAAAGCGTGGAGTCTGCTTCGGTTTCTGTGTCTCTTTCTCTTTCTACCCCTCCCCTGCTTTCTGTCTCTGTCTCTGTCTCTGTCTCTGTCTCTCTCTCTCTCTCTCTCAAAAGTAAATAAAAACATTTAAAAATTCTTTTGAAATGATCAGAAGCAGTCCTGGACATATAACATAGGTGAAGTGTCCCTCCCATTACCTTCAAAAAGGTTTCCTCCATATGACCAACTCCCTGCTATGTCTCCCTCTAGATTTTAGGACTGTTTCAGCTGAGAGAATTCACAAGGTCCCAGACAAACCAGCCTGCTGGGGACTAGTTGTGGCTTTCATTTCCTCAAACACCTATTATCTAGTAGATGGTAAATGATTTCAACCAGTGAATACAAATTAAACAAATTATCCCTGCTACTAAAGCCCGCTCCTCATTTGTTACCACAGCAAAAGATTATGATGATTTATTCTTTCAAGTTACGGAAACTTTATCGACAAAGTATCTGGTAGGAAATTAGGTTGAAAATGCAAAGGTGGGGAAAAAATTAACTCAAACTTTGATTTCAAAATCATAAGAACTTCAGTGACAGGAACTAGTATCAACATGAGCCTCAGCCCTGTCTGAGATAAGAGCTCTATGCTATAACATTTCCTGTTTTTCTTTTCACTTAAAAAATTGATTTACATTCTTCATGATTCACTTTATTATACCTTGCTGTAGTTTTCTGTTCTGAGCCTTCATTTGGGGACACTGATAGCTTTCATGGTTGACTGAGAAGGGAACAAGGATGTAGTTCAAAAATTCTCATATGTGATTTCTTCTAATAATCCAGATAAGATCCACTGAGTTCCTTAGCTGAGGGTAAATACACATTTCTATAAGATGTTTGTTTTTAAAGGGAAACAATGTTTATATAGTTAACTGTGTTACTCAAATAAAAAAATGAGATAAAGTGGAAAATTAGTTCAAATCCTCTGACTCAGAGCACACTAGGGTTTATGTGCAGTTAAGATATACACATGAGAACACAAAAACACTCCTCTCAGTAAAATACATCTCACATGCATTGTTAAAAAAAAGAAAAAAAAGTAGTGCCTCTGAGTGAAAAATGTAATTGGAAGCTTTGAAAAACTTTTAGTCCAACTCTTAAAATGCCACATCAAAATGTTAAATGTCCTAACAGACACTGATGATATTATTTTCTACAAATATGCAAGTAACTCTCGCCTTGAGCCACGATGACGGTACCATGCATAACCACTGTGTATTCTAACTTCAAATTTCCAAAGCCACAGACAATTATACTGTGAATGCTAAGCAATATTCACAATAACTAGGCTGAGAGAACGGGAAAACACCGAGATGAAAGAATAAGATGTGGGAGTTTATAGTTGCTTCCCAGGGCTTTCCATTGGTTTTCACTGTGGCAGAGGCTGTTTGACTTTTCGATTTTAAGATTCAGGGGCTATGATTCATATTAGCATCAACTGGTTTAAATTTATGATTCCAAAACTATGTGCCAAGGCACCCCGGAGCACTACAGTGAACTCCCCCGGGTGCCGTCGGGTATTTGGAAATTTCAAGGTAAACACAACATCTGACATCTGTCAGACACTACGCAAACTACTGCATGAGGTATTTCGCTGTTTTGACATTAGAGAGTGCAACATTCCTTTCAAGGATGTCATAGCTGGGTGAAGCTGGGTTTCCAGAAGGTCATGTGATCAAAAAGCAAGTGCCTCCTCAAAATCCATGTGGAACAGGGAATGAAGTTGGCAGCATTGTTTCCAAGGTTTAAGAAGTTGTGTACATACGCACCCAATATGCGCACACACACACACACACACACACTAACAGTTATTTATGAATGAAATAAAAATATTAATTTTAATTTTTGTTTCAATTTAGGTTATCAGGACATAAATAACTTCCTAAGTTGTTTGGCCATAACTAATATGTTATTTGGCTGCAACTATTTACTAAACAGAATTCTTGGTTTTTGTGTGTTGGCCTAGTGGTGCCTTAAAAATATTACTGAGCTGCTAAAGATACCACAAACTGAAAAATTCTGGAAACTTCTAAATGCTTTTCTAGAAAATTAAGAAAATGCAGTGCTTCAAGTAAGATCACCCACCAAATCATTCCTGAAGAAAAATTTATGTATGCCATATACTAATCAATTTACCACTTGAATCTTGAAGCTTCATTCTGATACCTCCTTTACTCGTCCACATTTTCCAGCTTTTGTTAGACTTACAGCCAAAAGATTATGGTCATTGAAGCTTTTCTATATTGCTGTTTTCTGAGTTTATGTCTGAGTTCACTAGTAGGTAGAAGCCTGGTCTAACAATGTCCTCATTGTAGCACCACAATTAAGCCCTGCTGGAAAGAGTCCAAAGCTGACTTTCTTCACACCGACTTTCCTCAGTGGTAATCGTGTTATTTTGTGTTTCCTGAGAATTCCTTTCATTGTAAAGGTGGGATAAACAAAGTAACATTTCAAAATATGTTTAAGAACATATTTGTTCCTAAAGTTTTAAAAACAATTTAACCCAGTTATAATAAAAAAAAAAGTTAAATATCACCTTGAACTTTCTTCAAATGATAAACAATATAAATGAAATAGCAATGTTACCTGCAACAAAGAAATACACACACACACACACACACACACACATACACACATACACACACACACACACACACACCCATGGAATTAGAGAGATGATCTGATATTACTGAGAATAAAAAACAAATAAGCTACATAAAAAAGGAAATTGCCACAGAAATCCTGTATAAACATTGAATAGAGGAAATAAATTATCTGTGAAGTTTGTTGATTGTCTCATTCCTTCTTTTCGTTCTGCATAGTCTGTCTTCTTTCCTTACTTTGGAAATCTTCAATAAAACCAGGTAAACTTCCCCACATTTATGCATATTGCACTACTAGGCATTTATCCAAGGGATACAGATATGCTGTTTTGAAGGGATACATGCACCCCGATATTTATAGCAGCACTATCAACAATAGCCGAAGTATGGAAAGAGCCCAAATGTCCATTGATGGATGAATGGATAAAGAAAATGTGGTATGTATACACAATGGAGTATTACTCAGCAATCAAAAATAATGAAATCTTGCCATTTGCAACTACGTGGATGGAACTGGAGGGTATTATGCTAAGTGAAATGAGTCAGTCAGAAAAAGACAAAAATCATATGACTTCACTCCTATGAGGACTTTAAGAGACAAAACAGATGAACATAAGGGAAGGGAAACAAAAATAATATAAAAACAGGGAGGGGGACAAAACAGAAGAGACTCATAAATATGGAGAACAAACTGAGGGTTGCTGGAGGGGTTGTGGGAGGCGGCATAGGCTAAATTGGTAAGGGGCATTAAGGAATCTACTCCTGAAATCATTGCTTCACTATATGCTAACTAATTTGGATGTAAATTTAAAAAAAAATAAAAAATAAAGTTATAAAAAAACAGGTAAACTTCCCCACATTTTTGCATATATAAAAAATTCCTATAAATCCTTTCTAATTCCAAGTTAAAACAAAACAAAGCAAAAACACAGGTAAATAACAACAGTGTGACATTCTTACCAGAAATAGATTATGTTCAAAATCAGTTCCAAAAACTATATAGTTCCTCATCAGAAGGCTTAATAATTAGACAAGAATATATTTCAATACTAGTTAAAATTGAACTTCACAATGGATTTGTGTGTACATGTGATGACCACACAGGTATGCAGTTTTTAATTTAATTATTATAGTTTGTCTGAATACAATTCTCCTACATCCTCAAAGCATCTCACATAATGCTTTTTGCATTAATAATCTATATTCAGTTTATTATATTGAATTCAAGGTTCTAGGACATCTTGAGCTTTTATACTAGACTTTTCCTAAAAGATATTAAATAAATTTTAATTCATATTGTAAGGTCATAAATCTTAGATCCTCTCTAAAAAGAATGAAAAGTTTTCTGAACTTCCATAAAAATAATGAAAAAGCTCACGAAACTAATTTGAAAAAAACAAACAAACAAACTCTTACAAATATGGTATATGCCCTGAGTGCTTTTCTTTACTTCTAATTATATCAAATGTTCATTATCGTATGTATACTGTGGCCTGATAATAAAATATAGGAAAATGTCATCATTGCACAATTTTTTTGCTTCCCTCTGATTTATTAACCATTTATCATCATTGTGATCTCTTTGTTTTGTTTTCATGTTTTGTTTTACACCTATACCTAGTTGTAGGAAAGCATTTGTTTATCCAAAGAAAGTGCTTTTTGATATTAGGTTTTGATTATTTCAACTACTTGTTGGACAATTTTTATTGAAATGTGCAAATAAGTAATGACTGAATTGACCTCCTACTCATTATTTGGTTGAGCCAAAGTGGTATATGAAAGGATCATTGTTAACCATATACAAGTCAAAGAGATTTCAATATATGCAACTAAATTTGATCTCGGGTAAAAAAAAAAATAAAATAAAGGATTTGGCAGGTGAAAGACATCCCTGCTCTTGCCCCAAAAGGAATTAGTTTATAGCATGAGGACAACATAAACCTATGTCGGGGTTGTGGAGCAGACAAGTTGGCAAAGATGAAAATGATCTCAGGCAGACTGAGTGTAAAAGGTTAATTATATCTTATAGTCAAAGAAAACTAAGAGCTGTTGATGATGCTTGGAAAACAGTGAAACAACAGAATATTAACAGTGTATGATGGCTAGTAATAATTTAATAACAGGAGTATTGCTTCTATGATGTAAGCAGTGTAACAATGTATTGATAATCTCATTATCAAAATAATTTCTATAAAAAAGCATGGTTTAGAAAACAAACACAAATATGGATCCACATGAGAAAATGATCAATGGCTTGTAGTTGATATGGCAAATTTTATTCTGTGAAACTCATGAGATAGTAGAAAGTGCTTGGAAGGGTTGTCAGTCTTTTGCTCTCCTTCCTACGAAAATCAAAGTCAAGCAGTCTCAGAAATCGGGACAACTTGCAATTGTTCATATTGAGCAAATGTCAGAAAGCCATGGCTGCTAATTCTGAGGGAGCTAAGTAACTATTTACAGGTCATTTCTAATCTAGTGACAACATTAGGCATCATGACAAGTTCACACTGTATATGTTTCAGTGAAACACAGCAGTAAAGTTATATAGCAGAGACCCAAACATCATTTGTAATCCAATATGGTTTTGAACTGATCATGTCTATAAAAAATATTGCAAGAGGTATGGACACAGATTATCCAAAGACTGCTGGCCTTGATAAACTATCACGTAAGACTGCTCTCCTTCTGTCACCTCAGTCCAAAGAGATGGCTGCCTGGCTCCTGTTAGCACACAGTGCCTCCCGCTTGCTTCTGACTACCTGGCCCCCAGTCTGGGATCTCCCTTGCGCCTGCTGAACTGAGATATTCTCGGACGTTATCGACATGAGAGAATTTCTAAATTCCAAACTCTCTCCATGCCCCATTTCCTTAAGACTGTCTAGGATATACATTAATTAAAGCTCAGATAGTAATAACTCGTAGGGGTTGATAATACTTACCTTTTAACCAGACACTTTATTTATTTTTGAAAAGGTGGAACAAAACCTGAAAGAAGAGAGGGGAATAGGTAGGGAGCTACACCCTTGGTATCCCATCAAACCTCACACAAATACCACCGTGCGGGGGGTCTGCCACTTGCTCTGTGCCAAGGCTGACCAGACTTTTACTTATTAACACTTCAGAAATGAGCTTGTATGAAATGCACTTGCCTAGTTTATCCGTGCTTTTTATTGCAAATGAAGTAATGGTCAATGTGACAATGATTTGAAATACAGTAGGACCGACTGTTTCCTTGTTAATAGGGAACTAGAAAGGCAGTATAAAGTGTACTTTGTAAATGTACCAGAGAGAACCATAAAACTGAATAAGCCCATTGACGAGAATACAATACAAGGTGATAACTTTAGGTTAGCCCTAAATAATAGACAACCATAAAAAATAATTAGGTTTAAACACATAATCTAGAGAAAAGACTAAAAATCTTTTTCCGAAAAAAAAAAGCATTAATCTAAAGGGAATTCGGCTAAGGTTTAGATTTGCTTAAAAAATATACTTCTCATTTTAAAATATGGCATAGCTTGTCTTTCTACTTATAAGGAATTATGTCATGTTATTATTGGCATTTCCCTTCACGTTTTATCACGCTGATTACTTTAAAATGATGTAATAGTCTTTCTTATTTTGCAAGTGTTTTTCCAAAATTTTATAATAAAAACTGTCAAATATACATAACAGAAAAGTATACAACAAACATCCATATCATGATACCTCGATTCCATAAGTAAAGTTTTCTATATTCACCTTAATGCATATCTATCCATCCTGCCAAGCCATCTGTTTTTTTTTTAATGTTTTTCAAAGTGAGGTGAAGATAACAGTACATTTCACCCATAAACACTTTAGCATGACATACTTTTATTTTCCCTTGTAATTTAAAAATATGTTGCTAAGAGATAATGATAATGATGGCTTGCTGTGTGCCGTATCACTAGGAGGCTAGTTAACTTGTCCATTAGAGCTTAGTGCTTATGAGGCTATGGTCTTAGTTTTAATCTCCCTAATGGGTCAATTAGTTATTTTCCATGGGTACATATTAAATCTCTAATCACACTTAGTCAAAGTGAAATTTAATGTATTTTCAACAAGGAAGTAACATGGAAGAGTACACAGATCTTTAGTTACAGGCAAATCTGTGAGCAGCCCCTAGTGATGATGTTAATTAACATATTTTGCGAATGATTCATTTGTATATTCAGTGACTGTGAAACATTTATTATTTGAAAAAGTATAATAAAATAATTATGGCTTATTTACCTTCAAGGTACATCATAGTTACAGATATGAATGCTTTATTTTAGATATTTATTTCTAATACAGGCTAGCTCTTCAAAAGAATGCAAATTATTGGAGTCTAATATTCCCATAGTGATTTTTGCATCTATCATAGAACAACGAGTAAACAGTCCTTGATTTATCATTAAAAAACAGAGGCACCCTAATCAACAATTTGATGCTGAGCTGTTGAATATATGAATGAGCAGTGTAACTCATCACACGTATACAATTCCCTTTATTTTACCTGATGTGCCTTTAAATCCAAATTTATCTAGATTTATATATACATATATACATATATATATATACACATACATATATATGTATGTATATATATATGTATGTATATATATGTATGTATACGTATATGTGTGTGTGCGTGTGTGTATATATATATATATATGCTTAGAAATGCTACATGTGTACAGAATAAGGCATTAAGATATTTACATTTCATATTATGCCATAAGGTAAGTAATTCTTAAGATAATAAGCAGCCTCCAACTTCTACGTATTTCATGGAATGCTGGGGCTAGTTCAACAAATAAGTGAATTTTCAAGAGTACATTTCATAATGGTCTCTGGAGAAAAACAAGTCTCTCTTCAAAACTTAGGATCTTGATGAATTCTAATTCGATGTGGAAAAATTTTCAGATGCTTACCCATTTAGGAGCAAACTCCATCCCCTGATGTGTCATTTACATGTCCCTCCAAAGTTACTGCCTACCTGTCATCCATATTCATTCAGTATAAAGAATACATATAAAAAGATAGCAAGCAAAGGTTAAGAAATTGACATTTCTTTATGAAAAGGACCAACCCGTCTACCAAGAAAAATCATTAGCATAAGACATTGTAAAAAGAAAATAGTTGTGCCATGTGAATGTCTCACAGACTACAAAACTTTCATGGAAATTCCCACAGGAAACCTACCACATAAAGCAATGGTTCTAACACATTTTGTTTGGAATAATGATGCCATTAACACTTAGCACTACAGTTCCCAAATGGAAGTCAGTTTGTGTAATGGTTTACTCTTTATAAAGATAAACACAGTAAGTCACTGTGCAGAGAGGTTGACATGCTTCAGGAATAAACACCACTTTAAACATACACAAAATCTCACAATCCCTGACACAAACCTACTGTTTTAGTCAGTTAAAAAAAAAAATCTGAGTTTTAATTCTGTTTTTTCATTTTATAAAAATAAAGATTATTCATTTAAAAAAATGTTTATTTATTTATTTTGAGGGAAAGCGAGCAAGCGAGCAAGCAGGGGAGGGACAGAGAGAGAGAGGGAGAGAGAGCCCTGATGCAGGGCTCAAACCCACGAACCATGAGATCATGACCTGAGCTGAAATCAAGAATTGGACCCTCAACCAACTTAGCCACCCAGATGCCCCTAAAGATTGTTTCTTAGAGGCCTGGAGGTATAGAGAAAGTCAATACTAAACATATGACCGTAAATAAATAATAATATCAAACAAGGTAACGATTTTTATGTTAATGTTAATATACTGATGCAGGTTAAATGAAAATAACTTGAATGGAAGATTAATACCTTCAGAGTATTAACAGAAAGATTTTTAGTTTATTTCCCCAAGTGAGACGAAGTTCCTAAAAATAGGTTATACAAATATATAAATAAGTTAACAATTTGTATCCCTAAACAGATCTCCACTATATAGTTCATGGATCTTTCCACCACCATTTGACCCTTGCCCCAAACCTTACATATATTATCTAAAGTGCTCACTCTGATATTCTGATATCTGGGTCTTTTGCACTGTGATTCAAGATGATCTGCCATTTATTTTTTTTTTTAATTTTTCTTTCGCGAGTCTTATAAGTCAATGAAAAGCATCAATTTACAGCTCTATGTGGACCACCATGACTTGGGAAATCAAACCAAACCAACAAACAACAATATCTCTCCTGGCCAGGGGAGTCGTTCCTTCCCCAGCAATATGCTGCCCTCAACTTTTCACTTCAGTTGCAAAACACACCGGTTTGCCACATCGCCTCAGAAGTTTTTCTTTTCTCTTAAAAGCAAAAGCTCAGACTTCCTCAGTCTCTCACAGATTACTTTCACTTACTTCTTTCATCCATTCCCATCAACTGTGCCCATTTTGTCCACCTGCTTTGTTAATTACAGCACTCCTTCACTGCAGCCATTGGATTTTCCCTGGTTGACCTTAGTCTCCATTAATCCCCTTTGGCCACACTTTTTGGCTACCCTTTTTTTCCTACTCACACTAGACCCTGAAGTTAACTTATTTTGACAACAACTGCTCTCTCAACTCAAAATTTTGTAACCAGTTATAAGACAATGAATCAACTGAGGGGATTGTAACCATTAGTTTTCCATACCACCATCTCCAAATATTCTTTCCATTCCAACAGGCCACAGAAGGGTTTTCAGGAGTCTAGATTAACCATGAAAACATTCCAAGTGGTAAAACTCAATACAACCAATTTCAACCAGCCACTGATTTTAAAGCTAGCTCCCAAAGTCACAGTACCACACTCAAATTTTCTCCATACTTTAATCCTTATTGTCCTTATTATCTATCTAATTCCTGGACTATCACAACATTTCCCAAGCTCATTTTCCAGCCTCCCTCACTTCATTTCTCCATCTGTATACAAACCATATTCATGCTCTGAAGGTGTTTTGATAAAATTCATTGGGTGGGCAATGAGAAGACTTTCACTGTTTAACTACTAACTTTTCAAGTGTTCAGTGTCCTTCCACAATGATCCAAAATTTGATTTGGGATTTATCTCTCACTATTCCTATAGGCTGTGAGTAAAATGCTATCTTGGTCTCACTTAATCATATTTTTGAACCATGGTCTTGCTATGTATGAAGACACAAGTGACAGAATGTATGTGATTGGATGTAGCTGCACAGTAATCTCTGTGAGAGCAGGTCAAGAATACAGGTGCTGCATTCTCTCCCTCACACTAATCTGCAGATGATAGGACTTCAGTAACCATCACATGACTGGAGGAAAGAAGGGGAAAAGGCAGGAAAGAATGAAGTGAAGGGAAGAAGGAAGGAAGGAAGGAAGGAAGGAAGGAAGGAAGGAAGGAAGGAAGGAAAGAAAGAAAGAAAGAAAGAAAGAAAGAAAGAAAGAAAGAAAGAAAGAAAGAAAATTCGAATTTTAAAAACACAAGCCATCATTTACATTATAACTGTTCCAGAGATACCATACCTATCAAGTATTTCTCCAAAATATATAATTTATGGATAAAAAAACTGAACTGAATGCTATTTTATTAAGTTGCAAAGACTAGTGTTAGAAAATAACTCATAGCTCTATTCTCTGATCAACTGTGATAAAATTAAATTTTCAAGACTAACAGATTAATGCCAAACCACTTATCAATTTGCTTTCAAAAAAAAACAAAAAAAGTAAGACATTAGATAAACAGAAGGGAATAAGTGTATCCTTTCTCAAGGATGTGTGAAAGAAACTGATGTGTTTTTTTAATTTTTTTTAATTTAATGTTTATCTATTTTGAGAGACAGAGCAGAGCAGCAGAGGGGCAGGGAGAGAGGGAGACACACAATCTGAAGCAGGCTCCAGGCTCTGAGCTGTCAGCACAGGGACTGATGCGGGGCTCAAACTCACGAGCCATGAGATCATGACCTGAGCCGAGGTCGGACGCTTAACCGACTGAACCACCCAGGCGCCCCAAGAAGTTGATGTATTTAAGAGATGGATGCATATGCGGTCAGAGTGGCAGAGGTGGCTATTAAGCATGAGCATGAAATTGTGGGACCGGAAAGATGCTGGGTTAGAATCAAGAAAAAGAGAGAAAGAGGGAAATAAACAGATGAATTAGATCATAAGTCAGGCGGGAGGAGTACAATAAAAACTGTAAGAACCAACAGAGACAGAGTTATAGTGAGAGCTCCAGAGCAAGAAAATGCGTGAGAGAGATTGAGATTTCACTCTGGAAAAGGGCTTAGCGACGAGGGAGTTACAGGACAAGAGGGGAGATGCAGCTTGCTGACTTTGCCTGTAGAGACAGGCATGGTCTTTGTAATGAGTACCTCAGGGAATAAAAAGGCATCATAGCAGCGCTGGAGGCCACAGCACCCTCTTAGACAGGACTGGTGGGATTGCACCTGGTGTTCAGACTCAGGGACCTCATTATCCAAAAGGTGAAGAGAAGCTGGAAGGAGTTCAGAGACATGATGGAAGAATGATTAAGATGCGGAGAGAAATGATTTACGATGCAAGATTAAAGCACTAAACAAGCAGTAAGTTTGGCTGAGCCACAAGTTGATGGGCAAAGGAGCTATCTATAAACAGACAAAAGACATAAATAACCTAGAGGAAAAACATTATTACGGAACCTGGTACCAGGAGGAGCGGTTTATGGAGAACAATTGTAATAAGGCAGAAAAGAAGACAACCCTAAGTTACGAAGGGAAGCATAAACATACAAGAGATAAATCTGCTTGCCTGATAATGGAACAGGGCACTATCCTGGGAAATAGCTGATATCGGTCTGTATGTACAAGATACAACCAACTGGACCACACAGATGTTACCACGATTCTAGAAGACACAATCAACAGAATAAAGAAATATCAGAACCATACTAACAATTTGAGCTCGGTTCTCAAAAGACTCAAAAATTTAGCTTCATCCTCTATAATTTGTTCCTACGATGGCCTTATTAATTAATGACTTGAAATGTAAAGTAATTGAGCAGCTTCTAGAAGGGAATAAAATGGGGTAAGTCCTTTACTGCTGCTTCCAGTTAGTCTATGTGTTGGTTTGCAATATGGTCTTTTTAAAGATTAAAACATAAATGAATCACTTATATAATTAGACACGTGGGCAGATATAAAACCTTGAAATCATCATCCCTGTGGGAGTGAGACAGCTCCTCACAGAAGGAAACAGAGGATTCCCAGGTTGAACTTCATCCATAATACCACACACTGCTACATGCCCGGGGAGACCATCTGTGTCTTCCCTATGAATCACACCGGGATACCCATCCTATCACAAGTTTCTTTTATTAAATAAAATCAATGGTGGGCACCTGGGTGGCTCAGTCGGTTAAGCATCCGACTTCACCTTAGGTCATGATCTCATGGTCCATGAGTTTGAGCCCCGCGTCGGGCTCTGTGGTGACAGCTGAAAGCCTTGAGCCTGCTTCGGATTCTGTGTCTCCCTCTCTCTCTCTGCCCCTCCCCTGCTCGCTCTCTGTCTCTCTGTCTCAAAAGAAATAAGCATTAAAAAAAAATTAAATAAAACCCATGGCACAGATTTCAAGATTTGAGGAAAACTCCTGATGCTCAATAGAAAATGGAATCAAATACAATTCTGATACCGATGGGAGTCATATTTCCCATGTTTTCATCAAAATTTTTTACGTGCTTGACAACTTGAATCTCTGCGCTTTAAGAATCATCTGTACCTGTTGGATAGCAATTTCCAATTTGTAAAACACGTGTATGCTTCTTAGCCCACTTGAACCTCACCCCTGAAGTTAGGTATTATTAATTCCCCACTTTATAAATAACAAAGCTGAGAAGAGAAGTTACTCAGAAGCCAAAGTCAGGCTGACAAGAACCACCAGTAGCAAAGACCGGCATCTTCTGACTGCATGGCCTGTGATCTATCCACTACACTGTATTTCTTATATGATTCCTGTCCTCAATCACAGCCCATGTCGGGCTCCGTGTGGACCGTTTGGAACCTGGTTGGGATTTTCGGTCTCCCTCTCTTTCTCTGCCCCTCCCCACTTGTGTTGTCTCTGTCTCTCTCAAAATAAATAAACTTAAAAAAAATTTTTTTAATAAATAAACAAACAAACAAACAAACAAATAAATAAATAAATAAAACAAAACTTAGTTGCTTAAGTTTCCAGAATGTGTAGCCATTTGTTTTTACAGAAGGGCATATCATAGTTGATTAAAATACAGCTCTTGCCACAGTGGAACAAGATGGTGGAAGGCTCAGGTATATTTCAGCATTTGGAACAAGAGGACATTCTGATGTGAAGTGGGGTGGAGAGAAAACAACGCGGCAGAGGTATACGAGGAGGGTGAGGCGCAACTTGAGGAAGAAGAATGTGGAAAAATAGTGGAAGCTCTGTCAAGTTTCCAGGAACTGAAAAACAAGCACATGCACAAAAAGAGACTTGGCAACTTCTTCCCAAATGCACCAAGGAGCAATCTGCAGAACAGAAGGTTCCAGTAGCCGAGAGGAAATACACTTAGCAGAGGCAAACATCATCTTGGAACCGGCTGAAAGGAAAATAACATTCAAAAAGCTCAGATTCCTTGGAAGACAGAAGTAAAGGAACTGGGTCAACTATGGAATGTCACAGGACAGAGGTTTAGAGGCTGAGGATATCCCAAGCAGTGAGCTAATGACCTGGAAAGGTCTGAGAGGCCAGGGACAGGAGAGGGAATAGCAGTATATTCTAAAATGGTAATTTACATTTTGAAGGGAACGGGAAAATTTCTAAAAGAAACATGCAGAAATTAAAATAGAGAAAGAACAAAGACAAAATTAAAAGACAGCCTTTGAAAGTGCCTAAGAAAGTAAGTTAATATTTGTGCATTTGAGAGCCTGAGCTCTGGAATCAAACCGCCTGGGTCTACATCCCATCTTTACCTCTTAGGAGGGAACTTGGGCGAGTTATTTAATCTCTTTGTGCCTCACGTTACTCACCTGCGAAAAGCAGAAAATAGTATCAGTCACTACACAGTAGAGTAATAATTCAGTTAGAAAATTCTTGCAAAGAACACAGTGCTTATGAGAGTAAACAGTAAAATAAAGCTAAACTTCAAAAATCATAAGTATTTAGAATAGTTGAAAATAAGAAATGAAATCTGAAAATTAAAAAAAAAAACAAAAACAAAAACAAAGGCTATCTATAAAAATGGTAAGCCTCACTGGAAAATAAATAAGAAAGAATCAAGTGTCCAACAGAAAGGAAATATAAAGAGAACGAGAAAGATGAAGATTAAGGCTACTCTTTTTGAATGTAATGAAAAAATGAGAGATGTTCCTTAAAATTTATCTGATCCAAGGCAATTTACTATGAAAAATGTAAATTCATGGAAAATGGGCAATGCAGCCCCTTATTTCTGAAAGAACCAATTCAGAAATCCAGCTTCAATCATCCAGAGGCACCCTTCTTCTCATTCCCAAAATTGCCTTCAACTAGCCAAGTGTTTCAATCCTGATTCAAGTAAATAATCAAGCATTTCATGTTGGAACGCCCTTTCAAAAATACTAAAGAAAAGTAATTGTGCCTATCTTCCAAATATAAATTGAATTAAGTCATAGATGCTTGTTCTAACAAAGAAGTCTTAAGCTTTCACTATATTTACTTTTTAAATGGAACAATCAATAGAAACAATAACCAAATTTTTTGACTGCCCACTGTGTGTTAAAGCCAACATATTTCATTTCAAGCTCCTATAGGTAGATACTATTTTTAACCCAAATTAGCGTGAGAAAAAGTTGATATTCAGAGCAGCTAAACTAGCATTCCAGGTAATATAGTCCATCAGTAGTAGAGTGGATTTCAGTTAAGGTCTATCTAAAGTAAAATACTGCTCTTTTAACAATGTTTCTATATGAAAGTCATTCTTGAATAAATAACTTGAACTGAGCCAACACACCACATGATGCCAATCATCCCAGATTTAAAGTAGTTATTTAAACCAGTATTTTTTAAATGATTTTTAATTTTGGCCAAAAAAAAAAAAAAACCATGAAATTTACCATCATAGCCATTTTTAAGTGTATAATTCAGTAGCACTATGCATATCCACCTTGTTGCCCAAGAAATCTCCAGAACCTTTTCATCCTATAAAACTGAAACTCTTTACTGATTGAACAAGTCCCCATTTCTCCCTTCCCCTAATCCTTGAAACCACTATTTTTCTACTTTGTATTTCTATGAGTCTGACTACCTTAGATACCTCATATAAAAGGAATCATATAGAATTTCTCTTTTTGTGACTAGATTATTTCACTTAGCATAATGCCTTCAGGGTTTATCCATGTTGTAGCATGTAACAGGATTTCCTTTTTTTTTTTTTTTTTTTTTTTAAGGCTGAAGAGTTTTTCACTGCATATACATACCACATTTTGTTTGGCCATCTATTATGAACAATGCTGCAGTGAACATGGATATGAAAATATCTCTTTGAGATCTTGTTTTCAAGTCTTTTGGACATATATCCAGAAGTGGAATTGCAGCATCATGTTGTAATTATATTTTCCATTTTTTTTTTATGGAAACTCCATACTGTTATCTTAAGCTGCTGACCATTTTACATTTCCATCAACAGTGCACAGGTTCCAATTTCTCCATACCCGCACCAACACTTGTTATTTTTTGTTGTTTGGATTGCAGCCATCTTAATGGGTGTGAAGGGATAGCTCATTATGGTTTTGATTTGAATTTCTCTATTGATCAGTGATGTTGAGCATCTTCTCATATGCTTGTTAACCATTTTTCTATCTTCTTTGGAGAAATGTCTATTCCAGTCCTTTGCTCATTTTTTTCAATCAATTTATGACTTCTACTGTTGTTACTGAGGTATAGCAGTCCTTTATGTATTCTGAATGTTAACCCTTTTTCAGATATATGATTTGTAATTAGTCTCTCCCATTTCACAGGCAGCGTTTTCATCTGTTGTCTCCTTTGACGGACAGAAGTGTTTACGTTTGATATAAGCAAAACCAGTATATTTTTACCCCAACCTGTGTCTATCTATCTAACTCTTGTGAATATGGGCAACCAAATTTCATGAAAACCAAGTAGACAGAATTTTTGAACCATTTAGCTTTTAAAAAGTAATTGCAAGGGGAAAAAACGCCCTTAATCATTTTTAGTTCTCATAGTCTGAGCATGTCACCAAGCTGTATTTGATTTTCATGTTTAAAGATGCCTGGACTTTTTTCATACAACACAGCCTCTAAATATAAGCCAATTACTTCATCTGTTCTGAAGTGAAGAAACAATGACTTGATCCAAAGTAGAAGGAAATTTCAGTGTTACATGTTGAGAGACTAAATGTCAGCGCTCAATCAATGTGGCATATAAACTCTGTAGAGTACATTTAATATATTACTTTTGGAAATTTTCAGGATAATATTGATAGTATAAAATTTTAACCTTAAATGCTGATTTTAGAATGCAGAACCTATGTAAGATTCAACTCCACTGTATTTTGTTTACATCTGGCCAATAAAATGTGGTCCTTTACTCAGGGAGATAACAATGTAATTTTAAAAAATGTATACAAACAGCTGTATTTTGAGCAGAATGTAAATGCTATAAAAGATATAAATATAAATGAAATCGTTACAAAACCTTGTCTTGATTGAGATGGGAAGGAAATGGAGTGGAATCAATGACAATTCATAGTAGGGATGTCATTTAAGCTGGAATTTGAAAGTAAAATTTCAAGAGACACTTAAGATATGACAAAAGAAAAGAAGTGATGTCATAGTTTTATGTGGCTAAAATCACATGATCTAAGCTGCAAAGTCAGATTACAGCCAAAGGCATTTAGACTGGATTCTGTTATCACTTAGGGCATGGATTAAATGACAACAGTGGCATCTGAGAATGGTTGATAATGAGGGGATCACATTATCAGGAGAAAACCACGCCTTGCCCAGAATGGTTTCATTTCTTGTGGTTTTTCAGTAACTTGATACATATATACATCAATACCTAAAAATTCACTTATTAAGTCCACTTCAGGTCACTCTCTTTAAACAAAACAAGAGCCTCGACCATTCCTGATCCCTCTCATATAAAATAGGAAGAAATGTGTGATGTAGGAATTGCAAATTATGAAGAGAATACATGCTTGAAAAGAAATATATAGAGATACATAGAGATATATGGATATATGTCAAAGGAAAATCCTAACTGGTTCACAATTTAAAAAAATGTATTATCTCCATAACACAAAATTATATAAATACACATTCAAGCATATTACATGCTTCAGTAGTTTTTTTTTTTTTAATTTAATGTTTATTTATTTTTGAGAGACAAAGAGCGTTAACAGGGGAGGGGCAGAGAGACAGAGAGGCACAGAATCCAAAGCAGGCTCCAGGTTCTGAGCTGTCAGCACAGAGCCCAATGTGGAGCTCAAACTCACGAACCATAAGATCAAGACCTGAGCCAAAGCCGGACACCTAACCGACTAAGCCATCCTGGTTCCCCCACTTCGGTTGTTTTTAATCAACAGAAAAAGGTGCCAAGAAAATGATTAACAACACAAGCGAATTTAATAACTATGAATATCTAATTTGGTTCAAATGGGTTTGCTTTCACTTTTATCCAATGCAAGATTTCATATACATAGTTATACACATACACACCTATATATACACACCTAATGCTTAATGTTTTAGTTTTGCTTAAATTATATATTTTTCTGAAAGACCTTGATCTTGCAAAATACAGTGTTCTTACCCAAGATAAAGGTTTTAGAATGCAACATCCTAAATTTGTTAGGGTTTAGGATTAAATGAGAACAGAAATATGAGTTAGGAGACTATTAAAAAAATTCAGGCAAAAGATCATGAAGGTTTGAATCATGATGTTGGCAGTGAGAATGGAAAGGAGGGAAATTTTAAAAAAATCTTGATGAACTAAGTGGAAATAGAGAGCAGGGGAAAGTGATCATAATAGCAGCTAGCACTTATGCAGGGGTAACTAAAGAACAGACATTATCCTAAACTGTGAATCCACTGATTTATTTAATCCCCACAGTAAACCTATTAAATACTCTCATTACCCTATTTTACAGATGTGGAAACTAAGAGGGCTAAAATAAGGTGTCCTAAGCTATAAGCCAATAAATGACAGTCAGGATGGGAACACAGGCTGACTAAACCCAAAACACATGTTCTACATTACCTCAGAGATGCCTATTGTATGAAATTCAGATTATTTACTGTGGTAAATAAATGGGATTTATTTATTTGTGGTACAGAAACAAAGAAAAGAGGTTAAGAAGTTTGGTAAAGAAAACAAAATATTAAAAATTCATGTTTTATTTTACACATTTGTGTTTGAAGGCCAGAAAGATATGTAGATTAGAAAAAAAAAAGACAAGGAGGTTTTGTACAAGAGGATATAACAGATTATGACCAAAGCAACTGATCGTACCACTGTCTGATGAATGGTGTACAGGTGCTGTGAACTTGAGGATAAATTATCAAATTTTCAAAAGTTGGATGAAAAATGTCCTGAAATCAACACAAATGAATTGGCTCTAGGGAAATATCTACCAACCGTGGCTGGTGAAGCAGAAGTATTTCATTAGATACAGGTAAATAGAAACCACCATGGCGATGGTAGAGCACAAACAAGATTATGCATCATTACGTAGGAAACGACATCAACCACATCAAGGCACGAGATGTTACAATAGGCTTTTTTTTTTTTTTTTTTTTTTTTTTGTAGCTTAAAATGCCTGATCTAGAGATCTAGGCTGGATACATGGACAAGTGAGACCAAGAGTGCCTGGAAATATGGAGGGCAGTCAAGGGTGGAGATGTTCTAAAGGAGACACAAATAATTTCAGTCAGGGTGAAGAAAAGAAATAAAAGAGCTAGAATAGGAGTTTCAATTATTAAAAGTTTTCACCTTTAGAAGATAGCAAACTTTTCCATGAAGGTGACACTATTGTTGGAGATCCATTTGTTTATATTTTAGTGAGAATATGATTATTTCCGCCTAAAATTCCCTAGATTTGTTTTTATGCTACCATAGAAATATCCTCAGGAAGAGTTATTAGTATTTGAGCTCTACCTGTATAGAGATACAATCAAAAGACCAATACATATAAGAAGGAAGAATGTATTTTCACATCTATTCACCAGTTAAAAAAAACAAAGCAAAGCAAAACAAAACAAAAAAACCCAAACATATAAAACCGGGAATTATCATTCCAGGAAGGTTGGAATTTCCCTCTACAGGAAAATATCCACAACTGAAAGATGAAATGCAATAAATAAATACATGATTAAGAGAAAAATAAGACTGCACATCTGCTTCCTGGTAGAATTATGATGAATACATTGGGAAATGTTGCTTTTGGTTTCTATTATTAAAGGTGACCACATCAAGAAAGCATGAGATTGTGTAAAAACGTTATCTTTCTTTGTTCACACCCTGATGATAAATGGCAAGTAGCAACACTTTAGGTAAGTCTACACCTCCTACAAAGAGCTATAAACAACAAACCAATAGCCGCACTGCGTCATGTTAACATGAGTATATTGGATGAGGACATTTATTTTGGATTAAAGTCTATACTACAGTTGAACAGTCTAACACCATTTTGTACCAGAGCTTCTTACTTAAAAAAAAATGTGAAAGGGATGCATGTCTGCCCACATAATCTACCCATTACTAATCTATCCATTAGCATTTTGGGGTGGGGGATGAGTACAGTTAGACATCAGACCCACACCAGACCCAGAGGGAGCTTCATCCTTTCTACAAGCTACTCAGAACCAATTGTACAGGAAATGACCAACAGCAAATATTATACAACAACTTCTAACAATGTTTAAGTATGATCTTTTTTTTTTTTTTAAAATAGCGGAGCAACTACTAAAAGCCTCTCATATGATTTATAGAATGTGCATGGTGTGAAATGCCTTCAAATTAAATCTAACTCTCATTTAGGTTTCTTGAATGATGAAGTTACCCTAAAACTGATAGGTAACAACAACTTAAGTCGAGGGTAAGCTCAGAAAGAAAAAGAAAGCAAATCAAAAATTTTGTACTTTTTCAGGTTGTCTGGGAGAATCTTCCTGAATGTCCTAAACCAATAAGGGCATTGCAAGGGACACTTCAGACATTCATCCTGTAGAAGAATCATTCATTCACTTAATACTTACTGAACATCTGCTATATATTGATTAGCCATAGTGATAACATGGTGATTCAGGCCTATTCCAGCCCTCATCAAGCTTATATTATAATAGAGGACACAGACTAGAAAACAGGCAATTGCACGCGATGTTTTAAATGGGAGAAGAGAGTTTGATTCTGCACGTGCCTTCATGTTATTTAGCCTTGTCGTAAAGATGATATGAAACACTAAGATTGCCCTTGCTTGCCCCAGTGCCCTGATTCTTTTGTAATATTTTGAAAATTTATTTAATAAGTTCCCAAAACTTTATTAACACTTGGTGCCTATCATCTGCCATGTTAGTCTTATATATACACAAACATATATAAAAGGCATTGTATGCATAATATAAAGTATATGTAATCACACAGAGTATAGGTAATACATAAGTAATCTCTTATATGCTAAAGGATTAACATGTTGTATAATATATATATATATATGCACATTTATAGAGATTTTAGGGGAGGAAAAATAATTTTCCCTCTATCCTTCTTGGTTCTTGGCTAAGATTACCCTGTATATAAAATAATAAAAAGATTAACAGAAAAACCAACATAAATTTAATAACTTGTATACCTCCTGTATACATGGGATATAGCCAGGAAAACTGTGTAACTCCCTAAATGGCCCAAGCCATCACCTTAAAAACTATCTCCATGTAAAGGTAAAAGAAACTGCTGCAGGAGGCAGTTAAGGGAGGTTACCAGGAAAAGCACAGGAAACAAAGGTATGGTCGTTATGCAGCTTTAAGTGCAAGCCTTCTCCACTGATAAGAGCTTCCAAGAGATTTAGTCATCCTCCTCTTCAAGAGGAGACAGGGAGGCACCTGTACAAATGCAGATGTACCTTATAAAAATAAACTTCTCTTACAAAAGGATAACCTCTAGGTTTTCAGAGTTTCTCCTGAATCTGCCATCTCTTAAAAATAACCAGGTCAAGGGGCGCCTGGGTGGCGCAGTCGGTTAAGCGTCCGACTTCAGCCAGGTCACGATCTCGGGGTCCGTGAGTTCGAGCCCCCGTCAGGCTCTGGGCTGATAGCTCGGAGCCTGGAGCCTGTTTCCGATTCTGTGTCTCCCTGTCTCTCTGCCCCACCCCCGTTCATGCTCTGTAGAAAAAATAAATAAAAACGTTGAAAAAAAAAATTAAAAAAAAAAACAAACCAGGTCAAGATAATCCTTACACCAAAGAGGCATATTTTGGGGTGAAATATTTTGCTTCCCTTCAAATATACGCATACATATGTATATCCAAGAGTGTGTATATACAAACATATAGATAGAAAATTCTATAATGTTAATAACAGGTACACATTTATAAGTATACTCCCCCCCCCCTTTTTTTTTTCTTTTTAAGTAATGAAAAGTAGCTAGGGAGAGACCAGATCAAGGGCAGCTCTAAACCTTTGGAGGTCATAAGCAGGATAAGAGTCTTTGGTTATCGGATAAGAAAATATTTTGTTCTTTTGGAAACAGTCACCTTTATGGACTACTCATCATCACCTTGCTTAGGTCTAAATGTCAACAATTCTGGTAGAACACACTACATTTCTTTTCTAAATTATTTGTCGACATCTGGGGCACGTGGGTGGCTCAGTCAGTTAAGCGCCCAGCTCTTGACTTCGGCTCAGGTCATGATCCTCAAGGTTCTTCCTGAGTTTGAGCTCCGAATCGGGCTCTGAGCTGATGGAGCAGAGCCTGCTTGGGATTCTCTCTCTTTCTGTCTCTCTGCCCCTCTCCTGCTCACATGATCTCTCTCAAAATAAATAAATAAAACTTTAAATTATTTGTCACTATCTGTAAGAAGTAGGATGCTTTCCCTGCTAGGAGTAGAGACTTCAGTTACACTCTCAGCTTGGTAGCTACTCAGTTGTACGTTTCCGAACGCGCTACAATTTTTCTTGCACACGTGGGCGGGGCTATTCCTCCGCAAACATTCAACACTGATCTTAGAATACAGAAGTTGTTCTTTCATGTTTAAGGAAGGAAGAACAGAAAGTAAAGAGGAAGGGGAGAATTCGCATTTCTTCATCCTCAATCTTCTCTGTAAAATGAAGAAATTGGACTAGGCATTCTCTCAGGTTTTTTTTTTTTCCTGAAATATCATGAGTGTATGAGACAAATGAGACAAAAATTATTTTACTATTTTATTATTGTGATTATTATTTTTTTTTAAATAGAGAGATTTCCAATTAAACATTCTGAGACTACCAGTTTATCAGGCTTACACTCTGATTATTTCCAAGGCTGGAATTAAAACAAACTAAATCGCACAAAAAACAAAATACAAACAAAATCCCTCAGGTACTAGTCCTGTTAAATAAGTTTTAACAAAATACACATGTTGAAAAAATAGCAAAATTCTGTACCGGATATGCACAAATACAATATATTTAGACTGTAATACAGAACTTTAGGAACGCTATTCTCTGAACACTAACAGGTTGTCTGTTACTCTCACAAAGCATTTTCTGTTGTTAACATTATTCTGAATGTAGGTAATCTAAAGTCAAAATAAACTGATAGTCAGGATAGTATGCTTGGCACATTTTCCTAGCTTATTAACTTAATGGTACATAAAGCTATAAAAACCTCATCCTAGTACCTAACATTTTTTAAATAAATAACTGCTGCTATCTGGTGAGAATTATTTTAGATTCCTTGATTGAAAGAGAGAGAATCAATCTAAGACTCCTTGATACTTTCCCACTAAAACAGAGAAAGAACAGCTGAAGTATAGAATTCCATTATTTAAACAAAATACTATTTTGCTGATGCTACGTGTGACTTGGGATCTTATTTTTGGCTCTTATGATTCAACTTTGATTTTTGTTTTCAATTGCAATTACAAATCAACAAAGATTGATTTCTAAGCTAGATGTCAAGGAGAACGAATATAAGATATGAACAAAGTCTCTACCCTAAGGAGCTGCTAGTTTGTAAGGTATATAAAATGCATCCAGGGGTACCTGGGTGGCTCAGTTGGTTGGGGGTCCAACTTCAGCTCAGGTCATCATCTCACGGTTCCTGAGTTCAAGCCCCACGTAGGACTCTGTGCTGACAGCTCAGAGCCTGGAGCCTGCTTCAGATTCTGTGTCTCCCTCTCTCTCTGTCCCATCCCCACTTCCGCTCACTCTCTGTCCCTCAAAAATGAATAAACGTTAAAAAAAATTTTTAACGTATCCAGATAAATTAATTTTAAATTTAAGTAATTTGTTATAAAATGTGAATCTATGTGACAGAGAAAATAAGTTACTGAACTTATTTATGTTTTGTGAATTGTTACACTGATGAAGAAACTGAGATCTGAATTAGTTTTTGAAAATGGACAGGATGGGGCATCTGGGTAGCTCAGTCGGTTAAGCGTCTGACTTCGGCTCAGGTCATGATCTCTTGGTTTGTGAGTTCGAGGCCCGTGTCGAGAGCCTGGAGCCTGCTTTGGATTCTGTGTCTCCCTCTCTCTCTGCCCCTCCCCTGCTCATGCTCTGTCTCTCTCTGTTTCAAAAATAAAAATAAATAAAAATAAAAAATAAGAAAAAGAAAGAAAATGGACAGGTTACTAAGAGATTAAAAAAAAAGACAAAAGGAAGGAACTTCACTCAGGATGAACAGCATGAGCAACACTGGACATGAAATTTTAAACATATATAACAACAAACTAAGGATTTACTATTTTATTTCACCAACTATTTAGTTAATTTTGTCATAGGCTTCTATTTCCCATTCTGTGATATCTCCCTTAAAGTTTCTATCTATGCAAGGTCTCCATCCTCTCTATCTAAAGATTATTTCAGTAACCTAAAAAATTCAACTTCCTTTAGCAGGAAAAAATTCATTAGGTATTCTATATCCTGCAGGAATTAAGTCTGACCTCAGACCTTCCATGTGGGAAGATACTACTTGTTTTTTTGTGAATTCCGGGAACAATATACATTCATTTCAAAAAGTGTAACATCAATGAGAAAGTTTGAAGGTTAATAAATCTAGGTCCTGAGAGGAATATAAAACAGTTCCAAGTCAGGATGAGTGAAAGTTCTCATTATAATAAAATGCTTCGAGTATATAATAGGACAAAACCATGAAATCCACAAGTAATGAACAAAGTACACAAATTACAAAAAGTCTGATATAATAGTCTTGTGTTCCCCGGTACCCTTATTTTCTATTCTCATCACCATTGTGTGAATTCAGCCCTTATTACATCCATGAAAAGTCTCTTAACTGGTCTCCTTGAAAACTATTCCTAGGTCTATCTTCCTAAAATACTAAGACTTGCATTATTTCATGGTTCAAACACGTTTAGTGGCTCCCAGTTGCCTACAGAATAAGATCCAAACTCTGTACCCTGGCACCTCAAGGATTTTGCAACTAATAGAACAGCTTACTGTATATATTGTACACTGTATATGTTTGAGAAAAAATCAAACTCTTAGTGTTGGTTTCTTTAAATAACAATGGTGTCAGGAACTGGGCGAGGTTCTTTATCTACATTTTCTCATCCAATACTCACATGTGTTTTGGATGTAAGGCTGTCATTTACTCCACTTCAAATACAAGTATACCAAAGTTGATCAGGTTAAAAAACTTCCCAAGTTTTCCCAGATACTAAATTGTGACTTCAGAGTGTACTCCTTTTCCACAATATAGTGTAAACACTGATGTGTACAAAATCACACCCACAATGGGAGAAAGCATATGGTGAGATCATTCTAAGAATCTAAACTCCTTGCTAAGTGGATGATTGACAGCCTTAGACTAGCGTCTACTGGAAAAAGCACTGGCTAAGTGACCAAAACCAGAGGAGGGTTCAGGGTTAATAATTTATGTGTCTTCCCCATTTACATAATAACTGGAATGAGTACAGTGAATGGATCCGTGAGAAGAGCCTGTAGAAAGAAAAGGCAGCTGTAGGCAAAGAGGCAAAATTCAGTTAGTGGGAGGAAGAGAAAGGGGAACCATGAAGGGGGTAAAGAAGGAGCAGTCAGATACAATCAAGGAATTATAGAGGCCCCCAAATAACAACCTGCATAGCAGCCCAAAGGTTTTCTCACCTTCCCTACCTGTCTTCAAACCGGGGCTACAGACCTGGAAAAAGAATCATCGCCTTGTCCCAGATCACTGCTTTTCTAGTGACCCTGGAACTAACTGGAAAGCCCACTATTAGCCTGGCTGGTCCCTATGAATGACATCTAAAAGTAATCATCTGGAAAAGAAACCCCCCTTGCCCTAGCAAAATATTTATAAATTATCGCCTTCACTTGAAATTCCATCAACAGATAAACCAGCAGATTTATAAGCATTTATTCATGAAAGTAATTAAAAAACAATAAGGGGGTGCCGGGGTGGCTCAGTCGGTTAAGCACCTGACTCTTAATTTTGGCTCAGGTCATGATCTTGAGGTTTGTGAGATGGAGTCCCATATCAGACCCTGCACTGATAGCGTGGAGCCTGCTTGGGAGTCTCTCTCTCTCTCTCTCTCTCTCTCTCTCTCTCTCTCTCTCTCTCCCTCTAGCCCTCTCTCTCTCCCCCCCCAAAATAAACATTAAAAAAAAGCAACAGGAATAAGAGAAATTTTTAAAAATAACACAAGCTAAATTGACTCTTTATTCTTTAAAATTATTCCTTCTCTTGATTTCCTCTAACAAAATTATCCTTAAGAAGTCATAGAATAGAAAATGCCACATTCTAGGGGCGCCTGGGTGGCTCAGTCAGTTAAGCGTCTGACTTCAGCTCAGGTCATGATCTCACAGTTCATGGGTTCAAGCCCCGTGTCAGACTCTGTGCTGTCAGCTCAGAGCCTGGAGCCTGCTTCAGATTGTGTGTCTCCCTCTCTCTCTCCCCCTCCCCCGCTTGCGCTCTGTCTCTCTCTGTCTCTCAAAAATAAATAAAAACTTCAAAAAAATTAAAAAAAAGAAAATGCCACATTCTAAAGGTGTATATAGAAAGAATGATATATATAGAGAGATCAGCTTTATGATTGTTTAGAAAATATTTAGAAATTATTTCAAATAAATCCTATTTATCCTATCTCCAAGACATTTTATTTCCTGTGAAATAGAATATGGTTTTATAAATTATTATTAATGTAAGATGTGTAATTAATATAAGAAATATAAATAACTTATAAATTATTATGAATATAAGCCTATCGATGAAGATTCACATACAGAAGTGACAACTAAAGGAATAGACTAATCTGAAACAATATCAACAAAGGCATCGGAAAAGTATTTTCCCGTAAAACATTATTCAGTTTCACTTCCACTTGCGCAGAAGCTGAAGTGACCTTTAAGTTCAATTTCTGGAAACTATCATTGATTAACATACTTGCTGTTTCTATTAGTTTATTCCAGAGAACAGCCAAGTGGATGAGGCAGCATGAGACTGAGACGCTCTCTGCATGTTAGATTGCTTGCATTGAGATGCAGGCATCACTCCTTTATCCCTGGGCTCTTCCTAAACTTCCTCCTTGAGAGATAGGGCTTAGCTCCCCTTAGTGAACTTCATCCTTAAGTGCTGTATTACAGGTTTCTGCAAGGTCCCCTGAAGTGCAACATTTAGGGAATAGGGATCCAGGGCTCTCTTAGTAGTTAAATAGCTCAAATAGAGCAAGTTCACCACTGGTATGTGGTCTGGAAAAGGTCTAGTCTCTGGACATGAGGCTGAAATACAAGAAAATGTTGCTGGGCCAATTTCCAGCTCCTCTAGTGGAGGACAGTGAATTAGATCACTTCGCCTTCCTTCACTCTTTGCAAAGGAGACTAAACTAGAATACTCTGAAGCTGCAGAATAGTGAGCACATTAGATGGAAAGTTCTAAGAGCAATACCTCATGAGGAGAGAGAGAGGGATAAGGTCGTGGCAGTAAGCTGCCGAGCGAGAGGATCAAATTGGCAACAGGCCCATATTGAAGCGCTAAAGAATCATCTATGCACTGGCTAAAAGAAAGGAGAAAGGGGAAGGAAAGCTGTTGAGCAAATATTTCCGGCTTATTTTGGGAATGGAGCACATTAGCAAGGAAATATGACATGCTACAGATCCAACAGGAGATAGCTAAATGACAATGGTGAGACCTCCAAAAATAAGTCTAGAAATTTAGATGGGGTGCCTAAGGATTTTATTTCTCACGTTTCAGCCTCTATAACTAGCTGTTTCTTCTGTGACAGAACTCGTAGTGACGGGTTCCTTTCAGGCACTGATAATGAAGTGGCTATACGACTGCTTATGATAGCCTAGTGTCATCAATAGAATCGCTTTATGGCAGCCTAGCCTACACACTCATGAATGAATGGTTATAAAGTTTTTATGGCATATAGTATTACAGTCATTCATAGTACAGTATTAGAAACACCGTTACCTGCGATGGCTGGTGAATACACAGTTTCTCCAACTATGAGAGAGAGAGGCGTACTGTATGGTAATATAATTCTTTGAACAGCAAAGATATAAAACAGTAAGAAAACTACCACATTAATTTTCCGTTAAATGCCACTCACCTCATGCACGCGGTGTTCTACAGGATTAATACGTAGACAAGGACGATGACACAGAAATGTCTTATACAGTTCTTGCTGTAGAGTGATTAGATTTTCAGCAAAGACACACATATGCAACAGATAGGGTTATTAACTGTATGGCATGATGATGATTTGCTGTTCATTAAGGGGAAGTGGATCATGGTAAGGTTTTCATCTTTGTGATCCTTATGTTGCATAGGAGGGAGAGGGGCAGTTGGTCTTTCTGGCTGAGGGAAGACGGGGGTGGAAGAGGTAGAGGAGGCGGAAGGGGGAGGCAAGAAAGACAGGCAGACTTGGTGAAACTACGGAAATACATCGTCATTTCTGTCCGATTTTTTTTTCTTTTTCATTTCTATAAAAGTGTGTCTAAAGAGTATCAATCCTTCTTCCACTGTTTGCTTTAGTTTCAGTGTCCCTATCAATAGAAGACTCCATGCTATAAAAAAAAAAAGTCAAAAGCAGCCTTGAGTAATTGGACCTCTTGGGCCAGATTATTTTCTGCACTGCTTCTTCTATGTCTTTTTCCTCATCATCGGGCATTGGTACAAAGTACTCATCTTCATCAAGTTTTCTCCTGTTAATTCTTCTAGTGCGGTGTCTATTAGCTTTTCAATTTCTCCAAGAGCCACACATAACTTGAAGCCCTTCACCCCCTCCTTTTCAATTTTTTTTCCACCTCCACAATCTCTCTGATGATTTCCTTGATTGGCTCTGTCATAAATCCTGTGAAGTCACGCACAACATCTGGACACAGTTTTCTCCAGCACGGATTTCTTGTTTCAGGCTTGATGGCTTTCATAGTTTTTTCTATAAGGATGACATCTTCAATGGTGTAATCCTTCCAGACTTTCATGGTGCTCTCTATCAGGGTTCTCTTTCATAACGTTGACAATCCTACCATGTGTAATGAACCTAAAGGTCCTTAAGAACCCCCTGATCTAGAGGCTAAATTAGAGACATTATGTTTAGGGATAAGTAGGTCATTCTGATGCCTTCGGTGTTGAGCTCATGGGGTGCTGGGTGGCTCGGGGCATTGTCCAATACCAAAAGAACGTTAAAAGGCAGTCTCTTTCTAACAAGGTACTTCCTGACTTAAGGTACAAAGCATGTATAGAACCAACCAGAGACAGGGTTCTCATTGTCCAGGCCTTGCTGTTATACAATTAAAAGACTGGCAGCTGATGTTTATCTTTTCCCTTTGAAGGCTCAGGGTGTTAGCAGCTTTTTTTTTTCTTTCTTTCTTTTTTTTTTAACTTTTTTAGTGTTTATTTATTTATTTATTTGAAAGAGTGACAGAGTGAGAGCAGGGGAGGGGCAGAGAGAGAGGGAGACACAGAATCCGAAGCAGGCTCCAGGCTCTGAGCTGTCAGCACAGAGCCTAACTTGGGCCTCGAACCACGACCTGTGAGATCATGAGCTGAGCCAAAGTCGGACACTTAACCGAATGAGCCACCCAGGTGCCCCAGAAGGGCAGTCCTGATCATACTCCCAACTGCATTTGCACAAAACAGTACAGTTAGTTTATTCCTTCCAGCTTTAAATCCTGGTGCTCACTTCTCTTCCTAACAAATATCCTTTGTGGCACTTTTTCCCAGAATAAGGCACTTTCATCTGCATTTAAAAACCTGTTCAAGCAGATATCCTTTCTCCTCAATTTTTGTAACGGCATCTGGGAACTCATCTGCTGCCTCTTGGTTGGCAGAAACTGCTTCTCCTCTTATCTTGACATTTTTAAGCCAAACCTCTTTCTAAAATTGTGAAATCCTCCTCTGTTGACATTACATTCCCCAGCTTTAGATCCTTCGCTTTCTCTTTGCCTTAAGTTGTCATATAATGACTTCGTTTTTTCTTAAATCATATTAGAGTCTATAGGTATGCTTTTCTTCTAGCAATTCTGTACCCACATAAAAGCTACATTTTTTTTTGCTATATTTTACATAAGAGATAAAGAAGATATTCTGCAAAAAGTAGAAGGTTTTTGTGCTTGCTGATACAGCTGCAATGATGGCTTCATTTACTTCTTTTCTTTTATCTACAATGGTCCTTACACCGGATTCATTTATCTCGATATGGCAGGCATCGCAGCTGCAGACCTCAATCTATGGTCCTTATCAAGCGTTTCAACTTTTTCTATTAATGTCATAACTTTTCTCTGCTTCCTGGGGGCACTTCCAGCATCACTAATCTTCGTGGGGTTCCCATGGTTTTATTTAAGGTTTATGGTATTGCACTAAACACAGTGAAAAATACACGAGAACCACAGAAGATCACTTTTTACTATGATTTGACATTTACTAGGGAGAGACGAACTGTTCACATGGAGATGATTAGTGTCACACCGTGTTTTTAGTGGGTCCTCTCACAACACTTGAGCTCACCGCAACAGCAACAGGGTGTGACTGCAAAATTGTTTCCGTAGTACGGTATATACTACAGTTAATTTTATGCAGCTATAATTTAATACTGCATTTTTACGTTGGTTTACATTTCTCTCGAGTGTGAATGGCGCCATGATAAATTGATAAATTTTAACTTTTTATAAAAGATTTATATATATTTTATGGTGGTAAATGACTAAATAAAGTAGTATAAACATACACTTTATGCATTCATGACCTGAATTAGTTTGTCACTTTTCTATGCTATATGAGTTTTTTCAAGTTGTCATAATCTTCAAAAAGTTTTCTGATATATTTTTTGAAAAAAAAAAGTGCATATAAGTAGACCTGTGCAGTCCAAACCCATGTTGTTCAAGGGTCAACTGTATGGCTCTTTAAACACACGTCTGTGAAAAATAAGGAGGTGGTAATCGTCAATCCTAAAACGTCATTCTCTTATCCAGGAACACAACAGGGAGGTCACCAAAGGGCTGTTCTTCAAATGAAAGGAAGGGAATTCAGCAGATAAAGGACAAGAAGTCACTAGGAACAGTGTGTAGATGGTGTGAGAATCTGACCTTAAATGCCATATGCTTGATCCGAATAAGGACAAAGAAAAGATAATACCCACAGATATTGTAATGTGCCACACAGCATCTGATTCTCCTGTATTAACCCATTTAATCCTCACAATGCCCCTACGAGGTCAGCACCTTCACAAACCCCTAGGTGAAAGACAGGAAAGAGGTACAGAAAGGTCAAGCAACTTGTCTGAATCACACAGCTAAGATGGGACAGAACTAAGATCTGAACCCAGGCTGTCTGCTTTCACAGGGCATCGTCTCAACTGTTGCACCACATCCCCTCCCACACTTCAAAGCCCCAGTCTCAAGTTACACTAATCAAAGACTCTGAAATTTTCAGTTACCAGTGAAACCTCTTTATAAGTGGAGTATTGAGCAATGAAGACCAACCCACAAGCGTCGAAGTAGTATGGAGCAATAGATGAGATCCAAGAGAGAAGTCAGGGTTGGAGAGGACACATGAGGCATAAGCTACACATAGATAAAAGCAGAAGTTAAGGAAGAAGATGACATAATTTTTTAAAAGGCCCTAGAGAAAAAAGACCAGCAGTATGAATAGGACCTTTTGTTTATTGTATTTAAGATCCCAAAGGGATGTGATTTGACCCATAATGATCATGAATTCTTTTATAATTGTCCACTGCAGGGTAGTCATGTTTCTTCATGTGTATTTCATCAGAGACCCTCATAGTGCCCAGTGAAGGCACCCAATAAATACTTCTCAAATAAAAGATGACAAGGGAATTAGAGGTGGGAAGGCTCAAAAATAATACGAATACATGCGAAGTAAGCTTTGTGATGAAGGAATATAGACATGAAATGAACTTTATGATGAATTATATATCTAAAGTAGTTGCACGAGGAAGAAACAGAGGCAATGGATTCTGAATGGATTAATTTCCCTTCAAGTATTGGATGGTGTACTTATTGTATACAAGACTCGATGATATGCGATGGGAACATGAAAGATGCCAAGGTAACAACCATTTAAACTTCATCCTTGAGAAACTTAGTCTTGTGATCCTAGAAGTTAGAGAGAGGGTAATAGTTAATAGTTACTGGGGACTGGAAAAGATCTTAAGGACCGGTGGGTAGCATTTGAGTGAAAAGCACTTTTTCAGGCAAGACTTAGAGAACATACGTAAAGGTGGCAAGGAGAATGGGCATCAGCTAGAGGCCACAAGAGGTGGCGGCAGTAAAAGGCATAATTATTCCAAAGGAAAGGAGAAATCAGAGCAGTCAAAGACCCACAAAGGAAAGAGTATGGAGAATGTAGGCCCATGAGGTTGACGCTGGTTTGCCCTGCTTATTGAGTTGGGGTATTTACAAGACTTTTCGGTTTTGCTTGTCCTAATACGTTAACTACTTACAGCACAGACACTTTCAACACGGCTTGAATGCAATAAAGTAAAAGAAAAAGGGGAAACTACATCTTCATTTCGGATTATCAGAAATAACCAAGGGTCACGAACACATAGAAAGGATGATTGGCTATCATGGAGATGATGGTTGTGTGACGACTGATAAATATGAGGGAAAAGCAGATCTCAATGCAATTGTTATTTTTAATAAATCTCAAGTGAAAGTGCACAGGATATGAAATAACCACTCACGGTACTCTAATAACTTTTGAAATAGGAGTCAAAAGTACCATTTCTTGTGAAATGAAAAGGTCTATATGATAGTGACACAACAAAAGGGTTCTAAACAGTCAACATACAGAGATAGGGGTGTAGGGTGGAGTGAGGAATCCACAATTTCTTAGCCCAAGCTCTCTGAAGGGTTTATTGAGTGCACATGTGTAAGCATAGCATTTCTTTTCTGTGCAAGTTATTCCTGCCAAAAACTTGCCCTTTTTAAAACCTGAACAATGAATACTCTCTGCCAAACCTCATCACAGTGCAGTCTAAGACAACAATCCCCACGGCTCTGTGAAATGTGAATCAAGCCAAAGAAAGGGAAATGTTGGGCTCTCATCTGTATAGCCAGCATAAATGCTTTTGAACAGCTTCTTTACAGGTGATAAAAGTCTTAACTTCAAAAGTTGATTGGTATTAACTTCCCATTTGAATGTCATAAATAACATCTTACGCTATTTCATCATGCAAATACTTCTGCAGACAGAATGGTGTGGCTTCTTTAACCTTCTACCATCCGGCTTGGAGAGCAACTTATAACACACTAATTCAATTATGATAAGGAAATACATGAAGCTATAAGACAGACCCTAGTGTGGCCAACAGGGTGAACTTTGAATCAGAATACATGTCAACGATAAAATTACTAAGTGTACATTCGCACTATCTAAAGATGTTGTCATCTAATACAGGGTCAAATCTCAAAGGTGAGAAAACTTGAGATGATTACTTTTATTTACAAAGATCTTTTTTAAAAAAAATGTACTCTAGTTATAATTATGTATTCACAAGTCAATAAGCACTTGAAAGTACACTGATAGGAAGTGAAAAAGGAGACAACATGACAGTCTCTGGTATGCATTTTAAAAGGTTTTGGTCAGACTATTAGATTTCTTCATTCCTCTTGTTTGGGTTAAATTACCATAGGCAGGATCTCTCTTTTTTTTAGAAATGTATTCAATTATTTTGTGTAACAAAAATGAAAACCCTGAATCTAAGACTCCAGTGAGAACCCAGAGCATATTAGTCATATTGATCTGGGTCTTTTTCAGACGCTTTCATTATTTCAGGAAATTCAGTGGGGTCATACCAAAAAAGAGGCCCTTTAGTCACATATTCTGGAATTGGTTTCCATGACTTATCCTGAACAAGTTCTTCAAATGTGTTTTTTATGCTATGACTCATACAAACTAAAAACAGAAAGAAAAAAAAAAAGCAAAGCTAAACTTTTCAACAATCGCCACACTAGAACACAAATTCAGAAACTATAGTGAACTATAAAGCACAGAGTCAGATAACTGTTAAATAATTGTAAATATAAGGTAACAATAAAAAATAAGACACCAGTATGAAAGCTTAGATAAGTAAAACACAAGGACTTTAGTCCAACTGTAAAAGAGACTAGTCCAAGAGAGTACAACTTAGATTTTTTAAAAATGTGAAACAATTTGCCACACAAGGAAGAGAAGGAATAATGTGTGATTTATAGAGAGAGGGAAAAAGCATCTATAAAAAATGAGAAGACACACAGTGAAAATACAGACACACACGCAGACACACACACGTAAAGGGAAAGGGCAGCCTGTATTTCCTCCCCACTCTACATTAGTTGGAACACGCGTTAAGTCTCAGCTTCTAGGGGGTTTTTTAAAGGACATAATGGCCTCCTAGGTATATTTACAATTTTCAAAATAGGAATGATATGTGTATTAAATATAATATTTGGTAGGGAATAATATTTAACATACTTAATGCAGTAGGTGTCCTTGATATTCAAAGAGGGGTAAAAAGAATAAATAATCATTGAGCCATTTTGGCAAGAATTCTGGAAGCATAATCATCATCTAGAACGGGCACAGGAGACGGACCTTGTCAATATCCATAAAAGTAGCAAGGACAGTAGAAAAAAAGTTTGTCTTCTCTTTTAATATTTAAGATTGATTTACAGGACATGATAATACACAGCTTTGTTTTCATGAGAACCTATAATAATAGTGATGGGGACATTTTTTAGTAATCCAGATACCACATATTCTTTCAAAAAAGTGATTATGAGAAGAGCTAATTCAAAATATCTATTTAGTATAATAATATCTATAATATTTACCACTCTTCCCCCTCAAAAGGCAGAATAGTGGTACCTTGAACTAGGGGAATAAAGTAACCATTTAACTGAATGACATTAACCTTGCTGACGAGAGAACAGTTCACCTCCTACAGAGTTTCTCACCATGATTAATCTATATGCTTTCAAATAGAATTTTTAAAAATAGACTTCAGTTTTAGAATAGTTTTAGATTTACAAAAACATTGAGAAGATAGTACTGAGGTCCCCTAAACACACACCCTATAATAGGTTCCCCTATTTTTTTTTTTAATTTACATCTTACATTAGTATGGACATTCGTTACAATTAATGAACCAATACTAATATATTAACTAAAGCCCATAGTTTATTCTAATTTCCTTCATGTTTGCCTAATCTTCTTTTTCTTTTCACGGATCCCATCCAGGATATCACATTACATTGAGTCCCTATCTCTTTGGCTTCCTTCCTCCTGCCTGTGACAGATTCTCAGATTTTCTCTGGTTTTGATGATCTTGACAGTTTGAGGAGTATCAGCCAAGTGTATTGTAGACTGTCCCTCTACTGGAATTTGTCTGATTTTTTTTTCATGGTTCTACTGGGGTTAGGGTTTTGGGGAGAGAGATTGCAGAGGTAAAGTGTCCTTTTCATCCCATCATATCAAGAGCATGTACTAACAACTGGCTTCATGACTGATGTTGACCTTGATCACCTGGCCAAGATACTGTTTGTCAAGCTTTTGTGAACCTCTGTATAATACCATTTTCCCCCTTTTCATACTGTACTGTTTGGAGGAAAAGACCATTCTCAGCTTACACCTCGGAAGTAGGGAGTTAGGCTCCCCTCCTTGAGAACAGAGTATCTACATACATTATTTGAAATTCTGCACGGGAGCTTTGTCTCTTCTCCATTTGTTAATGTATTCAATCATTTATATTAGCACGCTCTCATGCATAGTTATTTTACATTTGGGGTTATACTCAGTACAACTTTATTTTTTTGCTCAAATTATTCCAGCTTTGGCCACTGCGAGCTCCTTCAATTGGCTTCTGTGTCTTTCTGACATATCCAATCATTGTGTGTATGTGGCAGTGGCAATGGCAGTGGCAGTGGGGTGTATGTTGAGCACTTCATTTTTTGGCACTACAAGAAGCTCCAGGTTCGTGGTATAGATTTCCTGCCCCAGCCTTTGAATCAGCCATTTCTCCAAGGATCCCTGGTTCCTTTTATTGGAGGATGGTATTAGAACACAAGATCTAGGCACTGTCACATATAACATTTATTTTTTAAATAAATTTCATGTTTAAGCTAAGAATTCACATATATGTTTGTAGGTTTATGAATACATTTTTACTAACACATCTCTATGCATACTATATTTTCTAGTTTTTCAGTAATGATCAGGAACTGCATCTGTGATGAAAATCATTATTGTAATTTTTTTGTAATGTGTATTTATTTTTGACAGAGAGAGAGACAGAGCATGAGCGGGGGAGGCGCAGAGAGAGAGGGAGTCACAGAATCCGAAGTAGGCTCCAGGCTCTGAGCTGTCAGCACAGAGCCCGACGCGGGGCTCGAACTCACAGACCGCGAGATCATGACCTGAGCCAAAGTCAGATGCTCAACCGACTGAGCCACCCAGGCACCCCGAAAATCATTATTATAAATATAAAAGATCTACAAAAAAACATGCACCCCCTTTCAACAAGAAAACTCAAATTAGTGGGGCACCTGGGTGGCTCAGTTGGTTAAGTGTCCAACATTTGGTTTCAGCTCAGGTCATGATCTCACAGTCTGTGAGATAGAACCCCACGTCCAGCTCTGCTCTGACAGTGTGGAGCCTGCTTAGGATTCTCCCTCTCCCTCTCTCTCTGTCCCTACCCTGTGTATGCTCTCTTTCTCCCTCTCTAAATAAATAAGTAAACAAACAAACAAACATGAAAAAAAAAACTCCAATTAGTATCAGTTTCTATTGACCCAGTATTTAGCATGCAAAGTAAACTGAGAATTCCGAGTTCTAAATATCTTTGAAATGAAGTTATATTTCAAAATTGAAAGCATGTCTCCAAATAAGAATAGTATTCACTTCTTTCTTTCATAGAACAATCAATTCAGATATGAAGAGGAAACATTTATCCAAAAGCAACAGCAGTAACAAACACCAAAACCCAAGTAAAAAACAAAGAGTGGGAGTAAAAGTCTCACTGATCTTATACATTCTATCATGAAAACCAGACTACTTAAATGTAATCTGAGATTATGGCATCTTCAGGCATGAGTTCAGCTGTCAACATAATGTGTAAAAAAAGGCTTCTACAGAACTACTTAAGCAACTTAAGATGGTACTTTGGACACTTTTAAGCAACTCATACAAGCTGATAATAAATGTATGGATTACACTACTTCTCTGCCTCTTCACTAAGGCAACTCCAGACAATATCTACTAAGCAATCCTATTAGTCTAATTTCTGCTAATGTAGTATGTCTGAAACTACTGATGTTTAACTCATTAATTAGGTATCGGTTATGTAGGTTCATGTTTGGACCAAATATGACACCAACATCCTTAAAAGCTATTTAAGATATGCAAAATATTAATTAAAGAGGAGACCTAGTAAAATGCACAATTAGTAAAAAAAAAAATAAAATAAATTGGACATTTATCTGATGGTAGGTTAATAATGACACCTTCATATACCTACACCCTTTTATTTCTTTGCCATGAAAGCAAGAGTATTATATTTCTTTTTAAGATGATCAGTAATTTGGACATTTTTGATTGTTTTATTGACTTTGTTCTTAGTAGTAATAGCACCATTTAATGATGTTTAATTCTATTTAATTAGGAAAACATAGCAAATGTTTCCATTTTTCCTATGGTTTGCTAGTAAAACTCACTAATAGAAAACACTATTAACCACCAGTTTTAAAAATACTGGTGTCAGGGCACCTGGGTGGCTCAGTCAGTTAGGTGTCCTACTTCAGCTCAGGTCATGATCTCAGGGTTCATGGGTTTGAGGCTCGCATCAGGTTCTGTGCTGACAGCTCGGAGCCTGCTTTGGATTCTGTGTCTCTGCCTCTCTCTGCCCCTCCCCCACTCATGCCCTGTCTCTCTCTCTTTCTCTCTCTCTCTCAAAAATAAATACACATAAAAAAAAAAATACTGGTGTCTTATTTTTGTTACATCAGATTTACAAATATTTAACAATTACCTGACTCTCTGCTTTGTAGATATAAAATGTTTAAGTTATCATGTTAAATTACCTATAGAAGAAACAAGGGACACGTTATTCCTAATTTCTGAAGAAGACATTGCATCTTTAAAAAGAAGATAGATTCAGATAAATGCAGACTCTTCTAGTCACCTAATTCTTGGTTTATTTTATACATTTCTATGGGAGGGTAATACTTGTAGCTTGTTGAGCTTTGTAAAACAATGAGCAAACTCATTGTTAAAGATAGCCTGCCTCACAACTCATGACATTAGAAATTATTAAATATTATTAACATGTATATGAATGATCAAATATTAAAGAAGAAAGAGTAAAATCTAAGTATGAACAGTATGTTTCACTGTATATTCGAGCTTCTTGAAGCACTTAACTATCTGTTTTTAATAATTTTACATTTTTTTTTCAATGTTTATTTCTTTTTGAAAGACAGAGACAGAGTGTAAGTGGGGAGGGTCAGAGAGAGAAGGAGACACAGAATCTGAAGCAGGATCCAGGCTCTGAGCTGTCAGCACAGAGCCCGATGTGGGGCTTGAACTCACAAACCATGAGATCACGACCTGAGCCGAGGTCGGACACTTAACCGACGGGGCCACCCAGGTGCTCCTGTTTTTAATAATTTATATTTGTAATTGTCTAATTATTTTAATTTTATTTTAGAGATAGAGAGCACGAGCAGAGGGAGAAGGACAGAGGGAAAGAGAGAGAGAATCTTAAGCAGGCTCCATGCTTAGCACGGAGCCCAGTGCAGGACTCCATCCATGACCCCGGGATCATGACCTGAGCTGAAATCAAGCGTAACACGCCCAACTGACTGAGCCGCCCAGGCGCCCGTATAATTGTGTAATTATTTGAGTATATCTCATTATTATTAAATTTCAAAATCATTTCAAAACTGTTATAGTTGCTTATCAGTGTATTTCCTATTCATAGTGAATTTTGCTTTAGCTACGTCCTTCGTTTTAATTATTATTTAGGTACAAAGTTAAGGTGAACTGATATGGACACAGATGATGTAGATTCTCATGTGTTAACTGGGTCCTTCTAAAAAACACAAAAAATTTAAAATGAAATAATAACTTTTCATAGCGTGCAACAGTTTATTAAGTATTCTCATATACCTGTTTCACACAATCATTACACCACTTCTGTACATTATGTACTAGGATAACACACTCAGCATCTCACCACCTTTTTCGGTGATGGGGTAAAACTCAGCTGTAAGATGAAAGTCTCCTTCCTAAAAATCTCAGAAAAAGTAAAGTATAACAGCAAAGCCCTTTAATCTGATCTTTTGTAGGCAGTAAAGCGATTCAAAATCACTGCATTGACTGTTTAGATACAGAATCAGACTTCAGTAAGTGCTAAGCATCTGAATATGTTTAGCATTGTACTAACCTGAAGGTATAAAAAGTTAGTCACCTCCTTCCTCCAAAGTTCTTATGATCTAGTCAACAATCATAAACAACAAAAGAGGTAAACACATTACTAAAAACTCAGAATATTAGCTTTAAAAGTATGAAGATATACAAATAAAAAAGGATTTGGGCCAAGGTTTCCTCTATTAGTGGAGTATTTTTTAACCAAATTTTGAGGTAGGAAGAAACTGATTAACAATTTTGTCTATGGTCAATCATTATTACTATTATTCCTATTTATTTTACAAATGTGGACATTTCTTTTTTTTCTTTCAAGGAATTTGTTATTGAGTGCTGAAATGCTGTTTTATTGAAGTAATTTGTTTAGCACCAGGTATTTATGGAAAGAATAATAATTTTTCAAAATGGAGCTATGGTTACTCTTATTCATGAAATAAATCATGTATTAATTGACAAGAATGCTTCCCAAAGAACATATGTCAGCACACCATTAGATTTCCCAGACGGAACAATAAAGTTCAGAGTCACATTTGTTTTTCTCAAAATAATGAAGCCATAAAAAAACAATCTGAAGACATACTAGTGTTTATGAAGCCAACACCAATTGGAATATTTCTTTCTTTGAGACTGAAAAGTTGATATTGCAAATACTTAATAAAAATGGTGATGACTTAATCCAGTGGCTCTGTACAAGCAGTATACAAATACTGGTCCACAGAGATACCTACCAATTCCAGAAGACATCTTCGGAAACTTCTTCAGGTCTGTGATAAGGCTTTTTATGGTTAACACATGCTCATGTAATGGAATGAGATCACAGTATGAAGAATAAAAATGAGGTACTCTGAAACTTCCTGACTTACTTTAACCCCAACCCCAAACAATGTATTTCCTACTTTTGGAAAAGAAATAATGTGAGAGCAATTCAGCTCCATGACTCAAGTTCAGACCTACAGTCGATCTGTTAGCCTGTCATTGGAAACAGTACATGTGCTTCCTCTGTCTTTGTAATTGTTTATATTCCTGACCTTCCCTGCTACCGAAAATAATTCCTACTCCTACCCTTACCAGCCCTACACACTCACGCAGAAATGAAAAATTCAATTTATCTTTGTGCATTTTCCCATGTAAAAATATAAAGCAAATTTATTAACCAAGATTCACCTATAAAGGCAATTCTGCAAGAAGGTAAAATAAAAGCCACATAATTTTTTCTCTACCTGTACCCGTAGTTTCTGCTGGTATTGATTATGGTTTCCTGATAATTCCAAAACATTTTGCACTGTCAGATGCTTTTCACTGACCTCCCCCTCTCAGAGAGACAGGAAGGTAACAGGAGTCACATCATTACTTCTCCTAAACGGACAGACAGCAGATTTTTACAAAGGTGAAACAGTGGTGCCAAAATATGAAGTAAGTTTTTAGGTATTCAGGTCATGAAAGCAATAAATAGACTAAGGAAATCTCCATTAATCTCAGGAAATTTTCTCAATACAGCCATGGGGTTACTATTTGACAAAATATGTTTCTTTGTTTTCATCTTTTCTTTCCAATTATTACTAAAGCCACTCAATAATTCCTAAAAGGTACAATAAGACCTGTGTAAATATAGATTATTAATATCACATGCATACGATTCTCAGCCTACACATTTGATGTGGTCCATAGCAATCCTCAATAATGGATTCCATTTAAATTCTTAGGTGTTCTTCCCTAGTAAATGATCATATACAGATGCAGTATCAAAGTGATCTTAGAAAGGGCCTCTAAGTGATGACCTAAGTGATGACTGAAAGCTTCCTGAAGTCCCTGAAAAGGTGAGCCACATGACGGGAAAACAGGTCCAGATTCAGGCCTGCCCCTTACTGGTTTATATTTGGACATACCAATTAACACTTCTAGATCTCCTTATTCTCATTTTTGAGATGAAAATAACTGCTTTGCCTACTCCCCTAACCATCGATTCCATTTTTAAGTATTTAAGGATGAGGATTCTTTGTTAGAATTGCGAAAAACAAAATGGGACACCACCCATTTCTAATCCCGTGTCTTTGCTTTCTTGTCAACTAAAAACAAAGAAGAATGACACTGAGTGGTATTGTTGGGAATATTAATCGTGATAATGTATTAAGCACCTACAATGCAACAAGTGTTTGATAAATGTCCCTTCCCATCTCCACCAATTTTCCATTTCATAAATGGGCAAATTCCATTTGAAATGTTGGCAATCCAAATCAGTACCGCTTTATTGTCTCTCAGCTACCTCTTGACCCTATTCTTATCTCTTCCCACATCACCTTCCTGTATTTCCTGGCCTTTCTCTTCCAAGGGCCATGGTCTTTTCCCATCTCCCTGACCTGGACTGTCACTTTGGAGCTTGTCAGCGGTGACTCCTCTGGCCAGCTTTAGCTGCTGGGAGGAGCCTCAACGACTTCAAGGCTGGACAGAATTAAAGCAATTCCCCGCTGGGGCTTCCAACCCCAACCCTTCCTGCTCATCTCCTCGATATCTGGCCTCGGTACAGCAGGAGAAGCGAAGGCAACACTGGAGTGATGACATGCGGCTCTCTCCCTTCCCCACCCTCCACATTTTTCCTTCCACGTGCGGAACCCATAAGGCTCTGACCGCTCGCGCCAAGGCGGTTGCCATGGTTACGCAACAGCAGCACCAGACGCAGGAGGGGGTCTCATCCCTTCTCCACTCCCCCCTCGACCCTTTCCTCCCCGTTAGGGCCTCCCCCACAAACACAGTCAGGAAGAGAAGTCTTCGCCGCTAAACTTGAGACTTCAAGTCCCCCCCCCCCTTTTTTCGCTAGTGCAAACGGCACTGACAAGCTAAGGAAGGGTGGGAGGGGCTTTGGTGAAGTCCTCGTTTCACTCCGGGCTACACGGCGAAAAGTTCGCCTTTTGAACTCCGATCTCCGTAACAAGGAATTTGGGACCTCAATGGCCCCAGCTGCAGGGCGCGCGACGCGCGTCCAGTCCCTCGGATTCCAGCTCGCTGGCGAGAGCGCACCGTCTCCTCCTCCTGTCAAGTCCCCTCCGCGCTGGGACGGAAGCACGACTCAGCCCACGAGGCTGAACACAAGCCGCCAGGGAAGGAGAATCTGCCAGTGCCGAAAACAGCCCTGGCTCTTCCAGGGCAGCCCATTAACGCGTCGACTCGGGGCGGGCCGGCCGGGGGCCAGGAGGGGACACCCGGGGTCGGGGAGGGGGTAGAGTCACTGCGTTAAATTCCCAGCAGGAGTCAACTCCGAGCCAAGCCGAGGCTACCAAGGGATGCCCCGCTCCAGCCTGAGTGCGTTTTGCAATAACCAGCATTTCCCAGACAGCCAGCTTCGTGGCTGGTGTCTGACCCCAACTTTACCCTCAGGGTAAGAAGGATGCGCGCTTCCCTCAGACGGAGCGTCACGATTCCTTCGCAAGGCAAAAGGCATCGCCCATCCCTCTCCCGAAGCCACAAAACAAACAAACGCCACGGTCTCCCCGTCCCCTCCCCCTCCCAGCCCAAGGGGAAAAGCGGGGAGGAGGGGGGAGCGAGAGTGTGGAAGCCCTTGGTCAAATCCTCCCCGGACGGCCCCCACCATCGCGTCTCCCAATGAACCTGCAGCCGGCGGTAGCCGCAGGTCACGTTCCGACGCGCTCTCTGCCGCCTTGGCCGCGGAGGGAGCGAGGGACAGAGTGAAGTTCCCGGGAGCGTCTCCGGAGGAAAACTTTGCGCGGTGTTGGCGGCGGGAGGCTCTGGCCGAGGAGGCTCTGGCGGCGGCAGCTGGGAGGTGGGACCGCGCCCCCACCGCCACGCTGTCCCCGGCGCGGCGCGCACAGGCCGTCCGCACCTAAGCGCACTGATTCCCTGTCTGGTCCCCCGCGCGCCCACCTGGTCCGCTCCGGAGCGCCTTCTCGGTCCCACGACGGTTCCTTAGCTCCTGGAGTTGCGCATCCCACTTCGGACCCACGGCCACCCCCCAAATCCAGTCACTCCGGCTTCACTCTGCGGTCCCCGCCGCGCCCTCCCACTGGGGTAGCAGGTGACCAGAAGCCAGCCTTACCTGCTGCGAACTCTTCTCTCCCTCTCTCTGGGCCAGACGTCCTTTTAGGAACCGAAGACGGGGATGCAGGCTGTGGGAGTGCGCGGCGGCGACCCGGGGCACCGGCGCAAGCTCCTCTGAGAGGCAGCCCTGGCTGAGCCGCGGAGCCGCCGGCGGCCCTGGCGGAGCGCGGAGGCTGCGGCCGCAGAGGCCCGGCCGGGAGGCAGGGGGCGCTGCTGGCCCCAAGCGCGGAGACGGGACAGGCGGGGAGCCAGGCACCAGCTGGAGCTTTGGGGAGGCGAGTGTGGCGAGGAAAGGCACGCTCCGAGCGGGAGGGCGGCTTTTAAGTTTGTGGTGTGACCGCAGCAGCTGTCCTGGGAGAGACTCAGTCTTTCTAAAAAGGGGATGCTCAAAACGCCGGGGATTACCTCTCCCCTTCCGATCTCCTCCCCCAGCCCTCGGCCCCCCTTTCCTCTGCGCACGCCAGTCCTCCCCAGCGTGCCGAAGTCCATCCCTGCCGGCGCGCAGGCTGTCAACAGCGTGGATTAAATGTAGCTCCGGCCACGCTCAGGCATGTTTTTTCCGGACTGGCCACCCTGTGCACTGTCTGTGCAGCAGCCTCTGACGTTTGAGCCCACGTCCGGCTGGCTGACTTTGGGACCTATGTAAGCTATACCGTAAAGTCTCTAGGGACCTCCCGCGGAAGAAACAGGACAAATAATGTCCAAACAATTGTAAACCTCATAAAGAGTGGCTGGTTCCGTCTGGTATGTAAAACCCCGGGACCACTAGCCTTGAAACCGCAGGCATTGAGATGAGCGATGGAGATCAATCTTCCATTAAGGGACTGACACCCAAGAAAGGGAGGCAGAGGGGGGAGGAGGGGAAAAGGACAAAACCCCCAAGATGTAAGTCTTCTTTCCTCTTTACCTCATTCCAGGCCAACAGGAATATGTAACCTATTTCTGTCTTAGGAGGTTTCCTTCGTAGATTTGCACACACCTTGGTCGCGCAATAGGAAACTGAAGTATGTGGGGAGACCAGGGGTGGATCCACATTTGTGGAGCCTGGAACGTATACAATTTGGAGGTGGGATCCTCTTTAAGACAAACAATGCGGAAATAGTTTAATTTGTACAGATTTTCCAAAAACGACTATGTGAATTTATTGTCAGGCCGCCCTCAGGGTCACGGAAAGGGCAAGTGATGAGTCCTGCAGCTTGGGCCTCGTTAGCTGCATGGTCAGTCCTTCTGTGACGGGAACTGTAGGTCTGGAATCACACACCTTGCACTTGTTTAGTCCCAATCATAAAGCTGACTTGGGGTAAGCCATAGAAAAAAAAAAAAAGCAGGCCCAGGATTCTGCGTTTGTCAGCTTGATTTAAGAGCACAGCTTGTAGGATCCCAGAGCCCCTTTGGCAAATGACAAGGGGTGTTTTGGTTTGAGGGTATTGAGCAATCAATAGCAACAATGGAAGAACTGGAAGGTGGGAGGGGACTCTTCATTCAGCTTCCCCTCAACAGCGGAGAGCTGAGGGCCACAGAAGCTAAATGAGTCATTTCAAGTTGCAGATGGTTAGTGGCAGAGCGGGCTCAGGAGGGACTCAAGTTTCCTAACTCTGACCAACGTTCTTTCCTGTGTCTCATGCTGCCCCATTTCTGTAACCTTGGTTTTGACTTTCAACCAACCAACCCCATAATTTTCCTCTTTAGATACAGGAAAATTTAAGTCCCTACTGACTGTTCCGACCTGTAGCAACTTTTTTTTTGGAATGCTTTGTATTTGATGTTATAGCACTTGTTTTTGTAATTAACCATACCCTCGGTGTGCTTATCGCATTTTCCATGCATTTTATTTTATTTGTTTATGCCAATGCCCTTCCATCCAAATTGCTAGCTCATTGTAGGGACAGAATACCTCTTTTATCTCCCACAGCATAGCTTAGGGTTTTGCACATAGTGGGTCCATGATAAGTAGTTTTTGACTTTTAAAATCTCTCTACTTATTAATTGTCTAATAATTTTGTGGGTTTATTGGCCAGACTAGTCTGTTTAACTAGAATTGCAGCTAACTGGATTTCCCCTTTTTCCCTCCTGTCAAAAATCCAATCTTAGTAGACCCAAGCCAGACAGCATCTCCCTTTGCTACTATTTCAACCTTTTCCACAAAACTCCTAAAAAATTAATCATTCCCTCCCATTTCCCCAAAGCACTTTGATTTCAATACTCTTATAAGCCCGTTTCATGTTATGTCGTAATTAGTTATGCATGTGGCTCATACATGAGTGTCGGCTGTTTTTTAGCTTTGTTGCTCCAGCCACTGAAACAATGCCTATGAATGTGTATCAAACTGGTTTAGTTCAGATTCCACTGACTTGAAATTCAGGCTGCATTTACCAGGGCATCCTGAACATACCATGGGAAGACAACATCTGGAAATTGGGTTCTGTGCTTTCCTTCTTTTAATTGCTCTGAGCACACAGCAGGCGAAATCAACCGCGCTGCCCGAAGTTGTGATAAATGGCCTCAGCTGTGTCCATGGCTTTGTAGTCCCCAGGGCACTTCTCTGAGTGTCTTGCATATGGTAGGTGTGTAACAAATATCTGGGGGTTAAATTAGTTACTGAAAACAGTGTCTATAATGATGATAATCAGCCACTGCATTTATTTCTGAACTTCTCCTAACCCTACAAGATCTCCTCGGCATGGTTTTACAGTCCTTTCCAGGCGTTTGAGATCCGTTGTCCTCAAAAGCAGTTTGGTAATCTGTCCTGAAGGGCTAATACCCTATCTAAATCCTTGCAATAACACCTGGGGGGAAAAAATCTTTTTTACGTTAAGTTTTGTTAAAATGTAAGGTGTATTACAGAGTTTAGTGTATCTCCAAGGGTGACTATCTGTGATTCAACAAGTGATCCTCAATTACACTGAAAGAGTTGTGTGTATCATCAGTTAGAACTACCTAATTGCTGCTGTATCCCTGTTTCATCCTGGGAGAAAAAAAGGAAAAAAAAAAAAAAAACAGAAAGGAAAGGAAGAAAAGAACAAAGTACTTTCTAGGTGCCTGGAAAAAATTTTGAGTAAGTAAACTTGTCTAGAGGGCCCAGGCTGCTCCTCTGTGACATACCGCCCCTTACCCATCTCCATTAGCACTCAGAATTTAAGTAAGTCATTTTTACTGTATGGTAGTATAAATGTGTTAGATTATATGAAATACACTATATTTAAAAAAAAACCCTACATTTTAATACATAATGTAGTAGAAGATACATGTTAGATTATGTGAAGTACACTATTTCTCAAAGGATTACATTTTAATACTTAATGAAGCCAAAGAATAAAGTTCTAGCTGTACAACTTCAAGAATTGTCAATCTATGTTGGGAACCACTAGAAAAGGCAGCAAGGATGGGTAAGAGTGGAATAGGTATATTCCGGGCTTCTCCAACTCCACATATAGCTAACTCTGCCAAGAAGACAGAAGAAAGATAATTACTGGGTCCAGAATTTAAATGTAGCAGGATCTCAGAGAATTTGGCTGCACTTTCAGCAGAAGGTAGTAGCTTGTTGTTCTTTCCCAACAAAAAATCTATAATCCTAGTTCTTTCTATACTTTCTTCTATTCATAAAAAGAAAAGGAAAGAAAGAAAATTTGGTGAGTTTGAAAGAAAAAAAAAAGACTGATAAAATAAACTACAACATTCTATGTACAGAGACAAGGAAAATGAAGATAAAACTCAAACCAATTAGTATTTATATGAATAAAACTAGTCATACCTTGGTCAGATATAAAACCTCTCTGCCTTATAATAAATACTGCTTTATGAATGTTTTCCCACGTACATACTAACGTATCTGTACTGACAGATAAATATTGTTATACTCAATTGAGAAAAGTGGAGTCTATATTAGTTTATGTGTAATTGGATCAAGTGATGGCATGAGTTGAAGCACCTCACCCACTTACTCCTCTTCTATCAGGTGTTTTCCCCATATAAATTTCAGATATGTTTTTCCCCCCATTTGTTTCATCTGATCATGGCAATCCACTCATCACAGGATCATTAGCTATTTACATATTAAGATCATTAGATCATGCTTAGTGATGGAAAAGAACACACCTTTCATCTTTACTTCAGCATTCATTACACATACACAGAACTCTCAGAAGTAAGTGTATCTCTGCTTCTCATCATTAAGTAAAGACAGAAGAGAGTTTATGGTTGGTTAATCAGAATGTAAAACTGTCAGAACTTTGCTTAATGTCTCTGAGTTTTAAACTCTTTTAACATCGTAAATAATCATAAACATTCAGAGTTGGGAGAGGCCTCAGAGACCTTTTGGCCCTCATGGGATAGATGAGGGAACCAAAGCCAAGAAGATGGAGTAATCACCCAGGACTTTCTAACTCTTGCTCTCTGCCCTCTATAATACAGCACCCTGCTATAGAGACTTTACTTGAAGAAGAAGGAAAAAAAAAAATCAGCTATTTTTCAAAACCTTTCCAAGCCAGAATCTTAAGGTTATATTTACTTAGCTGGTTTGGGGTGTGGTGAATAATTAAATTCAGCAGGAATGCACTTCAAAATAAAAATAAAAACACAACCCAACCCCTTTGGCCCAAGTCCTGAGACCTCAGAAAAGAAAACCTCCTTGACTATGAACATTCACTAGAGGTTGGGAAGGCTTTCTGTGCCTGATATAGGAGTCCGCATAGCTGTAGGATGGAGGAGTTGATAGTCAAATAAATGACTCTCTGTTGTTGTTTCTTTTTTCTTTTTTTAACAGTATTCTTACATCAACAAACAATCCCCCAGGAAGGATTTTAAGGAAAAATAAACACCTTTCTTACATATCATATAAGAAAAAAAAAATCACCTTTGAGTTTGCTTTTCTGAATACCTCATGCTGCCACCACCACCCCTCTCTCAGAGCATACTTCAGAAACCGGGTATTCTTCTAAGAAAATGGGGGAGGGGAGGGATTCCCGTGAAACCAATCCAGGCAAGCCTTATTTGTATAAGGTTGATGAAACCAAGAAAAATATGCCCTCTTGTGGCTTATTTGTTCTAGTTCACAACAAATCAACAGTACTCTATTATTTCCTGAAACTCAAACATACCTGTATTCCAAGTGGAATTAAACTATTCCTTTGTGCGGTAACTGGAGAGAACAGGCCCATGTAGACAACACGAAGGCATTCCAAGCTTCTGCTTTGTTCAAGGTCATATATAGCTACTTAGCCACAATGAAATCAGTATCCCTAAAAATGGGGGAACGTTTTCCAAAATAACCCACAGAGTCTTACAGATCTTATAAAAATACCTTTCAAATAAATGCATCGATAGAATTTCTTTCCTAAACACTGAGGTTTGTTTTGGACAGACTTAAGCTATCAGTTTCCACAAATAGGAGAAAATTCATAATTTCCTGCCCTACTGTATTTGTGCCTCTAATATTTCTTTAACTGTAGGATGCTGCCTATTTTTCCATTGAAAAAAAAAAGTAAAATATGAAGCAGTTAAGAGAATGTGGATTTTCATTCTTTGAATATTTTTTTCTCTTCTTTCCCCTTGCTTTACTCAGAAATGAAGATATAACGAATGTGTTACGTCCAGTGGTTTGCAGATACAATTAATTTCACGTTATGACAAAAAAATGCCCATCATGTTTGCCCACAGCAAAGTGGAGATGGGTATAGTGGACAGTGACCTTTGTTGATCAAGAGAAAGACTTTCACATAACTGTGATTTAAATGATTTAGTAACAAAGTAAATCTCAAAGGTTTAAAACAGGCCAGATTGTTAAATTCTTAGTCTAACTCAATTGTGATAATAATAATTATGATGAACAACATTATTATCATTTTACATGCAAGGAAACTTAATGTTAAGTGACTTAAGTCACACATTTTTCATTTGCCTGGATCTGCTTGTGTACTAAGGGGGCCACTGGGTCATTTCCTAATCTGCATCCTTAGTCCCATGCTGCAGAAATAAACCAAATCGAATCTTATCAGAATGAAAAATGCCATTTTCCAAACTGCCCAGTTTAACACATGGAACTATTATTTTTCTCAGTTACAATCTAAAATGCAATCCTGTTCTTCTAAGTTTATAATCATTCTGACCCTTAAAGCACAGATATACTTTCACTTGAATTATCATTTGAAAAAACAATCATAAAACAGTTCAAGGTTTTAAATTTTATTTACTTTTAACTTAGTAAAGAAAAATAAACCACTATACTATACTACTACTAAAAATTTGCATTCTTACCACCTCAGTAAAATTATCTTTCCTATGTAAACAAAGTTTTACTTCCCAAATTTTACTCATGTGTCTGCTGATAATGTCCACATTAAAAGTCTATGATTATACACATATTTAAAAAATTATCTCTACTTTTATTATGTTTAAAACTACTAAGAAAAGAGCCATTTTTATTTATTTATTTTTTAATTTCATTATTTTGAAACAGAAAGAGAGCAGGGCGTGCCGAGAGAGAAGGAGAGAGAATCCCAAGCAGGACCCTATAGCACTGTCAGCACGGAGCTCGATGCAGGGCTTGAATGCACGAACTGTGAGATCATGACCTGAGCTGAAACCAAGAGTCAGTCCACACTTGGCCTACTGAGCCACCCAGGTGCTCTTAGAGCCAATTTTAGAAGACAAAAACATGACCATTTTAAAAGTATTAAGAAATTAACATTTCACTAATTAGAATAAAAGACAAGCTGTCCATAATAAAGTTATAAGTGTATTATTGATAGCATGCCCAGTATTAAAAATGATGATCTACCAATATTAACTGTTAAAACATAATATTAAAACAATAAAATAAAACATAAATCTATGGTATTAAAACAGTGAGGTATGGAGTACCTGGGTGGCTCAGTTGGTTAAGTGTCCAATTCCTGCTCAGCTCATGACCTCACGGTTTGTGAGTTCGAGCCCCGTGTCAGGCTCTGTGCTGACAGCTCAGAGCCTGGAGCCTGCTTCAGGTTCTGTGTCTCCCTCTCTCTGCCCCTCCAGCTCATGCTCTGTCTCTGTCTCTGTCTCACACACACAAAAACAAATAAATATTAAAAAAAAAAAAACAGTGAGGTATTGCTAGTAAATAGATAATGAAGCAAAACAATTAGAGGCCTAGAGAACAGATTTAGGTATATATTATAATTCACATGTGTGATGGGAATTTTGTTTTCCACACTTGAGTGGACAATAAATGCCTTCCTTTTTAAAAATTACTTTTGTTATAGAGCATTTCAAGTACAAAAAATAGCACACATACACACACACACACACACACACACACACACAAAATGGAGCTCACACTCATGTAAAGCTATACATTTTCTTTTGACTATCATTTTAATTAGGGCCAATACTATCTGATATGTAGGGTTGAATTCCTATTTTTCAGAAATTCTGTATATTTATTTTTTATTTCATCTTTCTCTGGTTAAGATGAATTAATCTGTTCTTTTTAATCCCAGGAGAAAGAAATCTTGTTATTGTTACTGTTTAATGTTAAATTGTGTTATTTTCCAAATCCATTGTACCCTTGTAAGAGAATATGGTTTGTAATCTTTATACTTAACAGAAATATGGGAGCAGCGCCTGGGTGGCTCAGTGGTTAAGCGCCCAACTCTTGATATAGGCTCAGGTGATGATTTCACAGTTCATGGAATCTGGCTCCTCCACGGGCTCTGGGCTGATAGCAGGGAGCCTTCTTGTGATTCTCTCTCTCTCTCTCTCTCTCTCTCTCTCTCGGCCCCTCCCCTACGCATACACATTCACTCTCTCTCTATCAAAAATAAATAAATAGAAACATTTAAAATAAATTTTAAAAAAGAAGTATGGGACATTTCAGGGATGAAGTATATGGTCCATTTTAATGCCTATTTTTTATACATTTCAGATGAAGGTACTCTTCCTATTATTCTGTGTATTTCCATAAGGTCTATCCTTGAGACTGTGTTGCTTAATTCTTTAACCTTTTTTTTATCCCCTGATTTCCATTGCACTGAGTAGTAGTTTCCTACTTTAATGGTTCCCTATTTCTTTTGCATCATCTATAGGTCCTACTGTATAAAGTCAGTTGTTCTGATATTTGGTCCATAGAAAACCCCAAATCTCCATTGTGTATTGTGGCCTTTGGTATTATAAACTGCCTCGTTGAAAGTTTTTCACCTATTCTACCTTATTTGTTATCAGGATCACAACCAGTTGCTTCCTTATTGTTTACATTTCCTAATACATTTTTGCCCATTCTTTTATTTTTAGCTTTCTGAATAACATCATTTTAGGTTTGTTTCATGAAACAGCATATAATTGACTTTTACTTTATGAGCCAATTTGAAAATGTTTATCTTTTCATCAGTCAGTTAAGCCCATTTATTCAATGTGACTAATTTATTTTGACAAAAATTAATCATATTATTGTGTACTCTATGTACTGTATATATAATGGTATATTTTTTCTTTATGTTGTCTGATTTCCTTTTGTTTTGCCTTTCCTTTTTTTAATATTGTTTATTTTGAGTGGGAGTGATCTTCATCAGCTGAAATATTTTGATTTTCATTTTCTGCTTTCTTTTCATAATATATATATCTTAGTGAAATATATATATCTTAGTGAAATATATATATACATAGCCATATCTTAGTGAAAAAATATGTGTGTGTGTGTATATAGTATATATATGTGATATATATATAACAGTACATATACATGTACATATGTACATGTACACACATATATATATGTGTACAGTATATGTACTGTTATATATATATCACACATATATATATATATATATATATATATAACAATATATGGAAGAGTAAAGTTACCAAATATGTATGTGTGTATATATATATACACACATACATATTTGGTAACTTACTCATCCTTTTGAAAGAAAAAATTTTCCTAAATGAGCAAAACAAGTAATTCTCTATGAGGAGTTTGGGTGTGGTTATTCTGAAGTTTTTTAGCTCTAAAATACACTCTTCTTTGGTTCAGTCAAAGACAGTTTTATTCACAGATAGCTTATTTTATGTCAAGGCTGGAGAGAATCGGTAAGTCTTCTGATTTTGTAATTCTCTGCTTCCATGAGATGCTGAAGTCACAGCCTTCATTCCCTTGTGTCCCCCCAGCACCAACCCTTCAACCTCTCTCCCAGAAACTGTGCCTTTCCAAAACTGCTAGTTTTGATCCCGAGCTTTTAAATCCCTTCCCTAATTCCCCAGCCATCCATGCTGTGACCTGTTCTTGATATCCAAGCGTTGGACTCTTTCTCTCATGGGCCATTCATGTTTTCTGCCATTGCTGGCCCCACCACCCTCTCCTTGTTTTTGTTCAGTCTGCTCCTCACTGTTAGTAGCTCCAATGTGGGCTCCAGATAAAGCCTTACTCATTTTCTTACTTATATGTAAATTAAAGATTGTGGTATTTTCTGTGTCCTAGTTAAGATCTAGGAATGAGTTAAGGGTGGTTTCATATACGTTCCTTCTTGCTCTATTTGGGTTTTTAGAGGCTGTGGAGAGCAATTCCAATGTAGGTGGTTGCTACTATTCTACAGAAACTCAGAGGATTTTCCTTTTTACCATAGGAAAACAATTACATTATGGTTTTATACTGATGGAAATTATAGAGTAGAGATAGAAAGATATATGATTCTGTGGAATAAGAAAAGAACGTCTGGAATGAAATCCTTGCATCGACAAGAGAGAATAAGGTCTAGCATCCAAGTAAAAAAGTTACTGTTAATAAGAACGAGGAGGATTTGTGGTAAAATGAAGGAGGGCAGAGTTATGAGCACTGAGAAGCTGGCCCATGGGTAGGATACTAGCGTGAGCTTGTCAAAGGTCTCTGGTTATCGCCGGTCTTTTCTTAGTAATGTAAGCTTAAGACCAGCAGCTGAAGTGAAGATTGGAGTGGGTGTAATAGGGAGAGGATGGAAGTATGCGGTAGAGATCCAGAAGACTGTGGGTGTGCTGGAAAGAAATTCAGCATAGTTGTATGTTTTTATGCTAATTAATTTTGGAAATACGAATACATTCACATAGCATATGTTTTCACGAGATGATTAAGTGAAGTGTTAGATTTAACCAGAACTGTAGTTTTGCCTAACTTTGTGAAGGTAGAAAGGGATATTTCAAAAAAGGACTGAACAAAAAGCTCTATTGGAGTTCAGAGAAAAAAAGACCTTACCTAAGGTTGTGCAGAAGAGATTATAAAGTTAAGCGCGTGCGTAGTCTGTATTAAGATGACTTTTGAGTAAGGTCCTGCAGGATGAGCCAAATATAAGCACCTGGGAAGTGTAGGGGTGTATGTGGGACAGGTTGCAAGGTAAGGCTCCTTCACGAGAAAAACTATGTGAACAAAGTCCTGATGTGGGAATGTGGACAGTGTGTTAAGTGGAAAATGAAAATGCCTGGTGTTCTTGGTATGAGGATCTATAAAAGTGTAGAGTAGAAAACAAGACTGAAAAAGTAGATGTGCAAGATATATAGCAGATTTTGGATGCCTGACTGAGAACGTGAAAACTATACAAATTGAACAGGAGAGAGCGATTGAGAAAACAAACCAAAACGAAGCAAAAAAACAAACGTTGAACACAGTAGTGATGTCAATGCTGCTCACTTTAAGAAGTGCCTGCCCATAGCATGTGTCAAAAGTGGAAGAAATTTGGAGCAAGAAGTCCTCCTAAGAGATTGTTACAATATTGTCGGGTAGTAAGGATATGAACTCAAGGAATGACCACAGAATCAGGGGAGAGTTCAAGTTTGAGAACTGGTTGAAAATTATCTATCTTATGTAATCTAGAGAAAGAAGATATAAATACTCCTTTCTGTATAAATAATTCATAATAAAGAAGACTTTTTGCAGTCTTTGAGCTCTTAAAAGATAAATCCATGCTTCGGCATTGTCAGGGAAGAGGCTTGGTAGACTAGAATAGACTATTACTTAATTGACCTTTTCCGCTTTAGTCATCTGAGGGCAGCGAGTTTTCCAATTTGCTAAAGGCATTTGAAATTGACTGAGCCTTACTCCAAAGCACTTGAATGAATAGACCTTTGAAATGGCAACAATTGATCTAATATGGTAAAAACAGACTGTCAGCCACTTAAAAATAGCCTCCCCAAGTCATGGATTGATTTGGTTAGGCTTGGAAATGAATTTTTCCTAGAAGCAGCCCCCAGACCTAGTAAATGTGCTAAATCATAGCTAACATTTGTCTGGAGAAGGCATATTTAGTTCTGTCGGTGTGGGATCATGAGGGGACTCCCAGCAGCGGAAGGGCATGGGTACTTGCTCCCTCCACAGAGTAGACTATTGACACGAACCACCAGGGAGAAGGGGCTTCTTGCCCAGTGGAGGAGGCTGGGTGTCCTTAGGGCTGGCTTTTAGAAGTCAGGAGATCCTTGGAAGCAGACTTGGGTCCCCAGTCTCACTTGGTATCTTTTGCCTCTAACCTCTGACCCTGAAATAAACAAGGTATTTTGAAATTTTCTAATGAATTTTAACAGCAGTAATCAGAGGGAAGTTAAAATAAACCACAAAAATGTTCCTGTCATCTTATTTGTTTATTATTTTGAGAGAGAGAGAGAGAATGCATGTGCGAGTGGGGGAGGGGTTGAGAGAGAGAGGGAGACAGAGAATCCCAAGCAGGCTTGGAGCTGTTACTGTCAGCACAGAGCCTGAGAAGGGGCTCCACCCAGGTCTCCATCTCAGGAACCACCAAGAGTCTGAGGCTTAAGGGACTGAGCCACCCAGGCGCCCCTTCCAGTTACCTTTTCACTTTCCCCATCTCTTTCACCTTTCTTTCCCCTCCTCTGTCTTCATTTATCTTAGCTAAACCAATAATTTAAGCTTTCCTTTCACGTTGTGTTCAGACTCTCCATAAAACAGCAATCAAACTCTGGGACAATTTGGCCCTCCTTTCCTTTTTTCCCCCTAAAATCATGGCCTGGCGCTTGGGTAGCCTCAAGGCATCAGGGAAGTGCCAAAGCCCTGGGGCTCAGCATCTCCGGCATTTTCTGTCCTGCAGAGCATATCGCTTACCATTGTGAGTGAGGCTCGCCCTCTTGGCTTCTTTGCTCAAGTCTATGATTAGAGCATGATGAAATCTTTTGATTTCATCAGGCCCAGTAGCATCTCCTGACTGTCTCATGCTTTCCTCTACTCTCTCTGCTTCTACAGCACACTCTGAGGTCAGCCTCCTCTGCCCCGTGGCCACAGCTTGGGCAGTCTCCTCTGCAGCAGTCAGTGGGGAGTTTCTCTCTAGGAAGTCTTGACTTCCCTGGCAGTCCATCCAGGCTCTTGCCTATATTTCTACCTGGTTACCATGAGGAGTACAGATTCTGGGGAAAATGACATCTGAGGGCCTCCCTCAGTCAGACCACCAGGCTGATGTGAATGTGCCCAGGTTGGTACATGATTGGAGGCATAGCCTCCCTCTACACTGACTTACCTAATCAACTTTCCCCTCTCCAGGCCTACGTTGGGATATACCTGAGTGCCTCAAGCCTCTGCTTTCATTTTCTCTTCTCCTTTCTTCTTTTAAATGTTTATTTGTTTTTGAGAGAGAGAACATGAGCCAGCAGGGGAGGGGCAGAGAGAGAATGGGACAGAGGATCCAAATCAGGCTCTGCGCTGACAGCAGGAAGCCTGATGCCAGGCTGGAACTCACGAGCTGTGAGATCATGACCTGAGCTGAAGTCAGGCACTTAACCAATTGAACCACCCAGGGAGTCCTCTCTTCTCCTTTCTAATTCCCATTGCCTGGAAATCACCAGTGTTTTCTTTCTTCTCCTTATCTCCAAATATATATAACTTATTTTATGTAAAACTCCTTGGTTCAGCAAGCCAAGCTTAGCTCTAGAAATGTTAAAAGGTGAGAGAAAAAAATAGACCACTCTATTTCAGGAAAATCCAGCATCACAAAACTACTGCTTATTGCAAAATCTTATCATTTAACGTCATATGCAGAATGTTGTTCTTTTCTATGCATGATTTCTGAAACAAATTATAGGGCTCCAGGAAACAGACACTGTGGGCAAACCAGGAGAAGGCCAAGGGCTCAGAGACCTAACAGGAAACATGAACAGCTCAGAAAATGTTACTTTTGTTACATATACCTAAAAGCTAATGAGGTATCTTTAGGGGTTAAAGATTAAAGTCAGAGGCGCCCCGGTGGCTCAGATGGTTGAGCGTCAACTTCAGCTTAGGTCACGATCTCACGGTTCATGGGTTCGCACCCCGTGTCGGGCTCTGTGCTGACAGCTCAGAGCCTGGAGCCTGCTTCAGATTCTGTGTCTCCCTCTCTCTCTGCCCCACCCCCACTCACACTCTGTCTTTCTCTGTCTCTCAAAGATGAATAAATGTTAAAAAATAAATAAATAAAGATTCAAGTCAGACCCTCAAATGCTTAAAATAATATCACCAGTTTGAGAGCAGAAGGACAGAAGATCATCTAAATGGCATTTCCTCAACAGAATGTGGGCAAGCCCTGACACTGGCCTGAAGTGGGGGAGGGAAAACTGTGTACAATATGTGGTCATTAAAATTTAGCTTTAGGGGCGCCTGGGTGGCGCAGTCGGTTAAGCGTCCGACTTCAGCCAGGTCACGATCTCTCGGTCCGTGAGTTCAAGCCCCGCGTCGGGTTCTGGGCTGACGCCTCAGAGCCTGGAGCCTGTTTCCGATTCTGTGTCTCCCTCTCTCTCTGCCCCTCCCCTGTTCATGCTCTGTCTCTCTCTGTCCCAAAAATAAATAAACGTTGAAAAAAAAAAATTAAAAAAAAAAATTTAGCTTTAGACTCAGTGTTTGACTCAAACATGCTGTTTTTCTAAATATCTACTTCCATATGATTTTTGTGTATCTGAACTTTTACATGAGCCATGATTCTATGATTAATACATTGTCACCATATCAAATAATTTGTGTTCCTGCTTCACCTTCTTACCAACAGATTTCTTGATCTCACAAAAGTAACAGTATTTATAGTGTGGAAATTTGGTAATTATTGTACAATTGTCGTGGATAATACAACTAATACAGTGAAAGTTACCATTAACTGAGAAATTACTACCTTAATTTTTTTTCACATTCTTTAGTTATGTGTTTATAAAGTGGTTAAAGTGACATGTGACAGAAGTACTGGTCATAAGCAGAAAGCAATTGGGGTGTTTTCATCATTTTCCTTCAGCCAAACTCCATAAAAGAGGAGAGGGTTTTGTTGCTGTTGTTGTTTTGTTTTAATGTTTATTTATTTTTGAGAGAGAGAAGTAGACAGAGCATGAGCAGGGGAGGGGCAGAGAGAGAGGGAGACACACAATCTGAAACAGGCTCCAGGCTCTGAGCTGTCAGCACAGAGCCCCACACGGGGCTCGAACTCATGAGCAGTGAGATCATGACCTGAGCTGGAGTCGGTTGCTTCCCTGACTGAGCCACACAGGCGCCCCAAGAGGAGAGGTTTTAGAACTACCTAGGCATTTATTTGTGCAAGCTGTTCCAACAAGGTAGAATAGCAACTCTCAACCAGACAAGAATGCTCAACAAATGTTTTAATACAGTACTTGCAGATAACATATACTAAATAGCATCCCATGAGTGCTTGCAGCCAAAGTAGTCTGCTGAAATCAAAATGATACTGTTTCAGAGCGCAAAGGGTTCTGACAATACCTTCCAATCATTCTACTCCACAAAAATGGTGAATAGAATGTACATTCAGTGAAAGTGGAGGTGCAGGTGGAAGGTAAGAAATGTTACTTGTTTTTATCTTGCATGCCAATTGCGTTGATGTGTTGCCAGATCTAGATCCAAGGATTAAGGATTTTTTTCAAGTGATTTTGTGAAGCAGCAGGTACATACAAATATGGATAAAAATACAAGCTGGGGCAATCATATTAACTTTGTAAAAATAGTCAGTATTTTTTCATCATTAAAAATGATTTACTCTGTGGATCATCTCAATGAAATTTCTTTATTACCAGACTTCAGATTCTGGAGCTAACGGGGAGATAGGTCTTTACCTTGGTCTATGGGCAAGAAAAATAATTTAATAAATTAGTCACAGCACTACCTCTGCCTACTGACAGAGCTGGATGACAATACCTTGTTTTTCTTTTTTACTGGCCTCAGAATGAAGTGAACATCTATCTCCCAAAATTTCAATTTCGTTTATTTAAAGAATATTCTCAGTGTATCCTAATTTACTCAGTTTTCAAACTTGCACACACTAATGTTTAAAAGAGGGGCGCCTGGGTGGCGCAGTCGGTTAAGCGTCCGACTTCAGCCAGGTCACGATCTCGCGGTCCGTGAGTTCGAGCCCCGCGTCAGGCTCTGGGCTGATGGCTCAGAGCCTGGAGCCTGTTTCCGATTCTGTGTCTCCCTCTCTCTCTGCCCCTCCCCCGTTCATGCTCTGTCTCTCTCTGTCCCAAAAATAAATAAACGTTGAAAAAAAAAATTTTTTTAAAAGAAACTTCAGGGACTATTAATTACAAAATATCTTAAACATTTGATTTACATAGCTATATTTATCAAGTAATTACATCAATGGTAAAACCTTGCTTAATTTTAAAAATTTAACATACAGATGTGTCAAAACAAGTTGAGACACTCCTTGCCTTACTTAATCATCGTATTATGATCATCAAAGCAACCAATGAGTATCCCATTTGAGCGTCCATATGACACTGCAAATTTATAATAGGGTGACTGCACAAAGAAACAGGACAGTGCTAATAAATTAGCACATTATAATACCAAACTTTAGGGGTTCCTCGATGGCTCGGTCAGTTACTCATCTGACTCTTGATTTTGGCTTAGGTCATGATCTTACGGTGGTGAGTTCGCGCCCACATTGGGCTCTGTGCTGACAAGTGTGGAGCCTGTTCGGGATTCTCTCTCCTTCTCTTTCTGTCCCTCTTCTGCTCACTCTTTCTTTCTCTCAAAGGTAAATAAATAACTTACAAGACTCTTTAATATAATGCCAAACTTAAAAAAATAACCCTTAAAATTTTGATTTTGCCTCTTACTGATTTAGCATTGCCCAACATAATTCGGCATATCCTTATCACAAAATCAACACATTGGCAACCTGAGCCTGGAGAAGCAACAGTGGTGACTGAGAAGGTGATAGGCTTTCCCTCACATCTCACCTGCTCCATTAGGTCTTGCCTCATACCTCCCAACCCCTGGGACATGTGAGAAGAGAGGAGGGCAAAGAAAGTAAGTAAACCAAGGCACCCATAAGCTGTATCCGTCCCTGGCACACATTTCTACATAGCTTTAAACAGCAAAGAAAACCTACATGTCATTACCAATCATCTGGGAATGTTCAGCAGAAGAATAAGCTCAGGACCTGTGAGGAAGGACTTGTATGAGGTATGGGAACATCCCAACCAAATATAGACAAGAACCATTGGCTCACATACACCACACTTGCCCTATGTGAGTCCGGATTCACACAGTCTATGGTCAACTTTTCAATTTAATAGGTAACAACAAAAATAAAGTAATCAAAATTAGTATGTAGAGCAGTCTGAGCATAAAATGTCTTTAACAGAACACACTCTAAGTGTATCTGCTGATATGCTTGATAGAAAACAATCTGTGAGAGGACCACTTATTTGTTATAGTGTATAAAAGTGTAGGTTTTAGATATAATACGCACACGCACGCACACACACACACACACACAGAGCAGTACAGCTGCTACAATAGTATTAAAGCTTTGTGCAAAGTATAGTCATCCACAGTATACGTACACCATCTGGTCCCCTGGGTAATTACTCATCAGACATTTGTGAATCAGGAAGAGGCCTGAAAAGAAAGAGAAAGGGACAAGGAGTGGAGAGACACAACACATCACAGAGCATCAGTGCTGAATGGATGCTCTGCGTCTCTCCAACCAATTATCTAAAAGCTTTTAAGAGCAAAAGGAATTATTATTCTTTATTGTTCATCTCCTTTTTCTCCCTCTTATCCCCTTACTCTCCATCCTTTTTTTGTTTGATATTTTCTAATGATTCATTTCTTTTTTTCCCTAAATAAAAACAATCTTAATATTTTTTTATTTTATTCTTAGAGAGAGAGAGAGACAGTATGAGGGGGGAGGGGCAGAGAGAAAGAGAGGGAGACACAGAATCTGAGGCAGGATCCAGGCTCTGAGCTGTCAGCACAGAGCTCAAAGTGGGGTTTGAACTTGTAAATCGTGAGATCATGACCCGAGCAGAAGTCGGACGCTTAACCAACTGAGCCCTCCAGGCACCCCACCCCAAATAAATTTTTATATCAAACTATCAACTAGTACAGACTCTAAAACTCAAAGTAGTTCAATTCAATATATTAAGATTCTCCAATAATAAATGATCAACTAGTTTTTGAGCTCTTAGGCTCTAAATATTTTATAGTTAGTGTCTACATATTTAATTCTCAAGGTCAATTAAAATATGTTTTCTTTAAAACAAAGCCCAAACTACTCTTTGCTGCAATTCTCAATCTTTGTCTTGGTTATTATTAAACCTGACCATCTATTTAGTGTATTCAGATTCTCCCTTAAAAAATCGGTAGGAATATCAGAACTGGAATAATCCTGGGACTGCCACAGAAAACTGTGAAACTTTAGGTTTGGGATTTATTGATCCAAACTCCTCACTTGCAGATGAATAAAATGTGAGTCAGAATGATTTGCCCAAGGTCACACCATTAGCTAATTGGGAGATCATGAACTAGGATCCTATTATACACACAGCCTCTCTTAGCAGACGCTAATTAAGTAATATTGTAAACCTTCCTTTTGATAACAAAACATACATTTCTACACCTGGAAAGATAATCTGTTGATTACTCTTGCTATTCTTTCTCCTATCAAAGCATCGATTAATCTTTATGTAGTCATAACACAAATGATTTTTAAAATGAAGTTATTTTAAACTACTTTAAGTGTATAAGATGGGCTTACTCCTTTTCATTTAATTTATGTTTTCAGTGAATTCCTCAAATTATAATCATTTGACACTCTAAAGTTAACTGGAAATCATCCATATGTGCACAAACATTTATAATCATTCACAGATCACATAGGAAAGGTACAATGAAAGATTCTGCAGGACTAGATACATTGCAGAGGTCTGAAATGAATAAAATTATATCATGGACTATATTTCCTTTTACATTAGTAACTGTTTCAAAGAGTTATTGAGCATATTCACAATAAATGTAAAAAATATTCAATAGGAGTAAAGATTATGTTGAAAGAGAACATGTTTAGAGATGGAAACTGTTTTGATCTGTTCTAGAACAACAGAAGGCAAAAACTCAAAAGCTGCTATGCTAACTTAGGTCAAGCATTACTCCACCTAATCTATTTGATCTGCAAATACTATAAAATGAGTCGATACAGGATCTTGAAGGCTATTAGACTTATTGTTTACTATGGTCTTCAGGAGGAATATCATCCGACTGGATTTTATCACAGTCACTTTGGCATTTATCTATTTAGTCACAAATGTAATATTACAATCAGTGCTTACTATGAGTCAGATGGTGCTGCAGATGCTATAGATAAGTGGTGAACAAAAACAGTCTCTCAACAGAGGTTTCGCTGAAAGACAGATACTACCAAATTAACTCCCAAACGAGTGCGTATTGGAACTGTGTTGGGAAACAAGGTGCCTGGTGCTTTGGGAGATTAAGTAGGGAATTCCCTGGTTCTCTACCATTCTAACCCTGTGTCTCCCGCACAGCAGCCTCCAGTACTGCCCACCCACAGAGGATGAAGAGGCTTACAGGCGAGTTTAAGGAGTTTCTGAAAATTTAAGCCACTGAGTTCCTAAAGCGGGTGAAAATAGAAAGACAAGTAGGACCAATTCTCGATATGTGTCAACTCTCTCTTCTCTGATTCTCCTCTACTGATCGCTAATCTCTGCTGAAGGCCTTTTCCTGGTTGAATTCACCATTTCCCTCTGTCGATATATTTTAGAAAGGATTCGTGCAGCCCACACCCTTAGGTAAAGATAGCCTGAGCATTTTCTTTTGTATGATACTTGGATTCTTAACATCAAAGCACTTCAACAGAGCAAGAATTGTGTTTGCTGGAAAACCCCCAGCCTCCGAACAGCAGTGCGTGCCTGTTAAACTAATATTTCTGAAGCAGACTACAGGGCTAAGCGGTCCTCGAGTCTGGGAAATACGGCACCTGTGTGGTCTCCCAATTTTCAACTTTGATATGGGCTTAGGCTAAAAAAAATAAAATTGGGGCACCTGGGTGGTGGCATCTGGTTGAGCGTGGACCGGCTCAGGTCATGATCTCGCGGTCTGTGAGTTCGAGCCCCGCATCGGGCTCTGTGCTGACCACTCAGAGCCTGGAGCCTGCTTCGGTTTCTGGGTCTCCCTCTCTCTCTGCCCCTCCCCTGCTCATGCTCTGTCTCTCTCTCTCTCTCTCTCTCTCTGTTAAAAATAAATGAACATTAAAAAATAAAATAAAATAAAATAAAATAAAATAAAATAAAATAAAATAAAATAAAATTTGTCTGCCTGCAAATTGGGTGTGCGTGCATGTATGTGTGGTTGTGTTTATGTAAATACACGTTTGAAAAAATTTCCCCTTGTAATAAAGAAATTTTAAACAGTTGGAATATATTAATCTTTGTTCAATGAATTACCAAAGATAACTTTTTTGATGTTGAAACTTCAGCTTTGGTAGCAAGGTTTTCTTCCAAAATCTATATTTATATAATTATTTTCAAAATATGCACTATTTATTATTTATTTTTAGATATTTTTCCTTTTCATTCTATTTATAGCAACTTTTCACCACGTGATTACATTTTAGGCAACCTATCTGTTAAATAAAAACTCATGCAGTAATGGTTTGTAGAGTGCAGAATCATAGAATTGCTAAAATTTTGCCCATAAGAAAGCTTATTTTGTCAAATATTAGAACAACTATTTTGTATTCTTGCAGATTTATTCTAGAAGTTATCAATGTACAATAAAACATATAATGCATTTAAGGGTTTTAATACTAATATTATTCCAAGATCAGTTTTTCTAAGATATTAAGCAATGTCTAGTACTATTTTTTTTTAATTACAGTTGTCATATGTTGGACACACCAGATACAGTCATTGCTTTTCTTATACCTATTTTATCAGTAAGAAATTTGTTAAATATAGTGTGCTTAGTTTATAAACACACATATAAAAAATTAAAAACTATTTGCAATAGTAATATGTGAAAAGACTTTACCAGACTTTTGCATTGACAAATGTCAAAAGCACCCAAGAAGATACTAAGGTTTAACAGCTGGAATTTCTTTGAAAGTATCGTCTCCGAAATTCCAATATGACGCTTTTCACTTCATTTGTATGTTGTCAGGTGACTTACATATAATTGCAAGGGGTGGGGGACTGCCTTCCAGTAAGTTTCAGGTAAAGGTTTTGTTATTATTGTAATTCTAGAACATGTGTTTGTCTTTTAAAAAGTCACCCTTTAAATTCTGGGAACAATTCACTAATTAATGTATCTATACCCTGTACCCACCACAATCTAGATTTCTTCACAGATGGATAAATGATATTCTTCTCTTTAGTGCCATGTAATCCTTTAAGAATATTAGAGAGGACAGTATTCTGGGTCACTGGACAAAAGCTACTCTCCTTTTAATCACTTAATGTAAGTGATGACATTTTTAACCTTGGTGACCTTTAGTATTTGATTAGTCATAAAACTGCATTTGATACATGTGTTTTCTTTTCCATTTTTATTTTGTTTGCACAACATTATGCTCAACTTAATTTAGTTTACATCAGCAACATTTCTAGATGTGGCTCTCTTTGGCTGCCTTTCAGTCTCATGGGCTATATAAAAAAATACATAAATTATTAAGTTTAGCATCATTGAAAACATGTGCATCTATGTAAAAATGTCATATATTCAGTGGCTCCATCTGTGGCTGTGGTAATACAAACCCATAAACGTGCAGAATCCTGTATATTGATTCAAATAAACAAAATCTAGTTGGATTCATAACCTGATATTGTGGTTTGGGTAGGTACCATTTTATTTGGTCAAACATCAAATGGGAAGAGTCATAGAATACACATATTGTTTGGGTTAGTTCGCACTTTCTTACTGTAATGAATTTGACCCACCCTTGAGAGTAAAATCACTAATTCAGTGTTGTGGATCGGTAGCCACAGGACCTTTCCCACGTTCCAACATTTGTCATCATTAGAAAATATGCTTTAGATGTATACATGGTCTAATAAAAGGTTTGCATTGTTTTATTAATTGTTCCGAGGGTGACAACTCTAACATCATTTGTTAGGGAAGGGAAGAAATAGTGATAGATACAGAGAAAGATGTTATTTAATTTTGGTCTGGTGAGAATGAGATGTTTGTTGCTCTATTAAATTATTTTCATTTAACATCTGTTTTTTATAATGACAGTTTAAATGGTTATTTCTACGTATAAACCCCAAATCAAGCATTCTAAGGACTGGTCAGACTGTGCACATATACATACTTTCCTATGATTGCCTTTTTGGCCTGTTCCTATGATACGAATTTGTATTATTTTTTCTACAGAAAGAATAGGGAAAAATCAGTTTTTCTCTCTCACGGATATTTTCAATTTGTATTTCATCATTGATACTTTAGGAAAGGTCCCTTCAGTCTCATAACCTGTTATAGCTAAGGTCATATAAACATTTAGGATTGTTATAAAATTGGAGGATAGTCTCCAATAAGTTTTGTTTTGTTTTTCATATAAAAACTACAAGGTTTCAGGACATTTCAGATTTTTCTTAACAGTGAAGAAGTCACCGCTCTCCATTGCCCTGCACTCATTAACTAGGGCCTTGAAAGGTGCCTGTGCAAACCACAGGGCTTTCAGCATAAACTTTATTAGTTTCATGTTACATCTACCTCTCTGAAATAGGGTTATTGTTCCTTGCATGCCAGAAATAAGGATGCCAAGGCTTAGACACATCAAAAGATTGCCTGCTAGTATCACAGGTCAAGTAATCTGGAGCTTCTTGGATTCAGTGCCCATTTGTTTAATCGGATACCCACCTTTTGATTCTCCTCCAGTTACCTACATTTCTTTGGCTCTAGTGCTGTGATTTCTATTTATTTAAAGGTCTTCCAAACTTAGACTAAACTAGTATTTATTTTTGCTCTGTCCACATATCACTAAGTGATAGTGGCATATGCCTGTTATCATGCCAAACTAATATGTTCAGTCATTTATTCATCAAATATTTATTTGGTATCTACTAAATGTTTACATACTCCTAGACTCTGGAAAGATAAAGATGAGTGAGAGAGATAGGGCCCTTGCTCTCACACATCTTTTAATCTAGTGAAAATAATGATGAGAGATTACAGACAAATGAGCAACGAAGAAATGTGTTCTGGGACACTTAATTCAATAGACAAGGAAGGCTGATAAGTGGAAAACGTCAATAGCACAAAGAAGTGCAAGACTTAGGGAATAAAACAGAGGATGGATGAATTAGCGTGTTCTAACTCCCAGGAATCAATATGTGAGGGCCCTTTTTGTTGTGGTGTTTATTTGCCCAGGAATGTCCTTTCCCGAAGGTGCCAAAGCAAACACCTGCCAAGGGCCAGTAAATATGTTCTCTCTTATGAAGCCTTTTTATGACCCTGCCAAGCAATTAGTTTCCTTGATGTAGCTGTTTTCTCATTTCTATATGGAGATAATTGCCTTTGATGAACTTTTAGCACACTTGCCATAAAGCTGTCATTAAATTATTATTGGGATCAGTTACTACTACTGCTCTGTGTTCTCACCATTTTCATGATGCAATTGTAGCTGAGCCATAATGCTTTAATAATAATCATTAGTTGGCTAATTATTTTGCCATTTACGGATTTGTCCACAAAAGAGGAAGTCATTTCTGGGCATGACTAGTAAGTGCCTGAATAGTGCCACGTGGGTAGGAGTCCCAAAGAATCAAAAATTGTTCATTTGAGGTAAAAGGATAATCAATTATTTTTCTTTGAATGAGCTTCCTACATAAAAAAAAATGGAGACTTTTTGAAGGACCATATACTTTAATTGGATAAAAGAAGAGGTCTCTAGTCTTTTCTGATTGTATACATCTTTGAGTAAAAACTATCCGAATGCAATGTATGTTTATTTATATTTATGAATGTGTATTGTTTATAAATGATGTACATTTACTATTGTACTAAGACATTATGCACATTATAAAACATTCATGAAATAAGACTTAGGAATAAAATACATATTAATAAATAATATTTCCATGTAATTTCACTTTTTCATTAAAAATATGCCATTAACTCTCTTTGATGTGACTCCATATTTCAAACAGTCTTAAAATTTTTGATATTTTTATATGATATCGTGGCGTATCTGATGACCTCATTATTGATTTTTACCTCATGATGCATACTTCAAAGAGTTTATACTTGGGGAGGACAAGCCAGCTCTGCCTCTATTTCTTTTGCATTTCATTTGTGTTTGTATTGGTAGTATAATCTTCAGTCAGAGCCTTAACATGAGATAATTCAATAGTCCATTTAATTTAGATTAAGATTAATATTCATAAATGTTGAAATACTATATTTCTGTCATGATCAAGCCAGGATCGTTAACCTACTTTGGAGATCAGTGTCCTAGAATTCTATTTACCAGATGTAATTTGGAACTATATGATTATATTTTAAAATAGTTTTTATCATTTAGGAGGCTTCTTTGAAACACGGGAATTGTCCAGTCCCAATTACCATAGATTTGGTTCCATAGATTTAACTCAATTGTAAAGTACTCCCCAAGTGATTAAAACACCCTTGAAATTGAGAAGTAGAAAATATAGATTCTAGAATTTTCTATGCACTTAAAAAATCTCCCTCTTTCTTAGATTTGGTTCCATAGATTTAACTCAATTTTAATGTACTCCCCAAGTGATTAAAACACCCTCGAAATTGAGAAGTAGAAAATATAGATTCTAGAATTTTCTATGCACTTAAAAAATCTCCCTCTTTCTTAATCATAGTTCATTGTAGAACTGGTAAGTAGAACATGGCCCACGTTTACCTTCTCAGTGGTAGTAAGTAGTGTACAGCCTCTAGAAGCCCAGGTTTATGTGGTGAATAACCCTAGTGGAAGGAGTTTGTAGTGGCAGCTGTCAGAGAAAAATAATGTAGATTGTTCTCTAGAGCTCAGAAAGAAAAGGAAAGGCAGAAAATCGAGGAGCCCTTTGGGGTGTGAAGAGATTCTTACTAATGAATGGCAGAAGTGGTTATGTTGGCTTCTCTGACATGTCCTCAAAATATTAGAGCTCAGAGTGTGCACTGATCACATTTTATTCATGTTTTTACTCCAAGTACTTTATTTATACATGGTACCTGTTAACAGTAATGTAAGATGGAGAACACTTTGGTTTGCTCAGCAATACATTAATAATTCTATAGTTATTCTCTACCGTATAGTAATGATATGTGAGTTCAATTTGTCTCATAGATGCAACATATCTAGAAAAAACAGGTAGATAATTACATTTCAATATTTATTTTTAAATAAGATTCCTAATAGAAGTATACAGAGTCATAATTCTTGCACCCACATGCAGCATGCACTGGTGGGAAAACTATTCCAGAAAGTAGAAGTCTTTCAATGATGTGAATACAATCAAAATATATACTAATTATTGGAGAGATAGTAATCCTGGGAGACTATTTGCATAATTCTATAATTATACATGCAAGTATCACCATATTATTCCTAGAAATATGGTTTCACAATCTCAAAGACATAAACAGAAATTACTGTAAATAAATAAAAAATATTACTGTCAGACATAGAAATTGTTGAATGAGCACAGATTTATACAGAAATGGATAACAGACTTAACATCTGTCATAATTGGTTCATAATTTTTTTCATCAGCATCATTCCAATTTTTTCAATAGGAAGTTTCAGATCAACAAGGCTTAACTATGTTATCTAATATGCCATTAGCAAATTATCATTAAACTCCCTCTAACAATATATTTGTTTGTTTCTGACTTTAATATTAAGAAATCAGTACTTTTATTATTTTTTTTATTTAGTTTATGTCATCTTATTTTTTCAGGTATTATGTTCTTTATATCAATGACTGGTAATATATCCTAGATGTTCTGAGTCAGATCTGGGCACCATGTGCTGTGACTATGTACCTAAACAATTTACTTTTCTAGCGGCCCTTTGGTTTCTTGGACTATATCAATTAAGTAGCCTAGAGACATTTTGATAAAAAATAAATATGGGTGGCAGAGTTTCAGGATCCATTTTTTTTTTTTTTGCCGTCCAGGCAAAATTTCATTCGTAAATTTATGCTCAATTTATCATTATGCTATTCCTGGCCACACTTCTACCCCTAAGGAGAAACAAAAAACTGTTTATTGTTTCTCTGTCTTCCCTCATTTTCATTCACATTTTATAAATGGCTCAAGTCATTGATTTGTATAGATTGAGCCATATGATTATTGGGAGAAAAACAATTAATGTTTTCTGAATCAAAAACCCTGAGATTATATCTCAGTTCGTCAACTTGCCTACTGTGCAACTTTGGGCAACTCATTTAACCTCTCTGGGTTTTAGTTTTCTTGGGTATAAAATTAGAGTGACAGTAACACCCACCTTATCTTCATTATCTTATTGGTAGAAAGAGTTAGAAAGACAATAGATACATACGGACTTAGTGACACCTAAAGATGACTACAGTCTTAAAACTAGTGTTTCATTTTTGCCTAATAAAGAGACAATGCTGTTTGAAAAGCAACTACTGAGTTGACAGAGAATGAAAGGAACTCTCTGCTTCTTTGATCCAAATATAGTGATCATTTAAACCCATGATACAATCAGTTGGTTCATGTCAGAGGGGCCAGGACCTGATTATAGAGAATCATGGTGCAAAAACTGTAGGACAAAGAATTCAACAGAAAACTGCATCAGAGCAGTAAAGAAGTTGAAGCAGTAAATGCCCCTTTTAAAAATATATATGAGGGTCAAGGTCAGGTAGAAAAGGGATGGGGAAGTCCAGAGGGCCTTAGCTTAAGATCTTTTCAAGCAGACCTGTGCTCCTACGTTGTGACCCTAGCAGAGAAACAGGCAAAATTAGCATGGATCCCATTGAAACATTAGAGAAGACATGATGAGTCCATTGTTCAACTAGACAATGTCATTTTGGACAGCAGATGCCCATGTTGGGGACAGAGGAAAACAGGAGTAAAAAGCAGCTTAAAAAAAAAAAAAAAAAGAAATGATTAAAATGCAAGCTAAAATGCCAGAGAGGTAAAAGAGAAATTCAGGTAACACTCTATTCTTTGAAATGGAAACTGTTTTAAAGACTAAGACTCCAACACACCCTCACTATGCAGCTGAGAAAACCAGGGTTTAAGAGGATAGAGCATATGGCAAAGTTCACACAGACCAGGATTTGGATATAGTTTTGTCTGGTGTCAAACCCCGTGTTCTTGAACCCCTACATCATACTCTCCAAGATGATTATGAAGATGTTCTGATTTGGTATCATTTGGTCACCAATGATAGTTTATTACATTTAGTGCTCTCAAAATATAAGTAAATATAAAACAGATCGCTATGTATGCAATAGCTCGATTTCTCGTGTTGTCGTCACTCACGTAAAACATATACACAAACATACACAGACAAATAAGATGTTTCATGGAACATGTCAAACAAGGTTATGGGTTAGGAGAAAGCAGGGGGGAACAAGGTTAGGAGAAAGCAGGAGGGAAAATTTATATTAAAATAAACTTTGCAATCAATGTTATAAATAGGACCAAAAAAGCAAAGGAATTGACTTATGATATTATTATTAAGGTATTGACTTAGATGTCAAATTCTCCTTTCATAAAAGCTACATTCTATTTTATAGAATTTCAACCTGGATTATTTTATGCCACTCAGTTTCATCACATCTAGGTTAATAGCCATCAAACAAGTCTTTCCTGAAGGCAAGAACAGAGGCAAACATAATAATCATTGCAGATAATAAGACTGCCAAAGGTTGCAGTGAGGTTTAGAAATCCCCAGTCAAATTTAACTATCTGTTCTCAAGATGTGTACATTACCAGTCCAATTATCCTAATGTGTATCCTCATTTATAGAATACACACCCTTGAAACTAGGAGAAAAAAAAAAAAAACATCTGAAAGTCTTTATCTCTCAAATTTATTTTGCTACCACTTTCACCCCTTGAGAAGCTAAACATTTCCTTGTGTTTATACTTTTGACAGTGAGTTGACATTTTATTTAAACATAGCCCATTTCTAAGTAACGAGAGATAAAATGGGAATTTTGTATTTAAATGTCAAATTACGTTAATGGAAAAAATTACCTAAGGTAGGTGTTCAGAGATAGGTAGAAACTAACCATTCCAATGTAATGCACATATTAGTTTTTAAAAAGACTCCCTGTCTCTCTTTCTCTCTCTCTCTCCACACACACACAAATACACAGACACGTGGTTGTGTGTGTGTGTGTGTGTGTGTGTGTATCTACTAATGGCTAAGAGTTAAGTTCCTTTTTTTTTTAAACATGAATTCAAGTGATTTACTTTTCTGTATATGGAGGATCTGAGCTGTTTTAAAGATATAGACAGAATTAAATGATGCGTTCAAAGCCTAATCTGAGGAAATTTTCGTCCTCCTGCCCTTGACTAGTCATGGCATTAGCAGTCCTTTTTTCTGTCTCTCAGAAGGAAAGGCATTGCCCTACATTTCAGTGTCTCTTGGAGCTTCTGCCTGAGAGTACATCATCAATGAGGAATGTGACTCTGGCCTTGGGGCTAGGAGCTAACTTTAAATTTGCACTTTTGCTGCCCCTGCTATGCTGTTCACAGAGAGGTTCCTTATACTACAATGATTAAGTGAGGAAAGGGATGGGGAAAATGTCATGGTCTCTTAAAAATTATTTATGAGTCAACAGGTTTGTACCTAACTTCTTGATAACACTTTATAAACGAAGTTTTATAGAGAGAGATTGTCTCTGCACTTTACTTAGACTGAAACACTGGTGATGATCGCTTTTCGTGTCTATAAAATGTACACAAGCTGGACTGTTCATAGAATTGCTGAATATTAGGGCTTAAAGGAAATCTAGAGATAATTTTGCCTTTGTTTTTACCTTAAACGTGAGGCAGCTGAGATTCAGAGAATTTAAATAACTTTTCTGAATACCTTCCACCATCTAGAGTCAGGGCAAACCCTGGAACTCTGGTGGGGAACTCTCAGTGTCTAATTCTTTACTCAAATGCACTCATCTTAGATGAATTAGTGCACCTTGTAACCTAAAATGCATCACTTCATGTGTTAGTGGAAATACGGAATGGGAATTTTATAGCTGTCAGTGTTCATCTGGTGAAGTTTCTTATTTTGCAAGTAAGAAAACCAAGGCCCACAAAACTTGCGTAAAGCAAGAGCAGATTTGCCTTGAGCAAGAGTGATAGATGCGAAATCAGAATGTGCATATTTTTGCTACTAGTCCAGTCTGATTCTATCATGGCTTAGTGTAGCACTTTGTTCACACATTAGGAAAACCCCAGTCACATCTACGCTCGTTCCTTTTCCTCTTCTCTTCCTGTGCTCTATTTTCCCCCTTGCTCAAAATCATTATTTGAGTAGAGAGCTGTATCGCTAAAGTAATGATAATTTCTTAAATAAACTCCAAATTTCTGTGCCTTAGTACAGAAAGTAGTAGTATTAGCAGCAGCAGCACCTACATTTGTATGTGAACCTGAATAAGTCAAACTGCCATAGGTAATAGAGAAGAGAAGTTAGAGAAGGCTTTTGGATTCTCTGCAGATGGGAGGGGCAGCGGTCAAAGCCCAGTAAAACACATATTAGAACAATCTCACTCTAACATTGATTTCTGTTGGGTTGAGGACAAAGCCTCGCAAAGAGACCTCAGGGTTTTGTCTGAGAGAGTCACAGCCTCCTACTACAAAATTTCATGGTTATAGCTCATAATAGAAGTGTACAAAATTATCTTCTCATAATTAGAAGTAGTAATTCAAGAGAATGTTTATTTTAGTAACAGTTCGAGGAAATACAATGAATGTTAGAGAAAATAATCGTTTAAATCTCACCTCGTGTTTACTGACTGTATTCCAAATTTAGAGCAAAACAAGAAGGTAAATAATACTAATATTGTTTGGGGCTGTTTAGGCACCTTAGTATTCTGGATCTAACATACAGAGGGCGTGGCTATTTTTCATTAAGTCATACCCCTTCGTCTGTAAGTTAGAACAGCATTCTTAACTCCCCTTGATAATGTGTTGTTGTTTATAACATAAACACCTAAACCAACTTACAGAAATTAAATGGAACAGAATATAGCTATTGATTTTGAAACTGTGCTCACAAGAAACATTAAAATAAAAGCTAGTGTATACCAGTATACATGAACATGATTCTGTATTTAAAAAACAAATGACTGTCTGTATATATTTGTGCACACATAGATAGCAAAAGGTCTGACTGGGTATAGATGACAATGTCTTCATGTTCTGGGGTTAGGATTGGTTTTATTTTTATTTTTTGTCGTTTTCCCCCAAATTAACTTTTGCTCATTTTTTTCTCCATTTCCTCAACAAATATTTATTAACTCTATCTTATTCCAGGTTGAAAGAGAACATTTTATTTCTTTTCTTTAAATAAAGGTAGCATATCGATACCTCAATATTCTTTCTAGCTGAGTACATTAATGCCATGTTTTCTTATTTGTCCAAAAAGGCATCTGAGAAAACATCCTACAACACCTCAGTTTATATGCTGAGTGATTTAAGACTTGAAAAACATTAAAAATACATGAAACACTGAGGGAGTCTTTTGAATTTTACCTTTAAAAATAAGAAAATCTAGGCAACAGAGAGGGAGAACTTTTATCTCTGAGCATATATACAATTCTCGGTCCAAGAAATTGTGGCACGTATTAGCTTGAACTGTAGATACACTGTGGATCATTTAGCAAATCAACATCTCTCTTTAGCTAGATCCTGATTTCTAGCATAAAAAATTGTCATCACTGGAAAAATGTTACTCTGCCTCGCCAGACCAATTTGAAACACAGTACACTGTAAATTTTTTACATGATCAAGTAGATTAATTTGAAACATTATTGCAATGCTTACTTGTATATACTAGGTTTTTACTCAAAATGATAAAAACCGGTTATTTCCTAATCAATATCTGAAATTGTTTTTAATATCATATGATATCCCATTTTGTGGCTATGAAACAATTATGCATCAATCTTGTATTGTTGGACATCAGGTGTTTCCATTTTTTAAATTTTATATGGCCCAATTATCTTTATTACCATAACTAAAAACTTGCATATGTTCCAATTTTCTTAGGAAATTTAAAATAAATTCTTGAAATTGATGACTCAAAAGACATATTGTAGCTCTTAAAGGCTTTTTTTCATTTTTTTAATGTTTATTTATTTATTTTTAAGAGAGAGAGACAGAGACAGAGACAGAGACAGAGTACAAGCAGGGGAGGGGCAAAGAGAGAGGGAGCCACAGAATCTGAAACAGGCTCCAGGCTCTGAGCTGTCAGCGCAGAGCCCGACGCAGGGCTCGAACTCACGGACGGTGAGATCATGACCTGAGCAGAAGCCGGACGCCGAACCAACTGAGCCACCCAGGCACCCCTTTTTTTCATTTTTTTAAAGTAATGTCCAGTGGCACTCAAACTCAAAACCCCGAGATCAAGAGGTGATATTCTACCAACTGAGTCAGCCAGGTGCCCCTCAATTATTTCTTAGCTGAAGCAGAGCATTATGATGTAGCCTTTTGTTGGGGTTTTTATATGTGGAAATAGCCACAACCAAATGCAGGAGCAAGGTTCCTAACTAATGTGTGAAGAAACCCCCCAACTCCCAAGTTACTCTATTAATAATAATCTACTTTAATAATGGAGGCATTGTAGCTTTCCATTCTGTTCATTTCTGATTTGTTCAAGTATTTTAGATACATACATTCAAAAAAAAAATAAGAAGACAAAAACAAGAAAATGACTTTCTAAAGGTACCCAGATACCTTCATTATAAAAGAAGCTTTATGATATTAAACATTATACATATACACATACATATATAATGATATTAAACATTATGTACAGTGATGTTAAATGTGTATATATATATATAGAGAGAGAGAGAGAGATTAAAAGGGAGAGTTAAAATTTAAGGGAATTGAGGATTTCCTGGTAGTGAATTATTTAAGGCTCATATAACTATCTTTCACCCTACAATGCTAATAAATATTGAGTGGAATAAAGCCAGCAGACAGGTATTCCTTAAAAACTGAGATGTGTGTCCTCTATGGCAATATTTGAAGATCCATGCTTCATTTGGATAAATACAAAATTCTCACTTCTTTCCTCCTCAGCACAAGATTCTATCCTTATCCAAGAAAAAATTATCTGGCTTCATTTTGACTAGTTTGTATCTTGAAAACAATATATTTGTTTCCTACTCCAAATACAGAATTATATATTGGCTATGGTTTTCAAACCACAGAATCTGTGGCGTTTCCTTTTTGAGAATCACCGCTCTTGATTTTGTAGTGGAAAAAGAGCAAGCTGTGTTCTTATGATGTGTGACTCTTGCTCTTCCCTTTTCCCCTTTCCCTTTCACTTTCCCTTTCCCCTTTCTTCTTGTCTTCCTGAGCAATTCAGCCCTGTAGCCTGTAGGTGGGGCAGAGCATGAGCTCACCTGAGGGTGGGGGCCTGGTGAACAATGTGAAGAATCAAAGCAGAACGAGGAAGTCATCCTTACAGAGGGGGTGGGGAAGTCTAGTGTGGGACATCCCAGTGGAGGGATCTGTTGTGGGGTTTCAGAGGCTAAGTAGGGTGGGAGGTTGTCTCTATGTGGGATGGATGAATGTAAGATATCCAACCCTGAATGAAGTGAAGATGGGGTTTATCCTGGTACAAGAGTTGCTAAACAAGTTGTCCACACAGGGGATGGGCGGTTGTGGTAATGAGAGATCGGTCAGTGTAGAGGGTGAATGAGACATATTAATAAATTAAGAATAATGGGACTTGGTTTCTCACTGTGAGAGAGGCAGTTACAAATACAGAAAGGGAAGAAACTAGAAGGAACCCTGAGATGTGATTGGAAGTGGGTTGTGAACTCATGGATTCCAGTAACTGCAGATACAGAAATAAATTTAAATTGGGGCACCTGGGTGACTCAGTGACTTAAACGTCTGACTCTTGATTTTGGCTCAGGTCATGACCTCATGGTTCGTGAGATGGAGCCCTACATGGGGCTCTGTGCTGACAGCACGGAGCCTACTTGGCATTCTCTCTAGATATCTCTCTGTCCCTCCCCTGTGCACCTTCTCTCTGAAAAGAAATAGATGTAAAAAAAAAAGAAATAAATTTAAATTAAATATATAATATATATGATATATATACATATAAATGTAATTATAGTTACAGGAATGACTATAAGTATGTAAATATCAATGTAGTTAAAATACATAGATAGTATTTATTTATATACACACTATATATTCTCGTGAACAGGGCTTTGGAGCAGTAAGCTAACTTCCATCTTCCATATTATGAGATTTTGAAGTCTGACAGCAAATGTTTTAGACTTCTCATTCCCTTGTTGATCTGAATAATTCTCAAGGGTCCTTTAAAACCATCGCAAGCTTCACTCTCCCTGGGAGCCTTCTTTGATATTCTCCAGACTGTCAGTTGTCCATTTCCACGCTCCCTGAGCCTGCTTCTATCAGACCATTTATTACTCTGCTTACTCTGTCCATTTACTTCTCTGATCCCACACCACTATGTTCCTCCCTTGTTTACTTTCTCACACAGTGCTAACATAGAATGGACACTCATCGGAGTTTGTTCAGCACAAATTTGAAGGTGCATGAGAGAAAAAACACATTGCAGGTGAAAGAGCACAAGCTTTGATACTCCTGAAATCTAGGCTGATAATTTTATGCTGTAATTCACTGGTTTTAAAACCTTGGATGCATTTCCTAATTTCTCTGAGCCCGAGTTTCTTCATCTGCAAAGTTTCAATAATAATACTTGTCTTATTTTACAGTGTGTGATTTTTATTTCGGGGAATGTAGAAGAGGAAATATATAATGAATGGATACATGAAATTTACTCCCAAAGGTTAATCGTTATGTGAGTAATGGTTTGTATTCCATACATGAAATAATAACTTGCTTATGACTAGACATTCAGTGAAATGGTGGTTGATTGACTATAGACACATACACATTCAATAATTCTTTATGCTGTAGCTTTGTTTTCATTTACTCTTCTCGTACTTTGAGAATTCTCTCCATTTAGTTTTATAAATACTCTTTGGAGTATGAGCATTTATCTAAAAGGATAAATATTTTATAAGAAAGAGAATGAAATATACTGTGAATTACATTTCCTGAAACATGGATCCGTTTTTCACCCTCTATGTCATCTTTATGTATACATATGTACCTTCAACTTGAAAATTCATTGAATTGGCTATCAACAAGTCATATTTAGCCAATGGAAAGTGTAAAAGTTTTTCTGGATAACAATCAGCAATTTTGGTTGAGATAATTATTCCCTCTAATTAACTGAAAATTGCGATAACAACATCAGTTGTCTTAGTCCGCTTGGGCTATCATAACAAAATACCAAAGACTGAGTCACTTAAACAACAGAAAGTTATTTTCTCATAATGCTAGAGGCTGAAGAATTCTGAGGTCAAGGTGTCAGCAAAGTTGGTTTCTGATGAAGGCACTCGTCCTTGCTTGTAGATGGCCAACTTCTCACTCTGTCCATTTATGGCCTTTCCTCAGTGTGTTGTGTGGGAGGAGAGAAAGCAAACAAATGCTCTAGTGTCTCTTCTTGTAAGACACTAATCCTCTTGGAACAGAGCCCCACCACTATGACCTCTTCTAACCCCAGTTACTTCTTCAGAGGCTCCATCTCCAAATAAAGCTAGCTTAGTGTTTAGGTCTTCAGCATGTGAATTTTGGAGGGAGGGGACACGTTCAATCCATAACATCAGTATTAATAGGTATTAATTTCTTCTTTAGCTGTTCTTACGTTTTTTATTAATTAATTAATTATTTTTAAAATATGATTTATTGTCAAGTTGGCTAACATACAGTGTATATAGTGTGCTTTGGGTTTTGGGGGTAGATTCCTGTGATTCATTGCTTACATACAACACCCCACGGTCATCCCCAAAAGTGCCCTCCTCAATGCCCATCACCCGTTTTCCCCTCTCCCCCTCCCACCTCATCAATCCTCAGTTTGTTCTCTGCGTTTTAAGAGTCTCTTATGGTTTGCTTGCCTCTCTGTTTGAAACTGTTGTTTCCCCTTCCCTTCCTCCATGGTCTTGTGTTAAGTTTCTCAAGTTCCACATTTGAGTAAAAACATATGATATCTGTCTTTCTCTGACTGACTCTTTACCACGGCCATACCACCCTGAATGTGCCCAATCTCGTCTGATTGACTCTTTAGCCGTGCTTATTAAAAACAAAATCTACCAACTGCATAAATTTGCAGGTGATAGATTGAATAAATCTGATATGTCACTGATATGTGGACATCTTTAGTCAAATTTATTTTTACAAGCAATAGTTGTCAATGATTTTATTTCTAGAAATTTATCTAATATATTCTAACAAGTTACAATGACACTTATGCTCAAGGATTTTCATTTCAGCATCTAAATGATAAGAAAAACTGGAAGCAATTTAAAGGTTTATTTCTAACTAAATAATTATGTAAATTTTAATATATCAATATGGTGGAATAATATTGATATGGAAATATGGTTAATTTATATTTTTACTGGAAAACAACATAGTTGAAGAGAATTATTTGTTTAAAACAAATGATTTGTGTATATACATTGACAATACTAAATATTAGGAAGAAAATGTATGTAAATATACATCTTAGAAGGAGACCCTGAAAAGAAGGAGTTAAGTGAGAGATATTTTGCTTTTTAGGCTATACTTTTCTGTAATTTTAAAATTATGTTTACCATAAGTATACATTATCTTTCAAATAATTTTTTAAAAGATTTTCTCTAAATGTCTAGAATAAGTAGTAGGGAGTAGGATCCACGAAGCCCGTTCTATAAAACCTACTGTATTCAGTGGCTTATTTAGGTCTTACACACAGATCTATTATTAAACATATATTTAATAGCTACTTCTTTAAAACTTTGCTTTGGGGCACCTGGGTGGCTCAGTTAAGCGTCTGACTTTGGCTCAGGTCATGATCTCAAGGCTCATGAGTTCCAGCCTTGCGTCAGGCTGTGGCTGACAGCTCAGAACCTGAAGCCTGCTTTAGATTCTGTGTCTCCCTCTTTCTCTGCCCCTTCCATGCTCATGCTCTGTCTTCTCTCTCTCTCTCTTTCTCTCTCTCTCAATAATAAATAAAACATTAAAAAAAACTTTTAAAACTTTATTTTGTCTAGAAGATGTAACTGTGAAGTTATAAGATTGGCAAAATAAAAAAAAATTGTAAAAAACAAGAATACTATTAAAAGCACAGAGAAACATCAGCCATCTATGCATTTATGCTACATCGAAGTTTATTTCTCTGTATAGACTGAATTGAAGTATGTTGCAATAGCTGTATGTTGCACTAGATGCATGATGTATGTTTTATTGATGTATGTTGCATTAGCATTTTTTAAGCCTTTGATGTTAGCATGTGTCTTTAACAAGCAAAAATAGATTTATGATTTCATGCTGCAAACATAATTGCTTAAGAAAGATAGTACCTATATTGCCTTAAAATTTTTACTTACTAGTAAGTAAGCATTTATACAAATGCAATACATATACAAAACTATAAAAATAGATTTGTAAAACATCCACATTGCACTAATTTTGACTTAAAAGCAGAAGTTTTTCCTACGTTACATTTCTCTTTTACCAGTTCATCATTAAATTGTCAAAATCCTTATTTAGCCGCTTCCCATCAAATCCCCATATTTTTCTATAAATGTATTATTAATACATTTCCCTACAGTATTAACTCTGTTTAAAATTCCATGGTTTTCATATGTTTTATTCACTCTCTTGTATAAATATTCTTTATCAGCTTGAATTTGAATTTACATGACAGTCTATTAAATATAAAGCTTTTTCTTTTTTTTTTTTTCAAAGTGAGATCAAGAGTTCAGTTTCAAGAAAACCTAAGACATACACATTCCATTCTTCTTCTTCTTTTTTTTTTTTTTTTAGACTTCACAAATTAAAATAGCAACTTCATGCTGCTGGTAAAAATTTTAAGCACTGGGAATTTTTTCACCTCCAATCCATTGGCTATTCAGTACCCTTATTTTTATGGAACTAGTTCACATTCTTATTAAATGGCACACTTGTATACTTGGTGACCTCTCTTTCATTACTTAAATATAGAATTAAACTATAAATGATGGCAAATATTCCTTCAATTTCTGTGGTTGTGGAAGGACACCAGTCTGCATATTTGCAGGTTTTGCGGGATAGTGTCGGTATGAAGAATGATTTTGAACTCACAGTTTGCTTTGACGAAATGGTTACACGACGGGAAAGGCAGTTTTCCAGTTTCAACATTGGAAGCCTAGACACTGATTTTTTTTTTCCTCTTCCTATCCAAGAGAGATCTTTGTGCCATAAGGCAAAGATTTGCATCAAATTAGTTATTGTTTAAAGAGAAGGTTGAACGCAACCTCTTTTTTGGTATAGAAATATTGTAGATGGCAAGTGCAGATGTTTTCAAAGTGCATGCCATGTAGCCTTTTATTGAGTTTATATTGTAGAAATGTATGATACTGTAAAGATTTATCTAGACATCAGTGTGTAACCAATAGCAAACGAAAAAACCGTATGGTTCCTTATAAGGCATGTGCATTAAGCACAATGACCTCTGTGCTCTTTCAAATAAAAATAAAATAGAATCATAAAAAGAATAATTGAGATGCTTTCCTACAGTCAATTTTTTTTGAAAAATGATATTGAGTTAATTGACTCTTTATCCTTTGTATTTGTCTTTTACTGACAAGTATGTATCCTGCTGGAAAATATTTCTTTAAAATCGTAAGTGTTCTGTGTATAAAGTATAAGGATTGGGACTGAAAATGTTTGAACACAATAAAAATATCCACATCACTATCTTTGAAGTATTGTCAATTTATATGACATTTAATTTGAAACATATGTAATATATGTATGAATATATGTAATGCAAATCTACCCATAAAAACTTTGTATTCTTTTAGCAGAAAGCAAATATATGATGATTTCATGAATTAGAGTTCTGTGTATAATTTTGTCGTGAAGCAATTTTAAAGTCACCATTACATATAGGTAAAATCTCCTTCAGATTCTCTGTACAATAATACAGTAGTTTTCTATTTGCTTGTGATAAATAATGTGTTTTTCCAAGGCAAATCCCATTAAAAACAATGATTAATATTGGCAATAAATACGTGAATCAAATAATTTATAAATTAAGAAATTGTTCTGTCTTGCTTGTTAATATTCCTACTAGTCAACTTGGCTCACAGACATAGGAAAACATTAGTTTCTAAAATTTTATTGTACGTATTAAATTTTAGTAGCCATGATACTGTGCTGTACTTTTATATGTTTTACACAGGTCAGCAACATATATTTTCACTTAAAACTGTGACTACTTTCCTATGTACCTTTGAGCTTTTGATGTTTGTCATGCTGATAGGTATGTTGGGGGGTTCTATTTGTGTTTTTCTTGTCAAATGTTGCCCCATAAAATGTCAGTATGTATCCTGCACACTGTAAATTTGTGACTAAGTAATATCAATATGCCCAGACAATAAGAGAGAAAAAAATAATCATCTAGATATTTTTCTACACTGTATATCAATTTTCTGAATGGTGATTTTATTTTCAATTTTTGAACAGGTGCTTGTCATCTACTAACCAATATGTTTATTCAGAAATGAAACAAACCAGAGACTATTCTATCCTATCCTATCCTTTTCTTTTTCTTTCTTTCTTTCTTTCTTTCTTTCTTTCTTTCTTTCTTTCTTTCTTTCCCTTCCTTCCTTCTATCATCTATCTACTTATTTTGACAAAAATCTATGGATACACAATGATGTAATATTCACTTCCAGTGTAAGATTTGAAAACCTCCTCAGATAACCTGTGTTAATGCCTTTCAGGCTGCAAAGTTGAAATTTTGTTTTTTCTTCACACAATTTCTAGATTCTGTTCTTTGACCACCTGTGTGTTTCAGGAAGTTATTTTTCAAAAGGACATAGTGACCTTTATTTTCTTATCTTTCATTTTACCTCCTGTTTTTTTTTATTGTTTTGCCATCTTAAAAACTGCCATTTCTGTGATTCCATTTTTGTGATTCCATTTTCTATGAAATATGGGACAATGAAGAGATGGGCGAAGAAAGAGGAAGGCAGATGGCTGTTTTGCAAGCCATTGTTCCAAGCTAAGACGCAAAAACAACAATCTAAACAGTGTCAATGTCTTGTCACCTATTTACAACGTTGGTAATCCTTGAGGACACCTGAGTTGTCCAGTTTATACAAAGCGTTGTCTAGCACAGCATAGTGCCGTGATATACGCTGTAAGACATCCATAAAGTTAAAAAAAAAAAAAAAAAAGGAGTACCTGGACTTGTTTCAATGTTTCTTTTTCTTTTTAACTGGTTTACTTCCCAAATAAAATGAAACCTCAAATTTTCAGCCTCTCTTTGAAAACTGCATTTCTTATCTCCATTGTATTTATTGCTTTTCTTATCCAAGCATTATTCACTATAAAAAAGAGGAAATGTTCAGTTATAAAATAGGGCCTTTCCATGTTGGATAGAAAGAAAATATGTGTCATCTTATTTAGAAATCCTGGAATCACATATAACCTTAAGCCTTCAGAAGGTAAATATCTTCAGAAGGTAAGGGGAAAAAAAAGCACACATTAGCTTAGTAGATAATCCTTTTGTCTTAGAGATTTCACTCTCAAAGTATGCAAAATACTTTTCAAAATCTGCTTGAAATGCTGCATTATTCAATAAGTGTCTTGATTCTTTGCTAATTTAAAAAATGTCTCCTACGGGCACCTGGGTGGCTCAATGGGTTAAGTGTCTGACTTCACCTCAGGTCATGATCTTGTGAATCAGGGGTTTGAGTCCCATATGGGGCTCTGAGCCAACAGCTCAGAGTCTGGAACCTGCTTTGAATTCTACGTCTCCCTCTCTCTCCGCCCCTCCCCCATTCCTGCTATGTCTCTGTCTCTTTCTCTCTCTCTCAAAAATAAATGAACATTAAAAATATAAATAAATAAAAATAAAAACGTCCTCCAATAACAACATTTTGGTTCAATAAAATCATGTAAAAATGTTTCCCATATTCAACAAGAACATTTGATGGAAATAAGATTTACTCCATTGGATCTTGTCCACAAAAATAGTCATTGTTTTTAATAAAAAGCATTATTGCTGAGTTCCAAATATTTGTGGCATGAATACTGTATACACTTGTTTGGTAACATGTCTAACTTTAATATGCGTATATCTTTAAGTGTCTTTGATGAAAAATCAAAATAAATGAGTAAAATTTTATAGTCCTATTTTCTCCTGCTAGCATTCCAAATGGGACACTGGAAATGATTAATATAAAAACTCTTCCAATAACAGAATTTTACGTATTTAACATATTTGGGATTTCCCCTATGACATGTCTCATCAAGCCTATTTCTAAATCTTTTAGTCCCTTATTCCTTTTGATTATTCTTTCCCAGCTACCTGCTTTGCCAGTCTACTACTTGTTTTCAACCTCATCGTTTCGATCCTGGTTTAAAATGTAAGCCTGGTTTAAAATGTGCATTTCCCTTTCAAAAAATAAAACAAAAGAACAGAAAATGAAACTTTTAACTGCTTTAAATGAAGCCTAGTTACCTTGAAATGCAAAACTCCGACATTGTCGGTTTCTGTAGTTCATTTATTGACATTCAATCAGTATATTTTTCCTCTTCCTCCTACCAGTTCCAAATCATTGCACAACCAAACAGCTTTGATTGTCCATCTGTGTCTGTACATCTTAGTCAGTGTCCTTCTTTCCACATTGCTTACTGTCTTCATTCTCTTAAACCTATTTTTGCCATTATGAGGCTCTTTGTCTCATTCAGAAAACTTCGATCAGCCATTTCAACAATGATATTGCGCAAACTCTAAAAATCTCTTATTTCCTTCACTTGCTTTACCAAAATCAAAACCTTAGGTATCGCTATGCTATATTTTCTGTGTTGTTAGTTTGGGGTTGCTCTTTGGGTTCACCAAACATGCATGGAATTAATCCTACAAAGATCCTCGATGTTGAAGATCTACCAAATTACCTACCAACAGTGTTTCAGATCATTTTTTATATTCTGTAACTGGGCCCTACCTTTGCTAAAGCAGTCAACATATCTCCTTTCGTATAGTATAGAAATTAAGGTAATCCAATGTGAGATGTTTTGAAATTCTCCTCCTCAATGTCTATTTTCTAGTTTTTCTTATTAAGATTGTTGCATTATATGCTAACTAACTTGGATGTAAATTAAAAAAAAAAAAAAGATTAAAGGCCCAGTTAATGTCCAAACTCCCCTTTGCTCATTTAATTTGAATTTAATTCATTAATGATCACACTTCTTCCATGGTATTCAGGTATTCTCTCTTTCTTGGCTGTTTGCTTGCTATTTTTCATGCATGCTTAATTAATTCACCCCTCCATCAAAATGCCTTCCTTCAAACCTTCTACTTTCTCATGTAGTCATTAAACCTCTCCTTCCTCTCAATGTCAAAGGGCACAAAGGAGTAATCTTTACTTGCCTCTTGAATTTTCCCATCCCCACTCAGCTTTCCTTTCATCTCCTGTTGCCTATTTGAACAATCCCAATAAGTATACTAGCTTCCCCCTAATAGTGTGGTTTGGTCCCAGCCTTTGAGCACTTTGAGTTCAGTTCCCGTGATATTTTACACCTTCCCCTCACTAAGGAGTGTTCTTTCATTGATATATTGGTTGTTTCTCTTATAAATCTTTTCTAATTCTCTCCCTATGCTTTTTTTTTTTTTTATTCGTGCCTTCGTAGGTTTCTTTCCTTTCTCTGCCCTAAATGTACACATTCCCAGGATTCTATCCACGGCTTTTTCTCCTTTTCTCTCCAACCCCTTTACTATGTTATAATATTTACTGCATTGTCCATATCCATCACTTCTGTGTAGACTTGTTCCAAATATGTTTCCAGACCGACTTCTGTCCTAAATTCCAGAAACATTTTTCCACATGGCTGCTAGAATTATCAATCTTGGTGTGATGTCATCCATGAGAACTCAAACTCTGTCATTCCAAGCTAATGATTAATTTCCCTGAAGCAGACACTCCATTTTTTTTTTTGTTTTTTAAAGAATACTCTAAGTTTCCTAAATATCTAAGACTTGTAATCTCCAGGTCCTTGACTTCTTTCAACCCCCATATCAAAACTAGCAGTAAAGTCCCCTTGTATCATCTTCACTGAGTTTCCTATGTAACGAGATGATATGTTGACATTTTATTTTTTATACTTTTCCCCTCCCTTATTCTATTACATACATCCTTCTTCAACTGATTCAGAGGCTTCATGTTGGCAGAGGGAAAAGTGGCACTGTCATAGGCAGAGCAAAAAGAGGGAAAAATACTTCCACTTTTTCTTTAAAAAAAAAAAAATGAAGCCTCTGTGTATCAAAAAGAAGGGTTGAAAAAAGCAGGAAATAGGTTAGAAAACAGTCGAATTGGAAAGAAAATGAAGAAGACTCATCCACTCCACTTGGTAGACTAGGAGATGATAGGAGGACTATGTGGGCTGGGTCAGGGAAGGAAAATAGGAATGGGAAAGTGGCCTACAGGAAGGAGTGCCAGAGACAAGAAAAGGGAGCAGTGGACATTGGGAAGAGAAGCAGAGTAGCATCACATACTGCCCCTCCTGCTGTCAGTACTGGCAAATCATGTGGTAACTAGGCCAGTATCTGCTGACCATATGTCATTGCTTATAACCTCTGCAAGACTAGTTGTTGTGGAGTGTGAGCTCATGACTTGGAATCACCATTACCCCATCCAGCAGAGCAACCAACCACCCATCCCCAAACACTTGGCTAACCCTCATCTGACTTTTCCTATTTTTCTAATGACTCAGGACATTTGTACCAGCCTCCAGACACAGGTGAATGCGCTTTACCCCCAGAGGGGTGATGGCAGTGTGGGAAGGAAAAGCTTGGTGTCTATGCTTGAGTAAAGGGAGACACTATCCTCTTATATATGACCCTTGATACAGACCCCTGAATTAACTTAACTCCTGAATCTTGCGCCACTGAAGTTGCGTCACGCATAAACTTTTACCGGCAGGCAAAGAGAAAGTGCATACATATACAATGTGGTTGGATAATCTGATGAGAGTGCACAGTCCAGAGAAATATTAGATAAATACTCTGCAAGGTTAAATCTGGGCTCCGCATTATGTTTACCTAGACAGAGCATCTCCCTCTGCAACCATCACTCTTACTAATCTTGTTCAGTTATTGATTTTAATGTGGAAAGGGAAGAAGGGAAAGATATGTGCCATCATCATGCAGAGGCACCAGCGTGGGAGTGGGGAACTGGTTCTACCAGAGCTGATGGCTGCCATAGAGGAAGAGATATCAATGACAACAATAAGAATAAAGAAAACAATGATAGAAGCTTCTACTCCTACAAAGCAGTAGGCTTGGTCCTGAAAAATACCATGGTTGTTTTGGGAACGCAAGCTGGTGCAGCCACTCTGGAAAAGTGTGGAGGTTCCTCAAAAAACTAAAAATAGAACTACCCTACGACCCAGCAGTTGCACTACTAGGTATTTATCCAAGGGATAGAGGTGTGCTGTTTCGAAGGGACACATGCACCCCCCATGTTTATAGCAGCACTATCAACAATAGCCAAAGTATGGAAAGAGCCCAAATGTCCATCGATGGATGAACGGATAAAGAAGATGTGGTATATATATATACAATGGAGTATTACTCAGCAATCAAAAAGAATGAAATCTTGCCATTTGCAACTATGTGGATGGAACTTGAGGGTATTATGCAACGTGAAATTAGTCAGAGAAAGACAAATATCATATGACTTCACTCATATGAGGACTTTAAGAGACAAAACAGATGAACATAAGGGAAGGGGAACAAAAATAATATAAAAACAGGGAGGGGTACAAAGCATAAGAGACTCATAAATATGGAGAACAAACAGAGGGGGTGTGGGAGGGGGGATGGGTTAAATGGGTAAGGGGCATTAAGGAATCTACTCCTGAAATCATTGTTGCCTTATCTGCTAACTAATTTGGCTGTAAATTTAAAAAAAAATTAAATTAAAAAAAATAAATAAAAATATTAAACTGTCAAAAAAAAACACACCTCAGCTTCCACCACTCAAAAAAAAAAAAAAAAAAAGAAAAGAAAAGAAAAAGAAAAAGAGAAAAGAAAAGAAAAATACCACGGTTATGAAAGACAAAGACAGGTTGCAGAACTCTCCTACATCAAAGGAGACTAAAATAGCATGGCAACCAAAGGCAATGCAAAGGCCTGGAGTGGATCCAGATCAGGAAAAATATCATACATGAAACCACGGAGCATCTGTCAAAGAACTGAATGAAGAAAGTATATTAGATAGTAATTTCATCAATGTCAAGTTCCTTAATTTGATCATTTTACCTTGACAAATGTAAGAAAATGTTGTTCTTGGATGTTGCAAACTGAAATTTTTAGAGGTAAAGCAGAATGCCGTCTACAACTCTTCTTTGAAATGTTTCAGAAAAACATAAACTCTTCCACGGAAGCTTTTCAAACTTGCGGAAGCAGAGTGAGGGTGGTTTGCTGAGAGACCCCTGGAGGGCCACCACCTGGGAAGATGAAGGACTTGGTATCTAACTCTTATCTGTTATCTTTGTAATGGCCCTGGGCATGCCCTGCAGATTATGATAAAGAAGAGAAAGCTGAAAGCCTTCGTGAAGTGTTGGAGAAGGGCAAAGAGATTTAGGACCAAACCTTCTGTGAGATGAACCAGAGTAGATTCATATCATGTGGTCCAACAGAATATTTTCCTTCAGGGCTTCTGGGCCCAAAAAGAGGCGACTGCGAAACACAAACCATTGGAAGATAAACGAGAGATTATGCTGAAATGAGCAGTCCTGTTGCTGGTGACCACGTCATTGGAATCACTCACTGGCAAACACTTCAGCCATCTCCAAAGACAATTGCTGGAGGGCTGCACCTATGTAGCTTAAGCCTTGAAAGAGCTTATGAAAGGCTCAGAAAAACTCTTGAAAGGCTTACAAGTTAATGCCTTTCCCTCTTAATCATGTATAGACAAAACCAGATATCGAACATAAAATGTATTTACACAGAAATCATGTAGAAAGGGAAGATCGTTGTTCAATAAAAAAAAAAAAAAAAAAAAACAACTAAAATGATTTTGGCAGCTCTCAGGGGGAAAAAAAGGCATCAATAGTACGATTCACTTTGATTTTTAGAATTTATAGATTGGTAAAACAAAGTTTGAAAAATCAGGGGAAGAGGGGAGGGTCCCTTAACATCACTGTCCGGTTCTCTGTCATAGATCTGTCTGGGCAGAGCCCCCCTCGCCCAGCCCTGGTTAGCAGCCTTCAGGCGCTCAGATAAACACTGGTTACTAAGAAATTTCTCAGCTGTTTGGGGAGTGAGCGGAGCTTGATAGGAGCTGACACAGGTGTGCATGTCATTGACCTGGGCAAGTTCTTTAGACAGTTTAGGCCATAACTGCCCAAGGGCTGCTCAATAGCACCTCTGGGCATATTAAGGAAGAGGGAAATAACAGTGGTGATGGAGGTGTTATTTTTCTTCTGTAGAAAAATTTTCTGTCTGAGATCATCACAATTTATATATATATATATATATATATATACACACACATATATACACACACACATAGGTATACACACATACACATATTTAATATGGAGATAATATAGGAATAAACATATACATATTGTTAATAAAGAAAATAAAACATATTCAATATATATACCTTCCAAATTTACTTACTGTTATGAGTTCTTTTGGGTATATGAAAATTATTCTTGTCTAGCAGAATTTGAGTGTTCTAAACGTGTTAGAATAGGATATTTCTAAGCCAAAGAGTGCCCCAATCATCATGCAAAATTTTATTTTTTTTCTGAAAACAAATCTAAATAACTGAATAAACATTATAAACAAATAAATCTGCTAATTTTACCTTGTACCCAAAGCATTTCAATATTATGGTGATTTTTTAGAAAGCAAAGGAAGGCAATGCTTAGAAGAGGATATATGTTCAAGGGAAGGATGTTTCTTTGCTTTTTTTTTTTTTTTTTTTTTTTAATTTTTATGGACGAGACCTGAGCAGCCATCAGCTCAGGATAAGGAGGCAGGAGAGTGGGTTAGATGTGTGACATGAACGAAAGAGAACATAATTCAGATTGACAGAAAGTTTTTCAAAAGAAATGGAATTCATGATCTTGAGGCTGAAGTGAAGGAATCAGGCTGGAATAGAGCAAGATAGTTTTAATTGTGTGCCAAAAGATGATAACGGTGACTGTAGGCACAGTTCTATGGGAGACACGTGTTTTCTGACAGAGTAGCAAGGAGTGTTGCCGTAGATGGGGACGCCAGCATGAGGACAGCGATAAATGAGGGGAACGGGATGTTATAGGGATGTTGTAATTCCTTAAAGCTCTAAACGTTAGAATGATTTGTCCTTACTAAAAACTCTTGGTGTAGGCGTTTCTTTTGTACAACTAAGATTTTGTACGTTTCGCGTCGTTCTGCAATATTTACCCTGGGTTCATATAGGACACCTCACTTGTCCGCATTTGCACGTTGGCACCTCAAACTGGCTTTCGTATACCAAATTCAAACTCCTATGAGCAAATTCATAACATTTCAAGCTACTTTCCTGATATTCTGCAAAGCAAGAGCTTTTTACAGTATCATCATCTCTATCAGAGCACTTTTCATTCGTTTGTAAAGATTTAAATATTTGAATTTTTCAGTGCTTTGAGGTTTATGAAATGAATAGAATATAGGTAAATAAAAGTGATAACTCTAGTATTAAACACAGTGACTCATTAAATGAATATAAGGAGATAAAGTGGAAATAATGAGGTGTTTTGCAAAGAGCAAACCTTTGACCAACAATTGCATTACAATTTGACTGAAGCCAGTCAACTTATCAATTTTGAGTAAGGTACTCAAGATAAAGAAAAGGCACAAAATACTGAAGGTATGTAATTAAAAATTGTCTAAAGAAGGAGGCCGAGTTATGGGTTTGTATTTTGAGATAATTTTATATTCATATGCAGTTGCAAGAAATAGAGAAACAGTGCATTCTTCACTCAGTTTTCCACAGTGCTAAATATTGCCACATTCTACTACAGAATTAAACCAGGAAATGGACATTGGCACAGTTCATTGGCATTATTTAGATTTCACCAGTTTTACATGCACTCACAGTTACTGGATTTTGTAATTTTTTTTTTTTAACTGAATAAAAATGGGATCCTTCCAATGGAATATATAAGTCTATGGAAAGTTTTAAATATTTGACTTGTATTTCTTTTCAGGAATGCATTGTGTACGAAAAGGTATAATATTGCTTTATCTTTGATTTATTCTAACATCCCTTATTGAAGACTGACATTTCAGAATTTCTTTTTTTTATGTTTATTTATTTTGAGAGAGAGAGAGAAAGAGAGAGAGAGAGAATGAGAGTGGCAGAGGGGCAGAGAGAGAGGGAGAAAGAGAATCCCAAGCAGTTGCCTCATTGTCAGCACAGAGCCCGACGTGGGGCTCCATCTCACAAACCGTGAGATCATGACCTGAGCTGAACTCAAGAGTTGGACGCTTAACTGACTGAGCCACCCACGCACCACAATTTCAGAATTTCTTATTTTGTAAATCACATCCGAGCAATCTCCAATTGGGAAAAAGAATAGTCAGCAACATTATAAGCTTAGAATATAACTTACTTAATTACCTAATGAACTTTTAGGGTACACTTTCTCCATTCTTTGTAATAACTTTGTGTTTATATTTTTATGGTTATAAAACATTCTTTACTTTGGTGCAAGCCACATGTAATGAGTATAAAGTAAATTGTGAAACTACTTTGGTACGGTCCAGGGAGATATCTGGCTGTCTGGGGTAGGAAGTAACAAATAACCATGGGGGTGGAGTGGTACATTTCAGAGAACATTCAAACCTACGCTTATAATCTTCCAGGAGAAATCCTGAGCGATATACACAATCTATTACATTATTGAAGTGAAGCATGAAAAACAAACCTTCCTTTTTAAGAAATGTTGCAGCGATTTACAGTTTACACAGTCTGTTGAAAGTGTATATATGACAGATGGAGACACTAAACCTAATGTTCAAACTTTGGAGAAAGAGAAAACCCTGATACAAAAGCGTCGTGAGTCAACACCACAGAGTTAGAATATGGAATGGTATGGAGTTAACAAGAGGGTCAAAGGGCAACATAGAACCGGAAGGACTACAGAACGACCAGATCCTCTGAGGCTGAGGGTAGAGGTTCAGTGCCTATGTTGTGAGATACAAAATAAAAGTCCCTTACAGAATAGTGCCTGAAAAAGTACTGGTAGAAATTTGAATATAGGTTTCCATGAAAGGCATTATGTAGTCAATTCAGGTGTCCGTATGCCTCGTTTTATGATACAACACCAAGAAAGAAAAAATCCTAACAGATTTAATCAGCTATAATGTTTGACTTTCTCAAAACAAATGTTGTCTCCATACTAGTTGAATACCTTCATTTTTTTGTGTTTACTTCAAGGTAAATCAAATTGAAATTGCTGTAACCTTTGGTTTCCATCTTCTGTACACACATGAGATTTAAACATTTGTCTTACCTAGGACACAGTTAAGCTTTGAATGAACTAGAACTAAAAGAGGTGGACTGATTAAATATGTCAGCAATTATTTTCTTTTGCAGAGCATGTTTTTGTTTTACAAGAGAGAAATAGGTAAAAACAAATACTACTTTAAAAGCTATAGATTGTTTCTCATTATATATTCTCTTAAAAAGATTTTTTACTTAAAGTATAATTCAGGTACTTCTCACAGATTAACAAAACATGCATTTGTTGTCTAGACTTGTTACCTTGCCTTTAGCTATGTCATATTTTGAAACAACTAGGTGAGATTGGAAGAATAAAAGATAAACCAGTATATCTGCTGAAAATTAAAAATTAAATTAATGTAATATGAATAACATAAATACCTGTGATGTAGAACATATGGGTAAAAACCAGAAAAACCGGAGATGTTAATAAATCCATTCATTATTTGTTCCCATAGTAATATGCAAAATTCAGCGCTGCCTCTGTATGTTATAATGATGCAGTGAGAATGGTGCTTCACCTCTGTGATCTTCCTTCCCAAACTAGCCTAATAATGAGGAAACATCAGAGAAGTATCATCAGGCAAACATCCTACAAAAATCTGATTAATAATTTTCACAATTGTGAAGGTCATTAAAAAAAAAAAAAGGAAAATCTGAGAAACAGCCTCAGTCAAGAGGAATCTAAGAAGATGTGACTACTAAATGTAAATGTAGGTGGCATTCTGGATGGGAGATCCTGGAATAGAGAAGAACCTTAGGTTAAAAACTATGGAAATCTGAACAGCCTTAAATTAATAATAATGTGTCAATATGGGCTCATTAAACGAGCTGTACTAATGTAAGATGTTAATGATAGGCATCTTCTAAATCCCTCCTACAACCACTCTCAACCCTGTCCCTTTAAAGTGAAAACATCACTTTCTTTAACTGCTGATTTTGAAAAGCAATTGCAGATTACCAATTTTCTATTTAAAATGATTCTGAGAGCACCTGTGGCTCAGTTGGTTGAGCAGTGACTTTGGCTCAGATCATGATCTCAAGGTTTATGAGTTCGAGGCCCCCATCGGGCTCGCTGCTGACGGCAGCATGGCGGAGCCCACTCCAGACCCTTTGTCCCCTTCTCTCTCTGCCCCTCCCCCACTTGTGTTATCGCTCTCAAAAATAAATAAGCCTTTAAAAAGAATAAAAATTAAAAAAATAAAATGATTCTGTGTACTCATATGAACCAACATGTGTCAGTACATGGTTTTAGGGAGAACCCAGAAATAGCTTCATGACTTAAAAACACCAAAGTCAAAAATATAATTTTCTCTGTTGGGTTCTTAAGATTCAAGACTCATTTCTCCTTCCCAGAAAAGTTATTCTCTCAAATAACACTCAGAAGAAATCCTGGTTTTAGTAAGTTAAGTAGAAATTGAATTCTCCAGTGGGTTATATAAAGAAATAATAGGTTAATTCTGTTGGTTTGAGAGCCAACAAAGTTAACTTAGTTAACTTGGTTAACTCTCAGAGTTATAACTTTTTTTAAATGTTTATTTATTTTTGAGAAAGAGAGAGCAAGCAAGTTGTGGCTGAGGTTATAGATGTTTCACACTGGAAATGGGACTCAAAATCACCTCCTTTGTGGTTACATCTTTACAGAAGATGGAAAAACCAAAGAGGTAGCTAGGGAAATCAGGTTCCGTATATTGCTGAGTATCTCACCAACCCCTTCACTTTTCAATAGAGTATCAACAACTTCTAAGGAATACATAATTCAAATGAAGCTTGAGTAGGCCTTAATATGAAGGTTTTACTTAAGAAATGTATTGGACTCCTGGTGGCTCAGTCAGTTACATGTCTGACTTTTGGTTGTGGCTCAGGTCATGATCTCATGGTTCGTGCGCTGACAGCACAAAGCCTGCTTGGGATTCTCTCTCTCTTTCTCTCTCTGACCCTCCCCCATGCTTTCTCTCCCTCTCATAAAATAAATAAATAAACATTTTTTAAAAAGATATTTATTTTTTCAGAGAAGTTTCGTGTTCATAGCAAAATTGAGCAGACAGTACAGAGTTCCTATATATCTTTAGTCCCCCCAATACACGCAACCTTTATCGCTATCAAAATCTCACATCAAAATGGTATGTTCGTTACAGCTGATGAATCTACACTGATGCATCATTATCAACCCAAACCCAAAGGTTATGCTAGGATTCACTCCTGGTGTTGTCCATTCTTTGGGATTGACCGATACGTAATGGTATGTATCCACCGTTGTAGTATCTATCATTCAAAATAGGTCAACTTCCCTAAAAATCCTCCATGCTCTGCCTCCTCATTGTTCTCTTCTCTCTAATTCTTGGCAACTACTTGATAACTTTTTACTGTCTCCATAGCTTTGCTTTTTCCAGAAAGTGGGAATCATAAACCTTTTTAGATTGGCTTCGTTCACTTACTTACATGCATTTAAGCTCCCTCCGTGTCTTGTCAAGGCTTGGAAGGATTAATTTTTAAAAGATTTTGAGAAAAAAAAAAAGGTAATGTGAGAGAAGCAAGATAAAGGAAGGCGTTTTACAACTTTTACCCAAGACTGTCTCCACTTTGTCATAGAATCTTCACAGCAATCCTTTCTTCCTAATTTAAACACAGCTCACAAAACAAGCGTCAGAGCATAGTAATGTGAAGCTTGAAGAAAGATCAGTTCACATTTCATTTTTGTTTACTTGGCCTAGATAATCAAATAAACCAGATTGTGTTAACTCTGATAACTTTGCTATGAAATCTACTCCTATTGTATTCCCTACTTCTGTTAGTGACATTACCAGTCACCAATATCAGACACCTGGTATTCATCTTTGTTCTTCTGCTCTCACCCCTCCCATGTCAAATGGTCACCAATCCTGTCTCCTTTGAGCTATAATGTGGTGTGAAGGAATGAGGTAGCTTATTCATTCAGGCTTCATATTGTGCAGTGAAAATGGCAACATGAGGTAAGGCCCCTATAGGGCCTTGCATAGTAAACTCAGCTCAACAGTTCTCACCTACCCCTACGCTCTGCAAAATCAATTCAATGCCTCCTTCTTCTTTGCTTTCGTAGCCCCTCCAATATTACAGGTATCAAGGGTACTAATTATGTTTTTACTTGTTTGTACAGTGATGCTGTGTGCCAGTTGAGGGCAGGGACTGTGCCTGCTTTCCATCTTTGTAACCTCAATGGCTAGCAAATGAAAGGAGTAATTGAATCTTTTGCGGAGTGCCAGAAGAACACAAAATTGTGCTAATTGTTTTAAGAAACACGAATAAGACACTGTTTGTATCCGCACAGATTTTATAGGGCAACTGCAAAACCACCAGAAGGGCAGCCAAGAAAATGGTAACACGAACTGGCCCAGAAAAAAACCTTCTAATTCTATACAACAGAGGAAAGAAACACATACTAATACTGAGGAACCCTGAGATTCCAATTCACAAAACCCGATGCCTAATGTTATATGTGTCTGGAGTTCCCGTGACACCTCCCATGCCACAGGTCACCCCTAGTTCAGCATGCCCTGTTTTGGACGGTGTATTCATCGTCCAATTGTCTGTAAAAATACGAAGTTGGCAGTCACCCTGGATTCTTCCACCTGTCTCATCCGTAACCACTCAATTGGTTACTGAGTTCTGTGATTTATACTTTACATATATTTCATAAATATGTCCCTTTACTATCTTTCGCTGACACCATTTGTTTAATTCAGGCACCTAATCTTTTTCCTGTGGGTCATTTCACATTTCTAGTTTTTCAGTCTCTGTTCTTTGCCCTCCAAACACCTCCCCAAATTAATTTCTCACACTATCCCAGAGAGTCATCTTAAATGTAAATAAGACCACGTTGTTCCTTTGCTTTGTAACTATTGCTAATACTTGCCATGTTGACATGATGATATATAAGACCCTCTGTGATTTAGCCCTTGAATTCAACTTCATACACTCTAAGTATCCCTGTCCAATTTTTACGTTTCAGCATTACTGAATTGCCTCGAATTGTGCATCAGGTCCATGTGATTATAGCTTTTGTTCTATCTCGACCTGAAACTACTTACTGTTTGCAACTGGCTTTCTCATCATTCCTATTCTTGGCCCGCCTTACTCTTCATTAAGAATCTTGTATTCCTGAATCACTTCTATGTGCTTCCATAGTATTCTACGCATCTCAGTACTTACTAAAATGTAACTGAAATTATTTCATTTTAGATAAACTCTGTAAAGCATGCACAAAGTCTATTCATTATTTAAATATACCAAATAGGTGTTTAAATATTTGCCCAATTGTAACGAAATAACATAAAAAGTCATCAATGAGAAGAAAAGGAAGAGATCTGGTAACCAGAAACTTTCTTCTAGGAAAATTTTGATGACTTTAATATTGATTAACATGTTTACTTGCTATAAAATATTCAATAAATTGACATAAAAATGTCTTCCTCAGAGTTAGTCTTTGATAAACAATTATCTTAATGCCTTGAAACTTCATTCAGTTTAAGGGTATATGCACTTTAAAAGTAGGCTTTCGGGGCACCTGGGTGCCTCAGTCAGTTAAGCACTCCACTTCAGCTCTTAGGTCATGATCTCATGGTTTGAGCCCCTTTTGGGGTTGGGGCTGACAGCTCAGAGCCTGGAGCCTGCTTGGAATTCTGTGTCCCCCTTTCTCTCTGCTCCTCCCCCACTTGCATTCTGTCTCTCAAAAATGAATAAACGTTAAAAATTAAAAAAAAAATTAGGCTTTTGACTCTGCAATTATTTCAATAAATAGGGGAAGTTTTACTTTCAAAGAATGATGCTAGTTGCCAGGGAATTTGTAAGGCTCTTCAAGTCAAATCACTTAGATGATTTACTTTTCTATCCTTTTAACACTTTAAATAAAAGGCTAGTCGTTTATAATGGATAATTAGCCCATTTTTAAAATCTGCTTGGTTTTTAGAAAGCAGAGAAGAAAAACCAGGTCAAAACATTGAATCATAAAATAAAATAGGGAGAAAAAAAGAGGATTAAGAAGGTAAAATAGGAAAAGGTATAATTCTCATGCTTTAAAAATGATTTATATTTTCCACGAACTGAATAAAACTACTTAAACCTTCTTCCTATAAACATGGAAACATTTTGCAATTATTAATTACAACAGTAGGCATGAATTTGTGTAGGCTAATTCAATCTCAGTGGAAACTTGTGTATAAGACATTATCTGATTAGACTTCAGAAAGCCTCGTTAGGAATGTTTCCAGATGTGTTTTTTCATTAAGTTCAACATTAGGTAAGAATTTGTTTAGACTTTTTAAATCACGTAACTTTATAATACCAGAAGGGAAGAACATTAAGCATGAAAAAAACAGGTGAAAAAAAAAACATGAAAAAACACAGAACTTTAGTAACTCTGCCAGGAAATTTTATTGAGAATATTTGTATCTAGATCTCTGAATGGATAAAGTAGCTAGTGCAATTCCTGAGCAGAGGGAAAATTTTAAGTCATTATATTAAATGAAGCAAGACAATCCACAAGTAAAGTACATAAACAGGTTTCTCCCATATGCTTAATGGAGAAGGATGAACACAGACTTTCAGGGTATGGGATCAGCTCAGGGCCACACCCTGCATACCAGAAATTATTTTACAACTAAATCTTTATTCATGCATCGCCCTTAGAATATAAAATCCTTCTGTACCTTGTGAGTACACCAGCAGAACCCGCATGACACCATTAAAAACGTATTAGTAAAACAAGCCGTTGCACGTTCTGCTGATAAAATAACAACTTAGAGTGAGTGATGACTCAATCCTTCATTTTTCTTTCAAATATCTTGCCACCCAACACACCCTTTTCTGAACTCTGCCAGAATGCAACCAGCACCCCATAGTTATAACAGCACTTACGTATCTCTTACCGGGAAGGGCAGCCCCTCGTCCTCCTTGTCAGAAAATCAACAGGTGATTTCCCATCGAAGATCCTTTACCACGGACAGACCAGCCTTTCTTCTTACAAACCCGTCCCCTTCCACGTTACATAAAACAAGATTTAAAAAAAATGTACTTTTCTGCCTCTCATGATCCTATGGTGCAAAGCTTGCTTTATTTGAAACAAATTAAAATATGAGACCAGGGGCACCTGGGTGGCTCAGTCGGTTAAGCATCCGTCTTCGGCTCAGGTCATGATCTCGCGGTTCGTGAGTTCAAGCCCCGAGTTGGACTCTGTGCTGACAGCTCAGAGCCCGGAGCCTGTTTCAGATTCTGTGTCTCCCTCTCTTTCTGATCCTCCCCCATTCATGCTCTGTCTCTCTCTGTTTCAAAAATAAATAAACATTAAAAAAAATTTTTTTAAAAAATATGAGACCAAATGCAAAGAACTATACTTACAAGTGTGGTTCATATTTGTGTATATAATCACTTATTTCTAGTGATTAAAATTGAAAGAGAATTATCATTCACATCCCACTCTGCATATTTAGGACAAGATACATCTATACACATTTTTAGGGAGACTGATAATGTCATTGAGATAGCCAAATAATGATTTGAGATCATTGCTTTTTTGCCTCATAGATTTTTAAGTGCCCCCAAATTATCAAAAAGATTCCTTATACAAACAAGGAGAGGTAATAAAGCAGTAATTCACAAGATATAGAGACAGCAATGAGTGACAAATAGTGAAAAAATGGGAAGCAAAAGATTTCTCAGAAATATCCAAAACAATGTTGATTAAAGCAAACATGAAGTATCAACATTTTCATTAACTAGCTTGTCAAAGGAAAATGAAGTTTCATATTGTTGGTGAGGGTATAATTAGATAGCCTTTTCTGAAGTCAACTTGCTAATGTATAACCAGAGATATATTCATGTTCTTTACCAAATGAATCCAAAGATGTCATATGTATCCCAGGAAAATGTGGAAAAATATACTAATGTAATTTTCCTTACAATATTAATTCTTATTCAAAGAAATGGAAATTGGTTTTAAAGTCCAAGATTGGTGGTGGCTAAATAAATTTGGGGAAATATGATTAAGGTCAGAATATTACCTTACCAATAAATATTATGGGCATTATTTCTATTCTCATGACATGAAAATACTTATTGATAGTTTTCGTCGATAGAGTAGTGTTCCTAAAAGTTTGCCTGTTAAATTATAAGCTACGTAATACATGCTGAGTACAAGCCAGAGGGAAGTGAACTAATATACTATTAAAGGATAGTATAATGATGGATTTCAATTAATTTTCCATTCTATTTTCTTAAAGTTAAGAGTAGGTGGTTATGGTAATCTTATAATAATAAAAAATAATTTAAAATAGAAGAAAATAGATAGTAAGTAGACTCCAAATGTAAGAAAGAATTGACTAATGCAGCACTAACACAGTGGTAAACTGAACTTTCACAATAATAAAGGCATAACGATGACAGTGTTTCCATGCTGATTTGAAAGGATTTAATCATCAGTTATTTGGTTTAACCACAATTTTACATTCTTTCATCAAATACTGTAAATAGCTTATTTAAAAACACATTCCTTGGCTTTGGATTGAGAGATTTGGAGAGACTAGAGCCCAGTAAACTTAGTGAATTTTATTTTACTTTAATCTTATTTACTGATTTATTTTATTAAAGTAATCTCTACACCCAACGTGGGGTTCAAACTCATGACCCAGAGATGAAAAGTTGCTCTTCCCATTGAGCCGCCAGCCAGGTGCCCAGTCAGTTGACTTGTAGGTGATATTTTTATTTCTTCCTCATTCTTCTCAAACTGCCACTGCTCTCCTTTTCCTCCTTCACTCTTTTCTTCTCTACAGTCCTTACTATCCTGTTAAAATTCTGTAAATGTCCAACCACACAGGCCAAAGAAACTGGTATTAGACTTCTAGGAAGAATGCCACTAATGTTGACAATAAAATATTATTTAAAAGTTTATTAAAAATTATACTTCTATTGGTTTTTTTAAAAGTCAGTTTCTTTGTCTTTCAGTTTAGCTGGAAATTTGGCTTCTTTACAAGGATTGGATTAGTAAACGTCAAAGATATCCTCTACTAAAACATGTTTTCTACACCATAATTATTATGGATTAAACTCTCTATTATATTTTCACTGACAGGATCTGACATCATGCAAAACGTTCATGAGGAAGTCTTCCCATCAAAAAATGCTTGTTTTTTATCTGCTGGAATATAAGGGACTGTCTCTTGCTAATGTCCATATTTTAATTTTGTGGATATCAGACTGATATCTTTCATTCATAGTCTAAAGTAAGGAGTGGGAATCTCTAGCAAAAGGAAACAAAAACAGCAGCTAAAATCAGATAATTTCAGTTGTGTTTATATTCGCTAATTTCAAAGTATATAACTGTACTTAACTCCAGAAAGTTCACAATTTTGCTCTTATGAACTGTGGCAGGCTACTAAATTAATACAAACCTGAGATAGAAATCTGGGATTTAGTCATAATTTCAAGGAGCGCATTTCATACTGGGACTTATTTCCTTAAGCCCAGCCACTTGGGATCAAAGCCAAAATATGAAAGGGTGAATATTAGTTTCTAAACATTTCTGCAAAATATTTTTAAATTTGAAGCTAGCTTGCAGTGGGCCATCATCTTCAGGGACTTAAGATTGCAGGAGTTGGAGATGATCTATTCCCAATCTCTCATTTCATAAACAAGGAAATTAAAACTCACAGGGAGTAAAACTTGTTGGTTGTTTATTATTATTATTATTATTATTATTATTATTAAAAGCTATGAATTGTTATTTAAAAACAAGCAATGTTTTCATCTTATAAATGAATGCATCAAGCGGCGCCTGGCTGGCTCAGATGGTAGAGCACGGAGTTCTTGATCTCAAGGTTGTGAGTTCGAGCCCCACTTTCCACGTAGAGTTTACTTAAAACAAAAACAAATGAATGCATCAATATTGTTCTTTGAATACTGTTTTTCTAAATATATATGTGTATCTAAGGAAACAGTAAAATTGGATTGAGGCATAACTATTTCACCTGAAAGTTAAAAATCTAGCCCTAGGATCAGATTTTCTGAGTTTTCCAGGCAAATGGCTTAATGTATCTATCACTGTAGTCAGCTTTCTTTAGTTTTCTTTTTATTGATTTATTATCCAGGCCCAAACGTTTGCACCCTGGTTAGATTTAGTCTTGGGACAATAAACCAAAGCACCTTTCTTGTCCTGGCAAAGGGTTTGTCCTATATCTAAAGCTAAGTCAATTAGATTCACATTAGAATTTGATTCTTGAGCAGTGTCTCAAGGAAAGAAAACACTTGCAGAAGATTTATTCAGAGGGTGATGATATTCTGATGACACTGCCTTTTAAATCACAAGAGTTTTCTTGGTTTCGATGTTTTAGAAGCCGGTTGTTTAGGCTGTTTACTGTCCAGCAAATTCTTGTGTTACTTAAGTTAGCTGGAGTTAATCTCTGTTACTTGCAACCAAGGAATTCTTTATAATTCATTTTCATTCACGCTTCTCAATTTCCCAGGTCTCTTTGAAATATGGGACAGGTATGGCTGGCAAAACTCTCTTGCCCTTACCTGAGATAATCGAATAGAAGTATAAATAAGAGAAAATAGATAGCAACCATAAAGTAAGGACTATAGACTGAATGTTTATGCCCACCAACGCCCCACCAAATTCATCCCTAACTCCCAAAGTAATGGTATTTGGAGGTGATTAGGTCATGAGAGCAGAGCCCCCATGAATGATATTTGTCCCTCTATGAAAAGAGATGTCAGAAAGCCCCTCACCCGTTCTGTCACGTGAGGACACAGCTAAAAGATGGCAGTCATTATGAACTAGGCCCTCACTAGATATTGTATCTGCTGATGCCTTGATCTTGGACTTCCCAGCTCCAGAACAATTAGAAATAAATGTTTATTGTTTATAGGCAACTCGGTGCATATTTTGTGATAGCAGCCTGTATGGACTAAAACAGCATTAGGTGATGTGTGATAACTGAAGTTCCACAGACTCCCCCAGTCCCCCATTTCCTAAGGTCCTTCACCTTATACTTGGTGACTGAAGAGGTATACAGATTTTGTTCACTGACTCTGTTGCCTGTTGTTTGCTACCATCTTCTTCCTCACGCCTTAGGTCTTAGCTGTGGATATTCTCCTGTTGGATAAAACAGGGACCCTTTGTTGGGTGAATGGTTTATGAATTGTTTGAAACCACTTTTCACAAAGGAACTGTTTTGTAATTATCTTGGTAAAATGTTATCATTTTGCTCTCCTATGGCGCTATTTTTGTTTTTTGTTTATTTATTTATTTTTAGAGAGAGAGAGATTGAACTCACAAGGCCAGGAGAGGGGCAGAGAGAGAGAGAGAATCTCAAGCAGGCTCTGCACTGTCAGTGCAGAACTTGACGCAGGGCTCGAACTCATTAACTGTGAGATCATGACCTGAGCCAAGATCAAGAGTCCAACGTTTAACCGACTGAGCCACCAGGCATCCCCACAATAAGGGAATTCCTAACAATAACAATAATTATAAAAAGAGCTTTTTCTTATTGTTTACTTCAGGCTCTTTCAAAAACATTCTTTCAAAAAAATGTATTTTTTCACACATATATATGTTTTTGTCTTAGTGCCCTCAAAAGGAGGTATTCTAAGGTATCATCATTATTCCTATATTGTGGATGGGGACACTAAAGTTTAAGAACCCTTCTAGAGATCAGTGGTGATTCCAAAGTTTTAACATACATCTACCCAACTACAAAGTCTATGGGCTTTGTCTATAGTCAGAAAAGATAAACTGGAGATAAGGGAAGTAGAACGATCTTCAGATTGTTAAATTTATTTATTTATTTCTATTATGTTTTATAAATTTATTTTGAGAGAGAGAGAGAGAGAGAGAGAGCAAGCTGGGGAGGGGCAGAGAGAGGGAGAGAGAAATCCCAAGCAGGTTCCATGTTGTCAGTGCAGAGCCAAATGCAGGCTTAAACTCACGAACTGTGAGATCATGACCTGAGTCCAAACCAAGGGTCGGGCACTTAACTGACAGAGCCACCCCAAGAGCCCCAAAATTGTTAAATTTAGAAAAGAACCACAAAACATTTATGTGATTAGACATTTGAAATAATAAACTAATCTCTGAAAACTCTGATTAAGATCATCGAGGAGGGGCGCCTGGGTGGCGCAGTTGGTTAAGCGTCCGACTTCAGCCAGGTCACAATCTCACGGTCCGTGAGTTCGAGCCTCGCGTCAGGCTCTGGGCTGATGGCTCAGAGCCTGGAGCGTGCTTCCGATTCTGTGTCTCCCTCTCTCTCTGCCCCTCCCCCGTTCATGCTCTGTCTCTCTCTGTCCCAAAAATAAAATAAACGTTAAAAAAAAAAAAAGTTTAAAAAAGATCATCAAGGAGTCAAGATTTGCATGAATATATTTAGTTAATCTTAAGCATTCTTGTTTTGAAAGAGACACTATGGGGAAAGAAAAAGAGGTAGTTAGCTATGAATAATAAAAAGAAACCCTGAGGGGACTACTCAGTAATGTCCAAAGAAACAATGCCCAGAGTATTATAGTGTGTCCAAGTCAAATATACAACCTATGGGGAAGGATGTGTTAAGTTGTTCAAATCTAGTGCCATTAAACATATGAATCACAAAACTGATTCCAATTATTCTGATTCCAGGCTCATCAAGATACTTTTTATTTTCATTTGACTTTGCATGTACCAGGACAAAAAACCAGAATATTCAGATGAGGTAAGCATTCTCGATTATTAGCCAGAACTCCTGCTACAAATGACGGAAATAGAATTGAAATTGGCTTAGAGAAAAAGAGATTCATGGATTCATGGAACCAAAAAGTTCTAGGCAGGTAGAGTAGCTATAAATCGGAGTGAATGGAATCACTCATAAGAAGTCATTAGGACCTGATCTCTCTGCCTCCGGGATCTGCTTTGATCTGTACTGGCCTCTCTCAGGCAGCTTTCTTCCTGTGGTGGCAAAAACATTCTCTGATAGATGTACTTTACATCCCACCAGTTAGCATCTGTTTCCTGATGGTTTTGGAAAGTCCCAGGGTTGACACCTTTGTCTGTCTTGGGTCATGTGTCCAATTACAGAGCAAGGCTTTGGCTTTGGCTTCACCTCATTCAAAGTAGTTTTTAGGAGGCTGAATTCTCCAAAGGAAAATTGCATTGTTTTTGCAGCCAGCCCAGAGGGATGCAGGAGCACCTGGCTCCCGGGGTCCCAAACAGACCATGTTCAGCCACGTGCCACTGACAAAATCCAAAGGCAGAGAATAGAGTGGTGGTCAAACAAGAAAGGAATTTATTTCAGTGAGGCCAACACCAGGAAGACATCAGACTAGTATCTCAAAGGCTGTCTCCAAAGTGCTGAAAATACTTTCAGCTTTATATAACGAAAATTTGGGGCAAAGGTGTGCGGGTATGTGCAGGTAGGCAGTGAAGTTCAAATCCATCATTATCTTTATTTTTTTAAATTTTTTTAGACATTTATTTATTTTTGAGAGAGAGACACACACAGAGTGTGAGCAGGGGAGGGGCAGAGAGAGAGGGAGACACAGAACCTGAAGCAGACTCCAGGCTCTGAGCTGTCAGCACAGAGCCCAATGCGGGGCTTGAACTCACGAACCGCAAGATCATGACCTGAGTCGAAGTTGGACGCTTAACCGACTGAGCTACCCAGGTGCCCCCATCATTGTCTTGAAGTCAATCATGTGCTGGCTTTTGCTGGCTTAGGGCAGTCCTTTTTACTTGAGGGGTGTAGTTTTGGTTCCCATCATAGGATGTTTTGCCTGAGTCTAGAGTTTCGCTAGAAAGAAGAACCCAACTAGAAAGTCTGAAGTCAAAATAGAGTTAGCTGGGGGCGCCTGGGTGGCGCAGTCGGTTAAGCGTCCGACTTCAGCCAGGTCACGATTTCGCGGTCCGGGAGTTCGAGCCCCTCGTCGGGCTCTGTGCTGACAGCTCAGAGCCTGGAGCCTGTTTCAGATTCTGTGTCTCCCTCTCTCTCTGCCCCTCTCCCGTTCATGCTCTGTCTCTCTCTGTCCCAAAAATAAATAAACGTTGAAACAAAATTTTTAAATAAAAAAAAATAGAGTTAGCTGTAGTCCTCTTTCATTTTTACCAAAACCAGGGTGAAAGTGACAGAGTGTAGGCAAAGACAACAAGTGTCCTCTACTGCATGACAATTTAATTTTTAATTATGATGAAAAATCAATATTCTCATTAAAATAGCAGTCTCTATTGATGAGGGAGCATGAGGCAGGCTGAGGGCAAGGTACAAGCTAGCACCCACCCCCCCTCCACCCTGGGTGGGATCTGTGTGGTATTCCTTGGACACTCCTGGCTGCCCAAGAACAAAGGAAAGGGTTTAAGTACCTCCCATGGTAATGTGGGAAACTATGGCAAATGAAAAATTTAAATTCCCTTGCTGCCCATTGACAAGTCCTTGAAACCGGCAAAGTGACCTCCCTCCAGGAGCTCAGCCGCCCTAAGGATGATACTTTGCTAGGGGCAAACGAGAACGAGAACCTCGGTTTAATGTTGTCCCAACCTTGAAGATCCTGTAAGTCTACTTCCTTTATCTCACTGCCCCAGGATATATGCTGGCAATCATACTCTAAGCTTATGCACACTGCCTCCCATATGCATCTGAAGTGTCTCATGACTGAGGTTTCATTAAACAGTGATAAATGGTGTTTCCCTAGCAACAGCTAGCCCCTCAAGGTCCTGGAAACCTTGCTTTCAAAATTCCTTACAGACTTAGTCTATCCCTGACCCCCTCCTAACCTGAGGGTATATAATGAGTTACCCATCAGGTCCCCAGCGCAGCTCTTCCCGCCTATGGGTCCTGTCCCCTTGCTTTTAATAAAATCACCTTTTGCACCAAAGACATCTTCAAGAATTCTTTTGTGGTCACCAGCTCCGGACCACCCACCATCATCCCAAAGCTTCATCACCTATGAGCTTGATTAACATGGTTATATCTGAAAAATGAAAATACATTTTAGGATACCACCAATACAAGTTGGGTAGAGTATTGAACACCCCTTGTACTCCATTTTCTCAGCCCTCCAACCCTCCCACCCCCGCCTTGAATCACTGTTCCCTCAATGAATTCTGTATGCCTTGCTTCTCTGAGATAAGGTCTCAGTGGGTTCCCACTATTCACTTCATGTAAAGAACCTGGAAGGTGAAGGTTCTTGAACCCTCTTCCAGTTTATGTGTACAGGCTTACACACACAACAAGCAGCAATTCTTTGGCACTGCAGGGTGTCTCAGTGTCTCAATTCAACCCAGTTCTGACACTGTCTATGCAGAGATAGAATCACATTCCACAGGCAAAGGGCCCACTCCCCTAAGACCATCCTCCACTTCAGAAGACAAGTCCAGGTGGTTACCTGTACTCCTGACAGACTGATGTGAATCAGATATTCCCAGGACTCACCCCTGAGATTCAATTAATTTGCGAGAGCAACTCGCAGAATTCAGAAAAGCATTTTACTTGCTAGATAAATTATTATAGCTAATTATAAAGATATAATTACAGATATATTACAGCTTATTATAAAGATATAATTCAGGAGCAGTCAGATGGAAGATATGCATAGGGCAAGGTGTGTGGGAAGGACACAGAGCATCCGGGCCCTCATAGAACACATAACCCAGTCCTCTTTGTTTTAAATGGAGACTTTACTGCCTTGAGGCATAAGTGATTAAATCACAGACTGTTGGGGCGCCTGGATGGCTCAGTCAGTTAGGTGTCCGGCTTCGGGTCAGGCTCAGGTCATGATCTCATGGTTTGTGAGTTCGAGCCCGGCATCAGGCTCTGTGCTGACAGCTCGGAGCCTGGAGCCTGCTTCAGATTCTGTGTCTCCCTCTCTCTCTGCCCCTTCCCCGCTCATGCTCTGTCTCTGTCTCTCTAAAAAATAAATAACATTAACAACAAAAATTAAGTCATGGCCTATTGACAGCCAGACTCAGCCTCTAGCCCCTTTCCCCTCCCTGGAGCTGGGGGAGTGAGGGGTGCTGAAGGTTCCAACCCTCTACTGGTTCAGTGGGTTCTCCCAGCAACCAGCCCTCACCCTTAGGTTACCTAAGGGCTTTCTATAAGTCATTCACAAACATAACAAAAGACAGTTTTATTGTCCTCACCACAAGAAATTCCAAGGGTTTTAGTAGGTGTGAGCCAGAAACCCTAGGTGAAGACCAAATATATATAAGATAAATTTTGGCCATCGTAACAACCAAATATCTCTTGCTTATAAACCAGTATTACAAAGTGTGAAGGACAGTGCATGGGGCAATCCTTGATCAATGGAGCAGAAAAGTCTGTGGCTAAATACTCCCCTCTTCTGCCCCTGAATTCTCAGGATTCCTATAGGACTCAGCCTCAGTTGCCAACAGAGTAACAAGCTTGTTAACACACCTTTGATTTAACTGGCTTTCTCCTCCTCTCCAGTTTCGATTTTCCCACTACCCCGGCTCCTGTTCCCTGGGACACGTCCTAAAATAACTGCCTGTACAAAAGCCCTTGTTTCGACTTGTGTTGGCCGGAGGAAACTCAGGCCAAGACGGCCGCTGTGCTGAATTCTACAAGGGTTCACAGAAACCAAACGCAGAGGCCTTTTGCCGGCACCCGGCTTGAGCAACGGAAGCTTGAGCAGGGCAAAGGGCCCCCAGCGACTCCCGAGCTGAGGACACAACGGGCTCATTAAGCCAGAGACCCTAACTGACCAATGGTCTACGTACGACCAGGCACAGTTTCTAAGATCACCAAGAAAGGGAAAATCCCGTACATCCCCCGACTCCCTCACTCTGCCCTATCCTCTAGACCCTCACCACTGCCTCCTGGCGGCAGACAGTCTCTCCCCTGCGATCCTGCGATCCTGCGCGCTGCTCCCCTGCGGTGCATTCAATAAACTGGTCTCTTTCCTTCCACCCTGGGTGAATGTTCTCACCCCCCCCCGGGCCGCGGTCCCCCGCCCAACCCGGACGCTCCACACTGAACACAGCTAAGTTTTATTTAGCACGTACATGGTGCCAGACTCTTCCCAAGCACTTTGTAGTCTGCATATCACATCCTCCACGATGTACAATATTTAAACTTTACGATGTTGCAAAAGCAATACGCATTCACCAGAAACGACATCGAATTTTGAATGTTGCTCTTTCCCCAGACTTGCGGGACCCTGTAGGATATTCTCTTCTGATGCTGAGCAGCTCCCAGTCGGCCCGTGATCACAACGGTAAACAATTGATACATTTATAATCATACAACCATTCTGTTTTCCACCTTTTTTTATTAAAAAAATTTTTTTTTTAATTTTTATTCCTTTTTGAGAGACAGAGAGAGAGACAGAGCGTGAAATGGGGAGGGACAGAGGGAGAGGGAGACATAGAATCCGAAGCAGGCTCCAGGCTTCTAGCTGTCAGCCCAGAGCCTGATGGGGGGCTCAAACCCACCAAACATGAGATCATGACCTGAGCCAAAGTTGGACGCTTAACGACTGAACCAACCAGGCACGCCCCTGTTTTTCACTTTCAATACAGTATTCAACACATCAAGCACATTTAAAATTCCAAACAGTTATAACTATTCCCATGTTAAAGATGGGGCACTACAGTTTAGGGAGGATTGTAGTCCCTGGTGCTGTTTCCGAAATGTCCATTTTTCCTAATTCTACAATCATGGTAGGATTTATTTCCCTATACCTTCTGAAGCTGGGCGTGGTTATATGAAGGAAGGAAGACTTTAAAAGCCGGTTTCTTTTATTTATATATTCTTCCCACCACCACACTGCAAAGGATAAAGAGTCCATCAATCTGTCTTTGACAACAAAAGAAACAGATTTGAACCCCTAGGCAATCTGGTACAGACATAGTAAGAGAGAGAATAAACCTTTAAAACCACTAGATTTGTGAATTGTCTGTCACTTTGGCTTAACTTAGACTCTCCCGACGGGTATGGATTTGTACCCAAACAGTCAGAATTCAGAAATTACCCTGTGGATCGCTAATTCTTATAGGCCTTGAAATGCACATTACAACATAAGTCAAATTGAAGTAGAAGAAACGGTGTTGAAAATTTTCCAAAACAAAGGGAGAGTACATCACTAGACCAAACTCAGGAATGTGGCTGGCAAGATTAGAGTTCAGGAGCCTGATGATAAAGTTGGAAGTAAAGATTTGTTTAGGGGAGGAACCTAAGTTATGCTTGGTGAGATAGGATTGGAGCCAAAGTTAGGAGGGCGTGGGATATTACTCTAAAAATTGTACTTAGGAGTTAACGTGAAGCTCTGAGGTTGGTGGTTTAGTACAGAAAAATTGCAGGTATTATGAAATTATTGGATCTATTGGCGTAAGGCATGTTTCAAGAGTGCTTGAGGAAGACTTGCTTGGTTCTAGTGTATAAGAGGAAGAGGTCAGTGAAGAAGTCTGGGAATGAAATCTGAAAGATGGTCATAGTAATGGGAACAGGGCCATTAAAAAAAATTAATGCTTATTTTTTGAGAGACAGAAGGAGACAGTGTGAGTGGGGGAGGGACAGAGAGAGAGGGAGTCACAGAATCTGAAGCAGGCTCCAGGCTCCAAGCTGGCAGCACAGAGCCAAAAGTGGGGTTTGAACTCACAAACCATGAGATCATGACCTGAGCTGAAGTCGGACGCCTAACCGACTGAGCCACCCAGGCACCCCAGAATAGAGCCATTTTGAGGGGAGAAAGTGATACAGCACTTTTCTACTACTATGGAGGAAGAATGGAGCCAGAAATTACAGAAGACTTAAGTCTGGGTGTCTAGAAGGAAGTTAAGGGTATTATTACAAAAATCAGGAACTAAAAAGGATAATTGGGTATTAAAAAGGAATGTCTTGACAATTTTGAATTGGAGCTCAGGACAAAAATCAACACTAGAATATAGAATTTTTTTTTTTTTTTTTGACCCAGTGCCTGGCTTTTGTGAGTCGTGTATAAAAGCTATTTGAACGAGTGGACAAAGAATAAATCAAAGTAGGCAACTTCTTCAAGGTGAGAACAATTTCTCCTCCCATAAACCCTAAGGGTATGAAATATGATATATGTTGTTTATCATTAAACACAAAGGGTTAAGTTTATATGACTTGTTCCTGTCTGTCTCCTAATTTTCAGTGAGCATGTATCATAAGTCTAAATCAGTGAAAATGGAAAACCCAAAAAGCGGCTCTATTTTTTTTCTAGTTCTGTGCCAACTATAATTCCATCTAGAAATATAAGAATACTCTGGATTAAAAACTATCCTTTAATTATATAAATGTCAAATTCATTTCCTGGTTATTTTCCATTTAAACACCATTTTCCCCTTCAGATTTTGTGTAACGGAAAGAATTCTGTGTCTGCTTGAGTTCTTTGTTAGGTAGAGTTAGTCATAAAGATCTGAAAGTTGTAGCTGTGAAAAGGATAGGGTAGGAGAGAATGTCAGTACCATTGTACTGGAGATACAGGGGTGAGATTAAAATAAGAATCCCTGTTGGTAACATCAACTGAGGCTCAATGTACATTCCTTTGTTTTCTCATTGTTCTCCCAAAGGCCAGTAACCTTACCTCCCATTAATCAAATGTGTTGCACAAGGTCTGGAGACAGCTTTCATAGGACTCTTCAGGCTCCTTTTACATTTATCCTCAGGGGGAAAAAATAATTATGCTCTGCTCCTGTCCAAACAGGTACCCATTAACCTTTGCTGGAAAATAGCAATTTGCCATGAGATGCATGCAGAGATCTTAGATAAGCAGCTTTAAAAAATGTTTCTGGGATCCTTGGTAAAAACTTTATCTGCTGGATCTTCCATACTCTAAGTAGGTATTTACTTTGGGAGTTGCTTAAAACAGGTGAGGCATAGTGGAAATGGAGGTGCATTTATAACAACGGGGCAATTACAAGCTTGTCACAATAGCCACCTGTATCTAAAAAGCAAGAGAGAGAATTCTACCTTACATCGTTCACATCCCAAGTCATAGAGACATCTGATTAATAATTTCTATCAAAAGAAAGCTATGGGATAATCACGCGAGGTGCTATCACTCCCAGGATGAGAGAGAATGATGTTCTCTAACTCCGGGACTCTACACAATGAAATGGTACAAAGTCAGGGCTAAGATAGTATCAAGCCTCATTCAGGGGACTTATGCCTCTATTCTCACACTTTACATCTTGAATTGTACAATGGAATTGAAAGAGGAAAGGATTCAATGAATATCCTTTTATTCTTTGCAATCTGTCAAGCAGTACCTATAGTTAAAATGTAATGCAAAGTAACATGGTGAAGTGGAAACACATTGCCGTGGAGTCCTGAGACATGGATTCTAGATTTCTCTCTGCCATACCTCACTATGTCACCTTGGGCAGACCACTTAAATCCATCTCACCTTTTCAAGAATGAGTTTCTTCACTTGAGAATTTAGAGATTTGTATTAAAGAATCTCATATCACTTCCTATTCAAAGAACCAGATTTTTTTTAAGTTTATTCATTTATTTTGAGAGAGAGCGAGCAGGGGAGAGGTAGAGAGAAAGTGAGAGAGAGAGAGAGAGAGAGAGAGAGAATCCCAAGCAGGTTCCTTGCTACCAGCTCAGAGCCTGAGGAAAGGCTCAAACTCACGAACCCACAAGATCATGACCTGAGCCAAAATCCACTGACTAAGCCACCCAGGCACCCCTTAAAGATTTTTTTTAAAGATTACGTTAGATAATTGACTTTTATCCATATGTAAGATCTGAGATGGATTTTGAGTACCTGTTCAAGTTGCAAATTGTTAAAGAATATAAAGTAGGAAAAAAGTGAAACTAATCAGTTTTACAGTTATGAAATGGAAATCTTTTCTGAAATATCTACTTGAAGGAAAAACAAAACAAAACAAAACAATTCCAGTAGTTCTTCCTAAACATTTCACAGATAAGGTAATATTTACTAATAGCACTGAAACCACAGATAAGAATCAAGGAAATTATTTGAAGTTCTCTTGTCCTGGTGATGATGAAAATGACACATTAGCAAAGACAGAAATAGTCTTCCAGTAGAGAAAAAGAAAAAGGACAGATGTTTGTCAGACCTAATTGTATGTGTAATATTTGATAGATTTCTCCCTAAACTAAAGCACAGGCAGAAAAAAGAAAAGTATAGTAGTTCCCCACCCCCATCCACAGTTTCGTTTTCCTTGGTTTCAGTTCCTGTGGTCAATGTGGTATGGAAGCAGGTGACCCCCTTCGCATGTATGGTCAGAAGGTCAGAACTAGCCTAATGCTATGTCACAACGCCTACATCATTCGACTGACTTCTTCTCATCAGATAGGCATTTTATCATCTCATAGCATCACAAGGAGAGAAAGGGTGAATGCAGTACAATAAGAGATTTTGAGAGAGGGAGAGAGATAATACTCACATAGCTTTTATTAAAGCATATTGTTATAATTGTTCTTTTTTACTAATCTCTTAATGTGCCTCATTTCTAAATTCAACTTTATCATAGGTATGTATCTATACGAAAAAACGTAGTATGTATTGGGTTTGGTACTATCTGCGATTTCAAGCTTCCACTGGGGTCTTGGAATGTATCCCCCGTGGATAAGGCGGGACTACTGTATCAAAGAAATGAATTCACTGCTCACTCTATCCACCTAGTGTTTCCATTTATGTAGACAAATCTACTGTGAAATGTAGAACAGAATACATTTCCAAGTTTAATGCAGAATTTTAGAGAGCAATGCAAAATTTGATAGCAATGAAAAGTTAATGTAAACATTTTCAAGAGTCTGATTTGCTGTGATAGTCATGATACCACTCAGTGAGGTTTACCTTATAAAAGTTCTGCATTTGCCATTTGAATTTTGACATGTTCCCAAAATATCATGATTCCATTATGACTATAATTCTCATTACTTCTGGGTATTTTAACCTTGTATTTCTCTATTTCTAATGACACGGGTGGTTACATAAACCAGAAATGCATGCGATCTGTGAGATCCAAAAGAACCTACAAATCTTAAAACAGAGTTATTTACTTCTATTGGGACTAAGTTATAAGCAAACTTTAGCTCAGCGGTCTCCAAAGAAGGGTTTTGGAGCCATGCATTTCTTTTGTAGAACTCATATAGAATGTCAGCCCAAATTACCACAGGAAGATCTTAAAATCTCTAAGAAGTTAAAGTTCCAGAAGGCTAATTTGGAAATTAAGGTCCAATGGGACTGGTTATAGAGTCAGGTCTTTTTCTCTCTAGTCACAAGCCTTATCGAAAAGGTACTCAGCAGTGTATTCAAACAGGAATCAAACTACAATAAAATATTTCTTAGATGATGCATTACAATTTAGACATTGCAAGATAGGATACTTTGGGAGAAAACTTTATCGAATAAATTATAGAGATTATATTTAGGCTTACTACAGAAAGTTTCTTCAGTGCATCACCCGAATAAAAATAACATATATTAACTAATGTTGTAAACTTTTTACCATCGTGGAACTACTTTGTAAGATTGAACTCAGTTATATGGCAGTTACAGTTCAAGTTATGGTTTAATTTTTTGAGACTAAATTAATGCTAGAATAGCATCCACATAGCTATGGTGAAATTGTACAGGGAAAATTGTTCAAATTGTAGAGCAAGAACTTAAAAGTAGCAGTATGACCACCTGATTAATTTACAATGACTTCCAATGGCACTGATGATGAACAAGAGAGAATGTCCTCTGTTTGTCCTTTTGGAATTTATGATTTATGATGATAACTGGTTCTTTCAAAAAAACACTGGACTTTGTAAGAAGATCTCAATCTTTCTGTATGAGTAGGACTGGTCTGACATAAAGACACTAATCATAAAGTGGAACACAGAAGCCAACAGCCTATCCTGTAAAGAAACAAATCATCTTCCCCAAATAGTAACAGTCCTGAATGGTCCCTCATACCTATCTGTGAGCACAGACATTCCCCAATTTTAAGTTCCAGTCTTACAGCAACTTGGAAAGTAGTATAGATAAGGCTCTGGGTGAATGAATGCTCCAGGCAAGACACTAGACTGTCAGTCCCAGCAAGGTATGACCACTGTCAGCCTTAATTTACTTTTCTGTTTCTGAAATGAAAATCAGAACGAGGAGAAAGAAAAATGGTAGCCAGGGGAAGAAAACAGTACAGTATGAGGAAACTCATTTCTGCTCTACCACAAGAATGAAACACAGTAAAATCTTGGATTGCAATGTGTTCTGTGAGCATTCCTCAAGATGAGCAAACATTTCTAATCAATTTTAACTTGATAAATGAGGGATGTCTTGAAACATGAATGGTACGTGACACCGAAGGTCACGTGATCACAACCAGCCAATGGTTCCTCTCTCTCTCTCTCCCCCACCACGCCTCCCAACCCATCTTTCTCTCTGCGGGATTGTGGGTGATCATCTCCCATGCTCAGATGCTCCGTCTCAGACCATGGTGTTTGGCAGAAATCAGTGATTTTTCAGAAAGTTGGAAGGTGCCCACAACTGACACTAGTGTATTTTTTGTCATTTCAAAGCACCTATGGACAGTCCTTTGCTTCTCCATACAAGAATAAGTTTAAAAATGCTTTGCTTCATTCTAGGCAAGGCTGCCTGCAAATATAGACCCTTTCCTCTGCTTCCTTACTGCCAGTTACATCAAATACAGTGTATGACAAGAGTTTATTAATACTGTACCTTAGTCAACATCTGTTAATGATAGTGAAAGTCATTCTACGTGATAACCTTCCTCTCTCTTGTCTTCCTCACATCAACGATGAAGGTTTTCAAAGGTAAGTGTGGGTTAATTTATTTGTCTTTATATTTTGTATTTTCCTTATTATTTTGTATTATATTAAGGTATTTAATAATTTTTATATGAATATCTTTGGTTTGTGGAATGAATCATCTGAGTTTCCATTATTTCTTTTGGGGAAATTTGCTTTGATATACAAGTGTTTTGGATTACAAGCATGTCTCCGGAACGAATTATGCTTGCAAACCAAGGTTTTACTGTACTTGGTTCCAAATTAATTATAAATCTATTGTATGTATAATCATTACACATACATATATATGTTCAGTTCCTGAAATTCATATTGATTCTATTTTCAAAATGCTGAAAAAAATTACACTATGATTTCTTTTCCACATAAAGAGTGCAAACTGATGGTTTATTGACATAATCCTGTCTGATGTACTTCTGTCTAGATTTCTATGGATGTATAAACAAAACAGAACTTTTTATAGATTTGGGTACTAGCCCTTTGTCTGATAAACCCATGAAGGAGGGGAAGGAAAAAAAAAAAGAGGTTAGAGTGGGAGAGAACCAATGCATAAGAGACTCTTAAAAACTGAGAACAAACTGAGGGTTGATGGGGGTGGGAGGGAAGGGAGGGTGGGTGATGGGTATTGAGGAGGGTACCTGTTGGGATGAGCACTGGGTGTTGTATGGGAACCAATTTGACAATAAATTTCATGTATTGAAAAAAAGTAACAACAACAAAAAAGAAAATTTAAAATAAAAGTCAAATTCATCTAAAAAAATAAAAAAAATAAACAAAACAGAAGTCTGAACCAAACAAAACAGTAAGTCAAAAGCCTTTCTTGCAGGAAGACAGATCTATGGTGTGTTTCACTGAAACTCTTACTACTCAGTATATTTTCTTTGAATCAAAATTCTTTGTTGATTGATAACAACTTCTTTTCAAAAATATTTTTTCCTTGCTCTGTCAATTCTAATGCTTTGTTATGGTCAAGGGTCATTCAAGCACGTGCCAGGTCATGAAACACACTGAATAACATGGTTTTTGGTTTTGTGTTGTTTTTTTTTAATGTTGAAGATTCCTGTGTAGTTATAAAGAAAACTGATCCCTTTCAAAGGTCAATTCTCCACCCCATCTCCTGTCACCTCACAACTCTAAAGAACTCACTGGTAAAGCACTGAAAGCTTTTTGAAAATAGAAATTTGGTCTATAATGAGTGTAAAAAGTATTCATTGAGAGTCAGATATTTTTAGAGTAGAGGAATGAAAAAGTGATTATTGGAGTGTTTTACTGGATTACCAGAAAGATGCCCTTGATACTTTATTTTGGTAGTCAAATCCACTGAAATCAACGTTCCTATCTACAAGCTCATTGCTATTGCTATTGCTGAGACAAAACATAAATAATGAAGAGAAAGTGCATCCAAAAGAAAACCTTGGTTTTGTTCGCACAATTCATTCTTTTGTCACCATTTCTGATTGTCGAAAATGAAGTAATTAACGGCAATACACTTCTTTAGCCTAAATGATAGATATGAACTCCAGAGGAACTTACGATAGAGCCAGTTTTTGAAATTCTAGTGCCTTATTTCTATCTATCATTGTGCTGTGCTGATTTATTTGGGATTAGAGACTGATTTGACTCCCCCCAAAATACATTACCTAATACAAGTGATGGGAAATGACCCCTGGCAAAATCTACCGTTCCACCTCTCCCAGACACCACCGCAAGGTCTTACTTTGGTCTTATAAATTTCAAAAGGTTTCTGTTAGAAGAACTTCATAAAAGAGACTTGCAACACATTTCATGTGGAAAATTCTGGTGAAAGGCTGGAGCTGGAGTTTAAGTATAGGATATTTATATAGGATCGAAATTCTAAGTCTGATTTTCTAAGAAAACATCCTAGGGAAATTGACCATGTCTCCCTTTAAAAAAATTATTTAACAATATTCTTTTTAGCCCCTGTTAAGAGTATCACAGGTCAAATCTGGCTGCACATTAGAATGAAAAGAGGAGCTTTTAAAAAATACTGTTACTTGAGACTCATTCTTTACTCTGTCTAAATGATCTGAAGTAGGAGTTTGGTCACCCCTACAAATGACTTCAAGTGTAACGAGGGATTAAAAATCACTATTCTAGCAGGTGTTAGAAATCTACTTTTAACATGAGTGCACTAAAATATCTCCTAGACTATTATATACTTAATTAAACAGCTACTTGCATAATATTTATTTTTCCCTATCTTATAATTTCAAAAAATATATATATAACTAGAGTATGGCAGGAAAGTAAACAAAAGAAACTAGGAAAATGCCAAAGTCCTAGCAAAGAAAAGAAATGGGATGAAAGTTAGAAATACAGCGATTAAAAATAAGTTTGTCTATATACTTAATATGTTAAATCTCTTATAGTTCCAATTTTAGTATTTGTGCTGCCAAAGCAAGGACTATGTTAAATTATTTAGTAAATATAAAAGTGCCCCAAATAATTTTGACTGCTCTTTTGTTGTTGCAGTCATGTTCATGAAACTATTCATAACATGCATATCAACATTTTTTCCCTCCAAAATATGTGGACAGATTTAAAAAAGATAAAGAATTAATTCCATCAAAATAGTCTATTAAATATAGGTCACAAATCTGAAAAAATTCTCTCTTAAAATATCCTGTTAAAAGTATGTGTCAAAATATCTTTAGAAGATGTGGTAAGTAGTTATTCCTGGATGAAAATCTTAATGTGTAAGTGATAAGGGAAATACGTCTTTTGTCATGGAAATCCTTTTCCTGCCTATCTCCAGGGTCGTCCCATAAAACAAACAAACACACGCAAATTCTGTCAGTTGTGAAAACGGTGGCAGTGGGTAAATGTCAGGCGGAAGGAGAGCCTGAACCTCTGTGTTAATTGGATTCTGTTAGTTTCTTTAATGCTCTTGTCTTCAGGTCTCCCTGTTTCAGCACAGAAAGCAAGAGGTGACTAGGCCATTAGTCTTTCCTCTCAGGAGAACTTGCCTTGGCAACACACACAATAAAAGGACTCCATTAAGTTAATTCTAATGGAATTTTGTCCATGACCCAAATCACCTCAGAGTAAATTATGATTAGTTGTCCGAACCCATGAAAAGAGCAAGGGCTAGAATCAGGCTTCGGGCCCACAGGGGGACGGTAGAGCTGGAGGGAATGTGCGTAGCACCTGCCCACGCGGTGCCCTGCTTGGTCAACTGCATCTCCATGGGGCACTGGAAGGAAGGCTGGAAGATCCCCGAGAGCTGTTTACACAACTGGAACCATTCCACCTCAACTCAAGTGAAGCAAACAGCGGTGAAAGGGCTCTCTATTCCAATCATCCAGCAAACACAATATGAAGTGGACATCTTGGGAAGTAAATCACCAGGAACACTAAGACATCAGGGACAGGAGAAATTAAAAAAAAAAAAAAAAAAAGGTAGTTTAAGTAAGCAGTTTTTATTAAGTGTATCTCCAATGTTTGCTGGGGATCTATTACTTTCTCTAACTATGTTAGAGCAAGGGAAGTGATAGGACGGTAGTATCTATGCATAAGAAAGGGACCAAAAAGTCATATATGAGTTATGACAAAGGAAAATCTGTTTTTCTTTTCTCATGACATGGTTCATTGAACAGTTTCTTCAATTATTCTCATAGCTTTTTGCAGCCTTTTGTATCTAAAATTCCCAAACACAGAAGCTCCTTAACCTGTATCCTACAACCATTTTACAATAATCTGGCATGGATGCCTTTCCTAAATAAAAATGTAGTTAAAATAAAGTGACTGGATTTTTTTTTTCCCTGCTCTACTACTAACTTTAAAATCCATGATATTCTTCTCCTTTAGATCTTTGTAATTCTTATTATAAGCATATATTTTGTTATTGGAGTTATTTTTTAACACTGCACTGAGAATAGTTGAAGGCTTTCACATTCACGGTTACTTGCTTGGTAGAACTGTATGCTCACAACAAAAAACAAAGGCAAACAAATGCTGCGTTAAACACCAAAGTTTAGATCCATCACTGCTTCAGAAATGGAAATAGCGGGGTGCCTGGGTGGCTCAGTCGATTAGGCAACCGACTTCGGCTCACAGTTTGTGGGCTCCTGCCCTTCATCGAGCTCAGTGCTGACAGCTCAGAGCCTGGAGCCTGCTTTGGATTCTGTGTCTCCCTCTCTCTCTGCTCTTCCCTGCTTGTGCTCTTTCTCTCTCTCAAAAATAAATAAACATTAAAAACTTTTTTTTAAATGGAAATAATTACCATTTACTTTTTATATACAGGTACTGTGCTAAATGTTTTATATGCATTATCTCATTTAAATCTTACAACATCATGAAGTAAATATACACACATGAACAACAGCAATATGCTATCCCTCCCTGTTTGGCAGGTGAAAAAGTAAGGATTGGATAATAAGAAACAGTAGCATCGTTGCCTGAGGTTAAACCAGCACTGAGAGTTGGACTAGAGATTTGAAACTGGTATTTTGAAATTCAGAATTCTGTCTTTTATCCATGACTTTATATTAGCAATTACATGTAACTTTGGATATGCTTTCTAATTTATCAAATAAATGTGATTAAAATGTAAAAGGAAAAATCTAGAAAAAAATATATCAAAGAAGCAGAGAATTGTGGAAGAAAATGAAATACAAGGCCAAGTACCTGATAAACGCAAAATGACAACATAAAATATCCTAAGGATGAAAAGGAGACTCTTCCAATTTAGAACGTTTCCAAAATCCTCAGTTAAAAACATGTAAACCTGTAACTATGTGAGTGTGATATCTATTACTATATTTTCAAGTCATGTTGGAGAGGAAACGTAACTGAGTGGTGCAAACTTCAGCTGTTGGAATCAGACTGCCTGGGTTCAAAACCTACCTCTTCTACCCATTAGTTTCATCATCATGAGTAACTGTTAGGTCTTGATTTCTTCATTAGTAAAATGAGGGAAATAATTACAACCTACTTCTTGGGTGGTTGCGAGAATTAAATGCCTCAGTTCTCATAAAGCATTTAGAATATTTCTGGCGTATATTAAGCACTACATAAATGTTAGCCATTTTCTTCTTTAGCTTTTGGGAAGTCCTTCCTTTTTCCTTTCTCTTCCTGCCTCCCACCTTCCTCCCTCCCTCCTTCCCTCATTTCCTTCCTTCCTTCCTTCCTTCCTTCCTTCCTTCCTTCCTTCCTTCCACCCTTTCTTCCTTCCACCCTTCCTTCCTCTTCTTCCTTTTCTTCCTTTCGCTAGATCACATAGCACACCATGTGAGTAGAGCAATGAGGGGATCTGAATTAATTCAATATGGTTAATGTGGAGTTCTTAATTGCCTTAGGATATCTACATATTGTTGTGTCTCTTTAATATTTGGGGAGTTTCTAGCTGCTTTGAATACTCTGGTTCTAATAGTAATGATACAGTAACAACTTTGTCAAGGAGCTGATTAAGATGGAACTCAACTATGATAATGATGTAAGCTCATGACCTAGACAGAACAGTAAGCTCATGCTGTTGGTAGTCAAAAATAGCCCAAATGAGCAAGCGTGGGGGACGAGTATGTGAGGCTGGAGATAAAACTTATTGACGATTATCAGTGCCATATTCCTTTTTCTCAGACTAGTTAATATTCCCGAGAAATGAATTGAGTTCTTAAAATATTCTAATGTGATGTTTTGGTGTATTGAAAAAAGGAAAATTGTATCAACAGTAGGCAGATTTTATACCCCCAGGATGAAGAAAGCACTGTTTGGAAGCAATGAAACATTGAAACACTGACGTGATTAGCAGAAAAACACAGCAACAAAATGCTCTCAGGGGCACACAGCAAGCAGTGACTCAGAACAAACACCTCATGCTGATGATCAGATTCACAGGTATTTCCACAGGCAGACCCAGTAAACAGAGAAGAGTGAAACAATGCAAAGACAGACTGCAAATTCCTGTATATGACATTCAGGTATATAATTCTCTTTGCTTCCTTAGACTCTTTCTCCAGAGTTTTCTTTCCTTATTAGGAGAAGCTGTAAGTGACATCTCCAAAAAACACTGCCAGTTGTTTGAAATGTGCAAAGGTAACCTGTGATACCCTTCCACTACGAGAAAAAACATGCATCTCAAATATATGGAAACAAAGCTTTCAAGTTATGTATGAAAGTTCACCCAGGCATTGACCTCTCCCCTGCTTCTTATCCCTCTTATATATACACAGAAATAACAGCATAAAGATTCTTTTTAATGATAGACATTTACCCTATGATTGTTTTAATAACTTATTCTGCATAGCATGCTTTTTCATCTCCTGTGATTCCTCAGGCAGCTATCTATGAAACAATACAAGGAGGGATATTAGGAAATCTTAGCATAACATAGATTGTTGCCAAATTGTCAGCTGTTGCCAGATGAATAGTAAGACCAAGACATATTTTTACCCCTTGGGTTAACCGTTTTAGAGGATACATCTGTATCCAGTTGTCCAGTTATTATTTGTAGAAATCCTCCCTGTTGACACAAATAATACAATTTACAAAACGAAGGGCGCAGTGATGATTTTCCTCTGGAATGTAATGTGGGGATTATAACCAAGACAGTTACTCTTGTTGATCAATCACAAAGGCTGAAGCTAGTCCATGGGGACTGTTGAAAGCATTGCTAATTCTTCATGCCTTGAGTATGTAATCACATCCTAGGGGCTTGAGTTACATACTGATAACAATTGCTTCTGTTCTAGAAGACAAACCACACCAAGCATAGAAGAAGAGAATTAAAATACCTCTCCATAAATTTCACGTGGACACGCTCAACAGTGTTTGTATTGAGGGTTGTCATCTGCTGCCATTGTCAATGGTCTCCTCATCCAGAGACAACTGCTAGCCTCCCACCCCAGGGGCCTTTTAACTTTAAATTTATGATTTCACACTTGAGGCAAGTCTGTTGTCATTTAAAAAGACAAATGCAGATTCCAGGGAATTAATTTCCCTTTAAATACAACCAAAGAAGCACCTCCTGATCTTTCCTAGTCTTTTAAAGAGGATCTCCCAAGATTAGCAGAAAATTTGAAGTCAATAGGACGGTAGAACACATTAAAAATTCCAGCCTTTTGTGAAATAAATTAATTGCAGAACATATGGTTTTTGTAAATTATATTTTGTAATGCCTAATGGCAAATGCCACCGTGTGATATTTTCATTCATGTACATTTCTTTGTAAACAAAACTGACAGCCTAGCCCTCAGTACCAAATTGAAGTCAGTATGTAAGTCCATTATCAGGATAATGAGTTAGCTTAAATAGTTTAGGTCATTGTAGTTCGGTTCTGGATGATTTCTGTAATTCTGTTTTTTGTTCTTTGTTTTTAATTTAAACTTCATGTAAAGCCATTTATTATTAAAAAAAATTAGCTGTTTGGGGTAAAATAATTCATCATAAAGACAAATTGCCATATTTTCCAGTGAAGTACATATGACTTTGTAAACGTATTTAAAACTTATTTAATACTAGTGGAAACAAAACAATATAGTTTATAAGAATTTCGAATAATTGACTGTATTTGAGGAAATATCAGTGAATTATTCTATCATCACTATATTTGAGCATGGTTTTTGGTGATTCCATAGTCTATTTTCAGCTTAGAAATAAAGAAGGTAGAATTTTGAAGGCACAGGCATTAAGGATTCTCATCTCATGTCTCCTTGAAAAAAGTCACTTTATTCTTATTTACCTCAGTTTCCAGATCAGTACTCTGTTAACAGGATTAATAATTTAACTCACTAATTTTAGAGTATTTGCTTGTGAATTTAGGGGACCATTTTAAATATAGAATCTCTCTTTAATAATCTACACACTATCCGTGCACTAACAACCACCGCAGAAAAAAAAACAGTGACATAGTGAGATCCATGAAGAAGGATTCCTGTTTGAACTGTTATGCTGCGATAAATGTAGCAACAATCTAGTTGATCTAAAACGTATGCAGGTAAATTAGCACTTGAAAAGGCTAAGGAGAGACCGACAGACATTTTTTTTTTATTATTATTGTTCTTTGCTTCTCAGTTCTTTTAACCCATAGCCCCTCTAATATCACTGCCATGGGACCTACTTCTCTATTTATTAGTTTTTTCCAAGCTTAGTGGAGGAGAAATCTTGTAGGCAAAGTTGTGGGGAAAGTAGGAAAATGGCACCCTCAGGTGCATGCTGTTGTACCAGAAGCAAGTGTAACTTCCTTCAGCCCTGAGTCTGTCCTGTCCTCACTATCCATCCTCCAGACTTTCCTAATTTTTTCACATCAAAGCCTCTGATAAAGTGAATTCTACATAGGGATGTACAAAATGAAGGCCAGCTCATGTCACAACTGTTAACCTGAGCTCATGGGAAACACTTGTCAGGGAACAGCTTTAACTAATTTACCTTACCCTAGACAATAGGATTTGTTAGCTTTATTAGGAAATCCTGACCTCGTACACAATCATGCCCTGTTTTCATGGTGCCTCTTCTAACTATAAAAGTCTCTGTTACCCACCATCCCCTGTGAAGAGCTTTTCACTGGTCCTGAGGTCTTGTGTTCTCCTGCTGCAACGATTGTTCCTTCTTGAATCGAGGATATCAAACCCATTATTATTTTTTTATTTTTGTTATCTGAGAGTTTTAGCAACAAGGTGGGGCCCAAAAGTAACTGTTGAAATCTTGGGGACTGCTCGTAGACCCAGGTGAAGATACCACAGAGCCTGTTTTGTTTGTTGTCTCTTCGGCTGCTTTCCAGGATCTCCGGTAAGCCTCTCTCGGGTTGAGCTCAGCTGATTTTGTGTTCTGGGTTCTTTGAGTTTGTCCTAATCCTTCTGGGTGGAAAATTGGGGCGTGAGAGACCACACATTTTCACAGCGAGACTTAGTGGGCCCCAACATTTAGATTTGTGGCCAACCTCACTTAAAAGGGTGCCTTTGGGAGGTCCTGACGGGTTTCGGGTACTGTGTGGAGGCTGCCAGAAGCAGTGAATCGGGTTGAATTAGGATTATTTCAATAAGGGAAAACAATAGATATCCTTCAATCTAAAAGTAAGATGGCCGTCATTAGGGGAGTCACAAAAACCTCAAGATAATCAGTCCACACCATAAACCACTGGCAGACTTGTGAAAATAAATTAAGTCGGGAAATTCAGACTATTTTGATCCCTGCCACATAAAAATCTAAGTAGGCACAAATCAGACTATTAAAATCCCTTAGATGACCCACAGCTGGCCAAAAAGTATATGAATAGGTGCTCAACATCACTAATGATCGGGGAATCTAAATCACAATGAGAAATCACTTTATATTTGTTCAAGTGTCTATTATCAAAAAGACAGAAATAATAAGTGTTGGTGAGACTGTGGAGAAAAGGAAACCCTGGTTGGGTAGTGGTGGGAATGTAAATTGGTACAGTCACTATGGAAAATAGTATGGAAGTTTCTCAAAAAATTGAAAATAAAACTACCAGAGGATCCAGCAGTTCCTAAAGTTAAATGGTTGTTCCAGAATGAGAATGAGGGGAAAAAAAGGACAAAACTTAAGAGGGATTAAAAAAAAAAAAGCTGGAGAATGTTTATAAAAAAGGAATCCTGAAAGGAATTTTATGTGTGGTCAAGCAGGCTAAGATTGGAATAGATTTAAATTAAAAAAAAAAAAAGTAATATCAAAAGCACACTGGTACAAATTTAGAGTTTGGTTTTCTAGGAAACAACATTTTCTTCGATTATTGGTCTGCTCTTAATAAATGGCGAACAAAGATTTTTCTGTATCTTTTAAGTAATCTGCAAAGATTTTACCTTAACAATTAGTTGACTGTGCTTCATGTCGTGTTTATCAGGTCTTTGATTAGTTAAGAAAATCCAATCTTCTCAATATCAAAAGAGCTAACTTATATTCACATCCATATAACCTTATGTATTTGCCTTGAAAATCTTCTGATTTGTCACTTTGGTTAAGTACTATATCATAATGATCCGTGATACTATTGAGTCAAACCTTCAAACCTTTTGATGTTGGGACGACTTCTCCAAGTCCAGTCCTAGATGGAGTCTTTCTGATCTCAAGGTAAGTGAGATTTCCTAGACTGTTGGCGGAAAATTTCAAACCATTTGTGTCTCACCTGATAAAAGATGTTCAACTGCTTCAGTTTATTTGGTATTTTAATTACATGGGAAGCACCGTCCAATGAGAAGTGATGATAGACCTTCTTAGGTTATTTCTGAACAGATATGCTGCTAATAGAGGTATCCCAGAAGTTGTTTGAAGTTCCTAGAAGCTCATCAATACTCTCATTGTCCAATTAGTATCTTTCCTTATTGTATGACCCAGAAATAACTGAGCATAACAGTCAGAGTGAGAAATGGAAATGCTATTATTTTTCCTTTTTTCACCTGGGTTTTGAAGACTGAGATTGTTGAAAGAAAGGAAGTGCTTCTGAATGCATGCCATGTCTTGTGATTTAACATTTTTAAATAAGAAAGCAACAAAAGAAATGGAGAAGTTTGTTCCAGAGAACAAGGATGTTTTTCCTTAAGATTGCATTACACATAGACGGCTTCTCTGGTGTCGGAGGACCGCACAGCTGTGTACATTTGTGTTCAAGATTAGGGTTATCGCTTTTAGCTTGCTGTTCCTTTACATTTACTCTTCCTCAGCTGTCCGTCTTCCCATCTCCCTTTCTCTGTGGAACTTGCAAAGAAAAGCAGAAGGATATTAAATGAACTTGGTATTTCTTGAGTGTAAGGATTTTGAGTAATAGAGATGTGCTCTGCTGGATGTTGTCTTGGATAAAATTAACCAAAACCTAAAAACAGGCATCGGGTTAACTGCTGAGGATATCTTGTTTAAAAGCACTTTGAGGGAAGTCAGACAGTAACGAACATGGATGGAATTAAAATGCAAAACATTGCTCAATGAGGCTAAACTGGATTTCAATTTTTTATTTTTTTTTTCAACGTTTATTTATTTTTGGGACAGAGAGAGACAGAGCATGAACGGGGGAGGGGCAGAGAGAGAAGGAGACACAGAATCTGAAACAGGCTCCAGGCTCTGAGCCGTCAGCCCAGAGCCCGACGCGGGGCTCGAACTCACGGACCGCGAGATCGTGACCTGGCTGAAGTCGGACGCTTAACCGACTGCGCCACCCAGGCGCCCCGGATTTCAATTTTTGAATACGGACTGTCTATTAAAAGAAACTAAACTTTTTCCCTCCTCTCATTAATGTCCCTGTTCTCTGAAATCAGTGCATAACACAAAACAACAGTTTCTCTGATTTTTACCCTTGGCGTATGATTCCTTGTTACCTGATTAAGGTGCATTAACTTTGCTTTGGCTCACTTTTTATTACTAAAAATGCATAAATCTACAGAATGTGCACATTAAAATAGGTATTTCATAGATGTACTAGATTTTGAAATAATAAAACCAAGATATCCTTGAGATTTGTATATATATATTTTTTTTTTTTTCTGATTTTAGCCCCTTTTTTACCTTTCCCCCTCAGTATTATTTGTACCTGGTCTCTTAGAGAAGATCAGAATCTACATGTTCCTTATTCTCACGAAATTCACATTTTCTATCAGGCAAAGACCTACTGTAAACCCAGTCTTCTCAGGCAAAATTTAAAAATTAATATTGTCTATTTCGCAGAAATGTATTTGTATTTTGTTATCAGGTATAATTACTAATAGAACTCTAAGCCTTAAAAAGCTAAGGTTAAAAGTTCCTTCTGAGGCACCTGGGTGGCTCAGTCGGTTAAGCATCTGACTTCAGGTCAGGTCATGATCTTGTGGCTCCTGAGTTTGTGCCCTGTCTGTGTCAGGCACTGTGCTGACAGCTCAGAGTCTGGAATCTGCTTCAGACAGTCTCCTTCAGCCTGTGTCTTCCTCTCTGTCTGCCCCTGCCCTGTTCATGCTCTGTCTCTCAAAAACATTAAAAAGAAATTTTTTTTTTTAAAGTATCTTCTAAGAGATGAAGAACGGCCCTGTGCCTGTAAAGGAGAGCACAGTGGAGGGAGCATGCCCTGAATCCAAGGTCCTGCCATCTTCCACTTGGGTATGAGTGACAGCTTAGTGTAAAGGAATGAAGGTGGAGATTGGTCATGTTCCAAAATCAACTCTAAACTGACAGTTAAAGTTTGGGATCTATAGTTGACTTCGCTAATGTTGGCTGTGTCCCTGCAATTCATTTTTTGCTCTTCAGATCAAACTTCAGGGCTCTTTGAATTTCATTTGTTCCTCTCAAAGGTTGATAAACCTCAACTGCCATTACTATGAAAAATTGAACACTTTATAGAAAAGGCTTGTGTAATTTCATGAATATAACTATTTTCCTAAAATACTTACGATTTTAAAAACAGAGTATGTAGTTTGGATTATTACGTAACAAGGAGCTTAGTTTGAGTGGAAAAAAATATCCTATGTTCAAAATTCATAAACCTGCCACAATATATCAAGCATAAAGAGATGATTGCTTTTTTGAAGATCAAAGGATTTATTGCTACTTGAGGTCTTGTAAATACTGCATCGTGAATGATGTATGTGTTACGGGTTGGATTATGCCCCCCGCCCCCCAAGTTATATTGAAGTCCTAACTCTGGGTACCTCAGAATGTAACCATATTTGGACGTAGGTTTTTGCAGAGGTGATTAAGTTAAAATGAGGTCATTAGGTTGGGCCCTAATCCAATTTCACTGCTATTCTTATAAGAAATTTGGCACAGATGTGTACTTTGGGAAGATGGTGTGAAGACGGGGGGGGGGGGGGGGGGGGGGGGGGGGGGGGGAAGATGGCTAATATATAACCAAGCAGACAGGTCTTCCCTTAAGGCCCTGAGAAGAAATGGACTTAGTGACATTCTGATCTCAGATTTCCAGCCTCCACGACTGTGAGAAAACAAATCCCAGTGTTGAACCCAGCCAGTCTATGGTATTTAGTTAGGGTGTCCCTAGCAGACTACTGTAGTTAGGAAATAACCAAGTTTTTACGGACAGAAAAAATCCTATGCAGGTGAATTTAAATTAGATAATTAATAGAAAAATTTGCTGAAGGCTTTCATTGAATTGCTTTGTGGAGTTGCAGGGTATGGGTATGTTTGAAAGAGAGGTTGATGACCTTATTTTCAAGTGCCACTTCCTCCAGTTAATGTTAACGGAGTATAGATCTTGGCAAATGTACATTAAACCTGTATAATGTTTCAAAAAAATAAAGTAGGTCAATAAAAGAAACAGAGCTTGATTAATCCATGTATTTAAGCCTGGTTTACCAAGACACTGAGTACTATTTCATTTGATTAGCAAGGGCTTTTACCTCATAAGATCCATCTTAATATTAACTATAGACATACAAAATTTTATGAAATTTTTGGCAAAAGTTACTTAAAAGGCTTATTTCCAACAAGAGTTTGTACTACTTAAAAAAAACTAAAAGGAAAATTGCTTCTCTAATTTTGATGTTTTTGTGTGTGTATGATACGTGATTTTTTTCTTTAATTTTGATTTTTACATACTAAGGTAGAACAGATAGGGATTTGTTTCTAGCATTTTACAAATACAGTAAAACCTTGGAATGTGAGTAACTTGTTCTGCGAGTGTTGCGCAAGATGAGCAAACATTTCTAATAAATCTTAACTGGATAAACAAGTGATGTCCTGCAATAAGAGTAGTACGTGATGGCGAAGGTCCCATGATTACAAATGAGCCAATGTCTCTTTCTCTGCGACACTGTGGGTGATCATCTCCGATGCTCAGTCTTAGGCCACAGTATTTGACAAAATCAGTAGTTTTTCAGAACATTGCAAGGTGCCCACAATGGGCACTAGTGTTTGTTTTGTTTTGTCACTTCATCTATGGATGGTTCTTTGCTCTTCCATACAGGAGTAAGCTTAGGAATGCTTTGTCTTATTCTAGGTTAGGCTCCCTGCAGTTATAGACCCTTTCCTCTGCTGCCTTATTGCCAGTTACATTAAATACAGTACATGAAAAGAGTTTATTAATACTGTACTGTAGTCAACATCCGTTAGGGATAGTGAAAGTCGTCCTACACAATAACCCTCCTTTCTCTTGTTTTCTTCACACCAGCCACGAAGGTTTTCAAAGGTAAGTGCAGGTTAATTTAGTTTCCTTTATATTTGTATCTTACTATTTTGTATTAAATCACAGTATTGTAATGATTTTTATAAGAATATTTTTGGGTTGTAGAATGAGTCATCTGAGTTTCCTTTCATATGGGGAAATTTGCTTTGATACAAGCGCTTAGGTTTATAAGCATGTTTCTGGAACGAATTACCCTCTCAAACCAAGGTTTTACTGTAGATGTATTTTTTTAGACCTTATTTTCAAAATTGATGCCCCTGTGAAAAGTGAAGGACTTCATACAGAAGTGCTATTATTGGTTTAGGACTACCTGTGTATGTGGCACTGAGTAGGTAATTTAGGATTAACCAAGATTGGAGGAATCCCTCCTGCTTTCATATTCTTCTTGCATAGAAATGTGGATTTTTACAATACGAAAAAAATAAAAAAATAAAAAAAAAATTTGATATAGAAGATTTAAGAAAGCAGTTAATGATTTTTTTACTAAGCAAATCCCCAGTGGTTTAGAGAGACCATCTTGTTACTGATACTGTTATTTAATCAATTTAAACAAAATAATACTCAGAACTAGTTACAACACTGGTTTGGAGGAATTCAGAACTTTTTAAAGGAAGGTTATTTTGAGGTTAACCTGTCAGACGTTGTTCAGGCTTCAATGAAATCTATCAATGGCTCTTAGCTGCATGGTGGGGCTTGAAACAGACAATCCACTAACACATGGGTAGACTCAGCTATTTGAGCCCAATTGTTCAGTCTCTGATTTGCTGCAAATTCAACATTTTGGGAGTCAAATCAGTGCTGTGCTAAATAAAACAATGACAACAACCTGAAGAAGACATAAAATTAGTTTTTCAAAAGTAAAGATGTACCTTTATTTTTTTTCCCCCCCTAAGTAATCTCTACGCCCAGTGTGGTGCTGGAACTCAAAACACAGAGATCAAGAGTTGCATACTCCATGACTGAGCCAACCAGGCACCCCAGTGATGAGAGACATACAAAGAGAAGTTTTAATATGCAGGAATACTTTGCAGTTAGAATCAGGCCTGAGGGGGCTTGTATTGGATCCCTTTTGTGCTGGTATAAGGAACCACAAACTGGGTGCTTGTAAAAAATGATTTATTGTCTTCCAGTTCTGGAGGCGACATGTCTGAAATTAAGATGTCATCTGAACTGTGCTCCCTCTGGAGCCTGTATAAGAAAATTCTTCCTTTCCTCTTCCAGCTTCTGTTGTTGACCAATAATTCTTACAGTGTCTTGACTTGTAGATAGATCATTCCGATCTCTGCTTCAATTGTTAAATGGTGGTCTTTTTGGTTTTTGACTCTTGATTCTTTGTTTCTTCCAGTTTGATCTTTGTTCTTCTAAAAAGGACTGTAGTCTTAGGGAGGTAAGGGTCCACCCTCATCCAGTGTAACTTGATCTTGACTAATTACATTTGCAACAACAGTGTGTTCAAGTAGGTTCCCATTCTGGTGGTAATGGGATGTAGGACTTCAACATGTTCTTGTAGAGGACACTAATATATAACAGAGTTGTTTTAGTTATAGGAAACAGAAAACTCATGAATTAGTTTTCTTTTGCTGCTATAACATTTACTACAAATTTAGTAGCTTAAAACAGTCTGGAAGTCAGAAGTCTAAAATAAATCTCATTGGGCTAAAACTGTTAGTAGGGCTGTGTCTTTTTATAGAGGCTGTGGAAGAAAATGTATTTCCTTGACCTTTCCAGCATCTGCAGACAGGCTGCTTTCCTTAGCTTGTGACCCCTTCTTTTATCTTCAAGGTCTCACTGTCTAGCAGATCTTTCCCCATAATGCCATTTCTCTGGTTCTGCCTCTCCTGTTATCCTTGTCTGCATTTAGAAGACATTGCCATTTAGTAGAATATATTCACAGCTTCCAAGATTTAAGACACAGACATAATCTTTGGGGAGCCATTCTTCTTCTTCTTCTTCTTCTTCTTCTTCTTCTTCTTCTTCTTCTTATAACTCAATGAAATTCTTCTTGGCTCTGGGGAAAAAAAAATTCTTCATAAATGGATAACAGAAAAAATGTTTTGAACAGAGAACCTCTGAGTTCCCCTGTATATCAATTCATGTATCAATTAACTGAAAAGCAATTCAGAATGCCTATTACATGGCTACACACCAAGCAAGCCTGAATTCTTCCTTTTGAGGAGTTCCCATTTTTGATTAGGAAACCATGTACGAATAATAATTGCAGTAAATGTGAAGTTTTAAAACTTACTCATTCACTGTTAACTGGCAACACAATGAAGGAACATGAAGGACTTTATCTGACAGGATGTTGCAAATTTCTTAGGCGATTGAAAAATGGTCTTACGGGGGCGCCTGGGTGGCGCAGTCGGTTAAGCGTCCGACTTCAGCCAGGTCACGATCTCGCGGTCCGTGAGTTCGAGCCCCGCGTCGGGCTCTGGGCTGATGGCTCGGAGCCTGGAGCCTGTTTCCGATTCTGTGTCTCCCTCTCTCTCTGCCCCTCCCCCGTTCATACTCTGTCTCTCTCTGTCCAAAAAAATAAATGTTGAAAAAAAAATTAAAAAAAAAACAAAGAAAAATGGTCTTACGTGAGTAAAAAGTAAACCAGGTAGAGTGGGGTCCAGGAAATCAGAAGAATAACCTGTATAAATAGCAAAGGGGAAGAACTCGAACTGGCCAATGGGGAATTAGTAAACAGTGATGACGTTTGTAACGTAACTGGTTTTGTGTTCATAACAAGTACTCTGGCCTATGAGTGGAATTGAGAAGGAGGAGTCAAGTTCCCTATTTGAATACACCGGTTCCCAAATACCAGATGAGAAATCAAGAGCATTAAAATAGTAGCATTCTGGCTAGTTTACTATTAAGATGAACATTTTAAAAAGTTCTTCCTTGTTAAACTGTTGAAGAAATGAGACTATATGAAAATAGTGGTAAAGAACTTGTGAAAAGGAATTTCAATCAGGAATTTTAATCAAAAGCTGGATTCAATACTTATAATCAATTTTAATGGGTGAAACACAGATTATCTAAAAAAAAATTTTAAAAGGCACAGAAAAAAGTTACAGAAAGAAAATCAAGAAACCAAGAAATACCCAGTAGTTTTACGGAGGTATAATCCATACAATAGAAAATTCACCTATTAAAAACATAAAACTCAATGATTTTTAGTAAATTTATTGAGTTGTGTTAGCATCACAATGATCCAGTTCTAGAATCTTTCCATCACCCCCAAAAAGTTGACTATTGTGACTGGATGTAGATGATCTGTGCTCAAACACCCAGCTGCAAGCAACCATGAATCTACTTTGTTTCTATGTATTTGATCTGGTCAATTTATTGTTTAGTTCTTCACATAAGGTTTCTTTCATTTCATGGAACTTTGACAATAGCTGTTTGAAATTTTTCTCTGTTAAATCCAACTTCTGGGGACACTGCGAGACCATTTCTTTACTTGGCTTTTTCCCTAGAATATGGGTGACAAATTGCTGTTTCTTGACAAATGTCACAGTCTTGGGTTAAAAACTATTTAAAACCGCATATTGTAGCAACTCTAGATTCAGATCCACCCCCGCTCCCCACCCAAGGTTATTTGTTAGTTGGTTGACTTCTTTATTTAGCAATTTGTTGTGGCAAAGTCTGCCACCCTATGATGTGTGGCCACTGATGCTTGTATTTATTTAATTTAATTTTTATTTACTTAATTTTAGCATCTGCTCTTCTAGGATTTGTCCCTGTGTCGACATGACTTAGTCATAAGCCAATGTTAAAAAGAGGTGGTGCTCATGCATGCAGAGACAGTGTGTCTTCTTGCTACATAGTCTGTGTGAGAAGGGGAGTGTATTCAGGTTGTGATCGCCCTGGCTTTTACTCCCCTGGATTCTTGGCTGTTTCCTCCACATATGTGGCCCGTCTTAATTTTGACTAAGAATGTGTGGCTAGTTGAGTCCTTGTAGGTCTTTGCATGTATGCAAAGTACGCATGTATGCACACTCAGGCAAGAAGGGTTGCTTCAGTCATAAGCACAATATAATCTCTTCCACCAATAATATTGAATATGGTTATTGTCTACTGTGGAAATTTGAGTGTGTTCCCTTTGGCTACACAGGCAAAGCAGCCAGGCCTCATGGCCTACCTTATCGTACCAAAGCCTCGGTGCTTGCTAGGCTGGGGATGGTGATGGGCGCAGCCCCGAGCAAAAAAAAAAAAAAAAAAAAAAAAAAAAAGTCATGGAGTCCTATTGTTCTTACTTGAATTTTAGCAGTCTTTGAAGCAAAAATGCTTCTCTGGTGGTTGATGACCTTTGTTTGATATCCAGAGCATGAGTGTTAGATTTTTTGTGCAGTTTTAGGGTTGATGTTTGGGGGAAAGGAAAGCATTTGCCAATCTTTCCATTGGGCCATCATTGGGGATCCTTTACCTATTGGTTTAGGTCTTTTTTCCATTGCTATACTTACTCATATGTGTGTAAAACCATGAATATTGTATTTTCTTAAAGATCAGTCAATTTAGAGAGCCTGCTTCCATGCTTTAGCTATTATGTTATTGAAATTTCTCTCAGGATTCTAAATTATATACCCTTACCACTTGTTCCATTTGCTCAAGACTATTGAGATAGGATTAACGTCATTATCTCTATTTTCTGACAGATTAACAACATTCTTGGCATGGTCAACTGCTGGCACCAACACCGTTAACTGACCTTTGTATTCTCTGAACTTCCCCAAAGCTCTTCTGAACATGGGCCATATGGAAGTATTTAAACACTTATACAAAACAGGATAGGGAAAACTAAAGGAGTTACGAGGACAAATGGAGAGAATAGGTCACTACAGCAAGGGGTAACTACTATGTTAATGAAGTAGAAAACTGCTTTGTAATACTGCGAAACTGTAAAATACATTGCTCACACACATATTGTGATATTAATATCAATAAAATTGTGCAATACTACTTTAGCAATATTACTTTTAGATAAATGACACATATAGAGAGAGACCCCATTCCTGCAAAATAATGTAAGGAAAGTTGTAGCTTTCTATAGACTATGTTAACTTTGCATTAGCATAAATTAGTGTAAGTTAAAAAAATGGCTGAAAAAAGCAAAATTACATAGTATGTATATATTAAAATATAATTTTCTCATTAATTGATTGACACCATCAGCACTTGAAAAAAAAATCTTTGTAGAGTCAACTATTAGTGTTTGGAGGCATAGATGTAAAGAAGAATCATATGTGGTCTTTGTCTTTCACATACCATTAAATATTTGTGGGATATTATTAAATAAAACTCCTATGGAGTACTTAGAACATGCCAGGAATTGTGCACAGAACTAGGAGATCATAATAAAAGGCCAGATTCTAGAAATTCTTCAAATTCCAGATATATTCCCTATTTTTAATGTTTTAAAAATGAAAGTATTACTAGAATTACAACAACTTTTTGGCCTACCAATGCTATTCTACTCAAAGTTAAAATAACGGCTATTGTTCACTTACTTTTTAAAGGTTATTTACTTGGAGAGAGAAAGAGAGCAAGCAGGGGAGGGTTAGAAAGAGAGGGGGAGGGAGAATCCTGAGCAGGCTCCAATCTCCGTGTGAAGCCTGACTTGGGGCTCGATCTCACCACTGTGAGATGATGACCTGAGCTTTTATCAAGAGTCAGGCACTTAACTGACTGAGCTATCCACATACCTCTCCATTTTATAGTACGCATCTGTGGTAGTTCCTTTACTTGGATCACATGTCTGGGAAATGGCTAGGTGACTTGGTTAAGTCGTCAATGGTAATAAATGGCTGAACTCAAACAGAACACCTTATTTTAAGTCTTTGCTTTTCTTCCTTCTTAAATTTGATCCAATGGAAAGGAGTTTGTATAATATACCAACTAAAATAAACATTGTATAGCAACCCACATATCTCCTAAAATAGAATAGCCGTCATCTAATAGATGAACCAATTCATTGTTAAATTTAGCTGAAAAAACCCTGTCTTTGAACCTGTCAACTGATCCAAAGTCAACAGTTCATACATGTCAGTAACTCACATAGCTTCTGGTCTTGGTCATATATTGCCACACCATTTCTTCAGTGAGGAGCATTGTAAAATACTTAGTGTTTGTATTAATATTATCTTACAAAATAAGAATCTAATTAACAGTTTGTTCCTTCACTATCTGTCCCCACGAATCACCTTTTAAGATCTCAGGTAACATTAATGCTCTGTGAAACACACTTGGGAAAAAGTGGAATGAACATTAATAGGAAAGGCAAGAGAAAGATTAGGTGTGAAATAATGAGCTCATTGATGGGATTCTAGAGCATTAATTAGGACAACTAAAGTGTAGAAGAGCAACACAGTGTAAGGTAAGTGAAGGTTCCAGAATCACTGATGGATCCATACCTGAGAAGATTAGAAAGTTAAAGACTATGAATTCTAGGTGAAGATGATGTAAGGTAGGTTTATGGATTGTGAGAAATAGGCCACTCGAATAGGGGATTTTGATAATGGGGAGGCTGTGCATGTGAGTGGATGGGGATATGTTACGTGTGGAGGAGTTCACATTGTATGAATGGAGGTCTTGGTCCTTGGATTCCCCACGGGAATTTCTGTGGGAAACCGTACTCCAATAAAGACAGCCAGAAGCAAAGTAACAAGCACAAAGCAGTTTATTAAAGTGAAAGTACGTACTCAAGGTGGTAGACAGCCAAGGTCCCCATGGTGATTTTGGAATTGGAAATTACTGGCCCTGTCTGGGCTGTAAGGAACTGCCACTTACAGTGGCATAGTCACTAATGAAGGCTGCTTCCTGTCATGGGAGAGACTTGTCCCACAGGTAGGGAGGGGAGTTTCTGACCCTAGGAGGTCTGTACTGGAACCTTCAGGGCAGCCTTTATTTAATTTTTTTTTTATACTTTATTATTGAGAGACCGAGAGACAGAGCATGAGCAGGGGAGGGACAGAGAGAGGGGGAGATACAGAATCTGAAACAGGCTCCAGGCTCTGAGGTGTCAGCACAGAGCCCGACGCTGGGCTTGAACTAACAAACCTCGAGATCATGACCTGAGCCAATGTCGGATGCTTAACCGGCTTAGCCAACTGAGCCACCCAGGCACCCCAAGGGCAACCTTTCTTCACAGGGGCCGTGCCTGCAATGCAAATGCATTTAAATGAATCCAGGGTTTACCTTGGGGGTAGATGTAGATGAGGAGCCCACGTTCTGCACTTATAGCTCTTTGGTCTGTCGGCCCCAAGGTGTTGGAAGCATAATACCAGGATATTATGCTCTAGGACGCTTAAAGTGTAGCTCACTTACCACTGTCCTTGCCTTAAGCTCATGTCTCTATCATTTTACTTCAAGGACTTGGGACTCTGCCTTGGGGTGTTCCTTCCATGACTCTTGTTTGGTCTCTTCCTACGAGATCTATGGGAATCTGTGTACTTATAGCTGGATTTTGCTATAAACCTAAAATTGCTCTAAAAAATAAATTATTAAAAAGAAAGGTTCAAGGATATTTTGAAAATTGTGTCTGGCTGAGCCATGTTAACAGTATTTGTTATGGAGTAATGTGGAGTAGCATTGGATTCATGAGAGGTAATGCTAAGACCAGAATTGCGGGCTAACTCAGAAAGGAAGCTAGTTCAAATCAGATACTTCCTAAAAAAATAGAAGTTCACTTGTGACCCTTGGTACACACAGCCGTACACATAGACGGACACTTACTTTTAATTCTAGTCTTTTTCTATAGTTACTGGTGCCAGGAACTTCAAAACGGAAGAAATCAAACTGTGTTCATATGCTTTTCACAGAGATAACAGATTTAGCAAGAAATTAGGGAAGCATTCTGATCTCTTTTCAACTAAGCAGAAGATGCACATAGGTGAGATACAGGACTTACGCAAACTAGAAAAAAATAACATGTGCATCAAACAACAAGTGCCTGTTGAAGAAAATAGCAAGGAACTAGGCATAGGTTTGTAAACACTAAGTGCTTTGGAATAGAAAATTTCCTTTAAGATAGCCTGTTCTTGGGAGGAAAGTGCTAATATTATCACATGCTATGTCAATTCAAGCCTTGTCACTTGCACATCTTTTCTAAATGACCCCAGTGTAGTATATCAGTTTTCAAAAATGAAACATTTTTTTTGTTCAGTCTGAGGGAGTTTTTCCTTTGAACCTCTTGGCTTCAGAATACTAGGAATTCTAAACAGAAGTTGCTGATGAAATGCACAACAGATGTGAAAAGACTATAAAATTTGTGAACAAGGAACGCGTCTTCCATGAACTTGTGTTGTTTGCTAGATATCTCATCCCCCAAAGGCTAGTTTCATTATGTTTTCTCAATTTTAAATCTAGACAGAGGAAAGAACATGTCAGTTTCTGTTTCAGCCCCAATAAAATTAACAATGCTTTCTTACTTCAACTTTGCGAGCCAGATAAAAAGTAAGATGAATGTAACAAGCTGTGGAGACTGACAAGATGAAAAGAATTCCTATCACTTTCATCAAAACTTCAAGCAGAAGCACAGCATAGTAGCCATGGGCAATCCTCATTTCTAAATACCACATCAGACTGCAGGTGTCCCTGGGGATTGAGGACGATGTGTGGTTTATGTGCTTGTTTCTGTCTAGGGTTCCTCAACACATTTGTATATATATTTTTAGAACAAATAAGTGTTGCTTCTTTAATTGGCATTTATGATTCCCTGTGATAATTTTTCTCCACACATCCTGCTCAACACTTGGGACTCCTGGGCTCAGTATAGTTACTTTTTAAAAATGCACTTTTGTGTTGTGCCACTCCCATTAGCATTTGAGAATCCAGGAACAGAATTTGACAAAAGTATGATCTCTGTATGTCATCTCTCCAAGGAGCTATTTGTGATAGTGGAGGAATGTTTTCCTACACTAATTCTTAGGCTTTCTCCGTCAACTAAATGGGCTGACTTTGGACTCCTACATATTTTTGATAAGAACGTCCCTGGTGAATGGGGAGTTTCTGTTAAAAACCTTTACTTATTGACATTTGCTTGAATCAGGCTTTGGTTTTATGTTTTTCAAATGCGCTATGGAAATATTTTTTATACAACGTACTTGACTAGTTTTATTACTCCACTGTATAAATAAAATTGAAACCATTGAAGAGGGGGAGAGAAACCAGTATGTAGCAGAAGCACGCCTATTAAAAAGAGGTTTCTGACATAGAAATTGAACTGGCAGCAGTGAAATACCATGACATGTAATGGGTTCCATTTGATTTCATCCTGGTACTAAAACCAACATTTTCAAAAGGGGGAAAAAATTGGCAAAGGTAAGCCTTCATTTCTCTCTATGAAACCAGTGCTAACCATCTTTACTTTTGACTATATTTCCTTTTTATTTGGCCGACAAAAATATCTCAAAAAAAATCATAAAAACCTGATTTAAAACTGAAACAATGGCTTCTCAACCATTTAATTTTCCTCCTGAAACTTTCTTGGGAAGTATAAATAAAATCAACTTATTAAATAGCAAGTGTTGGACCAAATGGTATTAAAACACTTATTCTTTTTATGAAATAGGTGATCCAGGGTCAAGTTTTAAGTAATTTCATGGGGCTTACTCTGGAACAAATGGAGAACCTGAAACCACCATAGGATTCTTAAATATTTGTGTACTTGACTGTTGTCTCATGAAAATTAAATGGCAATTTTAAGTCACATGCCCTCCTAAGGAGAAAATTAATTTCCCATTAATTGAATGGCAAATGTAAAACTAAAACAAAAAACAATTTTATTTTCCTAACTACCTGAAATATTATGAAATGTTAAGAAAATATATCCCAGTTCAATAACTATTTTATTATCTATTATTACAGTGCCTTTTAACACTTTGGCCATATTCAGTAGTTCCTTTTTTTATGCAGGTGAACTGAAGAATGGAATGAGAAAATGCATATCTTTAAAAGGTACCCCTGATGGACATAAAAATTTTGTCTCAAGCGGTGAGTGTAGCTTTGCTCCTGCTCACACCCCTTTATCCTAGCTATAAAACAGTATGGAGTATCTTCTTGATTCTGCTGCTTGGGAAATTTCTGGCAGAAGGCGGACAACTTTTCTAAGCTTAAGGGCCTCTCTGTAAAATGTATATGTGTGAGCTGGGAGAAAAGGTGGGTAATAACTCAAGTAGCAACTTAACATAGTCATGAGGAAGATTCAGGGGGATCATATGTAAAGAGGGCCTAAAACACAATGTCTGGCACATATTTTTAAAAACCCTCAAGAAGCTTGTTACAAAATAACAAACTAATTTAAATGTATGTTTATGGGGGGGTTATCAAATACAGAAATTGTAAAAAAGCTCTTAGAAACCAATTTTCTAAAGGCAACCTCCATCGTGTCTGGTAAGAAAACTCTAATAGTGTTACATGTGAGGGTGATTGTATGTAGTCTAGCGTTAAATCACACTCATCGTCGTTTTATGAGATTTGTAGGCTATATACGTTGACTGTTGTATGAATGTTTATGGTTTCTACTGCATTCTGCATGAGCTATGTAGTTGAGCAGTAAATTTAACAACCTACCATCTGTTGCTGCCATTACAGCATGATGTAACAAAGCTCCACTGATACCATAGGAATTTGTAGTCTGACTACAATGTGGACGTATCATTTAGCACTTGCTCAAATTCTCATGTATGCAAACTTAAAATTACCTTTTTACTATTAGTCCTAAATTACAGCTGAATAAATAGAAAGTCACAGGTAGTGATCAGTGTGCCCAAGGGTTATGAAGTTCATCAGCGGCAAACTGGGGTTCAAATGATCCTCTTTGCTATTGTTCTACCATATGGCTGAACCTTGAGGATAAGAGGGGTGGGGAGACTGGGAAGAGGCTCAGATGTTTGACACGGGCGGTCTAAGCGATTTAAACCACCTTCCGGTGAGGGGTCAGTATAGCTCCTAATATGGTAGTTCAACTTCCGTGCTTTTCTGGTTCTTCCTGCTTGGTCTTACCAGCCCTCAGCTTTCTAATTATAGTCCATGCTCCCTGCTCTTTCAGGCCTATTAGAAAAGTAATCTATTTCTTGAACTCCCATTTACCTCTTACTAGATTTCTGCTTCTACTATGTGTAGCAGTGACTTAGCTAGTGACCCTTACTCAATATCACTTGATATTCAAAAGAACATATCTGAACTTAAATTAGGCGATGTTAAATGAGGTGACATTATTGTAGAAAGAAGTTGGAATTTACTTGAAAAGAAGAGATGAGTAACTTTGAAACTGACATGTTTCATAATAATTTCTCAATCCATGTAATTCAACGTGGATACCCAAGTCGGCACATAGTTGGTGGGTTTATAAAGAAAACACAGCTATTTCTAGCCTTTAAGGAATCTACAATCAGATAGACAAAGTTCTGTTTTCAATAATGTAAAAATACAATAATGGCTGTTTGATTCTTAGGGCAACAGATGACAACTATCTTGCCTGGAACACAAGTGGACTCAGTAAATGTGAGCTGAACCACAATGAGAGCTTTAATGAATAAACTAATGGAATGATAGTATGAAAACAGAGTAAATGCTAATCATTAATGCTTTACTGAGTAATAGCAATGAAATTTTTCATTATTGGCTAATATTACTGATTGTTTTAAGTTGTTGTTAAAGTCTATTTGAGAGAGCGAGAACACGCATGACATGGGGGAGGGGCGGAGAGAGAGAGAATCCCAAGCGGCCTCTGAACTGTCAGCACAGAGCCCAGTGTGGGGCTCCATCTCATGAACTGTGAGATCATGACCAGAGCTGAAATGAAGAGTAGATGCTCAACCCAATTGAGCCATCCAGGCGCCCCACTTACTGGTGTAAATAATCCTTTCTCTTAGCCTTCTTTGTACATATCTCAAAAGATAAAGTAGGTCTGGTCCAAACTGATGTGGTCAGGATGATACATGGTCTGGAAAAACAGGTAAAGCTTAAAGTTACCTGAACCACCCACAACCCAACAACTAAAGTAAGGCGGAAAGGCCTGGGTTAGCAGGTGATCTTTGTCACCTGGTGCTAATGCTCTGGACCACACAGATGGTAATTCCTCAATGCTATGCAGCTAGCAAATCAGTGTTTGATTTGCTTGGTTAGCCTAACATTCATAACTACATACAATTTTCTGTTTGCTCGATCACTGGCCTCTTGTTTATAACCTAGAATCACTTCATCAGTTTATTAATGGCTCACTTTCCATCTCTTCCACTCATATAGAAGTCAAGAGGAGGGGAGACCATGTCTGAGTCACTTTTCTTTTTTTTTTTTTTTTTTTAATTTTTTTTCAACGTTTATTTATTTTTTGGGGACACAGAGAGACAGAGCATGAACGGGGGAGGGGCAGAGAGAGAGGGAGACACAGAATCGGAAACAGGCTCCAGGCTCTGAGCCATCAGCCCAGAGCCTGACACGGGGCTCGAACTCACGGACCGCGAGATCGTGACCTGGCTGAAGTCGGACGCCCAACCGACTGCGCCACCCAGGCGCCCCTCTGAGTCACTTTTCTAATTGGCCTGATGGTTCAGCCCAATACTCACTACCTGGAAAGAGAAAGAAAGCTAGTTGAATGAGGAAATAGGGATTTCACTCACTTGTTGACTTCACTCCCTACCTCCTTCTGCATCTCATCTCCTATTGATGGCTATACTTGTTCTTGTTGAAATACTGGGAAGAATACTGCGTTTAGCATTTGACTTTTTAGGTGGCTCATAGGTAACACCTTTGAACACGACACACTAGATGGTCATCCCACGTACCTGGCAGTATTGCCCTGCATCCAGGGGAAAAGTAGGAAACATACCAGTAAAATGGCAAAGAATACCAGTAGAAGCTTGGTGCAGTTCCCACTTGCCCTTTTCTTCCTCTAAACAGATTGTCCACAAATTTTCAAACTTTCCAGACTAAGGACGGGTAGAAGTTGGCATAACTTTATTCTCTAAAAGCTACTATTATTGGATTTTAAAATACATCACATAAAGTCGTCAGGGTCCTAAAGAACTATTTATAGTATTAGTTTGGAGCAAATCCATTTCAAGCTTTAAACTTGAGTAAAGGGCTATAAAATCAGCATGTAACCTGACATGAAGCCAATTGAATATGTTTAAATTAGGTGTCATATTTTATTCTGAGTGACTTTTTAAAACATGGGTTCTCTGAAATGGCCATTTAAATTTGAGCATCTAAGAAACTTACCAAGAGAGAAAAGCTTGGTCCTTTGATTTTCTTGAAGAAAAGATTTGAAAATGATTCAGCTTATAAATATGAAACCTAGCTTTTAACAAGTTATTACGACCTTCAAAGCATTCTCTGAAATACCCAGTTACTCTGTGTGTATGTGTTGGGGGGTGGGAAATCATTACTGAAAATAAAATAGTGTTTGCTTAATCCAGCATCCATCATTACCTTCTTCTTGACATTTAAGTTAGTGTACCTTAATGTTGCTTTGAGACTCAGCAAGGGGTTTTCAAAGTGTGTGTTCAACCCTGGACCTAAATTTTTCCTTTCTCTTTAGGAAATAAAGATAGTAGACTTTGAAATACGTAAGTGACCAAGCTCTAAGTTGTAAAAGTATATTGTCATTAATTACTAGTATCAATTGAATCATGATTGAAACAATACACAAATGGGTTTTGGGTTGAAATTCAAACAAGAAGTATGTAGATCAATGTAAATAAGAGAATTGACAAAAACTTGAACTTCTCAAGCAAACTGTACTTAATGAAGCATTGATTTTTTATTTACTTGTTTTTATTTAATCACTGAGGGCATTCAAAGGGAGTCTTTCTAAGCTTAATTCATTAGTATCATGTTACCTTTATTGAAATAAAGGTACAAGTTCCTGCGGAACTATTAAAAAACAAAATAAGCAAAACATTAGAATTTTACTCAAAACATTTGAGTAACCCTTGAGATGGGTCACTTCCCAGATCACTGTGTCATTATCAGCCAGTGCCATACCCCACTTGGGTTGTGAAGTTGTCTTCTTGAAGGGTTTTTTGGGGAGTTGATGTTCATGAGAACATTTGTATACAGTAAAATTGTCTCCCAAATGCCTTATAATTACTTTTTAATGTACTATGCTACTTAAAAGAGGCTTATTTTCCAAGTCTAGTAACTTTTCACCCATTAAGTATGTTCCTTTGAAAACACTGGCTACGGAGTGCTGGCTCTCATGCTATTGCAGAAAGGACCCAATTGCTTCCTGCCCACCAGGCAGCCATCCTAAAGTAACAATTTGGACCAACCTGATCCAGGCAGAATTACCATTTAATTTAATCTTAGCTGTTCTGCTAAAGATCTTCAAAGACAAGTCTTTACATTGACATTTGCATTTCTCTTAAACTCATCATTTAAATTATAAGTCACACTTGACAGACTTTTTGTTGAAAAGGACAGTGATAATCCTTGTTCACATCCATATAATTTTTAATTCTTATAAAAACTATCATAAAAGTCCAAAACTGCAATCGTCAAGTATTATTGTATACGGTCGATTGCAAATGGACTAATTATGTCTTGAGAAGTTACATTCCACAATAGTGAAACATCTAAACCATTGAAATGGAAAAGGATTCCAGCAATTTGGAAATTTGTATTAGTGGTGTTCAAATAATGGTATTCAAATAGTAGTGATACACAAATAATGATGTTCATGGAGTAGAAAGTTATATGTCGAATGTTTTTCATAGTATATATTCATTACTCTCTCCTTTTTTTCACATTCTTTGTAGAATCTCCTCTTCTGCATGAACAGTGTGTTGAGGACAGGGAGTTTGGTCTCCTTTATGTTACTAACATAAGCAGTGTCTGTGACATGGCCTGTAGCACACTGGGTGTTCATAATGTAATGGCAAACCAACGTTACTTGTATTTTCCATGGCTTCATCTTGTTTTTAATGGGCTGTTGGGATATACAGAAAATTTCAAGCATCTCTAAGTAAGAACAGTCTTTGAAAAAGAAAGGGAGGAAGAAGGAAGAGAATTAACATTTACTGAAAATCCCTTCTGTGTTAAGTAGAATACTAGAAATACCCTCCCCTAATCTCTTCTAATCTGTCCATCTTTAAAAAAGCTAATAGTAACTTAGTTCAATTTACTATTGATTTGATAAGTTTATATAAAAGACAATGTTTTTCGCAATATGTTAATACAGATGAGTTTATTTTTAATAGGTAGGTGGGTAGCAGACACTGTTGGAGTCCCACCCACTTACCTCGCCACTTGGGATTCTGGAGACTGTCCCTTGTAGGCTTTTGTGATTCGGCCTAAAGGCTGTCTTCGGCCATCACAGCTCAAGAGAAACATAGGACAGGCTGGAAGTGGTTGGTGAGTATTGTTCCTGGAAATATCTCTCAAACAATGGCTGATAGGAATTAGTGGATAATTAGCCCAACTCCCTCATCTTTCAATAGAGGAATTCCATTCACATTGCACATGATTTCCTAGAGCTCCCCAGGTGCCCACAGCGGTCCATAATACTGCCTTTATTGGCTTCATTGCCTTGCCTTTTCGCTTGTCATCATTGTTGATTGATGCTTCCTGGGATTGCTTCTGAAAGGAATTGATTTCATTCGAATGGCTTGTCTCCTGTTCATATTCTGGTAGAAGACATCTAAGATGCACACACGAATTTTATTATGCCTCTCCACTAATGAGGAAAGGCTGAGGTTAGAAGAAATTGCCACGTACCCATTCATAGGGAATACATGATCAAGTTTAACATGAGTTTATGTCTCTATATACATCTTACTTTCTGTGGAGAGTCTGGTTCACTTTCAGGACCTTCCTGGTGTGGTGGGTATGGCTCTCTGTGAACACATTTTTGTACAATCTCCTTCTCTTCCCCATGGACAGAAGCAGGGAGGCCCAACCAGCAATGTCATACTCTGCTTGGGAGAAATCTAGTTGGAGGTGGGGACTGCTTGGGACTGCTTCTGCCTGAAGCAAGATATTTTGGCTATAGGTAATACCATGAGTAGATCTTAAATTTAGACCTAAAGTAGGGTTTTCTGAGATGAGCATGTCAAACTATACTCTTCCTAAACCATTCTGGTTTTATTAATAATAAAATACACAAATACATAACTGAAAATTGAATTTTAAGCAAAATGCCTTCCACATTAAGTATTAGACCACATGTCTGAAGGGGCTGGGTTTATGCCAGACATTGTTTGGTCCCAGTTTTTGCTCTCTGACACCCTGTTTGTACTGGCCGCAGTGACCTGACTATTTTGGTCTGCACTGTCAGGCCCGACAGAGGAGGCCTTTTGACTCTCCCTGCATGTAATGCAATACCCCACAATTACTATTATTACTAGACATGATGCTGTGGTTTTCCTGTTCCCTTTCAAGGTTTTAGTCTTCAGCCTTTTTTTTTTTTTTTTTTTTTTTTTTTTCTTCTCAAAATTGATCTTGCCTGTTGCTGTGAGTCCTTGGATGCTCTGCATACTCCATGAACTATGCTACCTTGGCCTGCTGGTCTTCTGGATGTCTCCTTGAACTCCATGGCCACTCATTCAAAACACACCACATCCACATTGAGGCTGCTCTCCTGGTGTTTTGCTTCTAGGTTTTTTCTGTCTCTGTAATTTCTTCATTCCTTTACCAAACTTGCTCTCTAATCAGGGCACTTGGGATTTATTTTGATCTTTGCACTTAACATGAGTTGACACTAACGTGTTTATTCACCCCTTTGGTTTCCTCCCTTGTGTAGGACATAGTAAGTTTCATGAGGGCAGGTAGGAGATGCTATTGGTAGTTTCCTAAGGTATCCCTGGGTCTCAGTGCCTGCCCCACCACAAAGTGGATACTGCAGTATTTGTTGAATAAAAATGCCTCTTGCTCAAGCAAGGTATTAGAAATTATTCTGTTAGGAAATCATACCATTGGTATTGGAGCTTAAAAGAACTGGCCGCCAAGAAGACAAGTGATGAGGAAGACAAAGCAAGACCTTCTCCATGGCAGTTCACTAGAGAAAAGTTGGAGAATTTACCTTTACAATACAATATTGGCTTTAGAAAAAAATACTACTTGGTGCTTTAAAAGGTGATGGTCTGGTTTCATTAAGAAGGCAAGAGTTCTTTAGGCATTCCACAGAAACACCCATGATTTTTTTCCCCCAGAGTCTTTATCTCTGACACTAATGTAACTAGTAAGTTGAACAAGCCTAATTTGTGGTGTGTGATTAAAAATAACTTTTTAATAAATGTTTGAACGTTGCTCAGTGGACTAGTTTATCTCTTGTACCTACAGAAAAACATTAAGTTAAAATAATCACGTGCTTTCTCTAATCTCTATTAAGTAATACAAGTCCCTTGGTCACTTGCAGTTGTAAGATAGTTTTATTTCAGAAATAAAATGTTTGTCAAACTGTCCAAGTATTTTAAAGTGATGTCTACACCCAACATGGGTCTCAAACTCATGACCTGGAGATTAAGAGTCCTATGGTCTACCCACTTAGCCAGCCAAGTGCCCCTGTCTAAATACTTTTTTTGTTTTGTTTTGTTTTATTTACTTGGGAACGAGCACAAGCGGTATATTGGGGGGGGGTGTAGAGAGAGGGGGACAGAGCATCTGAAGCAGGCTCTGCGCTGACAGCATTGAGCCCAATATGGGGCTTGAACTCATGAACAGACATCATGACCTGAGTCGAAGTCAGAATTTCAACTGACCGAGCCACCCGAGTGCCCCTAACTATTTTAAATTATAATTATTTCCCATCCTATTTAGGTCTAGATATCTGCTGCAGACAAACAAGCAAAGTATGTTTGTTTCTTTCTCAGATAGCTCGTTTCCAGCTTTCCCTTATTCTACTGCTTAGATGCCTCGGCTTGAGGGCAGGTATAGGAGGAGAAGCATGCAAAGGAGGAAAGATCTTACATAGTTTGTATGGTCATAAGCTCACTGAACATGGGCTCTCTGGAGGGTGCCCATCCACAACTACCTAATGCTAGGTTACGCTTACCTGTAGCTACCCTGATGGAGGTGATAGACTCTTCCCTAGCTTGTTGGTGACTCTCTTCAATGTCTTTGGTAAACTTTAGGACCCTCGGCTGAGTCCTGCTCACTCATAGAAGTGATTCTGATAGGCAACCTCTCTGGCTCCCAACTGGGATCTAGGATGTGGGTCGCTTGCAGGCATCCTCTCATTCGATTAAGGCAGGGAATACGGGACACTCCAAAAGAAGCAACCACTTCTTGCTTCATACGTCAGCAAGTAGTCAGTCCATCTTGTGCACTTGCTATTACTGAGGTGTAAGTCTGACCTTGGCCTTTTTCACTAGTCTTGAGGTGCAGAGAATCTTACAGGTAAGTGTGGAATTCATAGCAGAGCTCTGAGCAAAGACAGCCACCATTTCCAATGTGCCCTAGCTTACTTTTTGGCTTTCCACTCCAGTGAGATGTGACAATATTGTAATCCATATTTGTACAACTGCTTTTACATTCCCCACAACTGATATTTTAATAGTCTCTTATACTAAAACAAGTTAAAACACAAAGTCTCCATTCCTTTTTGGTTATATTTATGTTTTATAAATGGGGCTTGGAGACTGATTTATCTCAGTAAACCAAGACAGATTTCTTAAAGAAGCTTTATTTCTCATGATAAAATCCTATTAAAATATAATGGCTCCTTCATAAACAACTGTTTGCTAAAAATTTAACCAGTGGATTTAACTAAAGCAAGAGATGGTGACTTGATTTCTTAGCACAGATTCCCAATTCTGTGTTGCCATAACAAATAATACTACTAGTTAATATGTATTCTGTCCTTCCTAAGTGCCTGGCACTAATCTGTTTCACATAAACTTAGAGAATGTTACTGAGTGATTTCTGTATATCAAGCCCCATTCTGTACGTGGATTAGCCAATTTAATAGAACGACACTGATATAATTACAATTATTATCCTCTTAATTTGAGAAATCAGAAAAACCAGAAACAAATTGAAGCAACTTCTGTCAAAATCAGCCATGAAAGGCCAAGGAAGGATGTTTCCTGTGAATCAGGTTTCGAACTTGAAACATTTCTTCATGTCAGTTTGACTCTGGAGGTTATCAGTTTCTGGAGGGACTCAGCCAAGTATTTAATTTTCTATTCCAGGTACTTAATGCACAGTAGATGTTAAAAGTGCCATCTTTTAAAATCGAATAGAACTTTGAAACTTAGGCTTTTAATTCAAACATTTAAAACATTTTTTTCCCTATTCACATAAAGCTATGAAAATCATGATTAGATACCTAACCAAATTTTATAAATAAATGACAAGAAAATTACCTGGTTTGTATTTTAAAATTGGAATGAATGTTAAGTTCCTACTCCTTCTTCTGTAAACAATGGTCAGTGATGAATATTTTGTTCGATCGTAACAGACATCCATGTTAGGCAAAATAATTGAGCTTCTGTTTCTGCTGTCCTTGTTTTGTCTCTTTTGAACAAAATTAGGTCCTGTCTTCCCTGGCATTAGTACAGCATTTGCAACCTTTGGCTTCTTGGTATTGTTAATAAAACTGCAAACCTTTCTGAATACCACAGCTTTTTCAGAGACTAATCATAACTACTTCAGGAGTCAAATTTTAGTCTGTGCTTGTTGAGTTACTCATGTACTCAAAGTTCAAAAGTGTTACATTTATGTAAGAACTTGAGTGTTTGTTTAAAGCTGTTAGTATAGGAAAGAGGTTTCCATTTCAGAACTAAAATCTGGACTTAGTAAATTCTTTCATATAAGTTCTCTAATTACAGCAGAATGCCTTAATAAATGCATTGGCTTTGAGAATAAAACTGGATTGAAAAGTAAAACACATTAATTCTGCTTTAAACATTAATTAGAATATGGACTATAGCTTAAACATAATATTTGGTAGTTAATACTTAAAAACATTTCACTCCCTTCCCATTCTGCCCTCAATTCCAGGCAAGAAAACACAATGGTCATTTTAATATAATCATACTTATAACTACTTAAACAGTAAATAACTGATGTTAGAAATGCGATTCTGTCACATGTTCTCAAGTTTTAAAAACGAGGAGCCTCTTGGCTGAAGAAAGCGCATCCCACATCAGAGAAAATAGAGCTGTTTTGTCTAAGGCAAACTGAATTTCACTTAAGTGTTCTGGATTCCCTAAATAATTACTAAATGGGCAAATATTACTTATAATTGTCATGAAAACTGCATTCTATTTTTAAGCCTATGTATATATAATATATAATAAAATGGATATAATTATAATACAATATATAATATAGAATATAACATAATTAGAATATAATATTAACATATAATTATAATATGCACCATAACTGCACAAGGTGTCTTAGCCCACTAAAAAGAAAGCTGAGCCTAGATCATGGGCATTGGGGTTAACAACGTATTTGGATAACCAGGTGCTCAATAAGGTTCTTCGAGTCAACTCATCCATCAAGTGCTAGTATTCCTCTTTTAACTGCTAAAATTTCAAGTCACCATGAAGACAGGAAAAAAAATCTTTTCTCCAATAAAAAAAAAAAAAACTACATATAAATGTTCTGAAATGAGATCGTCTTTGCTTTAAGTGGAAAAAATGCCTGACAAAAGTGATAATAGACCAAAGAAAATTGAGCAAGTTTTTCAGTGGTGTAATGCTACGATTACATAGAAAAGAGCAATTCATCAGTTTAAGTTTGGCCACAGTTGGGACCAGAATTGAAAACTATCTCTGCATTGTTACTTGAGAGGAACATTAAGATTCTATTTAGCCAGATTCTCCACCAGGCTCTGTGTTTCCTGAAGTTAATTTTTTCATCTCTTTTTAGGAATTAAGGTCTTGCTAGCAAGTAGCTAGTAAATACATCACATCTATGACTACAACTCAGCACCGGCCCCAGTAGCAGAAAAAGGAGCATATGATCTTGGTTACCTGAGAAGGAAAGTCACAAGTATGGCTTCATATCCATGTCCCACGTAGCACTGGGATGGGAGGCTATGAGTAGCAAAGACATTGGTCACTAGAAGAAGCTGCAAGAAATGACCAGAAATAGGGATAGAGGAATGCGCTAGACGAAAGACTGATTGCTTTCAATCAATTCAAGATATTACGTGATAGCAGTTACTCTGAAGTACACTTCTATAAATAAGATCTGTATTCTTGTATTGTGTGTTCGACTTTTCCTTCATAGCCTTTACCATGTCTTGTAACGATACACTGTGGGTGTAGTGACTTAAGTTTTGCCATCCGAGTTAACACACATAATGCATACCGATGCATACATACCTGTGAGCTCTTACAGACAAACGTGATTGTTTAATACTTTATGGCCAGCCTCTCACTTGGGACTTGACATGTAAAAGTAGCTCAATGAATATTTATTGAATGAACCCAATTAATGAAAAAGAAACTGGTAATCCTAAATTTTATATGTAATAGAGTTGGTTAATCTTTGAGGCCTTTATTTAAGGTCATGGGTTGGGTAAGGTTAACTATGTAGACCATAAGCTATTTTAAGTAATTACTGCTTATGGGATGCCACGGCTTTTGTGGAAACAAGATTCTGTAAGGTGAAGAAGTCACTTTCATTCACTTTAAATATCACTGTGTGAGCAGTCAGCAGTGGCCACTGAATCAGAATCCAGAACCACAGTGGGGTTGGCTTGAGCTCTAAGAGCTACCTCAGGCGCTCTCTCACGTGCTCTTTATTAAAAGTGTATATATGTTGAAAGCCAGCAATATGTGGAAAAGAAACTTCTACCCAATGATTATTTACTTTGGGCTAAAAGTGAATACCGCAGCTGGATTCCTTCTACATTTTTTTTTTTTCACTCATTTTGACCACTGCATTTGAGAATGAAGACATTGGATTGTTAAAATGTTGTGGAAATTTGAATCTGAGTTCTTTCTACTTGGAAAGAGCAGACGGCTCTCCTTATTTCTCTTTGCTTCCCTCCCCCACAGGTAGCACCCATCTTAGGGACTCTTTCACCTACGATAGGGTCACATTTGACTTTTGCAGAAGGGAAATCCTTGGATTTCACTCACTTGATGATGAGATGTATTCTCCCATGTCTCTGGCACAGGAGCAATGGAAACATAATTCACTTTGCAGCCAAAATCAGAATTCCACAAAAGTGAACTAAGCAATGCCTAACACATGGAATGGACCTGAGGTAAATTTAAGCTTTGACTAAGGTTCATGACTTGAAATTGCCAACCTCATTAGTGAAGATAATTCTTTGTTTTTTTTTTTTTCACCAAAGCACATGTTTTATATCCATCTAGACATTGTATCTCTTGAGGAAGTTTAGTGGGCCAGTCTGGTTAAATATGCATTAAATGGCCTTTGCTGACAAAGGTTTTGCAACTCAAGTGCCTATTTATCCCACTTGGTGTTGTCATTTCCATGAAGAAATCTTAGCACATCACACTGACTCTGGATGGAGTCTTGAAAAACAAGCAACTGCTACTACCAACAACCAACTGTGGATGTGTTGAAACTTCAGTTCCCAAGTATTAATAGGAATATTTAAGTAAGGAGTAAGTTGGCTGGTGAGTAAAAATACTGGGCATAATGTTAACCAAATGTCTGGTTGCTTAAAATACAAACCAAAGCTAATTATATTCCACCCTGGGATAACAGATGATGCTTTTTTACTCCGTAGTAATAAATGGCCTTGAAAACTAGCCAAATGTCCTTCAGTTGCAAAAACAGCCACAGTAATTAGTAGATAAGAAACTCTTAAGACAGGGACCCAACTCTATCATTACCTTGAGACACAAATCCAACTGCTAAGTCTATGGGTAGATCAGTAACACAATCTTCTCTAATAGAAGGCCATCGAGGTGGTCAACATTGTGCCAATGTGTATTTTTAGATCTTAGAATTTACTAACTGAATTCAAGTATTTATTTGCCTTGATTGGTTCTCACTGTATTTTTGGTATTTCCAAGACTAGAACTCCTCATTAAACTATAGAATAATTTATAAATGTGTGTGAATATCAGGAATAAATAACTGATAGAAATTATAAGTATAAAATGAGATTTTTTTTTATTTTAATGCTATCTTCTGTCGTATTTACTTATTTTTTTTAATGTTGACTTATTTTTGAGAGACAGAGACAGCATGAGCAGGGAAGGGGCAGAGAGAGAGGAGACGTAGAACACGAAGCAGGCTCCAGGCTCTGGGCTGTCAGCACAAAGCCGAATGCAGGGCTTGAACTCACAAGCCGTGAGATCATGACCTGAGCTGAAGTTGGACGCTTAACCGACTGAGCTACCTAGGTGTCCCTCTTCTGTTGTATTTAAAGAAGCCTATCTTCAGGCTGTTCAAAGAAAGAGCAAGAATTACAGTTTGAAACAGAAGCCACAATTAGGCCTAAATAAATCTCTAAGAAACTGGCTGTTCTATTTCATTTCCAGTCTGAAGAAGAGCCAGGTTTTGTTTGAGGATTTCTGTCACTTTTAATGTCCTTTGAAAAAATAGACAGCAAGCTGTGCCAGTTATCCTCTTAATGTGTTCCAGTGCTAGGAAATGTTGTGTAGCATATAAGACGATTCAGTTAGCTTAATTCAATTATGCTTCTGTAGTTGAAAATGTTGAATCTTTCTGCATAAGTAAATGTTTTGCCACTGATAGACTTCCATTTGTTTTTATAAGCACTTATTGATACCAGATATTTTCCATCATAAAAGGCTTAGGTTATAATTAAATTTCCCAATGGTTATTAAATAATAACGGACAGTTTTTGAGCTAGAAGTTGAAGACTTCTCGGAAGGAATAACACTGATGTGCCTTAGGACTTTTATCTGACATTATATTGTCTCTCTGTCTTGTAGAGGTTCTTAACATGGGAGCAAGTCTGTGTATGTAAATTGCAAGATAAGGTCAATGACTTAACTTTTAGTTTGGGGACTTAGCTGTGCATTTATAGAGTCACATGTACATAAATGTGTTAGACATCCTTAGCAAATTCTTATGATTGGATTAAATATTGTCCATCACTTGAGTCACCCACAGATGATGAGAAATACCAATAGAACTCCTTGTAGACAGTTTTTTGCGAGGTCTATTGTGTTTTGTAGGGGGAAAAAAGCAGTGCTATGCATTATTTGGCTCCTAATGATGTTTGCTATTGATGAAGGCTTTTGTCTGGAAGGCTATCCAGAAAATACATAAATAAAAAAAAAATATAATCTTTTCTAAATGCTGACATTTTTAATGAAATAAGACAATCTTTACTTTTTGTGTGAATTAGCCTGCATGAGTTTTCTTCTTTGTAGCCATTTGGCAGATGGAAGTATTCTCGTTCTTGTATTTACATATTGTAAGAATTGTGAATCACTATAAATGGATATAATTTAAAAAAATCAGGTCAACAGATAGAATCTGAATAATTGACAGGAAAAACTAGAGATACACACGAAGGCTTATACAAAAGGCAGAAGGAAGACAACATAAGGTGAATTTGGCATAGAATTATAACAATGATATGTTGGAGAGGGAAACACAGATGAAGTTGGTAGAAGGTACAAAGTGGGGGAGCAAGAATGTATGCTTTTGAATCATAAAATCAGTAAGCCATTGCACTTCTTTCAAGGTATCAATAATGGAATAAAATTTCTATTATTGATAAAAATACATAACTGTGTATAGTTCATTAAAATTACAGAGGAGGGGAATACTAATATTTTGAGTAAGACATGGTAAAATGTAACAAAATAAATTAGAATTTAATGTATTTAAGATGAGTAAAATGCTACTGACCTTGACCTTAATTTGGTATGCTAGTATTTTTGTATTGTCTCAGAGAATAAATAACTTTGTGGTGAGTGTAGTAGCTGGTATAGTGATGCCTCGCAACTGTCATACTGGCCACACATTTAACAAGATTATAAAGATGCAGGATTTAGTAATAAAAGTCTTGGTCTTTTAAAGAGTCATTTTCCCCCCTACTTCTAAGTTTTGCGGGAACCCTCTGCAATTGGGGAGATAGTTGTTTGATTATTCTTGTACCTGACCTCCAACAATTGATATTCCAGGAATAAATGAAATAGAGAAACATAGTCTCTAAGTTTTGGTGGTAAGTGGTGTGTGTCTGATGGCATCTTATAATAACTTGAAGGTTAAAGATGGTCGATAATGAGAAAGACCAGGAGTCTTAAGCCTTGCTTATGAAAACACAATTCCACCATGTATAGCCTACGAACTTCAATTTTCCCTAAGTCAATGAAATGCCATAGTGAATGGGAAACATGGTACCACTTGATACTGATGATACCGTGGAGATGTTTTATGTAAAAGTAAATCCATCCAATATGTAAAATAAATAGATGAATATTACAAATGCGGCAAACACATGAAAGTCTCAGGAATTCCTAGGAGCTTTTCAAGAGTTTCAGTGAGGGGGGGACAAAAGTTTCAGTGAACCCTATTTTACAAACCATATTTTTCTTTTGTATCCTCTATGTAATTGTTAGAATCATTACATGAGAGTTAGAAAAAACCTACAGAATATGTGATCCAGTTTGTCATGTTGCTTGTTGAGAATTTAAAACAATACAATTTACAATATATTTCAGGTGGATTGTCATTTTCCCTTGAAAATACCAAAGAAACTGCCTCCCATAGGTGAGTCTTGGGGATTGAAGTTGATACTTGAGTTAGGAGAGTCTCAACTGAAGTTCAGTTTTTGTGGGTGACATAAGTGAGATTGTACCTTTCAAATGATCTGTGGAGCAGGTACTTGGATTTTTTCATTTCCAGATTATTATGGACTGGTACTTTTGTAAAACACAATAAATACTAATTACTTGATAAATGATTAATTTTATAGATTTGGAGACATATTAAAACATATCTAGAATCTTCTTCATTGGACTCAGTCACATATGAATTGCGTCTGTGGATCACATACTATAATTGGAATACCACTGAGTTAAGAAAATAGAGTATCAGGGGATGTCTCGGAAAATAATTTTTATATCTTCTTCTGAAACTAATGACATGGGGAAAAAAATGGAGACTTATGTCAAATACCCTAACTTGCACAGGCATAATACCATTGTCAGTATACTTCAATGTAAATGTATCAGATGATTAGTACTACTATTCCATTCTAAGCCTTCGTTTGCCACGGTGAAATAGCTGTAATGATTTTAGTAGGCCCATAAAGATTTTATGAGGATTGAATGAGGTAATGTATGCAGAGTTTAATGCAGTGGGTAGTAAATAATAGCTGTCATTGGTACGGTTGTACATTGCCTGTGGTTCTATCCCTTCCTACCTTATTCTCCATTTCTTTCTCAGCACTTGAAAGAACATTTGACAGTAAACATTACACTTGATGAGTATTTATTTAAAAATCAGTATTTTAACAAATGTCTGGCCAGTACTTCCATAGAGAATCCCAAACTCTCACGTAGTACAGATCTCTGTCTACCACACACAATTGCCAAAAGATCTTGAATTCTTTTGGGCTCAGCTTGTTGAATGACTGAGTAGTGGGTATCAGATTTAGCAGCACTCCTTACAGAACACAAAGTTGAGGGATATTCTCACTGATGTGTTGCAGCATACATCTGGTTGAAAAAAATACATTTATGAGAAATCCTTGGGAACTATGAGAATTTACCCAAAATGAAGGGCATAATGGGAGGCATTTAAGGTCTCTTTTTCAGATGGGACTGTATGCTACCATAGTGATGTGCTTGTCTAATGCTGTGTTAAACTGTGTTAAGTCAGTGCTTGAGGGAACTCTTACTTAATAGAGCTGATTGAGATCCTGGTTGCCAATTAAAGGGTTAGCAGGAATGTTGCCCTAGTCTATCCTATTGAAGATTATCTGCGATCAGTCCAGTGAGTAAGGTTAGCAAGTCATGGGAGACCTTTAAGTGAGTATTAAAGCAATTTGTAAACTGTTGCTTCTAAGAAGAATAACGAAGGCAGTCCCACAAACAACCATCTCCATCAGTGGAGATACCACCACTGTCTGATGATGGACCTCTCAGAAAGCTGCCAATGCTAAATGAAACTGACAAACAGTACTGTAAACTGGTCCCGCCCATGTGCTCTCATGGGACAGCCCTGTGAACTCTTACCTCATAACCTTGTGATCCTTGCAGAACTTCCCACATCCGTGGCTTCCTGAGCTTCACTGCTGTATCACCAGCACGTAGCCTAGAGTCTAAAACATAGGAGAAGATAAATAAACATTTAATTAGGTAAAAAGGAAGAAAGGAACAGAAAGAAAGAGGCAAATTAGTATATGGAAGCTATCATTGAGATAAGAAAGCAGATTGCCAGGTTTGGGGGGGGAGAGGGATAATCTGAAGATCAAAGAACACTTTTCTCACTGTGAATTACCCTTCAGGGTATGCGTGTAGAATGTGGATGGAATACAGGTTGTTGAAGATGATTGGTTGGGATGGAAAAAAAACAGTACATGCTGACTTTTCAAATAAATATCTCAATGTGAAGAAAAAATAGTACTGCTCACTAGTACATCCCATGGTGTTGGAAGTCCAGAAATTCTGGGACACGTAAAGAATATTTACGTGTTATTTTTTCTCATAGTCGAGGTAGAAGGCTTGACTTGGGAAGTTTTATTTTCATTGAATTTTTTTTTACATTTAAGTATAATTGACATACAATGTTACATGATCAGGTGTAAAACACAGTGATTCAAGTTCTCTATGTGTTATGATACACTTGCAAGTAGAATTACCATCTGTCAACCATACAATGCTATCACAATATCATTGACTATATTCCCTATGCTGTACCTTTTATTCTTGTGATTGGTTCATTCCATAACTGGAAACCTGTATTTATTTCCCAATGCCTTTGACTCATTTTTCTCATCTTTGTATCCTCCTTCCCTTGGACAATTAATAATTCTCCGTATTTATAGGTCCAGTACGGCTTTTTTGTTTGTTGGCTTATTCATTTGTTTTGTTTCTTGGATTCCCCACATATGAGTGAAATCAAAGGGCATTTTGACTTGGGAAGTTTTAAATAAACTTTTTGGAAATTTGAAAAAAAAAAACAGAACAAAACAAAACAGGATCAGATACCTGGGCTAAGTTATCTTTTCTTCATTTAGAAGAGACCTACTGTGGCACTAGATTGTCAAGGCTGTTTTATAGGCAAAAAAATTTGAGGCTTATACTCTATAAATTTCAGCGTGGCTACAAAGTATGGGAAGATCAAAGAGAATTCATGCTTGTAAGAGAAACCAACAAAAATAAAAGGATGCAGTAAAACAGTGATAAATGTAGAGTTTATTTCAAAGTTCAGCCAAGGTACATGTCATTCTTACAGCATAAAGGAGCTGAAGTCTTCAACAGTATAGCCAAGATACTTCAGAACATTACAAACTATGGACTTCACTTAAACAAACATATCTTGAATTCATGATACTGATAGTGTTGTGATAACATATAAAAGTCACTTTAGAGAGCTTATAGGAGGAAAGGCAATGCTTCAGGACTCTCAGCAAGCCCAGGCAGAGTTACTCGAAAAGTTGTAAAATTGTGTTGATGGGGGCCTTGACTCATCTCCAAATTGATTTGATGCCTGATTGTGACCTGAAGCCATTTATCAGAAGAAAGCAAGACAGATAATGAGGAATGCATCTAAGAAAATGATGAAGCTTGTAAAATGTTGATTTTGAAGGATAGTAATGTCTGTGGGTGTCAAATATGTTGGCTGAGAAAACAAGAAATTGTGATTTTTATCCTTATGAGAGTGGCTTGAGAAAGACAATGATCTATACCTTTCCCAGTTTATGAGACAGCTTTGATTGTTCATTAATCAAAGTATGCATACTTACTATAGAAATAAATACCAGATTTTAAGCCTTTTGAATCAACTGGAGATGGGCTGGATACAAGGAACTAACCATTGTTCCCCAACACTTGCCTTTTAGAAATAAATTTACTGATCCCAGAGGGAGGATGTTTTAATAAAATAGCTGCACACATTCCTTATGATGTAGATTTCTATAATTTTTACTAGGAAATTTCATACATTCAAGCAATATCTTTAAAAACAGTTTAACGTCATAGTATTAAAAAACACACATAACTGAGTTTATATATATATTGAGCATATATGTGTATGTACATGTAACAATTTGTGTGTACATACATATATGTACATATGTATGTGTGTGTGTGTTTACTTCTCCATTCCACTTGTTCTCCTTTGGAGTCTCTTGTTTCTTTCATACTCTAAGCATAGGCTCTTTCTTCATATTATCACACTACTACCATCTATTTTCCAAAAATACCTTTCTTTGCTCTGAGCCAAATGCATGTTGTGGGACTTGGGCTTTTTGGCCCTGTGTAGCTCTTATATCCTGGAGTGGCAAAGCACTTTACCATTCACCCATTTCTGGTAGAGAACAGACAATGGCTTTTTTGACCCTTGGCAATTTTGACAACTGTGCGATGTATCCTTTGTATCCTATCTATTTGACCCACTCTCTGCATACTTACACTCCCATGGTTTTCATGAGGTAAATGCTAAACAAGTGTTCCTGAATAGTAATAGCAATGAATTTTTCTTAAGCTCTCTAACAGGTAAGACCTTTCTTTTCTAGAACTTTATGACTGTAAGTAGAAATCAAGGCTGTATTTATATATAATATTTTTATTCTTAGGTGACCTGTCATTGTTGACACCTCTTTGTCCAAATGCTGCTTTTGAGAGAGGTTAACCCTTCTTGATTTACTCCTCTGCAATTCTCGGGAGTCAGTTGTCTTGCGTCCTCTAACACCACACTGTGTGTTAACTGTACCATCAGATTTTATGTCTTACTTGAAGGGGAGGTAATATGTTGCCTCATTGAAAGAAACGACTGACAAATAATTCCCAGCCAGCTCTGAGGTCTCTTGCTTTCACTTTCCTCGGCTTCTCCCAACTTGTCAGGCCCATCACTGTGTCCCATGTCAGCTGGGGCTCAATCACGCTCCGACTCCCAGACAGTTCGGCTTTGCCAGAAGTTGTTTGCAATTGTGTCCGGCCAGTTGAAAGCTAACATTTATTGAGTGCCATCCAGAAGTCCTCCCTGAGGCTTAAAAGATAGGTTTTACTGTTTTGTATTTATAGATGGAGATAAGAGACTTAGATTGTTTAATTGGCCATGGAACACTAGTAGCTGGTATAAATATAATTTATATCTGTTGGCTTAGAAATAATCCACCTGCCTGCTAGAGTAAATGAGTTGCCTTATGACACGTTAGAACGGAGGAGCAAATGTACATGCTGTCCCAGATTCTGTCTCTCCCTTATGCTACACCTAATCACTCTTTGCCCAAGTCAGACAATTGAGCTTCTGCTCCAAATTACCTCTGAAGGGTTTAAAATTAAAATTTTGGGGGCTCCTGGGTGGCTTGGTCAGTTAAACATCCGACTTCACCTCAGGTCATGATCTTAAAGTTCGTGTGTTTGAGCCCCACATCGGGCCTTGTGCTGATAGCTTGTAGCCTGGAGCCTGATTTGGATTCTGTATCTCCCTTTCCCTCTGCCCCACTCCTGCTCTCATTCTGTCTCTCTCTGTCACTCAAAAACAAATAAATGTTGTTATTTTTTTTTTAAATTGTGGCTATGTACTCTGTTTTTTCAAATTCAGCTTTAGAGCTGAAGACCAAACTCAGTAGCTGGGAAGTTTTGTTCTTAGTTTTGACCCTGACAGTCATCCCTAAATCTCTTTCCCACTCTACTCCAGCCTTCACTTAGAACGTAGGCTGGTGACTGAGACCTTGTTGTTGCCTATTGATAACCAATAATAATTACATAGGAGACTATACATGGCTAAGTGTTCATTGCTGGAGTTCCTCCTCTTCTGTACCTCACCCACCTAATTAGACTTTCAATAATGTGCACCTCCCTTTTGCCTGATCCTCTGACTTCCATTCCAAAGGATCATTCTTCAGCCCCTGGGGCCAACTGGTCTCTGTCTCTGGTATAGGACACAAATCTCATATAAGGAACTGGTCCCTTGTTTTCTTTTCAGGAGATTTCCCTTACTCATCTTAAATTATAGTTTTAATGGTTTATTATAGTACCTCTTAAAGCGTTTTACCAAGGTTTTACCTCCACAAAATTCTATAGGAAAGATTTTCAGTAACAACAGTGCTCTATTGGGGAGGTCGGTTTGGAGCTGAATCAGTTGCTGTTATTTAGTTGCTATTAGACCATTAGTATGGTTCTCATTCATGACAGTGCTCTGTGTGATCTTTAGGTTTACTTCTTTTCTCCTCTGTCCTTATACGTTGGGAAATTTTGCTGATGTTATTCCAGGATACCTGGGAAGGCTAGAAGCAAATTGATAGGGGATTCTTTTCCTAGGATTTTAATTTTGGGGGAGGGATCTTATTAACTGCTTTTATACTATTTGCAAGGTATGATCAAATGACAGTTTTCTAGACAACTTATCTCATGCCTTTAGAAAGTAATTTAATAATTCATGTGGATATTAGAATTTTGTTAAATCATAGTGTATTTCCTTTTTTAAGTAGTAAAATGTATGAGGGGTTTAAAAAAAAACTAACAGAATAAAACTTAATTTAAAAAATATTACTCTTTGAGGGACGCCTGGGTGGCTTAGTTGGTTAAATGTCCAACTTTGGCTCAGGTCATGATCTCATGGTTCACGGGTTTAAGCCCTGCATCCACCTCTGTGTCGAGAGCTCAGAGCCTGCAGCCTGCTTCACATTCTGTGTCTCCCCCTCTCTCTGCCCCTCCCCTGCTTGTGCTCTGTGTCTCAAAAATAAATGTTAAAAAATTTTTTTAAAGATATTCTTTGAGTAGAGGAAAAATATTTTTTGGTTTTTTTGTTGGTATTTTCCAGATAAATACATGAAGGCTAAATGATGCATAAAAATTGTTTCTCTACGGCTCCTACGTGGCTCAGTCAGTTGAGCATCTGACTCTTGATTAAGGTTCAGGTCATGATCTTGGGGTTCGTGAGATCAAGCCCCTCATTGGCCTTGGCTCTGAAAGCACAGACAGAGCCTGCTTGGGATTCTGTCTCTCCTTAGTGTGTGCGCTCTCTCTCTCTCTCTCTCAAAAATAAACTTAACAAAAAATTATTATGCTAATACTCAAACCGTGTTGTCTTTTCCTTTGAAGATGCACAGCATATTAAACACAATATTTCTTACTTGAGACAGTTAAACTCATTCACAAGTGCAGCTCTGACTTAACTGGATTTTCAGTGTGGTTTTTAGAGCCCCATTTGGCTCTCATGAATAGTGCTTTTAAAGTAAGTTGTTGTTCTGCTAAACTTATTTCAATTCTGTATTCTTTAAAAGGAAAAACTTGGTCTTTTTATTTTCACACTTAAAAAAATAAAAATGTATAGCCCATGCAACATGAAAGTTATGGGTTATGAGATAGCATTTCAAATTACAATGCCTTTTCCCAGGGCAAATGCATGAAATGCTTCCCAGGACTTCTTGTACCCTTGGAGATTCAAATGCAAGATACTTTCCCTGCCCCCACCACCTTGTTGGGTTTCGCTGCAGTTATTTGTGTGTGATAAAAGTACCAGTTGATGAAATACATTCATTTTTAAAAACATAAACAAGTATCTGTTTACGCCAAAATATGCCCTGAGCAAAATTAAGTGAGGACATTTCAAAAGACGATTAAATCCCAAATTAAAAACAAATCTTGGAAAGGAAAACTTAAACCTTAAATAAAATAGTGTTTCAAATCCTCAAGGAATACTTGTATAATATTTGTACAATGAAAATAGGAAACTGGCTGCATATTCTTTAAAGAGACATGTTTTGGTTTCATTCAGAGTTCTAATATTCGTCATGAAAATATAGCATATTAGAAAAAGTGTAGCAACTATAGTTACTGAATATTAAAGGTGTTATGTGGGAAGTAGAATGAATGTATTGCATCTAATACCTCCGACCCTCAAAGGAATTTAAAAAATGGTTTTCCTTCAGGAGAAAAGAAGTTTATGTATTCATGCAATTATAATACTATAGAATCATATTCTGAGGGAAAAATTGTATTTCAGAGTTTTCAGTGTTCCACTTCTGTGGCACAAATCATACCCTTTAAATGATACTCATTTCTTATGATAGTTCCTTATTGCTTGTCTGTTATCTGTGCTCAATCAGGGGACATATTAAGGAAAGTATATTTCATATAAAGAAAAACATGTTTCAATGGAGATAAACAATATTTAAAAGCTTTACAATAAAAGTAGTGAACAGATGTGCCCTGCAGCCGAAGGACGTAGGCCCGTTCATTCTATGAAACCACAAGAATGGTAGGTCTCCAAGGTGTTCCTATCTAAGAAAACACTTCTTTTTGGGACTTAGACGATTAACCCCCTTGTCCTTAGCAATTAATTCTGAAATGCTGAATTGATATCTTCTTAGTTTGAATTTGTCTTTATTTTTAACCGTTTTGTCTGCTTGTTCCAGAAGAGCCCCAGTGTTGTCCCTCTCGTGCTCCCCACATGCCATTTATCCTTTTAATCTCAGAATTCCAGACCACATGTCTCCAGTTTGGCAAACATCCTGCTGAAGTTAGTCTACTTCAGCTTTAATAAGCACGACACAGATGAAGAAACAAACTCTGGTTGCCTGGGTGGCTGAGTGGGTTAAGCATCCGACTTCGGCTTGGGTCATGATCTCATGGTTCCTGAGTTCCATCCCCTCATTGGGCTCTGTGCCGTCAGCTCAGAGCCTGCAGCCTGCTTCACATTCTGTGTCTCCCTCTTTCTCTACCCCTCCCCTGCTCGTGCTCTCTCTCTCTCTCTCTCTCAAAAATAAATAAACATTAAAAAAAATTAAACAGAAACAAACTCAGAAGAACTGAAGTATCAGAAGCACTGTGCTAAAGGAATAGCCATGACGACCTGGAGGTTTCAGGATTAAATTGTTTCTGGACTACGGTTCAGATGTTCATTTATTTTTCTCAATGTTGTGGTGTCTAGGGTACATAGAGATAAAGCAAATACAAGCTCGGATGTTTGCACTTAAGAAGCTTGTGTAATAGTGAGAAAGACATAAACAGGCAACTGGAGAATACTGAAAATGAGTTTTTTGAGATGGGGGATTTTGAGTTCAGTTTGAGAGCTGTTGAGTAAGAGGAATTAGAAGATGTTACAGAAGACAAAGTGATTCATAGATGCTGAACGAGGTGGAGTGATTGGATTGGAGATTTGGAGAGTCATTCACACGTGTGTGTAGTAGCTTAAATAATGAGAATGTATGAAATCCCTCCGTGATAATCTATAAAGTGAAACACAGAATGCAGAACTGTAAAATAACATTTGATTGAACTGCAATACCTGTAGATAGTTTGAGCAATTCATTCGTGAATGACTTATTATTTTCAGGTTTTGTGTTTTTCATGTTCTTTATCCTCTTAATCACTTAGAGTTTTTGCTGAATAGCAGTATGTTTGCTTTTCTTCAGATTCTGCTTCTATTTAACCTTGCTAATTTACAGGACTGAGGAGATCCAAAGGCTGGAAAATGTCACAAGTTACGGTCATGATGAAGGTGATTTGAACGAAAATTCACTAAGGACCCCTCATTTATTATTTTTTAATTATTTCCAGGTTCCTAAATTTTTGTTTTTATTTTTAGTTGCTTTTTTAAAAGTTTTTAAATTCCACTTATCGTACAGTATTAGTTTGGGGTGTACAAGATAGTATACATTTTCACTATACTGCATACAAAATTCAACAAATATACAAGTTTTAATACCTGTGTACATCACCAGGTGCTCCTCACAGCAAGTACATTCCTTTACCCGTATCACGTATTTGACCTATACCCCCACCCACCTCCCCTTCGGTAGCCATCAGTTTGTTCTCTATACTTACTAGAGTCTGTTTCTTGGTTTGTCTCTATTTTCAGGCTCCTTAATCCTTTTTTGTTTTAATTAAAATTTTTTTTTAAATACTTCTCTATATTTTGAGATAGAGACAGAGCACAAGCAGGAGAGAGGCAGAGAGAGAAGGCACAGAACCTGACATGAGGCTCAAACTCACCGACTGAGATCATGACCTGAGCCAAAGTCAGGCACTTAAGAAACTGACCCACCCAGATGCCCCTATGACATTTGGACTAACTAGTACATTTCTACAGGGCTCTTAGACAAGAAAACAGCAGGACTCTGATTGAGAATTGATCTTCTTTTCATGATGATAGTGACTACAGGACCTAGTGTTGGCACTTTTATTTGTGGCATTGGCCTTACCGAGTAAATTTCACAGAAAAAATACTCCCCAAATAGTTAGCGTTTTTATTTCAAACTGTTCCAAACTTCAAAGTTAGCAAATTTTGCAAAATAAATAAAAAAAAAAACCCAACAACCCTCTTTTTCATTCTTTTGAAAATGTGCTTGGATAGGGTAATTGAATGGCAACCAGACAATGGAAAAGAAAAACATGGTTCTAAAAAGTTAACCACTGAATGGATCATACTAAAATGTAGACAATAAATTACAATATACAAAGTGACAACCATACAGAAAATGATGTAAAATGATAGGCTAAACAAAGCCAGTCTGCTTCACTTGTTCAATGGGGCTAGTCTGAATTTAGTTATGGCTGTGTGAAAACAACCATTTGTATTTGTTTAAAAGGATCCATGATCTCATCTACCGTGATTGAATTTGTAGCATTTTTCCACATACAAATAGCTTTTATAGAGAATGATTTTGTTCACAGAGCGTGATGGCATGTGGTTGAGTCAAGTGCTTGTATTCCATATCTTTTTTTTTTCCTAAGTAATGGCCTTAGGAATTCTGGAAATAGGTCAAAGAGAGAAATACTGTGATAGAGGATATAGAACAATGAAGGCACAAAAAGTTTTTGAATTTTATTGATTGATTTTGCATTCTTATTTAAATCTATGTTGAAGTCTTAATGAGCATTGTCTCTATAAAAAAAAACAACAGTTTTGTGATAATTAATGAAGTCAATTTGCCATGTCAGTACTTACCCAGTTTCCCATAGGTTCTCTGGGCTCCACTCTATCTCTAGGACCAAAAATACTCAGCGTGTTTTACAGCAGTACAAACTAAGACACAAAGTTAATGACTCTCCTGAAGGCCTATAGATGGTGATTATACAATATCTTTATTAATAATGAAAATTCCTTTTTTTAACCTATTTATTTATTTTTAATGTTTATTTTTCAGAGAGACAGAGACAGAATGAGAGTGGGTTAGGGGCAAAGAGAGAGAGAGGGAATCGGAAGCAGGCTCCAGGCTCCAAGCTGTCAGCACAGAGCCCGACGTAGGGCTTGAACTCATGAGCTGTGAGATCATGACCTGAGCTGAAGTCAGACGCTCAACCGACTGAGCCACCCAGGCACCCCAATAATTAAAAATTCTACCCACCAACAGAGAAACTTAACAGAAGACCATGGGGGAGGGAAAGAAAAAAAAAAGGTTAGAGAGGAAGGGAGCCAAAACATAAGAGACTCTTAAAAACTGAGAAAAAACTGAGGGCTGATGGGGGTGGGTGATGGGTATCGACGAGGGCACCTGTCGGGATGAGCACTGGGTGTTGTATGGAAACCAGTTGGACGATAAATTTCATATTAATAAAATAATTAAAATTCTAAGTCCATATTTATAAAAGGAAAAGCTATGACAAGGTTGTCCATCCAACTGAGTGTGAGGTCATCCCTTACCTCATAGGTTTTCTGTCTGAGAGCAGACTTAATTACCTAAAGAAAAATGATTTCTTCGAAGTTTTCAACATGTAAATTTATTTTTTGTTGTCTGCAAAATCTTCACGCTCCCGCCCTTCATACATGCCACTTTACCTTATGAAAAGAAAGTATGATTTGCCTTAGATGTTACCTGCCATTTTATGTTTGTGAGAGCTCAGAATAAAGTATCTCAAGTATCTGAAGACAACTTTCCAGTTCTAGATACGAAGTGAGCTCCATTCCTTAAATTTGAGTTTTATGTCGAAAAAACAGGCCTGAAACTGTTAGTGACCCTGTGCCTGATATTAAGATTGTCAGGATTCTTTGCTTAGAACATAACAAATTAAACATCAGAAACTCAAGGAAGTTATACAGCTGGTGTTCTTCTGTATTCCACTCCATTTGTGGTTCTTCAGCCTAATATTGAAGCATTCTACTCAGATCTTCATTTTTTGTTATCTTTCATTTGTGATAAGAGGATAATCCTATGTGAGCAACGAATGGTAAAGAATACTTGAAAGAACCGTACAGTTGGAAAAGAAATACAGGACAAGGTGGTTTCGAGATATATATATATACACACACTTTGTTGTCCACTGCAATAGTAAGAGCAAACGATGATCTGTTAGAAGTATGAAGAATGACTTTATACATCTAGGCCAAGATTTCTGTTATAAATTGATAAAGAGCGTGATTCTGGGAAGAGGGAATTGGAATGCATGTCCCCAACTCTCCTTCCTGTAGAATTAGCTACTGCTTCACAAACTCCCTCCAGACTAAATATTATGTTCGGGAATGTGTCATCCCACATTAAGCCTGCTGAACCATGTTGCAAAACTCTTGCTAGTTCAGTGCTTAAGTGTCAGAGAATTACTTGGCAAGAGTGAATGGGAGTAGGGGAAGGGTCACATAATATCAAGGGTTTAAATATTTTTCAGTCAGTCCTCTGAGAAAACAAAACAATGCAAATGGTCCTCTTGTATATTGTGAATATCCCGCTCAAAAAAAAAAAAAATAAACAGCAAGACTTCCTTTTTCCTTTTGATTTGAAAGGGTGCTTTTCTTTATAAGGGTACCTTCCAAGAGTGCCTGGGTGGCTCAGTTGGTTAAGTATCCAACTCTTGTTTTTGGCTCAGGTCATGATCTCGTGGTTGGTGGGTTCGAGCTCCTTGTAGGGCTCTGTGCTGGTAGTTCGGAGCCTGCTTGGAGTTCTTTTCCTCTGTCTGCCCTTCTCTCTCTCCTTATCAAAAAGAAATAAAAATGTGTGAATATAAATACATACACCTTCCACTCACTAAAGGGTGATTGAAAAAAGGTAGTGGGAAGAAGCAGAGAAAAAGAAGAGAACAGCTTTCAATGAGTGGTAAAATGCCCATCTAAAGATAATTTTAATGAAGAAAGATGGATTAAAAGGAGTATTGTAAGAGTCTGAAGTACTAGGTATGGTTGGAATGAGGTCATCCGTGACTTCTTTTGTTTTATGCAACACCGGTCCCTGAAAGATGTAATCTTCACCCATGGATTTCACTTTGCGTCCATGTGTTATTTCCCCAGACTCCAAACTCCCCAATCTTCCTAGTTGGGTCTTCATATTTTTAGAACTCAACTCTGTACTATAGGAATCTGTTAGTGAATAGATATCATAAAGTTAGGATATCAGAAGCTGCAGTAGCATTTTCAAGTCAGATATTTCTCCATCTTCCTATATACCAAGGTGAACACATAATTGATCATTCAAGCTGGGACACTTGAGAGAATTAAAGGGTTCTTTTAATAATTACAAGGTCAGGAGCTATAGAGGGACTGTCCTGGGATGTCCTGTGTGATCTTCCTCTGTATACTCTATTTTGTTAAATCCTCCATCTAGTTTGAAAACTTCAGAAATGGTAGTAAACTTTCTGGACCCTCATTACTCATCATGTCTTAGCAATATTACCACTATTTTTTTAAAATTAGAACTTGAAAGTGTAGTTATATGGTTGCAACTTAGTTAAGATACTCTTCATTTCTTGCCTGGACTTGAAGAGATCCTCATCGGTCCCAGATTTCAATATCTCCTCTTTCCAATATTCACCTATTTGCCTATAAGGAGGATATTTTTTGAAATCCTTAATAGCTAGGATTCAGGAAATCTTTTTCCTCCCCGAACCTTTTAATTACTCAGGAGGTCACTTACATGCTTCTTAGGAGAAGAACCAGTTTTGGTTTTTTGCTTGAACACCTGTAATTCACCGCCCGCCCCCTACAAACTGTGACTACGGCCACGCATAACCACTCCTGGTTTCCCGAACTTTACTTTTGACCTCATAATGACTTTATCAAAGTGCTCTACTATGAAAAATCTCTCCTCTTCCTTAAGAATAAGATAAACCTACAGTTAGAGTCCCTCAACTACCTTTTACTAATACATTTTTGTCTGCTATAAAAGCACAGAATATTTTCCTTTTTTATTTTTTTGGAATTCTGGGAAGTCTGGTGGTGAGGTAAAGTTGTCTCTAGGCCCATGTCCAGGGCAACCACATAGAGCCTCTTCATTTTAAAGGTACATAGTCAACAGGGTGAAAAGGGAAAACAGGGACAAAAATCAGACAAAATTTCATACTATGTGTTAAAAATAAGTTTTCTTTTATATTCTACTGTTGATTCTACTTGACCTTGAAAATCCCAATCTGATGTTGATGAGTATAAAACTTAAAATACCCCATTAGTTATAACTTGTTTGCTTAACATAGATCTAAGTTTTCCTTGTTTTCTGGCTTTTATTGTTGCTGACAAGAAGTCTAGTATCAGTTTAATTAATAGCTACCTTTTCTGTTGGGTAGCTTCTTATAGTTTTGATTTTAAATCATTACTGTGAAAGCATAAGAGACTGTTAAAAACTGAGAACAAACTGAGGGTTGATGGGGAGTGGGAGGGAGGGGAAGGTGGGTGATGGGCATTGAGAAGGGCACTTTTGGGATGAGCACTGTGTGTTGTATGGAAACCAATTTGACAATAAATTTCATATATTGAAAAAAAAAATAAATCGTTATTGTGAAATACAATGTTTATTAAGAGACCAAACTTGACAGTTTGGTGAAATTACTGCAAATGAGAAACCTGTAGAACTACCATCCATCTGGTTGTAACTCTAGAAATCCCACTTGTGCTCCATCCAACATTATTCCCCAAAGGAGCAAATTTTCAGAGTTTGATTGTAATAGTATCATTGCTTTTCTTTATTTGCATCGCCGTAACCTGGGTCCCTAACAATTTTAGTTTAGTTTTGTGTTGTTTATGAAATTATCTAAATGGAACCATGTAGTAAACATTATATTTCAACTGGCTTCCTTCACTTAATGTTGAGTTTGTGAGATTCATCCATGCATTGGTTGATGCCTCTTTCCTTGCCCTATAATCTATCATATTCCATTGTATAAATATTATCTATTTATTTATTCTGCTCTGATATTTAGAGTGTTTGAAATTTTTGTCAGTTAAAAATAATGTTGCATGAACACTCTTGCACATGCCTCTTACCTCTCTAGTTCCATCCATATCATTGCAAATGGCAATATTTCATTTTTTTTATGGATGATAAATATTCCTGTGTGTGTGTGTGTGTGTGTGTGTGTGTGCGCGCGCATGCATGCGTTTGTGTTCTTCTTTATCCATTCATCGTTTGATGGGCTCTTGGGCTGTTTTCATAATATGGCCATTATTGATAATTCTGCTATAAACATTGGGGTGAATGTATCCCTTTAAATTAGTATTCTTGTATTATTTGGGTAAATACATGGTAGTATAATAGCTGGGTTGTAGGGTAGTTCTATTTTAAACTTTTGAGGAACCTCCATAGTGTTTTCCACAGTGGCTGCTCCAGTTTGCATTCCCACCAATAGTGCAAGAAGATTCCTCTTTCCCAATATCCTCACAAACACCTGTTGTTTCTTTTGTGCTGTTGATTTTAGCCATTATGATAGATATGAGATGATAGTGCACAGTTTTGATTTACATTTCCTTGATGATGAGTGATGATGAGCTTCTTTTCATGTGTCTGTTGGCCATCTGGATATCTTCTTTGGAGAAATGTCTATTCAGGTCTTCTGCACATTTTTTAGTTGGATTAATCATATTTTGGGTGTTGATTTTCGTAAGTTCTTTATATGTTTTGGATACTAATCTTTTATCAGATATCTCATTTGCAAATATCTTCTCACGTTTAGTAGGTTGTCTTTAGTTGTGTTGGTTGTTTGAACCGTTGGGCAGAGGCTTGTTATTTTGATACAGTCCCAAGAGTTTATTTTTGTTTCTATTTCCCTTGTTTTGGCATGCCTAACTAGAAAGAAGTTGCTACATACTATGTCATAGAAGTTACTGCCTGTGTTCTTTTCTAGGATTTTTATGTATTCAGGTCTATCATTAGGTCTTTAATCCATTTTGATTTATTTTTGTGTATGGAATACGAAAGTGATCTAGTTTCATTCTTTTGCATGTTGCTATCCAGTTTTCCCACACCATTTTGTTGAAGAGACAGTATTTTTTCCCCTGGGATGTTCTTTCCTGCTTTGTGGAAGACTAATTGACCAAATAATTGTGGGTTCATTTCTAGGTTTTCTATTCTGTTCCATTGATCTATATGTCTATTTTTGTGCCAGTATCGTACTATCTTGATTACGAAAGTTTAGTAATATAACTTGAAGTCTGGAATTGTGATGCCTCCAGTTTTGCTTTTCGGTTTCAAGGTTGCTTTGGCTCTTAGGAATCTTTTGTGTTTTATACAAATTTTAAGATTGTTTGTGCTAGCTCTTTGAAAAAGGCTGTTGGTATTTTGATAGAGATTGCATTAAATGTGTAGATGGCTCTGGGTCGCATAGACATTTCAGCAATATTTGTTTTCCCAATATATGAGCTTCGAATGTCTTAACATTTCTACATGTCCCCTTCAATTTCTTTCATCAGTGTTGTCTAATTTTCAGAGTGCAGGTCTTCAACCTCCTTGGTTCAATTTATTCCTAAATATTTTATTGCTTTTGGTGAAATTGTAAATGGGATTGACTCCTTATCTTTCTGCTGCTTCATTATTGGTGTAGAGAAATGGAACACATTTCTGTGTGTTGATACTGTATCCTGAAACTTTACTGGACATGTTCAGTTCTAGAAGTTTTTTGGTGAAGTCTTCTGGGTTTTTTATATAGAGTATCATGTCTGCCAATAGTGAAAATTTGACTTCTTCCTTGCTGATTTGGATGACTTTATTTCTTTCCTTTTCTGATTGCTGAGGCTAGGACTTCCATAACTATTTTAAATAACAGTAGTGGGAGTGGACATCCCTGTCTTAATTCTGACAGTAGAGGAAAACCTTTATTATGTTGAGGTATGTTCCTTCTAAACCTGCATTGGTGATGGTTTTTATCATGAATGGATGTTATCCTTTGTCAAATTTGTTTTGTTTTGTTTTTTATATTTTTAAAGGATCACATGCTTCTCTTCCTTTCTTTTATTAATGTGGTATATCATGTTGATTGATTTGAAAATGTTGAACCATGCTTGCAACCCAGGAGTAAATCCCACTTAATCATGGTGAATGATTTTTTAATGTATTTTTGGATTCCATTTGCTACTATTTTATTGAGAGTTTTAACATTTTTGTTTATCAGGGATATTGTCCTGTAGTTCTTTCTTTTAGTAGAGCCCTTATATGGTGTTGGTATTGGGGTAATGCTGGTCTCAAAGAATGACTTTGGAAGTTTTCCTTCCTCTTGTACTTTTTGGAATAGTTTGAGAATAATAGGTATTAACTCTAAATGTTTGGTAAAATTTGCTTTTGAAGTCATCTGACACTGGGCTTTTGTTTTTTGAAAGATTTTTGATTAGCATTCAATTTTTTTGGGTGGTCATCAGTTTGTTCACATTTTCTATTTCTTCCCATTTCAGTTTTTTTCCAGATTGCCCAATTTGTTGTCATACAATTTTCATAATATTCTCTTAAAATTGTTTTTCTGTGGTGTTGGTTATTTCTCTTCTCTCATTTGTGATTTATTTGGGTCATTGTTCTTTTTGATAAGTCTATCTAGAGGTTTATCAATTAATCTTTTCAGAGAAGCAATGCCTGGTTTCATTGACATGTTCTTTTTTTTATCATTTATTTCTGCTCTAATCTTGATTATTTCTTTTCTTTTACTGGTTTTAAGCTTTGTTGTTCGTTTTCTAGCTCCTTTTGGTGTAGGTTTAGGTTGTTTGTTGGAGACTTCTCTTGCTGCTTGATTAGGCCAGTATTGCTATATACTTCGCTCTTAGAACCATTTTTGCAGCATCCCAAAGGTTTGGGCCATTATGTTTTCATTTTCATTTGTTTTCATGTATTTGTTTTACTCTCTTTTAATTTCTGGGTTGACGCATGCATGGCTTAGTAGCATGAGCTTTAACGTCCATGTATCTGTGGTCTTTCAAGATTTTTTCTTGTGGTTGACTTGTAGTTTCATAACCTGATGGTCAGAAAAGATGCATGGTATGACTTGAATGTTTCATATTTGTTGAGGACTATTTTGTAAACTAATATGTGATCTACTTTGGAGAATGTCTCATGTACACTTGAAAAGAATGTGTATTCTGCTTTAAAACAGAATGTTTTGCATATATCTGTTAAGTCCATCTGGTCCAATGTGTCTCCCAAAGGCATTGTTTCCTTGTTGAATTCCTGCTTAGATCTGTCCATTAATATTAGTGGGGTGTTAAAGTCCCATACTATTATAGTATTATTATCAATAAGTTCCTTTGTTTGTTATTAATTGTGTTATACCTTTGGGTGCTTTCATGTTGGGTACATAAATAGTTACAATTGTTTATCTTCTTGTTGGACTGTCCCCTTTATTATGATACAGCACCTTTCTTTGTCTCTTGTTACTGTCTTGGGTTTAATGTCTGTCTAGTTTGTCTAAGGTTACTATTGCTACTCCAGCTTTCTTTTGACATCCATTTGCATGATAAATAGTTCTCCACCCCCTCACTTTCAATCTTCAGGTGTCTTTAGGTCTGACATGAGTCTCTTGTAGACAGCATATTTTTGTCACTGTTTCTGAAAATTTTCTCTGATGCTCTGTCTTTGTCACTTTTGGTCTTTCCTTCCCACTCAGAGTCCCCTTTGATATTTCTTGCAGGGTTGGTTTAGTGGTCACAAACTCCTTCAGTTTTTGTTTGTCTGGGAAACTCTTTATCTCTCTATTCTGAACGATAGCTTTGCTGGATAGTATTCTTGGCTGCAGACTTTTCCCATTCAGCACTTTGAATATGTCCTGTCACTCCCTTCTGGCTTGCCAAGTTTCTGTTGAGAAATCTACAGTGAGCCTTATAAGTCTTCCCTTGTAAGTTAAAGACTTATTTTGTCTTGTTGGTTTTTAAGATTTTTTTTTTCTTCATTACTATATTTTGCAAATTTAATTATTGTATGTGTTGGTGTTGGCCTGCTTTTGTTGATTTTGGTGGGAGTTCTCTGTGCCTCATGGGTTTGGATGTCTGTTTTCTTCAGATTAGGAAAGTTTTCTGCTATTATTTTCTCAAATATATTTTCTGCCCCCCTTTTCCCTCTTCTTCTTCTGGGATTCCTATAATATGAATGTTACTACATTTGAAGTAGTCACTGAGTTTCCTAAGTCTATTCTTGTGTTCCATAATTCTTCTTTATCTCTTTTGTTCAGCTTCATTATTTCCCATTATTTTGTCTTCTAGGTCACTAATGCATTCTTCTGCTTTGCCCAGTCTGCTGTTCCATGTATCTGTTGTTTTTATTTTAATATATATTTCATTTCCATAAATTCCTGTGTGTATGTTTGTGTTTAACTTTGAGACTCTCTTAACATTTTGTTTTTCTTTCATGCTTGCTAATGTTGGACAGTGACCTTATTAGAATAAGTTGTTTTTCACATGAATTACATGTATACCCTGACTTACCGATCTCCCTAATGTGGTTGCTTTACATTTGACCTGTGAGTTTCCTAGTTTGGGGACAGTTTTCATGGTAATTTTTCATGTTAGGATTTCTAACCCCCTTTGTTCCCACGTATGCACTTTAAAATTTCATGTGTGATTATCTTCACCTATGGGCAATGCCCACTTTTGTTCTAGTTGGGCTAGTGGGAGGAATTTTGTTAGTATCCCACTTTATAGATAGTTCCCAGCTTTATACTGGGGGATTAGTTCCAGATTCGCACATTACTAGGACCTGTGACCTCAACTTCAGTCCCTACATGGGTGTTACCACCCCAGCCCCTTGGGCACATTCCATCATGGTACTTCATGGTCCATTTGCTTACTTCCCATTCATGCCATAGTTTATTTCTTTCTCTAACTTCTACCAATTTTTTTTTCTTCTTGTTATGTTTTGGTCTTTCATGCTTTCAAAGTTAGCTGTGTGAAGGAAAACAAAAGCACCAAACACACAGCAAACCAAAAATAAATATACATATGACATATGTATTTTGTTTGTTTTTTGTTTTGTATTTGGTCTAGCATTTCTGTTGGTGTGATTGGAGAGAAGGTTCCTTGTATTTTTTTCTGTTTATTGATAAACTTTCCATTTCTTAGAATTTTTTCCTAACCAAGATAACATCTTGGTCTTGTCTTTGCCTCAGACCTTATCTCAACCATTTCTAATAAGCTAACTGGTGAAGTTAGAAGCAGTTCTTCACTCAGGGGACTTGCAGGTGTTCAGCAGGCAACCTGAGAAATGAGTAAGAAACCTCACTTCTCCAAGATTCCTTCATACATATCTGGGTTCTTCTTGAAACATCCTTTCTCCAGAAGCTTTGCCTATGTGTACAGAGGCTTTACATTTAATGATCTACCCATAGAACCTAGAATAATAACTAATACTTGGTAGGCATGGAATAAATATTAAATGAATAAATCAATAAGTGGAAAAATAAACTGCAACAACTGGGATCATTTCTAGCATATATCTCTTTTTTTTTTCTTTTTTCTTTTCTTCTCAATCCCCTCTTTGCCATTAGAAAGTGACTCCTTCTTATATTTCCTATTACTTGATTAGTTCCTCAAATCTTAGAGCTGCTCAGTTCTCTTTACCCAAGTTTCCGTTAAGACTTTATGTTAGCCAGGTTTGTTATTAATATGTAAAGAAGAGATTCAAGCCTGGTTTTCACAACTGTCATCAGTAATTTAAATATGTTTAGAGACTTCTTTGTTCTAGGTACTTGGTAGTATTTGGCTCCTTGGGCAATAAATTTACTTTCCTAATCTCCTTAGTAGGATTTCTAGGATTGGGAGGGAGGTATGACTCACTAACCAATGAAAAATCCAAGATTTTGAATATTTTCAAAATTTACACCTATTTCAATTGATAAACTACAAAAAGAGGAAATATTTCAAAGTTAGTAAAGAGGGTCTCTACCCCACAAATAAAATCTTGAAGGGATTAAAAACTATGAAGTGGACTTCTCAAATTTGAGGGTGGAGTTGACCATGTATTGTAAAAGAGGTATAGATAATATTAAAATAAGTTTACCTGGACACAAATGGACTTAACTGCATCTCTGTGGCCTGTCCCACTCAGTATACATAATCACTTCTATCTCTGACGTATGCCATCTCCTTTTTTTTATTCTTAGCATTCAACCATATTGCAAGATAAATTGAATCTTATCCCTACATATAGCCATTCTTAGCAACCTCCTCCTCCTCCTAGGAAAATCTAACCCATCCTCTTTGACTTCTTTTTTCTTTCCTTAGTATTCTGTGCATACTTCTCTTTGAGTCCTAATGACAGTATATTCATGGTTATTTGCTTAAATGCCTATCTTCCTGTTTTAAATTGGATTTCCTTGACATTCTCTTTCATCTGAATTTTACACAATATCTGCAATGTAGCATTGGTTAATTATGTTTGAAGTAATGAATCAAGATACATTTTAGTGTTTTTCCCTTTTTTCCTTTTCCTTTCCCATCTCCAGAACTTTGGCTTCTCACTTCTCCTTCCTACCTAATTAAATAGCAGCAACCAAAGTGAATGACAGTAAAGTCTGCATCTACTTACAAGAAACTTCTAGCTTCTAGTGGATCTCCAATTTGCAGAATAAGTAGAACAGATTGGTGAGTGGGCTAATAGAGTTTTAGCTGAGTGGTCTCTGATGCCTCTAGCCCATGGCTTGTATGCTTCATGAGCTCACATGTATGGACTCATTTGACAAATAGCAAGAATATAGAAAAAAACCAAACAAACACAACTTTTGAACACATCCAATTGTTTTCCATAAACCAACTTTCCTCGTTGCAAAACATATTGCTTTTCTTGGGGATGAATAAAACAAAAATTCATTGTTTTTTGCTAGACAGGGAACATGTTTTGGCAAGCCAAGAATATACAAACAGGGAGGGACCTTCTGAATCATCAAAGTTCAGGTTTGAGTAAGTTCAAGTTTTCGGGCTGAATGCATTGAATCCCATTGCACTTTGAAAATCAGTAATCCACGTATGGCATATTTATCCTTGAATTGCCCATAATTTTCAACCAAGCAAACCGTAGCATTCTCCAGACATTAAAAATAAACATAGTTTATTGTATTTTTAAAGTATGCCACTTTATAACATTTTTCCAACTTTGTCCTTGTAGCATCAAATATCTTTTCATTTTCAATTTGCCTCTTGAAACTTGTGCCCTGTGGGATATGCCGTCCAAAAGTGGAAAGTCTTTCTTTATTTCTGCCAAGTCCAATTTGGATACTGCTAAAGCTTCCAATAAGCATACGTGGGAGAATGAACATGGGAGGTGTTGTTAAAGTAAAACGGCTTATGTCTGTAGCAGTTTGAGGAAAGGGCAAAAGCCACTGGGAAATGAACTTCCACTAAAATGAAAATAAAAATGCTAAAAGTATGTAATTATTTAGAATGGTAAATGAGTTTTGGGCAGTTATCTAAAATCTATACGTTAACTGAAAAACTATGTTCCCTTTTGTGTATGATAAGGCCTTGAGTTAATGAACCACAACATCCGTGATATGGCATTTTGTACTGTATATTTTAAATGAAGCTTAAACAAATAAGGACTCCCCATACTGCCCCAAGCATAATTTAATTATTATTAGGTTTTGCTCAGCAGGAGGTAAACATTCTTGAAATAATTAGACGTGATAGCATATTATTCTTATTTTTTTGAAGTCTTACACAAAACATATCTCATTTCTTCTAAATGGGTTTTGCAGATTTTAAAAGGACCCCGATCAGATTTGTGGCATGGAACAGAGCCACGTCTTGATAAAGAATATTAATTAACATTGTAAAGTACTATTGATACAGAGGCTGAGGAAATTACACTGGATTTTTAACACGATAATGGTGCAAATTTGCTCTTTTTAGTTAATCCTGGGTTATTAACTTAATCAGTAGATGTTATCAGGTATTTAAAAATAAAACATCTTAAATGTTTCTGAACTAAAAAAGCACAATTTTCATAATTTTCTTAAGTGGAGGAAGGCAGGGGAAGGCATGTAGGTGGGGCCAGGTGAGGGGAGTAATAATCTTGGAGTAGATATAAGAAACTTATGTGCTAATTGTGTTGTAAAACAACTTGGGTCTATAGACTCTGTCTTGTCCAGTCCTTCATAGTACAGATAAGAAACTGAGACCCAAATAATCAAAATGATGACATTTTTAACCTCTTTAGATAATCATATTTTGAGCTTGACAACACAGTATTCATGAATAGTCAATTTTAACTTTTAGAAAAATTGTATAGAAAGCTTAATGAAATAAAAACAAGAATTATGAAAGAAGTACCATAAAATCCTCAAATTTGCAAAATACAAGGTTTTATTACTTTATGTTTGATTTTATGTCGACATATACCTACCCTAATGCTTAGAGTAGGAGTGTTCCAGAACCAACATGTTTTCACAGTAAGAAAGATATAAAAATAGGTTGCATATATATAATCGTATTGCCTATTTCTGAAACCTCAGGATCAGTAGACTAGTAACTCAGCCAACTCCGAAACACTTAAAACCTTCCTATGAATTGTCTCCCAGCTTCATTATGAAGGCTGTTGGCATCAGCATTGGTGTTAAAGGATCGCAGTAATTCAACAGCTTGTGTCTGCAAGGAAGGTAGACTGGAGTGAAAGGGGCCATTGCAGAGTTAAGGAAATGGAAGTGGCAGGAAAACAACAGGATTATAGGGCCCCATCAAGGGTAAAAAGATGCACTCAAGGAAGGAGTGAAGGTAGGGATAAAATCCAAAGAAGGTGGTAGGGAACTCAGTCCTAGGAAACTCAGTAGTCAGTGTGAAGAACCCAGGTGCCCCAATTTGAGAATATTTAGAAATGACTTCAAGGCTGGTGATAGTAAAAAGTAGATGAGTGTGATGACATAAAACTTGTAAAAACAGAAAAATAAGCAAAGAAATAAAAATAGTGCTGGAAGGAAGTGATACAGCATGTAGCCTTTAGGAAACAAACAAAAAATTGTAATAAAACAGGGAGGCAGGCTAAGAGTTGGTAGTGGTGTTTAGTTATTCTATGGGAAAGGGTAACACATATTCCAGTGGCACAAAGACACAGACAAAAGGTGACTCAGTAGGAGATCTAACCTTTTCTCAGAATTATTCGTAGTGATTGCCCCTCCAGTATATGAGTTTCTTCTCTTCTGGGCTTAACAGATGTGAATACTCTGTTGGAACCTTGCTGGTTTTCAGGGAGACAGCTACTACTCTATTCTACTTCTGCTCCATTATCCTTCTCAGGAGAGAAGTTGGATGAGGGAAAGCTTTTTAGAATTGCCTCTATTATTTCTCAACTCCTAGGTCTAATTCCTTGTCAAATTCTATTGATTTTATATCCACGATATTTCCCTCCCCGCCCCCTCCCCCCCCCCCCCACAGCCATCTAAATATTACTTGCATTACCACTTTGGGATTCCTTCTCTTTTCTTCCAAACTGATCTCCATTCCTCTATCATTCATTGAAATCCATTCTGCACGGTGTTAACAGAATTCTCTTCCTGAAACACTGATCTAACTGAGTCATTTAGCTGTTTAAACTCAGCTGCTGACTATCCACTACAGAAAAAATAAAGACAAATACTTCGATAAGGAAATGTAAACATGCCACGAAAATGTCTCTACTTATATTTTATAATCTCTCATTGTTCCCTGTTCCTAGATTATACTTTTCCTTCACCATCCTCTCTATTGTTTTCTTACCAAATCTTACCCATCCTTTTGAGAGCCATATTGAATCCTTGCCATCTCCAATTAGTACTCTTAGATCACTTGGTGTATAGGATTCTTTTTCTGTTCCCAGAGTACACTCATTAGATATCTATCATACTATGCAATGTAACAATTTACCACATCTTAATATCATTCTCTTCCTTTCTATACGAACAATGGCCTGGGAAAAGGGTAGCCTAAGATCAGTATCTATACCAATTGCTGGACAAAAGGCTAATGATCTGATGGGATGGGTGGAGACTTGGAAGGAGCAAGAATTAAGTAGCGAGGATAATATAATTTAGAAGGATATGTATGTACTCATTAAAAAGGGGTCAAAGTCAAGAGTAGATGTGTTTCATATGAATGCATATTTTTAATATTGCCTCTCTTGTAGAAAAGACTCTTCACATACTGGATACTATTGCTTGCTCCATGAGTAATGACCAACCTCTGTCTCTAGGTACCTTATTTTTTATTTTTAATAAAAAATCTCTACACCCAATGTGGGGCTCAAACTTAAAACCTGAAGATTAAGAATCAGAAACCTGAGCCAGCCAGACATCTCTAGGTACCTTATTTTTTTAAATGAGTTCTTGAGGAAAGTGATCCTAGTGGTAGTTATGGAGACTACACACACACACACACACACACACACACACACACACACACACTCAACAAATTGAATTCTCCCTCATAAAGATAGACAAGGCTTTCACCATGGCTGAGTGTCCAGTTTTGCATCTGAAAAACCAATCTTTGATCTCCAGTATGGTTCCATTAGTCAACGGGACCAGCAAGTTATGTGGTTTTCAAGTGATTACACTAAATTTCTTATATTACTAACACAAATAATTATTTAAAAAAAAGTTAGCAGAGCTGTCTTTTACGTAGCTTTAATGTATTTCATACCATTATTACTAAGGAACACAGTTCACATCAAAATGTAAAGATTATCATAAGATTTACTGCTCTTAAACCCAGAAACAGTTAACCCTAGAGAAAAACAAAGTGATGTATGGTGCCATTTCAGTTAAACCTTGTAGCTGTAATTCACCAGTCCATCCGGAAGCCAAAAGTAGAGAGAGAGAGAGAGAGGGAGAGGGTGTGTGTGTGTGTGTGTGTGTGTGTGTGTGTGTGTGTATGTGTTAGGTAAGGGGAGGAGTGGATATCACAGCTCTAAGGGTCACACCTAAAGTCTTTAAATGTTGGCTTCTCATCTTATCTCTGCTTTCTGCTAACATGAAGGTTTCAGTGTACCTGATAAATGCGTTCATTGAAATGGAACCTGAGAATGCCTTCTAATGATTTTAAGCTTCTCATGCCACAGGAAAAATTGCAAAATAAATAAAAAGGAGAGGTTACAGTGTTGGTTGGGGTGATGGGCAGGGTGATGTCTGGTGTTGCACAACAGGAACAGCAAGACGGAAGATTGGAATTGTATCAATGGAAAGAAGGGACATGTTTTATTAGCTCTTTAATGGATGCATTGTATTAGACATTGTTTTCTTTTTCCTTTTTTTAATGATGTGTTATACATATATATGTATTTTTTTTGCTAGATATATTTCACATGCAATAAAATTAATAAGATTGTAGTGAGATCAGTTTTGACAGTTGTAGAGCCCATTTAATCACCACCCAAATGAAGACGTGAGACATGTTCATCATACCAGAAATTTTCCTCATGGCCCTTTTGAGTACATCCCCCACCTTCTACCACTACTAAGCTGATTTATATCATTATGGATTACTTTTCAGTTTTCTTGGACTTCATGTAAATGCAGTCATGCAACATAATTTCTTTGGTATTTTGCCTCTTTTGTTCAACATTAGGTATTTAAGACTCATTTATCATTGTTTTAATTTTTTGCTTTGTTGTATATTAGTTCACTGTATAAATAAGCCATTCTTTGTTTATCAGTTCTGTTGATGGGCTTTTGAGTTATTTCCAGTAATAGGCCATTATGAATAAAGCTGCTATATATAAGATATATTTTCTTTTGGGTAACAACCTAGAAATAGAACTTATATCAGTGCCTAATAATTCTTTAAGGACATCTCAGAAATCACATAGCATTAGTTTCAAGATGTGTCAATGGGTTAGGATTTGAATCTCTCCTAGAAGAATGTGACATTGCCTAAAGTGTATTAAAGACAGTCGTTGGCAGTGAGCTATTGTATTGGCATATAATAAAAACAGCAGTGTTATAAATACTATAGTTTTATAATATGTTTTAATATCTAGCAGTATTAATATTATGTCATTGCTCATTTTGGCACAGAATTTCTAAAACAATTATTTTTATTTGCTATTTTAAAAACAAGAACTTAATCATAAACTTATCTAGTTAAAAGAGAAATCTTACTGATAAACTATAAGGATTGAATTGAAATTTTAGATGGAATGTGGGAGACTGGACATATTATTGGGTCTTTGTATCCAAAAGTAGGCAAGTTTTCTTTTCTGGCTTTCATTAGTATTTGAAAGTTGTCTTAATACAGATAATGCCCAATACGTAAGTTTAAATCTAGCCATTATTTAATTCTTGTGTATGTGTATGTGTGCATGTATGTGTAAATAAGCCAAAGCTGGTCTCTGTCACCTTTAAACAAATGTTAACTGAAATAAAAAATAAGGAGGTTTCTATTAATCTTGGGGGAACCTCTAGCATGATTTTTTGCAGATGGATAAAGGCAGTGCTCTTTAAATTTAGAATTTAAAAAGTTACTGGCTAGAAGATGTGCATTGCAGACGAGGAAATTTCCCTTGGGAAATCTGATCAAGAAACTAGACTGCTACCTTTTTGATGTTCATTATTAGACAGTTGAGATGAATTTGGGAGTCCCTAACTTCAATGACAATAAAAAGACCCAGGGTGTTCAGAGGAAAAACTCATCACAAAGAAGTGAGACGTTTGAGTAGTAATCTCGGGTGAGGGTCAAGATGGATATTTTAGGGATGGGCTGGTGCTGGATAAGTGTATGACGGTGGAATTCTTTCTCCATTAGCACTTTGGTAAGGTGTAAGTTCTTGGAGGAAAATTTGGTATTTAAGTGGGAGTATATGTGTGTCTATGAATATCAGAGAAAGCGATACAGAAAGTTAGAGAGGAAAAGAGACAACAAATTCACAAAGCTACAGTGCTAAGAGCATAGGGGATTTGGCATAAAGCCAATAATAGCTATAGAATTTTTCTATTTCAGGGGACATAGGTAAATTCAAGTGCAAAATCAGAGCAAACAAGATTGAATTTCTGAATAATGATAATTTGTATAATTGAAAAAAAAATCCTTGATATGAAAGATAGAGTTGTGAGATGTAGTGATAGCAATTACACATGGGAGTTTCATATTATTAATATTTAATATTTAAGGATTTGTTAAGTAATAATTTGCTTGTATATGTGTAGTTTATTAAAAATATACAATAAAAATGAAAATGTGTATAAAATAAGAAAAATTAAAACTTAATTATTAATAACTCAATAGTTCTAAAATGATCAGTTGTTAACAATTTTGTAAATAACCTCTTAGAAGTTATTCCCTCTATATACACAATGTTTAATAAACATGGGACTAATTTCACATATAACATAGTGAGTTTTTTTTTTTTAACTTTAGGTATCTCAGGGATATATCTATTTGAGTATACATAATTTTTTGTCTTTTTAATGGTTGTTTTATGTTGAACTATATGTCTGATGCTTTTATTCACGTAAGTACTGAAATGTCAAAATGCCAGATAAAGTGTTAGCCCAGTCAGTTAATATTCATTATAAAAACTATACAATCATAAAATGATGGTAATGTTTGAGTGTTTTTCAAAAAGAGTGAGTCTATCATGGCTTTGATTCAGTAATCACTTCTGCAATTCCACATCTAAAATCTCTAAGACCAAAGTGTAAACATACAGAAATCCCAACAATCAGATTTTTCTCACTGAAATTGTAGATGGACTTGATCCTGTTCCAACTAATGTCAATCTCATGTTCTATGACTCGGATCTTGGCCCTGCCTTTTACCCATTGTACTTGGTAAATGTATTTGTTATTTCTAGTATTTGAAGCTTGGGTTTTTCTAGAGGATTGTGGCTTGACTTGATTATCTGAATCAAGGTTTCATGCTATGGTGGGTAGAATACCAATCACTGACACTTTGCTATTTAGGAATTTCTGCTCAGCTGGTACTTACATTCCCATGGAGGAGGGAGGGAGAGATTCAGATTTCATGTGGGGCCCTATACAATTTGCAGACGGACAGTGAAGTTGGATTCAGGGCTTTAGTAAAGGGATTAATAAAAGATGCTTTAATGTGTTAAAAGTAATAAGGGGTTTTCTTAAAAAGTCTTACTGAATGCGCAATTTTTGCTTAAAGGTGTTAATAAAAATATTTTTATTGGGACCAATAGGTAGATAAAATTAAGTGGGGTTTTAGCAAGATGATTTTTCTGTAGCAAATTAAATTACCATGGTTTTTCTGTTAAAGTTTCTTTGAAAAGGTGAATCTTGACTAGAGTTTTAGTGCTGAAGAGATGGGGCTAGGTGATAGGAGTCCCTTCCCTGGAGGAAGTGTGGCATGTGTGATGAAATTAAAAGCCTTGCATGTTTATTAGCTTCTTTCTTTCTTTCTTTCTTTCTTTTTCTTTTTCTTTTTCTTTTTCTTTTTCTTTTTCTTTTTCTTTTTCTTTCCTTCTTTACTTTTTTCCTCTTTTCTTTTTTTTATGTTGGTTTATTTATTTTGAGAGAGAGAGCATGCATGCACATGCATGTGTGAGTGGGGGCAGGGCAAAGAGAGGGAGAGAGAGAATTCCAAGCAGGCTCCTTCCTTGCTGTCTGCTTAGAGCCGGACACGGGGCTGCATCTCATGAACTGTGAGATCATGACCTAAACTGAAATCAAGAGTCCGATGCTTAACTGACTGAGCCACCCAGGTGCCCTGAGCTTATACTTACTTCTTAAAAAGAGAAAGGCTGGGGGCGCCTGGGTGGCGCAGTCGGTTAAGCGTCCGACTTCAGCCAGGTCACGATCTCGCGGTCGGTGAGTTCGAGCCCCGCCTCAGGCTCTGGGCTGAAGGCTCAGAGCCTGGAACCTGTTTCCGATTCTGTGTCTCCCTCTCTCTCTGCCCCTCCCCCGTTCATGCTCTGTCTCTGTCTGTCCCCAAAATAAATAAACGTTAAAAAAAAAAATTAAAAAAAAAAAAAAGAGGCTGAGCAAAGACTGGAAGAAAGGAGGAAGAGCCAAAGCTGGGTTGAATTCAGAAGCAGAAAGAAAGGGTATATGTACTTTTGTTGTCTAATAAATTGTTGTGAGTTTCTGCATTGCTTCACAATGCTGAAATGCCATACCTATGTAATGCTTGCGATACATTTTTATTTCTGTATAAAATAATCATTATTTAAAACTTCTTTAAGACGTACAACAAAGAGATTTATAGGACTATGTTATACACTTTAAAAGTCATCATGTTGGGGCGCCTGGGTGGCGCAGTCGGTTAAGCGTCCGACTTCAGCCAAGTCACGATCTCGCCGTCCATGAGTTCGAGCCCTGCGTCAGGCTCTGGGCTGATGGCTCGGAGCCTGGAGCCTGTTTCCGATTCTGTGTCTCCCTCTCTCTCTGCCCCTCCCCTGTTCATGCTCTGTCTCTCTCTGTCCCAAAAATAAATAAAAACGTTGAAAAAAAATTAAAAAAAAAAAGTCATCATGTTTGGGGTACCTGGGTGGCTCAGTTGGTGATGGATCCAACTCTCAGTTTCAGCTCAGGTAATAATTTCAAGGGTTTGAGTTTCAGTCCTGCTTTGGGCTCTGTGCCCACAATGTAGAGCCTGCTTGGAATTCTCTCTCATTTCCCTCTCTACCCCTCCCCCGTTCATGTTGTCTCTGTCTCTCTCAAAATAAATAAACTTATTTTTTTTAAAACGTCATGTTCAAATGTGCAACTAACCCATACACATTTTTTTTTTTCTGCAAAGTAGATCAGTTGCTGGATAAAACTCAGTGTAAGTAATTCCTATTCATCTTTGAGAGTTCTGTATCAGTAGCTATACCATGTTGTATCTGTGATTTGTATACTGAGAATATTTAAGGCCCTCCTTAACTTGGCATGCTTGCCTAAAATAAACAGTTGGACTTAAATAAAATCTCACTCTTAAATATTTTCCAATTTTTCTTCTAAAGGCAGATTAGTAACTAATAAAAAATATATGCTATAACCAATTAAATTCCTATTGCTTAAAGAAAATCCTGCTTTGTACCTAACAAGTCTGATTTCTTACCAAGATTTAATGCTAGACTTGACATGCCACCTATAGATCATAAAAAGTGAAAGGAAAACGTATGCTATTTGACCTTTTACTTGCCTCTAAAAGTCTATTCTAGATGATTTTTTTTTAATTTTGCTTTATTGTCTAAAGAAGACCAGAGATGATTTATATTGCTTTTGTGGATAATGACATGTCAGATGTACCTAGCACTTTTTAAAAACCTGTTTATGCAAACTTTGAAAAAGATAAAATGACTTTTTGTTATAAGCATTTAGGTTATAAAGTCTTCAACATGTCCATCATATAAATAGATAGCTTAAAACCGCAGCATTTTTTTTTCAAATCACATCAACATTTTTAAAGTGTAGGTGAACCTTATCCCAAGAAAAACAGATATAAAAGCAGGTAATAAAAAATATGACCTCTAACCTGTTCTGATATACCATATTCATGAAAAATCTTATGAAACTCTATCTGAACCTGGCCAACTCTTCAGAACTTGCCCATCTTGATTAAGACTCCATAGGCCAATCTAGATAATCTTTTTGGTCTGAGCATTCCCAAATGAAATTATCTAGTCAAGGAATATAGGAGTTCATCATTTAGAAAGTTCGTAGGTTTTTACAAATGTGTGTGTGTGTGTGTGTATGTATATGTATATATATGTGTATATGTATATATATGTATATGTATATATATATATTTGACTCTACCAACTGCGTTCTTTTAAATTTTTTTTTTTTCAACGTTTATTTATTTTTGGGACAGAGAGAAACAGAGCATGAACGGGGGAGGGGCAGAGAGAGAGGGAGACACAGAATCGGAAACAGGCTCCAGGCTCTGAGCCATCAGCCCAGAGCCTGACGCGGGGCTCGAACTCCCGGACCGCAAGATCGTGACCTGGCTGAAGTCGGACGCTTAACCCACTGCGCCACCCAGGCGCCCCCCAACTGCATTCTTAAGATAACTTTGAGCCTAAGCCGTTTTGAAAGACTCCTTGCCATTGTTGCTGATGCAGTACATGCTTACCCATCCGGTGTTTTCCTGAAAGTCTTGGAACAAGAGCAAAGAAAAGCATGAACAATTTTTAGCAGGCCCAGGAAGAATAACAGATTCTGAATGTAGACAGAAAATTCGTCTTTTTTAAAAAAATATCTTTGATGTATTGATTCAAAGCAGATTAAACTACCATTTCCTTTGTGAAATAGATATGCTTAGTTATCTATGTCTATCTACCAGAAAAAGCTTTCATTGTATAAATATATCCACCTATAAACATTTTCTTAAAATGAAAGTATACTTTCAACATTTTACGTCTTTGACTTTTATCACTGCATAAATACAGAAGAGTTCTCTCTCATGACACCTACATTTAAGTGACTTCCAAGATTAACCAATATGGTTTATACTGACTGGTATCTTTTATATATACTTAAGGTTAGTTACCTGCACGCTAGAGCATATTAGTCACCTTTTTTCTGAACAGTTAGACTGTCTCAAGAACTTTTTTATTATGCTTATCAGGAAAGTACTGTGCTTTTTTACAAGCCAGATTAGGCCATTTATACTTGTTATAACAAGTTGTAACTAATCAAATATATAACTGGTAAAGCAAAAGTATGAGAAGAAAGAAAACCCTGGTTTTCATAAAAAAAAAAAAAAAAGAAACAAAAACCAAAAAACAAACACAAGTGAAATGCTTTGGAAAAACCTGTCAATCATCTGTAGTCCAAGAGGTGTATGTAAAATGCATGTAAAAGATAAGATTAATTTTTAAAAAAATCTAGGATGGTTTATGAATATTACTTTGTGAACAACTTCAACTAAAACTGGACAATGTAGGTTATCAACCATAATGGTGGCTTATGATTGAGATACTGCCTGTTACTTCAATTAACACACATAAGTTTTTGATAATTGGTTTTGATCTTACTAGATAAAAAGCATCTATATCAAACTCTTTTTTTATCAAAAGAAATGAGATAACAATAGGAGACCCCAACTGCTGTTTTTAAATTACATGAAGGCACTTAGATGAGGCTGATAAAAAAAAAATTTTGCCATCCTTTCATTCATTCTTAAATCTACAATTCTTTCTTTCCTTTTTTACCTTTCCTTTTATTTTTCCTCATTTTTCTTTCTCGTCTCTCCTTTGCTCACCACATAAGCTCATTTTGTGTTGAATTTCTCCAAGTTTTTGTTTAGAGCACTTCTATTTGCATCATGTGTGTAGATGTTATGTAAAATTGGTACTCAAAATACAGTATTTCCAGTTGTCTGCAGTATTTTAAGAATAGCCCTTGGCACATGCAAATATCCCTGTTATAAATTAAAAATAATAGAGGAGTAAATATCCAAAAATGTTTATGTTGGTTTATTTTTATTATATTATTTTTTTAATTTTTAACGTTTATTTATTTATTTATTTTTTGAGACAGAGAGAGACAGAGCATGAACGGGGGAGGGTCAGAGAGAGGGAGACACAGAATCTGAAACAGGCTCCAGGAACAGAGCCCGACGCGGGGCTCGAACTCACCGACTGCGAGATCATGACCTGAGTGAAGTCAGCCGCTTAACCGACTGAGCCACCCAGGTGCCCCTATGTTGGTTTATTTGCAAGTAAAAAATGAAATTTCCATTCTAGAGCTTAAAGAGGTTGAAATAAGGGTACAATGACGGAGAAAAAACAGATAAAAAAGTTACCTTGCATGTTAGATAACTGCTATCCTGTGTCTTTGCTTAAAACTTTTGTGAGATACAAATCAAGCAGCTGCAAAAGGAAAAGGTCAAATAAATGGAAAATCTCTGGGATCAGAAATGATGGTTTGTTTTAATTCTCCCATTTAATTTTTCACAAGAATTTGATTACTTATTTGCCTCATAGGTACAATAACTTTGACTCGTTTGGAATTAGGCATTTATAGCTCTTCGTCATTGGGCACAGTACTTTTACAATCATTACTCATGACAGTTTTAACATTTGGGTTTTGGCGTTACTGCTTTAAGTACATGGTTTGGTGTGTTATAAAAAAAGGAAATAACTAATGAAGCAGATTAAATGGAGCATTCATTTACAGTGAAGTTCTGGCATCAGAGGAAACTATTTTGTGAATGCCAAGTTTAGTTACAATGTTTGATACTGGCAGGATAGATGATCTTTCAGGGGAGTATAAAAATAAGATCCTTTGTGAGGAGGTTTTCAAGACGTTGACTAACGTCTTTTATAACATTTCCACAATGAGACAGTCTGTTCATTTTATAGTGTTAATAAGTATGCTGTGAGGAAAAAGTGATGGGTTTTAGTCATACTTTCAAGAAAAATCCCTTGCACGTTTGGATAAAATATAGCTCTTTACTAAATTTGATAGGTATTGGCAAAGACAAAAAAATAAGTAACAAAAATAGAAAATAAAAACACAAAGTTTGGGCAAATAAAAAAGAGACATTTAAAACATTCTTTTAAAAAATAATGTAGAAGTAATAAAGGAAGTATAACTGAAGCACTAAATTTGTCTTGTAACATTAAGAAATAAGGGGTGGAGAGAATAATGGAAATGTGCAAATACAGTAAGAATATTGCCATTCAAGAAATACTCCCATCAACGACCTGCATTTAATCAGTCACAAGAGGTAACTGCTTGGGTACAGTTTTGCCTTGCCCATTCAAAGATCGAGAATGGAATTCTGGAATTAAAAGTGGATTTAGAGATTCACTAAACAGCAACAACAAAAAAATACAATCCTTCCCCCTCCTCCCCCCCAAAAAACAAAAGTGAAGTGAAACAAGATAAAACAAAAACATTTTCCACCCAATATAGGAATGACCTATATTGTGAAATAAACTCAATATAGATGTGAAATAATAATGGTAACTCAAAATAAACTCAATATAGATGTGAAATAATAATATTTTCACAATAAGATGTGAAAATAAACTCAATAATACACTTCGGGGTGCCTGGGTGGCTCCGTCGGGTAAGGGTCCGACTTTGACTCAGGTCTGATCTCACCATTTGTGATTTGAGCCCCACATCAGGCTCTGTGCTGACAGCTCAGAGCCAGGAACCTGCCTCGGACTCTGTCTTACTCTCTACCTGACCCTCCCCCACTCTCACTCTGTGTGTGTGTGTGTGTGTGTGTGTGTGTGTGTGTGTGTGTCTCAAAAATAAATAAACATTACAAAAAATTAAAAAAAAATACACTTCAATGATGTCATGGTCATCTCTGTTTGAAGACTCTGATGACTGAAACATTCCTACCTCAAAAAACCCAGCAAACAAACCTCCCAAACTTTCATTTCGTGTCCTATGATCTCTAATTTGATAACATTCTTTCTTTCTCCATTGAAATGTTGGATGCAACTTGCACCTGCTGGTTACAGTTAAATTCCTAGTTATTTTACTCAAATGTTGGGGTACGTAGCATATTGAACAATGTATTCTAATGAATGTGTTAAACAAAGAAACTCAAATGGCCCAGCAGAGCTGTTGAAGCAGAACTCTTAGGAAAGAAGCAGTATTGATGGGATGAGTGGTCTGTGGGTTTTGCATTGCCTGTCATTGTCTGGGGCAGTGTGAGCAGCCAGCAGAGTTCAATGTCAGGTTCCAAGAAGATGACCTAGACAAGTCTTCACTCCTTCTCAGGGGTATTAAGGGGCTGGGATACAATAATAGTCCATCCTAGTGCATCCGAGTGGATGGTAGGTACTCTTTCTTTATCTGAAGCCATGGGAGTTGGGCTTCAGTTCCAGAGTTAGATTGGCCACATCACTTTTCTACATCGGGGATCTGGGAATACTTGGCCAAAAGGGATGAATACCTTTACTACCAGGAACACAACCATTTCCCACATAACTTTGCAGGCCAACTTCTCTTCGTTGACAACTGTCTAAATGGCATCAGGCCTGCACAAGTAGACCTTCTCTATCAAAATATTTTCAAGTATTTTCAGGTAACTCGCATTTTTCCTTTACTCATCCTTTAGGTCGTTCAGATCATCAGCTTTAGGCTTTGAATTCCATGCATGCAAGAATCCATTTTTCATCCCATTGATCAAGCACATGCCGGGTTTACAGTGTCACTTCAGTGTGTATTAAATGCATAGATACGTAAAGCCTAATCCAAGATGTTGTGCATGATTTCCATAGTATTGGAGTTTAGGGAGACTCCCCCTTGAAACTTGATGCCCAGACCCAGGGACTATCCTCCCGATCCATGTATTTAACTTTCTTTGATAATGCACTATGTAAATAAGTATAGTTCAAAATTAGATGTTCTTTTTTTTAGCAACAAAGTAACACTGTTGGCTCCTATCAAGTTTGTGGTCTTATAAAATCCTGAACCTTTATATAAACTCCTGTTATTCCACAAGTCCAACCTTACATTACATTCAAAAGAAAAATGGTCTCGTCTTTGAACAGTTGCATCCTGTACTTACAAAACTATCTTTTGAACCTAAAATCAGGGCCACATGGTTTTCTCTGTAACACTTGATCTTGATGCTTTCATTTCAGTTCATACTGTCAAATTCAGTCCGCATTCAAAATGCATAATCCTACCTTGGCAACCCTCTCTTGCCTCTCTCAGATTTGATAAACATGTCTTTTTAATATCTAAAAAAAAAATAGCCATGTAGGAAAGGTGAGTCCCTGTGCCATACTGTAACCAGCTCATTTTGACATGGATGTACTCATTACCATTAATTTGATATGTTTTTGCTAAGCAGCTATGAATTAAGGCAATCTGTACAAAAATAATAGGAAAAATGTGGCAGCTATTATATTGCCTTGCTCTTGCAGTCTAGCACCATATCGAATGTAGTATGAAAGGAAGGACTAAGGGTGGATTTGCAATTTATATGCACATTTGGTTACCATTCTATGTTCAGCATCAGTCTGAGTTTTAGTGTTCCTTATCTACCAAAAAAGATGCAGATATGACCATTGAATGAGATGGTATGTGTATTGTGCCAAGGACAACTTGAGACTTGGAGTAGGAATGAATTAAATGATGAATGCCTCATCTGTAAGGAAAGAAAATGAGGACATTTACAATGGTGAACGTAACTCTTTTTGCAATTTTTTGATCACTTCATGTTTTGTTTGATCTCAGTACGTCCAAATTTTATGGTTCTTTGAACTCTATATTTTAGCTTGTAAATATTGGGATATTTGTGCATCTCTGGTCTTTGGGGCCTGTGTTTGTCTGGAACCTTGGGGAAGCATATGCCAAAATGGGATTAAATGTGCAAGGATATTATTAGAGAGAAATTGGAAAGGGAACGCAGAATGTCTGGGATAGTTTTAAGACCTCATTGTTGGTCTGAGTCTGAGGGAAGAAGAAGGAGAGAAGGTTGGGTGGAAGCCAAACATGTACTGTACGGAAGGTTTAGCAAGGCCATCAGGGAGCGCATCAGGGAGCCAAAGTCCTCATGGGAGTCTGTGTCTTTGAAGGACACTCCTGCCTTCGGGACTGTCATTGACTCTTGAGCAGTGTGATCTCAAAGGCCAAGTTCGGAGTACTGTAGCTGCAGTCTTAATCAGTTAAACTTCCTATAGTTGGAGATGGTGAGCCCAGGGCCTCTTAGACAAGTTTGGGTCTTTACTAAAGGAAAGTGGAATAACATATCGATCATGGCCAATGATACTAAAGATGTTCAAGTAACCTTAGAGACCTAACATTTCTTGTTATAAAATCTTGTTACATATGAGCATCTTTGAATGCAAAGATAATAATACATATAATTGTCAATGCTCCCAAGTAGCATACATGTGCCTAAGCATTATTAAAAAGAATAAGAAGAGGGGAAAATAAAGGTGGGAAGGAAGGAGGAGGAAGAAGATGAGAAAATACCCCCACAACAAACACATAGAAATACCACCAAAATGCTATGGAACCCATGACATTTTGCAACTGAAAGGGACCTTAGAAATTCCCTAATATAAACAGATGGTCTTAATTAGAAGACAGGACAAGAGACTGAAGCAATTTGGTCAAGACTGGACAGACTTGATTCTTTCCTTTCCATTCTGTCACTTCAGGTACATTCTTACTGCTGGAAAATTGAGGGGTCTAAAACATCGTAGGTAAAATGACATGGCAATAGAGGAGTGAATCTTCTCTCTACCACATTGTCACACGAAGCAAATCAGTGCTATATATAAGACTTACATTCTAGGGGCGCCTGGGTGGCGCAGTCGGTTAAGCGTCCGACTTCAGCCAGGTCACGATCTCGCGGTCCGGGAGTTCGAGCCCCGCGTCAGGCTCTGGGCTGATGGCTCAGAGCCTGGAGCCTGTTTCCGATTCTGTGTCTCCCTCTCTCTCTGCCCCTCCCCCGTTCATGCTCTGTCTCTCTCTGTCTCAAAAATAAATAAACGTTGAAAAAAAAATTTGAAAAAAAAAAAAAAGACTTACATTCTAGAAGAGCAGACATTGTTGCTGTTTACTCTCGAGTGAAGCAGTATTTCAAGTATAGGTTCTGCAAAGTTTGGAAGTTGTGTTCTGGAATAAGCATTGGGCATGATATAAAAAACAGAACTCTTAAATTATCAAAGGGCTTCATTATTGAAGCAAAAAGATTGCATGGAGAATGCAAGTACAATTCTTCAAAAGATGAAGATCTGCACAGTAGATGTGGGACTGTCACCTTTGTACTGCAGGTGTGAGAGGGCTATCTGTGTATCTGTTTCAGAGAAGCCAAGGTTGGTTTGCACATCCGGGCCAGTTAGGAAGACAGAAGACTTCACAAAGGTCAACTTCCACACTGATTGGTTTTTAATCTAAATAAGGTTTCACGGAAAGAGTTTTTTGTTAATCCCAGTGTCCTTATTATTCTTTAGAGATATAATCAAAATTATTAAAAAAAATAGTTTGTATGTTAGAAATGCACCAAATGATAGGAGCCATCTTTATTTTCTTTTAAATAGTGACTAGTGAAATCAATTAGATATTAGGGAATTAAGATACTAGAAATTAGAGATTAGGTAATTAGATATTAGGGAATTCCTAAATAGTAATAATCGTAATAATCCCTAATTAGGGAATTAGATATTAGAGAATTAAGATTAAGGAATTTTGTTTTCATTCACAAAAAGAGCTGTCTCTATAATTCTAGAGTTTCAAATTTCTAATAACTGCAAGTAGAGATTTTTTTTTGTTTCATTCCTGAGAATGAGAAAAGGTAAATAATGCTGATTATAATTAGGGGGTATAGTACAGTATAAAGACAATACAAATGCAAAAAATGAAAGAGGAAAGCATGACCTAAAGACAGAAGGTGGAACCACAAATTGATTTTGACAAAAGGGTTCTAGATCAGTGATGTAGAGATCATTCCCATCTCTTCCCACCTGCCTCTTTCCATGCCCCGATGTCCATTATTTGACTTTTCAGAGGTATAAACGCAGGTGCGGGATGACAGAGATGAATTTTGTATTAATCCTTTTGAATTGTTGAGATTATGATCACTTGATGTAAAAACTTATGATGTAAAAACTAAAGAACAAAAGTACTTTTTAACAAATAGACCCAATGAATTATTTTGCTGAAACAATTAACAGTGGTTTTGATTGTTTAAAAAAATAAACAACGGAAGAGCACCCAACTTCCATAAACTCCCATTCCATTACTGTTGACTTGCAAAACCAGTAGTTGCTGCCAGTTTTGGTATATATTGGGAGGGAAGGGGGCTGAGATAGTTTTTATCTTTCTCAGGGGGAATTTTAGCTTCAACCTAAACATTCCTTTACAATTCTAGGCAATGAATTTTGTTTACTTCTCTCTCATATGGAAAGATTCTTACTTGAACTCAGCAGGAAGGCGAGATCTGTCAGTAAACCCAGGCTCAAAGAACTTCAGGTATTCAGAACAAGTAATTTGCATCACTGACTTACTTTTTAACAACTGCAATTATTAATCTCATCACTAAATGTTCAAGAAATTTAGCAATTTGCCTAAAACCATGGGACTAATCTATGGAAGAATGGAGAACCCACAAATGCTTAATTTTTACTTTTAACCCAGAGTAATAGACCACCCAGGCTCTGCAAATTTAGGAACATTAAGATAAAGAATGAAAGTATCAGGAACCAAAGAAAATAATAAATAAAATCAGTATGGGCTCACGGAGAGTCAGTCTGAAGACTGAAAGTAACCACTGAAGTCGCTTGCTCTATTCCCAACTCCAAAAACTGGCCCTTCACTATTCCTTTCCTACTAATGTCTACACTTTGAATGACTGCCAGAGAAGGAGATTCCTAACCTCTCGATTGGAAATTCAGACTTGTCTTGTAAACAGGGAGTCCTTATCTATAACCTATACTGTTCTTAAGTGTTGAGACTTAGAAAAGAATTGGTCATGGTCCAACTCTTTTCACTACTGCATTCACATTTTCAAAGTGAATCTCCATCTTGATTTTCAATAGTCTAGGAAACCTGGCAGTGTTTCTTGAATAGAAGACTTCCCACTTGTCAGTCCAGTTCCTATATAAATTTTTAGGATTGGTTTTGGTGACGTTCACTGTACATTGTCTTTCTTGAGACTTTTCTTAGCATCATGGCATGGAAATGAAATATCACTTAGTAGGATTAAGTTACAGATCTGGGCACTAGTGGGCATTGCCACTCTTTCCCACCAGCATCGCATATCTTTCTGTCTACAAGTTTCTCTCTTAGAAACTAGGTACCTGCAATTGACTTGTTATCAGATGGATGGATCTGAGATAAAAATTAGATATGAGAACAGATAAATCATTCTGTGTTACCTTCTTTAAGAAATGTAACATCTTGTCTTGTGGCTTTAAACCTGTACAGATGCCAAGAGAGTTGTATTTTCTTCCTTATCTAACAAACTAAAACTTTAGCTCTTAAAAATATGCCCCAGGACAGAAAATCTGGCTCATTTTCTTAAAATTTGGTCCAGTGGGAAGAGGCCAGAAAATGTGTTAGTTTGATTTGGGTTGTTGGATTTGCTACAGGAAAAATCAGACCACACTACAAAGATTTATCAGATGATTATGTTTTATTTAACCACAAACTAACAACTAAGAACTTAAAAAAGGATTTAAGATATTTGGAGAAGAAAAAGAAATTCTGAAATTTTGAGTCTATTCCTTTTCTTCAAAATCCTATTCACGTTTCCAACTAAATAAATAATTACCTTTTCCATTCCTGAATTTGCGAGACTCCCTGGAATGTACAGTGGGCCAAGGAACAGGCGTTGCTTTAATGAAGGAGGTATCATTATAGTTCTGCTACAGATTTACTCAGATAAATCACTTGTATTTGATTTGCCTCAGTTTATTTACATGTATATTGTGATTAGCTGGTTTCCTTGCCTGCTATAAAAGTTTTCTGTTTGTTTTTAATAAATGGTGAAAAGTTATTAATATCAAAAAATGAAGACAAATATCTTTATCAACTCATTTTGTGTGTGTGTGTGTGTGTGTGTGTGTGTGTGTGTGTGTGTGTGTAAATAAGTTTGGCCAAAAGAACATTATTTTGGACAAAATAGAGGTAACTCTAGTATGATTAAACATTTTCTCTTTGGGAAATGTATCATTTGGTTTCATAAATCTATTTGAATGTCTCGTCATAGCCTTTATTGGTCACATGTTACTGTGGTATTTTTGTTTGCTGTCATTTGATTATCAGTTGGGGATAGAGATCATGGAATGTATATAGGTGAAGTTATGTATGCATCTAAATCTGTCTTCCAGTTCCTTGAACAGTGTTTCCTTAGACATGAGGAAGTAATTGGAGTGTGTGTTATTTCAGAACAAAAAAAAATTCTGTAGGTATGTTAATGCACAACACCAGCATAATACACAATGATACCATCTGCCACTTAGGTCTTCATTCATCTTTGCATGTGACCCATACTTGGCATTATAGAATACTCTTTATAGGCTCCCTGGTGTCTAATAGTTGACAGTTTTGAGGAAAGAACAGTTTTTACATTTTAGATAAGTACTCCCATGTATATTGTGGAATAAATGTTTCTTACCTTTTTACTTTATTCTGATTTTTTGGTTTTGTTTTGTAATTAGACTTGGAAAATATCACAAAGCCAAGTCAGTGGTTACGTGCACTACTTTGAGCACGTTACTACTTTGGTGCATGCTTTTGTTGGCAAGATTTGGGGCCATTCATCCTCATCACTGAGATAAATACACAAACATACACACATAGTCCTTTCAAATTGCTGTTTATCAAAGCCTTCTCTCTTTGTCTCTAAAACTCATTCTTAGCCTCTGTGAACTATAAGAATAAACAAACTCTAAACTACTCAGATGAATAATGATGTTAATAATACTTTACATACTATTTGTAGATAAGTGGTTGTAGTGATTTTGAATTAAAACATGAAACATAAAAGATTAGAATAAGGTTTGAACGGTTAAGGATTATACTTAATTTGGAATCTTTATTAGAAGTGTTTTTTACAAAGTATATCCCCAAAGTAAGTTGTCTGTCCTGGAGGAAAGTTTAGCATCTTGAAAGAAGTAGGCACCTTTAGTATTCTGTCTGCTTTTAGATTAGATAGCTGTTTGTTGATAACCGGAAAGGAGAGAGAGATGAATGGCATCTTTACAAGGAAGAAAAACCTCTAGAACCAAAGAGACTCCCTACATCATTAAAGCTTTGCTCCATTAAGGGCAGATCTCTTCAAATATCTTGTAAACAGAGTGAGGCTGGTTGTCCTTGGGCTACACTCTCACTGGTCACTGGCTCATGGTCACGTCTGTTTTTCTGATTTCCTGATGGACATTCTGTTCTACATTGCTACATAAACCACCAGACTGCACCCTCAATCACATTTGGAAGTGTTTCCTAAGTTGTGGTTTTTGTAGTTAGTTTTCTTTTCTTTTTTTTTATCCTGTCTTGTCGGCAGTTCAGTTTCAGCTGATCTTACCTCTCTTCGTTTTCTTTCTTTCTTTCTTTCTTTCTTTCTTTCTTTCTTTCTTTCTTTCTTTCTTCTACTTTAAATTTAAATATAGTTGGCATTTATCAAGGAAGAAGTAGTAAACAAATATTTTTTAAAGTTTCCAAAATCATTTTAAAGATCTTTTCTTGGGGCACCTGGGTGGTTCATTTCGTTGAGCGTCCGCCTTCAGCTCAGGTCATGATCTCACCATCTGTGAATTTGAGCCCTGTGTCGTCGGGCTCTGTGCTGACAGCTCAGAGCCTGGAGACTGCTTCAGATTCTGTGTCTACCTCTCTCTCTCTGCCCCTCCCCCGCTCATGCTCTGTCTCTCTCTGCCTCTCAAAAATGAATAAACATTAAAAAACATTAAAAAAAGAGATCCTTTTTTATTTTGTCCTATCTTATATATCAAGGTAGATTATGCATGATATTTTGGTTAGATAATTTTGCCTTCATTCATTGCTATGGCAAATATTTTTCTTTCTTTAGAAAGTACAAGAGATTAAAACCTTGCTTGCCGTTGCTCTTTTTAAGGGCTAGTTTTTAGGGGAAAAAAATAGTGTTTGTGTTTAATGTTAAAACATTAACATTTTATGCTATGTTATTACTGTTGCCAACATTTCTACAACAGAAAGACAAAAGAATATACATACAAGTGGTGCCTGGGTGGTTCAGTCAGTTAAGCTGCTGACTTTGGCTTAGGTCATGATCACATGGTTGGTGAGTTGGAGTCCCACATTGGGCTCTGTGCTGACAGCTCCAAGCCTAGAGCCTGAAACCTGGAACCTGCTTTGGATTCTCTGTTTCCCCTCTCTCTCTGCCCCTCCCCTGGTCATGCTCTCTGTTTCTCAAAACTGAATAAATGTCGAAAAAAATTTAAAAAAGATGTATGTATATATACATAGAAAATCTATTTATCAGGCTTGTACCAGATCCTTGTTAAAGAATCACTATTTCGGGGCGCCTGGGTGGCGCAGTCGGTTAAGCGTCCGACTTCAGCCAGGTCACGATCTCTCGGTCCGTGAGTTCGAGCCCCGCGTCAGGCTCTGGGCTGATGGCTCAGAGCCTGGAGCCTGTTTCCGATTCTGTGTCTCCCTCTTTCTCTGCCCCTCCCCCGTTCATGCTCTGTCTCTCTCTGTCCCAAAAATAAATAAACGTTGGAAAAAAAAAATCACCATTTCACCATTCATTTGTGAATGCATCAGATATTTATTGAACACTTATTATTTGCTAGATATTATTCAAAGCTCGGATTAAATCACTAAAAACAACAACAACAAAAAAGACCACATTCTACTCTGATGGAGTTTATGTTCTTTTTTTAATGTTTATTTTTGAGAAAGAGAGAATGTGCACACAGGAGAGGGAGCGGGGAAGGGGCAGAGAGAGGAAGACAGAGAATCTGAAGCACACGCCAGGCTCTGTGCTGTCAGTGCAGAGCGCACTGTAGGGCTCAAACTCACAAACCACAATCTGAGCTAAAGTTAGACATTTCACCGAAGTCAGACCTTTAACCAATTGGGTCATCCAGGTGCCCTATGGAGTTTATATTCTACTCATAATTTGGATAGGAAAGATCAATATAAGAAAATATACATAATAAAATTAATTGGTATGTTTGAAGCTAATAAGTATACAGAAGAAAATTTAGCAGCCATGAGGAATCCTAATAGAGGCATCAGTGACAATTTTAATCAGTGTGGTCATGGCAGGCTTTACTGAGCAGGTGACATGAAGGGCTAAATGTAAGAGCATATTTGGTGTGTTTGAGGATCATTGATAATGCCACTGTGGCTGGAGTGGGGTGACGTAGGGGAAGGAAAGAGAATGGGGCCAAAATGGTAACTCAGGGTCAGCCGGATGTCATAGGGCTACACAAGTACTTGTGAGAAGGTTAGCTGTAGTTCTACATAAAAAGGGGGTGATGTTGCAGAGATTTGATGCAACATATAATCTGGGACAATTACTTTGATTTCTTTTTTGAGAAGCCCCTACAGAATTAATTGACCAAAGAAGACCATTTATGATAATGATAGCTCAGATAAGTGAGGTGGGCATACATGTTTGAATTCTGGTGAATTCTGGATGTTTTTGGGAAAGAGAAGCCAGTGATATTCTCTGGTGGGTTGCTTATTGGCATTGAAGGAAATTATGGATCATGAATATTAAGTTGCAAGGCTACCTAGGATCATCAAAGGATTGATTGTAGATTGAGAAAAATGTAGATGGAGGGATCCCTGGGTAGCTCAGTGGGTTGAGTGTCTGACTCTGGCTCGGCTCGTGATCTTGCAGTTTGTGAGTTCGAGCCCCACGTTGGTCTCTGTGCTGACAGCTCAGATACTGGAACCTGCTTCGGATTCTGTGTCTCCCTCTCTCTCTGCCACTCCCTCACATGTGCTCTCTCTTGCTCTCTTTCCTCTCTCAAAAATAAACATTAAAAAAAAAAGTAGATGGAGAAGAAGACCAAGACTGAGATCAGGAATATTTATTAAGGGCTCAAGGAAAAGTGGAGAACAGCATAGAAGACTAATGTAAATAGTAAAGATAGTAAAGAGAAAGTGGTGACCTGGAAACCAAGAGCGGAAAAGAACTATCATATCAGCAATAGTTATCAAGGGTTTTAAATGAAACTCGTCATCAACCCTGGTTCAGTCAGGGAAGTAGAATCACTATGAGTAATGCAGAATGAGGAATTGATTGTGCACTTGCAGGAGGAGGTAAGGTAATAAGATACAAAAAGGGGATTTAAGTGATCAGGGAAAAATGACTCAGCAGACCTCCGGAAGCACTGGTATGATGGACACTTTGCAGTTTGCAGCGACAGATCTAGGAAAACTCGAAACTCCAGCTGTCAGAGTGAAATTGCAATGGATAGTTGCTAGAGAAATCTGGAAGGCCATCACCCCTGCATTTGGTGGCAGGCTTGGCTTGCTGTTGGTTATCCGAGCTGGTAGTTGTGAAGAAGAACTGCAAGGAAGGAGGGTGGAAGAGAGGGAGGGCATGAATCGTACTACGTGTGTATTTCTTAGCACAGTTTGTCGCTACGGTTTTCACACAGTAAGCAGTGATTTTTAAATTCTACCTTCTCGGTCTTGTGAACACTTCCCTTTGGCCAAATCTAACTCCAAACCATAAGGGGAAAGAGATTCCAGAACATGTAGTTAGAGCTTAGCTATGTTGACACAGGAAGAAACCACCACAGTCCCCCACTTTACACGTTAAGAACCATATACACCGGATTAAGTTATATTTAGTTTTCACAGAAATACATCATCAAGATATTGTATCAGTCTAACCTAATACAGCTATCCCTCCTGCAGCTAAAATTGGACTCTCCTACTCTCCAGAAGGAGATACAAAGTCCACATAGCACAATATCTGGATTTGGATAATGTTCTGTTACTTTTTTAGCTAAGCTGTATTTCCCCCCATGATATACATGAATTTATTTACTGAGGTCTAAGTTTATTATATTAATATATCACATATAGTAAATATTAGGAGACTAGAAGATGGAGAAAGAGAAAATGAGTAATCAAGTAATTTGATATCAATGTAAGAAATACTCATAATTATGTTGGTTTTTATTTCCAATGTGTATGTGGTCACATGGTCATAGCTGTGATTTATATTTTCCTCTTTCCCGAGGCATTCCATTCTCCCTTTGCCCTTAGGAAGAACATTGCTCTGTTTCCTTGCCTCATGGGGTGACCCAGGCCTTTATTCCTGAATAGTGTGTCAATTAATAATCTGGCCTATACTGAAAAACAATATTTTTATTCATTATATTTTACCATAGAACGTGGGAGAATTAAGAGGTATCTCAGAGGATATCCTGCTTTCTTTCCCGCCTCCTGGTCATAATGCGTTACCCATGGGAACTAACACCTCCAGCCCGACAATGCCCACTGTTGCAGGAAAAGGAAGCAAAAATTGTGTAGTGGGTAATAGAGGATGAAAATGAAGGTTCCGCTCTCATAGTACTTTCCATTTCCAATTCTTCAAAAGCCATAGAGCTTTAGGCAAATGAGGCAAAATCTTGCCATTCTTCTGGCGTCCATGATGACTTCGCCCAGTTCACACTTAGAACCTGACATACTGGGGCTTTCTGGATTTGAATCTGGTTTTGGGTTTAGGAGCAGTGAGGATGGATGGGAACGGGTCCTCAGCAGAATCAGCGTGTCCCCAGAGGAAACTGTGTAAGGCAGGACCTACAGATTTTTCAAGCAAAGAGAGGATAGTTTACTTCCTCTGGCAAGAGAAGCTGATGAGTAAAAATTTAGGGGTTTTGGATCTTCATCTTCACCTATATCTGCATTCACGTTATCATCCCAAACTTGAGGGTCCCACTGCTCCCCAATAAATTAGTCAACTTTAAAATAAAAGACGGGAAAATATGAAAAATAGAAGACTGTAATATTGAGAACTCAAAATACATCGTAATTTTGCTACCCACAGAATTAGATTGGGTTTGGTCTTAAGATATTATTACTTCGTGGCTATAGGAGATAAAGCTGTTTTTCTTCTCTCTCTCTCTCTCTCTCTGCTCGGGGAAGGCTTAAAACCTTTGTAATTCCTTACTTATATCTTTAACTGAAAATGAAAAGGCATGAGTTTATAATTTTCCTTTTCAAAGTTTTTAAGCACACTTAAAGCAAGCAGCCAGCCAAAGTCACTGTTTGCTCTAAATATTCAGTGGTAGCATTTTTTGGTCACCCAAAGCCTTGATTCAGCAGCCACTTGATTACAGGTGTTTAGAGATACGTATTTGAGTAATTGGCATTACATGTTATAGATGATCCCATTGTTTGTTTGCCTGTGTCAAAAGGGTCATTTATTCCTTAAGTTTAATCAGATCAGATAACGAATTCTACACTTTTGTCCTTGAGATCATTTTAACGGGTATTCTCGTATGCCATAAAGTAATATTTCCAACTATATTTTGATAGATTTCTAATACATTTCACTTCACCAGTGATCCACCCAGGCATTGCCTCAAATGTATCTTGAGGCAAATAAAATTAATGTTTACACATGTTTATGTACATTATATATTTACTATTTTACGTAATGTGTATGTATTATATTTTATAAACACATACACGTACATTTGCATTTTGAAGTTTTAGAACTGGACGACATTGATATACTCAGTTTTAATTTTATCAGAAGGCAAATAAAGATACACTATTCAGTTAACTTCAGTTTTCATATAGTTTTATTTAAAAACATTTAAAAATACTGTATGAAATATGTCCAAGACCATAATGTAGAAAATATAAAATAGAGTACTCTGCTAATGTGCACAGTGAGCATTTTGGCATATTTCCTTCCAATAATTTTGAGATATTACACATATTTTTCATTCATTTAGATTACTTGAGCAGCACTATTTACAATTATTATCTTTTTTTTAATGGTTTCTACCATAAGCGTGAGCATTATTACACATTTCTAACAGGGTTTTTGTTTTTTTGATATAGATTTATGCTATTGCATCAAATAGATGTACAATACTTGATTTAACCATTCCCTTACTGTTAGTTAATTCTACAATACCAAGACTGGTGCTGTTTTTGTTTGTTTGTTTTTTTTTTTTTTGCCAGTACTCTTTTGAGGGCAATCATCAGCAAACAACTTAAACTTGCTGAAGCCAAAACAATTTTTTTTTGGCTGAGCTAGCTAAGAACATGTGATGTAGTCGCTCCTGATTGAGCAACTTAAACATCATATTTAATCACTGGTGACATTCTTAAAACAGGATAAAATGGACAAGTGTGCAATCAAAACTCCCATTTTGATAACAACAACAAAAAAAAAAAAACAGAGCCAGCATCCAGGGATCACTTGTCCAAATCTCATCACCTATCCTGGAGAGCAGTAGGTATTAGCCTTTTCCTGGCAGTGGAATGAGTTCCATGCCTAGCCAATCTGGTTCTCCTTTCCAGAAAGTTCTCCAGTTGCTTCCACTGCATGGTAACATCTGAAGGGCCTTACAGGGGCCTCTTTCTGGAAAATGCTCATCTTTATTGCTCATGTCCTGAGAGTGTGGATATGGGAGCCCAAAGGTAGGTAGAGCCGTGCCAGGTCTGACAGGTTTCTTCAGAGTCTCTCAGGAAAAACACTTCCCTTAAAAGATGAACCAAATGCCAACTTTCTTGCCTGTGGTCAAATTCCAAAGGCAAAGAAGATCAAGGAATCAAAATTCATTTGTCTGGGAATGGCCTGGGAATTCCCATCTCTTACAGAAAATCTTTGGCCCTCACCCTCAGCTAATGGTTTCAGTCTCGTTCTGAACAAATTGCGAAGATGGAGAACAAAAGAGCTCTTGCCCAAAAGTTGTAGCTCTAGTGGATATTGTCTGACCGTGGGAGCAATGCCTGCCTCTGTCTGAATGAGAGGGTCTGACAGACAGGTGCTTGTAGGAGGAACCTGAGGGTGGGGATAACCACCCAAGCCTTCATATTACTTAGAGCTTTGCTTCTCTTTCTATGATTTTGCTGAAAAAACAACCCTCAAAACCGAAAAGAGCTCTGCTAAGCCTGTGAAGGTCCAGATTATTTCTCTCTCATTCAGGTTGGACTTTTGCATTTAGGAAGAAAGAGTTTCCAACAAAGTGGAGTTTCCTTTCCTTCATGCTTCTAGACAGGCCTGTTTCCAGTGCAGTAGAAATGAGACCTGAATGAAGGAATAAGCTTACAAAAAACTACTTTTTTTTCTTTTTCCAGACTTTGTAATTCATGGTTTGAGTCCCATACTATAGAATACATTTCAAATAGCTGCTTTGCATCTCTATCCAATTCTACATGTTAGAGTTTAAGCTTTACCATGACTCCTCTCTTACCTTGTTTCCTGGGCTCTCAGCCCATCTTTTACCTCAGCTACATTTTAGCAAACACTTTGTGCAGGTGTAAGATGACAGCACCTGATAGGCAACTCACCTCCTGTTTCTCACTTTTGGCATGGAGCTCACTGAGCAACACCATCTTGAAGTCACGCTTGTGAAACCTGGAAGCATTAAGGGAGTTCACATCCTCTAGAGAAGTCTCTTGACCAGTGGGGATGAGAGCTGGGGCCCTTCTTTCATTCCTTGAACAGGCCATTTTGGGCACATATCCCTCAATGTTTCTCACTAGGTCCTGGGTGGCTAGAACCCACATTGACCACCGTGATGACCAACTTTAGACAGCACCTTTGTGTTGATTTTCCCTCTTTCCCAGATCCCTATTCTGATTCTGAGATCACGTCTCAAAATACGCTACCTGCCCTCAAATACCTGTCCCAGGCTCTTCTTTCTGGAGAAGAACTCAGGCTAAGTCACCTCCACTTTCACAGGCAATTATGATTATATTGGAAATTTTGCTAGTGGCATGCCCTAGATCGCATCAGACATTGTTGAATTCACAGCTTGAATTAGTTTCGTGAGCATTTCAGCTCCATGTTTCTCCTCAAAGTTCTTTGATTCAGGTAGGCAATTTCTGCACACTGGCAAGATTAGCACCAACAATTCCCGGTTCATATCTTGTACTCTAAGGGAAACTGACTAGAAAAAAAACATGCTATTTTTCCAAGGGTTTTACCAAAAATCCCAGTTGTGTCCAGTTGGCCTGGCTTACATCATGTTACAGTCTAAATCAGTCAGTGGGCAGAGCATGGCCGGCTTTGATCCCAGGAGCAACTGAGGGAGGGGGCAGAGGTGTGTTTCACAAAGGAAAGATCAATTGACCATTCCAGGATGGTAACAGCTACGTAATGAGCACTGTTTCTTTTATCTTCCTCCTCTTTTTGCTCTCTCTCTGCTGGTTTAGCAGTACATATTTTTGGAAAGGATTTCATTGCTATACTGTAAATTGACTGCTTTATTATGCTTTTCCTGATCTTATATAGGACAAAGGAGTATTTTTTTAAGTAATAAAATTACATATGTTAAAATAATTAAAACATAGGAGAAAAACGAAAATTTAGAAAATTACAATGAAAGCAGGAGTTAGAATAGAAACCCTAACTCCTATTAGTGGGCCTATGTAAATTTGATTTTAAGCTTTCTAGTGGTTGCCATGATCAAGCAAACACAATTAGGAAAATTTGTGCTTTCACAAAAGCAAAACAGTAGTTTAGAAAAGCATTGGTAAGATATTACTCTTACCAATACCAGGAATTCCTTCATTGGGCCTCACCAAGGAAACCCTGTACTGTTAACAACATACACGTTCAGCCACTTTATTATAGTAAATACATTGGAGTGCTTTATAGAATTGGTCCTTGTAACGCCCTGCAGTATAAGCTCAGGGAATTGCACTGAAAAAAAATGTGAAATAGTTTTGTGGATGCCAATATACTAAAAACTGGGTATGGGGTTCTCTAATAGCTTGACTTGATTCAGAAATAAAATGTCAAATAGGGAGAGTAGCTTTTCCCATTATGGTGCAATGGGCATTGGTCCCTACTGGCCATCCACTAAAACAAGACAAAAGATCCATGGTCATAAAAACTTGGGAAACATTGGATATTATCTTAGAATTTAAAACATCATACTGGTTTATTAAATATTTGGAGAAAAATTACAGTAAATGTTTTATTCATTCTCATTTCATTTACTGATTATTTACTCAACACACAAACCTTCTCTGTTCGAGAATAGATGCTAAATGTTAAGGAATGTGATGGTGAACAGGTCCAAATACAGTAGCTGTTCTCATGAAGTAGGCAGTCTAGTGGAAGATGTTGATGTCAATGATCACATTTAAGGAATTAAAAATTCTAACCAATGTAAGTGTTTTAAAAAGAATAACCTAGCACTGGAATCTACCACAACTCTTGTAAATGTTTTATATATACGAATTCACTTAATCCTCCCAATAACCCTGTGAATTAGTTACTACCATGATACTCAATTTATGGGTAAGGAAACTAAAGGTAGAGAAAACAAAGTCACACAGTTACTAAATAAAAGCGCTAGAAGTCAAACATAGGTCCAGAGTCTGCTGTTTTGCCCCTCTGTCATAGACAGTGGTTTTACACACAATTTAAAAAAAGGCGGGGCTGGGGGTGCAGCTGGGAGAGGCGCCTGGGTGACTCAGTCAGTTAAGCACCAACTCCTGATTTGGGATCAAGTCAATATCCCAGGGCTGTCGAATTGAGCCCTGTATGCTGAGCATGGAGATGGCTTAAGATTTTCTCTCTCCCGCCTTCCCCTCTCTCTCCCCAGCTCACACCATCTCTCCATCTCTCTCTCAAGTGAATATTTTAAAAAGTTGAGGGAAGGGCATGAAGAGATGGAACTATCCTTATCTTCAGATTGTATAATGTGGAAAAATAGAGATGCATGTAATTATTGTCTCTCCAAGCAGAATGCCATTTGGTTAAAACATTAACACCTGCCATGGTACTAGCCCCACCCCTGCAAAGTCCCCTGGATAAGTTCTCCCACAAGGCAGACTTCCCTGCTTTACCACTCAGTTTACACCATCATTCAGAAATTAGATAGGTGCCCAGGGTTAGGTTCTTTCTCCCTTCCCTGAAGTCAGAGTCCTCTTGCCAGTGGTTTCTTCTGCCAGTGATTTGTTTATGCCCAAATGAGTAATAAAGCTTGGAATTTTTCATTATTGGCTTGGTAGTGTGTTTTGACATTCTACTACTATAAATAGAAACAGAAGACCAAGCAATGAATTGGGTCACAAGGTAATATGATTAACAAATTACCTCCTGGCTCCAATAAAGGAAATCAGAAACATCTCAAATAGTAGTAAGTGGTGTTCCATTCTACCATCAATAATCAACAAGAAAGTAAGCTTAGATTGGTAAGATACCAAAATACCAAAACAAAATAGCAAATCAAAATACTCCTCTCTATCCTCCTTAAAATAACTCTATAGAGTACCTAGGAATTACCTGTAAACAATTTAGAAGACTGTTAAAAAGTAGGTCATAACACCTGACTTGAGAGAACTTATTTTTTTAAACAATACTTATTCATTCGTTCATTCATTCATGTGTAATGCCATATAAGTATATGGTAAAACTATTTTTTCTTTTTTTTAATATATGAAATTTAGTGTCAAATTGGTGTCCATACAACACCCAGTGCTCATCCCAAAAGATGCCCTCTTCAATGCCCATCATCTACCTTCCCCTCCCTCCCACCCCCCCATCAACCCTCATAAAATTATTTTTATTGTTAAATATAATTTATTGTCAAATTGGTTTCTATACAACACTTAGTACTCATCCCAGCAGGGGTGCCCTCCTCCATGCCCATCACCCACTTTCCCCTCTCCGCCCCACCACCACCCCCCCATCAACCCTCAGTGTGTTGTCAGTATTTAAGTGTCTTATATTTGCCTCCCTCCCTCTCTGTAATGTTTTTCCCCTTCCCCTCCCCTGTGGTCTTCTGTTAAGTTTCTCAGGATCCACATATGAGTGAAAACATATGGTATTTGTCTTTGCCTGACTTATTTCACTTAGCATAATACCCTCCAGTTCCATCCCCGTTGCTGCAAATGGCAGCATTTCATTCTTTCTCATTGCCAGGCAGTATTCCATTGTATATATAAACCACATCTTCTTTATCCATTCATCAGTTGATGGACATTTAGGTTCTTTCCATAATTTGGTTATTGTTGAAAGTGCTGCTATAAACCTTAGGGTACATGGGCCCCTATGCATCAGCACTCCTGTATCCCTTGGGTAAATTCCTAGCAGTGCTATTTATGGCCATAGGGTAGTTAATTTTTTGAGGAATCTCCATACTGCTCTCCAGAGCGGCTGCACCAGTTTTCATTCCCACCAAAAGTGCATGAGTATTCTCATTAACAGAGAACTTACTACTGAATGAGATGTCTTACTGTAAACATGTTAGTTTGCAAATGTATCTATGATTCAAAATATTCAAAACAATTTGAAAAACAAGATTTTAATGCACTTTTTCAAAAATTCTATTTATTTATTTTGAGGGGGTAGCAGCAGAGAGGGGCAGAGAGAGAGAATCCCAAGCTCTGTATGTCAGCACAGAGCCTGATGTGGGGCTCGAACCCACAAACAATGAGATCATGACCTGAGCCAAAATCAGACACTTAGCTGATGAGCCACTTAAATGCTCCAGAAAAGCAAGATTTTAGAGAGACATGAGAAAACTATACTAAAAATTTGTATAAGACAATAGAAGTCAGTGATTAACTCAAATGGTTTTTAAAAGAGAAAAACCATGGAGGCTTCATGCAACTGTATATTAAACTGTGTCATAGAGCCCTCATTATGGAAACTGCGGTGTTGACATAGGAGCAGAAAGATATGCCAACAGAGTCCTGGACACATAGATATTGGGCATAAGATTAAGGAGCCACGAAACTTCAGGGGAGGAAAGATGAATTATTTAGTAGATGGCACCAGGAAACTTGGATCATTTTTGTGGAGAAAAGTAGTGAGACTACCTACATTACGTACAACGGTAAATTTTAGATGGAACAAAAACCAGAATACAAAAAGTAAACTGTAAAACCTAGGCCAAAAGGCTAAGCAAAAAAATAGGAATATTAAAGGTAGATATAAATCTATCAAATTTCAGGTTTCTTTGTTGCTGAAGAAAATTAGAGACCGGGAAAAAACATAGGTGATGCCTAAAATGAAGCATTGATAGCTGGAAAATACAAGAATTTCTTCAAATCAAAAGGACAACTCTGGAAGCCAAGTAAAAATGGACAAAAGATAAAGGTTGACAGTGACATTAAGGCTGGCAAGTGCTGTGTTATATTGCTGAACTTACTGATTTAAACTGAAACAGTAGCAGGATTCTGTAAGATTAGACTTAGAACGCAGAAAAACCCCAGGTGTTTGAAATGTGTATGCAAATGTCATGCAAATGTGTATGAAATTGAAACCTGTGCTCCTGTGCACCACTGGTAGACGTTTAGTCTGTTGCAGATGCTGTAGGCATCTGACGTATTTAGAGAAAGTATGCATGTTGATGATGAATATACTTCTTCACCAATCATTCCACTCTGTTGTATATGCCTTGTTATTTATTCACTGACACCCACTGCATACTTGATTGTGTGTGTGTGTGTGTGTGTGTGTGTTTTTTGAATGAAGTGGGGGAGTTGGAGGTAACCAAGGAGTTCGGCCCAAGACAACTAGATAATGAAAAGTGTGATGGGTATTCACCATAGCATAGTGCAAAGCATTTGGAAGCATTGAATTTGACAGGCATATACAACCCCAAGGGATTGTGAAGCACTGCTGAGTGAAAATGGGAGCAACATTTCTTAGTGCCAGATTTGTTTCAAAGAAAAAAAGAGATAGAAAAAAAAAAAGAACTGTTAATAGTCCTTGTCGATAGGTACTTATCCACGGTCATAAATCAAAATGAATGCAGCCACCCGTGGAAGAACAGAAGGAAACAGAAGCGGGAATCACGACTCAAAGAGTAACAAGCATGAATAATGAAGTAAAACGAAACAAGAATGGGTGATTGTCCTGGTTATTACTGCTATGTAACACATCCTCTCCAAATTTAGTGATGTAAAACAACCAGAAAGTAAGCCTAGAATGATCAGATACTGATCAAAATAGCAAAACATTCCCCCCACCAAAAAAAAAAAAAAAAAAAAAAAAAAAAACAAAAAACTCTATAGACTATCTAGGAATCACCTGTAAACAATTTAGAAGACCATGCACCTTCCACTTGGTTCTCTTGGTTAAAAGGTAGGTCATAATACAAGAATTAAACAAATGGAAAGAGATAAAATTTTCTTGAATGACATGTCTAATTGTAAAGATGTTAATGCTCAAATTTATCCGTGACTTCAAAATAGTCCTAAAAGAACTCAAGCAATATTTTGGAGAAACATGAGAAAACTATTCTATTTATCTATTTATTTGCTCACAGATTTGAGAGTTAGGAATCCAGAAAGGCTACAGTATGTCTAAAGATTCAGCTAAGAAGATTTAAAGGGCTGGGGACATAAACATCTGGAGCTGGATGATTTATTTCCAAGATGATGTCTTCACTCACGAGTTTGGAATCAAAGATGAGATGACTTAATGCCTGGCCCAACTTTAACTATTCATCAAACAACTCTGACACATGGCCTCTCTAGGTGGCTGAAGCTTCTCCCAGCCTGATGGCTAAGTTCTGAGGGGGAGTGTCCAAGAGTGGCTGCCCCTGAATGGGTGTTCAAAGAGAACCAAGTGGAAGGTGCATGGTCTTGAATGGTCTAGCCCCAGACATCACACAGTGTCAATTCTACTACACTTTGTTGGCCTAACAAGCCACAACCCCACCCTAATATGAGAGGTGGGGATATATACACATCTCTGAGTGGAAAAGTATCAAGAAAAGCATGTGGTTTTGGAGAGATTGTTGAGGTCATCTTTGGAAAATAAAATCTGTCACAATTGTGTACACAGAGATGATGATGATATTTCATGAAATGTGTAATAGGTGAATCAACTCTGCCCTTCACATCTCCTCACAAAAGGAAGGAATGGAAAAAAAAAAAAAGGAAGAAGAAATTTACGTAACGAAGAAAAAACCTGGAAGAGGAAAATGGAAGAAAGTGGAAGAGCAAAGGTTGTTTTAATCAGAGAGTTGATCAAATTTAAAATGGAAACAAAATTAGGTTACATGAAGAATGTTGGTCCTCATTCTTAGAGAAACTAGGCAGTTGAAGGTTGTTAAAAATGACGTGACTGAATGTATGTTCTGACAAGACTCCTCTCCCTGTAGTGTGACAAATGAATAAGAGGAAGATGATGGTAGGTTACAGGAAGACCAATTAGTGGAATATTAACATAATCAGGGGGAAAGATAAATGTTGCCTGAAATAAAATCGAAATGGTGAAAATGAAAAGATGTACCCGTGTCCAGGACAAAAGTATCAATGGAATGTGGGGGAGGGAAAAAAGTATCACAAAAGTAAGAAAAGTATCAAAAGTAAGAAAAAAAATATCAAACTGGATGTGGGAGAGAAAGAAGTAAGAATCATCAAGGATAACTCTTAAACTGAGCAACTCTTATGGGAGAGTTAACCAGTTAGAGGTAGTTAATAAATTCAGGCTCCATCATGAATTTTGAATATGTAGGATTCATAGTGGAGGTCTCAGATGAGGTAAATTTTGGAGACCTTTGTATAAAAGTAGCTTGCTGTGAGTGTGGGAAAATTAAAGTTCAATTAAATCAATATTTCTTAAAATATTTAGTCATCTTTTCCCTTTTTAATGTACCATCTATAAAATCATATGTACAAATAGGTACAGCGTTGTCTTAAAAGAAGTGGATGGACAAATACTCTTCAGGAAACTTACTACAGATAGTTTATTTTGGCCCTTTTTTCCCCCAGTTTTATTTCATTTTAGAGAGAGAGAGACAGTGCAAGTGGGGAAGGGGCAGTGGGACAAGGAGACAGAGAATCCCATGCAGGCTCGGCACTGTCAGCATGGAGTCAGATGCAGGGCTCAAACTTAAGAAACTGTGACATCACGACCTGAACTGAAACCAAGTCGGACGCTTAACTGACTGAGCCACACAGGCACCCCTATTGTGGCCTATCTTCTAAATGGTTGGCGAAGGCACTTTATTGAAAATTGAAAAACACGACAGGTACTTAAAAGAGAATTAACAAGCAGGGGCTGGTAAATTTGGGTCGCTTTTAACAAATCAACCTGGGAGGAAGAGTAACATTGTCTTGAGAAAACGGAGCTACTTGATATAATGATATTTGTACCTAAAACTGAAGACTTACTATTTAGCATTTTACATGGATTAAGGCATATGTTTATAACATTCCTGAGTGAAGTTGTAGTATTATTGTCACTTTAAACATTAGTAAATGGACATAGAGAAATTATATTCTTTACAAAATATGACTTGTAAGTGAAGAAGCTAGGATATACATTTAGGTGAGTCCTGTCCATATCAAAGACAACACGAGATCTTCATGAAAGAAAAACATGCAAGTATTCATGAGAAACACTATCTAGTATTTTCTTTGCATTCAAAAAAGACATGTAATAGGATTTAGCAACATTTGAAAAACCTGAAAACTGAGAAGTCTAATCACTTTGGATTAGTGATATCTTTTTTAAATCAAGTAGAGTATTTTAGGTGATTTTTTCCCCCTCTCTTATCTGGAATGAGGTATGGAGGATTGGCAGATTGCTAATTATCTGTCTATGACATAATGAATAATATCTGAGTGAAAAATATCTAGACATGAGACTTGGGATGTGCTTCTTAATTAATTTTTGGCAGAAATGGAGCTTCTCATCTGTCTTTTGGCCAAGAGTGCTAAGATTGGGTAGGGCATCATTATATATCAGAATGCCTTATTTTGAGCCTATTTCTTGAAAGAGACTTTTGTGAAGACTTGCGTATTAGCAAAAGGGAACATGAAATCTTTAAGGTAATGTTAAGAAAAAAAAATCAAAATAACTTTTCATTATTTTAATGAACAGGTCAACAAGTTAGAAGCCTTACAATAAACCGTGAATTTGCCTTGGACATAGCCTTCAACAGAAGTACAGTTAAAGTTTTGATTTTCATTCTTTTATTCAGTAGGAGGAATCTAAAACAATGGATAACATAAAATATAGGGTCATAAATCTCAGAATCATATTCATGAATATATTTTCCTTGCCAAACAAAATCTGCCAATCTATATTAAAACATTAAGTTTTAGATGGTTTTGAAAATTATAGTGAGTAAATATAACCATAACCATAGTGTGTTATCTGATTGCTAATCTTTATATTTAAATTATACCCTGGACATATGTTTTAACTCAGAACTTTTCTATCTTCTGTATCTTTTAAGATGGAAATAATTCTGTTTCAGTAGTGAGGCTTCTCAGGATCACTTTGCAGATAATCTTAATTTGTAAATCTGCCTGAATATCTAGGTCCTACCTTGTTCCAGTGATCAAATACTTGCCTTAAAACTCCTTTTCCAGAGCACCTGGGTGGCTCAGTCAGTGGAGTGTCTGACTCTTGATTTCAGCTCAGGTCATGATCCAAGGGTGGTGGGATGGAAACCTGTGTGGGGCTCCATGATGAGTGTGAAGGCTGCTTGAGATTTTCTGCCTCCCTCCCTCTCTCCCTCCTTCCTTCTCTCTCTCTCTCTCTCTCCCCCCCTCCCCTCCCTCTCCCCCTCCGATCCTTTCCCCTGCTTGTCCTCTCTATAATCATCATCATCATCATCATCATCATCATCATCATTATCATCATCATCATCAAGCCTCCAAAACAACAAACAACTCCCTTTCCTAGGCTTCATGCTCGTTGTATTAATAGTCCTTGCCTCTATCACCTCCTTGACTTGGCACACTGGTTCCTCTGAAATGTGAACCTCATCCTATCCATATCAGTATTCTGTGGAACCTTAGAAATTTGTCCTCAAAATCCTATCACATCATTGAGATCTTGTTACCTGCTATTAGGTCCATTGATGGTGGTCACCCCTCGTCTGGGTCTCCAAAGTGTTCTGATACTCTGTCAAGTTTCCCTGGTCACCTGTTGACAATCTTACCAGTTGTCTCTGGATGAATTTCCACCTAATATTGCCAGTTATTATTCTATTCAAATTCAGGCTCTGTATGCCTTGCTGGACTGTCCGTGGTATAACTCATGTTCAATGCTTAATTCTGATATTTAACAGGTGTTTGACTTAGGCAAATTACTTACCCTCACTGAGTACTATTTTCTTCATTTAAAAATGAAGATAGAAATGATAATTTATAATCTGATATTGGATCTAGAGAGTTGATTATAGAGAGAAGGAAATTATGTAGATGAGTGTGCTACATGAATTGAATATTGAATCTATAGACTACCACTGTACTAAGCTCTTTATAGGAATGGTTATGATCTAGCGATGCCCATGATTTCTATTGAAGTGCCTTGCTAATAACTACTAACTACTGTGATCTACCTTATACTAATATTGTAAGAAATAGAGATGAAGCACTTGGCCTAGCCCCCAGCATTTGTCAATTCCACCTTGACTTGTAGCTGAGTTTAACACAGGTAGGATTCCCATTTTGGTGTATCTCATATTAAAGACCAGTTTCCCTTAGGGTTGTTCAAATGAACAAAGCACATGCTGTCTGTAGTATTATCACTAGCTAATAATGCTGTTCCTGTGCTGCACCTGTGTCGTCTGATTCCTTTCTATTTCCTACTCCCAAATTTGCATATTCACCAAAACACTACAATGAGTATATTTAAAATATTATTATGTCTTGGGGATATTAAAATTAACATTATTTTGGGCCACCTGGATGGCTTAGTCTGTTGAGTGTCCAACTGTTGGTTTTGGCTCAGGTCATGATCTCACACTTGGTGGATTTATTGGAGTCCTGTGTGGGGCTCTGTGCTGTCAACATGGAACCTGCTTGGGATCCTCTCTCTCAAAATGAAGAAATAAACTTAAAAAAAATGAATATTATTTTCACATGACATAAAAGTAATGTGAACTGTATAAGTAAACAAATTACATGAATGAACAGTGAATTTAACTTTTGAATAACATGAATTGGGACTACATATATGTTGATTTCTTTTAACAATACAGCACAGTACTATAAATGTATTTTCTCTTCTTGAGAATTTATTAACATTTTCTTTAGCATTATTGTGAGAATACTGTATGTAATACATATAACATATACAATATATGTTGTTGACTGCTTATATCAGTAAGGCTTCTGATCAACAGTAGGCTATTAACAATTCATTTTGGGGGGAGACAAAAGTTATACATGGATTTTTGATTGCAAATAGGGGTCAGTGCTCTTAAGCCCCATGTTGTTAAAGGGTCAACATGTATTTGTATTTGTATTTGTATGAGCTACATGACTTTCCATAAGATATCTATTACAGGGACTAAATTTTGCTGCAGTTAATACAAAGAATGTCTTTTAAATGGCTTTTTGAAAGTAATTATTTGTGTGTAGTCCTCAGGACAATTTGAAATATCATTTACTGACAACACAAGTTGATCATTTTGAAACTTAATTTTACCACTACTACACATACATGAAAATAGTTGACTTAAATTCTTTTTAAATGAGTGCTGGTGTCACGAACTGTGAAGTGTCTGAGCATTTACCATGTTTGAAAAGCTATTAAGTTAGTAAGTCATAATTTAATAGATGCTGGCAGAAGACACAAGACTCCTAGACCAGAGACAAAGAAATGTGTTACTCATAATACGGCCGGCAACAGCAGCTTGTTATTTGTGTTAGTGTCCCTTGCTTTCACATCGCTTATGAGTGATACAAATGGGCCCAGGTAGATGCTTCACATGCTGTAGTTTTGCATCACAGCTGAGGAGTCCTAAGATTAGGGAAACTGAATCTTTTATAATAGACCATAAACCTCCTTGAACTTAGTGTTGGATGGAGAGACGTTATCTTTATTATGTTTCAAAATACAAATGAAACAAACAGACAAACCCTCTCTGCTCAAGAGAGCAGATCTCTCTTCCTCTTTTAAGCTTGCTCGTAGTACAAACATCCTTGAAAAGATAGCCCGGAACACAGACTATCACTGCTTCTGATTGTAAAATGTATAGAAATATAGGAGACCTGCGTAGAATTGTATCCCAACAGTTGGTCAAATGGAACATTTTTTTGGATATGATTCTGTTCCATTTTGAGTAAAATTTAGCAGTTCTAGTTGGTAATACCCCAGAGGAAGAAATCTAGTCATCTTGGTTTTGGGGATAACCCATGGCTAGTCTTCTGTATCCTCACTAACTTTATCTACTATTCTGAACAAGTAATTCCAGAAAATTTAATTCTATTTTGACATCTTGATGATCCATTACTATTACTGGTGGTTATGCTACATGATGAAATCTGTGGTGATGGAAATAGCAGGAATACTTTAAGGTAGAATCTGTCAAAAAAGACAAATGTCAATTTTTGTAGTTAAGACCCTTAGCATTAGTTTGTTCATTCAACCTATATGTCTGTTATATATGTAAGAAACATCCAGCATGATTGTCCATATGTTGACTGTAGTTAATGAAACAAAAAAGTTTCTACCTTATGGAATTTATAATCTAGTGGCAGAAAAATAAATATTACCATCTTTGACATCCAAAGAAACAACAAATGATACAGTTCACTATCATATCTACTCCCTCTCTTTCCTCTTTTCTGTTTCTTTTCTCCATAATCATTGATAGTGTGTGTGTGTGTTTATCTAATATATAAAACTTACTTTGCTAATCATTAATTTCTTCCTGCTAGAATGTATGATGCATGAAGGCAGGGGTTTTGGCTTTATTCAATGCTATCCACACAAGGTACAAAACGTTTCTGACCTAGGAGAAGATCAAATATTTGTGGAATACGTACTTAAATGGAAAAATAAAATAGACTTTCAGGGAACAAAGGCATCCAGAGGAAATCTTCCCAAAGACCAGTGAATTAGAAGAAGAAGAAAACGATAGTGGCCATTTGATAATAGATGTGACATAACGACATATTACCAGAAAAACAAAACAAAACAAAAACTTTAGTGAAACTTCATTGGGATCTATAATTTCTCTAACGTTGAATATATAAGTAGGGAACTGTAGTTTATTACTTTTAATGGAGCCATGTTTATATCTTGCACTTTGGTTTGGCCTGGGTGGAAAAAAAATAATTTCACATATATAAGTGTTCCTGGAACTTCTTTTGGACAGAAAACAGATCTAAAATCTAGCCAGGCTATAAAACAAGACATTTTCTTTCTTTCTTTTTCTTTTTTTAAAAAGTGTATTTATTTCTGAGAGAGAGTGAAAGGTTACTTGTGCACATGTGAGCGGGGAAGGGACAGAGAGAGAGAGAGAAAGGGGGAATCAAAGGTGTGAAGTGGATTTTGTGCTGACAGCAGAAAATCTGATGTGGGCCTTGAACTCACGAACCATGAGATCATGACCTGAACCAAAGTCAGATGCTTACCAGACTGAGCCACCCAGGCACTCCAGGGAAATGACATTTTCTAAAAATACATCCTGAGGTACAGAGACCAGGTCAATCCCTGCATATTTAGTTTGAAATCTCAATGGGAGGCAATTAACATAAAGGTGTATGAGAGGTAATTCTGTAAACATATTTCATTAAGACTTTTCTATGCCAAGAGTGGTTTTTAGGCTAATTCTAAATGAAGGATTTAGGTTTTTAGCTTTTCTCTTACATATACCAGTTGGCATGAAATAGAAGAATTTGAGCTAAAACACATTTTGCCACGTTACTAAAAAGTTGATCTTAACTGGGGCCTTAGGATTGAAAGGGGCTGTGAAAACATTCTTCCTTGTAATGTATGCCTTCAGAAATAATATTCTAGAGATCTGCAAAATAGGACAGAAGAGGTGAACTTTGTGACATTTCTGTAAATTGCCTAGATCCTGTGTAAAGCAGAAGTTTCAGGAAGTTGTCTATTTTATGTATTTTCATTTTTTATGTTTATTTTGAGAGAGCACAAGTTGGGGAGGGGCAGGGACAAAGGGAGAGAGAGAATCTCAACGAAGTTCTGCACTCAGCATGGGAGCCTGACACGGGGCTTGGTTTTATGACCAGGAGATAATGACCTGAGTTGAAATCAACAGTCACTGCTTAATCAACTGAGCCACCCAGGCGCCCCTATTTCATTTTTAAATGATAGTATGTTGCTCTCTCCATCTGCAATAAATGTCTTTGATACTGCTTTTGCTTAAGGACAAAAACAACTTCTCATTCTGTTTTATCTTTGATTTCAAGAATTTTAATTCAGAATAATCATTTTTAAAAATCTTGTTCATGTTTTGTCAGTATCTTAAAATATTCATTAGGCAGCAACAGGGATGAAGTACAAAATGGAAAGGAATAAACTGAAGAAAAATCTTTATTCATAAGCAGAGAGTCTTTACAAGATGACACTAAGAATTTCTCAAACTCTAGGGATTAAATCAAATAATTTCTGGGTGGAATAGGTTTTGACTTAGTAATAACAGCACCCACCGTAGAAACACCATTTTTAAACACCTAAGGTTTCTAAATGCTTTTATGCAATATTTTAATTTTATTTTTAATATTTATTTATTTTGAGAGAGAGAGAGAGAGACACCATGTGCGAGCAGGGGGAGGGACAGAGGGAGGGGAAGAAAGAGAATCCCAAGCAGGCACTGTCCTGTCAGTGGAAAGCCCAAACTGGGTCTTGATCCCCAAAACCATGAGATCATGATTTGAACTGAGATCAAGAGTCAGATGCTTAACCAACTGAGCCACCCAGGCACCCCTATTTTAATCTACCAAAAAAGAGGGGACCACGTATTAATATTAGGAAGGCATAGCAACTCATGACCTTATGGGACTTCTTCTCCCTATAATTTTAATCACTTTAATTCATAATGGAAAAAAAAAACTGTGATTCTGATGTAGCTCAATTTATAAATGAGGTGAAACAACTTATATTACTTTTAGTAAGTTATACAAAGAAATTGCTGGTAGAGCAAAAAAGTGTATAAGCCAATCAATATATTTTGCGATCTATTTCTAACGAAAGGAAGGTTCAGCCACCATTGTAAAAATGGCCTTGCAGACTCCTCTTTTATTCATTAGAAGATTGTGTCCGCTGATAGCCATCATAGTTTTTTTTTGTCCAGTTGCTAATACTTCTTTGTGGAATTCTTGCTTCTTACAGTATTTATCTGATGGTTAAAAAAAAATCTTTATTTTGGTGACACTCTGATAGGAACATACACGTCGTACGAGAGATGGTGGATTCTTAAGAGGATGCTTTTTGATGCTATACGTGTTTCCTATTTATAGCAGGACTCCCAAGGCAGGCACAATGAGCAACTCCCTGAGAACCATAGCTAATTGTGCCCTCCATTACTGCGCAGATTTGCCTATGCAATTATTACCCTCGAATTGATGTATACGATTCTCCTCTATATTTTGGGCTAATGTTTGGAAGTGAGGATGGGTCCAATGGAGAAGAAAGAATAATAGACTTTGGAAACGTTACATCCTGAACCTCTGCTCTTGCTTAACAGAACTGAAAAAGTAAGTCTTGGAGTGGTGGAAAATCAAAGCGCTGCCCCACCGCAGCAGTGATCAGAATACCCACTACCATTCTGGGGACTCCTTACAAAAGGTCTATTGTGGACATGATAGGTCACATAGAGTCCTTGAGCCGGAACTACGTTATCACCATTTTCTAGATGGAATAGTACACAGGCATTGATTTAGGTTGACTTCCTTTCTCATATTTGAAGCTGAAAACATACAGACTTCAGATGACAGAATTCAGTGAATCCCAGCTTGGGGACTGGTGGGAAGAACACTTCACCCCAACTCGTTCAGAGGTCATGGCCACCTTGTACTTGGGCTATTTTAAAGTCCCATATACCACAAGTCTGCCCAGAGTTTGCCAGAGATAATTACATCTAATTTTATATGATTTTATGTTTTTATCCCATTCCCCTTTTCAGCAAAGTTATTTTATACGTTCATAATACAGCTAGGTTTTTGGGTTTGTTTACTTGTTTTTGCCATGGCCTTCATTCTTTTCTGGGATCTCCTGACTTCTTATAAGTGACTTTTTATTAATTTGCATGGGTTAAGGTTTATTCTTTGTCTTACAAGGTTCTTTGCATTTTGAAAATGCGTGATGCTATGTATGTACCATTACAATATCCCACAGAAGGGCTTCATAACCCTAAACCTCTCTTCTGCTTCACCTTTTTGTCTTGTCTCGCCATGAATACCTGCAACCCCTGATCTGTTTACAGCATCTGTAGTTTTGCCTTTTCTAGAATGTCATACAATTAGAACCATATAGTATGTAGCCTTCTCACATTGTCTTCTTTCTCTTAGTAATATGTATTTAAGGTTCCTCCATGTCTTGTCGTGATTTGATAGTTCATCTATTTGTATTATGGAATAATATTCCATTGTCTGGTGTGCCACAAGTTTATCTCTTCAATCTGGGTTGGCTCCAATTTGGGGTGACTATGAATAGAGCTGCTGTAAACATCCCTGTACAAGTTTTTACATGAATGTAAGATTTCAACTCAATTGGCTAAGAACCTAGGAGCAGAAATGCTGCGTCATATAGGAAGGACTAATTTTGCTTTGTGAAAAAATGACCAGGGATGCCTGGGTGGCTCATTTGGTTGGGCATCTGGCTCTTGATTGTGGCTCAGGTCATGATCTCATAGTTCATGGGTTTGAGCCCTGTGTCAGTCTCTGCACTGATATCGTGGAGGCTGCTTGGGATTCTCTCTCTCCCTCTTTACCACTCTCTCATGCACTCACTCTCTCTCTCTCAAAATAAATAAATAAACGTGAAAAAAATGGCCACATTATCTTCCAAAGTGGCTGCACCATTTTCCCTTCCCATCTTGAATGAGAGTTGCTGGTGCTCCCCAAGTTCATAAGCATTTGGTATTGTCAGCCTTTCGGCTTTTAGTGCTTCTAATGTGTGTGTGTGTATGTGTGTGTCCCTTAATTTGCATTTCCCTAGTGATGTTGAGTATGTTTTCTTCTGTTTCTTTGCAATCCACCTATCCTGTTTAGTCAGGTTCTGTTCTGATCTCTTGTCCTCTTTTCAAATGGGTTGTTTGCTGTTTTATTGTTGAATTTCATGAGCTGTAACCTTCCATACCACAAATGTCCCCCTAAGCACTACTTTCACTATATTCCACATATTTTGATAAGTTGTATTTTCTCTTACACTTAGTTCAAAATACTTGTTGATTTCTAGAGACTTCTTTGACTCATGTGTTCATTAGAATCATATTGTTTAATCTCTAAGCATGGTAGGATTTTTCTCACTATATTTCTGTTCATGAGTTCTGGCTCTATTCCTTACTGTTTTACTTCCTTGAAGTTTGTTGAGGTGTGTTTGATGGCTGAGAACATGATTTATATTAGTGAGTTTTTGATTTGAGCTTGAGAAGAAAGTATTCTGTTCTGTTGGTTGAAGTATTCTATCAACGTCAGTCAGTTCCATTTGGTTGATGATTCCTTACAAGACAACTTTGTCCTTCGGATTTTCTGCCTCTTTGACCTGTTGCTTTTTTTATTTAAAAAATTTTTTTTTTCAACGTTTATTTATTTTTGGGACAGAGAGAGACAGAGCATGAACGGGGGAGGGGCAGAGAAAGAGGGAGACACAGAATCGGAAACAGGCTCCAGGCTCTGAGCCATCAGCCCAGAGCCCGACGCGGGGCTCGAACCCACGGAGCGCGAGATCGTGACCTGGCTGAAGTCGGACGCTTAACCGACTGCGCCACCCAGGCGCCCCATTTTTTTTTTTAATTTTTTTTTTGACCTGTTGCTTTTTTTATACTAAAAGGATTGTAAGCACCAATGTAGTTATCTAACATTTTTGTCTCCTAAATTTCAAAATTTTTTATGACAATTTTGGAATGTACATCTGCCTTCTTCTCCCCCCCTCAAAAAAATGAAATATTTTGTAGGGCAAGTTATATGCTAAAGACGTATTTCCAGCAACCATCCTGGAACCACAGGAGAAAGTGAGCGTTCAATTCCCAGAAATTTGAAAAGCTGGGAATCTCTGCTTATAAGATCTCCTTGTCACAGCAATCATTATTCTGTTGGAATTGCTTAAGTTTGTGTCCCTAGGACCCTCTGTGGAGGCGTGATTCTTCTGCTGTAACTACGTGGCACACAGTGTCACTGAGAGGGGTTAGCCCATGGGAATTAAGGATACAGACTCTAAAGTCAGACTAACTGGATTTGAACTCCATTGCATACAAGCCGTGTGACCTTGGAAATCTTGTTTAGCCTCTGCGTGCTGCAGTATAAAATGAATGCTAGGTAGTGTCTAACACTTGGGGGTCACATTTGGTTGCTGAGGGGATTAAATAGGTTAATGTAAGTAAAGTTGTTACAATGGTACTTGAAACTTAGGCAACACTATCTGTCTAGGTAGCTAGAAGCCATTCTCAATTCCTTTTCCACTTGGTGTGTTCACTGCAAAGTTTGGAAATCCCAAAGTTCATCCTCAGCCTTGCTTGCTTTTATGGGTGTCCATTGATCACAGAAGGCTGCAAGAAATGACTGGCTTTCTTGATTGAAGGGATAGTTGGGATTCATACCGCCCTTCCACACCGCTCTTCAGTCAACTTACAAAGCTGACAAATTGGCCGGAGCTGTACCAAGGCAACTTGAAGACACTAACTCAAATGTGGCCCTGAAGTCAGCCCCGGAGTGGCAAATTCTTACCTCTGAAATAAGATAACAAAGTTGCAACTTGGCAGAGACCTAGCCAGTCAATACTAAAATATATACTAGCACAACTACTCCAAAAAATTGCTTTCTAAAATGCTTAGCTAGAGCTTACTGTGCTACACGTTTTATACGTGGTATTTTTGATTCTTACAGAACCCATTGGGAAGGGTACGATTTTGCCATTTTAAAGAGGAAACTGAGATTTAGGGAGATTACCAAATTCGTGCAATTGCTAAGGAGAGGAGTAAGGATTTGAAATAAAGTTTTCCCGATTTTACCAAGTTCTTAGCAATTAAACTATTTATCTGCCCTGTAGATGCAACTTACATGCAGGGAGGGAGAGCGTTTGAAATTATTTTCATAAAATTAAATAGAAAAAAAGTTATCAATTAAAGGAAAAGGAGACATTGTGCTTAAGTTATTTATAAAGGTATCTAAACTGACCAGATGGATGCTTTTACTCAGTTTTCAAATTGTCTTTGCCTATCACAGAATAGGAAAGTGCTGCCTAACTTGGATGCTGTGCATTTAGTCTTCAATGGTAGAAGCCGATGATTTGTGTCTGAAAGCATTTTGTGTAGCATTTGTGAATGGGTTAGTGGTTGAAATCCACTTCCTAATTGTCATGTGTCCACCCACTGCTATTGTTACTGTCTTCGTGGTCATTCCAAGGTCTGGTATGCTACAAAGAGGCACTACTTTTTTTCTGGCTTGGTATTTACCTATTCAGCAAAATCAGGATAGATAGAGAGTAATTTATTGCAACAAAATCTGTTTCTGTCACTTTTCATCTTAAATATGCTACTCTACTTTGTGAATAGGCTCATAGGACTGTAAATTCTTACCTTTAGAGGCTACAGCCTTTCTCAAAGTATTCTGAAACTTGAAGAGGTCTGTAAACATTTATGTAGGAATCATAACCGCAACCCAAAATAAACAAACATAGGAAACCATTAGGGTGGCTGGTGAAGTTTAAAACAATAATAAATATGCTCACATTGCTACTAGGAGATAAAATAATAACAAAACTGACTACACAATTAAACATGTTTCTCCACATGGTTATTTATTTTTCCTTCAGAAGTAAATTTAACTCTTTTATTGTTGAAATAGCTACATGTTTTTGAAAGAAAAAAAGTAGAAGACATCGCAAAAATGAAAATGGTAATGTGTACAGATGTTATGCATACCCTGTGATCTTGGGTAATACAGACCACAATAATGATTTCTATCAGTATGGTTTTGTTTCTTTTGCAGATTTATGCATTGATGTATTCTAAACAGAAATCTACATAAAAATGCAAAAGGAATGCAAATTTCCTCTCATTTGTTGTACATTGATCTCATTTCTTGTACTCACTCATCCTACAATTCCTTCCCTGGCCTTTGCTCTTAAAGAGAATGAGGGAACTGCAAAGCCGTCATCAAAACTCATGTTTTCCATGTAAAGGTTGACAATCTAGGACGAAAAATGAATTAGGACAGTTGAGAAGTATAACACGTGATAATGCACAAGACGACGGAAGAATGAAACAAATACCAGCTGTGGAGTTTGACGGAAGAGGAAGTTCAATGGTAGAATGGAGGCAGAGAATGAGAGGTGATTATGGAGAGCAGGTAAAATTTGAAATAGATTTGAACTCTGACTAGACTTTGGTGGGAAAAGGCACTTCCAGGTTTTGGGGAATCAACTTGCTCACTTCTGAAATGTCCTTCTTCCTGATGCTTTGGACCCGTTCCTACTTCAGCGGCTATAGCCATGCAGAGAAGACTTACCACATCAGGCCTGAGGCCATTATCTGGAAGCCCTACTTGGAGGTTTGGCCCTTGGTTGGTGTCTGGAAGTTCGGCCTTTGACATGTTTAATAGACCGATAAGGTTGTTGTATTGGACTCAGGCACTCAACACCTGTTTGCTTCTGAGTATGGAGTATCATTAATTATGGTTTATTGTGGTGCCTATGTGACCATCTTCCAATATAAACCTTACACCCTGAATCTCAAACAGGTTTCCTAGGCAGACACATTGCTCAGTGAAAAGACACAAGCCTTTCACTGCTGAAGGTAGGGCTCTCTTGGTGTGGCCTCTTTCCAGAGGGAGAGTGTAGGAAGGTTATACATGGAGACCTCTAGACTCTGCTGGTTTCCTTTTCCCTTAGTGCAGTCCTGCTGTGTATGCTGAATGTGTTGCAGTGAATACAAGTTCTGTGAGTCTCATGAGTGAATCACTGAGTGTATCGCTGAGTGTCTGCATGGTCCATATGTCCTCAGAACACCAGTCCGCCAGCACCCTTCATCTTTCACAACTTTTTCCTACCTAGAATGGACACCATATTGAATCATTTCAATGGAACTGATGGCTCTAAGTGACACCAGCATTCGGGGTTATGTCACTGCCCTACGGAAAGTCCTCCAGTGAGCTCTCATGATATCTGTTGTCTTCTGATTCTACCAATAATTGCCAAGGGTCATATATATGTCACCTTGATTACTAGGCCCTGGCCACACTGACCTCCTTTCAATTTCTTAAAAACACAAAACTCTCCCCTCCCCCTGCAATGTAGATGGGTTTTTTTGCTTATGCATTAACTCTTTCTGAAAGATTGTCCACCCACCTCTTCTCCCCAGCAAACATATTTTAAGGTGTAGATTGTTTTTATCCCTGAAGTCTTACTTTAAGTATCATTGTCTCATAAAGGACTTTTTTGACTAGCCAGTCTTAAATAGCACATTTTCCTTTTTGTTATTGGCTTGCATAACACTTGATGGATTCTCTTGTCATTTATCACAGTTTTTCACTATATCCGTATACATAATTTTCTTTTTAATCTTTTGCCTTTGTCGTTAGTCTAAATTCTATGAAGACAGGGATGAGTCTAATTTGTTAATCAGGGTATATTTAATCCCTATTCCAGGAGCCCAGCACAGAGAAAGCACTTAATAGATAGTTACTGAATAAAATTTTAATATGAATATAGGAGCTAGATGTGGCCAGTATTCAAAGTTCAATTTTTTTAAGTACTTATTATTCTGGAAATTTTGGGATTATAACAGCTTTACTCTTAGTAGAACAGAGTTTGTGCAATTTTCTGGGTATTCTTGGGTCAGAACTATGATACTTAAGGATTTTTTGTAGCGTTAGATAAAATAGAGGAAAGCTATGTGTAAGCTAGAAGAATAACATTTCCTCTCTAGAAGAATGTGTGTGTGAGAATGTGTGGGGGAACTGAAGGGATCATTATGTAGTGTGCCCAGGTATGTCTAAGAAATTGGAGATTTCATCCAAATGCAAATTGGTTTCTAGGCTAAGTTCAGTGTGCCCCTAAAGAGATAACCAAATGATTTAATTCAAGAATTGATTCGTTTGTCATGATCTAAAAAAGCTTGAAAATCAATTGATCATAGTTATTTATGGTTGTGTGTAAAAATCTATCGAGTTCCATGCAATTCAGTTTTAACCACTGGCCCCAAACTTATTATGGATAACTTCACCTGAAGGTCATTTTCCTCAAAGACAAGTTTCAGAAAAATCTTATTTTACTAAAACTGACTCTAAGAAAAACTTTTGACTCTCCATTAATATTTGTACCCCAAATTTTAATAAAGTTTTTGGCGTAGACTCCTTGAGGTTATATTTTCCATTGTTAGTAACTGTTACCAAAATCCTTCCAAATACATAAATGTATATAAACTGATCATACATATTTTCATAAAATGTTTTAATAGAAATAGCCTTATATGGCTCCAAAGTTGAGGAGTAAGTACCAGCAACCTTGACTCATTCCGCTGATTTTAGCTAGGGTAAGATAAGACACTGCATCAAGCCAATATTCAGGAAACTTTGTTTAAATACATTGTTTAAAATAGTTGGTTTTGCAAGGCATACCAACTCTATCAGACAATCTATCTTAAAAAAATAGTTGTAAAAAGTTGGAAGCAAGTCGCGGCCCTTACTGGAGAAATGCTTTGAAAAGAATAATATTTACGTAGCACGCACCATACGTATATTATGTGATTCACTAGACACAAAGTGGGCACTAAAATACTTGCTGATTATTTAATTTATCCAACATAACAAAAAAAATATATTTTGCAAGGACAGAGAATGGTTTCCTTTCCTTTCTTTTTTTGAAGGAGTAAAGGTAAATTGTCCATCTGTGTTTAACAGTAAGGAATATCAAATTATAACCCCAGGATATTACATATTTATGCTCAAAACCAGCTCTGGTGTTTATTAGAATGTCTTGTGATGAAATGCATGTCAGTGCTTTTTTTTTTCTTTAAGTAAAAATATCCCTTCTACTCATTTTAAACTAATGGTACATTCAGTTGAAGAAAATTGTATGAAGCAACTTGCTGTTTCTTCCTTCTTTCAGTGAAATCAAATGTGGAAACAAATGACAAAATCACAAACTGCTTTGTTTTTCAAGTAGTCTCCTGAAAAGAAGTCTCAATTCAAATGGTGGGCAGCTGGTATGAAGAAGCTTGCAGACTCAGGGTGCCTGGGTGGCTCAGTTGTTGAGCATCCAACTCTTAAGCTCACTTCAGGTCATGATCCCGGGGTTGTGAGATTGAGCCACACATTGGGCTGTGCACTGGTCATGGAGCCTGCTTAATATTCTTTCTCTCTCTGTCTCTCCCTCTTTCTCCCTCCCTCTTTCTTTTTCTTTCTGTTTCCCACCTCCCCCCCACCCCCCAGGTCCCTTTCCCTTGCTCTCTCTCTTTTTCTCTCAAAAGTAAGTAAGTAAATAAATAAAAGAGCTAGCAGGCAAAATTCTGGGGTGGAGTAGGGGAAGAATATGGGGCCAAGCTCTAAGCACTCTACCAATTCTATCTGGATGTCCTTCAACAAACTGTGTGATCTCTCTGGTCCTAGTTTCTTCCTCCATAAAGTTGAAAACCATAAATGCATCGAAAAACTTCCCCAAATATTAAAGAGATAAAATGGACTATCATCTGGTACATACCAGCACTTCAGACATTAAACAAAAGCTTCTTTCCTTTAGCTCCAAATAAGTCAATGGGCTCGGGAGATTTGCAAAACCTGAGCAGTTTCATTCTGAAATGCATGGCATCATTTAGAGTTAAGCCCTACCTATTTCCCTCCCTCCTTCCTTCTTAAGGGTCAGACAGTTAAAAAACAGTGAGAATAGAAAACAGAAAGCACAGCTTTTTTTTTTTTAACTTTCTCTATTTGTTGTATTTTAACATGGTGTTTAGGACATTAAATTCACTTATCTAGGTAGTGAAACTTGTGCTAATTTGTCTGAACTCCGGGAATTGTGTATCTGCCTTCTCAGTGACTTCACATAGATGTCTAGCCGTCAAGCTCCGAATTACTAGGGTTAAAACAGAATCCCCAAACCTGGCCTCCCTGGGTCCTTGTCTCACTAAAAGTCCTCATCTTCTACATATTATATTTGCTCAGCCACCTTCCAGGAGTTAGCCTCCTTATCTTTCCTTCTCTCTTCTCAACCTCAACATCCAAACAAGTATCATCAAAATGACTTTCAAAATTTATACCAAGCCTGGCCCCTGTGCTTTAGCTCCATTAACAACCTCCAAAGCTGTCAATGCATCATTCTTGTTTGATCATTATCATTATTATTAAATCATTTTACCTTCTCTTTCTAGCTTACTAAACAAACCTTCTCACAAAACTCCTTTCCATCAATACATCCTCCACAGAAAAACCTGAGTGATACTTGCAATAAATAAGTCATGGCACTTACCTCCTTAAATATCTCAGCAGTTTTAATTAAGTGTTGAAAATACATTCCCAATATTGACATTTAGGAATCACTACCCAATCTGTCTCCTGCCTACCTTGTTCGTGTTCATGAGAACATGAGTCCTCTGTTTCTCAGACATGTTACAAACTCTAGATAATTTTAATTCTACTGGAGAACTTTTGTTTCCCTTATATGTTCCTTTCCTTTCTTCAATGGCCTATTTCCTTTAGGAAAGGAAATCTGAGCATAAATGATACCTCTTCCGGAGGGCTTTGCTTAACCAGTCATTCAAAAGAAACAATCTTCAACCTACTGATCACATCACAGATTTTGGCCTATTTGCCTAGCGTTTGTCATATACTCAGTTTTGGTTGTTGGGTTCTTTTGCGTACCTCTCCCTGGAATGCAAGCTCCATGCACAATAGTAAATAATAAAGAATCAAGAAATGTTGAGTGAAAAGGAAGGAAGAAATGAAGAGATGCTAGGTTTATTCCACTTTTTAAGTCCTTGGTAGCTTGGATTCTGTGCTGTGTGCTAGAGCAGTCAGCCAAATATTTTGCCCAGATTTGGCAGTCGATGCTTATTTTTGATTAAAGGGTTGCACCTCTTTTATTCCTGAGGAATAGATTTCAGTGAAATACTGTTTTCCTGTACCCTGTACAGGTACATTATTGCCAGTTTTAGCAGGTATGTAGCTGGATCGAAACAGGTGTGTAATTACAGACAGTCTTAGAGTTGTATTATTTCATCGTAAAATAAATACAGTAAGATGAGTATTTCATAGTAATATAAAAAGTAGCTTTTAATTTCAGTGATACATAAGTATATCTGCGGTGATTAGAGACACTGTGAATCATTTCACTGTAGTTTCCTGTTCTGAATGAAATCCAGCGGTTTACTGCACAACTTCAAGGCTTATTAAGAAATGTAGAGGAAATTGGGATTATGTGTATAGCAGAAGATTCAGAGAATTTTACAGCTGAAGGAGATCTTAGAGATTGTTAAGGTCCATGTTTTATTTCTTATATCAGGAAATCAAGAATGAGACCGTTACTGTCTTGCCCGATTTCTTAAAAATAGGTTTAGTAATCTCTTACCAATCTTTATAATTACATTTCTAAAAATGCGGTGTAACTTAGCAAATTATCAAGCTAGCAAAGTGGTAATATTTTTTTTAATTTTTTTTAACGTTTATTTACTTATGAGACAGAGAGAGACAGAGCATGAATGGGGGAGGGTCAGAGAGAGAGAGGGAGACACAGAAACTGAAACAGGCTCCAGGCTCTGAGCTGTCAGCACAGAGCCCAACGCAGGGCTCGAACTCATGAACCGCGAGATCATGACCTGAGCCGAAGTCAGATGCTTAACTGACTGAGCCACCCAGGTGCCCCAGCAAAGTGGTAATATTAAAAAAGAGGTAATTAAAAAAGAGAGAGCTGGATAAAAAAACAAAAACAAAAACAAAAAAAAAAAACAAAACAAACAAAAAAACAATGCATAGGGCGCCTGGGTGGCTCAGTGGGTTAGGCATCCGGTCTTGGCTCAGATCATGATCACACGGTTTGTGAGTGTGATCCTCACATCAGGCTCTCTGCTGTCAGCGCAAAGCCCACTCCTGATTTTCTGTTTCTGTCTCTCTCTTTCTGCCCCTCTCCCTCCCTCTCTCTCTCAAAGATAAATGAACACTTACAAATACTTAAAGTAACAATGCCTAGCTGACATCAGTTTATATCGTCATTTAATAATTGATCAATTTGTGTTACAAAAAAGCCACTCCAGTGGTTACTCCTTCTCAAACATTAACAAGTCCAGCTGTTCATAGAGCACCATGATTTTCTGAGCCAGATTATAGCACAAGTTTTCATATAAAAGTTGCATCAGTTTATAAAGTTTGCCAGCCAGACCTGATTGGCTTGAAATTAATGAATTTAGGGTTCATATACCTGTTGTTGTTAATGTTGTTTGTCTGTTCGGACCAGGACAAGTTATGCCTGTAATTCTTCAAAAGAGCTATACATAATGTTGATATATTTAAGTGTATATTCTTTTCTTGGCCTCAATTTCTGTCATATAAAGGAGGAATCTTAGATTCTTTTGAGATCTTAACGTGAAATCTCATTGTGATTTTCTGGTAAGGGAACTGGTGAAAGTCATTGTAAAAAGACCATATGTTTCAGCATTGTGATAAACGTGTGTAAAGACAAGTTTTCTCAAAATTTTTATTCCAGAGAAATAAGGAGACGTGGAAGAGTAGGTTACAGTGTATGGTTATTCAGATCCACAATCCAGTGTTATTTCAAACTTATGCCTTTAAAGTTTCTCTTCCTTTCCTCCCCCACTCTGTCTTGGCTTTTGTTGTGTAGTTGTTGGGTACGGCAAAAGGATTTGCTAAGACATTTATTATATGGATATTATTTAACTCAAAATAAGAATCTCTTGGAGTCTGAGATGGAAGAAAATGGATAGGTCAGTAAGTGTGTGCTAAGTAAATCAGTTACCTTAAAAAGAGAAAGAGATAACTGGAATTTCTGTTGGTGCCTGGATAATTGTTGGGATGCAGAATGAGAAAATGTCATCACACTAGGAAAGTGATTAAGCGTCCTTTGCTCTTGGCTTCTGCTCAAGGTATAGCGGGACCAGTTTGCTAACCACCCTAAATACTTCTCGAAGAGTGGCCACTGCAAAAGGGAGGCTCTCAGTCTCTGATCATGGGTGGGCTCAATGGAAATCATGATGGAGGCCAAAGTCTGGTAGGAAGGTTCTATTTCTTTCTGGGCATATAGAGAATAGAATTAATTGATAAGAAGTGGTGAGGTATGGAAAATCAAATCATGTAAAAACTAAATGTTCTCTCCAATTTAAATAAAAATCATTTTGTTGAAGTAACTATTTTAGAAATTTCAAAAATGCATGAAAAATATTAAAATAAATTAGGAGATGTTCTTTCCCTGTTTGAATGGAAGCTATATAGGGTCTTATCTAGAATAATCTCATTCATACTGTGGTGCCACTTATCTTACAAGACTGGGCTTTTTTGGGTTTGCATTAGAAAAGAAAAAAAAACCTGTTTTAAAGAGTAGGCCTGCTTTTTCATTTTGCCATGAGCCATAGCCAACTTCTAAAGTATTTATTTACATTCTTAAAAACATTGTATTGCACCTACTTGGAGGAAAATCACACTTTGATACTTGGTTTGAAATAGTTTCCTTTTCCATAACTTAAACACACACACATACACACTTTTTCACATTGAGAATAAAAAGAGCTGGAAAGAAGAGCCATGTATGACTGCTATATGCCCCCCCCCTTTTTTTTTTTAGATTTCAAAATGTGGAACCAGAGGAGCCAAAAAAGGAAGCTTAGGACTCATTGAGTTAATTTCGTCATTTTATAGTGGAGGAAAGAAGTTATAGTCAGGTCACTGAAGCCAGAGAGGAACCAGTAGCTAGGTAGAAATCTTACCTCCAGACTTAAATCTTTCCTGGCACTTTCCTGCCTCTACTGACACATTTGAGAATAAAAGACACAGAGAATCACTGTCACCAGCTATATTGGGCACCTCATGATGGCATCTGAACACAGTAGGGCCAGCAATAAATAATAGCCAGGTTTAAACTCCAAATAATTCTCTAATTTGGAGAAAATATTCTTACATAATGTAATTTGAGAACACAAATATAACAATAAAAATTTGCAATGGCCTGGTCACTACTTGCTATTGTCACTCTTTACATTCAGAATGTTTTAATCTTAGGGGTCAACTTCTTAACTCCTAATTACTTGTGTTAATTTAAACAGACATTACAGATCAGTAACTTATTGACAAGAAATTCCAGAGAAAGAAAGAAGTTAGAATTTGTTGCCAAATGTTGTCCAAAAGAAATGAGGGTAAAACTCCTAAAATCATGTGTTACTGTAAGAATGGGATTGGATTTAAATAAAAATGTAAGAGACACATCTATTAAAGAAGATAAAATACATCTGATGTCACTTACTGTCACTTCTTGGAAAACATGACATGTTTACAGTATTTCAACTATATTTTTCGAAAAAGAAGTTTTTACATTTTTAAGAAGAAAGCAAAGACTGTCAAGGGTAAGAAAATATAAAATTATAAAATTAGGAGAATACTAAAGAAAAGACCATACCGGTTGGATAATGCTCTGATTATGGAAATTAAGAAAATAAATAGGAAAAGTTCTTTTAAAGTAACTTTTTTTTATTAGACAGGAATTAATAATAGGATGAAATTTAAATAGAGTGAAGGACAGCATATGCACCGTTACATTTTAGACTTGTCTTTTTCTTTTGTATCTTTTAGGAGTAGGCGTAGCTCATTGATGTTTTATGGTGTCAGTCCTGCTCAAGAAGGTAATGAGTGTTGTAGGGGATAACAATTAGGTCAGTTCATAGTTAAAACAGAATAAGGACTTTTTCCATCTGTCAGCATTTAATAAAGCTACTAACAGTTCAGGGCCCCGAAGTTGTTGACATGTTTCAACACTCTATATAGAAGAAAGAAAGTTGTGTTTTGAAAGTAGAAGCCTGAATCTAAAATAGCTAATAACAGAGGATGTCAGTGGCCTTGAGTTCTTTGCATCTCCTTAGGTCTACAACTGTAGTATGTGTTAAAAGATGATAATATAAAGTATAAATCAATAATTATTAGTAAAAAAAATAGAATATATTCTATAGGAAACAGATAAGGTATTCAACTGTAAGTTTTAGTGAGAGTTATGATGGTGAATGTTTAACGACTGAGTTTTGGGGGGTGAAACATTCCTGATCATTGCTGATATCTATGGTATAGACTCCCAACATTGCCAGCTGTAGAATATTAGCACAGCACCTGTCACTGTGTTGGGAAGAGATGTGCACCACCCAATGAGCTCTCAAGAACAGAGGTATGTCTCCTCCAGCAGCCACTAATTTTAGCTCATGCTTCTTTACTTCCTATACCTGGAATATCTTACTGTTAGGTCTAGACACCAAAACCTAGTGCACGGATACGATTTCTGCACTATTTTGTGATTTGTATTTTGGTAGGATGAAATAATCACTGTCTATAGCACCAGTTTTCACTACATTCAGTTACTAAGACAGCAAATTTGATAGATAATTGAGTTGCTAAGTGTCCTCTTGGCACTAAGAGAAAGGATTCATTTGCAAAATTTCTAATATCATGTATGTATTTGCTTGAGAAAATTTTATACCAAGCCTATATCTTGCATTGGTCAGGACAGTGGTAACCAGTAAGGAAGTGAAAAGCTCACTTCTGATGCAACTGGCTTCGTATGAATGCTGTCTTGATATGTCTCTTCAGTGTCCGTATTTCTCATAATGTGCTTGACCCTTGAATCATCTGAGTTTTCACATCCAGAAACGCAGTGCCAAATGGGGGACCTGGTTTTAATAACACCATGAAGTCCTGTGGTGTGAATGTATTCTGGTTTCTCCTTGGATGTAATTCTTTTGCCTGTTATGTGTTTATATGGTTTCTAACTTTTTAATATATTTTATCAAAAGACCTCTAAAATCACTTTGTGTATAATGAGCTAATAAGGAAAGGTATAAGTTAAAAATCTTGCATATAGTTGGACCTCAGCATTTGTGGATTTGGCATTTGAAAACTGACCTACGCGCTAAAAGTTACCTCTGATGCCCAATCCATACTTGACGCTTTCCCTGTCATTCACAACATGTGTAGAGTGTGAAATACTTGAGAGGAATTCCTGATGTGCATGTTTCCACATGAGATTGAAAAAGGTGATAGTCTGACTTCTTGCTTCAGCTTTCCTACTGTGAACAGGTATCCTTTTCAGCGTCTAAGTGCTACATTTTCCACATTTTTTTTTGGTGTGCTTTTTGTTGGTGATTTTGCTGCTTAAAATGGTCAGCAAGAATAGTGGTGATGAGTTATCTCGTGTTCTAAGTGCAAGAAGTCTGCGATGTGCTTTATGGAGAAAACACATGTGGTAGGTAAGATTTGTTCATCATGAGTTCTAGTCCTATTGGCTATGACTTCAATGGTAATGAATCAATAATATGGTACCACTTGGACAAGTAAGAGGAAATTCACCAGACTGTGTGTGAGGGAGCTCTGAAAAGTGCTGAAGTAAAATCTGTAATAGGAGAGAAAGTGATGGGAAGTGGCTAAATCTGGATTCATAAGATGAAAACTCTTTAGAGTAATAGAATCAATAGGGTGTGTACGTATATAGATTTATTTTAAGAAATTGACTTCTGTGATTTTGGAGGCTTGGTGAGTCCAAAATCTGATGGCACAATTGAGAAGCTGGAGACTGTGAAGAATTGCCATTCTAGTCCAATAATAAACTGCTAGTAGAATACTTTGAGTTGGGGGAGAGGTCAGTCTTGTTTTACTAAGGTCTTCAGCTGATGGATGAAACTGGTCCACACTGTGAAGAGTAATCTGCTTTACTCAGAGTTCAGCTATTTAAGTTTTAATCTCATTTAAAAAACACATGCCTAAAAACCTACATAATAGTATTTGACCTAATATCTTGGCGCTGGGCATCATGGCTCATCCAACTTGACACATAAAATTAACCATTGAAAAAAAAAACAGTTAAAAAAAAGGCATCGTAGACAGTATTGTTTTGAGGCCGAAAGCCAAAGAAATATGGTAACATGACCCAGAGTCAGGAAAATGTGTTAGACCTTTCTTGGCTAGTATTTTACATAGCTAATAATTTATGAGAAATAAATATTGACTAAGGTGTCTGTAAACACAGATGCACAAACAAGGTTATGTATTCATGGGTTGACTAAAATAGGAGTCTAGCTCTTTACTTCCTGGGAGCAGTGGCTCGGAATTTGCTAAATCAGTGTTGTTGGTAATGGTCTAGAACCTAACTACCAGGAACAACAAGAATCAACTGCATATGCAGATGATGCAAAAATCTGTCTCACCAGACCATACTCCTACAGTGATTCCCAGACCACACCTCTTCATGCCTAATGGTGTCTCTTCTTGGATGCTTAAAAGGAACATTAAACCCCAGATGTTGAATATTGAATTGTCTCTGCCACCACTACCATCCTTTTCCCTTCTCTCTAAAATACTGTCCTTCCTTTACATTCCCTCGTTGAGAGGGACCACCACCTAATCAACAAACCAAGTCAAAAACCAGGACATCCCCCTTTAATCTTTCTTCTCCCGTAATAAAACTCCCATGACTACTCGGTCAACACATTCTGGTTTTATTTATTTGCTTATATTTTGGCCTTTTACTATCTCAATTCACCTCATTGCTCTCTCACTGTCTCTGTGATGGAGACTTACAGATGAGAACATTTGGTACACAGTTAGATGGAGCTGAATTTGATAATCAGAAGGAAATGAAATGGACTGCAATGTAGTAGATGGAAAATATTGGGTAAATTACTTATATTAGCGTCAGTTTCCTCATTTGAAAAGTGTGCATGATGAAAGAACCTATGACCCAATATCATTTTGAGGATTACCAGTTGACAAATGGATACGTTATAACCGTGACTGACACTATCGCCCAAAGAAGTGATTGTTCTTATTTTTCTGTAAGTCAGTCACCATTGAATGTTGGAAACATGACAATGAATGTTGGCTTTTGTTCTTACAAAACTTATAAAACTTACAAAACTTATAACCTATTTGTGGAAATTTTATTTAAATGTGATAATTAGGGTTACCCTAGCTTTTACCTTTTCTTTTGCTTAGGCTCCTCTGTTTTCAGGGGTAATCTTCCCATGTGAGGACATGGAAATTTGAACAAGAGTTGACATGAAAAGATAGGAAATGTCTTTATTTCATTTCTGCAACATCACACAGTAAGAGTGGGTCCAGTCTATTTTTAGCAAAGTCAGTTATCAATGGGTTAGGTTTTTTTCCTCTACTGAAATGTACATTCTCCACGAGACTAAAACCACTCCATTTGTTTCTTATTTTCATCAACACACTGTAACTATCCTGAGGAACTTTGTCTTTAATTATCGTGCTTTGTACCCGAGACAGACTGCAAGGACCAGGACAAAGCAAAGCAGGGAAGAATGTCTTTGAAATCAAATTTCAGTCACATTATTGTTTGAATCTTGAGATGAAAGCTGCGGACAAATGAGAGCTAATGTGGGGCCTGGAAACAGTGGGAATGGGTGTTGTACAGATGTTTAAAAGTTACTGAGAGTTATAAAAGTGAGTGAGGACTACTGAGGATGCCAAGAATCTATGCCTATTATCTCTATGTGAATGCCTCTAAAACAGCATTATCCAGACATATGGAACAGGTTTTTTATCTCCCCAGAAAGAAATTAAAATCTACGGAAAGGAAGAAGGAGCAGACAGAATTTACTTAGTATGTGGCTCCTGTGAACCATATTACCCAGAGAATGACACTGAGGGAACCCCATGCAAAAGTGGTTTTTGTAACCAACCAACCCAACCATGTGTTTAAAGCATTTTAAGTTTCCCCAAAGTTGAACTCTCTGAAATGCAACTGAGGTTGCTTTAGTTGGTCCAAAGAGGTTTACTCTAACGTCGAACAAACTTCTTAGAATCAAATCAAAAAAAATTTAAAGGGCTCCACCGTCCACGAAAGAGTTCAGAATCCACTGTGAATCCCCAATTAGTAGAGTTTATTATTAGGCTTTAACTTTTTTATGCCACTCAGTGCTTTGGAGGAAGAGTCTGGCTTTCTTAAGTAGGTTCAAGGGTAAGAAAGCTTTTTCTCACGCATCGTCTTTTGTTTCTAAGCCGAACACACACAGATTTTATTTTTTCACGTGATGCTCAGAAAGATGCACCATCTAACAAACATCGATTTTAACATGTAACAAACATCAATCTATCAAAAAGGAAAAGATGAGTGCAAAACAAAGAAGAAAAGCAGGAAGTAGCACTTTACAAAAAGAAAAATGCAAGGTGTTCAATACTCGTTTTTGATCTCCAAAAGACTGGAATCATACCTGTATTTTAGTCGCAAATGTTTCCTCCCTTCCATATACTTACCCTTGATTATTGCCTGCAAAATACTCATTGTTAGCAAACGTCATTTTCAGCCTCAGGAGGCAAATTAGACATTTAGAGAAGTCGAAAAGCAAAGCTTGGGTAGAAAGCCCGTGAATTCAAATTTCAGACTTTGGTTTTCATCGTGAGATTAAAGATGTGCACTAATAAGAGCTAGTGTGCCGACAGCGTGAATGGAGTGTTTTACAGACGTTCAAAAGTTACTGAGAATCCTAAGTGGAAATACCCAGAAACTGAGGCTATGACTTGCATTGAATAGAAGACTACTCTTTTGTTAACCCTATTTCTTACAAATAAATTAGATTTGTAGTTTGAATTTAGCAGATAGGAGATAAAGACAATTTTTGAATTTTCACACCAACTACTGGTTTCATGTCCCTTCTCTCGAAAAGGCAGATAAGCCCTCTCAGAGAGAGGGAAAAAGTAAAAATATTACTTCAAAGAAGTCTGGAGTTACTTCTACCTTCAAAAGGGATCACATATATACCTTCGTGGGTATTTAGGCGAACTGACACCTATACCCTTTCCTTATGCTTACAGAAACTGGAAGGGGAAGAACAGAAGCAAACACAGGAATTTAAGAGCCTTTCCTAATTCTTTCTGTGCTCTAAAAACAAAGCAGTCATCTTTTATATCAATCCAAAAGCTGAAGCTGAAGAATGGAATATATAAACAGCCCTATGTGAAAATATGATGCTAAATGTGTTTTCAACAGCACCTGAAGGTAAAATTTCCTGAGAAATGGAAAATCAGAGAGATAAGATGAGGAAGTTTAAAAATAGGACTGAGGCACAGAGAGAGAGGCTAGAGTCAGCAAAGGATGGTGGGAACAGAGTTTCCAAGGCACACAGTGGTCAACCGACTTGTGAGAACACCCAAAATCTTAGGAAAGTGATACATCCAAGAATGTTTTGGTGGTTTCTGTAAGGAATTAAGGAAAAAAAGAGTTATGTTCCAAATTTGAATTAGTATAAAAATCAAAGAAAAGAACAGTCACAGGAGATGAAATGTAAGCGAGATATTCTTAATCTACAAGAAAACAAGTGGAGGACTTGACGTTAGTCAAAGTTTGCATTCGCTGCAAAAATCAGACTTGGGCTAGCAGATTAAAAGGAAGGCTGGCTCATCACATGGGCTTACCAGAGGCCCATGGGTATGAAGATCAAAGGAAATTTCTGGTACAGAACTGATCCTAAGAAGGAATTACACAGAATAAAACTTGGAAGATCAAGGAGAAGAGAAATTTGTGAGTAGAACAGGGTATAATTATTGAGGTTTAGACTGTCTTTGACACTAAGTTTGGTAGAAAACTCTGGGGATAAGAAGTGAAAGAAAAAAACGGGATGGATCACAAACACATGCATGCGTGTATACATGCACACATGCACATACACAATTAGACGTGTAGGGCGTAGGCAGTGTTGCCTTAGAATCTTCAAACCCAATGCAGTGTAAAAGAGGTAGAGTATTGTCTCAGTCAACTTGTGCGTGTGATGGAGTTCATTGAAAACTGTATCATAAAATGGCCATCTGGTTCAGGACTTGGCCTGAGAAAGGATGGTGATGTCTTGATCATTTAGTGACACTAATCTAAGTCCAGTTGGAGAACTAACAGAAGGCATCTTGTTTGGGGGGGGGGGGCGGGGCGGGCACTTCAGGCCATGAAGCAGTAACAGGAACAGGAGGTGAAGGAAAGTAAACCTCATAGGGAAGCTGAGAGATCTGTGTTTTGGAGCACTTATAACCCTTTGATTCATCTGGGGGACAGCTGAGATGGATGGACTTCTGGAAATTTGCAGGTGGGGGCTAAACTGGCTGACAGCATTTGTTACTGCTAGCATAATTATATTTCCCTCCCATTCTGGTATGGATTGAGTCAAAGAAGTAACCTAATGTTGAATTTGCCTCGGTGTTTATTACTCTGAAACTAACTTACTCTGGCTTTCGGCTTTTCATTTGATATAATCCATCAACAGCGGACTTACTGCTATTATTACTCGCTGCCACTCACCAGCTAGGAGTCGCAGTCTGGACTCACCATTGTCCACTATTGTGTGACTTGGCTGGGACGGATCACACAAACAAACAGTGTCATATGTAGAACACCTGCAGAATATACACGCACATTATTTGCTTCTTTTGTTTGCAATGTAGAGTATTATTAGCAGATAAGATTTTTTCACATTTATACAAGAAGTACAATGTTAACCCTCAGGGAAAAAAAAATGTAGAGACTATTCTACCCTTATTGGGTGTTACATGGGGAAGAGATAACCCAATGCATTTACCTGATTTTGTCAATGAAAAAGCTTTTGACACACTTCTCACCCAATGTTTACTTTAATGTTGAGATAATATGGTAATGGGAAAGTTTTGAGATATGAGAAGTCTGTTGATTTAATTAAAGTTAGGGGTAATTCATAATTCTCTGGCTGTATATTCTTGGGGAAGTAATGTTAATGGGACAATTACCTTGTATTACCTCTTTTTGAGGTAGTAATAATACATTTTTAATCATGGGAATTTTGTGACAAGTGAGGTAATAAGTGATCACTCTGTATAAATTACAAAGTTACACAATTACTTGTTTTCAGTAGAAACTGAACTAATCCTGGTAAAGCCCTTGAGAATTGCCGCCTTACTGACATTTATCCACAATTTCTATCAGTGACCTGTAAAAGAGTTATTCAGCCATTTATTTTTTTATTTTTCATTTCTTATAATTTTTTTAAGTTTATTTATTTTGAGAGAAAGAGAGAACAAGCAGGGGAGGGGCAGAGACAAGGAGAGACAGAATCTCGAGCAGGCTCTGCACCATCAGCACAGAGCCTGATGTGGGGCTTGAACTCATGAACTGTGAGATCAGGACCTGGGCCAAGATCAAGAGTCAGATGCTTAACCGACTGTGCCACCCAGGCACCCCAGTCATTTTTTTTTTTTTAATTTGAGAGTGATGCAACTTCGTTTGGGTTATAAATAGGGTAATACTATGGAGTATTCATGAAGTTATGAACAGAAAGAAGAGAAAATGTTTCTTTGGACAAAGATTTTATATATATAGTCATTAAACACAAAAATGATAAACTCTAGATATCATTTATGCTATATATCTGAAATTGGTAAACATTCTGAAAAGGGCCAGAGAGTAAATATTTCAAGCTTTGTGGGCCATATGTTTTCTGTTGAAACTACTCAGTCTTGCCATTTTAGTGAAAAAGTAAGCACTAAGACTGCATGATGAGTGTGGCAGTTTTGTAATAAAACTTAATTTACAAAAATGCATAATTTGCCAATCTCTGACATATAGTAAAAAAACAAAAACAAAAACAAAACCCCAAAACAATGATAAAATTCTGGATAGTTTTCTGACAGCATTAGACCAATATAAGACAATGACATACAAAAGACTTTGATGGGCTGTCATAATGAGGATTTCTATTAGAAATTAAGTGCTTAGAGGGGTACCTGGGTGGCTCAGTTGATTGGGCGTCCGGCTTTGGCTCAGGTCATGATTTCACAGTTCATGAGTTCGAGCCCCACATCGGGCTCTGTGCTGACAGCTCAGAGCCTGGAACCTGCTTCTGATTCTGTGTCTCCCTCTCTCTCTGCCCCCACCTCACTCGTGCTCTCTCTTTCAAAAATAAATAAACATTAAAAAAATTAAAGAAATTAAGTGCTTATTTATCTATTAAACCAACATTTAATGAACAGTGGTTAGTGGCAGGTTTTGCTATTACCTAGATACAAGACTTGGGGGACCGAGGCTTCTGAGCACCAAACATGGGTTGTATGATTACTGGCTGTTACACGTCAATACTGTTATAATGGAGAAGAAAGTTTTTAAAGACCCAATTAGACTGATCAAAGGATTGGCAAGGTTTCTATAAAGATACACTTAAATAATTAGGGCTCACAATCTGGAAGGAATAACTAAGAGGTCATGTGTCTGAATATAATAGAAATAACTTCATAGATGCTAATAGGTTTCATGTGGTTATTTACATGGTAATGATTGCCTGGGGAGTCACTTTTATTGAATGTTTTTGTGCATGCTACTTTAACAAAAAGACAACAATATAGCAGGAGAAGAAACAAAAGTTCTAAAAAAAGAAGAACTCAGATACTCAGCAATTAACATTTTCTTTATGTGTTGTTGTTCAGATATATTCCATACATAAATGTTTGCATTGTTATCATAGCTGAGATGTAATACTTTTTTCATTTAATATCATAGGTGTATTTTCATGTCATCAGTCATCATGATTCAGTTCCATTTTGGTGTTGGTTTCTGATGCCCTTGAGTTTCATTCTGTAGCATATATTACCATTTGGTGTCATCTTAATATACTTTATGTTCTGCAGAATTTTCTTTCCTGGGCTCTGGATATTTACCACACCTCTCTATTGCACTTTCCCTTGACTAGTCTACAGATAGTCAACATTTCCTGGCAATAAACTATCATTAGCCCTCCTCAAAGCTATTATGCTTCCTTTACTCATCATCTTTTCAAATGGTGTTATAAACCGAACTCTCAAGGCAAGATCCTGAGGGTTATTTAATATTTCTTCTTCTACTTCTCCTCCGATCCCCTAAATGATGATTCATTAAACTCTGTCACTTTTACCTCCTCAGAACCAGTGTCTTCGTTGAGCCAATAGTTTTGCTCACTGTGATTGTTGTAAAAAACCTCCTCCTTATCTTCAATATATCTTCCTCCCTGCTGTAGAACTTGTCATTCTAAATAGAGATCTGATTCTGTTCTTGGTTAAAACCCCTCAGTGACTCTCAGACTCTTCTAAACACAAGTAAGAGAACCCTCACTTGCTGGCTTATGAAAAGTGAGACTTCTCTGGTTCACCAAATTGGAAGGGTGACAAGATCCCTTGCTCAAATGATGTCATTAGGTGTCTAATCTCTCTTTCTGTTTTTGTATCTCCGTCGATGCTCTCACTCTCTTTTTTGCTCTGCCTAGCTCTCTTTCTCTTCTACCTCCTTTGCCTCTAAGTCAAGTAGTCAGTATTTAAAAAGTTAGATATGTGTCTGAGTATCATAAAACAAAAGTGCTTCCAAGAAAACAGGAAATAGTTAACATTAGGCAAAGAAGTTTAATGGTCTATACATTGCTCATGCCGAGCTCACAGATTTGTCTGGACTGACTTAATTCCATTTGAGATTCAGTTATATTATTAGAGACTCAAATGATTTTTTATCACTTTGAGTTAAGATTTGTGTGAAGTAATGCATACACAGTAAAACCTTGGTTTGTGAGTAATTTGTGCTGTGAGTGTTCTGCAAAAGAAGCCAGCATTTCTTTTTTTAAAAAAAATTTTTTTATTAGGATTATTTATTTTAGCAAACATCTCTAATAAATTTTAACTTGATAAAGGAGCGATGTCTTGCAACACGAGTAGTATGTGAGGCTGAATGTCACATGATCACAACTGAACCAAAGGTTCTCGAAACTCAGTTTGTTACATGAGTGCTTTGAATTACAAGCATGTTTCCGGAACAAATTATATTCACAAACCAAGGTTTTATGTAAGTTATTTCACCATTTGATTTATTCTAGTTTACTTTTGTTTCTGATTTTTGGTGAGCAAGCTCACTATGCACCACTACTTTCTCCAATCATATCTTATTAAGTGAGAATCTAAATAATGCATGGAAGCATTCTGGGCATCTAAAATGTATAGCCTGATATAAAAATTCAGTAATTTGAAAATTGCCTATGTATACATATACACATATACATACAGCAAACTTTTTATTTCATATGTTCTGAACTAGGTATTGGGATTCAGTTGATTTCTAAGTTCAGATTCTTGAAACAGTATACTTTGTGGTGCTAATTATTGAGTATTGCCAATACATGGATAAGAAGGAGGAAAATAACAGTTTTTAATTCAAAAGTACAGTTCCAACATGTTTGTTACCTAATTTTTTGTACTCTGAGATAGGTAGACTTTTCATACTAATGCATGTATGCATACTAATTGCATGTCACAATGGAATCAATATAAGGAAGGCATTAGCTCCAGCTGTGGGGTGGTCCTCTGGAAGGACCTAGGTGGTCTAGGAACAAGGAAGTATCAATTTACATACACAGAATGATGTTTCAGGGCCTTTTTCTTGAAGTTTCCATCTGTCAGCCGATGCAAGATGTTGAGTTACGTATACATGCAAGGAAGGAGGGCCCACACACGAGGTCTTTGGGGTTAACCTCCATTCTGATCGATCTACCAAACAATGAATACTGCATTAGTAGCTAGGATTTATTCATTCTCAGTGATTTATGTATTTATAGACATGTTTTTCATTTTTGTAATTACTGAATCTTGAATCACTTAAATAAAGCCAGACTGTACCAATTGTCAATTACAGCTGTCTGAAATTCCAGATTTTTTGACAGTAAGTTTTCCTTTACTATAATATAATGATAATGATAATGATAATAATAATTATTATTATTACTATTATTATTATTATCATCATTATTAAGCACACACAGGAGTGGCGTTGGGGGTAGGGGAAAGAGAGGGGGAGAGGGAGAGGGAGAGGAAAAGAGAGAGAGAGACAGAGAGAGAGAGAGAGAGAGAGAGAGAGAGAGAGAGAGAATATCTTAAGCAGGCTCCAAGCCCAGCACAGAGGTGGGGCTCTATCTCATGACCCTGACATCATCACCTGAGCCAAAATCAGAAGTCAGTTGCTCAATTGACTGAGCCCCTCAGGGACCCCTCTAAGTTTTCTTTTAAATTATCATATCCACAGACGCTCAAAATCCCAACACTTCAATTCTTATGTTTAAAAGTTATGTGAATAGGGAACCTGGGTGGCTCAGTTGGTTAAGCATCCAATTGTTGATTTCAGTATCACTGTATTGTGATATCATTGGATCATTTTAACATTTAAAATTTTTAAATATTGTGTATTATATCATTTTGATATTTTAATAATTGAGAGCAATTGATTAAATTTTCACATAATATTTATTTCTCTTTAAAGTTTCTAGATCAACTTAGTTTAACAGCATATGATATTGCAAACAATCAAACAATTAAACAATGTCTGGTTACTATACTTCAAATTCAGAGACTATTTCTGGATGATTCATACAGAAAACTGTTACCAGAGTTATTCTGTATGTAAAAGATCTGTGTGTAAGATTCTGTGTGTAAAAGATCCTCAATTCTGGGTGGCAGTAAAGATTAATATCCTTTTAGTTTTATTCTATTGCATTCTCCTTTACAACATGGTTATTGTTTAAAAATGTTGCTATGTGCCATCTGCAACTTTTTAAATTAATTGTACAAAAAATGTGGTAAATGTTTTAATTAGGAATTGTTTTTTTGAGATGTCATTTGCAACTTCTCCATTGTGGGAATCCTAATGTTCTTGATTTTATGCAACAAATATATAGTAAATTGGAACCTGAAATATAAATGTTCTTGTCAACAAACTTTTAATAAAAACTATTACATGCTTTAGCTCAGGAAATACTTGATAAAAATGCATTTGAATATTACTGTTTTTGTTAGTGAGATTCCGCTAGAAATTTCATTTGGGAGAAAAGTTTGAATTGCCACTTAAAAGAACACTGATAACTTGATTTTATGATAAATTACCACTTGTATTGGCACATTCAATTCTTAGAAAACTAGTAGGAGGTGGGAATTATTATATCCATTTTATAGTGAAGAAAATGGAAGTTCAGAAAGTCTCAAAGCCTTCTTCAAAACCAAATAGTAAATTTCAGAACTGTGGCTTTATCCAGATGGTTTAACTCTATATCCAGAATTTGTTGTTTTCTTTTCTTATATTATTTCCAAGGAGCTATGAAGTACACATTAAAAAACAAAAACAAAACACAGAAAAAAAACATGGTTGAAAGTATAAGATAAAGATGTTTAATAGTTCATAGTACTTTCTCTACAAGAAATTAAGAATTCAAAAAATGATGAAAGAATAGAAATCATAGTCCAGCAACATTGTAATAAGGTGGTGTGGCCTAATACTCTGAACATCAGCACTGATACCCGTGGGAGTATCTGCTTTGGCACTGGTTACTAGGCAGTTTTTGAGTCCATCAACCCTAGGTCCCTGTTTAAAGAATCTTTTGTTCTCCCTGTTGAATTAGCATTGAAACCTTAACTATCCTTGTTCATACTATTGCCTGAAATATAGTAAGTGCTCATTCACAAATCCCTGATGAATAAATTGTCTCTCTTTCCTGTCATTCACCCAGAGACAGATTTCATTCTCCTGAACCTAAAATTGATTATTAAGATAGGATTACCTATTGTCATTATTATATATGGCACCTAAATATATAAATAAATATTAAGAGACCTAAAGGGGAAAAAATAGATAGCAATACACTAATAGTAGGAGACTTTAACACTTCAGTTACATCAGTGGATAGATCATTCAGAGAGAAAAATGTGTAAGGAAACATCAGCCTTAAATGACATGTTAGATCAGATAGACTTCACATTTAGATACAGAACACTCCATCCAAAAGCAACAGAATGCACATTCTTCTCAAGTGCACATAAAATCTTTTTGAAAATAGATCCTGTGTTAGACCACAAACCAAGTCTCAGTAAATTGAAGAGGACCTAAAATGGTAAAAAGAATCTTTTCTGACCACAGTGATTTGAAACTATAAATTAATTACATGAAGAAAACTGGAGAATCTACAAATATGTGCAGATTAAACATGCCACTGAGTCACAAAGGGGAGGGGCTCAAAGAAAATTAAAAAAAAAAAAACCCTTAAGACAAATGGAAATGTAATAGACCAACATTTATGGGATGCAGCAAGAGCAACTTTAAGAGGGAAGTTCATAGCAATAAATGCCTACCTCAAGAAACAAGAAAAAATGTCAATCTAAATGTATACTTGAAGCAATGAGAAAAAGAAAAAGAAAACCCCAAGTCAGTAAAAAAGAGAAAAAGAGGCGCGCCTGGATGGCTCAGTCGGTTGAGCGTCCAATTTCGGTTCAGGTCATGATCTCACAGCTCGTGAGTTGGAGCCCCGCGTCCGGCTCTGTGCTGACGCTCAGAGCCTGAGCCGGCTTCGGATTCTGTGCTTCCCTCTCTCTCTGCCCCTCCCCCACCCGCATTCTGTCTCTGTCTCTCTCAAAAATAAATAAAAACATTTAAAAAGAAAAAGAGAAAAAGAAATATCAAAGTTATACTAGAAGTAAGTGAAATAGAGACTAAAAAGATGAAAGAAAAGATCAATGAAATTAAGAACTGGTTCTTGGAAAAGATAAACAAAATTCAGAAATCTTCAGTTGCTTTCAACAAGAAACATGATTCACATCATAAATGAAAGAGATTTACCACTGATAACACAGAACAAAGGATCATAAGAGACCACCATGGACATTTACACACCAACAAACTGGACCTAAAAGAAATGGAACAATTCCTAGAAACATAAAGACTGAATCATAATGAAATAGGAGATCTGAGCAGACTAAATACTAGCAGGAAATTGCTTCAGTAATCAAAAATCTCCCAACAAACAAAAGTCTAGAGACGGATAGCTTCACTGCTGAATTCTAACAAACATTCAAAAAAGGATAATACCAATTCTTCTCAAGCTCTTCCTAAAAATGTAAGAGGAGGGAACTCGTGCAAACACATTTTATAAGGCCTCCATTATCACTGGTAGTAAAACCAGGCAAGGTTGGCATCTGAATGAATGAATGAATGAATGAACGAACGAACAAACAGTTAAAAAAATACAGGCCATGATGTCTGATGAACATGCATGCAAAAATGCTCAACAAAAGCAAACTAAATTCAATAATGGATTAAATAGATCATACACCTTGATCCAATGAGATTTATTTCGGGGATGCAACGATGTTTCAACATCTGCCAATCAGTCAGTGTGCTGCACAGTGTTAACAAAATGAAGAATAAAAGTCATATGTTCATCTCAATAGGTGCAGAAAACATTTTACAAATTTCAGCATCCATTTATCATAAAAACTCTAAACAAAGTTAATATAGCAAGAATGTATTTCAACCTAATAAAGGCCATATGTGACAAGCCCACAGCTAGCATCATACTCAATGGTGAAATGCTCAATGCTTTTCCATTAAGATCAGTAACAAGACAAAGATGTCCACTCTTAGTATACTTATTTGATATAGTATTGGAAGTCCTAACCAGAGTACTTAAGCCAAAAATTAAAAGAAAAAAATTTAAAAGGCATCCAAATTGGAAAGGAAGAAGTTAAATTGTAACTACCTGAAAATGAAAACCTATTATGTAGAGAAAACCCTAAAGACTCCATTTAAAAACTGGTAGAATTAGAAACAAATTGAGTATAGTTGCAGGATATAAAAGTAATGTGAAAAAATCTGTTTAATTTTTATTCATTCATTTATTCATTTATTTGTTTGAGAGAGAAAAAGAGAGCAGGGGAGGGGCAGAGAGTGAGAGGGAGACAGAGAATCCCCAAGCAGGCCCTGCAGAGGCCAGCACAGTGCCCAACGTGGGGCTCAGATACATGAAATGTATGAGATCCTGACCTCAGACACTTAATGAATGAACCACCCAGATGCTCTTGTTGTCTTTCTTTCACTAATGAACTATTAGAGAAATTAAGAAAATCCCTTTTGCATCAAAAATAAATATATAGAAATGAATTTACCCAAGGAGCTGAGTGATCTGTATAATGAAAACTAGAAGACATTGATGAAAAAATACAAGAAGACACAAATAAATGGAAAACTACTCTATACTCATGGGTTGGAAGAATTAACATTGTCAAAATGTCCACACTACCCAAAGCAATGCATAGATTCAATGCAATCCCTATCAAAATTCCAATGGTAATTTTCACAGAAATAAAACAAAGGACCCTGAATAGCCAAAGCAATATTGAGAAAAAAGAATAAAGCTAGACATACGATCTCTGATTTCAAACTCTCTTTGAAAACTATAGTAATAAAGCATGCACATATGACAGAGGAGCCAACCATATACAATGGGGAAAGGACAGTATGCAATAAATGGTGCTGACAAATTTGGACATTTTGAGTCACATGCAAAAGAATGAACCTGGGCCACTATGTTATACTATACACAAATTGAACTCAAAATGTATTTATGACAGAGGAGCCAACCATATACAATGGGGAAAGGACAGTATGCAATAAATGGTGCTGACAAATTTGGACAGTCACATGCAAAAGAATGAACCTGGGCCACTATGTTATACTATACACAAATTGAACTCAAAATGTATTAAGGGCTTCAGTGTAAGACGTGAAGCCCTAAAAATCCTAGAAGAAAACATAGGTGGTAAGCTCCTTGATAAAATCTTAGCAACGATGTTTTTAAATTGACAGCAAAAGCAAAAGTAAGTAAGTAGGACTACACCAAACTAAAAAGCTTCTGCACAGCAAAGGAAACCATCAACAAAATGAAAAGGCAACCTAATGAACAGGAGAAAAGAATTGCAAACCATATATCTGATAAGAGCCTGATATCCAGAATATACAAAGAACTCCTACAATTCAATGGCAAAAAAAGATCCATTTAAAAAATGGATAAAAAAAAATGGGCAGAAGATCTGAAGAGCCATTTTTTGACAGAAGACAAGTACATGAAAAGATGCTCAACATCATTAATGAATAGGGAAATGCAAATCAAAAACACAATGAGGTATCATCTCACACATGTTAGAAAGGCTATTATAAAAAAAGAAAAAACACAAGTGTTGGCAAAGATGTAGGGAAAAAGGAATTCTTGTACACTGTTGGTGGAAATATAAATTGGTACAACCACTATGGTAAACAGCATGGAGATTCCTCAATAATTTTTTATAAAAATTAAAAATAGAACTACCATAAGATCCAGCAATTCCACTTCTGGGTATTTATCTGAAGAGAATAAAAACACTAACTAGAAAAGATATATGCACCCCCCACCATGTTCATTGCAACATTATTTACAACAGCCAAGACATGGAGGCAACCTAGTGTCCATCAATGGATAAATAAATAGTTATATACATATAGAATATTATTCAGTCATAGAAGAATGAAACCGTGCCATTTGTGAAAACATGAATGGACCTTGACAACATTATGCTAAATGAAGTAAGTCAGACATATTCCCTATAATCTCTCTTATATGTGAGATCTTAAAAAAAAAGCTCATAGGTATACAGAACAGATGGGTGTTGCAAGACGTGTGGAGTGGGGGGATGGGACAAATGGGTGAATTGAATTTTTTATTAAGGTAAAATATATTGAATACAAAAGTTAAAAAGATAGGTGATTACCTAATTCCATAATTGTTCTAATTCCCATGTTACATTTGATTTCCTACATCATAAATTATACATTATAAATGATCATCTATTCATTGGTCCCCATTTTTATGTTCAACTGACTAGTCAGAATATAATCTAAAATAACAGAATATAACCTGTTATTTTAGGGTATATTCTGTACCCCCACCCCCATGTGCAACCCCCATTCACCATTACACTAATGCATGCCAGTTTTTATTTGCCTTGCTATATATTATCGGGAGACCACGTTTTTGTCTTTTACTCACAAGTTCATGCAGAGCTCACAGCTTGCTTCATCAACCAACTGTTCATCCCACTCAATTTATAAGGTTAGTTCTAGGCCAATTGTACTCCTTAAGCCCCCTTCTGTGTATTTAAGTAGACTATATCCTGGCCTGTCTCAGATCAACACACAGAATAGTTTTTACCTCATTGATCTGTGTAAAGGTACGTCTCCAGTAGACATTTGACAAAATGGGGAAATTGAAACATGTCTTAGGATTCATATCGTGCTATCATGAAAAGTAAACCCAAGCTCTTGAAACTCATGTTTTCTTTCCCGCTCTCAACTGCTATGTTTTCTAGTAGCTTTCTCCTCTTAGGTAGTCGACTACACTTTAGGGATGCTTCAGCTATCCAAATAATGTTACTACTGTATGATTTATGTAAAATCAGTAAAAGTCATCTGATTCAGGCTTAAATACGTGAATTTTCCTTTGAGTGAATTCTGGTTGATAATTTCTTGTCATCTACCAATTTCTTTCCAGGATCTTATCCACATGATTATTGAGGCTTGTGTATCTCATTTTATTTTTTCCATCTAAACAACTTACTTTAGTTCTACCCTTTCATTTGGTCTCTGGAGCACTAAAGCCATTTCTTTTATTTCTCATTGTTTTCTTTCCAGTCTTTGTAGCATATTGTAGTGGATGGAACTGGACCTGAGACCAGTGTTTGATTCCCAGGACTAGTTTCATCACCTCGCTTAGAACCTTAAATAATTTATTTCCCTTGAGGGACCTCGATTTTATCATCAAACCGGAGAGCATTGGTGGTGAAATCTCGAGGACCCCTGCTACATTACAACGTGATTCTCTTTTGAAATATGTTGTTGCTTTTAATGCTGACTCGGATTCTTCAGATTTACCATCCTATAGTGTATCCTCTGTCGTCTTTTGTTTTCATGTCCCCTCTTATATATAGGTAAATCCACACATTTTCTGCAAGTATACTCATGAGGTCATATCCCTTTGGGGGGAAAGAATAGTTTTTCACAAGTGGATGGGAAATATTTTAGGATCATGAAAGGTTTTAACTATCAACTTGAGAAGAATTCATGTTGAACACAAATAATTGTATATTCTTTGAATGCACTTAAACTTGATTTAAGATCTTGTATAATGTTTAGCAAAAGGGCAATTGCTAAGTCTTGCTATCTGAAAAACACTGAAAAAAAAACAGTTTTTCTTAATTGACAGATGATTCATGGTCATAGGTTCCTTTTCATAAAAAACTTTGTGTGTGTGTGTGTGTTTTTAATCACTTCATTTGGGGTGAGGTAATCATGTTAAATACTGAATTTTTCTTTTTCTAGGCTTAATGGTTTTAGAAGTTTATGAATGACATCACATTAATTCCTGTGGGAAAAAAATGCAACACATTAAGGCCAACACTCCCACTGATGAAGTGAATACACTTATCTATGTGTCTTAGCTCCTAACTCGTTCCTGTCAGCATTTATGTTTTTAGACCTAAGTACCTCAGACATTCTTTCTCTGCCCTGGTCCCTCCCTTTTCTAAGAATCTTAGAGATGTTTTTGTCTCTCTATAACACCTGTGTCCTGTAGTTCTATATTTCTATTTTTCCTTTAAAATATAACTTGCCTTATATTTAATTCATTAAATACTTATTGAGTAGTTATGTATGAAGTACAAATATTCAAGGATGACTTACATATAGCTCCTACACCATTAGAATTTTTGTTAAGAGAAAATTTATAAACAGATATAATAGAAGGATTTGTACAATAAGGATTTAAAGAAAATATTAAAGTTTGGCTAGATTGTTTTTTGTTAACTATGCTTTAGTCCATTTGTTTTTGACTGTGCAAGACTAGAATAGATTTATGCAGAGACTTTAACAATGAATTTATGCAATTTACATTGCCGTTCCTAAAAATTGGTAATATTTTTAATGTTTAATACTGCCAAAGTGGGAAAATGTTTTGGTGGTAAGCTAGGCTATCACATTAGCCCTTTAATTTACGCTAAGTAGGTGACAAACAAGTGTATCTACATATAAGACCAGCGATGGTTAAATGGAAATGTTTCATGTCAATGATAACTAAATTTATGGTGTGCTTACTAGAGGCCAGGCATTAATCTTAATTCATTTATGTAGTCCTTAGAATTAACCCCTCAGAGACCATTACAGTACACTATAGATGAAGAAATAGCGAAGAAACAGACATGAAAAGTGAAGTGAGTTATCTAGCCAGGAATAATCACACAAAGTGGTTTACGTCAAAAGCCCATATTCTCATTCTCTACCTGTGTGTCTCCTTCCGGTAAGGATGCTGTACGTAACCATGTCCACTTCAAGGAGAAATGTTCAGGGTTGAAAGTCTCAGATACGAGCTTCTAGGTAGAAATTTTGGCTGTAGGGTTGAGGGGAGAAGCAAATGGCCAGGTAATCCCAGGCTGTTCCTGAGACTCTATGAATCACACCATTTATTCTGGACGCTTTAGGAAATGAATGTAAGCTATCCTGTATGAAATGCAGAATTCACTTCTTTGAGTGAGGACTCCTCCCTGGTGTTCAGTCTCTGCCCCATGGGTAGGAAGTACCAAGAATTGCATTCATAAGTTTAGATCTTATGAAGAGCACATGTGTTTTATTGGCATCTTTTCAGTGTGTACATATGGGGAGCATCACATTGAAAGATAAGTGCATACCACGATGGCTGAAACATGGTTTGCAAAATAGTTGCATTAAATGTTTTTTCTGCCTCTTACCATCACCTAACCATCAGAAACAGCTGGCATGATAACAATATCAGAACAGCTGTGCTATTTTAAAGTGTTTTGATTCCTAAACAACCTCCTACTATTACTCCCCTTTTTAGATTTGCTGTTTTTATCCATTTGTACAAATGAGTTATTACTTGAACATGAAATAGAGCAGGAGAAAATATGAAAGAAATATGCTACAGTAGACATATTTTCAGGCACAATGGTCATGGATGCAACTGATTTGCCAGCCGCGCTCAGTTTATACATTATTAGAAAATGATTCTGTTACCAGGAAGCCAGAGTTGAGGCAGTCCAGATTGGTCTGTGACAATTTCCTGCTGTTTTTTTTTTTTTTTGACATGATTTAACTTTGAGTCAACAAAATGTTTTTTCTGTACCATGTAGCTTGACAGTATTAATTGAATACTTCCCCTCAGAATCTGAATCAGTGATAAAGAAGCCAAAATTCTGTGTTTCCAAAGGTCAAAGGTTAATCATCAGTCAGCAGTTTTCTTTGCAGGTATGGTTGTTCTGTATAAAAGGGACCTTAATAAAATACATTGTCACTCAGGTTAGCCCTCACTTTGCTGGGTGAGAAAGAAAACTGGTCTTTTGGAGGGTAAACATAGTGTCATGATAACTAAGGTCAAATTTGCTTGCTCAAGAATCTGCTTTGAATTTTAGTTATTCAGCTGTGTTTACTAATAAACTGTGCGAGCATATAAACAAGCCATCTTAGAGACACAATGGCGAGACTTTGTGTTTCCAAAATATTGGCCCAAATTGCAAAGTCCGTTCACAGAAAATACATTTCCGTTGGTGAAGCAAAGGATTGCTAAGCAAAAGAGATGGAGTTGTTCCAAATTTGTGATATTTTTGATGTCATGTTACATGTAAGATATGTGGTAGGTAACACTACCAAAGAATGAAAATAAAATGAATCAAATGTAATTACATACATGGAACTGCTACTGAAAGCTTTTAAATAAAAAGGAAAAAAAAGAGCAAAGGAGATAAAGATACTGAGATAATATGATTTTCATATTATCACATAAATAAATAACAGTGACCAAATGCCTCAACCATTGCAGGTAGTTCTTGACATGCCATTCTTCACAGCCTACATTTCCCAGATCTTTTCTAAGATGCTAGCTACTTAAAAAAAAAAAAAAATCAGTCATATCATCTCTGTGAAATGAAATACTTGATTTTTATCTGGTATTCTAGATCTGGTAAAAGAAATACTGAAATCAGGGGCACCTGGGTGGCGCAGTCGGTTGGGCGTCTGACTTCAGCTCAGGTTGTGATCTTATGGCTTGTGAGTTTGAGCCCTGCATTGGGCTCTGTGCTGATGGCTCAGAGCCTGGAGCCTGCTTTGGATTCTGTGTCTTCCTCTCTCTCTGCTCCTCCCTCACTTGTGCTCTATCTCTCTCTGTCTCTCAAAAATAATAAATGTTAAAAAAAATAAAGTACTCTGTAAAAAAAAAATACTGAAATTTATTTTTTAATCTTTATTTTTGAGAGAGAGAGAGACAGAATGCGAGCAGAGGAGGAACAGAGAGAAAGGGAGACACGGAAACCTGAAGCAGACTCCAGGCTCCAAGATGTCAGCATAGAACCCGACACGGGGCTCGAACTCATGTACTGTGAGATCATGACCTAAGCTGAAGTCAGATGCCCAACTGCCTGAGCCACCCAGGCACCTCAAGAAATATTGAAATTTAACATGCTGTAAGCAGCTCATCAATGTCTTACCTCCTAATGTTTTAGGAGTTATAAATAGGATAAACATTTTACCCTTTAAGTAGTGGTTTTAAAAACAAACTTACCTGGAGTTTGCTACTCAAGACAACATCCTTTTTTTTTTTTTTTTTTTTGTAACAGGGCTAAAACATCTTAGATATCAAAGGAATTTATTTTCCAGTCACTGACTTGACTTTCAATTAAAGATACTTTTAAAGAGCCATTAAAGTTCCTCATTTAGTTGGTAAATGAAAGAAAAGCTGCATTTGAAACATGAAGACTACATTTATGGGAACTAGAATGGATTTTTCAGAAACATTCAGAAAAATGTCTTTTTTTAAAGGAATTTTCTTCCTAGCTTTATAATGTGGATCACTGGTTCCTGCTCAGTATTACCAAAAATTTCATGGGCTCTGTGTTTTGATCCAAGCATAAATAATTTGGGGAATTAAATTTTGGCCAAACCTTGGAAGAAAATTCTTGAATGTTTCCTCTCTATTCCTTGTAGCTGAGGTGAACAAGTTTCAGCCTCATGACAAAGCTCCAGTGCAAATGCCTGCATCTGTTTGCTGCTCTGAGACCCACTCTGGCTCCACAACAGTAAAGTGCACAGGATTTCACATCTCCAGGGTCATCCTTAACCAGTGGAAGACCTGATGGGTGAGAGTTGGTAGATGACAGTTTGGAGGCACGCTCCACACAGATTCTCAGGAGGGAGTCAACTAAATGGAGCATCATTTGTCCCAGCACAAACCCTCTTCTTAACAGAGGCTTTCCTGCTTTTTGCCCTTTCCCCGTGTCCCTCATACCACTCCCCCACTCCTGTGTTTCCTAAGATCACCTCCAAATAGACCATATGCATATGAATCCTTGTCTTATAACTGGGGATCACAAACTAAAACAGTCTGGCTTCTCATTTCTATGAAGAAATATGTACAGCTTTTCTAATACCATTAACCAAAGATTCACGAGGGCTCTTAAACGTGAAAAAGTCACAAAGTCCTATTTTGATGAACTAAAATATATGATTCAATACCATGGGACCCACTCCTGCCAGCAAGGAGACTCTAGATATAAAAATGAAATAAAAGTTGTTCCCATTTGTCCCCAGTTTTCGGTTTTAGTGGTACAAACAAATGTTGCTTTGTTATTTAGTATTTGATCGAAAGACAGACAGACAGACAGACAGGAAGGAAGGAAGGAAGGAAGGAAGGAAGGAAGGAAGGAAGGAAAAAAAGGAAGGAAGAAAGAAAAGAAAGAAAAGAAAGAAAAGAAAAGAAAGAAAGAAAGAAAGAAAGAAAGAAAGAAAGAAAGAAAGAAAGTTAGAAAGTTAGTTGACCAATTCTCTCAACATTAACCACAACCTACATGATTGTTGCCAAGAATGTGAGGATGACCTTCCCAGTGGACCACATGCCAAACCCATTATGTCCTTTGTGCCTGACATGATTTGTTTAAGTGAATACTTGTTTTCTAATTTTGTTTTTTAAAAGATCACAACTTTAGATAGACTATTTGCTGTCTGATTCTCCTTTCTCTCTTTCTGTCTTGTTCTTTTCCATTTAGAGCACTTCCCATTTACTTTAAAATAGGAACAAAGCAAGCCATCCTGTTATAGTTGGTAAGAAGCTGAGTGAAATGGTGTTGTAGCAAAGTGTTTTTAAGAAGTACTAGCACCTGAGAAATTAGAAAATACTCAAATTCTAGAATTTACATGACTGTTTTTTTTTTCTTTTCGTAGTGAAAATATATTAATATAATACCTGGGGAATTTTTTCCTCCTCAGTTAAAATCCTGGGGAGTTTTTTTCAGTAAAAAAAAAACCTTGAATAAGATTTTTGAGGCAAAAATAAAAATAAAGTAAATAACAAAGGCAAAACATATTAAACAATTACTAAATTATTTAAATTTGTTTTTTTGTGTAGTTAAGGTAACAAAAGAAAATGAGAGGTAGAGAAATGAAGGAGAGGGGGGAATAAATTGTCAGAAATGTGATTGATTTGGTACAATCCTAAATAGACATAGAGATAGGTAATTTAATAACATTTTACTTAAAAATAGTCATACATGGTGAAATTGTTCTATAATTATAATTATATCATAGACAAATGAAATTAATATTCTAGAAAATTTCTCCTTTCCTAATTTATAATGAGAAATCTGTATTCCTGTTGACATATTACTTTATGAAGTCAAAATACCCCTTGAAAACACTTTGCCTTTTTTACGTTGTGTCTCTGTTCTTAGAAATAATGTTTTTAAAGTAGCATCTTATTCTTCAGAACCTTAAATGACATAGAAAGCTTTATGAAACTTTTCCTTTCCATATCAGACATAAATACAATTCACTTTTCCTGCTTGACCAGGTAAAAGTAGATCTTGTACTATAGAGAGCCTCCAGGTAGGATCCATTATCCTTTTCATTTGTAAATACAATTTACTGGACAAAATATGAATTGAAAAATTTAATATTAATGGACAATTTCCAGCAACCCATACTATTACAAACAACACATTTTTACAGTAACTGTAGAGGTGGTTATCTGCAAACATTTCATCTAAGTATCACAGCTGTAGGATGAACTCCAGGCACAGTTGAGACGGGTCCTTGAGCTTATAGAGCTTTTCTTTAATTTTCCTGCCTAAATTCTTTTCTGCCTCCCCTCTATGATGAAAAAAGAGAGAACTACCTCTTGATCAAAAGCCAAGGATATGACTAAATTAAATGAAAGTTGTCCTCTTTTCTTCCAAACCTTCTACGTTTTGGCCAAAGCGTTCCCTAGAGACAGGAAGCAATTAATTGCATGTTTTGATTTTTTATCGTCTGCCTTTCCATCTGGTACTCGACTGCACATTATATATAGGAGGGTGTGAACAGAGGATGGTGACAATGTCAACAGAGACTAACATTAGACAGTATGCAAGTAGAGAAGCTGATAACATAATTAGGAAATTGAAAGACAAATTGTGGAAACATGGAACCGTGAATAATAGGAAAATTGGCTCTATAAGTTGTAGTATATCTCTAGTACAAAGATTTGAATAAAAACTCAGGCATAACAAGTTTCTTTTCATCAAACAAAATCAGGTAATTAGTTTACTACAAAATATTAAAACTAACCTCTAAGTTGAATGTTTTTTTAAAAGCTGTAGCTTTAAAAATTTATTAATAAACCATTAATTATTAAAATATTAAAATTGATCATTTCTATTATATAAGGATATTAATTTCATTTTAAAGAGAAGAGATCTGGGGCGACTGGGTGGCTCAGTCGGTTAAGTGTCTGACTTTGGCTCAGGTCATGATCTCGCGGTTCGTGAGTGAGCCCCACCTTGGGCTCTGTGCTGACAGCTCACAGCCCAGAGCCTGCTTTGGATTCTGTGTCTCCTTCTCTCTCTGCCCTTCTCCTACTCGTGCCCTGTCTCTCTGTCCCTCAAAAATAAATGAACACTAAAAAAAATTAAAAGAGATCTGATAAATAAAAATCAAATATCTGGGAAAGAAGGTGTAGTGTGTTGAATGATGCCTTTCAAAAACATAAGTCCACATTCTGCCCCTTGGAACCCGCGAATGTGACCTCATTTGTAAAACAGAGTCTTTGCAGATGTAATTAAAATATCTTGAATGATACTATACTGGACTATCCAGGTGGACCCTAAATCCAATGACAGTTGATGTTATAAGGGACAAAAGATGAAAATAAATAGAGTAGAAGCCTTGTAAAAATAAACGCAGAGACTGAAGTTAGTTACTCAACAAAAGAATACCTGGAACCACCAGAAGCCAGAAGGAAGCAAAGAAAGATTTTATGTATGTATGTATGTATTTATTTAATTTTTAAAAATTTACATCCAAATTAGCATATAGCGCAACAATGATTTCAAGAGTAGATTCCTTAATGCCCCTTACCCATTTAGCCCACTCCCCCTCCCACAACCCCTCCAGTAAACCTCTGTTTGTCCTCCATATTTATGAGTCTCTTATGCCCCCTCCCCGTTTTTATATTATTTTTGTTTCTTTTCCCTTATGTTCATCTGTTTTGTTTCTTGATGTCCTCATATGAGTGAAGTTATATGATATTTGTCTTTCTCTGACTAATTTCACTTAGCCTAATAGCCTCCAGTTCCATGCACGTAGTTGCAAATGGCAAGATTTCATTCTTTTTGATTGCCGAGTAATACTCCATTGTATATATATACCACATAGTCTTTATTCATTCATCCAGTGATGGACATTTGGGCTCTTTTCATACTTTGGCTATTGTTAATAGTGCTGCTATAAACATGGGGGTGCATGTGTCCCTTTGAAACAGCACACCTGTATCTCTTGGATAAATGCCTAGTAGCACAATTGCTGGGTTGTAGGGTAGTTCTATTTTTAGTTTTTTGAGGAACCTCCAGACTGTTATCCAGAGTGGCTGCACCAGCTTACATTCCCATATTTATTTGTTTATTTAAAAAATATATTTTTTTTGCTGTTTATTTTTGAGGCAGAGAGATAGAGTACAAGCAGGGGAGGGACAGAGAGAGAGAGGGAGATGGAGAATCTGAAGCAGGCTCTAGGCTCTGAGCTGTCAGCACAGAGCCCCAACACAGGGCTCGAACCCACCAACCATGGGATCATGACATGAGTTGAAGTTGGACACTTAACTGACTGAACCACCCAGGTGTCCCAAAACATATTTGTTTTAAAGTCATACATATTGTATTGCACTTTGATGCACAGAAGAAGGAGGCAAAAGTTTTCAGTTAATGTACTGGGGAAAATTGTCCATTTTTTCGTCATGTTTATATAAGACCTAGAAACAGAACAAGGAAACATTAAGCACGGAGTCTTTTCAAGCCCCGCGTCTGAAAGTCAGGTCTTTCCTCTTCCTGTTCATAATGATCATTAACGGAGTATATAGGCTTTTCAGATAGTGTCATTCCTGTAATGAGGCCTTTAGAGAGTCTGAAGCCTATGGCTTGAGGACTCTGCTGCTGAAAGGAAGCAGTGCTATTCCTTTAGAAGCAAAACGGAGTGAGGCCCCTAGAATTCTTGTTTGCCCTTTCTGCTTACACCCAAGACCTGGACACACACACTGGAGTCTCATGTGTCCAAATTGAATATCCACCAAATAAATATATTCTCTCGTTATGGGCGGCCATTCCAGATTCATGTGGGTCAGTAAACAAGTTGAATTTACGAAGTGACCACTGGTCACTGTGTGTGTTCTAAGGATCTATCTGCCGGCTGAAGATCTGGTCCTTCTTATACTCCAGGTCACTGCCTCCAGGAGCATAGAGGTTTCAGAGACCGCTTGGCCCTAACCACATCTTGATGGTGGGCTTTTGGCCTCCGGGACGGTCTGAGAGTACTTTGTGTTCTGAGCCAGTGTCTTTCGGTCGTTTGTTACGACAGCCCTAGGAAAAGAATACAGAAGGTGGCTGTGTATTTTTTTGTAATTGATGTCTTCAATTACTGTTGATGTATCCAGTATCACAAATTACGAATTAAAGTTTCTATTCTTCATGTTCTCCGGTACTAATTTGTTTAATTGTCACAACACCCTAAAAAATCAGTGCTAGGACAATAGAGAGAAGTGGAGCGCAGATTACATCACTGGTTGAAGGTCCCATACCACACACATGGTAGACCTGGGATTTCTGACCCTGTGGCTCCAGAATTAATGTGCTAAATTGTCCTATTAGATGAATTGAGGGAAAAAAACAGGTGATAGAATTCAAAGTGATACTCCACAAAGATGCTTTCATCTTCTTTTGAATAAGAATGCTAAGAAAGGAATTTGAGTCTCTGAAAAATCAAATGGGCCACCCAGGAGGATAAACAAATATATCAGTAATGAATAGTGTGGATTCTTCAGGTCTGTTTTTTTCTTCCTAACACCAAAGAATATCTGGCTTATGCTGGAGACAGAAAATCCAGTTCTACATTTCCATCTTTCAGGTTTCAGTGGAATTGGAATTATGCAAAGAAATTTCCCAACTAAAACTGCATGGAAAATTAAATGCTTTCAGTTGCCTGAGTGTGTCATTACTTTAGCAGATTAATTTAACAGGTGTAAGAAAAAAAAATTGTGGATGCAAATAAAAGCAAACAAAAAATTTCTGCTGATTGCAGCTTGTGTTTATGTTAAGTTTTCTTTGAAAACCTGTCAATTTAAACCAACCTTAAAACTTTCTCTTAAAAATAGCCATCTATAATTTCAGGCCTGGCTCTATATATATTTAATTATTTAAAAAAAAATATATATATATACACACACACAAATATATAATTAAAAATATATTTATAAAATAATGTATACACTCCCCTGAATTCACATTTCTTCCTTTTTTTTTTTTTGCAATTGTTTAACCATATTTTTGCTTTTAATACATAATGTTTTGATTTGGTTTTGTGGCCTAAATACAAAAATGTATTCTATCCACCCAGTTAGCTCACTGATAAAGAAATTCAGAGCATAAGAAGTTTACAGGGAAAAATGTTGGTGGATTATCCAAATGTGCTCTAAATGGAATAACAATTGCCCTTTTAAGAGATAAAAGAGGCATTTTGCATCAATTAGGCATTCTTGAAGAGTAGGCATTTTTTAAATAAAAATGAACTATCAATATAGATCCATTTATTGTAAATCAACTTAAGTCAATATTGATTTGACATATCATGTTCACCTTTTTTTGTAGGCTCCACACTCAGTGTGGAGCCTAATCTGGGGTCTGAACTCATGACCCTGAGATCAAGACCCTGAGCTGAGGATCAAGACAGATGCTTAACCAACTGAGCCACCCAGACACCTCTATAATGTCTACTTCTGAAATTCGCTTATTTTTATGTAGTCTATTTAGCTCTGGTAAATGACTTTTTCATCTCTAAAGTTTCACTAATCAATTCTTAGAATACCAGAGTGTCACTTTTTAAAAAAGTATTTACAAAGTACTGATTGATGAAATGTTCTCAGATCATTGTATTTGTGTGGCTTCTCTCCATGTGCTGGCATTGTATTTAAACACTTACTACCAGGGCGCCTGTGTGGCTCAGTCAGTTAAGCATCCAACTCTTGATTTCAGCTCAGGTCGATTTCTCAGGGTCATGAGATCAAGCCTTTTGTCCACATTGGGCGTGGCGTCTGCTCAAGATTTTCTCTTCTTTTCCTTTTGCCCCTACCTTGCTCACATGTATGTCCCCCCCCTCAAAAAAAAAAAAAAAAAGTAAATTTTATATATGTGCTCTTCACCACTATTCAAAAAAAGCATGACTAAGAAACTACCTGAAACACAAAGATGATTCACTCTTAGAATATAGTTCACATTACAAACTAATAAAATAAAGGTATATTTTAAAACAAACATCTGCCAAAGCAAGTATATTTTGGTTCCTTAAACAGTGATTTCTTAGACACTATATAGTAAACTCTAGAAAGGTTTTGATCTAATACCTCATCAGGATGGCAGAAACCCTTAGACTTAGTGAAAAAGAAACTATAGAAAAGACAGAAAGAATGGACAAAAAAAAAAAAAAAGGATCCGATTCGATGTGCCTTGATTGTGTAATATTGATTCACTATCATCATAGCATTTGTGAATTAGCTTATTTATTTGATTGGAATGAGAAAGATTTTATTGGTAAAATCAGGAATTTTTTACATTGATCTTATTGCAAAGTAAAGTAACTCATGATCTCTTCAAGTGTTATCAAGTTAACTTTAGTTTTTTTTAAATTCTTTTAATATTTATTTATTTTTGAGAGAGAGTGAGAACACAAACAGGGGAGGGGGGGAGAGAGAGAAAAAAAAAAAAACCAAGCAGTCTCCTTGCTTGCCCAGTGCAGAACCCAATGGGGGGTTTGAATCCACCAACTGTGAGATCATGACCTGAGCTGAAATCAAGAGATGGTGGCTTAACCATCTGAGCCACCCAGGCACCCCTCAAATTTAAATATATAATTCTTTCCATGACTACTGAAGGATCTGTAGGTGTCCCTGAGGAAACAAAACTTTGTAGGGGTCAACTGAAAATTCTTAAATGGGAACATAGATTAGTGTCTCTAATTATCCATTCAGAGTTCTTTAGTTTTTGATTATCTTTGTATTTAGAATAACTTTTTCTTCCTGGAAAAAAAAAAGAGGCAATGAGAAAAAAAATACTTAATGCCTCCATCCTGAGCTCCAGTAAAGCATCAGTGTATACATCTGTTTTCTTTATTCGTATATACTATATAGCTGCACACACACACACGCTCACACACACACACACACAGACACACACACGGTTTCTATGACCCTAGGCATTTTTGGAATTCATTGTTTGTTGCTTAATTTGTCATGAAGCTGATAATTTTTTGGTGCCCTTTTATTGATAGAGTTGGTCTTTGCTATGCTGTTACTTTTGTTCTGCCTTCATACTGCAGGGGCACTAATTGCCTTTCCTGTACGGAGAGGGCAAGTTGAGATTCTGGTGTATAGAGTTCTGTCCTGACACAGTGATTCTAAACCCTACCCACAGTCTCCCGCCAAGACCAGAGGGCCATGTTTGTTCCACGGCCCGTGTTACCATGAGGCACTGACTTCTCTGCATTGCTGTGGCCAGCTCACTGGTAGAACCAGTGTGGTATCTAAAGGGCTGCTCATCTTTGGAATGGTAACAACCTTGAGGATAGACGTATGTGTTAGACTCCTTTATACTCCTTTACACAACATAGAGCAGCTGTTGAATAAACACTTTTCTTTATCATCACAAAAGCAATTCTGTGCTGTGTAATATTGTTTTAAAAAGTAAGTGCTTGTTGTTTAAGTTTTTTATCTTTTTCTTGGGTAACCTTTTTTACTACAATTTTCACCCAAGAAACTGATTTAAGTCAAAATTAGAGCAAACAAGTATCACCTCTTCTGTCACATCCTTTATGCAGTCTGGTTTAGAAATTGTCTTTTCTCACCAAAGAATGAGCTTTGACTCAGTAGATGTTTAATTGCAGCCTGGTGGGGGATGTTTACACAAATTTAAATATGTAGTTTCTAGAGTCCTTAAAAAATAACATGGTTCAATAGCTGGCAAGATATCAGGCATTTAAGACAGACCTCAAAAACCCCTGTTGAAGGATAGGTGGATAGATAGTCATTATGTCTAGGCGTGTATTGGGAATACAACTTTGCAATTTATTTGAATTTAAAGAAGAAAACAATCTTGAGATTGTTTCTTCATTTGTAAAATGAGGATGGTAGTAACTACATTATACTTTTGTTGAAAGGATTCCTTAAGATGACGAATGGAACCACTTAGCATTACTTGGTATAGAGAGTCTCAACAAACAATTTCATTAGTACTCCTGTTGTCCAGAAGGATTGATAGAGTATGTTATCACTCACCTTTAACAATGGCTTGCTTTGGTTTGTCAGATTAATTTGTGAAAATATAAATGGAAAGGTTGCATGAAAAGTATAGAACTTGTTTGAGCGTAAGATCACAGAACCACAGAATTTCAGAGCAACAATAGACTACTGAGAGCACGTTATGTCACACACAACACATGACATGCATGCATTATTACAGATGAGGAAAGGGAAACCCTGGGAGTTGGAATAAGTATTTTTTGATCACACAGGCGACTTAGGGGCCAGTCCTGATTCTGTATTTTCCTCTCCAGTACTGCTTTTCCACATAATCCAGTTTCCTTAGGAATAGGAGAGCAATGTGAACAAATTTGGAGGTAAGCAATAAAACAAGACCTAGAAATGGGGTATCCGTAAGCTATTAGCACAGTAATGCCATTGACAGTGACAATGCACTGAACAGGAGTAAACATTTGTTTCCATCGCTCTGTGTTAAGGCTGGCTCAGCAGCCCGGTGTTCCTGATCTGGCTCGTCCTGCTCACCCATCAGCGCGAGGTTTAAGTCAGTTAGGCAGCTCTGTGACTGGGGATGGCTGGTGATTGGTTGAGCTATCTCAACTCTTCCCCGCAGGAACTCTAATTCTCTAGCAAGGTAGTTTGTGCTTATGCAGATGGAATTGACAAGAGTCCAAGAGAAGCCAAGGCATAGTACATATCTCTGAGGCTTCGGCTTGTAACTGCCACTGTGCTACTTCGGCCACATTCTACAGATCAAAGCAAGTCACAAGACCAACTTAGAACCAAGCAGGAGGAAAATAAGCTATACCTCATCATAGAAGCAACTGCTTTTTCTTCTGTGCCTTAGCAATTAGAAGTCCAATTGGAGCCACTGTTTAAATCAGCCAATCACAGGAGACCTTGTATTATGTCATGAAAATAACAACATTCCCATTCTTTGTTTTAGGATATTTCTCCGATCAAATTGATATATTAATGTGTAGTTGCTGTCTAATTGATATGATAAGAAAACTGCAGTATTCAACAAGGGAAAAAACAAAACAAAATCTCTTAAATGTTAATGAATGACTTGAATTGCAATATGTAAATATCATTCTGTTATCTTTTCTTAGGACTTACAGCTCCATATGCTTTAGTCAGAGGGCGTGGGCTAATCTCCATTATAGAACAAGGCTAGCATTTGAAATCTCTTTGCCAGTTTCTTAAAGCTGAATTGGAAAAATACACTGTGTTTGTTGATTATGAAATACCAATGCTACTAAGTATATCTAGTCACCTGAACATAACCATTCAGACCCTCACAGAGTTATTGTAACTCTTTTATAATACAACATATCAGAAGATGTCTAAAATTATCACTGTGATGTATATTTATATGTATTTTATAAATTTTTATTTTACTTATATTTTATATAGCGATAAGAGTAACAACTGCTAAAATACTCAGTTTTTTTCAGTTTTTCTCATCACAAAATCAAGTAGATTATAGTTGACAAGAGTTACATAGTAGGAATCGTGACTCTCTTATCTATGAGGTGAAGTTTTTGCTGTCCTTCTAAAATTTTTAATCTGTTTATGTGCAAAAGGCTAATGTCACTGAATTCTATAAAACCATTTACACTTAGCTCTTGACATATTATTTTCTTTAAAGATAAAAGCTAAGGTATTAAAACAACAAAGGGATGAGTTTCTGAAATTTATCTTCTATCATAAGAAAGGCAAACTTAAAATAAAAATAAACTTAATTCTTGGAGGCACTTGGGTGGCTCAGTCAGTTGAGGGTCCAACTTCAGCTCAGGTCATGATCTCACAGTATGTGGGTTTGAGCCGCGAGTCGGGCTCAGTGCTGACAGCTCAGAGCCTGGAGCCTGCTTTAGATTCTGTGTCTCCCTCTCTCTCTGCCCCTCCCCCACTCATGCTGTTTCTCTGTCTCTCAAAAATGAATAAATATTAAAAAAAAAAGGAAAACCTTAATTCTTTATCATTTTCTAGCTAATTTTATAAGGAAAACATGAGCTTATATCAGTATAATTTTACTAAATTAGCCTGCTTCTGCCCCACCTAAAAATTTATGTCCTTAACAAAATATGCTATGGAGACATGTTTAGTTTTTCTATTTCACTGTAAATAAAGATAAACTTTAAAGACTTTCTTTTATAAACCTCAAGATAGTTCTATCTTAAAAACAAAGCAAACAAAACAAAACAAAACAAACATTTCTTAATAGTGTTAAAATCACCCTCCCCTGTCATAAGCACTGAAAGAAATTAGATGAAGAAAAAATAACATACATTTCAGTTACCTTGAAAAGGGTCATGATCTCAACTGAGTTTGAGGACTTCATTATCTCTGTTCACATCCACTGATACTATTAGAGATGTATTAAGATTGATAATATTGTTGAAAACATTAAGATTTAAAGAAGTCTAAGTGGAAAGCTGTAGTTAAATATGAATATTTCTGTATGTAAAAATGTACTTTATCTTTATATATTTATAATATATCTTAATATTAATATTAATATAATTAATATCTTTACAATAAGTTAACATCTATAAACATAATATCAAGATTTTCTGTTTTCAGAAAAAGAATTCTGTTTTACATCTTTATTTCTTCAGCCTTGAATGACTTTCAATTGCTTTCATTGTAATAGGATTAAGGCTGTTTGAAAATGTTTTCTCCTGACCGTGTATGTTGGCAATGTGATATAGCAGGTGAACTCGGAACATTGGACTTCTAGCAGGCCTTGGCTAATGTCCTATTTCTGAAAGTGCTATACTGCAATATTTTATTCTTTGTTGACTTTCCTAGTCAGAATAGGTAGCTACTCTAGAAAAAGCGGCTTTTGTTCACTGTGATTTTTATATTCATGTTAAATTTTCAGTATTACATTACAGTCTTCTTAAATACAATCAGATAAACTCCAACAACACCAGCAAAAAGTTCTGGTATTCACGTGGAGTAGGGTGCAATAATCTTGGCTGGTTTTCCAATAATGCGTTTGGCACTTAGTGCTTATGATAAACAACTCTCTTCCTGTGTGCTGAGGGAATTTGATCTTTCACTGAGGTGAGTATTGCCCCCAGGGCATAGAGAGGATGGAAAGAATTTAGAAACCTCAAGGTTGGCTTCCATGAACACCTGGTCAATTCTTTGAGACAGTAAACATGAAGTATGGTGACTTGAAAAGAATTCATTTTTAGACTGCCAGGGTAGATGTGCATTTACTAGTTTTCCTGCTTTACCATATGGACTTTATGGAAGATGATCCTCCAGATTCTGGCTTGATTATTTAAAGAACAGGGCTAGTCATCAATCCTTAGACCAGATACCCAAAGAGCTACCAGATCATTATAATTGGAAGTCACAGTACATGGATAAGTTAGGGAGAGTTTGGAGAACTCTTGTTCTTTCAAAGTAGTCTTTGGAATTCCTTTAAATGTTAGGCATATTTGTGATTTTTTAGAGGTGTGGGAATATATTTAGCCTTGAGATTCATCTGTATCTTCATGTTAGCTGCTGTTAAGGTTGTTCACGTTCACTGAAAGGTAAGAGGAATAACTGTTCCATTGTCTTTCAGTATAAAATTAACCACAGACAATACTAATAAAATATGCTGTTGCATGATGTACATTAAACTTTTGTAAACCACACAGATATTATTATTATTATTATTATTATTATTATTATTATTATTACAGTTTTACTGATCAGAAAGTTTAGGCTTAGAGTAGTTGAACAATTAGTTGCCCAGGGTGACCCAGTTTACAAATGGCAAAACTGGAATCTAGAGTCAGGTGTGATCATACAGCGTTTTGATTTGCTATATTGTACACTGAATCATTTGGCTGTATTAGGAGATACAACCTAATAATTATTTTTTGAACTATGCACAGTCAGAAATGCTCCTCTGGACCTGAATATGAGTATGACCAGGACCTCTTTTTTTTATGTTTATTTATTTTGAGGGAGAAGGAGACAGAGTGAGAGCAGGTGAGGAGCAGAGAGAGAGGGAGATACAGAACCTGAAGCAGGTTCCAGGCTCTGAGCTGTCAGCACAGAGCCCACTGCAGGGCTTGAACTCACGAACTGTGAGATCGTGATCTGAGCCAAAGCTGGATGCTTAACCGACTGCACCACCCAGGTGCCCCATTTTTTTAAAGACCAGAACCTCTTTTTGATCTCCTTCCTCTATGCTTGTTGGAACTTTCCTAAAAAATGAAAGGCCCATTTTATGAGACTATATTCTCTAAATTATGAATATTTGCATATGTCATGTCATTATCAATATAGAGCTCAGTGAAGACCATGGCTTCACACATAGAGATCTTGAGTTTCTATTTGCTAAAAAGCTCATAGGTTGTTCCATGTACTCATGAAACGTAGTCCGAGATAGTTCTTATTCACAGGAAAAATCAGAATTTCCTATCTTTGTGATTGATTTCAGAGGTGCCAACAGAGATATTCTGCATCACCTTTCCCTCCTCGCTTCTTCTCCCCCCCCGACCACCATGGACACCTTACATACTCATCACTAAAATCTGAACTATAGGAAGGCACTAAACATGAAAAATTCCCCAATGGGGAAGGAGTTACTAGTTAGGAGGCGACTGTAGGTTTGGAACTTGAACTAATGCTTAATCTACCCCTATCCACATAGCCTAGGACAAGGCAGTCTCTCACTGAAGAAAGATTATAAAAAATCAAACATAAAACTATGTTCCTCTAAAACTCTAAATGATCTCAGGGCTTAGAAAAAGACATTCTTACACCAGTATCATTCTAGAGTTGTATAACATTAACTGTATGGATCCTTAAATATCTCACTCTTATTTTTTGGATACTATTTTAGAGGTGATGTTCAACTTTTGGTGATGAGATTTTGGTTGGAATTCAAAAGAAGAGTAAAAAAAAATACATTTTTTCCTATTATTATTAATCCTATTTTTGTTTTGATTTTCTTCCAACAATTCTACCCATGTTAATTCATTCTATGGTAAATTAAAAAAAATGGACATAAATCTCACTCTCTGTATACGTTTACCTTTGCAATATAACTTTTTTTCTTAATTTGTGGTAAAAACATTGAATATACTTCTACCCTTTTAACAAATTTTTAATTGTGCAATAAAGTGTTGTTAGCTATAGATACTATGGTGTAGATCAGATCTTTAGAATTTAGTCATCTTTATAGCCATTGAACAATGGCTCCCCAAATATTCTGCCCCAGGCCTCTAGCAATTCCCACTACTCTCTGCTTTGAGAAGTTTGACTAGCTTAGATATCTTATAAAATAGAATCATGCAGTGGTTGTCCTTCTGAAGTGACTGGCTTAATTTCACTTAGTAGACTGTACTCCAGGTTCGTCCATGTCATTGCATATGGCAAGATTTCCTTTGTTTTAAGGTCAGGTAGTATTTTATTATATAATATACAAAAACATTGTATACAGTGTGTGTGTGTGTGTGTGTGTGTGTGTGTGTGTGTGTGTGTGTGTCACATTCTCTTTATCCATTTATCTATGATGGACATGTAGGTTGTTTCCGTATCTTGAGTATTGTGAATAATGCTGCAATAAATGTGGTAGTACCAATATGTCTTTGAGATCCTCATTTCAACTCTTTTGGATATAGACCCAGAAGTGGGATTGCTGGATCATATATTAGTTCTATTTTAATTTTTTAAGTCTATTTATTTATTTTGAGAGACAGAGAGAGCACAAGAGACAGTGAGTGAGTGCACATGGGGGAGGGATGGAGAGGGAGGGGAAGAGAGAGAATCCCAAGCCAGGGCTCAGATTTGGGGTTTGAACTCACAAGCCGTGAGATCATGACCAACTGACTGAGCCACTCAGGTGCCCCTCTATTTTAATTGTTTGAAGAAACTCTATAGTGTTTTCCATAATGACTGTACCAATTTACATTCTTACCGACAGCGTGTATGCATTTTAATTTCTTCACATACTCACTAATACTTTGTTATTGTTGTGTGTATATTTATAATAACTATCCTAATAGGTGTGAATTGATATTTTGTTAGTTTTTATGTGCTTTTCCCTGATGATTAGTGATATTGAGTACCTTTTTTTTTATGTATCCATTGGCCATGTGTATGTCTTCTTTGGAAAAATGTGCACTCAAGTCCTTTGCCTTTTTTTAAAAAAAGGTTGTTATTATTGCTATCATTATTATTATTATTGCTATTGACTTGCAGATGTTCTATACATATATATTGGAGATTAACCATGTATTAGATACAGAGTTTGCAGGTATTTTCTCTCGTCCTAAATAGTTTTTGCATTTTGTGGTGTCCTTCACTGTGCAGAAGCTTTTTAATTGAATGTAGTCCCTCTTGTTGATTTTTGGTTTTGATGCTTGTGCTTTTTTTTATTTTTTTGTAATATTTTTTTAATGTTTATTTATTTTTGAGAGTGACAGAGTATGAGTGGGGGGAGCAGAGAGAGAGGGAGACTCAGAATCTGAAGCAGGCTCCAGGCTCTGAGCTGTCAGCACAGAGGCTGATATGGGGCTCAAACTCATGAACTGCGAGATCATGACCTAGGCTGAAGTTGGACCCTTAACCGACTGAGCCACCCCGGCGCCCTGATGGCTGTGCTTTTGGTGTGGTAGCCAAGAAATTATTGCCAAGACCAATGTCAAAAAGTGTTTCCTGTATGTTTTCTTTTAGGAGTTTCACAGTATGAGGTCTTAACCAAAGAGGTGAACTACTTGTACACTGAGAACTATAAAATATCGATGAAAGAAATTTTTTAAAAAAATTAAGAAGAAATTTAAGAAGACACAAACTCATAGAAAGACATCCTGTGTTCGTGAAATATAAGACTTAATATTGTTAAATGTCCCTACTACCCAAAGTGATCTACAGATTCAATGCTATCCCTGTCAAAACCCCAATGGTATTTTTTATAGAAATAGGAAGGAAAAAAAAAGAAAAAAAAAACCCCTAGAATTCATATGGAACCACACAAGGTCCCAAATAGCAAAAACAAACCAACCTGGAGAAATACAAACAAAGCTGGAGACATCAGAATGATTTCAAAATATATTATAAAGCTTCATAATCAAAACGGTATTGTACAGGCCTAAAGACAGACCTATAGGACAACGGAACAGAACAGAGAATCCAGAAATAAATCTATACATATACCACTAATCTTCAAAAGAGATGCCAAAAATACACATCAGGGAAAGCATAGTCTCTTTAACAAATGGTGCTGGGAAAACTGGATAAATGGAAAAGAAAAAAATTGGACCCTTACGTTACACCCTACACAAAAAAAAACAACTCAAAATGAAGTTTGACTTGACATCTTTTTTAACTCGCAACTCTTCCATCAAGAGATAGAGTCCATTTTCTTTTCCTTGATTCTTGTTTATATAACTTGCTTTGAGCAATGGCAACTTAGCAATTGTAATGCAAAGACTTAAAAACTACGCGTTGGATTTTGCTGTCTTGTTAGTCTGTGGAACCCTGATGCTGTTATGTTTGGAAATTCAGGTCATCTGGAGGATGAGAGACCTTCCTGAGCAAGGTATCTGTAGATCAATCATCTTAGTAACTGTCACATATGTGAGTGAGACCATTCTCAAGCATCAAGTCTTAGTCAAGCCTACCTAGAGAGGAAGAACTGATGAAGAAATAAAAAAAAAAAAAAACAAAAAACCTGAGCAATGATAAATGCTTGCTGTTTTAAGTCATTAAGTTTTAAAGTAGCTTTTTACACTGCAAAAGCTAATTGATACATTCCCTAGTTTTCCTTTGTTATTATTGTGGCAGATACTGATCTTTCAGAAAACCTTGTGGGTGCTTTCTAGAATAAAAAAAAAAATATCGAGGAATGTAAACATATGACTGTTCACTCTAGTTGGTTATTCTAGGAAAGACTCTCTTTCAGAAAGACAATGAATGTCACTGCTTAGTTCACAGTGCAAAGCTAGTGTTGCCAATAATGTTGTCCTTGTGTTGCCAAAATCACATGTGAGGAAAATGAGAAGTACAGTTTTGTTTAGATTGACACGTCTTTCTTGCAAGGTTAAGCCTTTGATTTGTTTATACTTTCCCCTATTTCCCTGGTTCAGCTGCACTGTCTGGGTTTTAACAGGCTTCAGTATTCCCTCTTTCAGTGAGACAGTGTCTGAGTTAAGGATTAACATTTGTATAGTGAAACATAAATGGTCATGAATTGTATATAATATTTTAGCAAAAGATTATTTAGTTTTACCACTTATACAAATTTTTGGTTGAGCAAGCAGCCCTTTGTTATTCTCTTAGAAGTCCAATTTGATGGATGCTAGGAGTGCACTAAGAAAAGTGGATTCTTAGAAATTCTATGATTAGTAGATATAATAGGTAGTTGCTCCATGGAATGAATTGAGCAAAATAACTTTTAAATTTTACATTATTTTATTTATCCCTTTTCTCCATTCGATATGCCTGTCTTAACAAATGAATCCTGAAAGTTTAAGTAATATTGAAATAAGTGTATATCCTGATGACATTAAGTAAAAACAGTGCTTGAAAAGTTTTTTTGAAACACATAGAAAGTTCAGTGTGACTACAGCACGCTTTTTTAATCTTGTGTATGTAAAGTGTGTTTTTGAAATCATTTGGTTTATTTCAGTCTCCTGAAATAAACTCTCCCTGTCTTCAGAGCCAATGACCTAAATATATTATGCCTGATTCATAAATTATGTACTAACAGTCAATTCTATTTTGTTCCCCATCTATTCCTTTCCATTACAGTCTCTTAATGTTGGTCCCTCAGTTACGAAGTTGATTTCATATTTACTATTGAATTTTGACCAACTGATGAAAAAATTCCATTCTTCGCTAGAAGGAAGAAAATAATTCACAGCTTAAGATGTGAAATATTGTTGTAATTCTTTCTCACCTTTCTATGCCCTTCTAGCAAAGCAGGTATCTCTATTCTGACCTCCCTGTGAAGATGAGATTTTGTCTTCATGGACTTCAGTCTCTTGACTGCAGCCATCTCATGAGTCTCCTATTCTTTGATCTCCTTTTATCGATTTCTTATTTATTACCAATAATTCCTAAATTGATTTATAGTTTATTTCATCTTTTTCAAAGTACTATCTCTTGTCACTCTGTGCCCCCTCAGACCCTGCTACAAACATATACCCTACTTGTAGCTACTCATGCTATTTTCTTTCCTAGCCTCATTTTTATATTCCAGTAACTGTGCCCCACTCCCCTGCTCTTGGACACCACTCCTTATCACGGCCCATATCTTTGTCATCCTGTGGGGCCCCAAACAACAATAGGAATGATTTAGAATGCCTGGGATTACCTATGGAAAGGAAGAATGACTTGCAGAAGGGAAGAAATGAAAAAAACATTACCATAAGAAATGGGTCCCTCTACTGGTCGAAGAAAATCATAAAGATTTTATTAACTAACTTTGCCCATGAATGCCTTTTTGTCACTTTTCCAGATGATTTTGGATATTTAAATTAAATAAATAACTTAGGGCACGCCTGGGTGGCTCAGTCGGTTGAGCGCCTGACTTTGGATCAGACATGATCTCGCAGTTCATGAGTTCGAGCCCCGTGTTGGTCTCTGTGCTGACAGCTCAGAGCCTGGAGCCTACTTTGGATTCTGTGTCTCCCTCTGTCTCTGCTGCTCTACCGTTCATGCTCGGTCTCTCTCAAAAACAAGCAAACATTAAAAATACTTTAAAAAATAAATAACTTAGAATTTTCGGACTTGTACTTGGTGAGAAACAAGTCAGGTTATCTTTCATACATAACCTGAAGCCCAGTCTCTTCCTCCTTCCCAGAGCCATGGCTCAGGGAAGAGCAGATCTTACCTTTCTGCCTCCAGTGTCTGCTCAAATGTAGATAGCCTCATGGCTCTGAACATCCCCTGCTTCTACTCTTTGTGTTTCGCATACCAGGCTGTGCAATCTGTCATTACTCCCACTTACTACTTGCACCTTGATGAGGAATGGAGTATTGCTACTTTCAAACCAGAAGGTATCCACCCTGGCCAGGCATATCCAATTAAGTGGGGGGGTAAGTTTTTGAATTCATGTGGTTTCCATCATTATTTACAGGGTTGCCGTCCATCAGATGGAGATGCTTTCATATGGTCCAAAGAATTTCACTGTGGAATCTGACCTGAGTTTCCTTCTCTTGGGATCTAAATAACCTCCTCTTACTTTCTCCTTTGCTCCTCACCAACCTGAATTCTCAGGTACTCAGTGTTTACTTTAAAAAAAAAATTAAAAACTTTTATTTATTTTTGAGAGACAAGGAGAGACAGAGCATGAATGGGGGAGGAGCAGAGAGAGAGAGAGGGAGACACAGAATCCGAAGCAGGCTCCAGGCTCTGAGCTGTTAGCACAGAGACTGTTGCGGGGCTCGAACCCATGAACTGTAAGATTATGACCTGAGCCGACGTCAGACATTTAACAGATTAAGCCACCCAGGCGCCTCTCAAGTACTCAGTGTTTATTGATCTCAGCTAGGTGTAGATAGGAAACAAAGTACAGGGTCATAAGTCTCTGTAGGAAGGCTTATGTGGTTTAGAAGTTTATAAAATTAAATATATTTCAAACTGGTGGATTTCAGTAGAGAGAAAAATAAATTTAATGTGGGCTGAGAAAATACCTGAGTGACCATAATCTTTCTGTTTGATAGTCACCACATGTACTCTTTTATACCACCCTTTTGTTAGGCAAATTGAGTGTTCATTGTTTTTATTACTTTTTTTTATAGTGGAATAAATCACACGGTAATCTATTATCTTTCACTAAAGTCAACATATGAATTATTTTTGATCTTTTATCTGAACGACTGAAAGTTTTTCATATAGGAAGAGGAAGCAAAATGTAAAATCTATCCTTAAACACAAGAGCAGATAAATAGCCTTAAATCTGTAAGACCTCAACCAATGGAAGGTAGAAAATAGCAAAAGTAAGCTAAAGACAAATGTTTCCAGACAATTTCTCTGGACATAATTTGTACGGTCTCATATACCCGGTACAAAATTAAAAAGTGGAGTTGCGTGTGCAAATATTATAATTGCAGTGTGGTAAGAGTAGACCATTAAACTAAACTCAGGGCCTTCTGGGCATAAAGCCCTGTGCAACTGCACTGGCCATCCACCTGTACAGCCAGCCCCATGCCTAGAATGTTCCCTAAACATATAGACTGAAGTCTTTCAATCCCTTCTCCATCTGCCTCCTCCACTGCATTCACTACTCTGCTCTTTACTTCACAGGCAGACTGAGAAATGATAGTCTAACTGCTAACAAATAGTGCTGGGAATTCAACAGATAGTTTTGAAATGACTGAATAAAAGGCACAGAATTATCAAAACATGCTGGAAAAATATATATACACATGCACACAAATAGAAAGTGAGAAATGAAATTTCTAATTAATACTATTAAGTACTTTTGAAGGATTCAAGACTGAAATGGGAAAGGTGAAACTATAAAAGTTTTAGGAAGTTATAGAAGACAATAGAGACAATGACTTCAGGTCAGAGAAATACTGTGTGAAAGAGGTGTTCCCCCCACCTCCAATAAAAGTAAGATGGATACATTTAATTATATTAAATTTAAAAATTTCAGTTAAAAGATGCTTTAAACAAAATGCAAGGACTAGCTATAATCTGAGAACATTATCTGCCATATGTATAGGTGACAAAGGCTTATTATCAGAATGTATAAAGAATTTTTTTAAAAAGGCAATGATAAATTTTAAAAATACATTAAGAAAAACGCGTAAGCTCAAATGGCCAATGAGCCTACGTGAAAAATGTTCCTTCTCAGGAGATGCAGAGGTACGATTTCACACCTCATATTCAATATCCTCGTCTTTCCACAAGTGCATGGATGCCAGCAGACTTGGATACAGTCACAGAGCTTCTGATTCACCGGGGTTGGGTGGGGCCTTGGAAAGTTAACTTTGAAAAGGCTCTCTGAGGGATTTTGATGTGTACCACAGTTGACACATAATTTCCTGATTTTCTACAAATCCTTGTCCAAAGCAATCAATCATCATATCCTAAAATTGTGACTTCTAGACAGTTTTTCGGTCTGTCATTTCCTCTCCATTACTTATTTCAGACAGGTTCAGAAAGGGACTTTGGTGTGCGAAGAGAAGTTGGTCCTGAAAGCCATTCAGTAACGTGCTCCACTAGTACAGGTGGTGGAAAGGCTATCGGCCAGAGACTCCATTACCGCATGGAAAATGAGGATGGTGTTCCTGAGTTTCCATCTGTGTTTTCTTCCTTAGATGCCAATCATTTCCTCCACACTGTTCTTCTGTAATTCTGCATTTCACTTGAGAGGTTTGCATCCCCAGAACTCCACAAGAGCTCTATCTCGCTTGTTCTCCTTTTATTCCCAATGGATGGAGGGCAGGAAGTGGGACTTCTTGGGAGAAAAAACAAAGAGGAAGATGTCAGGAAAGGTTCCCTTCCAGACGGGGATCTTATGTTGAATCTGTAAGGATAATTGGCTGTTCTGTAATGGGGCAGGTAAAAGGCGTGCTCTCATGACAGTAACTTCTCTATCACCGGCGTCATAAACAAACACTGTGCAAAGCATCTCACAGAAGTACACTTGAGCTGATCTCTATGATATGTAAAGGACTCTGGATATTAACGAAAGAGAAAAAAAAACATGTTGAAAATGGGCAAAACACGTGAATGGCATTTGCACAGAAACAGAATTTACAAAACATATGAAAATCGGCACCATTTTACTCCTAATAAAAATGCAAAGTAACACTATCCTGAGATTACTACTTGTCACTTACCAGATTGGAAAATTTCAAAACGTGATCACATACTCTGTACTGGAGTTTTGGGAAATACTCTCACTGGTTGCAAAAATGGTCAAGCCAAAGTGTAGCTACAAAAATAAGTACCAAGTAGCTATTAGACAGAATGAGAAAAAAAAAAATAAAGTAAGAAAGGTCTGGTGTCTAGCACATAATTTATGGATAAAATCAAGGTCTAAAGAGTGCCTTTAATAACTTCATATGCTCTCGTGTGAAAACAGATCATTTCTCATAAGGAACTAGGGGAAGGATGAACCAGAAACTAATGAAAATGCTTATTTACAGTGGATGGGAGGGAAAAGGGAGGAGCTGGATGTGGTAGAGGAAAGATTTCCTTTAGTAAAATTTTTAACATAGTTAAATGTTTACGTATCGAGAAAAAGTATCAAAAGTAAACGGAAGCAAACTGCAAATTTTAAAGTAGAAAAATAAACTAATATTACTTTCATAAGATAACTGTGCCATAAAAAGTAATTCAAGTAGCTTTTGAACACAGTGCTCTGACTGTCCAATCTTAATAAGATCTAAGCTTACAAAAATGTAGAAATAAAAATCTGCAGCTGTTTAATAAGACTAGTAGTAGTCGTAGCAGTGACATTGGGACATTTTTGGTGTTACTTTATGTGTGTTGTAGACAAGAGTAAATAAGTAGGTTAATGTCATTAAAAGGAAGATTTTCACAGAGAAATGAGGTACCAATATAAAATAAAAGAATGTAGGAAAACCCTTGTTAATGTTAAGTTTTTGTTAAATGTAAAAGTTTGAACTCTTGGTTAAACATACTCATGGAGAGAGGCTGTGTCTAAATTCTGTAAAAGTCAAGAATCGGTGATAATAGGCAGGAGTGAAATACCTCTTATTGAGATCTTAGCTTCTGAATACCATCACTGACGAAAAGAAATGACTATGTATTACTTCAGCAGCCAAAAAAAAAAAAAAGTGCTGAAACACTATAAAAGAATTATGGGGAAAGAAAGGACTCAACACCAACCTAAAGGGACTTTCACTCTGTTGGTTAATTTGAGAACCCAATAGGATAATGACAGACTTAGATTACAATTTCCTCAAAAATGTGAGTCCAAAAATATATACATAAAAAAAGGAGAGGCCTTTTTTAAATATTAGAATGCCAAATAATAAATATGGAAGAAATGATGGAATTAGTGAACTAGCCAGTTTGTAGCTCCCAATGTAATAACTGATTTTGGCTATTACTATAAATAGATGCTAAAACCATTGGTTTAAAGATTGTTAGGGAAGACAATTTTGCTTGGCTGTGACTTATAACCCCACAAATTACTAAATATAAGGAAAATTTCACAACAGAGAAATGTTACTATCACTACCCTGAACGCTATGATCAGGCTGTCTCACCAATAGGGAGAAAACCTGATATGATGTTCCCTCTCAATGTGATGCTGTAAAAAACTCACAGTTACCTGATTGCTAAACATATTTTACCTGAATGTAATTACAAGGAAATAAAATGGGGCAAATCCATAAAGTGGACCGTTCTACAAGACAAATGGTGTAGACTCCTCAAAACAAAATGCAACCAAACAAAAAACAGTGAAGTCATGAAAATAAGACAAAAGAACAATAGGAGTGGCTGGATATTAAGACTAAAGAGCTATAACAATCAAATGCAATGCATGAAATTTTATTGGAGTCTATATCAGGAAAAAAAAAACTATAAAAGACTTTTGGGACAATTGGGGAATATGATTGTGGACTATAGATTTATTTTTATGAGATTATTTTTGGTTTTATTTATGTAATGTTTACTTATTTTTGAGAGGGAAGCAAAGGGAGAGAGAGAGAGAGAGAAAATGAATGAGTGGGGGAGGGGCAGAGACAGATGGAGACACAGAATCTGAAGCAGGCTTCAGGCTTTGAGCTGTCAGCACAGAGCCCAACCTGGGGCTTGAACCCACGAGCTGTAAGATCATGGCTTGAGCTGAAGCCAGATGTTCAACAGACTGAGCCACCCAGGAGCCCCTTATGAAATTATTTTTAGATTTGATAATGATATTATGGTTATGCAGGAGAATTCCTTTATTTTTAGAAGGTGTTGCTGACATACCTATGAAGATTCATCAAACTTGCACCCTACTTAAAACTGGTTAAAGTGCATACGAATGTAGATAGAGATAAAGTGATGATGAAAGATACATACACTTGGTGAATCTAGGTGAAGGGTTTACAGTTATTCATTTGAGTACTTTTTTTTTTTTTTTAATTCTTTTTTTCCAACGTTTATTTATTTTTTGGGACAGAGAGAGACAGAGCATGAACGGGGGAGGGGCAGAGAGAGAGGGAGACACAGAATCGGAAACAGGCTCCAGGCTCCGAGCCATCAGCCCAGAGCCTGACGCGGGGCTCGAACTCACTGACCGCGAGATCGTGACCCGGCTGAAGTCGGACGCCCAACCGACTGCGCCATCCAGGCGCCCCTGATTTGAGTACTTTTAAGCTGTCTATGGAATTGGAATTTATACACATATAGAGTTGGTGATGAAGTAGGAGGTAGTATCTATTTTAACTTTTGCAATATATTCTGCGGCAATATTCCTCTTCGCCCCTAACTGGACCAAAAATCCCTCATTAAGCAATCAAGCTGCAGCAACAGTAGCCACACCACCACACCCCAAACACAATTGAGTTTTGCACATCGTCCTTTCACTTAAGAGAGCCAAGACTGCTTTCTCACTCTTCCTGCCCCTCCTCACACTGTCTCTAGGAGGAAGAAGCCCCAGGTGCCTGGGGGCGGGGGGGGGGGGGGGGGTGGGGCTCAGTCAGTTGAGTGTCCGCCTCTTGATTTTGGCTCAGGTCATGATCTCACGGTTGTGGGATCCAGCCCCACATCAGCTGGCCTCCATGCTGACCGTGTGAAGCCTACTTGGGCTTCTCTCTCTCTCTCTCTCTCTCTCTCTCTCTCTCTCTCTCTCTCTCCCCCCCCCTCTCCCCCTCTCCCCCTCCCCCTCCCTCCCTTCCTCTCTGTTCCTCCCCCATTTGTTCCCTGTCTCTCTCTCTAAATAAACACTGAAAATAAAATAAAAGGGAGGCACCTCGCTAAACAATGCATAAAGTTTACATTAATGTACCAAAATCTGTAATTTCTGGTTTCAGGTTAAGGTAATTTCATTATTGCTGTTGCTGTTGTATTTGGCCATTCATCTGATTTTCTCCCCCAAAACAAAGGAACCATAGGAGAGCTGGGATTTATATTTCCAGTTTTAGAAAAATTACAATTACCTGAAAATCCTTTGAACATGCTTAATTATATGGGTTTATGAGATATCTTCATAAAAATGTTTGGTAGGTAAATATTCACTTGCTGAAATTGTCATCACACTTTTATAATTTTCCCTTTGATGTTAGTCTTGGTTCTTAAATCCCGTTTGTATATTACCTAAGCCCTATGAACGGCTTACTAAATATATGGTGAATATATCACTGAATGTGTAGCACCTTGGAGACCAACAGCAATAAGAGATTAATCTGTGTATAAGGGAGAGCTTCAGAGAAGGTGAGTTGAGAGTAAAGAAAGCAGGTCAAAAAGGTAAAGAAAATGAGAAAGAAAGGAATAGATGCAGATGATGGTAATAGTGGGTAACATAATCAGAGAAGGATACTTCACTGATATTCTTGAATATTCTCTTAACCATAATTTCGATGAATGCTCATTAGCCGCATGTAGCTGAAAGCTACCATATTGGATTGTGCAGCTTTCAGAAAGTTCCTATTAGTATAGAAAGTTCTATGGCACATAACTGGTTGAGAAAGTATAGAGGGAGAAAAGGGTAAAGAAGTAAATTCTGAAGAAGTCCAAAATGTATAGAAGAGAAAAATATCTAAGGAAGGATAAACAAAAATAAATATTCAGTAGAGGTGTCAGAATATGGTTTCAAGGGAATATAGGAAAGTAATAAAATCAAGGGTGTTCTTCAGTGGTCAGCATCCTTGAACATTTTTTTCTTTCAACGTTTATTTATTTTTGGGACAGAGAGAGACAGAGCATGAACTGGGGAGGGGCAGAGAGAGAGGGAGACACAGAATCGGAAACAGGCTCCAGGCTCTGAGCCATCAGCCCAGAGCCTGATGCGGGGCCCGAACTCCCGGACCGCGAGATCGTGACCTGGCTGAAGTCGGACGCTCAACCGACTGAGCCACCCAGGCGCCCCTCCTTGAACATTTTTATTTGCTCCTTTAAAGAAATGGTGGAAGAGATAACAGAAACCAATTTACAAAAGTAGCATTTCCAATGAAAATTGCCAAGTTTGAAGGGCCTGGAAACAATATATATGGTCCTGACTTTATGTCTTATTAACATACAAAGTTTGGCTTCTCATAGATCCTTACTTTAATATTTCCAATGATTACGGTAAATAATTCACATTAGCACTAAAATAGATATTAAAGGCTCCAAAACCAGACCCTCCAAAATTGTGTATGCTACATGCAGAATAGTCATTGCTGCAGCAAATGTTTCAAAAAGTAAACTCAAGGAAATCCAAAGATGTGTGATGGAAAGAGAGGGGGAGTTAAGTCAAGAAACAACAATTAAGGAAATGTCTTAAACACCAACTCTATTTTGGTTTTCTCCAGCCTTTCCCCTGTTCCCACTTGTGTTAGTCACCAGCCCACAATTTCCTTTCATGTCACTGAAGTGAGTTAAGTCAAAAAATAAAGAGTCATCTGTCTCCAAGCCTCCACTAGTCTAAAAACAACTTGCATTGCCCACTACTGAGGCAAGTCTAGTCATCCTTGTTTTATTCAAGCACCTTTCAGTGTCTGCACAGAATAAACACCATTGGAAAAATTTACTACAGTAATCTTATGTGAGTCGTTTCCCCCTCCTTGAACTCGAAACATTCCTTAAATATGTGAGAAGGGCAAACCCAGTCATCACACTCCATGGGACTTCGCTAAATCCTCTGACAGTTCAGATAAACTGCTAAGCGGATGTTTATTAGAAGCATGCGTGCAAGCGATACATTATAGGGAGGAAACTACTTGAAGCAGTTATTCTACCTGTAAACAAAGTTTGCCTAGATGGATCTTATTATATTCCTAGAAAAATACCATGGGTTACATGGAAAACTAAAGGATATGTCATCATAATTTTGTTTGCCTGACCCTGCGTCTTGTGTAACCAGGAATGCCTATTCCTATAGATTTTTGGCCCAAGTAAAAACTTGACAACAAGCTATGCGTTCTGCTGTTCCTAAACATCACAAGTCATGAAAAACCCACATTGTCAGCTGCAGTGATCACAGGAGATGAGGGAAACTTGGTGTGTGTGTGTGTGTATGTGTATATACACACACACATACACAGTATACACACACATATATACATTTTAATGGCATCCAGAAAGGCTCTCGCAAATACTGTGCTTCTTATTAACAGATCTCAAAGTTTATTTTAACTGTCATCATTGTTAAACCAAACAATACCTGGAACTTACCTACATTTTCAATAATAGTTTTAACACAAAGTGTAACACTCAATATTAACATCTATATGATGATACTTTTAACTATTTTGAGATTTATTATATTTTTATTATCAAGGCTCTACTCAATGGAGGGGTGCCTGGTTGGCTCAGTCAGATAGGCATCAGACTTCGGGTCAGGTCACGATCTCACAGTCCATGAGTTCAAGCCCCGGGTCTGGCTCTGTGCTAACAGCTCAGAGCCTGGAGCCTGCTTTGGATTATGTGGCTTCCTCTCTCTCTGCCCCTCCCCCACATCTGCTCTGTCTCTCTCAAAAATAAAAAATAAACATTTAAAAAAAGTTTAAAAGATTCTACTCAATGGAAAAACAGAATAAGTTCTGTTAAAAATCTTAATTCAATATCTTATTTTATCATCATCTGAAAAATAGTTGAATAGAAACCATGGCTGTGGAATCATCTAGAGTCAGAATAGAAGTGCAGTTCATATTATATTGGACTTTGGGCATCCTCAGATGAGTCTAGACATGACCCAAATTGTTCATCATAATACTGTAGCAATGTCACGCATACGTTCAGAATTATTTAATTTCATGCTTTCTGTTGTTAAACTCCACTCTATAAAAAAATGCACAAAAATAATGCAGTTTCTTAGGATAGTATGAAGTGTTCGAACTAAACAAAGTTTTCCTTTGTGTCAATACCCAAAGAAATCAAAGCGACTCATGTCACCAAAAGAAACAGGAAAGAAATATTCTTTTAAACACCTACTCACAGCTGTGACCATAAATTGTTGTAGACTTACCATGTAAGATGGAAAAATAACAATAAAACAACATAACTGTCTTGATTTTTATTTCCTTTCCCCTGGGAAGGTAAGTGACCCTTACTTGACAGTATTTTTTTTTTCCATTTTAGTGCAGGTGAAGATAAAAGAGGTTTTGATGTTTGTATTGTCTTACCGTCATTCTGTAATGATACTCTAAAATATACTTGCATATTATTTTCAAAAATTCTAGGGTCCCTGGGTGGCCTGGTTATTAAGTATCTGACTTTGGCGCAGGTCGCTATCTCACAGTTTGTGAGTTCAAGTCCCACATTGGGTGAGCACGAGTCCCGATTCATGTAACAGGAACCCTGCTTTGGGTGAGCCCTGATTCTTTCTCTCTCTCTCTCTCTCTCTCTCTCTCTCTTTCTCTCTCCCTTTCTTTTTTTCTCTCTTTGCCCCGTGCTCACTTGTGCCCTCTCTCTCTTTCTCAAAAATAAAATCTAAATCATATTATCAGTAAAGATAAAATGTAACAATTTTGGAGTGATAAAAAAACTTTTAGGTTAAAATTAGGTGTATATACCACAAAGACCCTGGATAGCCAAAACAATCTTGAAAAAGAAATGCAAAGCTAGAGGTATCATAATGCCAGATTTCAAGTTATATTACAAAGCTATAGTGATAAAAACAGTATGGTACTGGCATAAAAATAAACACAGATCAATGAAACAATAGAAAACCCAGAAATAAACCTATAATTATATAGCCAATTAATCTCCAACAAACTAGGTAAGATAATGCAATGAGAAAAAGCCTGTGTCTTCAACAAATGAAGCTGGGAAAACTGAGCCACTTTTGTATACCATACAGAAAAGTAAACTCAAAATGGATCGAAAACCTAAATCTGAGACATCAAGCCATAAAAATTCTAGAAGAGAGCACAGGCATTGACTTCTCTGACATCAGCCATAGCAACATTTTCTGGATATGTTTAGTGAGGCAAGGGAAATAAAAGCAAATATAAACTATTGGGATTACATCAAAAAAAAATAATAAGCTTCTGCACAGTGAAGAAAACAATCAGCAAAACTAAAAGGCAGCCTACTAAATGGGAGAACATATGTGCAAATGAAATACCTGATAAAGAGTATCTAACATACATAAAGAACTTATAAAACTCAACACTCAACAAACAATCCAATTTTTAAAAAATGGGCAGAAGGGGCACCTGGGTGGCTCAGTTGGTTAAGCGTCCAATTCTTGATCTGACCTAAGGTCTTGATCTCAAGGTCTTGAGTTGAAGTCCCTCATTAAGCTCTATGTTGGGTGTGAAGCCTACTTAAAAATAAATAAAGAAAAATGGGCAGAAGACATAAACAGACATTTCTTTAAAGAAGACATAAAGATGGAAAACAAATAGAGAGATGCTCAACATCACTCATCATCAAGGATCCGCATATTAAAACTACAATGAGATATCACTGCACACCTGTCAGAATGGTTAAAATCGAAAGCACAATAAACAGCAAGTGTTGGCAAGGATGTGGAGAAAGAGGATCTCTTTTGCATTGTTGGTGGGAATGCACACTGGTGCAGCCACCGTGGAAAACAGTATGGAGATTCCTCAAAAAAGTAGAACTACCCACGATCCAGAAGTCACCCTACTGGATAGTTACTAACACAGAAGAATACAAAAACACTAAATTGAAAGGATATATACACCTCTATGTTTATTACGGCTTTATTTACAACAGCCAAACTGTGGAAACAGCCCGTGTTCATCCATAGATGAATGGATAAAGAAGTGGGGTGTGTGTGTGTGCGTGTGTGTGTGTATATGAAATATTAGTCATAAAAGAAAGAAATCTTGCCATTTGCAACAATGTGGATGGAGCTAGAGAGTAGAGTACTAAGTGAAATAAGTCAGAGAAAGACAAATACCATATGACTTCACTCACATGTGGAATTTAAGAAACAAAACAAAGTGGGGGGAGAAACCAAAAAACGACTCTTAATTATAGAGATGGTTATCAGAGGGGAGGTAGGTGGGGGGATGGGTGAAATAAGTGAAAGGGATTCAAGAATACACTTACCATGATGAACACTGAGTAATGTATGGAATTGTTGAATGTTGTATGTTTACTGGAATTAAAAAATATATATACATATATATGTATATCTCCTAATGGTTCTGTTTCTCTGGAGAAACCTGACTTCTATATTACTCAGTCACACATTACACATAGAAAAAAAATGTTGGTACTCAATAGCTATTACATGAATAAAGGAACCCAAATCATTTTTCTAAACCCTGTGAGGTTTTGTATAGAACAAAGCTGCAGAATCATGCAAGGATGTGACTAAGACACATTCAGTACAGTCACCAACCAAAATTTGATCTGAATGGGTTATTAACTTATTAAGCGGAATTTGATAAAGTGTTTAATAAGTAGCGATATTGTACATTATGGTCCATAAAATATTAGCGTGGCAACTTGTACATATTACACAAACAGTAAATATTTATTCATTTGAGTTGATGTTGTTTGAGTTAAAATACCTCAGTTAATTCCATCTAGGTTAAAGGGTTCTCTTTTGGAGAGGGTTATTTATTTTTCCAGTTAAGGGGCATCAATGACAATTTAATGCTACCACATCTTGTCACGAGAATACCATGTTTTGGCAATGGATTCAATCATAGTATTTTTTCTTTTTCTTTTTTTAATGTTTATTTATTTTTGGGAGACAGAGAGACAGAGTGGGGGAGGGGCAGAGAGAGAGGGATACTCAGAATCTGGAGCAGGCTCCAGCCTCTGAGCCATCAACACAGAGCCCGAAGCAGGGCTCAAACCCACGAACCACGAAATCATTACTTGAGCCGAAGTCGGATGCTCAACCGACTGAGCCATCCAGGTGCCCAGAGTTTCTCCTTCTTCTGAAAGCTCCAGCATCAAGCTCTAACTACTCCCCACCCCCAACAGGATGCTCTGCTCTGATTGGCAGTGTGAGTATGAAGGTGGGCCTGCTGAGACTCTGACCACACTGATTACATTCTCCAGAGTTGTGGTAATGAAATTGGAAGCCACCTTTGTGAAGCAAAAAGCCTCAGAGTAATTGCTATGTGCTGGAACCTTCCCTCTCGTTTGGAAAACAGAAATAAACAGTACGTTTTCCTCATGAACCTACTGTATTTACCAATATTGTTTATGGGGTATACTTTGCAAGTTGACATTACTTTAGTAAACTTATTATTATATGGTCAACACCTGCCCCATAAATATAGAATGGAGAAGTTATATTATATTTGTGTTTGGTGAAATGAAGTGTTACCCAAACTCTGATGTGGGGAGGACCTTCGGTGCTCTCTATATTTATGGGAGCTATATACCACTTAACATATACCAAATTCGGTAAGCAAACATGCTTGACTCAAAGTTCAACTTTACATGATCTCTGTGACCGGAGATTGGGTTATTTGGTGTCTGATGTATAGTTTTGACTAAGTTAGGAGTCTAAGTTTTAAATTTTGAAATTTGCTTTTCAAGTTTTTACCGAATAGCTGCATATTCAATAAAAGCAAGATTTGTACGCTATGTTGATGGGTTTTTCACTCATTTGCAGAGGAAACCATCAGAAGTTTACTTCAAGATTAGAGATCCCTTAAGAAGATATAATTAGAAAGTACAGAGCCTTATCTTTTTCTAAAGTATCGTGACATAATGGTGAGAGAGAAACCGAAGCCAGAGAGATCTGAACTTATATTTCAGCTGCTCTCTGAAGCTGTGTGTTCTTCGATAACTCATCTCAACTGTCTGAACCCCGATTTCGTTATTTAAAAATACAGACCCTATCCTGTAAGGCTGATTTAAGTGTTTAGGGGTAATTCTCCTAAAGGGCCAGAGTCTCTGATAAACTATAAATACATACATTTTCGTGACTGCTTCTAGCACTACTCTTGTACTTTTAATAAAATATTTTTTCATCTAATTAGTGTACTCCTAGTCATTTCTACTTGTCTTATTGTGAAGATAGAAATAAAAGTGTCATCACCAGCGACCACAAAGACATTGTTGAATTACTGTGTCCACTTGTTGTTAGACAACAGAGCTGTAAGAAATATGAACACAGCTTTCCAACCTCTTTCCTCACTTCAGTTTTCATTACTACTGAAAAGGAATCTGGTCAAGACCTTCTAGAAGAAGTTATGGCACTAGAATAAGGGGCCAAATCCCTTGAATCAATTAACAACGCTTTCTTCATTTTTCGGATGAGTAATTGAGACCTATAGAAATAGAGTGAACTCACAAATAACTTTGATATATTCTTGAAAATATTTACTCCAGCTACTTTCATGCTGTGTGGCTAAATTCCAAAGCACTAGGCAAATCTTCAACCTTGAGTTCCCAAACATAAAGCATTGCCATTATTCTCTGCTTTCCTTGGACTGAAAGAAACGTTATAACCAGGTGAAAATGTAGGGAATGCCTCTCCTGCCAAGGATACTGAAGATTCCACAATCTTACATCTCTTGGAAGATAAAACAGGATAATATCCATTCAGGAACTCATTCTCTGATGAGAAATATGGGCAAGGTACCAGTTTTTCCAGTTGAATTCAACCTCAATTTTTCTACTTTTATTTAGGAACAGCCCTGGCCATTATAAATATGCTGCAGTGAACGAATACCCTTGCACATACATCTTGGCTCACATGGGCAGCTGCGTCTGTAGCATGCATTCCTGGAAGTAGAATAAGAAGGTCTGGGAAAACACATTGAAAAAATTTTTGATGGAAAGTACAAAATTACTCTCTTTTGGATTTTTCCCCTATTTACCTCGCTGCTAATAATGTTTGGCAGTCTGCCCATCAGTAGAACTGACATACAGTTAGTCATGTTTCTATACGATGGAATACTGCAACTATTTTAAATAATTGAAAAAGTTTTATATAAGGTGAATAAATCTGAAGACATGTTAAGAAAATAGAGCAAAGTTTAGAATGAGTATATCATTCTATCATATTTTTAAAAATTCTGGACCTTGGCGTAATTTCATTTTTTTAAATTGTGAAAAATACATGACATAGAAATTTACCATCTTAGCCATTGTAAAGTTTAAAGTTCAATAGTGTTGGGGCGCCCGGGTGGCTCAGTCAGTTAGGTATCCAGGTCTTGGTTTTGGCTCAGGTCATGATCTCACGTTTCGTGAGTTTGAGCCCTGCATCCGGCTCTGTGGTTGCAGTGCAAAGCCTGCTTCCTCTCTACCCCTCCCTTACTGGCACTGTCTCTGTCTCTTTCAAATAAAATAAAATAAAACTTAAAGTTCAATAGTGTTAAGTATATTTACATTATGAAACAGATCTCCAGAACTTTTTCATCTTGCCAATTGGAAACTCTGTTGGAGATATATATACATATCTCCAATGTATGTATAAATATATGGTAAAGTACTTTATATATATATATATATATATATATATATAAATATATATATATGTATATACACACACACACACGTATATATGTACTTTTATATAGTACTTTATATATATGTGTACTTTTGTATAGTATATATAATATACTTTTATATAGTATATATATATATACTTTATATAGTATATATATAATATATATATTTAAATATATATATAAAATATATATATAAATATATATAATATACTTTTATATAGTATATATATATATATATAAAATTTAGCCCCCACAGAAAATACTTTTAAAAATAGAGCCAAGTATCATCTTAATTCCTTACTAAGAGAATATTATTATTCTTCACAAGATATAACCACTCTTACCAGTTGGATCAAGATGTATCCCAATGATTATTTTAAACTTTTAAATGTATATGTACATATAAAAGTAGAACTATGTGTTCAATGATATTCCGCTATTTTCTTTTTAAAGATAGCACACTTTTGGTTTTATATTTGTGTCAATAAATGGAATTCTACCTCATTCATTTTAAGTGTCAATTAAATATATGATAATTCTTGATTATATGTAATGCTTTCACTACCATATTTTCTTTTAACTCTTTTGAAGTTTAATACACACATAAAAAAGGGAATGTACTAGTTAACCTTTCCAGTAAACCCTCAAAGTAACCACTATCCTGGCTTTTAAGAGCATAGATTAGTTTTACCTCTTTCTGTACTTCATGTGAATAGAATCATACATGACATTTGTGTGTGTGTTTCTGTTTAATTTCATTCAGGATTATGTTTGCAGTCTTTATCCCTACTGTTGTATATAGTGGTAGCTTTTTCATTCTTATTGCTATATATCACATTGTAAGAATGAATATAACACATAATATGATTTGTTTTTTATCCCTTTGATGAGCATTTAGGGGCTTGAATTTGGGGCTACTACAAATCGTGCTGTTCTAGACAGTCTCATTCATGTCTTTTGGCATACATATGTACACATTTTGTTGGCTTTATACCTGAGAGTGGAATTCTCTATTCAGAGTATAAATTTATATTATATATATTTATATAGAGAGACTATAGTCTCTATTCAGACTTTATATTTAGTGGACCCTGACAAATCATTTTCCAAAGCACATGGACTAATTTGCAATCTTGTCAGTAGTGTATAAATAAATAATTTATTCACATCAGTGTCATCTTTGGCATTTTATTATTAAAAAAATTAACATTTATTTATTTTTGAGAGAGAGAGAGCATGAGCTGGGCAGGAGCCGAGAAAGAGGCAGACAGAAATCTGAAGTAGGCTCCAGGCTCTGAGCTGTCAGCACAGAGCCCAGCGTGGGCTTAAACCCATGAACTGTGGGATCATGACCTGAGCTGAAGTCGGTTGCTTAACCAACTGAGCCACCCAGGCACCCCTGATTATTTTTATTATGGGCATTTGGTGGGTATGCAGTGGTATCACACTGTGACATACACATGCTATTATATGCATTGGCCATTTCTGGCAATATGATGTAGAACTTCAGTGGTTGCCCTTAGGTAACTAGTACTTGACTGTCAGCTTTATAGGGAATATTACTTTGTACTGCATACTTTTGGGGATTATTTGAAATTTTTACCATGTACATGGATTCCCTCTTTAAAGTGCTCTTTTGTTTCATCTCATTTTTCATTTTTAAGGGAATAGTTACATAAACTTAGTGTCCTATAGCCTCTAGTCTGCAAAGGAATTCAGTGTTGATCCCAAAGCCACCTGGAGAAGGATAATCACATCCCTCATGGAAGTATAAAGCACTACATTTTTTTGCACAGATCAGGGAGGTAGGAAACAGATCAAGAAATAACATGGGAATCCTGGAGGAACATGAAAAGTTATACCCAGGGCTTCTGAAATATCCAGTTCTTTCCTTTACCTGATTACAGATGCCATAAGATTGTGTGTGCATGGGCACATGCACACACATACACACACACACACACCATCTCCAGGGAGTCAGCTGAGAGTAGTGAAGGTGAATGTTTGACTCTGTCTCCTCCACCCTGGTCTGTAGATTCATACTGACCAAAGGGGAAGTCAAGGGAAAAGCCATTACACTGGCATATTGGTACTTGACCAGCAACCCACTTTTGTTAAGAGGTAGAGAATGCAAGGGCAAGGTAAAGACTTAAGCCTAATATGACATTTCTCTTTGTAATTACTTGTGAATAGAATTACCCTAAATGACTCAACTGTTGGATGACTAGGATTTTGAGAGAACTGGACTGTTAGGAAAATCCATGCTTGAAAATTAGCTACCTGTGATTGCCCTGAGAACCTACAGGACCATGGCTCGCACCAGTCCTAAGTGCTGGCATGTTGCAGAGCCTTGAGCAGAGTGATGGCATGTCCCCAGTGCTCTCCTGAGTGTGGTCATGGAGATCACTGGACAAAGGAGTGCTTTTGACACTCCTTTGATGCTCCTTGACACAGCTTTGACAGTGGGTCAAAGCAATTAATTTGTGCCCCTAGTAGACAAGTCTGAGCTTGTGGTTACTCTTTTCTGTTTTTCAAACAGGAATATTTATTGTGCTGTTGTTTTCCAAACATTTTCTCTTGTGTAAGATGGGAATGGTTACATTTATAATTAGAATTTTGTTGTAGTACTGTGACGACTCACATCCGGATTTGATTAAGAGAAATCGTTTTACCCAGAGAAGCCAGCCTTAGGACAGAATGACTTAATATATCTTTGGGTTGTGCCCTTTGGGGAGAGGATGAGTACAGTTTTATTGTAAGTGAAACAATTAGGTTAGCTGAAGTTAATCATCAAATTGTATATATGTGTGTCAACTGGGCAGCGAAGAGATGAAATGCAAAGGACTAAATTTAACACTCTTATTTCTCTGCATTTCATATATTAACAGCCAATTCCATCCTTTCTTAAGGATGCGACCAGTGCAACCTTTTTTATGTGTGACCAGTGTCATGCCTGTTCTCTCACCTTCCTTTTTTCTCTCTGTAGCTGGAGAATTATTTCACATGGGTCTGACTTGTACTGCCCATCACTTTAGCCACAGTCATTGGCCCAGTAACAGCAACAAAGCAAACTCTTTTTTGGGATTTAGCATGCAGATGCTGGTGTGGAACATAACACATTCTTTTGAGTTCGCTTAGCTTTGCTAATGACAGTCTAGAGCCTGGTGTGCCCATAATATTACCACCTCCTGTCACATGAAGAGATTCTACCTTTGGTACGACCACGTGACCAACACAAAGAAAAAAGTAGAGCTGAGCAAAACTGGAGAGGGAGTGACTCCCAGAGTCCCCAATGCCTGGGTAGGCTCCAAGTGTCCCCTGAGTTAGAACTTTCTACAGTTCTACAGCAAAGCAAGAAGTGATCAAATAGATCATGGGTGAGAGGCAAGATACTTAAGTGATGGAAACCTAACTCTGAATCAACCTGAATTGCACGCATTTGGTAATTTGTCGTGTGTATGCAGAAAATCACGGTCGTAATAGATCTGAAAATGCTTTATGTAAAGAAAAATGGTTTAGCTTGTCGCACTCTACAATTCATTTCTTTATTATTTAAAGACGAACGTTTAGATAAGTAGGTATACAACTTCATATAATGCCTGATGTGTGATCTTCTACCCAGTTTGTCTTTGGCCTATGAATCAAACACAGTTTAAGAGAATATCAAATAATTGAATATTAAATATTTAAAATGAAGGAGAAATAATATATTAAATATATTATTACTTTTTTTAATGTTTTTTTTTATTAATTTATTTTTGAGTCAGAGACAGAGCATGAGCAGGGGAGGGACAGAGAGAGAGGGAGACACACAATCTAAAGCAGGCTCCAGGCTCTGAGCTCACAGCACAGAGCCCGATGCAGGGCTTGAACTCACGGAGTGTGAGATCATGACCTGAGCTGAAGTCAGACGCTCAACCGACTGAGCCACCCAGGCGCCCCTATTATTACTTTTTAAAGTTTATGTATTTTCAGAGAGAAAGAGTCGGGGGTGGGGAGAGAGAAACCAACCAGGCTCTACACTGCACTGTCACTGCAGAGCCTGACATGGAGTTCAAACTCACACATTGTGAGTTCATGACCTGAGCCAAAACCAAAAGTTGGTTGCTTAACTGACTGAGCCAGCCAGGTGGTCCTATTACATTTTATCGAAACAGGCATTTACAATAAAGTCATAACTCTATTCTGTAATATGCATAATATGTGGTTACGATTGTTACAGGTAAAACAGAAATACTTTCTTCTTACCAAGTATTTAATACAACCTAATAACATATATAGAAAGGTAAACACTCAGGAACAGAGATAAGTTCTGCTACAAAAGCATAATTTTGTATTTTATTTAAAAATGAGTCTTCCAATGATATTAAAAACTGCTTGATGATAGGAGCATACATTGAATTCTTACTATGTTAAGTCAGTTTAGCAAGTCAAAATAATTCAATACCTTGAATATATCACCTTTTTCCAAATGTTGCATTGTGGAAATAGATATCATGCTGCCTTCATAATGGTTTGAAATGAGAATCACCATAAAATAAAAGTCTGATACCTTCCATCCAGCACCTTTTCCATTTTTTCAGCTGAAATGAAAAAATGAGTCTTTGAAATTCATGTTTTGAATGAGTTATAATCAAACAGCATCCTGTGCTCAGTGAACAGACTGCACCCAGAGCAAACAGGTGTGAGAGGAAACTGAATGTGACTCATTCTTTACCTGGACTTCAAAAGACTGTCTTTTGCCTCACACACTGGCAAAATCAGATGTTATATCATAAAGCTGAATCTTGTCACTACACTGTATTTTAAACTGCTTAGCTGTATGATGACCCTGTGATACAGTAGCAGAAAGGAAAGGATATGCATTGATTTCTGTTTTTTTTGTACTCTCTTGATGGAAGGAAAGAAACTGCTTGCTTAAGCAGTGTAATTGGCAGATGTTAGGATGATTTGCTGTTTTTTTTTTAAACATTTATTTATTTTTGAGAGACAGATGGAGACCCAGTGTGTGCAGGGGAGGGGCAGAGAGAGAAAGAGACACAGAATCCTAAGCAGGCTCCAAGCTCTGAGGAAGCTGTCAGCACAGAGCCCGACAAGGGGCTCGAACCCACAAACTGTGAAATCATGACCTGAGCTGAAGTCAGCTGCTCAATCGACTGAGCCACCCAGATGCCCCTAGAATGATTTGCTTTATGATAAATAACCATGAGCTTCAAAAATTGTGAACTTACTAACTTATCTAATGTGATGAGATTATTTTCAATACATTACACATATGTTCTGAGCTTGGTTCATGAACTACATGAGGTTATTTACCTATTACCTCATTAAATTGTCCTTGATGAGGAGCCTGTTCTATATAATGTATGTTTTTATTTATTTAAAAAATTTTTTTAACGTTTATTTATTTTTGAGACAGAGAGAGACAGAGCATAAATGGAGGGTCAGAGAGAGAGGGAGACACAGAATCTGAAACAGGCTCCAGGCTCTGAGCCATCAGCCTAGAGCCGGAAGCGGGGCTCGAACTCACGGACCGCGAAATCATGACCTGAGCTGAAGTCAGACGCTCAACCGACTGAGCCACCCAGGCGCCCCTATAATGTATGTTTTTAAATGGGTATTCTTTAAGAAATATGATAGTAATTTATTTTTTTCTAATAATGAGTAAAATAATTCATTGCTCAGACATGGTAAAAATGTACATTGACCAGACATGGGCTTTACAAAATTTTTTGAGTGTATATAGTTTGTGCTCTCAGTATACTGAATACAAGGCAGGGTTATGTATTCTTCAATAACACAGTTAAAACGAGCGCTATTGTATTTTACAACAGAGAGGCCAAAATTTAATGGAGTAAGATTGTATTAGGGGACTTTAGGCAAAATAAAATAAAGGGTTTTTGTTGTTGTTTTTTTTTTTTGTTTGTTTTTTACTCAGAAATGATACAAATTAATGATGCAAGCCTTCTTGGAATATTCTTGTATGTGAATCTAGAGAGATGCTAGATAGCCCCTCTCCAAGATTTTAAAATAAAACTCTGCTTGGAAAGAGGTTAGATAAACTTTGGAGGACCCTTCAGGTTCTTGAGTCAGTGATTCTCTGGTGTAAGCAAATAAGACAGTATGGATTTGAAGTGGATATGTTTTAGCCAAGTCTTTCTAGAAGCCAAGCAAGTCATCTGGTTTTAATGAGGCCCCTTGGAATGCAAGAATTTTAATGTTTTGCTTGAGGGCACTTTAGTTTTAATTACTTGTATTTGACATGTGTTGAGCAGCAACTAGCAAGCACTTGTAATTAGCCAAAGACAGCATTTGGGCAATGCTAGCCTTCTTTAGGTTCAAGTTTAAAATGACAGCATCTTTCAGGTAGAATCAGGGTAAAGAACTATAATGAGAGGGCACTGGTATTTCCAGTGAAGCCTGAAAAAAGTTACAGTAATCTAGGGTTAGCATGACCTTCTGTCCACTTTTTTGGTACATGGTTAGTCTTTCCAAATATGTAAAAAAAAAAAAAAAAAAAGTTGAATCATGTAACTTAAATGAGAGGATTGTGACTATTTGATCATAACCAGATGTTTTCAATCTCCACTCACTGCAGACAAAAGGGCAGAAGATTAGATTGCCTCAGTTAAGGACAGTTACTTCATTAAGATGGAGGAAATTCGTACCTGAACTTTTTCAAGTCTGAAGACCTGGTTGTCAATGTCAACATTACTAGTGGGGTTAGTAGTAGAGATGGTTTCAGTAACTTCTGATCAGGATAATGTACAACAGTCCGAAGATATTTGCAAATAAGTTTTTGATTTGAAAGTTATACACACAGACAGTTGAAAAATAAATATGAATATGAGAAATGCGGTTTACTGTATCTACAGCAATCCCCATAATGGATGTTAAGGTCCCTTACTATTACTCTAAGAATTCTTTGATGCTTCCTTCATCTCAATGATGAGATTTAATTGTTAGAAACTGATCTGGTTTAATACCAATTTACTATTTAATCAAGAATTCTTCATCCTGCAAACCTGTTTTAAGAACACATGAAACTATATAAATGTAAACAAATACATAGTTGACAACTGAGAAACAATGAAGGTACATTTGAGCCCCGAAGAACAATGGCTTGAACTGCATGGGTCTACTTACACACGGATTTTTTTCTGATAGTACGGTACCATAAATGTATTTTCTCTTCCTTATGATTTTCTTAATAATAGTTCCTTTTCCCATTCTTACTCTATTGTAAGACATAAAATATGTGATAAATGACTTATATTATCAGTAAAGCCTTTCTAGTGGATAGTAGGCTATTAGTAGTTAAGTTTTGGGGGAGTCACAACTGATATGTAGATTTTCAACTGTGCAGGGGGATTGGTGCTTCTAACCTCCTTATTGTTCAAAGGTCAACTCTACTTCAAAATATATTGGATATATATCATAGAAAATATTTATTCTTTATGTTACGATAAGCCAGCATATGTAATGCTAGCCTATATTAGAAGAAAATGTAGACCCTGTTAAGTCTTGTGTAGAGACAGTTCTAAAGCTATATTTCCTAGACATGAAAATGTTCTTCACTCTTTTTATTAGGCTAAAGCCTTTATTTTATTTTATTTTTTAATCTTTATTTATTTTTGAGAGAGAGGTAGCGTATGAGCAGGGGAGGAGCAGAGAGAGAGGGAGACACAGAATCCGAAGCAGGCTCCAGGCTCTAAGCTGTCAGCACAGAGCCCAATGTGGGGCTCGAACTCAGAAACTGTGAGATCATGACCTGAGCTGAAGTTGGGTGCTTAACTGACTGAGCCACCGAGGTGCCCCTAGGTTAAAAGTCTTTTTTTAAAAAAATGTTAATTTTACTTTTCTCCATTACATGATGTTAATCAGAAATGCTTAAATCAAGTAAACATGCTCTTAATAGATTTTTGAATCTATTTCCTTATGCATACATTTATTTTATAATGAGAATTATGTTCTAAGCATATAAAGTGTACCTCTTTCTAGTTTTACTCATAAACATAAGAAAATGAGAATGACTGGAAATTATAAGTGTATATCTATCATTACAATTGTAAAAATAAGTTGCCTGTTGCACAGAGGTTATGTTCTGATAACAACATCTACGATGGAAAGGAAAATACTCACGTGAAGTACAACAGCCATCTTCGAAACCAAGAGGAACAGCATTCATACTTCTTGTGTTTTATGAATGCGAGTCAATCAGTATCCATTGCATTTCCACCGATGCCAGCACTATTCTGAGTTCTCATATGGGGCCACAAGACAGAAAATGAGAATGGTTGTTGAATTCACATAAAATATATGCTTTGAGACTATGCTCTCTGTCAGTTTCATCTACTTCCTCTAGCAAGGAACAATTTTGCTATGCTATTTGATCATTGTTATAGCCTTTAGAAATTTGAGTGCATTAACATTACAAACTAGATCATATTTTTATACATCACTATATGAAGAGGAGCTCGCATGTTACACACTAACCATTTTCTTTTTTAGTCTATGCAGATCAATTTCTTAGAGCTGTCTATGCAACTCCATTAGCAGCAGAGTTAATAAATAGTAGCTTTCCTGTTCATAGGTATTGACCAACTGGGCAGACTAAATAGTTAGCTGGCTGATTCTTCTTTGGTCATATAGGCAACAAGAGGTAACATCATTATTGCTGGATTATTGAATATCAAATAGGAGAATTCAGTAAAATGCTTTAGTCTTCTTAAGGTCTTCTTGGGAATACAGAAAATGAACAGAAAGAAAAAAAATGTCTGTTAGTAGTACATTTATAAGTTTTATCAGCAAAATTATTTAAGTATCTATTTTCCTATCACCTTTAGCTCATAAATGACAGCTTCGTCTTACTAATTATGAAAGCCAAAAGTTTAATGTTATCTCTGACACCAGCTTTTCTCTAATATGTATGTCACATTCATCAGCAAATTCTGTCACCTATAGATTTGAATTCGAACATAAAATCCACAGATTCTCACAATGTCTATATTTAGTGCCTTGCCAAGGTGTCACAATCTTTCACTTGAAGTGCAGTAATACCCTCTTAATAAGTGGATAAAATGTGGAGTAAAGTACCTATCTAGTCTGTAGGAAAATCAAAGTATAGTGGTTGAGACAGAGAAAAAATTAAAGTGGTGTAAGACTATAAATGTGCACGTATATATTTATACATATGCGTGTTTATCAGGTGTGCATTTTTTTAAACATACATAGCTTTACAAAGTATAGAATAAAACATAAAAACCCTCTAATACCATGCAAATAATACATACAATTGAAATATTCTAAAATATACATATCCATCAGTGATCCATCAGGATCTGGAATAGTTCAATACGTTCCTCCAAATCCACAAAATGTGGTTATAAGAGCTTCTGAAGTCCAAGTGCTAGACTGGCTTAAATATCAATCTTGAATCCTAACTATGGTGGGTCATGTATACTGATTTTCATTCTGTGGAACAAAGCATATAATTTAACCTCACTAAGGTATAGTCATCATTCCTATTGAAATGATGCATATGCCAAACAATTTTAGGTTTTTGATTTGCATTTTATAATATACACTGAAGAAAATTGATAGGACTAATAATTATAAGGCTAATAATTGTAACAGAGTACAAAATCCATCAGAATTGTTACATATTCAAAGCAGGTAGATGGAATTTTTCACTCAGTTGTTGTTTATTAATTGTCCCCTTGTTTCTAGGCTCTGTTCAGTCCAGAAATCCAGTAATGAATAACAAAGAGTCTCCAAACTCAGCGTTCACACCTCATTTCTATAATGTATCAAGAAATATGGTCCTTGCTATATATCTGTGTTTTTTTCTTTAGTTGCAACAGTATAGATAACAACTGCCTTATTTGTCTTTCCTTAAAATGATATAAGACGTCATGCCTTATGTATAATTATAAAACAATAAATTATTAGACACAATTAGCTCATGAAATTGTGTGCTACATTTTACAATTTGTAATTTCTACTAAACTTTTTTTTTTATTAGTGCCATTAAGCATAACATTTGTTTTACTAATGAAAGTTCAGTAGAATTCTTGAGATATTTTATAATAAGCTAAGTGTGGTTTTGCATAGGATTTTCCCTTCATCTGTACAATATTATTTAAAAATCAGTTTTTGTAAAATGAGCCAACTGTTTTTTATTGTAATGTATATATTATTAGTAGATTGCTGATTGCCATTTTATATGCAACCTGCTAGGTGCTGAGTTTATATTTACCAGTTAAATAACCACTTGGCTAACTTAAGTCATGACTTCTTCATCTTCTTCTTATAGTTGGCAATAGGTGTAGGCGTGTGTCTGGGCCACTCGCCCAACTGTACCAGTGGTTCCCTTTCATTTCCTTTCCCTGATTCAGCAGCCAGCATGAGTGACAGGATGGTCACCGATCTTCTAGACAAAAAATAGCTTGACAAGAGTTAGTGTTTCCACTGTGTTAGTCATATGGGAGTCCTCTCTGTGGTCAGTACCTGTATGGAAAAAGAATGAAAAGTGTGTTTTCACTGATAACATTCCTTCAAGTATATTTTGTTTCAAAGAAAAACAAACCGCAAAGATGATTCCAGTCAGACATCCAAATGTTTCCTCTGAGTCACAGACCCGCTACCACAAACTGAGGTAAGGGATTCCCTAAGTAGGTATCTCGGTTTTCTATCGACCCTAAAGGCTCTTAGATACAGATTTGAGTGGCCAAGTTTTATTTAGCTTGCTGACTTTTAAATTTCATTCAGTGAGTTTTGGTTTTTTTGTTTTTTGTTTTTGTTTTTTTACTGCTCTGTGCAAAGCTCAAAGCTATGTTCTATAACACATAGAAAGTGGAATAAAGGAGTTCCCCACAATGAGATAGTTTATAGGTATATCAAATGAGTGTAAGAAACTGTAAAACTAGCTACATGATTAGGAGATTATAATTAGCATCTTAAAAGAGTGTTTGGGGGATTTAGAGGAAACAGGGATCACATCTTTTTGGAAATACCAAGAAGGCTTCATACAGATAGTAAGAATGATTTTCCATTTGTGAAATTGTAGAATTTCAATGCTTAGCAAGAGGGTGACTTTTTAGGGAGAAGGAACATCATGAGCACTTCAGGCAGGTAAATGATCCAGTTGGATTGGCCTCTTGGATGCAAGCAGAGATTCATTAGCATTAAAAGCTAAACAGTTAAGTTGGCTTTAATTTTGTGTGCTAATCTGACCAGACTGTATTTAATGTGGTAGCCAGTTTTTTTTTATTTTAATTTTTTAGTGTAATAACATGACCTATGTGCGATTTAGAAAAACTAATCTGAATTCTTCATTAGAATAACATGGTGTCAGGAAAGACTATGGAAATGATATCAGTGAGGAGAAAGCAGGGAAAGAAGGATACAGTGTAAGGTAGAGAAAAAGGAACAAGAAAGGAAGAGTTGACAAAGTAGGAATTATATGATTAACTGATTATGAGAGACATTTGATAGAAGGCACTAATAATTTTTATTTTGACTTTGGCCTAGTATGACCCAATTGTTTTTAACAGATTGAGGGAAATGTGAATAGATTTGGCTTTTGCCCTATAGGGTTTGATTTCCCAGTTATTTCTCCAGGTAGTTTATCTAGTAAACAGTTAAAAATAGGGAGCAGCAAGTCCAGGGAAAATTGGAAATCATCCAGTTGGAGGTAATTATGACAGTTGCTAAATGACAAATTGAGGGTCTGTATTTTCTTGACAGTGCTGTAGTGTATTCAGTGTGTGGTCTGATTAGCCTTGTGCTACATTTTCCCGTGACTTCATCTTGATTTTGCTTCCCTTGTGGCTTCTAGCTAAAATGCTTGGGTGTGCCATGGCTGGTAGAGATTGTCACATTGTCCATGTCCACTCATTCTTTCCTTCTTTACTCAACCAAAAATAATACATGTTATGTGCTCAACAAGGTATTAATTACAGTCTCATACAAGGATGAGTGAAATCAAGTTCTTGAGACACCTGGGTGACTCAGTCGGTTAAGTGTCTGACTCTTGATTTTGGCTCAGGTCATGATCCACACTTCGTGGGATCGGGCCCCATGTTGGCCTCTGTACTGTCAGCACAGAGCCCGCCTCGGATTCTCTCTATCTTCTCTCTCTCCCCTCCCCTGCCTGCGCTTGCTCTCTCTCTTTCAAAATAGATAGACAAACAAATAAACAAACAAACAAATAAAGCAAGTTCTTGCCCTCACAGAACTAAGTTGGGTTAGCAGAGTTGGAAGTCATTGCTAGTAAGCCTGTTTTTTTTTTTTTCCATAATTTCCATTACATTGATAAATTTGTGGTCAAGGCTAACTTAGAAATCAGTTAGCAAATATATTTATTAAAAAATATCCAAGAAGCATTTAGCAAGTGGATATGAGAAAAAGAGACTTATTTAGGAGCCTGTATTCATGAGAAATAAAATCATACTTTGGCAATAATTGCCCTTCTGTGGGAAGTCGTCTTTTTCAGTCTGGCATACAAAACAATTTGGACTGTGTTACTTGTTTATAATAAAAGGGAATTTTTATACTATTTAAATCATATTTCTGATTCTTGAACTTAAATGCTACTGTCTAAATTTGTTTTAATATGTCACATTAGATTTATTTCATTTGGAATGTGGAGGCTGACTTTCATGTTGCCAGGTATTTATTTGTACTTTTCTTTTTTTTTTTTTCTTTCCTTTCTTTCTTTTCTTTGGTTTGGTTTGCTTTTCTTTGCTTTTTTTCTTCCTTTTTTTAAGATCTTACATGAAGTGTGAGACTGAGATTCTATGTCTGCATAGAATGTAAATATATATATATATATATATATATAGTCATCTTGTCATTATGGCCCTAATGATACCCTTAATGTTTCATTTAATTCATCACTATCTTGGTGGACAACAATAACTGGATAAGCTATAGAAATAGGCACTTCTTAACTGCTTAATTACATTTCACTGAATAAGACTAGTTTTATCAAATTTTGCTACCTGCAGTGAGAACACCTTGTTATCATTAGCAGTGTTGCAAGCCACCAGGTATAAGGTATGCTTTCTGCAGTTTTAAGACTCTAAAACTCTATTTTTAAAAACTGACCTTTTGAAAACCTTTTCTTAATCCAAGAAATCTATTTCCACTTAAATAATGGTATATCTGTGTACATTACTTGCCGATGTTAGTATTTAATTTCCTCTCTATTGTAGTTAAGGAAAAAGAACAATTAGTAACAATAATATTAGTAATAATAGGGTATTGTTTCAGTATGCCACTTCTACCTGGAAAATAATAGATTAGGCAGCATGACGGAACATTATATTTCTGTTTTCTCCTTGGTCACTTTGGCCTTTCTGAATTATCTATGATTATGTGCCTATAAGAAAACCTTTGGAATTTTAAAACTGTAAGGACACTACTAACAACATTAAGAAAGACAAAAGACATGTAGCTTTTAACATTGCATTACTTTTAAGGCTTATTTGGGAGATTAGGGTTTACCAGTACCTCTCTATCTCCTCTGTGAATCCTCACAGATGAGATTGTTTAGAAAGCATCACTATCTTGGTGAGAGTTTTATAAGGTATAGTGTCTGAACAAGGACTTCTGAGGGATCACATCACAGATATTGAAGTAGTGGAAAAAACTTCCATTAACTTGGAATATTTGGAGCAATTCAAAGTAGGTGCAGAGCATCATTTCTCTGTAAATTTCCTAAGTAATACCTATCATTAAGTATCTGTAAGTATTTTGTGTACACATAACATTATATTATTTTATGCTCTAACTAGTTCCTTATGCAGAGATCAAAGTTTTTGAAAATATAGTGGTTTCTTTTTACTGGACTTACTTTTATCCTCCTCTTTTTCTACTTTTTCCATTGGGGATACACTCTCCAAAGTTGTTTAAAAAGAAAAGAAAACACCTTTAGATCTTTGGGTTTCCTTACTCTGCCAAGGAAAACATTGAATATGAACATCAAATGCTCCAGTAACATTTCTATGATTTGTCATTAAACTATTTTCCTTCCTTTGAATTTTCTTTTAAATGGTCTGTAAGTCTATAAAAGACCATGGTACCTCAAAAGTCAACAATTTGTTTTAAATTAAATTTTTATTAATTTGGTTCAATTTTTTAAATTGGAAATTGAACTTCGATGGTTACTCTATCTATATAATATTAGTGTTCATGTGTTAGGAAAGTTCCAAAACTTACAAAGGAAATAGTAATAAAGTTTTTGATAGGGACTTCAAATGTTTATCTACAAAAGTATATATAAGAGACAAATATATAACTGAAAACACTCACAACTTCTTAAAACAACTTTCTTTGAAATTGATATTTTGTATCCTTTTTAAAGAAGATATTACCTTAAAAATGCTACATTTACAATACTATCTATATACTCTATTTTAAAATAGAGGTTAAGAGTTCACAAACTGTTAATTATGCATAAACCCAAAAGAATATAATCTTCCAGAAACTAAACATATTTTCTTTTTAACTGATAATAATTGAGAATTTTAAGTAGAAATCTTTATTTAGCTAATGTATTTGGCATTAATGTCCTAAATCCTAGGACAAATGTCCTAGGTTTGAAGAAGAAAAGGTAAATTAGGTAATTGTTTCTGTCTTGGAAATGTCCATTCAAGTTTTAGGGAGGAAAAGAGTTATATTATTTCAAGAAATAAATGGCTGTTTTTCCCTGAACACATGTTTATGGACACAAAAATGTTTATGGACCTAATAAGTATTTTTCTACTCTTTGTTACCTATTTTTATCTCCATGATTTTACTAGCACTATCAAATTGAGTTAATGCTCTCTCTATAAAATAAATACTTATTATATTTCAATTTTGTGTTCTAAATCTTTTATCAGATTCAGTTCTGCAACACCTCAACATTTAGCAGTAGTGGGAAGGAAATTCACCTCCACAGCCTGGACAGCAACTAAGTTAAAAATAGTGTCATTTAAAATGCCTAGAATATGGCAAATGAAAGACTGCACAATTCATGTTTTATTTTCTTCTTTCAGTGTGTATAGACTTGTCACATTATTGATAGGTAAAGCTAGAGTTCACATATCCAACTTTTTATTGATAAGTTTTATATCATCAAGATTGAAATTATGATCATTAGAGATAGTCACAAAAGTAAATATCTATATAAAAATATAGATATAAATATATAAAAGTGTGTATATATAATAAATATATATATTTATATTTAATAAATATATATATTTATATTTAATAAATATATATATTTATATTTAATAAATATATATATTTATATTTAATAAATATATATATTTATATTTAATAAATATATATATTTATATTTAATAAATATATATATTTATATTTAATAAATATATATATTTATATTTAATAAATATATATATTTATATTTAATAAATATATATATTTATATTTAATAAATATATATATTTATATTTAATAAATATATATATTTATATTTAATAAATATATAGATATATATATCTCAATGCAATAATATATCTTGAGATGTTTTCTAACACAAGATTTTGTTAACCCACATACCAAACTGTTTTTACAAAGTAATTGGTAGAAGGCTATTATCATAAAATCCATCCCCCTCCCTCCTGCAGATTATAAATTTTAATTATAGCCATTATATCTCTCTGATGGGGCTGAGGCAAATTAAGGCTGAAAAGAAGTATGTGCTCAGCAAGGACCGAGGTTGGTTTTCTTTTATGGGAGAATGGACACTGGTAATCGTACATCAAATTCTGTGACTCTTCTTTGATAACTGAATAGTAAATTAAAAATTATACAATGTCGGCTCTGTACTTACCTTTAGAAGGTATATTTTAGTATAACTAAAGTATCAAAGAGTAAATGTTTAATTTAAATATCCTCTTGAAAAAAACAATTGCCCACCTTCTTTGGGAACTACAAAGACTCAAAAGAGTTTACTGTGTTATTCCTTTGGTGATTTTTTTTTACCTGATGAACACACACTTGTCATTACTTTGCCTTTTTATTGCCATTGAATGCCTGAAGATTAAAGATGGTTTTTCCTTTACATTTAACAGTTAACAACAACAGTAGCCCCAAACCACACACACTTTTTGGAGTACTTACTGATCATGTCACGATACGGCATAAATTACCTCAGATTTTGTATTTTTCAATTCTAAAATGTCCATTGGTTCTTTTTAATTGTTTTCCTTTCTCTTTTGAGATTCCTTTTTATTTTTAATTACAAGCGCATTTTCCTTTGTGTCCATGAACAAAATTATAACAGCTGCTTTATAATTCTTGTCCGCTAATTTCAACATCTGGATCATCTCAGATCAGTTGCAAATTCTCTTGAATACCTGTCAATTTTTTTTTCCTGTGTCCTGGGCATTGTGAAGGAGAATACTGTAGGGATTCCAGTTTGGTTATAGTCTTTAAAAAGACGATTGGTTTTTGTTTGTGTTTATACTCACTTAACTAGACTGAATTCAAACTCAAAAATACCTTTCCTGGGTGGAAAGTCTTGGGAATCTAAAAGTTTCCTTCTTTTAGCCTTGCCTGGGCTGTTTAGGTCTGCAACGTACATGCATCATTCAGGTGTTAGCCAGAGATTCAGACAGATCTCATGTGCACAGTTTGAGACTTTTTGAATATGGGTCTCCCCTTTCTTGTATTTCCTTTCCTTTCCCCTTGCTGTGACACCCCACAAACACATTCCTATGGTTCCTCAAAGCCGTACGTTTTAATCTGAGTTCTTGTCACTTCGCAGGCCAGAGCCTGGGGCCTAGTTTCAGGCAAACCACACCCACACCACCCCCCCCCCCCCCCGCCCCAGCAAAAAAAAAAAAATTGGGAAACTCATCCAGTGACATTTCCATTTTCCAAATGGTGACTCCTCAGTATTTTCTGCCAGGTTCTGGTTATTCTCCAGTGCTTCCAGAAAACTGCTCATTGTATTTATTTATCCCTCAGCAATTATGATTGTTGTTTGTGGAAGGAAAGTTCAGATACAAGCCACTCTATCACTGGTGGAAGCAGAATATCCTCCCCAAATTTTCATATCCAATTCCCTAGCAAATTTATCTCTAGCAGGGAAGAGTTGTTTCATTAATTTCACTTCAGATCCTCTCTCTCCCTCTCCCTCTCACCTCCCCCAGTGGTTCTCCCTCTCTCTATCTCTCAAATTAAAAAAAAAAGGATACTGTTCAAAATGTCTTCAACCTACTTCCCAGTACTATGAGGAGGAAATATGTTTTATTCATCATGATTACTGTTAAAAATACCTGTATCCTCCAACAATATGTAATTACTATTAATATTTGCTGAATTTCATGCAATCACCTCCACATAAAACAGTGCAGATGAGGGACACCTGGGTGGCTCAGTCAGTTTGGCATCTGACTCATGGCTTTGGCTCAGGTCATGAACTCATGCTTTGTGGGATCAAGCCCCCTGTTGGGCTCTGTGCTGACAGTGCAGAGCCTGCTTGGGATTCTCTCTCTCCTCTGTCTTCGCCCCTCTTCCCACATTTTCTCTCTCTCAAAAAGTAAATAAACATTAAAAAATGTTTTTAAATACTGTGAAGACATGATCATTTTAGCAGTAAGATCTAAAATACACATATAAAAATATGTATTCTAACATATATTTGAAATCACTTTGAGTAAAGATTATATTTTTACATCATAACATCAAAATGTGTCATTTGTTTCATGGTTCCATGTTGTTTTATAAAAATGGCAGCATTTTTAGATGTCTTTGTGGCACATACAATAATGGCAACTATAGTTGATTATGTCTTTGCTTTTAGGATATAATTTAAATCTTTTTCCATATATTCATCTAATATTGAGAGGATTACAAACTATTGTAGAAAACATTCCCTTTTAGACTTAAAAATATATACTTTAATAATGATGTACCGAATTTGGTATGTACTTCCTTCATTCACCTTACTGTAACTTTTTAAAATATGTCACATAACAAAAAAATGCACATAAAAATGTTAATCTTTTTTTTTTCTATTTGCCATTGTGAATGTGTCTGTGTGGTGTGGAAACAGAGAACCATAAACATTAAGTAGTAAAATAGCATCTTCTAGAATGACAGAAACTACCACTATGCTATAAATGTGACACATTGGGGGAAAAATCCAAGAAAAAGATCATTTTCATGTGAGTTCTAAAGTAAGACACAGATAACCTCATTTTTTCCTGATATAGGAATTTTCAGCTGTAAAAATTAATGACAAAAAAAATGCTTTAAAAGACAGATAAGGAATGTATTTTTGAAACTAGGCATGTTTGCCAATTGTGATTACTGTCTAATTCCACAAATATCTTTGAAAGCCAAGCCTGTCCAATGAACTTGACAAAATTACCAGAATTATGAAATCTTCTGTAGAGACAACCATCCTGGGATCCCTGGAGACACTCTCATCTTAAGTCTTGTATAGTGGCCAAACATTGTTAAAACATTCTCTGTTCACAGTCTCTTCCCTTGGTCTTCTCCTCACAATTTTAACATTAGAAGGATTTTAGGGCTGGATGCTACAGATCTGAAGCAGTTAACTTAGTTATTTACATTTCCCAGTTATGTACTGGAGGGGGAGGTTGAATTATTGACATACTTTTGGAAGAATAGATGAGTCTACAAAACAGGGCATTAGAAAAGGAAAGAAATGTATGAGATTAAAGATTAACACGAATTAAAGAATCGTACCTCACTGTGTCAATAAAAATTAGAGCTGGATATCAAGGAATTATCTGCCTTGCAAAGTAATTGGTACATTCTAGCGTGTGGTACATGTTTCAGCAGACTATTTCCTCTCAAAAGAACTAATTTGAATCCTTTTGTACTTGTAGACTGTATTTTTTTTTAATTTGAGATAGATACACACCTAGGTATTTTATAACATTTGATATGCCTTGTTTTTCAGTATAGTTATGCTTTTACTGTGAAAAAGATAGTTTATGGGCACCTTAGTGGCTCATTAGGTTGAGCATTGCACTCTTAATTTCAGCTCACGTCATGATCCCCGGGGCGAGGGATTGAGCCTGGCCTAGGAATCTGCACTGAGTGTGGAGGCTGCTAGGGATTCTCTCTCTCTCCCTCTGCCCCTCTCCCCTGCTTGTACACACACACACACTCTCTCTCTCTCTCTCTAAAATAAAAAAAGAAATAAAAAATACCTGTTAATACATTTAGATAAATTGCTACTTATTTTGATTTACGTTTTTGGTTTTTTTTTTTTTTGTTTTTTTTCTTTTTTTCTGGTAAAGATTTCTCTGACATTAGGTTGTATATTCCTATAGACAAGGCACTGTGATGTGTCCATCACTGTAAGACCTGGGCTATGCATTCAAAATTGAGTTAGCTATACCTAGAAGTCCTCAGGTATCCTAGATTCTTCCAGCATTATTCCTTCTTAGCCCGACAACTAAACAGCAAATGAAGCAGATGACCACACAACAGATGTCTCACACTGGCATGATTTCAGCTTTGCTAACTGATTTCCAGCATTTTTTCCTGCTTGTCATTTCTTAAAATTGAATTCCTGGTGGAAAATTCTTTGGCCTTGATCTTTCCACCCTTTTTCCTGGGCTTACCCTTGTCATCACAAGGTCCTTTCATTCAGTCAACAAATATTTACTGAATACGTTTCATGTGCCACACACTGTTCTAAGTGCTTCCTACACATGCCTGAGGCAAACACGGATTGCTTCTCTTATACAATTTACATTCAAGCAGGAGGTAGAGAGGAACACCGTTAACAGTAAACAGGGGAAAAGAAAGGAAACTTACTAGTATGCTAGAATGAGGTAGGTACTAAAAAAAAAAAAAAAGAAAAGAAAAGAAAAAAAGAAAAAAAAAGCCAGAGTAAGGGATATCTGGAGTCAGGAATACTGGCAGGGTTGTGCACTGCATTTTAAAGAGGGTGATCATTGAGAACTTACTGTCTGAGCAAGGAAAGGAAGTCACCTTGGGGATTGTTCTTCACAGAGGGAACACCAGCATGGAAGCATTCCTCACATTTGAGGCGTGACAACTGGAGTGATCTGAATAAGGGAGGGAGTCATGGAAGATGAGGTCTAACGAAAGGTAGGAGAGGGGGGAGTCCAAGCAAGGCGTAGGCCCTGACAAAAATTTGTTTTCATTCTGTGGGAAAACGGGAGCCAAGGCAGGGGTCTATTCAAATATTCCAAGTGTTTACTAGTCCCTATCTTTATTTCTCTTATTAATAACAGAAGTGTGTTGAAATACTTCATTACAATAGTAGGTTTGTCTGTTTTCCCTGTAGTCTTACAAGTTTTGCTTTAAATATTTAATTAGGTGAATACAAGTTAAGAACTATCGTGTATCTCTGGTGAATTCAACATTAAAAAATTATTATATAGGGTTATTTCCAATAGAGCTGAATGAGTGTCCTAAAATCTAAAATCTTTTGTCTGAGAGTGATATGTAGCTACTACAGTTTCTTTTGGCTACTATTTTTTGTTTTTTTTTTCTTTTTCTACTTTTTTCCTTCTAATTTTCCTATTCATGGATGTATCTCTGAGAAGAAACAGAGAGCTGAATGTTCATTGTTTTCTTTATTCCTTTTACAATCTAATCTGATAATCTCTGTCTCTACAGAGACACTTTTTTTTTTACATTTGCAGTTATTGTGATTTTTAGATCTTCCATATTTTTTATGCTCTTTCATTATCTCTTTTTTTTAATTTTACGAGTTGATTAATTTTTTGTTATTAGCTTTAAGCTTTATTCATTTCATATACTGATTTGAGAATTACAAACATCTTTTTGGTGTTTAAGGCTAATTTTTTTAACATTTAGTGTGCTTATTTAATTAATTAAGGAATAGTAAATGAACAGCTTAGTCCCCACTGTAAAACACCAGGAAAAAAAAATGTTTTCAAATTTAGCTAACATACGTTGGACCTTAGGAACTCACACTTTGATCCCTTTACTGTTAATATTGTCTAGTGCTCTAGTTTTGTCCTTTTGTTAGGTAGAAGCCTGGTACAGCAGTGGAAGGAACATCCTGAGGCAGAGTCCCAAGTCCTTGAGAGGAAAATGTGAGCGACAAGGGCTGGAGGCAAGGATGGTGATAAATCCGTTATACCTCAGAAGCCTGAGGACACAACCTGATCCTGTGGCTTCCAAGACCCTGGAACTAAAAGACCAAGAGCTACAAGGTGTAGAGCCATGGGTCCAGAGCTCATCTCTTTCCCCTCAGCCCCAGGGTAGCCCTTATAATCAATGTAATGCCTTTGCATTGTTACTTATAGCTCCTATGCTCCTCCACAGACAAAGGCTGCCATGACAGTCTGGTACAAACCTAATAGGGTCAAAAATTCCACGACCCTCCCCCCCCCCACAACCTGTGGGTGGAGTCCCCCAAATGAAAGAAAGCAGACTCCCTTAGAGAACACCCTGTCCAAGAGACAAGACCCTGCTTACACAAAGGGAAAGGACCCTTGTAGCCTTAGGGCACTTGCCACCTCTGGGCCTGCCCCTTTTCCCATCCTGAGAGTGTACTGTCCTTGAGACACTTTGTGCTTGCTACTTGCCTTCTGGCTGCTTTATTTCAGCACAGATCCTCATGTAAATTGTTAAGTGGGGAATCCAAGAACCCAGACCTTCACGCAACTCAGACTCCCCCACCCGAAACACTTGTTACAAAAGTAAATCCAGGGGCGCCTGGGTGGCTTGGTCGGTTAAGCGTCCGACTTCAGCTCAGGTCATGATCTCACGTCCGTGAGTTCCAGCCCCGCGTCCGGCTCTGTGCTGACTGCTCAGAGCCTGGAGCCTGTTTCAGATTCTGTGTCTCCCTCTCTCTCTGCCCCTCCCCTGTTCATGCTCTGTCTCTCTCTGTCTCAAAAATAAATAAACGTTAAAAAAAAAAAAGTGAATCCAAACTAAAACATTATTATAAATGTTATTTATGTTTTACGATAACATTATTTTATACAGACAGTATTTTTAGGATCCGTGTACTTGTTTAACAATTTCTTTGCTCATTGTTTCATTTTGCGATGCTTACTTTCTTTGTGGTGGAGTTATCTTTCTTCTTCCTACAGTATATCTTTTGGAAGTTTCTTTTATGACAGATAGTGGTAAACTTTTCCCTTTTAAACTATATTTCTCCCTCATTCTTGTTAGTTTGGCTGCACGTATAACTCCAGATTGACAGTTATCCTTACTTTTCTGAAGCCTTTGAAGGTATCCGTTCCCTTTTTTCACTTCCATTTTTGTTTTGAGGCGTGCCTGTTAAGCACACTGTGTCTGTGGATGTCTTTTTATTCTCTTCTCTTCTATTTGGTATAAGTTATACTTTCATCTATATATTTGTGGAGCTTTTTATCTGTCCTTGAAAATTTCAGTCATTTTTTTTTCTCCAATATTGCTCTACCTTCATTTTGCTCTGTTCTCTTCTTGTTTAGATGTATGTTGGAAATGCTGCTTCTGTCCTCCATATCTGTTATCTTCCTTGACCTATTTTACTTTTCTCTCTGCAGCTTTTGGAGTTCGATCTTAACATCTATGTTATAGGTCAGATATGTTATTTTCATTGGATTGGTTCTGTTGTTCTTTTGAATCTTAAATTGCAGAAATATATATATTTTTTTCTAGAAGCCAGATTTTTTTAAAAATTTTACCTCCCCCCACCTCCAGTGTGGTTATTTTGATAGTATCTAAATATTTTTTATTTTATTTTTTTAATGTTTATTTATTTTTGAGAGAGACAGAGTGTGAGCAGGGGAGGTGCAGAGAGAGAAGGAGGCACAGAATCCAAAGCAGGCTCCAGGCTCTGAGGTGTCAGCACAGAGCCCTACACGGGGCTCAATGTGGGGCTCAAAGTCACGAATTGTGATATTGTGACACAAGCTGAAGTCGGATGCGCAACCAACTGAGCCACCTAGGTGCCCCTCGGTATTTTTTTTTTTTTTTTTTTTTTAGTGAGCATTTAATTTCCCTAAACACATCAAATATATTGTATTTCTTTAAACATAAAGAAATGTGCAAATTTAACTAATGTATGTTGCAGCTTGCTCAAGACTTAAAGTATCCAGATATTTTGCTGATACTGGTGTTTGTTTTCAAGCTAGCTAACCTTTTGCTTTTGTTCATTGCTTAGTATTCCCTGCTTCGGTTTTAGTTCATAATACACTCATGATAAGTTGTGTGTGTATGTATTTTTTTCTTACAATTACTGGAAAGTTATTTTAGCCTTTACCTTGGTTACAGATAGACATGACATTTAGGATAGGAAAAGAGAAGATTTACTTGCATCATTTTGACATTATGTGTGGCTGCCTGTAACAAATTGGCCAGATGTTAATCTAAATTCACCAAAATTACCATGTTATTAAAAACAATAGGCATTTAAATTATTTTTAAAAATCCAACTTGGGTGGTTTTGTTAGTTAATTAAATTTGTCTCTAAAATTATTCAGAACAAATGATACTTATTTTGAGTTATGTAATTTTCCATGGTAATGTGGGAAAATTAGCAGTTGCTTGTTCCTATTTTTTTAAATCTATTTCATCGTGGTAATTCCCAGGTTGAGATAGCAAACTTAGATAATGTTTTAAAAGAACAGCTTTTATACGTATTGTTAGATGATCTTTTCCTCATAACATATATTAGATTTCTTTTGTATCCGTGTTTTGAATACAATATACAGCCTAAAGTTTTCAGTCTTTCAAGTCAGCTATATCCCAGAATATTATTTATCTTTTTGTTTCATTCTGGGATGATATGGGTCTATCCACTTTTGAACCAGCTATTTTGACACTCTTTTTTTAGGCATATACTACTAGCTATTTTGACACTTTTTTGGGGGTATATACATGTTTATATTTGTTATGTCTTCTTGGAGAATTGCCCACTTTATCATTATGCAATGCTGCTCATTATGCCAGATTATCTTCGTCTTTCTGAATTATACTTTGTCTGAAATTAGTAGAGATATTCTAGCCTCCTTTTGATTTGTGTCAGCATGGTCTACCTTTCCCATCTTAGCTTTTTTTTAATTTTTATATTTAAAATTTTTTAGTTTATTTATATATTTTGATAGAGAGAGAGGGAGAGAGAGAATCCTAAAGAGGCTCCTTGCTGTCAGCACAGAGCTTAAGGAGGGCTCGAACCCGTGAATGGTGAAATCATGACCTGAGCCAAAACCAAGAGAGTTGGATGTTTAACTGAGCCACCCAGATGCCCCTCCCCATCTTAGCTTTTAACCTATCTTTGTCTTTATATTTAAAATTCATTTCTGGTAGACAATAGGGTTGGTTGGGTCCCGTTTTTCTTTTTTATTAGAGAGAAAGCACAAGGGAGGGAGAGGAGCAGAGGGAGGGAGAGAGGGGTAGAAGGGGAGAGAGAGAGAGAGAGAGAGAGAGAGAGAGATCGATCTCATGCAGGCTCCATGTTCTGCATAGAGTTCAATGTCAGGCTCCATCTCAGGACCTTGAGATCATGACCTGAGCTGCAATCAAGAGCATGATGCCTAACTGACTGAGCCATCCAGGTGCCCCAGGTCCTGTTTTTTTGTAATCCGACAATCTTTATGTTTTAATTGGTGTTATTCAGATCATTCCCATTTAAATTAATTATTGATATAGTTGGATTAACATGTACCATGTTTGTCACTGTTTTGTTTATTGCATTTTCCCCTTTTTCTTCCCTTCTCTTTCTGCCTTATCTAGTTTTTTTTTTTTTGAGCATTTCATATGATTCCATTTTATCTACCCTCTTTGTATTTCAATTCTTGAAAATTTTTTTTAGTAGTTGCTCCAGAGTTTACCATATACATTTCACATGGATCTGTGTTCAGCTTCAGATAGCATCATATCATGTCATATGCAGTATGCGTGCCACACAAAAGAGGATTCTTCATTCCTTCCTCTCATCTCCTGTGACACTGATGCCATTCATTTCACATATGCATATGCTATAACCACCCAGTACCTCTATTACAAGATTACTTGGAGCAGTTATTTTTAGATTCAGAATAGTACAGTTTTTAAAAATGCATTGTATCTTCATGTATTCCGTCTCTAGTACTCTCTTCTTATACATAAATCCAAGTTACTAACCTGTATTGATTTTCTTCTGCTTAAAGGATTTCTTTTAACATTGCTTGGAGATGCAGGTCTCCTAGAAATGAACCCTTTCAGTTTTAATTTCTTGATTGCTCTTTCAATCTTGAAGGATCATTTATCTGACTATAGAATTCTAGGGAATGTTCTCTCAAAACTTTAAATATTTTACTTCACTTTCTTCTTGATTGCATGGTTTCTGAGAAGACTCCAGTGTAATTTATGTCACAGTTCCTCTATAAATAAAATATTTTGAGTCCTCTGACTTCCTTCAGTATTTCCTCTTTGTGATTTCTTTCTTCATTTTAAATAGAACATGCAAAGTTTGTGAAGTTTTTTTTTTTTTATCCTGCTTCATGTTCTCCAAGCTGGTTTGTGGATCTGTGGTTTAGTATTTGTTATAATTTTCCAAAATTCTTGGCCATTATTTCTCTTTAATATTTCTTTTGCTCTGTTCTCTTTTCCTTCTCCTTCTGGTAGTCCAAATATGTACACATTATACCTTTTGAAAATTTCCCACCGATCTCCAATGTTCTATTCTGGGTTATTATTATTTTTTTCATACTTTGTTCCCTTGAGTTTCAGTTTGCAAAGTTTCTGTTGACCTTTCTTCAAGTTCATTGAACTCTGCTGTGCCACATTTACTGATGAGCCCTTCAAAAGCATTCTTCATTTCTGTTCTTGCATTTTTTTATTTCTGCAGGTTCCTTTTGATTCTTTTATAGGTTCCATCTCTCTGCTTACATGACCCATATGTACTTTCATTGTATGTATTCATTCTATTAGAATCCATAATATATTAATTACAGTTAGCTTAAATTCCTGTCTGATAAATTCAACATCTGTGTCACATTTGAGTGTGGTTCTGATGATTTCTCTTTCTCTGCAGACTGTATTTTGTCTTGGCTTTTGACATGTTTTGTTTATATTTGTTGAAAGCCAGATAATGATTTGTCAGGTAATCGGAATTGAAGTAAATAGGCTTGTAACGTCATGATTGATGTCGTGGTGATAAAGTCAGACAATTCAATCTGAGTAGAAGCTGAGAAGTTTTTAATGTTTCCTATAGCTCCAAGTACCATAGACTTCAAATACTCCCAGTGCCCTTATTTTTGTTTTCTCTTTTGACTTCAGGCTTCCCTAAGTTCTCCTCTTCATTCAGAATCTGTGTCATATAGCTTTTCACCTGCAATCTGCTATTATTATTCTGAGGTCTTGGTAGTAATATGTGGGAGAAGGTGCGTGTTCTATAACCTTGTGGTTAAACTTCAGTCTCTTAATGCCTTTATCTGAAGACCGTGACAGAATTTTTCTTCCTTGGCCTCCACCTCTCCCCTGATGCAAGTTGGAGTTGATTCCAGTACTGCGGCCTTTTAATTTTTTCAGAATAATTAGTATTCACTGGTCCTGTTCTGAATTCTCTGCAGTAACCCCTTTATAACCCTGTAACTTGGATCACTACAAAGACATTCTGAAAAGTACCTGTAGAATATTGGTTTTATCTAGATCAGAACTTTATATCAATCTCCTCCTTGTTCTGGTGTTTCACCCAAGGTTTGGTGAAAATGCTCAAGCTTTAGAGACAAATCCCTTCATGTGTTAAACATTCAAAAATCAATTAATGTAGTCTATTATATCCCAAGACTAAAAAAGAAATCACATGACAATATTAATAGATGGAGAAGGAGCATTTGACAAAATCTAACACCTATTCATGATAAAAAGTTCTCAGTAAAGTCGAAGTAGAAACTTTCAAATAGATAAAGACTATGTGCAAAACACATGCAGTTAATATTATACTTAATGGTGAGAAACTAAGATCAGATATAAGGCAAGGATGTCCCCTTTTGCCATCCTTTTAAACATCATACTGAAAGTTGTCACTAAAAAATAAAGCCAGAAAAGAAAATAAAAAAGCTTATGGTTTGGGGGAAGAAAACATAAAACTGTTTACATATGACATGATTGCAGAAAATAAGAATCAACAAAAAATTTCCTGGAACTAGCATGTCATCCTGCAAGGTTGCAGGATACAAGGTTAATACACAAAAGTCACTTGTTTTCCTATATATGAATAATGAGCAAGTGGAAATTAAAATTAAAAGCACAATATCATTTGCATTAGCATCAAAAAATGTAATATTTAAGTATAGATCTAACATAATACATGTAATATTTATATTAGGAACACTATGAAACTCTGATGAGTTTCATAAAAATCAAAGAAGAGACAAATGGAGAGATGTTCCATGTTCTAGGATGGGAAGATTCCATATTGTCAAAATTTCAATTTTCACCAACTTGATCTACAGATTAAATGCCATCTGAATCTAAATACAGTCAATTGATCTTTGACAAAGGAGGAAAGACAATACAATGGAGTAAAGCCAATATCTTCAACAAATGGTGCTAGAACAACTAAATATCCAAATGTAAAAAAAAAAAAAAAAAGAATCTAGACACAGAGCTTACACGCTTCACAAAAATGTACTATTTTTGTGGTCATAGGTTTCGATTAAAGTGAAAAACTGTAAAATCCTAAAAATAATATAGGAGAAAATCTATGGTGATGCCTTTTTAGATACAACATCAAAGACATGATTCATGAAAGAAATAATTGATAAGCTGGACTTTATTAAAATTAAAAAAAAAAAGGTGTACTTCGTGAATGACAAATATGAAGAGAATTAGAAGACAAGGTCCAGGGTTGCATGGGTGGCTCAGTCAGTTAAGTGCCCAACTTTTGATTTCGGCTCAGGTCACCATCTCACGTTTGTGTGTTCCAGCCCGGTATGGGGCTCTGTGCTGACAGTGTGGACCCTGCTTGGAGTTCTCTCTCTCCTTCTCTCTCTGCCCCTCCCTGCTCTCTGTATTTCTCAAAAATAAATAAACAGAGAAAACAATCTTTAGAAAAAAAGGGCAGGTCACAGACTGAAAGAAAATTTTTGCAAAGGACACATCTGATAAAGGACTGCAGTCCTTTACCATAAAATCAAGCAATCAAAGTTGGTATTTACTGGACAGAGTTGAAAACTTATGTCCACACAAAACCCTGCACAATAGATGTTTAGAATGGCTTTATTCATAAATGTCAAAACTTGGAAGCAGCTAGGATGCCTGGATAAACAAACTGTGGTGTATGCAGCAAATGTAATATTATTTAGCACTAAAGAGAATGAATTATCAAACCATGAAGACATGAAAAAAGTTGAAATGTATACTAAACTTTTACCAAGTGAAAGAAGCCAATCTGAAAAGATTACATACTATTTGATTTCATTTATATGACATTCTGGAAAAGACAAAACTAGGTAGACAATAAAGAGATCAGTGGTTGTCAGGGTGGGGAGGGGTGAAGAGACATGAATAGAATAGGCAGAGCACAGAGGATTTTTAAGACGTTGAACTTGTATGATATAATGATGGATACATGTCATTTAAACATTTGTCCAAATCCACAGAATGTACATTATTAAGAGTGAACCTGTGGGTAAACTATTGACTTGGGGTGATTATGATGTGTCCATGGAGGTTTCTCCTTGTTAAAAAATGAACCATTCTCATGGATGATGTTCATAATAAGGGAGGCTCTGCATGTGTGGGGGCAGGGACTATATGGGAAACCTCTATAACTTCCTTTCAATTTTGTTGTGAACCTAAAACTTCTCTAAAAAAATATTTAAAGGATTTTTAAAAACCCATTTAGTTAACTGAGTATCTATCTATATTGTACCTCTCACTTTATAACTGCTGAAAGCCTCTGAGAAAATGGCTAACGCTAATTTAATAAATAATTTAATAATACAGAATTTAATAAAATGAAGGTGGTAAGACACTTTCTTTTTTAAATTAGTTACACAGCAACATTTAAGAATCATCTCACACTAAATATCTGAGGAACCCACATGAATAGTCTTGTAATCATACTTCTGGCCTTGGAAAAGCAACTAAAGCATCTTAGGATAATAAATATTCTTTCAGGTTTTACACAGAAAATATTTACTTTTTCTTTCTGATGTCCTTTTGCTGTATTATATTATGACTTCTTTCTTTGTTAAACAGAAGATCCACAGTGTACTTGAGGCCAGTTTCCTGTAAGGATTTTTTTCCTTCACCTTTTTTGAAATGTTTAAAAAAAACTGATTTATCATGAACAGACATTTTAAGAGTTTGCTATTAATCAAACTGAATTTTAAAAATGTAAACTTACATAAGCTTATAATGTAAAAAACAAAACAAAACAAAAAAAAACCCTCCATACTGAATCAATAGCGAACATACTTCCTTTTAGAAAGTAAAATAAATACAGAATCCAAATCTCAGACTCAATTATTGGGAAGAACAAAACTAATTCTAATTTTTGGGGGAACACTTAAAATATTTTTACTTAAACAATGAACAAATAAGTTAGCTTTCCAATTCCTGTAAGACTTACATACCTACATTATTCATAGAAAATTAAATATGTGTTCTAAGCAAAATAATCCCTTCTTGCACAAGGGATGGCACAAGAATAATTAACCTTTATTTGAGACTTTAATTTGAATTTTTCAATATATAATATATTCCATTTGGAGCAGAGATGTTTTGATGCGCGACTCTGGCAGCAAGAAAACAATTGCATTCATTCCCTTGCGGAAGAATCCACAAAGTAATTTCTTTTAAGCAAAAAACAAAACTGCACCCTTCCATAAGAAAACAGAACATTATCTTAAAATCAGAATAATTGCTCTTTTCTTGTATTGTATGTATGATATTTGTGGTTGGAATATGAAAGAAGGAAAGTACAGTGGATCATAAAAGCTAGAGTTCTCAAGTGTGATTATTTCTAATAAAGTTTGTGGCAGAGTTTGGAGCACTACAGTGAGCTAGAATCCAGGAGCTTTTGATTAGTGCCCAATGGTAATTCTGGTCAGCTACTAAGTAGATGTGAGTCTGTCTGCTGTCATCTCTAGACCTCAGTTTCTTCACACATCTTCAACTCTAAGTAAAATAGATAAGAAAAACACCTCTGAGACCTTAAAAGCAGCCATCAAGTACTTCTTATTCGTATCATTGAAAAGGGAAGTACATTCTTCAGTTGGGTCTTATTTGTATTTTTCAAATACATTTATTTCATGGAAATTTAGACACAGGGTTTTACCCAAGTAAATATATTAGATCAGATTTAATCAAAATTTTATGGCAATGTATGCTAAAGGAATCCAGAATGGCATGTACCTAGGAACATTGGTATTGCAGTTTGGGCACCATTATTGGAAAATAATTCCTTAGATTAAGCAAATCTACACATTAAATTTGCCAAAATAATATGCACATGCCGTAGACAGAAGGATTTAGAAATAATGCAGTGAGGTTTCAATTATTTTCTTGCATATACCAATAAGAACTGGAAATAAATGACTATATATTTTTGAAGTTCAAATATTTGTAGGCCCCGTTGCTGGCTTTATTAAAGACAAATAAACAGTATCCTATCCTAATGGCATTTTAGTTGTTTTTAAATCTACTTCGAGACTTTGCAAGCAAATTCATTTCTTTATTACTGTCTTGTTTTAGACCATGCTAGCAGAAGGAGAAGTATGGAGAAACGGAGCTTCATTCCAATCAGAACACAAACGTCTATTGCACTTGTAATTATATGTGTTTGACTAAGAATTCCTGCTTTTTTTTCATAACACAAAATATCAACTTATGAGTTTATAATCCATAATAGAAGTATCAAAAGGGCTGGATTTCCAACTTCTAAGGAAAAGTGTTATTTACCTACAGACAAATCTACCCCAGAAGCCAAATTCTAATTGTAAGGGAATGTGGAGAGTTGGAAATAAGAGAAAGAGAACTTTGAAATAAAGTTCAAACAAATTGTTTCTGCTTTTTACGAACATTTATCACACTATGGCAGTTAGTACACCGTAATTACATACACTTTTGTGTTTGTCTATTGCCTTTCTTATTTGTGAGATCATGTATTTCAAAAAGACCATGTCTGTGTTTCTACTTAGGATTTAGGAGAACACTCAATATGTGAGCAATAAATATTTGTGGAATGAATGGATAAACAAATGACCGGCTAGGAATGTCTATCTATGCTCTTGGAGACTTTTTGAAGTAGTGAGTGAAACTTTAACCACCAAAAGAAAATCAATTCAGTTTTTTAGTGTGTTGAATCTAGTGGAAAAATAGGAAACACATTTTACTCTCAGCCTCTGTTGTCTTCAAATTTACATAAGTGTGTAGCATCTTTTTCCCTTAAGCTTGATTCTGGTTGCAATTCTGGTTGATATATATATATAATATATATATAAAATATTATTATATTTTAAAAATATATTTATTTATATTTAATAAAATATTATTTTATATATGGTATATATTAATATAAATCATTATACATATATATGTATATATATTTCTCAAGAATAAATTGCAACCAAGGAAAAAATTAAAGCCCCAGGCACTGAAATATAAAAATATTTCTTGAATATTATTCACAACAGTCTTCAATAAACGACTGCATTATTATCATACACAAATATGTATGGTTTTCTGTAAAAAGAAAAAAGGAAGAAAGCAAAAAAAAAAAATGAATTCTCTTTTCTCTGAAGAAATTTAGCCATCAACAGTTGGCCTGAAACTTCTACTTATCTATGCTCTGCATGGCCGGAATGTCTTGCCAACTTCCAGTGAACAGAATTACATGGGTTTTTAAAAGCAAATAAATGAATGTAATCTTACACTAAGGGAGAAGGGAAGGTCGGAAAGAATTCTGTTGTATAAGCACAGAGTCCGTTTGCCATGTGGCGCGCTTCCAGTGTGATAAAGAAGACTACCAAATCCTAAACTGATAGAAATGTTTTCTGTATATACATGCGGTGTATTTCTGTGCCCACGTTCAGTAGCACAGTTAGACCTGAAGTGGGAAAGCCTCATGAGGGTGAGGGTGCGAAATCCCAAGCCCTCATTTTTATGAGAGGTTTTGCGCCTGCAGCCAATTTTCTTCAAGTGGAAGAACTCGTCTCTGTATGTTTCCTTGTTTGTGGGCGTGTCTGCACACAGATACACAACGTATACCACCGGGGCCAGACTAACAAACAGGCAGACGCCCCAGGAAGCTAATAAATTGGCTCTGCATCAAACCCACACGCTTTCACTACTGATTCTGTATTCATGTAGAAGAAGGTTGACTTCTTTTTGGCGGAAAGGGAGAGAAGGTGGTTCCTCAGAGGCCGTGATCTCCTGTCTCTTCCTGTTTTCTCAGTTCGCCCCAGTCCCATATTCTACTGGGCAAAGCAATCAGCCCGTTTCTAGGCTGATGGCCTAATGGCATCTGTTTCTAATGGCATCCGTTTCTAGGTACACAGTGTCACGTTCTACTGATACTCAGTGATTTAGCTATTTCTTATTCATCTGTTTAAAAAAATCATCAAAGAGTTCCCCCAACTTTATAGAACGGGATCTGGCAAGCATGATCCCTCTGTGTTTACGTTTTAGGGATTTTCCATACCTTTTTTGGATTTTGATCCTAAATGACCTGACACTTCGACCAATTCACGAACCCACCGAGCTGTACAACCTGCCCCGCCAAAAGTGAGGTGAAAGCGACACTCGAATTTCCATCGTAAATGACTTCCTCACGCCAGCACCATCTATCTTCATCCCCTTTCTCTTCTTTCCTTCTTCTGGAGCCTCCTGACCCCTTCTGATGGCTCATGCTGACTCCCATTCTCTGCCAAAGGCTCCTATCAGCATTTTGTGTAAACTGAAGTGGGTGAGGAGGCATTTTCTCCTCAAATACTATCCCTGTTCAGATACTCTAAGTGCATAAAAAGCTTTGTTTCTTTTCTGCTATACCGTAAAAATCTAAAGACAAGGGAGGAAAGGAGGTTTTGAGTGGTACAGAATACCTCACTGTAGGCACATCACCTACAGAGGTCCTTAAGGGACTTAGCTTTTGTTTTGTTTTGTTTTTTAATATTTATTTTTGTGTGAGAGAGAGTGCAAGTGGGGGAGGGTCAGAAAGAGAGGAGGACAGAGGATCTGAAGCAGGCTCTGTGCTGACAGCAGTGAGCCCAACGTGGGGCTCGAACTCATGGCAAGATCGTGACCTGAGCCAAAGTTGGACACTAAACCGACTGAGGCACCCAGCTGCCTCAGGTTCTTTTTTTTTTTTTTTTAAGTCAGAATATTTAATATGATGAGTTGCAAGTTTTACAGAGTATTGAGTTCAGTGACAAAGGCATCATTCAGATTAACGTGGCTAACTTCATTTCCAAGCATGAATAGATAGGTGCTAGTGTTCATGTAGGGATAGTGTTCATGTTGGATTATAAGTGTCTATGAATGAATGTATACACAACTACACGTCCATGTGTGTGTGCACATACTGCGTCACACCCACACCATGAAGTCTACGTAAACTAAAGGGATAATAACATTTGGATATATTGCATGTTGATCGCTTTCCCTGAGATATGCAAACACATACACACAAACATACCTACACGTTCGTAATTAGAAATCATTGCAGAATAAACACTTTTGATTCTTTTTCAGCAACTGTGGTAGGCTTACAAAATCCTTTGATTTTGAAGTATGGACTCAAAGGAAGTTGCAAAACAGTACAGAGTGCTTTTCACCCTTCACCCACTTTTCTCCGAGAGTGGCATCTTACACAGCTGTCATATAATTTTAAAACCAGGAAATGACATGTTTCTCCTAATTAGACCATAGACTTTTCACCATTTTAACGTATGCATGTATTTCCGGAAATATATACTTTTGTGTAATTTTATCATGGGTATGAATTTCTGTAACTATCACCAGAATCAAGATACAGAACAGTTCCATCACCACAGAGCAACTCCAGCATGGCATGTCTTGGTATTTGTGTCTACAAGCCCACCCCACACACTCTACCTGTTCCCTGACAACCACTAATATGTTGTCCGTCTACATATTTTCTCATATCCAGGATGTCCTGTAAATGGAACGGTATAGCATGAATATCTTAAGACTGAGAATTTACATCTTGAGGTCCATTCGGATTGTTAGATGTATTCAGGACTTCATTCCTTTTTATTGGTGATTGGTATTCCATGGTATGCGTGTATTAGAGTTTTCTCATAGACTCGTCAAAAGAAGACTATCGGGGCTGTTGATAGAATTTTTCTATTATATGTAAAGGTGCTATGATCATTTATGTACAAGTATGTATGTATGTATTGTGTAAATGTAGGTTTTCATTTCTCTGTGATAAATCCCCAAGGATATGATTGCTCATTCATAATAGTAAATGGATGTTTAGATTTTTACGCAACTGCCATACCCTGTTTTTGAGTGACTGCCATTTTTACATCCCCACCAGCAATGTCACAAAGCTCCAGTGTTTTTGCATCTTCACCTCCATTTAATATCATCACTATTTTTTTTTAAAGTTTATTTATTTTGAGAGAGAAAGTGCCTGCACGTGCATGCATGCAAGCAGAGGAGGGGCAGAAAGAGAGGGAGAGAGAAAATCCCAAGCAGGCTCCACACTGTTAGTGCAGAGCCCAACACAGGGCTCGATCTCAAGAATTATGAGATCATGATTTGAGCCAAAATCAAGAGTCAGACACTCAACTGCCTGCGCCACCCAGGCACCCCTTTATCATTATTTTTATTTTATCTTTTCTGATAGATGGGTAATGATATATCACTGTAGCTGTATTTGCATTTCTGTAATGGCATTGAAGATCTTTTCATGTACTTATTTTGTATTCCTATTGTGTTTATATTTTTTTTTGTTTCCTTTCTAATTGGATACCCTTTCTTTTGTTGAGTTTGAAGAATTCTTATATATTCTAGACATAAGACTTTTTGTCAAATATGTAGTTTGCATGTATTTTACCTAGGCCATGGCTTCATTTTAATCTACTTCACATAGGGTCTTTTAAAGCACACAAGTTTTTCATTTTGATGAAGTCTCATTTGTTAATTTTTTTTTCCTTTTTATCGGTTATGCTTTTCCTATCGTGTCTAAGAACTCTTCACATAGCCATGGGATTCAAAGCATTCTTCTCTATTTTCTTCTAAAATTTTTGTAGTTTTGCATTTTAATATTTAAATACAAAAAATGATTCAGAATCACATTCTCTTTCTCTTCCATTCAACTGTATGTCTCTTCTGATGCCAATACCACACTGTCTTGATTACTACAGTTATATGGTAAGTTTGAATATGAGGTAGAGTGATTTCCCCCATTTACTCTTCTTTATAAAACTTGTTTTGGCTCTTCTAGTTCCTTTAAGTTTCCATATGAATTTTAGAATAAGCTCGCTTGTGTGTGTAAGAAATCTTGCAGGGATCATGATAGGCCTTGTGTTAAACTTATACACCAGTGTTGGAGAAGATTGACATGTTTACTGTATTGAGTCTTCCATTTACACATTATGTGTCTCCATTTATTTTGATCTTCTTTGATTTTTTTCATCAGTGTTTTGTGATTTACAGCATATAGTTCCTTTATGTGTTAGATCTGTGAGTAGGTATTTTGATTTTTTGGAGCAATTATAAATGACTTTGTGTATTTAATTTTGTTTCCCACATGTCCATTGCTATGATATTAGGAGTGTGTGTGTGTGTGTGTGTGTGTGTGTGTGTGTGTGTGTAAAGCCTTTATCCTGCACCTTGTGAACTCCTATATTCTGGTAGTATTTTTTGTTGTTGGTTTGTTTATTCCTTGCACTTTTCGACACTGACATTCAATCATGTTGTCGGCCCTAAAGGCCAAGGCACATTTGTGTTTTTTCCTTTTCCTGTTTATATGTCTTTTATTTCCTTTTCTTACCTTACTGTGCTGGCTACAAGTTTCAGTATTATTTTGAGTAGTACAAGGCATCATTTTTTTTTCTCGATTTTAGGGGAAAACATCGTCTTTCATCATTAAGGATGATGTTAGCTGCATTTGTTTTATAGATGCTCTTTACCAGATTGAGGAAGTTCCCTTCTCCTAATTTCCTGGAAGTTTTTGTATAAATTTTTTTTATCATAAATGGTTTTTGTTGAATTTTGTCAAGTGATTTCTATCAATTCCTATGATCAGTAGCTACATGCCAGATACCAGAGGATGTGTTCATTTGCTCCATCATTGAAGCCACGTCTAGTACAGCAGCTGCCCTGGGAGTCACCATGTAGTGAAGTGGACACTAGTCCACCGTCATTCTCCAAGATCGATCTCTTTTCTTCACAGACAAGATAGGTGATTTGAATGGGAATGTGATGGGAATCACCACTCCTACAACTTACACGTCCATGGACTTACACGTCCAATAATGTCTATAATCCTTCTAAGATTGTGGTATTGCTTTTCGTTTACTATTTTCCTGGGTAAAGGTGACTTGATCCAACTTTATGTTCTTTGTATCATTATTCCATAACCTTTATATATATTTCTATGCATGTTTCCCAGATATCTGTATCGATTAAAAAACTCAAATAGTTTTTTGGAATATAGTGCATTTCATCAGGGGTCAAACTTTGGGTCTCACTTTTAGGAGCCTGCTGAGATTTTAGTCTAGAGAAATGGGATAGGCAAAGTGACTGATGAAAAATGTACATCCCAGAAATAAACATGTTTTCAAATTTTGATTTATAATAATAATGGCAGTATAGATTGGTAGCTGAAATAATGGCATTTTCAATAAGTGGTAAGTGAGATAATTGGTTAGCCATAAGGGAAAAACAAAGAAATGATGGGGAAGTGGAGTGATTGGATTCCTGCCTTACATATAAACAATGATTCTTTCCAAGCTGGTTAAAGATCTAAGGCTGAAAAGCAAAAATGGAAACTTTTAGAAAGTGACATAGATTATTGTTCTACTTTAAGAATAGGGGAGCATTTCTTAAGTCACAAAAAGTGAAGACAATAAAGAAATGGATTGATAAATCTGGCTAAATTAAAATAATCATTTGTTTCTAAAAAATTAAGAATGGGAGAAGCAAGCTATGACGTAGGAAAAGAGAATTGCAATGTTTATAATCAGTAAAAGATTAATATTTAGATTATATAAAGAACACCCACCTTTGAATCACTATGAAAAACTCAACTAAATGGGGAAAGGGGGAAATTAATTAAAATGCAGAAATACATATAATGGAAAAAATTCAAGGTCCATAACCTTACCTCTCATTACTAATCAGAAAAACACAAATTTCAGTGAGAAGTTATAATTTTGAGTACATGTATGCACACACATTCACACACACACATTGGCAAAAAACATCAAGTGGGCAAGGATGTGAAATGAAGGAAATGGTATCCGCTGCTAGTGGTAGTTGCAGTTGAGTACAAGCTTTTTGAAAAACTGGTCATGCCAATTAAAGATAAAACTTTGTGTACATTATAGACCTACAATTCCACTCGTAGATATATACATGTTAAAGCATAAGACCAGATTACTGCATATGTGATACAGGAGTCAGGTATAAAAGCTGCGGCAGCGTTCATAATACAAAACAGACTGACAACATCCCCCAAATAGTCAACAACCCAAAGGCACATCATCAGTACAGTATGTAAATGAATTACTTTAAAATCACGCAGTGGATTAGCATTCACAGTGAAAATAATGATCAAACACTAAATGTGTCAACATGGATAACCTCAAAGAGCCTGCTATAGAATGAAATAAGTCACACAAAATATGTGTAGAATAATCTCATTCATTAAAAGAAAAAATAAAAATAGAGGCAAATGGGGCACCTGGGTGGCTCAGTTAGTTCAGTGTCTGACTCTTGATTTCTGCTCAAGTCATGATCTCATGGTTCGCGAGGTCTAGCCCCACATTGGGCTTTGGGCTGTCAGTAAGGAGCCTGCTTGGGATTCTCTTTCTCCCTCTTTCTCTGCCCCTCCCCCACTCATGCTCTGTCTCTCTTTCTCACCTTCTCTCTCTCAAAATAAGCAAACATTAAAAAAATAGAAGCAAATAATAGATTTTTAAGGAACATATAATGTATTTAATATTTTTTTAAGGAAAATCAATAACATGACAGGCAAGGAAATGATTAACCAAATCTTCAAGATGTAGATATCTATCAACTACCTCTTGGAAAGTTATTAAATCTGATTACAGAGGGCCATTACGGGCATCTTTACTACTGGCAAAATTCTATTTTTTTAATTTAATAAGGATTATGCAGGTGTTTATTATTTTTACTGAAACTGTACTTATAATTAATACAATATCTATTACATGTGTTTTATTTCCCAATAAAATAAAACAAAATAGAAAAAAAAACTGGTACTGCTTCCTTTTATTTTACTTTAATTAGTTACTCTAGTCTTTTCTCTCTGATGTGGGTAGTGCGCATGCACATACACACACACGCCTCCCTTGTGCTTTTTGCTTCATGATCTTTACAACTTAAGCTTGTGTCTGATAACCTTGTAAACTGAATAAAGAGTAATATGTTTCTTCCTCTAAACAGTTTTTTTTTTTTCGGTATGGCTGCATTTTAATCCTGTTTCTTGCGCTCTAAATATGATTAATACATCTGAATTTTGTCAGAACTTCCTGTGGGGTCAGGGAGGAAGAGACAACCTAAAGTTTTAAAGTCACTTTTTATTTTTAAAAAGCTTCTTGGAATTTTATAAAATCTGGAATTTGTTATAATTAGAGAAAAGTTTTTACTGTCCTCCTTAGAAAGATCAAGTAGTCAGCCATAGAGGAAGAAATTTAACTGCTCTATATGTCAATAGAGCAAAGTGAATATGTACCTCATTCATTTGGGAAGTGAATAAATCTAATTTATTTTTAACATTTCTTTCATAAAGGCATAAATTCAGAGAGACATGTAACTTAAAGATATAATTTAATAAAACCTTATTTTATTAATAAGTTTCCTTAAGAAAGAATTGTAAATTTCTAAAGATGGACACTAAAAATAACAACTCTATTAAATGAAGATATAGGAAGAAATGTTAAATAAATATATGTAACAATATATTACATAAAAAGTTTAAAGTCTAATTAATAAATTAGAATAATTAAGCAGTGGTTTTTATACAAAATCAGATTTTTAAAGTTATTAGTAACAGCCTTGTCTTATGCTGGGATAAGATCAGCTGGGTGTTTTTATTTATATAAGTCATCTTTATGTCTCCATCTGCTTAGATAAGCTATTTTTCATATCATTGTAACTGATATGAACCATATAATCAAATACTGAAAATATACAGGCATTTATCAGGAGAAAACTATGTCCTGTTCTTTTAGGAGTTAGATTTATTTTTCTAATCATGAATTAACATCTTGCCTTGTAATTCATTGAATTTTATTATAACTCCCCCTGGCTTTGCCCCCCAACAATCCTAATTCTCTCACTCAGACTTAAATTGTACTCGGCCCCAGGTGAACATGTCCTCGCATATTGCCAAAGTTAATATCTGTCCAATTGGTCGTGTACTTGTTGACCATAGAAAAATGCTTATATATGCGATTTCAAGGATGATAGGAATAACAACTGTAATATTTGTTTAGAGTACTTTGTAGTTCACAATGTGATATAAAGTATATTATTATATCCCATCCTTAGACAAATAAATGACCCATGCTATTATTTTACAGATTAGGGAAGAAGGCTCAGAAAGCTTAAAAGATAAGCCAGAGTTCCACAGCTTGTTAGTATGGGTAATGGTTCTTCATGATGTGGTCACATTTGTGTTTATCTTGTAAGCCAAGGCACTATCTGCCCTTGGGCTCTGGACTATCATTTAAAGAACACTTCGCTTGGTGTATGGAATAACCCTGTAGAATTGAGAGAGAGTCTTTAGAGCAAAGGCCAATTTGCTCACAGATCATTAACAAAAATTGGGTTCCCTTAGTTTGATATTTCTTAGCTGTGACAGAAACCTGTGTGGCCTCATCCACGTGGGCTCTTTCACTTCGGCCCCTTGGAAATTGGGGATGAGAGGAACCTACATGAAAATGAAACCATGAATAATAGAATCCTTTCCCTCTGATCTAGGAGTCTCATGTTGTCTACGAACATCCATACAACTGGCCAACTAGCTAGTCTGTAAGTATGGTAAAATCTCACACCTGTCACAGTTCTTGAAAAGAAATTGTAAAGCAGAGGAGCCAAAAATGTCTTTAGTTTCATGGTTCAGTACACATTTTTTATACCACAATGAGTCCCAAGACACCAAATTAATATACTCAGATGTAGTAGAATTTTTTTGGTGGGTGAAATATAGAAAGATGCATGTTATCACTTCCAAACTGGGCTAAGTATCCATGTACAACCATTTTTATTTGGTATATGTTTGTGTGAATAGCTTATCTCTGGAAGGATGTAAACAGATGATGGCAGTGGTAGGACTGGGCAAAGGAAACTACAGGACTTCAAGATGTGAGGGGAGTTTTCTTGTTAACCATACTTATGAATTAACTGAATGCTGTTCTTCGTGGAAGACTCTATTATAACGTCAATAAAATCAAGTTCTCCAGGTTCATATTGTCAGCTAATTGACTGTAATACATTGATCAGGTTTACTCAAAATTAATTTATATATGCTTCAACTTCCTTGTTTATAAAATTGTGCTATTGTAATAACTACCTTATAGGTTGTGAAGATTATTTAAGAGTTATTACATAAACTGTTTTAACATTGTGACTTAGAATAAAAGTTCAATTAAGTATCAGCAATAATGATTCAAAGTAATTTTTAAATGGTTTTCATATGTTAATACTCTTCCAAATTCATTTTAAATAACAGTATTTCATTACGTGAATCCAAGTTACAAACGAAAGTGACAATACTGATAAATAAACAAACATGTGCATATTGTCTTTCCTTCACACTCAGATGCAAATGACTGATGGCAGAACATACACTTTGAATAGAGTTTGAGAGAGAAGTAAGAGAACACTGGATACATTACAAAGGGCTAATGATGTCATAGATAAAGAAATTACAGAAGGAAATCCCAGCATTGAAAACACAACCTTCTCATTTGACAAAGTTGTCCCTTAGGTGAGCACCCGTTCAATAACTGGTTACTAATTAATCGCTTTCCCTTTGGCCCCTTGGAAATTGGGGCCATTCATTCATTCATTCATTCCTTCATTCAGCAGCTACTTATTCAGCAGCTTCAACCTACCTACCAAGCTAGTGACGAAAACAAATGGTAATCAAATCATATACTGTTTGTGATAAGTATTATTATCATAATCATTTAACAAATGTGAAGATTGAGGCTTAAAAATGTTATCTAACTTGCTGAAAGCCACTCAGCTCATTTTTCTTATGTGTCAAGTGTTGACTTTAAATGCTACCAAATTTCTGAAGTATGCGTGAGGTAATGACAGAAAATCACTGACCCTGGTGCCCATCCACTGATCTCAGACATACCATCCGTCTTGCACAATCTCTGATATGTCAGGAATGAACTCACTCTAGTACTGCCTTTTTAGCTGTAAAAATAACCACTTTTGTAGATAATTACCTTACTCCTGCAACATATTCGTTAATATAATTTTCCATTCCCTTAAGTGACGGGGCATCTCTGAAATTTCAATTCTAGAAGCTCAGCTTGGGCCATGCCCTGGGATCTAAAAGACAAACAAATGGAAGAATTCTTCCTTTGTTGCATAACCACTAGTTGACTATGCAGGTTGGGTCTTAAGACATGTATCAGAAACCTAGGTAACTATGATTATAGCAGTTCTGTGGACACGGGCAATGTCATCGATGTTCTGAATCAGTCCTGGTCTTAGTGGGAAGTCCCATTTTTGATTATATGTATCTTTCTCAACTGTGGGGTACATGTTAACAAGGTGTACTTACCAGGTATGCGCTACAGTTGAGAAAGATACATGGTTTGTCAAAACCTAATTCAAATTAAAAATGAGAGGCAAGGCTATTGAAAGATGACAAGTCAATTCTGCGAAGACATTTCTTACTAAAGGGGGAGATCTTAGAATTTCTCAAATGCCATCCTTTTTAGGTGATCCACCACAACTCAATATGCCTAAAAATCACTGTATGTGTTTATGGTAGGCAGAATTCTGATGGCCTCTCAAGATTCACGGTCTCTGATGTATATACACCTTCTCTCAGTCAATTAAACTCCAATCTGCATGCTACCGTGAAGGGGCTTTTCAGCCGTAACTAAGGTCCCACATTAGTTGGCTTCAAAAAAGGGAGGATGACCTGAGACTGACCCCATCGTGTGAGCTGTTGAAAGAACCTGGGCTTTTCCCAGTGAGAGAGATTTTGCCAGTAAGAGGGATTCCCTGTGCAGGAGCGTCTCTGTTGCTAGTTTTGAAAAGGAAGGGCTCACATGACCTCTAGGAGATAAAAATGTCTCCATCTGACAGCCAGCAAGGCATTGGGGACCTGGGTCTAACAACCCCCCAAAACTAAATTGGGTCATTAGGCTGCACGTGGCCTTCAAGCTTCAGATGAGAGCATGGCAGAATGACACCTTCATTTTCAGCCTCTGTGAGAGCCTGAGAAGGAACCCCAGTCACCCTGTGCCCATACTTGCCACCTGCAGAGCTGTGAGCTAATAAGTAAGTGTTGTGTCAAGCTACTCAATTTGTCATCATTTCTTATACAGCAGGGAAAACGAATGTGCAGCTTGGCTGTGATTTAATGCAGTTTTATTGTATCATTTGCTTTCTTAAAAAAATAAACTTATGTATTTATTTTGAAATGGAAAGAGCATGAGCAGAGGAGGGGCAGAGAAAGAGAGGGAGAATCCCAAGCAGGCTCTATACTCAGTGAGTAGGCCAAATACAGGGCTTGATCTCAATAACTGTGAGATCATGACCTGAGCCGAAATCAGGAGTCAGATGCTCAACTGACTGACCCACTCAGGTGCCCCTGTATCATTTGCTTTTTAGAATTCTTTCTAATTTTTCCTCTTCTACCTGGATAACTGTATTAATAGCCAAAACTCCAATTGGTATGTCATAAAGATGGAGGAGATCTCAAAGAGGTTGGATATCAACCTACAAATAAATTAATGTCTCTTGTCAACATTTGGTAGAATTTCTCCTGAATCTTTGTCTAGGTGTATACATCACCATAACATTGAACATATATTTGCCTAATTGCAGCAGAATAAAGGTCTTTTTCTCCTCGTCTGTTAGGAGCTCAGAAGCTTTACTTGGTTTTCTTTGGCACTTTTTACCATGTGGAAGACTTAAGGGTCTAAAAACAGCTATACAAAGGCTGAGGTATTTGTATCTTTTAACCCATGTACCACTTCAAGGCAAGTTTTCTTTAAACTTTCCATGACAATCTTTCATTCATTTCTCAGTTTCCAAGACATTTCATTTCTGTGGTATTTCCTTAGTGTGGCTAAACCACACTTCAAATTCTCCCTACCTTGGCAACAGCTCTGTTTCTTGGCAAATATTCAGTTGTTTAAAGTCGATGCTCGGTTGTATACACTGCATTATAGTCTACCCTGAAACATCATGGTCTGAAGCTGTTTCTAAGTCCCAAAGGCTTGCCTTTGCTCTCCTGGAGCAGTCTAATGTCACTTAGATCCTCTGAGATGACTAATGAAAGCTTGTATGCTTTGGGAGTTAGAATTCTCTCCCTCCCCTCACTCTTTCACTCACCCTTCCTTTCCTTCTCTCTCTCCCTCTCTCTTCCTGTCTCCCTCTTGCCTTTCTTTCTCTCTTCTACTCTCTTGAGACTCCCTACTTTAATGCTTAACCTTTCATTTTTCTGTCTCTTTCTTCGGCTGGGTGACCATATAGAGACCCTCAAAGTATACATTATCAGTTTACTTTTCAAGAGTTACAATTAATACTTCCAAGTTTCAGAGTCTAAATGGGGCTTGGTGAAGATCTGTTGAACTAGCTTGCTCTGTGGAATAACCTTGCAAATAATCAGTTCACTTCCCCCACCCTCCACTTTTGGGTAGGAAAAAAAAACGAATAAATAAACGAAAACATCCTTATTCCTGTGGATGGAGAAGAGAATGAGGGCTACAGAAAATTCATTTTTTGGTCTCTTCGTTGTTGCAACAGATACAGTATTTCATCTAATCTGAAGTGCCATCATTTGCAAATGTGTGTTTTTAAAAATAGAAAAAATGGATACCTATTAAAATTAGACACTTATCAAAGTTGATCTACAAATTTAGACCCTAAGACACGGAATTATTAATGAGAACTCTTTGGAAATATATTATACACTGTTATAAAGCCCTGAGATCTTATCTCCCATTCCATATGTGGTTCGAATCCTTTTGTTGTTGTAAAACTTCTGAGTATGACAAAAGTGAAATGTCACATTAGAACAACTCAGTGAAGAAAAAAATCTGGCCAGTCAGTCCTTCTCTCATCACAACATCCTAATTCCTATGGTTTTGAATAAAATGGAAAAGAACTAATTGCTCTACATTTCTTGCCATCCACTCCCCTGTATAAATGTTCTTCTCTTCTTTCTCAAAATGTGCTGATCTTCATTTACGTGTCCATACAGTTTTGGTCAAAGTGACTCTATCCGTACAGGTTTGGAGTATTTTATCTGGGTCAAGGCAATTAGCAAATTCAATACTCTGGAGTATTTAATTTCAGGGTAGGCGTGTGCCTTAAGCCACTGCAATCAAAGCGAATGTCTAGACTTTTGATGGAAATGATAGCTCTGTTGTGGGGATGATATTTAGAAATGACTGGTGCTATTTTTGCTATATTATAGAAAGTCAGTAATAGTTAAATTAACAGGCAGAAAAAGGTAGCAGCGAGAAGATCTTAGAGACATGGAGTTTGATGTCATTATGAATCCCTGGAATGAATCTTGTCTGTAGCCAGATATAACAGAGTTTGGATTAGGCTTTGTTATTGCAGTCTGTAGAAGTAGTCTAACTGAGCTGAAAACTGTCCATTTTCAATAGAATTTTGATCCATGAATAAATCATGTGGTATATGATCTTAGCGATATTTTTTCTTTTTATTTTGTAGTTAACATAGTGTTATGTTAGTTTCAGGTGTACAGAACAGCTCCATATTACTCCGTGTTCATCCAGATAAATGTACTCTTTTATTTCCCTTTTTAAAAAGAGTTTTAATGAGGTATGACATATTTTTAAAAACTTTTTATTGAAATTCCAGTTCGTTAAAATACAGAGTAATATTAGTTTCAGGTGTACAACAATTCAACACTTACATAAAACACCCGGTGCTCATCACAGCACCTGTACTCCTTAATTGCCATCACCTGCTTAACCCATTTCCCCCCCCCCCCCAACCCACTTCCCCTCTGGTAACCATGAGTTTGTTCTCTATAGTTGAGAGTCTGTTTCTTGGTTTGCCTGGGCTGTTTCCATAATTTGGTTATTATAAATAATGCTGCTATACACATTGGGGTGCATATATCCCTTTGAATTAGTGTTCTTGTAAGTTTTTTAAGTTGATTTATTTTGAGAGAGGGAGAGAGAGCGAGCACGAGTGGGGTAGGGGCAGAGAGAGAAGGAGAGAGAATACCAAGTAGTCTCTGCTGTATTAGCACAGAGCCTCTCGCCGGGCTCAAACCCATGGACTGTGAGATTATCACCTGAGCTGAAACCAAATCAGACACTTAACCGACTGAGCTACCCAGTATTCTTATATTCTTAGGGTACATACCTGGCAGTGCAATTGCTGGATTATAGAGTAATTCTATTTTTAACATTTCAAGGAACTTCATACTGTTTTCCAGATTGGTGTCACCACTTTACATTCTCACCAACAGGGCAAGAGTGCGCTGCATCCTGCCAACACCTGTTGTTTCTTGGGTTGTTGATTTTAGCCACTTTGAAAGATGTAAGGTGATATCTCACTGTAGGTTTGATTTGTATTTCCGTTGTGATGTTGAGCACCTTTTCACGTGTCTAGTGGCCGTCTGTATGCTTGTCTTTTTCGGAAAACTGTTCATGAAATCTGCCATTTTTTAAAAAATATTTTTTTAATGTTTACTTATTTTTGAGAGAGAGAGAGACAGAGTGCAAGTGGAGGAGGGGCTGAGAAAGAGGGAGACACAGAATTGGAAGCAGGCTCCAGGCTCTGAGCTATCAGCACAGAGCCTGACGCAAGGCTCAAACTCATGGACCGTGAGATCATGACCTGAGCCGAAGTCAGACACTTATCCAACTGAGCCACCCAGGCACCCCTGCCATTTTTTAATTGGATTCTTCATTTTGGGGGTGTTGAGTTTTTTAAGTTATAACTTAGGTAACTTACAAGTTTTATAAGTTATTAGTATATTGTGGATACTAACACTTTATCCAGTATATCATTTTGTAGGTTGCCTTTTAGGTTTGTTATTTCCTTCCCTGTGCAGAAGCTTTTTATTTTGATGAAGTACCGATAGTTTATTTTTGATGTTGTTTCACTTGCCTCAGGAGACATAACTAGAAAGAAGTTGCTATGTCCAATTTCAGGTTACTGCCGGTGTTCTCTTCTAGAATTTTAATGGTTTCATGTCTCACATTGAGGTCTTGCATCCATTTTGAATTCATTTTTGTGTATGATGTTAAAAAGGGGTCCAGTTTCATTCTTTTGCATATTGCTATCCAGTTTTCCTAACACCATTTGTTGAAGAGACAGTATTTTCCCCATTGGATGTTCTTTCCTGCTTTGTGGAAGGTTAATGGACCATATTGTTGTGAGTTACTTTCGGAGTTTTCTTTTCTGTTCCATTGATCTATGTTTCTATTTTTTGTGCCAATACCATACTGTTTTGATCACTACAACTTTGTAATTTAACTTGAAGTCTGGCATTGTGATGCCTCCAGCTTTGCTTTTCTTTTTCAATGTTGCATGGGCTATTATGGGTCTTTTGTGGTTCCATACAAATTTTAGGATGGTCTGTTCTAGTTATGTGAAAAATGCTATTGATATTTTGATAGGGATTGTCTTGAGTAGTGTAGATATTTTAACAATATTTGTTCTTCCAATCCATGAGGACTGAATGTCTTCCCATTTCTTTGTGACCTCTTCTTTCTTTCATCAGTGTTATAGTTTTCAGAGTACAGATCTTTGACCTCTTTGGTTAGGTTTTTTCCTAGCTAACTTACTGTCTTTGGTTCAATTGTAAATGGGATAGATCCCTTAATTTCCGTTTCTGCTGCTCATTATTGGTGTTTTGAAATGCAACAGTTTTCTGTACACTGATTTTGTATCCTGTGACTTTACTGAATTCATTTATCAGTTCTAGCAATTTTTTTGGTGGAGTCTTTCAGGTTGTTTTATATGGAGTATCATGTCATCTTCAGATAGTGAAAGTTTGACTTCTGCCTTGATGATTTGGATGCTTTCTTTTCATTTGTTGTCTGCTGAGGCTAGGACCTCCACGACTATGTTAAATAATGGTGGTGGGAGTGGATATGCTTATCTTGTTCCTGACCATAGACTGAAAGCTCTCAGTTTTTCCCCAGTGAGGATATTAGCTGTGAGTTTTTCATAGGTGGGCCTTTATTATGGTGAGGTATGTTCCCTCTAACCTTACTTTGTTCAGGGTTTTTATCATGAATGGTTGTTGTACTTTTGCCAAATGCTTTTTCTATGTCTATTGAAATGATCATATGATTCTTGTCCTTTCTTTTATTAATGTGATGTATCACATTGTTTGATTTGAGAATATTGAACAATTGAACTACCCTGGAAATGTAGGAATAAATCCCACTTGATTGTGGTGAATGAGATTTTAATGTATTATTGGATTCGGTTTGCTTGTATTTTGTTAAGAATTTTCGCATCCATGCTCATCAGGGGAAATTGCCCTCTAGTTCTCTCTTTTAGTGGAGCCTTTACCTGGATTTGGTATCAGAATTATGCTGGCCTCATACAATGAGTTTGCAAGCGTTCCTTCCTCTTCTATTTTTCTGAAGAGTTAGAGATGAATAGGTATTTACTTCAAATGCTGGGTAGAGTTCACCTGTGAAGTCATCTGGCCCTGGACTTTTGTTTGGTGGGATTTTTTTGATTACTGATTCAATTTTTTGCTGGTTTTCAGCCTGTTCACGTTTTCTACTCCTTCCTATTTCAGTTTTTGTAGTTTATGTTTGTTGGGATTTATCAATTTCTTCCAGTTTGTCCGATTTGCTGCCATATAATTTTCTGTAATATTATTACAATTGTTTGCATTTCTGTGGTATTGGTTGTTATTTCTCCTCTCTCATTTGTGATTTTACTTACTTGGGTCTTGTCTCTTTTCTTTTTAATAAGTCTGGCTAGAGGTTTATTAATTTTATTAATTTTTTTGAAGAACCAGCTCCTGGTTTTATTGATCTGTTCCATTTTTTTTTAGTTTGTATAACATTTGTTTCAAATCTTATCTTTATTGTTTCCTCTCTTTTGCTGCCTTTCAGCTTCATTTGTTATTCTTTTTCTAGATCTTATAGATGTAGGTTAGGGTGTTTATTTGAGATTTTTCTTGCTTCTTAAGGTAGGCTTATGAATTGCTATATACTTCCCTCTTATGACCACTTTTGCTGCATCCTAAAGGTTTAGGACCATCGTGTTTTCATTTTCTTCTGTTGTTTTTTTTTTTTGTTTTTTTTGTTTTTTTTTTTTTAATCTCTTCTTTGATTACCTGGTGGTTGACCCATTGTTTAGTAGCCATTATTTAACCTCCATGTATTTGTGGTCTTTGCAAATCTTTTCTTGTGGTTGACTTCTAGTTTCCTAGCATTGTGGTCACAAAAGTTGTATGGTCTTTCAGTCTTTTTGTATTTGTTGACACCTGATATCTGACCTAGTATGTGATCTGTTCTGGAGAATGTCTCATGTGCACTTGAAAAGAATGTGTATTCTGCTGCTTTTGTATGAGATGTTCTGAATATTTCAGGTAAATCCATATGGTCCCCTGTGTCATTCAGAGTCATTGTTTCCTTGTTTATTGTCTCCTTTGATGCTATTATCTCCTTTGATGTAAGTGGAGTGTTAAAGTCCCCTACTATTATTGTATTATTATTAATGAGTTCCTTTATGTTTGTTATTAATTGTGTTATTAATTCTAGTGCTTTCATGTTGAGTGCATAAATATTTACAATTGTTATATCTTCTTATTGGATTGTCCCCTTTATTATGCTATAGTGTCCTTCTTTGTCTCTTGTTACAGTCTTTGTTTTAAAGACTAGTTTTTCAGAGGTGACTATTGCTATTCCAGCTTTCATTAGATGTCCGTTTGCATGACAAATGTTCCTCCACACCCTCACTTTCAATCTGCAGAAGTCTTTAGGTCTAAAATGAGTCTCTTGTAGGCAGCATATAGGTGGGTTTTGTTTTTTTAATCCATTCTTTTGATTGTTTAGTCCATTTACATTCAAAGTAATTATTGATAGATATGTACTTACTGCCATTTTATTATTTGTTTTGTTATTGTTTCTGGAAATTCCCTCTGACGGTTTCTTGTCTTTGTCACTTTTGGTCTTCCCTTTCCACTCAGAGAGTCCCCGTTAGTATTTCTTGCAGGCTATTTTAGTGGTCATGATCTCCTTAGTTTTTATTTGTCTGGGAAACTCTTTATCTCTCCTTCTATTCTGAATGATAGGCTTGCTGGGTAAAGTATTCTTTGCTGCAGACTTTTCATGTTCAGCACGTTGACTATAACATGACACTCCCTTCAGGCCTGCCAGTTCTCTTTTGAGAAATCTCTGGGTAACTGTATGGGTCTTCCTTTGCAAGTTAAAGACTTCTTTTGTCTTCCTGCTTTTAAGGTTTTTTTTTTTTCTTTATTACTATATATTGCAGATTTAATTACAGTATGTTTTGGTGTTGGTCTGCTTTTGTCGATTTTGGTAGGGGTCCTCTGTGCCTCCTGCACTGATGTCTATTTCCTTCCCCAGATTAGGGAAGTTTGCAGCTTTAATATCCTCAACTGTATTTCTGCCCCCTCTTTCCCTCTTCTTATGGGACTTCTATAATACAATTGTTATTATGTTTGATAGAGTCACTGCGTTCTCTCAGTCTGTTCTTATGTTGCATAATTCTTCTTTCTTTTATTTAGCCTCATTATTTCCATTATTTTATCTGCTAGGTTGGTAATTCATTCTTTTGCCATTTATCGCCTCAAGCCTGTTTCCAATGTCTTTTATTGCATTCTTAATCTTTGATTGATTATTTCTTCAGTCTTTAATCTCTGTGGTAAGAGTCTGCCTGATGTCTTCTATTCTTGTCTGAAGCCCAGTGAGTATCCTTATGACGCTTTAAATTCTCCATCAGGCATGTTACTTGTATCTGTTTCACTAGATCTCTGGCCATGGTCTTATCTTGTTCTTTCATTTGGGATAAATTCCTCTGTCTTCTCATTTTGTTTAAGTCTGCTGCCTTCTCTGTGTGAAAAAAGCCAGTTATGTTTCCTGCTCCTGAAAGTAATTGTGTTGTGAAGAGCTTATGCAGTGTCCGGGGCCTTGCACTTGAGAGAGTGTCTCTTGTGTGTGCCATACGTGCTCTGCTATTGTGTTGTGGCTGTTTTGTCCTTTAGGCCAGGAGTCTGCAGAGGCTCTCCTTGCCTGTGGGCAGTGTTTGGTTCTTGGTCTGAATGTGGTGAGTTTTAACTAGGTGTGTCTGACCTGCTTGTGAAATGAGACCTGACGGCACTTCCGAGAGAACTGAGGCCCTGCAGAACTATCTCCTCGGGAGACCTGGTGTGGGCAGGGGGGTGTGCAGGTCTTCTGGGGGAAGGGGCCTGCTGCACTGGAGCAGAGGCAAGCTTGAACGGAGTAGGACAGTCCTGCCAGAGTGTAGGGGGCTGGGGCTAGGTGTAAGCAAGTTAGGCAGCCAGTGTCAGAGCTATGCTGCTTCCCACAGGTGGCTCTGTGTTTACGCTGAATGGTGGGTGAGCCAGCTCCTTGTTTGTTCCTGGAGAAGTGTCTCTGTGAATGCTGCCTCTCAGGGAAGCACTCTGAGGAGAGGGAATAATTCCCCCGCTAGGTGTCTTCAGGTAGCTGTTTCCATGCTGCCTGCCCTTGGGTTGTTTGCCTGCCTTCTCTCCAGGAGCAGAAATGGGGTATTTGGAAAATGTCTGTTCATGTCTCCTGCCCATTTTTTAATTGGACTATTTGATTTTTGGCTGTTGAATTGTATAAGTTTCTTATATATTTGGGATAGCAACCCTTTATGGGATATGTCACTTGCAAATATCTCCTCCCATTGAATATGTCACCTTTCAGTTTTGTTAGTTGTTTCCTTTGTTGTGTAGAAAATATTTATTTATTTATTTTTTTTTAAATTTTTTTCCCCAACGTTTATTTATTTTTAAGACAGAGAGAGACAGAGCATGAACGGGGGAGGGGCAGAGAGAGAGGGAGACACAGAATCGGAAGCAGGCTCCAGGCTCTGAGCCATCAGCCCAGAGCCTGACGCGGGGCTCGAACTCGCGGACCGCGAGATCGTGACCTGGCTGAAGTCGGACGCTTAACCGACTGCGCCACCCAGGCGCCCCTAGAAAATATTTATTTTAATGTAATCCCAGTAGTTTATTTTTGCTTTTGTTTCACTCGCCTCAGAGAGACATGTCTTGAAGGATGTGCTGTGACCCATGTCAGAGAAATTACTGCCTGTGTTCTCTTCTAGAATTTTTATGGTTTCATGTCTCACCTTAAGTCCTCAATCCATTTTGAGTTTATTTTTGTGTACAGTGTAAGCAGGTGGTCCAGTTTTATTCTTTTGCATATTGCTGTCCAGTTTTACCAGTCTTACTTGTGGAAGAGACTGTCTTTTCCCTAATGCATATTCTAGCCTCGTATGCCAGGGCTAATTGGCTACATAATTATGGGTTTATTTCTGGGCTTTCTATTCTGTTCCATTAATCTCTGTGTCTCTTTTTCTGCCAGTGCCATACTATCTTGATCACTACAGCGTTGTAATATAACTTGAAGTCTGGAATTGTGGTACCTCCCGCTTTGCTTTGCTTTCTCAAGATTGCTTTGTGTATTCAGTTTGTGTGTGTGTGTGTGCTTTCATATACATTTTAGGGGTGTTTGGTTCTGTGAAAAATGCTCTTGATATTTTGATAAGGATTACATTAAATCTGTAGGTTACTTAAATGTCTTAGTGACATTTTTATAAAACTTAAAACATTAAAAATGAGATAAATTACAATTTTTAAGAAGGTTATGGATTTTGTTTGAATAGGAATATATGTAATTAACATAAATATAGAAAATATAAAACAAAAATAATATAAAATATAAATAATGTATAAAATATATATTATACATGATATGTGTATAATATATACATAATCTCTATTGCTACTGTTCTGAACAGTAACAGAGTATCCCTTGGTCCATGTATTTTGTATATAAATTCATTATGATATATGTAAAATCTTGAGGGATATGACCAACTGTAACTGTTGGTCATATAGTGGGTGGTATTTGGCTTACATCAGATTGAGGAAAAGCCTAGTAGAGAGAAGAGTTAGACAAATATTTGAGAAATTTTTTAGGCAGAGGAGATATGAATCAACTAATTTAATTACATACGTCATTCATCCTCAGAATAGCTAAATAACGAATCCAATATGCAAAATTCAGTTTAATATACCATATAAACATTGTCATAAATATCTTAAAATCACTTAGAAATTATAAAGGATGGATTTGTAATTTGACTAAGTTGTCTGTCTTAATGGGCTTTGTAGCAATCCTTAATATGAAAGACTCTTCTTACCTAAGCCACATTTTCAAATTTCCACCTCTTTTGATCTTAACTTCTAAAATATTTTCTATAAAGGTTGACTGCCTCAAAATGTACAAACTTGCCAAATAAAAACAATTAGCCCCAAAATGTTTTGTATTATTGCTTATGGACTCACAGCATCCGCAACTATAAAATCATTATTAGTCTTTACGTTTTGGCAAACTGATTTCCCACACTGTATGAATATTCAATTCATTAGCTCTTATTTTATGGAGAAAGCATAATTAATTCTCAGGTTTTCTTAGAAGATCCTTTAATCTTTTGACAAGAGGAGATATATTTGTACATATATAAAAATACTCTGAATATTATCAGAATATCTACTAATCTCTAAGGTAAGAAGATAATGGGGGGAGAGAGTTATCAAGATACTTCTCTTTTTATGTTATTTTAGAACCATCTCTCTTTTATAAAGACTTGAAGTTTTGTAAAATGTGTAGAAATTTTTCAGAAATTTTGTCATTTGTCCACTGGTTCTCATAGAGAGAAAACTGTCATAGTAGTCTTTTCATAAATATTTTATTCTTTTGTCTTTGGCCAATATGGTCTGAATATTCTCTACAGTTTTTTCAAAAATATGTTCAAGAAAAATTTGGTTAAGCATCCAGAAACTTCCTAACATTTCTAAATGTGCAAGTTTACAACTGTGTTGTCAGCTGTTCAATTTTTTATGATTTTCTACTTAAATCTCTAGACAGGTGACCTATCAATTTATCCCATCTACATAAATTCTTGTAAATATTATCTTCTGAGGCTGATTCCCAAATTAACTTCTTCAGCCCTGACCACTCATCTGAGTTTCATATTTTATATTTAACAGCTTAACATTTTTATGTACATTTCTTAATTTTTTAAATGTGTATTTATTTTTGAGACAGAGACAGAGCATGAGCAGGGGAGGGGAAGAGAGAGAGGGAGACACAGAATCCGAAGCAGACTCCAGCCTTCGAGCTGTCAGTCCAGAGCCCGATGCAGAGCTCAAACCCACAAACCATGAGATCATGACCTGAGCCGAGTCAGTCGCTTAACCGACTGAGCCCCACCCAGGTGCCCCTATATATATTTTTAAAATTTTTTTTTCAACGTTTATTTATTTTTGGGACAGAGAGAGACAGAGCATGAACGGGGGAGGGGCAGAGAGAGAGGGAGACACAGAATCGGAAACAGGCTCCAGGCTCTGAGCCATCAGCCCAGAGCCTGACGCGGGGCTCGAACTCAGGGACCGCGAGATCGTGACCTGGCTGAAGTCGGACGCTTAACCGACTGCGCCACCCAGGCGCCCCAATTTTTAATAGGCAGTACAAACTTAAAAATAGAACCATTAATATCTACCACCATCCCTGAACCTACTTGTCACTGTTTTTCCCATTTCAGAAAAATACAGTGTCAATTAAACGTCTAGAAATTTTCCTGGGTTATTCTCTATTTGTCAGTACCTCTATCCAATCTATCAGCGAGTTCAAAAACTACATGAGATCTACCAATTTCTGTCCATTTCTACTATGACTATCTCTGGTCGGGGCCTCAAACTCTTACTGTCTGGACTATTTCATTGGTTTTCTTTTCTGAATGGTTATTTCCACTTTTCAACTTCTAGAATCCACTGTTAAATCTTCATTGATTTTTTTTAAGGTCTTAGTTTGATCAAGTCAGTTACTAAACAGTTATGTCACTTATTAGAGGATTTTAAAACTCTCAAATAGTTTATAGTAAAATCCCAGGCTCTGAAGCACCTGGCTCCTGTCTACCTTTCTAGTTTCATTTCCTTCCACTTTCCTTCTTGTTCTCTCAGCTCCAGCCACAAGACTCCTCTTTCTGTGCTTTGGTGAAGTCACTGGGTTTCTTTCTTACTTTGGGCCTTACACAAACTCTTGGTTCTACCTATGTTATTGTGCTTGATTTTTGCTTGATTGCCAACTGTTTGCCATTAAAACCTCAGTTTATGTCATATTTTCTGAACTCTGAAACTTTTTATCCTCTTTGTAGCAACATTCACAATCTAATTTCTTGTTTATTTCCTCCTTATTAAAACATAAGCTTTATGAGAAGTTCATCTATCTTGTTCACTGTTATATTTTTAATTCCCATTATATAGAAAACAGGAAAAAACAAGTAACATATTTGGAGTAGAATTTGTGTATGGTATAACTTGAATTGAGAAGCATCGTTTCAACTCTTAATTATCTGACAATATCCTGACAAGATCAGCTACAATCAAAAGGATTAAAACAGAGCAGAAGCATTATTTGAACATTACCAATTTACATGGTATTTTTGGGAAATTATTGTTCCATTACTACGCCTTCTTCATAAGTCATTTTTAGTTGGCTTCTTGTCCTATTTTAATATACATTTCGTCTTTTGCTTTGGGGGAAGAAACCACCTCATGATGACCCTATTATATTATGAATTTATGGCTTAGATAATCTCACTGGACAACTTTATTAAAACTCTTCTCATTATTGCCTTGTCTGGAGAAAATTTCAGATGCATAATTTATTTTTTTCTCATAATCCTTCTTTCACAGTGGGAGCTGGAATTCATGTTGTTTCTCTGCTAAGTGTTCAACATCCTTCAGTAAAGGCCGTATGCTTTCTTTGCTTAAGATTTTTTCTTTGATTGTTTTGATTTAGTTTTACTCCCAGGCAAGATGAAAACGTGACAGCCTTTACAAGCTGCTGTCAGATAGAATTTAGAAATACATATATATATATAAATATATATTTATAGTTACACAGGTACTCATGTGCACACACATGAGCACATGCACACACATATATATGTGGGTGTGTGTATGTATGATAAGTGATAAAACAAATACCATGTCCATCGTAATAGACTTTGTGTGGTCTTGTTGTTCTGATTCAGTTCTCTATTAAAGAAGAAATTTACTGAATTTACATAAACTACTAGAAAAAAAAATACAGCCATTGGGACGTTAGAAATAATGTTCAGTGCAGCAAATTCCTTGTGGTATAATTAGACTACATTTTTAGGATGCCTTAAATATACTGTTCCCATTCTTTAAGTGGCTACTTGTATGACTTATGAAGTATTAATATTCAATGTAAATTGTATGCTCTGGGGCTTCCTCTTTTGGTATGTTTGCTTTAAGATGTGTGTAGTAAAGCATATTGGTAATATTGAAAGAAAATGAACAGAGTGAAAAATGGCAAACAGCAGTGTTTAAGATACATGAAAATTAATTTTCATGTTTTTAGTAAGTACCAAGAACCTCAAAGATTTTCTTTATTTTTTTTGCATGATTGTAATATAATATAATAAGACACAAGTATTTTAGATTTAGATATTTGTGAAGTGTAGCCTATATGAATTTTATGCCTTAATTTAATGTTTGGCCTTCTACTTTATCTTTTCTGAATCTGCGTTGAAGTAGCTAATTTTGCCTTTTTCTGAGGTTACTTTAGTCCCTTTCTAATTTGGAGTCCATTTTTCTCATTTAAAATCTCAGAAGCTACTATATTTGTCTTTTTAAAGAACCTTAAAAAGGAAACTTCTCAAAGACCTAGCATCCACGGTACTATTGTGTATGTGTGTCTCAATATCAGCAAATATCTGCTGAAGGAATAATATCGAAACAAACACAGTGAAGGATGATGCTTAATTACCCTGTGTTACAAGGTCAGTTATTATGGCTTATTTTACTTAGCATAGGGCCCTCAAGATGCATCTATGTTGCTATAAATAGTAGGATTTCCTTCTTTCTCGTTGCTGAATAATATTCCATTGTATTTATGTGTATATATATGTGTATATATATATGTACACATACATACACATATAAATATATATACACACTCATATTTCTATACATCTGACGTCTTCTTAATCCATTCATCTGTTGTTGGGCCCTAAGGTGATTTTCATATCTTGACTTTTGTGAATAATGCTGCCTTGAATATGGTGGTACAGATATCTCTTTAGATTCTAATTTCATTGCTTGTAGATACATACCCAGAAGTGGAATTGCTGGATCACCTGGTAGTTCTACATTTAATTTTTGAGGAACCTCCACACTGTTCTCCATAATGGCCGTACCAAGTTGCATTTCCACGAGCAGCACACAATGGTTGTCTTTTCTCCACGTTCTTGTCAAGACTTGTTATCTTGTTTTGTTTGTGTGTTTCAGTAATGGTCATTCTAGCAAGTGTGTGGTGATACCTCACGGTGGTTTTGATTTGTATTTCCTGGTTGATTAGTGATGTCATGTTTTCAAGCATGTTTTCCTAAGCCTTTTGGCCATTTTTTATGTCTTATTTTGAGAAATGTCTATTCAGATCCTTTTCCCATTTTTAAATGGGGTTATTTGTTTTTTTAGGAATTGATTTGTATAAGTTCCTTATATATTTTAGATAATAACTCTTATCAGATAAATAGTTTGCAAATACTTTCTCCCATCCCATACACTGCCTTTTCACTGTGTTCATTGTTGCCTTTGCTTTCAGAAGCTTTGGTTGGAACCTAGTCCCGCTTGTATGTTACTATTTTTGGTGCCTATGCTTTTGGTGCTGTAGCTGAGAAATCATTGCTAAGACCAATGTCAGGAAGATTTTCCCAATGTTTTCCTCTATGGGTTTTATGTTTTCAATCTTCAGTCCATTTGGATATAATTTAAAATAAATTTTTTTAATGTGTTATTTATTTTTAAGACAGAGGGAGACAGAGCATGAGTGGGGATGGGGCAGAGAGAGAGGGAGACACAGAATCTGAAGCAGGCTCCAGGCTCTGAGCTGTCAGCACAGAGCCCGACATGGGGCTCGAACTCATGAACTATGAGATCATGACCTGAGCTGAAGTTGGACGTTCAACCAACTGAGCCGCTCAGGTGCCCCTGGATGTAATTTTTTTGTATGTAGTGTGAAATAAGTGTTCAGTTTCATTCTTTTTTTTTACAGATGGATATCCAGTTTTCTCAGTACCACTTACTGAAGAGACTGTCCTTCCCCCATTGTGTGTTCTTGGCACCTTGTTGAAGATCACCTGACTGTAGATTTATTTCTAGGATCTCTCTTCTGTTCCATTGGTCTATATGTCTGTTTTTATGCCAGTACTATACTGTTTTTTTAAACAGTATAATTAACATATAGCATTATATTAGTTTTAAGTATGCAACATAATGATTCAATAACTCTATATTTCTTAGTGCTCGTCAAAATAAGAGTATTCAGGGATGCCTGCGTGGCTCAAGTGATTGAGCTACCAGCTCTTGATTCTGGCTCAGGTCATAATCCCAGGGTCGTGGGATCGAGCCCTGTGTCACACTCTACACTGAGCTTGGAGCCTGTTAAAGATTCTCTCTCTCTCTCTCTCTCTCTCTCTCTCTCTCTCTCCTTCTGCCTCTCTTCCTTGCTCATACTCACATACACTCTCTAAAACAAATAAAATGGAAAAAAATTTAAAAGATAAGTGTACTCACAAAGTACTATATTGTTTTGATTACTGTATCTTCATAATTTTTTGTTTGTTTTCTTTTTAAATTAGGAAGTGTAATACCTTTAGCTTTGGTCTTCTTGCTCAAGACGGCTTTGCCTTTGGTTCCATATGAATTTTTAAATTATTTCTTTTTTTTTTATTTCTGAAAAGAATACCATTGGGATTTTGTAGGACTATGATGTGGTCATTTTCACTTTTTGTGCTCCACTGCATTGCTGTAACTTCTTTATTGTATTCCAGAGTTCTTGCACAGCTATTTTTGTCACTGGATAGTTGTTAAATCATTATTTTTCTGGGGAGACAAGTACTGGGAACTCTTAATGTGCTATCCTTCTGATATCACTCTATTACTTTGTAATTAATTGTTTTTGTGCCCATGTCCTTGAATTTTCAAAGCAGTATTACATCTGTTTAATCCTCAGTACATTCCATATACACAGTGGAATTAACTTTAAATAAATCATTCAATATTCAGACTCATTGCACAGATTGGCAAGGCAATGCAAGTGTTGATAACTCATAAATAGTAACTACATAGACTGTAAGTACAATAGGTTATTAGAGATTAAAATAATCTTCTTACTACTTTTCCCAGTGAATAACATACTTATATACATAGTCTTGAATTTAAGACTCACTGATATTAACTCCCATGGCCTTCGAACCAATTATTGTTCAGTCATACCAAACACAATGATTAATGAATTAATCGCTGAGATTTTCCAAATGTGGCTTTTGAACATGTATTTTAAATGCAAAGCAGCTTACCCCAGGCTCCTGAACGTCTCCTCCTCTGAATAACATTATACACACTGTACTAGTAGAAAATGATCCCTGGTATTTGGGTAAGAAAGAGCAGTAATTCTCTTCAGCACTTAGGCATCAACGTCAAACTTTCACCCATTGTCCTCTTGCTCTGTTACCTATTCTTGAAGGAAGTTGTACTTAATTGAAACGTTAGAACTCAAAGGACAAGAAAGAGATCCAGAAGTGTTGGATCTGTGGCTTTGGTTAGAACTGTAGAATTATGTGTAGGCCAGTTACTCGCATTGAATCATACATATTTGGGATACTGTTCGGTATTTGGCATACTGTTCTTTTAGGTCAAGGTAACTATATTGTCAAATGATATCTATATTCACAGGAATAACAGCATTAACTTTATGAATGACACTTGCCTTAGTAGACTGTATGCAGGTTTTGGTAATGAAAGTACACCAAGAACACTGTTAGGAAAGTAGTTTGCTAAAAACAACAGCTTAGAAATACCTGTAAAATCTGAAATATTCATTATTACTTTGAATGCTTTATACAAATGTATAATATATGGAAATACACCATACTGTTTTGATTTGGGTACACATTTAAGGTGTAAAACCTAAATAATAGTAAAACATTAGAAATGTTGTTTACTCTTTATTATTTATTGTATGCCCAATGTGTGTGGGCTACAGTACCAGGGATTTTACACATTTAACATAATCCCTACAGTTCCCATGTTAACCGGCCTAGACTATCTCAGATTGTCAAAGGAAGGAACTGAGGCTCCGAGAAGAGCCTGGACAACTGGCAAGTCCAAAATCAGGTCTGTTTGTTTCACTGTACAGCTCCTTCAAGTTCTCCAGGCATATCATCCTTGATGCATTTGGTCACGACTGATAGGGAATTAGATTTGTTTCTAATGAGCTCTTATGGCTGAAGTTTATCAACACTCAGGGCAACCACTGTGAAATGACATTTCAGCCCAAGAACAGAGGGTCAAATGGGCCAAGACTGCTCTTACAGCTTACGGATCTGACACATAGAGCATTTTGTGTTCAAGGTAACAATCTGGGAAGTGAATAAACGTAAGGGTCTTTATCCTCAAGAATGGAGACTCATTTTCAGGAAGGTGCAAAATGTTACGCAGCTGAAATTCTTGGGCTGCTTCTCCAGTGTGTTCTTCTGTTTTAGCATCTGATCCCATAGGTGTAGACGAGTGCAGCATCATTTGAACTGGGCTCTCTGTTTCAGGCCCTCCCCCTTTCAGTGTGTTCTGAAAAGCACAGTTGGCAGATTCCTCCTCCCAAAGCATCAGGGTAGGTTCTTTGAAGATAGGAGCTAGGTTCCTGATAATATGCCATATAGGAAAGCCACTAAGTAAATTCCTGTGGCCTCTTCCAGGGATCACAAAGTCTCTTTCTGCTATAAAAGCTCCCAGACTGAGAAATGCGGCCATCTTCATGATCTCTTGTGATCACTTGTCAAATCACTCAGCCTGGGGAAAGGTGTGGACCAAAGGATCGTGCTCATCTAGGCCAGCCAGCCTGCCAGTTGTTTATTTCACTGCAGACTGATAGTCTTTGTGACATACAGCAAATGTTAAGCTCTTTGTAGTATCACGTTTTGTGCATGATATAATATACCCCATATAAAAATATAGATAAACATATTTTATACATATACTTAGTCTTAAAAAGTACATTGGATGAATGTCTAAAATGAAAATTAAACACAGTAACAAGTGCTGGTAAAAACATAGAGTGATTGAAATTTTCATTATAGCTGGGGAAAGTTTAAAATGGTATAAGCACTTTAGAAAATGGTTTGGGGGCGCCTGGGTGGCTCAGTCGGTTGAGCGGCCGACTTCGGCTCAGGTCACGATCTCACGGTCCGTGAGTTCGAGCCCCGCGTCGGGCTCTGTGCTGACAGCTCAGAGCCTGGAGCCCGCTTTGGATTCTGTGTCTCCCTCTCTCTGACCCTCCCCCGTTCATGCTCTGTCTCTCTCTGTCTCAAAAATAAATAAACGTTAAAAAAAAAAATTAAAAAAAAAAAAAGAAAATGGTTTGACAGTAGCCATTAATCCATGTAATTTACAAATCTAGGTTGTATACCCAACAGAAATTCATATATACACACGTATACATATATATACATACACATACACATATATACATACACATACACACACACATATATGTATACATTTTTTAAAGTTTATTTATTTTGAGAAAGAGTGAGAGAGAGAGCAGAGAGAGGGAAGAGAGAGAATTCTAAGCAGGCTCCACGCTTTAAGCACAGAGCCCATTGTGGGGCTTGAACTCAGCAACTGTGAGATCATGACCTGAGCTGAAATCACGAGTCAGATGCTTAACCGACTGAGCCACCCAGGCGCCCCCCCCACTGCCCCCCCCCGACACGCATCAAAAATATATGTGTTATAATGTTTATAGAAGCACTATTCTTCATAGCTCCAAGTTAAAAAATTTGTCGTATATTCATTTCCTGAAATATGTGCCAATGGCAATGAACAAGCTACAGCATGGCTAGAACTTTATAAATGTTATGTTGAGTAAAATAAACCCAATACAGAAGCATGCATACTGTGTAATTATATTTATATAAAGTCCAAAATAAGGCAAAGAAGGCATTAGAAGGCAGGTTATGGTTATCTGGAAGCAGAGGTGGAAGTGAGCATTACATAATCCCTGACGTTCCGGTTATGTTCTATTTCTGGACCTTACCGCTGGTTACCTACGCTATTTATTTTGTAAAAAATACCATCAGTTCATGTCATTTGATCTGATGTGCTTCTCTATATGCATGTTAAACTTCAATACAATTTACAACAACATTTAAAAACTCACTTTTCTCTTTTGAATAGGGGATTTGAGACATGTTTAGCTGACACATACATTTTAGAAATCTCTTACATTAATGTTTCCTTGTTACTTTCCCACTTATCTGTGTAGCCCATCTCTCTAAATCACTTCAATGGAAAAGGTCAAAAATGCTTATCTCAGCGTGAGTCACCCTGTATCTGATTTAGGCTGATCATGCAGCACATTTTATCACTTCTGGTGTGACTTCAGGGTCTATTGAGAAAACTCATTTGTCTCTAAGGACATCTTCCCTATTTACTCGGTGTGGATTGGAATTCCATTCTGGGTCTTTGTTCTGCAGGAAGCTTTTATATCTTAATGTACTTTTACCTTATGGATTAATATTTTGCATTTCTTACATTCCAAAGTATTTTCTAAGAATAAGCATGAAATGCTCAGAGCTAGAAGGTAGAAAAGATAGTCATGAAGGAGAAGTCTGGAAAATTCAAAAAGGAAGTGTTAATACTTCTCCAGCCTCCCAGATTTATACAGAGTCATGACTTACAAACTGTCCCTTCTAGTAGGATGGAGGCGGAGAAGGCTTCTGAATTTAATTAACATTACTGACTTTTTTTTCTAATTTGACAGTTTTCCATTTTTAAGTCATGAAAACTTTTCAGTTAAACAATATTGAAGCATTAATCAAGTGATAAAATTTTTCTGATGTCAATGGTCAGAATAAATGCTAATAGAAAGAATAGTCCACGTTTATAGACAATCTGTGACTGTTAAGACAGGCACTTGGAGGTTTTAGAGTTGAACTAACTTCTGTCTTCTTTTCCTTCTTGCTTCTTTGTGGGTCATGACACTTCAAATGTAGTGCATCCTACCTACATGTTGCCATGAGGACTTCATTTTCTCTTAGCTCCTTAATCACTCTTGAGAAGAATTGCTCTAACATAGTCTCTTTTTTCTCTATTGAATTTTTTAAATTAAATTTTATAAAATTTGAATCCAAGTTAGTTAACAAATAGTGTAATAATGATTTCAGGAATTGAATTTCATGATTCATCACATATAACACCCAGTGCTCATCCCAACAAGTGCCCTCCTTAATGCCCATCCACCCATTTAGCCCATCTCCCCACCCAACACCCCACCCACAACTCTCAGTTTGTTCTCTGTATTTAAGAGTCTCTAATGGTTTGTCTCCCTGTTTCTATCTTATTTTTCCTCCCCTTCCCCTACGTTCATCTGTTTTGTTTCTTAAACTCCACATATGAGTGAAATAATATGATATTTGTCTTTCTCTGGCTTATTTTGCTTAGCATAATACCCTCTAGTTCCATCCACGTACTTGCAAATGGAAAGATTTCATTCTGTTTGATTGCCGAGTAATACTCCTTTGTATATATACCACATCTTCTTTATCCATTCATCCATCGATGGACATTTGGGCTCTTTCCATACTTTGGCTATTGTTGATAGTGCTGCTACAAACAGGGGGGTGCATGTGTCCCTTCGAAACAACACACCTGTATCCCTTGGATAAATGCCTAGTAGTGCAATTGTTGAGTCGTAGGGTAGTTCTATTTTTAGTTTTTTGAGGAACCTCCAAACTCTTTTCCAGAATAGCTGTGCCAGTTTGCATTCCCACAGCATTGCAAAAGGGTTCCTTTTTCTCTGCAGCTTCGCCAACATCTGTTATTGCCTGAGTTGTTAATTTTAGCCATTCTGACAGATGTGAGGTGGTATCTCAGTGTGGTTTTGATTTGTATTTCCCTGATGATGAATGATGTTGAGCATCTTTTCATGTGTCTGTTAGCCATCTGGTTGTCTTCTTTGAAAAAGTGTCTATTCATGTCTTCTGCCCATTTCTTCACTGGATTATTTGTTTTTTGGGTGTTGAGTTTGATAAGTTCTTTATAGATTTTGAATACTAAGCCTTTATTTGATATGCCATTTGCAAATACCTTCTTCCATTCCGTTGGTAGCCTTTTAGTTCTGCTGATTGTTTCCTTCACCGTGCAGAAGCTTTTTATCTTCGTGAGGTCCAAATAGTTCATTTTTTGCTTTTGTTTCCCTTGCCTCTGGAGATAAGAAGTTGCTGCAACCTAGGTCAAAGAGATTATTGCTTGTTTTCTCCTCTAGGATTTTGATGGCTTCCTGTCTCATGTTTAAATCTTTCATCCATTTGAGTTTATTTTTGTGTACAGTGTAAGAAAGTGGTCCTGGTTCATTCTTCTGCATGTCGCTGTCCAGTTTTCCCAACACCATTTGCTGAAGGGACTGTCTTTTTTCCATTGGGTATTCTTCCCTGCTTTATCAAAGATTAATTGATCATACGGTTGTGGATTATTATCCACTTTGAAGTACATTTAAGAATCTAGTAGCAATTTTAGGACAATGTTTAGAGACATTGCATTTGTTAATAGAATTGAAAAGTAACAGTACTCTACAGTACTATAAACAGAAATTCATTTGCCTTTTCCAACACCTGTATGCCTGGCCTTCTTTCTTGAACAAAGGGACTAGTAGGTAAGCTCCATGTTTTTCAAAATACTTGATGTATCAGGTTTGCTTTAGTTGAAGAATTCACAAAATCTTCATGACTCTAATCTGCAAAAACCTTTTTTTTAATTAAAAAATAAACGTTTTCAGTGCCATATTCATTTTTGCTCTCTTCTTCCCTTTTCACATGTATTTACGGCATATTTTCTTACACACAAGATATATGATACATGATATGGAAATATGCAGATAAATACTTAAACTTAGGAGAAAAAAGAAAACAGAAAAAAGAAAACAGAAACAAAATCCAAACTTCCATGAATCCAGTGAAAGCAGAAAAGACTTTCTTCATTAGCATTTTTTTCCTCAAATACTTCTTGCTTTTTTCCATTGCCATTGCCCTAATATTTAAGTTACTGCTAATCAGCAACCTGGTCTGGAAACTTCTCTACTGCTATCCTGACAACACATGTGAAAAAAGACACAGTCATGACCAGGGACAGCAGGGAAGAAATTCTAGTATGTTCAGCCACCTCTGACCTTCATGCTTAGTTTTAAGGATAAGAGTGGGAAAAAAAAAAAGTTTAGTTATTACAGTACATCCAAATTAGTTTTTAAAAATAGGCTTTACCTCCCTACCAGTTTGAAAAAAAAGATACGATTTCATTGTTTAGTCATCCTAAAGAATTTGCATTACTACATTTTTATCTCTACTTCTATTTCATCCTTCCTTATTCATATATATTTTTAAATGTAGTTTGTGCATTATTGCTTGAGCTACAGAAACTCTCAACATATAATCAGCCATGAGAATGTTCACCAGAGGATGTCACAGTTAAACATGTTATATGATGATAATTGACAGAGCAGAAAGGAATCAGGCAAAAGTCAGCCAGGAACTCTCACCTCCCTGGAAACTTGGATTCTAGACTCGATTTAAGACTTCATGCATTTCGAAAATGACAACCATATATTCATCCTTAGCAAGATAATAGGAAGATAAGTGAGGAATTTTAAAACAGTAGGAATTTTATCGTTTTTCTCTGTAAATGAAGCTTTTAGTGGATGCATACATCTCTTTGTTAGCAAAAGCCAGGAACCTGCAGTTTTGCAGAATTATTTAGGACACACTTTCATATACATACTGCCACCTGCTGGTAATTTTGTATATAACTGCCCATAAGAAGACCTAAATGCTGATTTTTCAGAATAATGTAATTATTTCAGAGCTTTGAATTTTCAATGAATTATTCTGTTAATCGTTAGAAAAATAAATTTTTATCAACATTTAGATACAAGGAAACACTGACTTTCGATTTTTTAAAACTTATTTATTATTTTGAAAGAGAGAAACAGAGCATGAGCAGGGAAGGGCAGAGAGAGAGGGAGACACAGAATCCGAAGCAGGCTTCAGGTTCTAAGCTGTCAGCACAGAGCCCTATGTGGGGCTCGAACTCATGAACTGCGAGATCATGACCTGAACTGAAGTCAGACACATAACTAATTGAGCCACCCAAGAGCCCTGAAACACTGACTTTTATACAGATTTTTTTAAGTAAATAACTTTTTTTTAGACAAAAGCAAGCAATACTAGTGACATATGTGGCCAACTTTTCATACACACATTTTGTATAATCAAGTGATTTCCAGTGGCCTTTGGTTACTATCACCTTTTCTGATAATTTTTCACTTACAGTTTCATTAAAGCTAAAAATATCTGATCTAATAAGAGCTGCCCTTAATATGGACAATGTAATATGGCATGGTCACATACATCGTCTCTTGATTCTTACAACAGTATTATGAGTCATTTAAAATCATCCGCATCAAAAAGATGAGTTCAAGGACACAGAGCTGTAATAGACCACTGGATGTTATTAAATATTGGATGAAGCATCTTTTATATGAAACAAGTCCTCTAAACCAGTTGGATCTAAACATTTATCAGTTGTAACTATCCCCAGAATGCAAAACCATTTTATTCTTTGCAAGACATCTCTTTGAAATTCCACATTTAATTCTAAAGGGATCTATGTGGAGAAAACACTACAGCTGCTTAAAAATACAAACTGAACAATTAAAATATGTAGTTATATAATAGTTCTTATAACCAGTTCAAGACTAAAAAAAAAAATCAGACATTTCAAAAAAGGTTCAGGAACCATGATTTAAATGTGGAAAACAAAAATTTGAAAACATCTTTATGATAATTATACCTATGCAGTTACCTAACATAAATATGAGATACTTTTCTCCAAATAGATTCTAGCAATTGAATTCATAAAACAGCAGGAAAAGTCTTAAAACATATATTTAGGATATATGAGGACTTGGGATTTTTTTTTGTTTTAATCACATTTTTTATTCTGAGATCATTGTAGAGTTGCATGCATTGCAAGAAATAATACAGAGAGGTTGACATTGATGCAGTCCAGAAACAGAACATTCTGTCATCACAGGGATCCCTTCTGTTGCTCTCTTAGAGCCACACTCACTCATCTCTTACCCTACTGCCTCTTTAACCCCTGGTAACCAATAATCGGTTTTCCATCTCTGTAAATTTATCATTTCAATAATGTGATATAAATGGACTCATACAGTGTACGGTTTTTGGGGAATGGCTTTTTTCATTCAGTATTATTCTCTGAAGACTAATCTGTGTTATACAGTGCATCAGTATTTGTTTCTGTTAAATTCTGGGGAATATTTTATAGTATGGATGTACCACATTTTCTTTAACCATTTACCCACTGAAGAACATCTGAGTTGTTTCTATTTTAGGGCTATTATGGATAAAACTGCTATAATCAGGCATGTATAAGTTTTTATGTGAATAGATAACTTCATTTCTCTGGGCTGCAATGCGTGAGTGATCGCTGGTTTCTTCACATCTTCACCAGCATTAGGTGTTTTCCCTATTTTTTATTTTAGTCATTATAATGTGTGGTGATATCTCATTGTAGTTTTAATTTGCATTTCCTGAATGGCTAATGATGTTAAACATCTTTTTATCTGATTATTCCTATTTGTATATCCTCTTTGCTGAAATACCTTGTCATATCCTTTGCTCATTTTCTAATTGAATTTTTTTTACTGTTGATGTTAAATCATGTATATTAAACACTAGTCCTTTGTCAGCTATGTGGTTTCAAATATTTTCTTTCACTCTGTAGTTAGTCTTTTATCCTCTTAAGAGTGTCATTTAAAAAAGAAAAAAAGTTTTTAATCTTGATGAAGTTCAGTATATCAACAGTTCTTTTTGAAATCCGTGTTTTTGGTCTCAAATCTTTGAACCATTTGCCTAGCCCTATACCCAAAAGGTTTCCTCCTATGTCTTTTTCTAAAAGTTTCAGAGTTTTACATTTTGTAGTTAAGTCTATGAGTTAACTTTAGCATGTGGTGTGAACTTATGGTGTGGTTGAGATTCTTTTTTTTTTTTCTTAACTGATGTGTATATACAATACTCTAGCATCATTTAATTATTTAATTAAAGGCTATATTTCCTCCATTGAATTGCTTTTGCACCATTATCAAAAATCATGTGGACACGTGAATGTGGATCTCTTTCTAGATTCCCTGTTGTGTTCCATTGATCTGTGTCTGTCCCTCCACCAATATCACACAGTCTTCATTAATATAACTAATAAGTAATGAAATCAGGTGGACCAATTTCTTTCTTCTTCTTTCTCAAGATTATTTTCATTATTTTACTTTGCATTTCCATGTAAATTTCATGTGAATTTCACGGTAACCTTGTCTATGTCTATGAAAAACCTTTCTGAAATTTTGATAGGAAGAGCATTAAACTTGTATATCAATTTGGAGAGAATTGGCATTTTTGCCATGTTAAATATTCCCATCCAGGAACACAGTCATTCTCTCCATTTACTTAGACCTTCCTTGATTTATTTCATGAGTATTCAGCCTGCAAGTTCTGTATATGTTTTATTAGATTTATACCCAAGTACTTCATGTTTTGAGTAACTGTAAATTGTAGTATATTTTTCCTTATGACTGGAAACTTAAGAACCTAAGTAAGAATCTCTGCCTGAATCAAGGTACTTAAAGTCTAGCTGGAAAGGCTTATAAACAAATGATTGCAACAAAATTTGATTAAGTCAATAAACTGTTACTCTCTTTGCTTTCCTCATTTTCTGTCTTTCAGAAATACTTATTGCTTGTTATATTTTTAATTGTTTTTCTTTTTATCTTTTGACCCCCTTCACATATTTCTCCCACCTCTATTCTCCACCTCTACCTCTGGAAAACACCAATCTGTCCCCTGTATCCATAAGCTTCTTTATTTATTTATTTATTAGATTCCATGTATAAGAGGGATTTATGGCATTCTACTCTGTCTGACATATTTCACCCAGCATAATTCTTTTGAGGTCTCTTCATGTTGTCACAAATGGCAAGATTTCATTCTTTTTTATGGTTGAATAATATTCCATCACACACACATACACACTATAATTTATTTTACATTTTTCCATGGATGGACACTTAGGTTCTTAAGTCATTTTCAGATCTTGGCTGTTGTAGTAATGTTTCAGTAAATATGGGCGTACGGATATCTTTTTGAGTAAGTGTTTTTATTTTCTTCAGATCAATTCCATAAGTGAGATTGCTGGATCATATGGTAGTCCTATTTTTAATTTTTTGAGGAAACTCCATCCTGTTTTCTACAGTGGTTGCACCAATTTACATCTCTACCAACAGTGCACAAAGGATCCCCTTTACATCCTTGCCAATACTTGTTATTTCTTGTCTTTTTGATAATAAACATTCTAACAGCTGTGAGGTGATATCTAACAAGTGTGAAGGGTTTTCATCTGCATTTCCATGATGATTGGTAATGTTGAGCACCTTTTCATGCACATCTTGGCCATTTGCATGTTTTCTTTGGATAAATGTCTATTCAGATCTGCCCATTTTTAAATTACATTGTTGCTGTTGTTGTTATTGTTGTTGTTTGTTATTTTGTTATTGAGTTGTAGGAGGGTTTTTTTTTTAATTTTACATATTAACCCCTTATCAGATCTATGATTTGCAATTATTTTCTCCCATTCAGCAGGAGAAATTGCCTTTTTCAATTGCCTTTTCATTTTGTTGATGGTTTCTTGCTGTGAAGAAGTTTTTTAGTGTGAGGTAGTCCCACCTAATTTTTGCTTTTGTTGCTTTTGATGTTGGTGTCAGATACAAAAAATTTATTGCCAAGACCTATGTCCAGGACCTTACAAGTTCTCTTTTCCTCTAGGAGTTTTATGGTTCTATGTACAAGTCTTACAACCATTTTGGATTAATTTTTATGTATGGTATAAAATAGTAGTTGAATTTCATTCTTTTGTATGTGGCTATCCAATTTTCCCAATACGGTATATTGAAGAAATTGTCCTTTCCCCCATGTCTATTCTTGGCTCCTTTATTGTAAGTTAATTGATCGTATGTGCATGGGTTTATACCTGGAATATCTATTCTATTCTTTTGATCTATGTATCTGTTTTTATGACAACATCATACTCTTTTAACTACTTTAGCTTTGTAATATAACTTGAACTCAGGAGGCATGATGTTCCAGCTTTGTTTTTTCCCATTATTCCTTTGGCTATTCAGGGTTTTTATGGTTCCACACAAATTTTAGGATTCTTTGTTCTATTTCCTTGAGAAACGCCACTGGAATTCTGATAGAGATTCCATTGTTTCTGCGGAATGCTTTGAGTAGTATGGACATTTTAGCAATATTGATTCTTCCTCTCCATGAGCATGGAATTGACTCTTGAACAGTTGACTCTTGAACAGTGCACAGGTTTTCCCATTTTACAGTTGACTCTTGAACAGTGCACAGGTTATGAATGCTGACCCTCTGCACAATTGAAAATCCACATATAACCTTTGACTCCCCAAATATTTAAGTAGTAATATCTTGCTGTTGACTGGAAGCCTTATTGATAACATAAACAGTTGATTAGCCCATAGTTTGTACATTGTATTTATTATATATTATATTCTTATAATAAAGTAAGCTAGAGAAGGTAAAATATTAAGAAAATCATAGGGAGAAAAGTACACTGACCAATATTTCACTGTATTTATTGAAAAAAATATGTGTGTAAGAGGGTCCACACATTTCAAAACCATATTGTTCAAACGTCAACTGTATTTGTGTCTTCTTCACTTTCTTTCATAACTGTCATATAATTTGCAATCTGCAGGTGATTCACCTCGATTACATTTACTCGTAGATATTTCTTTTTTGTAATGTAATTGTAAATGGCATTATTTTGTTTCTCTTTCTGATAATTTGTTATTAGTGTGTGAAAATGCAAGATTTTTAAAAATTATTATTTTGGAGAGAGAGAGAGAGAGAGACCATGCAAGTGAGGTAGAGAGAGTCAGAGAGACAGATAAATAGGTGATAGATAGATAGATAGATAGATAGACAGATAGATAGATAGAATTTTAAGCAAGCTCCATGCTCAGTGCAGAGCCTCTTATGGGGCTTGGTCTCACAACCCTGGGATCATGACTTGAGCTGAAGTCAAGAGTTGGATGCTCAACTGACTGAGCCACCTAGGTACTCCACAATAGGTTTTTGTGTATTGGTTTTGTATCCTGCAGTTTTACTAAATTTATTTATTTGTTCTAACTATTTTTTGATGGAGTCTTCATGGTTTTTTGCAAATATGTAATAAAATGTCATCTGCAAATAACAACAGTTTTACTACTTTCTTTCCAGTTTGGATACATTTTACTTCCTTTTCTTGCCTAATTGCTATGGCTAGGACTTCTATGTTGAGTAGAAGTGGTATGAGTGGGCATCATTATCTTGTTCCTCATCTTAAAGGAAAGACTTTCAGCTTTTCACCATTGAGTATGATGGTAGCTGTGAGCTTATCACATATGGCCTTTATTATATAGAAGTATGTTTTCTCTATGCCCACTTTCTTGGGAGTTTTTATCATAAATGGATACTAAATTTTGTCACATATTTTTTCAGTATCCTAATTGAAATGATCGTATGATTTTTGTCCTTTTTGTTAATGTGGTGTTGACTGATTTGCACATGTTGAACCATCCTTGCATTCATAAAATAAAACTTGATCATGGTGTATGCTCTTTTTAATGTATTGTTGAATTTGATTTGCTAATAGTTTGTTGATGAAACATGTAGTTTCATCAGGGATAATGGCCTGTAATTTTGTTTTCTTGGCACATCCTTATATGATTTGGGTATCTATAACACTACCTTCATAAAATGAAATTGGAAAAGTGTCCTCTTTTATTCTTTGGAAAGGTTTAAGAAGGTTTGGTAGAAGTGTGAAACTGTCTGGTCCTGAACTTTTGTGTGTTGGGAGGTTTTTGATGACTGATCACTTTCCTTACTGGTAATTGATCTGTTAAGATTTTCTGTTTCATCATGACAGTCTGGGAAGGTTGTGTATTTCTAAGTTATTCCTGATAAAGATATATTAATTCATTTTTTGAAGATTCCCATTTAAATATTGGATGTAGTTTCCCTACCATGTATCCACTTACACAGATTTGAGAGACACAGATGATGTTAGAAGGATGAGAAAGCAGATTTATTTTTCCATGCTCTGCTGCAAGGCACAGCTTTAGACTTAATAGTTACTATATGTTCTTCATTTTCTGGGACAGTGAGGACATTATATAATTAGATGCTTTTCAATAAAGATGATCAATTATATTTATAACTAATGTCATTATAGCTTTATGCCTTCAGAATATATTGTTTAAGCAAATACAAAGTAGACAACAAAATGTTTTTCTCAATTTGATGCCCTCAATTTGTATTTGGTCAATATAATTATGCTTTGTGTTAATTAACTGTTTTAAGATAAAGGACTTTGGTTGTATCAGAGAAAACATGGCTTGGGATCTGTCATTTTTTTTAAGTATGTGTAGAAATGTCCAGCCTTATTAAATGATGCAAAATGTAACTATATGTAGTCACATTTTAGGATCAATTGAAGGTCTATGCTGCCTTTGCCCTGTTGCCTATCTCATTAAGTCATTACTCCACATTTAGACATGTATTCTTTCATTAGAAGTAAACATAAGCTTTAACCTCTTAAATGGAATCACTCTACTGTAATCTCTATGTATTCTGAGTGTGTGTATACATGCCTTACATTATTTTATAGGATCATGTGTCATAGAAGCTTGGGAAGATAGTGTAATTCCAAAGGAAGCAGAAACAAACTTGATCTACATTACTGTGACCCCTAATGACATGATATGATGGCTTTTTTTTTTTTAATGTGCCTAATGTAAAGCCCACTTCTCCTACTCTCTGAGTCCATAAACCATACATTTGTAGATTCCAGTTCCAGATTATTACAAGATAAAATAAATTCCATTTTAAAAGATTGTATTTTTATCCAGAATGTTGACATTTAAGTTTAACAGCTGTACTGACTTTATAACACATTCCACATATGTGTTATTTTTTTTTCAAATTTAACTTTTGCCAAGCCCATACATAGATCTCTCATTGTGAACTCCAAATCACTTTTCACCTGTGTGCTGGATATTGTTTTCTGATTGCTAATTAGACACACATTTCGTATGGAACTTCAGTGAAAGTACCACCCACTACCACCCCCAAATGCCACATTCCCACTACAAATAGGACACACGTATGGACCAGGTACAGGCTGTGTTCTCAAAATTCTTACAGCCTGATAAGAAGAGATTTACACATAGGGATATATTGGTAGATGTTTAACAACCAGCTCCCTGGGGAAAGGGAGAGTCTGATAGCAAGCATTTGTCAATATTGACAGTGTAAATTCTCCTGCCATGACTGTTTTCAAGTTACCAACTTGAAGTCCCTAAACTAGATGTTGGGAAGAAGTATGCATATTTCGCTATTGCAACCTGGTAAAAGTTGGCTGCAGCACGCAGTTGGTTATGCAGATATCATTTATTGTACCATGTGATAAATGATTTGACTGAAGCATGTCATAATGCCTGGGAAATAAAGAAGAATGGGAGGCGTTTGTCAACCAGAATCAGAGAAGTCTTTCAGTAGGGCAGTCATTGGTTCTCATCCTGATCTCTTAGTTCCTACTAACATATTATAGCATTATTTAAAGTTCAGAAGTCATGAAATCTTAGATTTACCATAATTTTTTTATTATTTCTTTTCCCACCACAACACATCATTTAGTTTTGAAGCCCCATTACTTCTACCTTTCTTAAAACATTGATACGGACCACCCAATACTATGTTCTATTCATTGTGGTATCCTTAGGACCTAGCACAGTGTCTCACGTTAGGTTATTCTCAATAGATCTCAATTGAATAAATGTACTTCTAAATAAGTACACTTATTTAGGTATTGAATAAATTACCTTATTTCTTTATTTGTTCTTAAATTATCCTTCCTATCCATTTCTACTTCAGTTTTTATTTCCTGTAGCAAACAGTTCTGTTTCACCTATCACAACCTTCATTCTCCTCCCTCCTAACTAGGGTACTCAAGGTGGCAACATTTTTAGCTAAAGGACTATATTTGTTGGCCTCTTTGTGACTAGTCCCATGCAATGATATGTAATTACATATTCTGGGATGTGTATTCTGGGATAGTTTCAGGAAGTCTCCTTAAAAAGATGATGGACTTTCTCCCCACTTCCTGTTTTCTTTTGCCAGAATACAAATGTAATGGCTCAATTTCCAACAGCCATGTTAGGACATGGAATATCTGAGAATGGGCTCCAACAATCACTACTTGTTTCCATCATACATTCTCTCTTCAGCTTAAGTTTCTAAATTACTTACTGTTTAAAGATTCCTCAGGACCGCCAACAGAATTCTTGGAGGGTTATGCAAGTTTGCGGCCCCTCCAAATATCAAAGCCCTAGTAAACCTATTTGTGATTACTGTTTGTCCCTGATTTTTAAAGCATCCCTCAGGTGTATCTCAGAAATAGCCAGGTTCTCTAAGCCAAAAGTTCAAACATTATCTGATAGATGAATCATTATGAACAGGCCATCTAGCAGAATTTCTCTTTTTACCGTATTTCTGTTTTCTGGGTTGAGCCTTTTTTCTGCTATATGTCACTGGAATTCACACTCCATGGAAGTATCAGGAATCTGTATAATATGCTTTAGAAAGTTTGGAAATTTGGTTCACTTCATGCCAAAGACATGCCCCAAAATATTATGGTGTAAGTAGTTTCCTGTCCTCTCAGATATGGAAGGGAAAGTAATTAAGCATATGTAATTCTTTACAACTTACAAAATGTCTGCTACCAATGATCTTTATTGGAGCTTTACAAGACCTAGTAAGGAAAGAATCAGCATTATTGTTTACATGTTGCAGAAGAAAGGACTGAGACTCAGGATTTTCTCAAAGAAATCAGAAGTAATTAAATTCAATACAAGTGTTTTTTATTCTAAGTTACTTGATTCTCCCTCTTTAATATCTCCTTGGACCTTTATTAAACCATATTTGAATTTACAACAAATGTTTCAAAAGGAAATTAGTGAACTTCTGCATTTGAACATCAAGAGGAAACTATTAATTCCTAAATATCTATTGGCTGCTTTAATCATGAGTATGGGTTAAGGTATATTGCAGTAACTAACTGGGTAAATATTTCAGTGGCTTAAAACCACAAATGTTTATTTATCAATTGCTTGTAATCACATTCAGAACAATCAGTCAGAATAATCTGTTCATTAAATCAGCTAAAGACAGATTGATGTTGATAGGCATCATCATGATTCTTGCTTCTACATTCACTAAGGCAAGGAAAAAAAGAGTGCTACAGGGCCCTGAATTGGCAATTTAATATTTCTACCTGAAAGGGACTATCAGCCTTTCTGGCTAGTTTACCAGCCAACACAAGGCCCATGGCCCCACAGAAGGCTTTTTAGTTTCCTACGACTACTGTAACAAATTACCAAAAACTTGGGTGCTTAAAGCAGCAAACAAAAATTTATCCTCTCACAGTTTGGAATGCCAGAAGTCTGAAATCAAAGTTTGGACAGGGCTGCATTCCCTCAGAAGGCTCTAGAGGAGAATTTCTGCCTCTTCCAGATTCTGGTGGCTTCAATTATTTCCTAGTTTGTTGCTATATCCAATATAGCCAATCTATCTGTATATCTTTATCTCTGTATCTATATATCTCTCCACATATGTTCAATAGTCACATATCTTTACATGATCTCTTCTGTGTATATGTGTCTTATCTTCTTGTCATTGGATATAGGGTCCAACTGGATAACCCAGGATGATCTCATCTTAAGATCCTTAACTTATTTCCATCTTCAGGAACACTTCTTAAAAATAAGGTTACATTCACAGGTTCTAGGGGTTAGGACATAGTTATATCTTTTGGGGGGCCTCCCATTCAATTACCACCCTCGGCAAGTTTCTCAAACCCTAGTCCAAATATTGTTAAGGACAATTATGGCAATACAGAGACCTCAAAAAAAGGCTAAGTCAGAAGTTGTGGTAAACTGTGATGAAGGAATATACATCCAGGGAATAGAAAGAGGGCAAGGGTTATTGCCCACTCCAATAGTATGGTACCCTTGAAATATTTGCTTATAGAGATTTCAGAATTGCTATGGATCAGGGGCTGCCACTTGTGTCACATTCTGTCACTCTCTGAATGGGAATATTTATGCTATTATTGTGATCCTATGGTTACATCCTGCAAAATGGACAGATAATTTATCTTGTGACTAGATGTCTCCAAATCTAAGGGAGCCACATCTGGGTCAAATAGAGACACGACTATGCATCATCATATGCCACTCAGAAATTCTGAACTGCATTCTTTGTCTTGACTCTATGGTATTTTGGGGTTTTCTCTCTTGGAGGAGATAAGTTTATATTTTATGCTGAAACAGAATTGAGATACCTATTTTATGATCAGAAGGAGACGAGAAGGGAATACTACATAGACATTAAGTATGTTACAAATGTCTTTTCTGAACACGGTAGAAGTGTACTCATGCCTCCTCTTGACAATAAGCATGACCACACATCATGTTTGTCTAATGACGTGTGAATGGAATTATCATGTGAGACTTTCAGGAGTTTCTTAAAGACCCATATATCTATCTCCTTTCATAGCAACTTATCATATTCCATATGGCAGAGGGTTTATTAGCCTTGGTTACTAAATGAGGAAGTGTGAAGTAGAACTCCCATGATGGTTGTTTTCTGGAGCAACAAATGAATTATTGTTGTCATATGCCTAGAATTTTGAGGTTCTTTGCTACTGAAGAATAACCTAGTTGCTTTTGACTAACAAAGACCTTTACCAAATAAAATTATAATGCTAATCACTATGGATGACATGAGATGAATAATGAAAAATGGGCACTAATTTCTTAATCAAAATGTCTTCAAGAGCAACTGAATTATAGGTAAAGAATTTGAAACACTTTTAAGTATTTGTGTTCATTACTTTTCATTAGTCAGTTTACTTCTGTTTGAAGAAAAGTCCTATCTTATATACATCACTATCTAACCAAAGATATTTGCTTTAATTCTTCTTTATCATTGATGAATGCAGTGTCAAAAAGGATGTCACAGAGGCCCTTGTGAAACCCTGTGTCTAATTGCTCCTTAAGAGTAAACTTAAAGAAAACTCTTAGCACAGTAGGTGACCCCAGGCCCAAGCATACTCATGAAAATATATTTGATTAAATATGCACAGGGCCAAATTATGGCACTATTTGCATTTTCCCATACCTAAGTATTTTGTGGTGCATATGTGATATTAATGCAGCTATTTATCTCTTTATAAAAGAGACAATAAAATGAGTATAAAGAGTGATAAAATGAGAAGCACTAGAATGAAGAAAACTTTTCAAATTGTGAAGTTTTGTTTCAGCAAAGACATCTCAAATTTCCATTATGGGCTATGATCTCATTAAACAACATTTTAAAAAACGATTCATAATGTTAGTGAACATACGGTGTTTAAAAATTAAATAAGCTTGCACTTATAAAAAAGTTATCTCTTCCTGGATTTGGTTTTGAATCAACTTAAGATGGTCAAGATTTTGCTTTTGAATTAACTTAATTAACAATCATCATTAGCATCAGTTAGCACCCCAAGCATTTCATCTGATCAGTGTCAGACACATTTCACTTTATTTTCACTTAAGTGCAGACACACCCAGAGGATCATTCTCACTGAGTTCTGAACCAACACAGGGAAGAAAATCAATATGGTACCTTCAGCATCTTCAGTGCTATGCTCAAAATTGTGTGGTGTTAAGTATCATTATCTTCAATTTGTATTTGAGGGAGCTTGCCCAATGTCTGCAGCCAGGCAAAGGCAGAGCTAACATTTTAAATCTAGCCTTCCTGATTTCAAAGCCCAAGTTTATTCCTATCTACCACATAATCCCATTTCCACAGCTGTTGAAGTCGCCTATAGTTCTTTCTTCCCTAATCTTGGTGTTTATCTGTTTGAGATGAATCCTAAGTACTCAACTATACTTCGAGTTTCACTCTGCTACTTTTGCAGAGCTCATATAACTTGGCTTCTATTCAGATGAGCAATTGCAGTCTAGTTATCCTTTTGAAATGGAAATCTTAACATTTTCCAAGCCCTCCCTATGTAAGGCCAACCCATATATTTGTAGACTCCCTAAAAATAGAATGTGGTAGACAGAATTCCAATATGGACCCCAAGATTACTGCCTCCCTGGTTTCCATGCCCTGTATTATCTCATTCCCTTAGCTAAAAGCATGTCTATGAAAATGATGGTATATAACTCTCATCTTTATGTTACACTATATGGAAAAAGTGATTTTCAAGATTTAATTAAAGTCCTTAACCAGCTGACTTTGAGTTCTTCAGAAAAGGGATATCCTGGTTGTGTCTGACCCAATCACATGAGCCCTTAAGGAAAGTCAGCAGTTTGAAGCCAGAAAAATTTATCTGCTAGCATTGTAGAAACAAGGTGCCATGTTGTTGACACTGCCATATGTTAGGGAATGATGGGAATCCACTATGGGACCTTACTCCTGCAACCCCAACGAACTAAAATCTGTCAATAACCTGAATGCACTTGGATGTGAACCCCAAGCTCCAAAATGAGAACACAACCAGCTGACACTTGGTTTTCACTCTTGGGACACCCTGAGCAGAGAATCCAGTTATGTCAAACCAGTACTTCTGATCTACAGAACTGTGAGATAATAAATGGGTGTGGCTTTAAGCTGCTAAATTTATGATAATTTATTGCACAGGAATAACAAGTGAATATACAGAAAATTGTACTTTCTGTGTTTACTAATGTTTGGCTTTTGCTCTGAAAAATCAACGATCAAACAGTGACACTGTCACACATTTAATTCTAGTCTTAAAACTGTATAAAAATAACAGAATTCCTATCCAACAAGTTCTGATGCTCTATGAATAGTTTGGCTTGGCTAGGATAAATTTCAACATGCCACATCCCCTTGAACATTGGCTTTATATTCTGCTATTTTTCATGAAGGTTACTTTCGGCATCACCTTAAACCACTGACTCTCTGCCCTCTGATTTCTGACTTCCTTCTCTTTCCCAGTAGCCACTGATGAGATTCCTGTCATTTTAGCAGGAACGCCAGAAGGAATGACATCAAACATATTGTTAAATGGCTTAAAAATATCCTGTATTTTAAAAGAGGTTAAGGAAGCTTTCACTTGAAGTTAGTTATTAACATCAGTGAGATTTCTTTTTTTTTATTTTATTTTATTTTTTCAATTTGCATCCAAGTTAGTTAGCATATAGTGCCAGTGCAATAATAATTTCAATGAGATTTCTAATAACATTTCCCTGAGTGGAAAAAAGTGATGGATATAAATTATGTGAGTTCAATTACACTAGCAGCAGGACTGTATACTTGCTAGCATTTTCTGTATTATGATTTAAAGCCATGTTTAACTTTCACTGAGTTTGGTACTTCTGATTAGACAGGTGTTCCTCCCTTTGATTTCATGCTGTTAACTTCTAAATACTGTCTGTCAGGATCTTGGCACCTTTCAAGAGGATATTACTTATATCTATAATGCTTTCATTTTGTTCTTTAAAATATGCATAGTTTTTGAATTCCTTTAAGCCCATCTGTACTGCGCACCTCTGTATATCATGTCAATAGTGGAAAGTTCATCCCGAGAACAGGGATGCTGAACAGGACACCACAGCAGGAAAATTTAAAATAAAAGAAAAACACATTTATTGGCGTGAGCTATAGAAGAGGGAGAAAGATGTATACAGTGTAGAGAACTTTCTGCCAACTCCTCAATTTTAACTCCCAGCAGCCCTCATCCAAAATAGAAAGAATTCCTCCCCGTTTGGTGTAAATTCCTTTGTAGCTAGAGGAATCTGCACTGGACACGAGGGAAGAGATAGGCATGTTTTCAAGAATTCAGAAAGGTTAGCAGGAAATTAGGAGAGACAAATGACAGCCAAAGAGTAAAGTAACTTGGCATCTTAGGAACCTGGGGAACAAATCCAGAGCAAGGAAGGGCACTTTCAAAGCTGGGCAGTCCAGCCCCTGATAAATTTGATTGACGTGAAAGCTACGTGTCTCTTCCACTTTTTAAAACGCGGGTCTTGCTTCGTAACTGACAACAAACAACCCAGTGGAAAACTGGAAGCCTAGTTGCTGAACTAGCTTGGCCCTGCCTTCAATGTAATCTGTAGTCTTGAGTAAGTCACTAAGCTGTCAAAGCCATTGGATTGCAGATGTTTAAATGACTGCAATAATATTTACGTAACTCATAGGGCACTTTCAGGGTTTCATTAATTCTGATTTGTAAAATGTCTCTTTCTCCTTAAGGCCTTTAAATGGAAAGTACTGAAATATATAAAGGAGGATTATCATTTCCTTTCAAATGATTGATTGCAAGAATGCAGTCGTATGCTACATTGCTAGTTGTCACCAATAAGAGTCAAGTCAAAATTTAAAACTGATTATGTCTTAAATGTTGCCTTTTCTTTTTCTTGATGAATGTTTCAGGGTAAATGTACAACATATCTTAAATACATGGCAAGAAAAGAGGTACAGACAACTCCCTACGCACAGTTATCTTGCTATATTTGGTAGACAGGCGTTGGTCTCAAGGTAATGGAGAGTCATTATCTCAAATGTTTGAAATTAAAATAGCACTTAGAAAACAAAAAAACCCCAATTTACATGCCCTTGTGGTTTAGTGCATTATTTCTCTACCAGTGCAGTGAGTTAGGCATCTCACTTCAGGAGTCTTTGATAGCTCACATTTAATAGCTTTCAATACATATACATACATACACGTACATACATACATATACACTGCAGAGTCTTATAATAGGCAAATGACACTACCGAACATTATGGGAATCACAGAGCATGAGCATTCATCCCTAGATGAACCTAAATTTTACCCTGATGGGTAACATATGTAAACATAAAAAGTTACTGAAAATATGACTAAAATGCAAAGCACTGTAAGTTCTAGGTGAGTGCCAGAAACATTAAGTACAAAAATGATAATTGCCCTCAAATGCATTTCTTTTTAAAAACCACACTAAGATCAGAAATTTTTTTCAAGGCTGATGTGATGATTTCCGGGTGAGGCCCAGAGGCTCTTGAGTCAAGAACAGGTGGTGAAGCTTGTCTGACTTAAAGAGGTGGGGCTGCCCAGGGCATATGCAGGGTGAGGAGTCCAGGCTGACTGGAACGAGGAGTTCCAAAGGGGATTAGTAAGAACGAGACTAGAGAAAAAGGTTATTTTTCTATCTGGAAGATTTTTTTCTTATTATCTGAGGCCATGAATTGTCGTCTATGACCATAAAGTTTGGCTTTTCATTTTTTTCAGCATTGTCTTCTTGTTTCAAATAGACACCTGTCACCATTTCCACTTGGTTAATGTGAGTATAATGTAGACTGGTTCAGTAGTTGATGCTTTTTTATTTTGCTTTTTCCCCCCACCCAGCATTCATTAACTCTACTTCTGATACTAGCCAACAGTTTCCACTTACCTGTGTTGCCATACCTTGTTCCATCTCAGTTCATAGGCCTGTGCCAACAGCATCCCTACTCCCAAAGATGGTGCGACTTAACCCTTATTCCCTTCTGTAACAGTGACTAGATTAATATTAGAAAAGACTCAAGCCAAGCCAACCAAGGTCAAAGGCAGTAAATTGAGACCTTTATTTTGATTAAGAGAAACGGACACATTTTTTAGTATAGGGCTAAGAAGGATGTGGGTTAGGGCTGCTGCTGCATCCATCTTGACAAACTGAAGGAAGGAGAGCTGAGAGGAATCCAGGGGATTAAGAGGGAAACATGCTCCTGATGATAGTATTTATGTACATCTTCTAAACAGAACGGTACCTGAAACTAATGCTATTCATTAGGCTTTTTAGGCATATGAGTGTGATGGGTACAATCACGCTCCTTAAGATGTCCAGGTCATAGTCCTCACAACCTTGAACCTGTGAATTTGTTTGGTGCAAAACAAAAGGAAATTAAGGTTGTCCATGAAATGAACGCTGCTAATTAGCTGACTTTGAAATAGAGGATCCTGGATTACCTAGTGGGCTGAATGTAATCACAAGGATCTTTAAAAGTAGAAGAGGGAGATATGACTGTTGAAGATGGGTCAGACAGTGGTAAAGTTGCTGGCTTTGAAGATGGAGGAATAGGGCCATGACCCAGGAAATTTGGGCAGCCCTTGGTAGTTGCAGAAGACAAGATGACACATTCTTCCCTGGAGCCTCCAGAAAGGGACACAATCAACTGGCACCTTGATTTTAGCTTGCAGAGATCCGAGTCCCGTCACTAACCTACAGAACTGTAAAATAATAAATTAGTACTTTTTTAAGCCACCAAGTTCATGGAAATTTATTATAACACCAGTAGAAACTACGGTGAACAAATAAACGCCCTCCCTTGACCCTCATATACCTTTTTGTTTTCCTTAATTTGCTTTGAGTCGAGCTTTCTTTCACTTGCTACTGAGCGGAGAAAATATATTTAAAGCTTTCAAATAATTTCGGGGTGCCCGGGTGGCTCCGTCATTTCAGCATCCAATTCTTGATTTTTGGCTCTGGTCATGATCACACAGTTCGTGAGATCAAGCCCTGTGTCAAACTCTTCGCTGACAGTGGAGAGCCTGCTTGGGATTCTCTCTCTTTCCCTCCTTCTTTCTCTGTCCCTCCCCTGCTCACTTGCAAATGTGCTCTCTCTCTCTCAAGTAAACATTTTTTAAATAAATAAATAAATAAATAAATAAATAAATAAAAGCTTTAAAATAACCTAAATAGATTTAGTGTTTTGTAACATGGCCCAGGAACTATATAAACTATCCATAGATCAGCAGTTTGATCATCAACATGAAAACTGTTTTTAAAAAACCTTGCTTTTATTATGGGATGAGCTAATTCTTTGGAAAACTGATATTGGACATGCTTGTGTCCAGAAAAGTAGAGTGAGCTATTAGGTAAATTTTATGTTGTTATCAACTTTGCTTTAATGCCATGTATACTTACCATTTTTTAAAGTTAATGCCTTTCATAAGAATCTTTACAAAATCTATTAGAAGTCAGCACAGGGTTAATAGGTTTAATTTAATAGTGCAATTTAATTTAAGTAAAATGAATTTTCTATATATAATCAAGAAAAAAGTTATCAATTTAGAGTAACATGGGAATTCAGTATTGCATTTCATGAATTATTTCTATGAAGGATCTGTTTTATTTACTACTTAGAAAACTGTATTGCTCCTGAAATGTGGTTAATCATCCACTCATATCCTAGGAAAAACAAAACAAAATGTTATTCTACGTAGAAACTATGCAGCCATCTCATTTAAAAATACCAGCCGCATAGTTTTTTTTAACTGTTTTCCAATGCATAATGTGTCTAAGAGTGTTAGTGGATTATAGAATCCCAGCATACGGTTTTTATTCAACTGTGGCTTGGCACCTTGGGGGAGCTCTGCATTGGAATCAAGTAATTTGCAACCATGGTTGAAACATGTATGTCTCTTCCTTTCTTTTTAAAAGCTGCACATTTTGTGTCTATACACAGGTACTTAAACAGCAACCATTCAAATTATTAACAGTTATGAATTAATTTAAACTTTATAAGTACACTTAAAATGAATTTACCTATCATAATACTTTAACAGCTGTTACTAAAAACAGAAGTGAATATAATATTTGAAAAAAAAATTATAGTGGACAGAAAACCAGGCTTATGGCCAGATTGGACAAATCCAAGTACACTTTGTGGTCCTACCCAGAAGACCACCAAGAAAGCTATGTGACAATCTTGGAAACTTCTAATCTGTGAGGCATGCAGGAAAGCAATGAGAAAGTGGTTATTCCAGAAGGCTTGCTTGGCTCTTCATTTTGACCTGTTGATAATGGAAGCAAAGAAGCCATAGAAAATCTAAGGGTCCAGACAAGTCTCCTGTTCCTGAATAAATCCATGAATACCATCTACTAACTCTCTGGAACTGGATAAAATAATCCTTATTAAAGGGTTGAGTTGACAAATCAGTAACATAGAAGAAGAACAATATTAAGAAGAAGGAGAATATTAAGGTTTTGAGATTTGGACCAAATTCTTAAGATATATATTGAGTCAAATATTTTCTTCACTTTAATATTCTCTTTTTTTTCCCTCAAAGAGAGAATTCCACTTAATATTATGAAGTAACAGGCTCCAGTATAGCATTTTAAAAATACTTATAAAATTTTATTGTTATACCTTCTGAGAATATTTTCTATTAATAGAAAGTTTTGAGCAACTTACCTGAAAAAGTTAATTATTTATGATCACATATTTGACCCATCTTTGGTTCTTCTGCCATATTGCAGGAGAAATCTTCAAAGGGTTGTCTACACAAGGAAGAGAAATCTTATTTGACTTTCAGTATAGAGGATTGTTCCTTGTATGTGTAGGAACAACCATGTTTCCTTGTGTCCCTGAAAATGCCATGTAATGTCATTGTTACATAGTTGCAGACATTTGCTGTTCTAAGAACTTAAAACAGAATTTGAGTCTAAAAGCCATTATGAGACAAATGCTATTTTATTGCTAGAATAAACCTTAACGGTATGCTGAATCAATTATCCTTTTGGAAACCATTCTGGTATTATAGTGTTGCCCAGGATGTACTGGCATATTGCATTTATGGCTTGCTATTTAGAAAAAAAAATATGAATGTTTATTGATTTCAACATTCCTTTTTGTGTATAAATGAGTGAAGCATTTGGCTCTGGCCAAGTCTAAAAAAAATGTCATTTATTTATCATGATAAACATCATATAAGCAGGGAAAGACTAGTAATAAATAGGAGAGAAAAAGCATGTTTTTAGTGCCACCAATAGTTACTAAATTTTATAGAAAAAAAACCACAAGGAAACAATTTGCTATAATAAAATCAGAATAAGATAAACATTTACTCAGTGTACAATTCCTGTAATCTGTCATTTCCTTTCCATCTTTACTATGTTGCCCTAATTTAGATTTTTATCTTTTCTGCCCTGGATTGTTGATCTTTCTCCCATGCAGCTAGAATATTCACACTGCAACATAAATCAAACCACACGATCTCCCTGCTAATTGTTTTTCCAATGGATCTCTGATGTCCGAATCTATTACTTGACCCTTACCAAATGGTAATTTCACTTCTTGCTACACCTTCCTTTATAATTGAGTAATACAAACGGTATTCAGTAGACTTCCACACATATATTCTGACAGGCTTTCTGGACTTACTCAGATCCTCTGCTGGAGTGACCTGCCTTTATATTTTCCACCTGGACAATTTTAGTGTATCCTTTATAACTTGATTTAACTGGAATGGAGTTATTCTCACAAGAGTATTCATGCCCCCCCCAGAACCCCTCTCTCTTGCACGTCTCTAGCTTAGCACTTATCACTTTATTTTAACCTTATGTTGTGTGTTTCTGTCTCTTTCGACCCTAAGTTCCCTGAAACCATTTTTATATCCTTAACAACTAGCATGCTTGACGTATAGTTAACTCATAATAAATGTTTGTTAGGATGAACTAAATTAAATTCACAGAGCTTGCATTATTACTTAAATAATTCTCAGGCAAATATTTAAGATAGCCATGACTGAGATTATCATTCATGTTTTACACATGAGAAAAACTGAGGCTTGAAGAGTTAAAGTGGCTGATTCTAAACCGCATGTGGAGTTAGAGGAAATGCTCAAACTAAAATTCAGGTCTTCTGTTTTCAGACTTTGTTTTCTAGAACACAGACACCAATGAATTAAAGTTCTGGTCTCAAGTTTTACACTAAACTCACTGGGTGATATTGGGCATGCCATGTGAGCTCATTTGGTTTGTTGCCTCTTTTGTAAATTTGAGCACTAAACAGGCTCTGGACTCCTGCCCTTTTGTTTAATGGTCTACCAAGGCCAAAACAAACAGTTTTTACCTGGCACTACATTACTCTGGTTTTACACTTCTACCAACTTTTTCCCCATAATATTAATGTTTTGAACACCTAAATTATTGCTCATATTCAAATGATTCCTTTGTGTTCGTTATTGAGATATTGAGAGAGTCAACTCAATAGCTCTACTCCTGATTTTCTTAGATCAAATGAGATAGAAAACATAACAGATGTAGAAAGAAAACATTATTATTGAGACAGGCTAAATTGGAAGATATAGTTTAGTGTGTTTGTGAAATCAGCTTTCTAAGTCCTGTCTCTCTGGTTAGGCTTTGGGATAACCCAAAAACAAAGGCTTCTACTGCTCTAAGTGAATGAGCAAAAAACAAAACCAAAAACAGTTAACACACAAAATGCCCAGAAAATAAAATAGCAAATCTCTGAAGAGAAGATGATCCACTGATTATCTTCCTTCAGTCTACAAACATGACAAGTGGCAGTCATCCCTACCCAGGTAACTCATTTTCTTTCCATGGTTTTATCTACTGAATCAGTAGCACTGTATAATAAACCATGCCAAAACTCCATAGCTGACAACAATAAGTGTTTATTTAGCCCATCAAATGTTGGCCACATATATGGCGCTCAGCCAGGGGATTCATTTGGTCATGACTGGATTGCTTTACATAGTTGGGATTTGATTGCCTATTGACTGATACAAAACGATCTTATCTAGGACTGCAAGGATGACTGGAAAAATTCACTTTGTTTTCCTCTGTCTGTGGGTTTCTCACATCTCTTGGGCAGATGAGCTTGAGCATGGTTTTACCATGCGACGCCAGTACAAGAACAAACAAGCCAAACTGTTCAAGAGTGAAACAGAAATAAGCAAGTGTTTTTTGAGACCTGAATATAAATAACATTCACTGCTGTCCACAGAAAGTTACATGGCAAAGCCTAGAGTCAATGTGAGGATGTAGCTACCAGAGAGGTAAGAAGAAATGAAACCATTAATCAGCTATACATGGGGAGAAATAAGGGAGCGGAAAATAGGTCACAAGCATTTAAAGAATAATCCTCTTCCTGGAAATGGAAAGACTGAGCTAAGTGATTATTCTCTCTCTCTCTCTCTCTCTCTCTCTCTCTCTCTCTCTCTCTCTCTCTTTATTTTTGGAGTTAGACTAAGTTTTTCATTATAGTTACTTATTTTTTTTAATTTTAAAATTTTATTTTTTAAATTTACATCCAAATTAGTTAGCATATAGTGCGACAATGATTTCAGGAGTAGATTCCTTAGTGCCCCTTACCCATTTAGCCCATCCCCCCCTCCCACACCCCCTCCAGTAACCCTCTGTTTGTTCTCCATATTTCAGAGTCTCTTATGTTTTGTCCCCCCCACTTTTATATTATTTTTGCTCCCCTCCCCTTATGTTCATCTGTTTTGTGTCTTCAAATCCTCATATGAGTGAAGTCATATGGTATTTGTTTTTCTCGAGTGAAGTCAAAGGGTATTTGTCTTTCTCTGACTGACTAATTTCGCTCAGCATAATACCCTCTAGTTCCACCCACATAGTTGCAAATGGCAAGATTTCATTCTTTTTGATTGCTGAGTGATACTCCATTGTATATAGTTATTTATTTTTTAATTTATTTTTTAAAATGTATTTAAGTTCACGTTAGTTAGCATACAGTGTAGTATTCGTTTCAGAAGTAGAACCCACTGATTCACCACTTACCTAAAGCATCCAGTGCTCATCCCAACAAGTACCCTCCTTAATTCCTATCAGCCATTTAGCCCATCCTCCCACCCACCTCCCCTCCAACAACCCTCGGTTTGTTCGCTGTGTTTAAGAGTCTTACGGTTTGGCTCCCTCTTTGTTTTTGTCTTATTTATCCTTCCCTTTCCCTATGTCCATCTGTTGTGTTTCTTAAATTCCACGGGAGTGAAATCATATGATATCTGACTTTGACTGACTTATTTTGCTTAGCATAATACACTCTAGTTCTATCCACATTGTTGCAAATAGCAAGATTTTATTCTTTTTCATTGCTGAGTAGCATTCCATTGTATCTTCTTTATCCATTCGTTAGTTGATGGACATCTGGACTCTTTCCATAATTTGGCTATCGTTGATAGCTCCACTATAAACATTGGGGTGCAAATGCCTCTTCGAATCAGCATTTTTATATCATTTGGATAAATCCCTAGTAGTGCAATAGCTGGGCCCTAGGGTAGTTTTGTTTCTAAGTGATTATTCTAATACACATACCAAGCGCTGGTTTGATCATTGTTTTAAGGAAAGGCAAAGTCATGAGCTTAGTAAGAGTATGAACCAGTGGATTTTTCATAGAATATATATCACGGTTTCAAAAATACAGCCTAATCACTAATAATCAGCTTGAAATCCCACAACAGACCAGGTAAGCGACTGAAATCATTTCAGTTAAACTCATCACACCTATTGGAAAAACAAACAAAAAATGTATACCATCATATCCTGTATATCATGAAGTAGCAATTACATACAAAACTATTCATACATGTGTTTATACATACAGAAAGACCTGTGTAGCTCTTGTCAGACAAAACTTCTAGTAGATAATTTGGACAAAATATTTGGGCAAAATATTAAATTTGGACAAAATATTAAAAAAAAAAACCTGAAGTCACTGGAGAGTGACCAAAAGCAAACAGAGCCCAGTGAACAATAAAGAGGTAACAAAGTTACTGATGCACACTGCTTCAGGCTGAGTAAGCACTCTTTCACAAAAGAACACTTATTGTATGTTTCCCTTAATATGGGTGTTGAGCACAGGTAAAGCTAATCTCTACTGGAAAACAGTTGGAAGTTATTGCCTATATGGGAATTTAGATTTACTGGGAAGAAACAGGAAGGGGTATCCCAGAGCAGCAGCAATACTCAATCTTGATAGGAGTTAGAGTTCCAGAAGCAATTGTATCTGTCAAACTGTATCAAATACCTTTCCAGTTGGTGCATTTCATTTATGTGAATTTTACCTCAAAATAAACTGGAAACAAATATTGAACTCTGGTTACTAATATGCATGCTGAAGTATAGGGGCCAAAGTAAACAGATGCCTGCAATTTTAAAATAAAGCAAAAATAATGGACTAATAGAATAATTGCTGGGTGGACAGATATGTAATAAAACAAGTATAGTAAAAGACCTGTTACAAAATCTAGGTAGTATGGATATGGTTCCGTGTAAAAGTATTTCTACTTTTCTGAATATTTGAATGTTTGTAATAAAACTATACGTAGATGGAAAATGTATATCTAATATAAATTACACATCTATAAAATATTATAAATAAATGTAAAATATTTTGCCATGGCACATCAGGAGGCAGTTAAAAATTGAACTCAACTGTGCTTCATTGGCTCTCGCTTTTGATTGCTAGTGCAACCTCCAATTTCCAAAAAAAAAACCCTACTGCCCAAATGTGTGTGCGAGTACCATTCTTTACAGATGTGTGGCTACTCTTGACATCCATGGGGTTGCCTTGACCTCAACAATAGATCCAGAATAAATTCTATATTATCACCCTCACCTCAAAGCAATGGGTAGATGATCTAAGAAGGTCCAATGAGAATCAATATCAATATTTTTCCTAAATAGCTGTGTAAGAGATACTCTCACTCACCTGGATGAGGACAATGCATACAACTCTTTCCCCTACGAACAGAGCCAATCAGAGAACACAACTGTCTGATGGAGCAGGGAAGAACCAAGAGAGTCATGGGCAATTGGAGTTGTAGTCTCAAACATATCGTAGCCTCTGGGTCAAAAACAACCTTAAGCTAAAATGATCTCTGGTTATTCTACTTTCATAAATGTTCACATTGTTTTAAGGTATTTTCAATTATAATTTTAAGTAATCATCAACCAAAGTCCTACCAGTATTGCACAATCTTGTCCCTTGGATATACTAAAAAATATTCTCTCCTCTAAAAAGTAAGATTCTTTTGCATGTTCTCATCTTCTGCTGGGTTTGTCATTCTTCACCATGTCTTGGGGGTATTATATAGCATGCTATGCTGAACAGAACTGATACTTATGCCTGGTATTTTTAGTCCCATGTGCATTATCACCCCTTCTTCCAAATTCCACTTCTGTCTTTTGCTTACTTGCTGCCTATTTATTTATTTATTTATTTATTTATTGGCTATTCCAACATACTAGATGTGCCACATATGCTCAAGGATGAGGATATTATAGGGGAAAATATATTTCTCCTCTGCAATGTAGTAGAGCAAAGCTGTTTGGGCTCCTAGGTCTCACAAAGACTGAACTGAAACGTATCACAGTTTTGACTTCTGACAATCTGTCTGCTTAGAACTCAGGCATCAGTCCCTGGGTTTTAGGTCTATAGAAAAATGAAAAAAAAACAAAACAAAACAAAAACAAAAACAAACAGACATTAAATTACACACAAAACCTCTTCACTGCCCCAATTTTAGGGTTTTGGTATTCCTTGGAATTTACCATAATTAAGTCCCTTCCCTTTGGCTGAATTATTTTGGAAGAAACTTCAGTCAGTTGTGCAAATAGCATTCTAATGCTGCCAGTCAGGTATACCTGATATGGTTGAAATGCAGTCACTTACTATAACCCAGATGCTTACTATGTAAAGATTTCATCCTCTTGAAGAAGAGGTAGACCATTATGCTTAGTGGTTAACCTTCCTCGTTTTAGAGTTACACAGCTTTGGTATGAACCTGAGATCAGCCTGTATTTCTAATTGTATAATCTTGGGTACATTCCTAAGTTTTAAAAGGCTTGGTTTTCTCATCTCTGTCATCTGCATCGTTTGTTATAGCAGCCGCTAGCAACATGAGACTCTCAGGCACTTGAAATGTGGTTAGTCCAAATTGAAATGTGTTGTAAATGTAAAATACATACTTTTAGGAGATTTAGTATAAAAAAAGAACGTAATTTATCTCACTAATATTATTAAATATTGAATATGTGTTGAAACAATATTTTGGATATATTGGGTAAAGTAAAGCCTGTTAACATTAATTTTACCTGTTTCAGTTTACTTTTTAAAATTGTACTAGACACTTTTAAATTATGTAAGTTATTCATTTATAATTCAAATAATTACTTAATAATTTAAAAAACGAATGAACAGTGAAATAATGTTACTCACATAATTCTAGTGGACAGCATTATGCTGATAATAATAATGTATATATCACAAAAGTATGATGAAAATTTTTTAAAAGTTTGTGAATTATTAATGGAGTTATCACATAGTGAAACCTGAATAAACATTAGCTATTTTTTCCTTTTTTATGAACAATATACATTAATAGTATCTAAAGTACTTTGCACAAAATTTTAGTTAATCCTGGAAAACCAAGCTCTAATGTTTTTCTAACATACCTACTTCTCTATTGGACATAAAAAAACCTCAAATTAGTAACTTGCTTAGGAACAGTTTATAAATGTCTGAGATAAACACTGTCATTATTCTAAAAATAAACTTAGATTTTTTTATAACAAAATAATTTTAGCTTTGTACTTTTAATAGTGTTCAGTGTGACAATAAAGTCAACTCCGTAGTTCATTAAACAGACCAAGAATCTCAGTTCAGATTGTTGTAAATTTCCACCATGGTCATTGGTGGCTAAAGCAATAATTCACCAAAGCTACATCTATTGTTAGCATGGACTATAGTCCACGGTAGTTTTTCCTCATTGTTAACACTTGCTTGCTCACTTTTTTTCTTTCCCTCTCTGACTCAGATTGAAAGAGATCAAACCGAAACCTGGCAGGGAATTTAAAAGAATTCCTCAAAACCCAATCAATCCTTTAACTGATTTGATAATCTAGATAAATAAAAGTGAAAGAACTACAAGTTCATGCATGACTGATCCAATTATTTCTTTCTTTTCAAGGGTGACATTGATTGTCTCTGTTTGTTGTAATTAATCCAAAAGTTTAAGGTTTCTCAATTGAAGAGAATGTCGTTTTATTTTTTTCTTTTCAGTCTTCAGGACTTGGTACAAATTCACTGGATTCTTCTTTTTTTTCGTTTTCATGAGTATATGTACTTGGGATTTATTGAAGCTGGACTCCTAAGGCTCAGAAAGATGTTTTAGGCATACTCAAGCAAAAGACAAAGCACAGACATTGCGAATAAGCACTGTGTCTTACTGTTCCGGCTCTTGAAACAGAATAAGCTGTGATTGAATATGTGCTTTATCGTGTATGAACTGTGCCTTTTGGCTAGTTACATCTGAAATCTCACTTTTATCCTCTACAAAAATAGCACCCCGTGTCATGGATTTTTTATGATCATTAAATGAAAAAAATCCTAGAAAAATCTGCTTATTCTGGGTCCTAAACTATAATGCACACTCAATGCATATTAGTTGTTTTGTTGTTACAGTTGTTTTTATATTTGCTGTTTTTATTGACAGATATGGTGAAAAATCACAGACCCCAATGTCTTCCACATTCTATATCATTGAATTATGTATGTCACTAAAAGACAGTAGAATTCAAAGTAAAAGAAGAGAGATGAGTTGAATTCACCCAATTTATTAATATTTAACCCTTTGCAAATTACTAACTCTCTGAGAATGGTAAACTAGGGTTGACAATATCTGTCTCATAGCAATAAATGAGAAATATTATAGTAGTATTTAGGATAGCAATAGATACATAGTAGAAACTCAGTGAATGGTAACTTTCTCTCTCTTTTTAAATTTCATTTAATTTAATACCTAAGAAAAGATGTTGTTCTTTACATGTAGGCCTCTATGTAATGACTGTGGGGCAAATTGTGGTCTCATGAATTTAAACCGTTAAATGTCATTTTGAAAAGAAAATAATTAGAAATGATATAAAGCCTCATAAATACTTTAAAATTCTAGTATAGATGTAGTTTGCCAACAAATACAATTATAAAGGTTTTATAGAAATAGTAATTTTATGGGATGCCTGGATGGCTCAGTTGGTTAAGCATCTGACTCTTGATTTCGGCTCAGGTCATGATCTCACTACTCATGGGATCAAGCCATGCATTGGGCTCTGCTGACAGCATGGAACCTGCTTAGGATTCTCTCTCTCTCTCTCTCTCTCTCTCTCTCTCTCTCTGCCCCTCCCCCACTCATGCTGCTCTCTCTCTGAAAATATATAAACTTAAAGGAAGTAGTAATTACGTGATAGATATGTTACTGAACATCTTCTCAACTTCACAGTGCATTTGAAACTGGGATAAGTGCTAGACGTTTCCAGTTTTATTTCATTATTTTTTTTTCAAACAATTTTTGGGCAAATCATATTATTTATCAGTAATTCTTCTTCATTACATTCACATTCATAACCTTAGTTGGTTCTTGCTTAAAAGTCAAAACTGCTTGATAATGAATTTTAGGTCAGGAAATATTTTTACTACTCAAATTACTTCCTGAAGTTATTTCTTCTTAGGCTTTTGACTGGGTTTGGGCAAGCCAGGGTAAAGTTATCACCAAAAGTATGTTTCACCCATGGTCGAATATAGGGAAAGTTTACCTTGGAATTTAAAGGCTGGAACATTGATTTTCCTTTTTAAATGGATAGAGATTTGGCACAGTGTCAAAGAACTCAGTGGTTTATATTCCAATTGGAAAATAAAAGTTTCAATTTGCAAAATTATATTTCATTTTGGAAGTAAAAACTATGATATAGCCAAATGTATGCAGAGAATGTTCCTTTTTGCTTATTTCTTTCACAAATCCATTAAGCTCAGACAATCTTTCCAAATAATTGGACTTGTAATTGATAATGCGCATGACTTAATTGTTAAAAGCATGGATGGATAAAACGGAAAAGAAAATAAATTACTGAAGCTGAACTTTCTTAAGCAAGGGCATAGTACTTTTGTACTGTAGTCCTGGAAGCATAGTAATAATTTTAATACAATTAATTATAGATTATTTCAAACATTTGATACTATTTCATATTTTTTTTCAAAAAGTATTGGTTACATTTGTATTAAGGATTTGCATACTTGAAGAGGTTAGTGCTCAGAGTGTGTAACTGAAATGAAAACAATGTTCATGCAAAATAACATCTGAAACATTTCTTCGAATATCCATTAAACATAAAAGTATATATATTTTCTTGACAAGAATATTATGTAATATTGAGATGGGTCTGCAGTAAATGTAGATTTCCTGACCCATGCTCACTAAAGTTACATGGCTGTTGGTTTGCAATGGCCAGAAGAGTTTGTCTCTTTCTCTCCCTTTCTCTCTACCAATACCACAACAGCATTTAAATTAAATGTATGATTTTTATGCTTCTATAGCAGTAGCTCTAATGTCATGGTTTTGTGTGTGTACGTGTGTGTGTTTGTGTGTGTGTGTGTGTGTGTGTGTGTGTGCGTGTGCTATTCTAGTTGAGAAACTTAACAGAAGACCATGGCAGAGGGGAAGGGGAAAAAAAGTTACAAACAGAGAGGGAGGGAGGCAAACCACAAGAAACTCTTAAATACAGAGAACAAACTGTTGAATGGGGGGTAGGGGAGAGGGGAAAGTAGGTGATGGGCACTGAGGAGGGCACTTGTTGGGATGAACACAGGGTGTTGTATGGAAACCAATTTGACAATAAACTATATTTAAAAAAAAGAAAAGAAAAAAATCTAAAAGTAAATTAAAAACACCTACAGCGGTTTGCTCTTCTCCAAGACCTTAGCTCTGATTTTGACCCACCTAATGGTCTGCAGGAAGCTGAAAGTCATTCCCATCAATAAGATATGCATTCTTAGCTCAAATATTTCTTAGCTCAATAAAGTATTTTGCTTGTTTGAAAAGTGAATTTGATTGATACTAAGAGGTCTGACACATTATGCTTTACAATGCATCCTCATAGATAATGTAACTCAATTATTCTGACCCTATGACCTTTACTAATTACTCATTTTCATATAAAATATCAGAAATTATTTGAGGTAACATTTGCCATATATTAAAAGTGTGTTTTGAATATATCTCACATTAACCACTTAAGTATATGACAATTGAATGTGTGTTTGGATGATTTTAGAACTATCGGAAGAGTCTGTTCATTCAGATAAAATATTAATAAGATTTTGAATATAGTTGAATAAGCACTTGGGGTACTTTATTTTCTCAGCCAATTATAATTGTGTCACAAAGAAAATATCTAAGATAATGTAAAATCAAATACCATGGTGTGTGTGTGTGTGTGTGTGATTATTCTCTATCCATAAACTTAATCCTTTCTCATAGAGGTCGCCTCTAAGTGCTCTAGTTAAAATTGTTTCCCCCAGAGAAATCTCAAACCAATCTCAAACTTGGTTTTCAAATATTTTCTTTGTATCTCTCATATACGTACTGAGTATTGTGTCTTTGTGAGAATGTGTGTGTATGTGTGTGGTCATGTGGTCCTTTAAAGAGGGACCGAGATGTTTCAATTGATCACTCTAGTCCCTGCTTCCTACCTGTTCTAAGCAAAGAACAGAGTTCAACTTCTAACTAATATTTTTCCAATGCCTTTCATGTGCCAGGCACTTAGAGATGCTGACTATCAGTGGTAAACAAAACAAAATAGAAACAACAAAAAGCAAGGTAATTACACATGTAATAATGGACATTGATTAAAATGCTGTTCTTGATTTATTATCTACACCATCATGAGGATATAGATGAAACTTTTAATGGGTAAATGTAATTGTGTATTTTATTTGGCTTTTTTCTATGCAAAACTCTAATTTAGACAAGAGAAAATGAATAAGGACAAGATGAAGGAGGAGGAAGTAAAAAGAAGGAAAACAGAGAAGCAGAAGGAGAAGGGTGGGGGGGTGGGGAGAGTTGCAGTGGGAAAGATGTGTTTTTTGTTCCAGTAAAACATTAGGTTGAAATATCTTAGTACCAATGCATAAATGGCTTTCTTGTTTTTTTTTTTTCTCCCACCTCTTTACACATTTTATCTATCCCCGGAATAATGCTATTCTCATATATATTCCCCATAGGTTTTGAGGAATAGTTTACATGATATAAACCCACCTATTTTAAGTGTATAGTGTGATTGAATTGTGGTGAATGTATAGTCCCATAACTTGTCTCACAATCAAGAGAGAAAAATGCCCTTTCACCTGAAATAGTTACTTTGTATCCCTCTCCCAACCCCCCCCACCTATGCCCTCTCCCAACCCCCCCCACCCCAGATGACCTCTAAACTTTTTCCTTTACAGTAGTTAGTTTGATTGGATATAGTTGGGTATAGTTAATTGGGTAAATAGTAGTGTTATTGTGGGTCACATGGCGTGTATGTTAACTTTAGTAGATGCTGCCATATTCCAAAGTGGTTATAACATTTTATATATCAACCAACAGTGTATGAAAGTTCTAGATGTTCCACATTTTTATCTGCAGTTGGTATTATAAATCTTTTAGACTTAATTCTTAAAAATTTTTTTTTAATCTTTATTTATTTTTGAGAGAGAGAGAGAGAGAGAGAGAGCAAGCGGGCGAGGAACAGAGAGAGTGGGATACACAGAATCCGTAGCAGGCTCCTGGCTCCCAGCTGTCAGCACAGAGCCCAATGCGGGGCTTGAACTCACCAACGCTGAGATCATGAGCTGAGCTGAAGATGGTCGGCCAACCAGCTGAGCCACCCAGGCGCCCCTAGACTTAATTCTAAGCATATCTTTCTGTGCTTACATTTCCCTGATGACTAGAGATGTTGAGTATTTTCACGTTTATTGATCATTGTATACCTTGTTGTATGAAGTGTCTGTTCAAATTGTTTACCATTTTTCTTTGTTTCATTGAGTTCATTATTTTCATAATACTAAGAGTTATTTCATATTCTGCCTATAAGCTCCATTAGATACATGATTTGCAATTGGAATGTTTAATCCATTAATATTTGTCATGATATTTACTATAAATTTTGAATTCGCCTACCATTTTATTAATAGTTTTCTACATGCTACATTAATAGTTTTCTGTGCTGTTTATCCCTCTTCTTATTGGCTCTTTTTTGAAGGGGGATTATTTCAATATTTGTTAGAATTCTACTTTAATTTTTGCATGAGTTTTAGTGGTTGTATAGAGACTACAGTATACAGTTGTGCAGTGAGTGTTTTATCACTTTATGTCAAGTATATAAATCTGGTTAATATTTAAGTCCATATCTGGTTTATTTCAGTGCTATTTTCTTTTTTAACATTTTTTTAACATTTATTTATTATTGAGAGACAGAGAGAGACAGAGCATGAGCATGGGAGGTGCAGAGAGAGGAGGAGGCACAGAATCTGGAGGAGGCTCCAGGTTCTGAGCTGTTAGCACGGAGTGCAACGTGGGGCTAGAACTCACAAACTGCCAGATCATGACCTGAGCCGAAGTCAGACGCCCAACGGACTGCCACCCAGGCACCCCTGTTATTTTCTTTTCTCCAGGAAATATGTCCCTTTTATTTCATTTTGGTTCTTATATAATCAACAATTTTGAATTTATCTTGGCCATGGTTTCACAAGTTGTGAAACTTGTGATTGAATCTTTTCTCAGATGAGTTTTGTTTCTTTTGTGTAGCTCGCAGTTACCTTTGCTGGACTTGAACTGCGTAGTCTGTTGCCTGAACTTTGACCTAAATTCACTTTTCTTGTCTCTTGTTGAGGTGCTTTGAGTCTGCCCTGCATGTAAATAATTCCAGGGTTATTCACAAATGGGGATAAAGTTTGACAATCCAATTTCATTTTTTTTTCCATCTTGATATTCCCCCCACTCTTTTTACAGCCACAGTTTCTCTGGCTTCAGTTTGCTGGTTTCCCCCGCCCCCTCACAACGTTTTCAAGGGTTTTGTTTGTTTAGTTTATTTGTCTGTTTTTGTTGTTGTTGTTTATTTGTTTTTTGTTTTTGTTTTTGTTTTGTTTTTTGCTTCAGGCACTTGTATTGAACTTAACCCCAGACTGAAGCTGTAAAAACTGAAACTCATTTTCTTTTACAGATGTGCTTTACTCAGTGGCTTAAGATAGTTTTTTTGGTTTTGTTTGTTTGCTTTAATTTTTTCAGGTTTCATAGTTGTTTTCTGCTGGAACATTAGTACATTAGTACATCAGTCCCTTGACTGATGTAGTGGTTAATTGTATATGTCAACCTGACAGAGCTAAGGGATGACCAGATAGCTGATAAAACATTATTTTGGGGTTTGTCTGTGAGGGTGTTTGCAGAAGAGATCAGCATTTGTTATGAGTAGACTCAGTAAAGAAGACCTCCCCTCACAAGTATGAATAGGCATCATGCAGTCTTTAAGGGCCTGAATACAAGTGGGAGGAGGAGCAAATTCTCTTTCTCACTGACCTGGGTTATCCATTTTCTGCCTTCAGACCCCAGAGCTCCTGGTTTTCATGCCTTCGCGCTTAAGATTGAATACCCCTGGCTCCCCTGGTTCTCTGGCAGATAGCAGATTGTAGGACGTCACCGTCTACATACTAGTGAGCCACTTCCTATAATTAATCTCCTCTCTTAGAATTTTGTGTCCTAGATATGGGTTTGTGCCTGGACTCTTTTAGGCACTAGCTTCATGAACGTTAGTCTAGTTACGTATATCCAGATTTTAGGGAAGGGCTCATGTATTTAGAAGTATAAAAATATACTTACAATATTAAATATTTCATTTAAGATATTGGTAGGTAATCATTGGGTACTGAGATGAATGCAATCATGAAGATATTTAGAGATATTTTTCTTTTCTTTCTATTAAAAACTTTTTTGGGGGGGCGTGGGGAGTGGATGATAGACATCTTTTAGGTCAGGTGGTTTATACCATTTTTAATTTTTACCTCTTTAAAGGGCTAAACTAGTTTACTATAAATTTGAAAATAAACCGTGAAACAAATTGTCTTTTGCAGGCTAATATAGGACTTGACTCAAACGATAATATCGTTTTTAAAAAGTAAGCCATTTTGTGTTTCGAAACCCCTGGATTCATATGACCTGTGTGATATGAATCTTTTAGGACTGGTTATTCTTGAGATCTATGATCTAGTTCTATTAAATATGATATTCCAGCAGAGATGAGAGTTTTCAGATTTTGTCCTGAGTGGGATTTGTGTGAGTGGATACAAATAGCAAAATAAATAAATAAATAAATAAATAAATAAATAAATAATCATCTTTTGGAATTTAGACATTTAAGTCTATTTTAAGCCCACAATAAAATATTCCTGCTAAATGGACCCTTACACTGACTGTTTTGCCACAAAGAGCCTATTTTTGCCTCTTATCCTAAATTAGAAATTTTAGGAATATTTGAAAGTAGAAGGCATACTCAGGCATACTTTTGGTCATGCAAAAGAATATCTAATTAACCCAAAGACACACTAAATTAAAAACATGAAGTCAGTGTGCTCATACAGAGGTCGACATACCCTTGGCTTCCTTAGTCTCAGTTTGTACATGTGCGTTGTTTTGCTCAAATGGCTCTTTGAACATGGTACTGTCTTGATATATATTACCAGGTATCTGCTTTGGAAAATTCAGATCAAGTTTCTCCAAACCCTGGTTTGGATATACCCTCACCTGTGTGCTTGGCTCCTTGGATCTTTTAAAATTTGTCACTGATATCATATAACTTTAAAGGGAAGGGAAAGAAGGAAATTTCTTTTGTCTATGTTCTATCTCTATAGACTTTCCTCACCATCTTGCTCCCTTCTGTCTCCAAGACACTTTCTCTGTTGGGTTGTCACTTTTGTTGTTTTCTGAGTTCTGTTTTATTTCTAGGTATTGCTGGAGTAACCCATTCCTCTTTTTCCAAAGGTATAATTCTGGTTTGCAGCCATGTTACCTAACGTTATGAGTTAACAGCAGATTGTTAACTAGGAAATGTTTAACCTCATCATTTTAATTATAAGTGATGCCCTTTTGATTCGTACTCACAGTTTATGTGCATTACAAAGGTATGGCTAATCTAGATGGAAGCCAAGAGTCCTGCTTTGTGAGAAGTAACTGAGTTCTATTAGCAGAAGAATAACATCGTGTATATCTTTCTAATAAATTAGTCATATACGTGGTGTTTGGGAATTGAGGAGGGAGAACCACACACATTTTTTCCCACTATTAGAAATGATTCAATCCTTGCTGAAAATCTCCTTTACTTGGAATTCTGGCATTCCGTTTATATCAAAGCTGTTCCACCTCAAACTTCTGGTGGAATACATTTATCGTATAATATCCAGTAAAATTTAAGGAACGATGTTGTGTTACTAGCTTTCAAAATGTGGAGTATATAAAACAGATGCCTGAGGCACACCGATACATCCATTGTGAATACCAGGCTGTCACCACACCTCTGGCACATCTCCTACGGGCTCTGCTTCATCTGTCATTGTTAATATATTTCATATCATAAAGAAATAAAACAGAGCAGACCATGCTCCTGAAAACATTTTCCTGTTTAAAGGCCTCCAGGGTGCTCCCATTATTATTGTAAGTAATTAACACAGCGTATTGGGCAGTTCCTGACTCAAAGAGCAGTCCTAATGTTTTCTCTCAGGTTTCTGTATCTCTGGTATGTAGATGATCAAAAAAGGTCCACATTCCAGATAAACCTTTGAACAATCCCTTGAAAGGAACGTAGTCCTGTTGAAGAGAGCTGTCATTTCCCTCTCATCTCTTGGGTAGCAAGATTTGGGAGGTCGCCTTTCAAATTAACTTTAGAGGACTACATTTGTTGCTCATATGGTCCCAGTTTACTGACTTAGGAGCATGTGCTCCACAAGCGTCTGCCAGCTTTAAGCACTGACAGATCTGCAATTCCAACTCGGTTTTAAAATTCAGAATATTCTATTTGGCTTAATAAGATTTTCACCATGAAGGCGCTGGCCACCCAAATAGTCAAAGAGGATAACATAAAGATACAGCCTGTGAAGTTTGCAGGGTTTTTAATGTGGGGTCATTTCATTCCAACCTGAGACTTTGAAGAAAAAATTGTTCCAGCTCATTGGACTCGTGCTGAAATGCTGTGAATTATGGAGGTTTTTACCAAGCTACTTCTCACAAGGAGTGTAGGATTTGATTAGCCAGCCTTACTCTGGTTACTGACCTCAAGAATAAGTGTACGCACTTCCCAATTTGTTATGAAGCTAACATAGCCCTGGTGCTCGTACTTGATATCATGAGAAAGGAAATAATAAGCTACTATTGTGTCCTAAATATAAATGTCAACATTCTTAACAAAATATTACAAATTGGATCAAGCAATACATAAATTTGAATAATCAGCCCAGCCCGGTGGGATTTTCCCCCAAATGTAATGAAAATCAAAATAATAGCCCTCATCAATCAAATTAGAAAGAAAGACCATTTATGATCTCAGTAGTTAGAAAAACAGTGTATCTTTATAATATAAAATGTATCACAGTAGACATAAAAAGTAACTTTCTCATTTTGGTAAAAGACTCAAAATAGATTTTTGGTAATATCTTAATTTGTGATATATTAAATTTTTCCTTTAGGATAGAAAACAATACAAGGGTATGTGTTCTATGTGCAATTAAGCAAGCATTAGAAATTAAGAATTAAAAGACCTAAATATCTCATTGGTCACAGATGTGATACATAGCAAACACAGATGTTTATACATAGAAAATCTAAAAGACTTTATAAACAGATTAATTGCAGAAGGTCAGTCACAGGATACAAGGATAACATAAGGAACAATTATTTTTCTATATATACCTTACATTTAAATGATCAGAAACTGATTTTTAAATATGCTCTAATAGTAGCATGAAGAAATACATGATGAGTAAGAATGACAGTAATGAAAGACGAGTAAGATCTCTATAATGACACCTATAAAACATTGTAAAGATAAATTACATGAATAAAAGATAAGTACATGAGTAAAAGATAGATAAACTATATTCATAGAAAAGTATATTACTATGTCCATTCTCTCCAAACTGAGACACAGATGCCACCATAATCCCTGTCAAAATTTCAGTTGGGCCCTTTGAGATAATAAAAAAAAGATGGTTCCGAAATTTATATGGTAGCAAAAAATAATGCAGAACAGCTACAATCATGAAAAAGAATTATGACTTATTTTCAAAGAATTTTTTATAAATAGTGTAATTATAAGTTATATTTCCTGAATTCAAGGTTTACTATAAAGATACAATAAGCAAGGTAGTGTGGTATTGGTATATAGGTGAGCAAATACATCAATGTGACAGAATGAAGAGTTCAGAAGAAATGTGCGTATATAAGGTCAACTATTTTTTCACAAAAGATGTCGAGAGGGGCGCCTGGGTGGCGCAGTCGGTTAAGCGTCCGACTTCAGCCAGGTCACGATCTCGCGGTCCGGGAGTTCGAGCCCCGCGTCAGGCTCTGGGCTGATGGCTCAGAGCCTGGAGCCTGTTTCCCATTCGGTGTCTCCCTCTCTCTCTGCCCCTCCCCCGTTCATGCTCTGTCTCTCTCTGTCCCAAAAAGAAATAAACGTTGAAAAAAAAATTTAAAAAACAAAAACAAAAACAAAAGATGTCGAGAAAATCCAACAGAGAGATGACAGTGTTTTTCACAAATGCTACTGGAACAAGCAGATATTCATGTAGGAAAAAATTCTTATTGTAGTTCATCTCCCAAAATTAATTTGAGATGGGCTGTTGATCTAAAAATAACACCCAGAACTACAGAACTAGAAGAAAGACAAGAAAATGTCTTCATAACTTTAGGCTCAGGTTAAGTTAAGGTTAAGGTCACAAGAGCCATAAACTACAAAAGAAAAAAGTGATACAGTACAATTTCCTAAAAATTTTCTGATCATCAAAAGATGCCATTAAGGAAATGAATAAACAAAGGACAGACTTGGGGGAATATTCAGTCCCATAAATTATAGAACTTGTGTCCAAAATACGTAAGAAAACCTCCCACAAAGTAACAATCTCCAAAATGGTCAAAAGACTTCAATAAATACTTTACAAACAGAAGATATAAAGGAGCAATAAGCACATGAAAGAGTGTTTAGTATTATTAGTCATCAGGAAATGCATATTAAAATTACAATGTACCACTTCAAACACAGTAGAATGACAAACAAAAATGGCTGTTGAGACACAGTAGAATGACAAACAAAAATGGCTGATGAGAAATTGAAGAACTCAATTTGCTGGTGAAAATGTAAACTTGTCAGGTATTTTGAAGAACGGCTGGTAGTTTCTCACAAAATTGAATATACTTTCACCATATGACCCAGCATATACCAAAAGGGATGAAAACATCCACACAATGATTCATACACAACTATTCATTGTACCTTTATTCATAATAGCCAAAAATTGGAAACTTAAATGCCCATCAGCAAGAGAAAGAATGAGCAAATCGTGGTATAACCATAATATAGTATATTAATATACGATATAGTATATGGTATGATATATTAGTAATATACTGTATGCTCTAAAATTAAAAAAAGAAACATGAGTTGTTGACCATCAACAATAAGGAAGAACCTCAAAATATGTAAGCAAATGAAGCCACTTACAAAATAGGACAGGACGATTTCATTTCTCTAAATTCAGATACAGAAACAAACTCACTCATCGTGATTTTAGTGATTTTGATAATGACACGAGAGGACTTTCTAGGAGCTTGGTAATGTTCTATATTTTGATTGAGGCACTGGTTCCATTGATGTATGTATTCGCCAGAACTCTAACAGTTAGGATCCGTGCTTTAATTAAAAGGTTAAATATATTTCACTGGAAGTCAAAAGAATAGCATACTGTCTGGAATGCAGATCACCTAGTTTATAAAATTAAACTATCCAACATTGTCTCTAAAAAAATACCCACAGATATTTTTACATTGAATATGTGTGTAAATTATAAAATAACAGCTTTAACTGCTATATTTTCTGTTTTTACATATTTTATATAAACACTTGTTTTCTTAACTCTCATATTTCTCTTTGTAATATATATGCTCCTGTAAAAAGTAAATTTGAGGAGCACAAAAAGTTAAAAACCAATACCACAAATCAGGAAAACAAAGGAAAATAAACCAGAAAACTTCCACCATTAACCACTTGATGGATACTTTCCAAATCACTCTGAATATAAGGCATCTTAAAGACTACATTCAGAAGAAAATACATTGCTTCATTAACAACAAAACAGAGAATAAAATTAATTGACTTAATCTACTGTTTGCCTAAATGAGAATATATAATTGGGGGTAACTTTTAAATGAGTAAAGGCATTACCTAAACAGCGTCTTGGCAAACTTGCTTTATGGTTAGTGGTTGCACTAGGACATTTGAAACTATAGCTCATAAATCTTTGAGTCTCCCTTTTCCCCTGACTTCCAGATTGGTCCACTCTATGAAAGTATTACATCTGTATCTGTGGCCACTCTGTCTTAGTATCACTTTGTTACATTTATTTCTTATCTGCTGAGGTTTTCCAGGGACCCTTTTTTGATCACTGTAATAGTCTCCCCTGATGAAGTCATCCACGACTACGGAGTTAGCAAACACATTCACTAAGGTCCGTGAACGTATATTTTAAATATAAATCATTTCCTGAGATTTGGAGTCCGCCTTTTATTGTTCATAGACATTAAAAATTCAACATGTTCGCAATCCAACCAACTTTCTGTCTTCTTCCCCACATCTGCTAACAAATCCACCTTTTGCCTTGAATTGAATACACAGACATTTTACCGTACATGATAGAAACTAAAGAATCTTTCCAATTTTTCTGTTTCTTACACTTCAACAAATGTACACCAGATTATTCTATTTTTTAAATTTCTCATCAATAAATTCATATTCTCCATAGCTACTGCTACTGCATTAATTTAAATCTTCAAAAGTTCTTTGCTATTCTTCGTCAATGCACTGATAGTGCTTTTTCTCTTAGCTAGCTTCTGATTGGCTATCAGGGAGATCTTCTTGTAATGGAAAACTTCTAAGGTCATGTCCCACTGAAATTAGCCTACTAATACTCTTCTACTTAGGTTCTTCCTGCACACTATAAGTTCCAGAGCATGCATTATTTTCTCAAGGGAGCTGGTATTCCAATTCTTACCCTAATTCTAGCCTAGGACAGATGTCTTCCTCTTTGATCCTGTAACATCCTTTACACAGCTTATCAAAACATTTATTATTCCCAATATGTTTTTATTTGTCTGTCTGCTTCCTGACATTGATCTCAGTGATGAAGGGATTTTTTTTCTCTTTATCCTAAGCAATTAACCCTGGACTTGTACACAGTAGGTGTTATATATTTTTGAATAAATGTCTTGCATTTAAAGTATTTCTCAGAGTAAGCATAAATCCATTTTAATATAATAATACTGACAATGACTAGATAATTTAGTCTTGCATATTGAATTCATTCATCATTTCAACAAACATTTATTCAGTGGCTCTCTGTGACATGCAGCATGCTTTGTGCTTTGCATTTGTGATGAATTAGGCAAGATCTCTACTTTAAAAATGTTTTATTTTGGGGTGCCTGGGTGGCTCAGTCGATTGAGTGTCCTACCTTGGCTCAGGTCATGATCTCACAGCTCGTGAGTTCAAGCCCCACATCAGGCTCTGTGCTGACAGCTCAGCCTGGAGCCTGCTTCTGCTTCTGTGTCTCCCTCTCTCTCTCTGCCCCTGCCCCACTCACATTCTGTCTCTGTCTCTCCCAAAAATAAATAAACATTAAAAAAAATTTTAATGTTTTATTCCAAAAGAGAGAGATCCATATAAATAACAGGAGTTACTAACAAAGAGTTATCGAGTATTTTAGAACTATAATATAGGTAGTTAGTTCTGGAGTGGGATGGGAGATTGTTGGAAAAAATCTTCACCTCTGAAATAAATTTCGAGTAATGTGCTGAGTAGAGAGAGTGTACAATTTGTAGAGCACGGCTTTGAAGTATAAGTAGCAGTTTCAGCAAAGTCATGCAAGTGTGAAACATCTTGACATTTAGAGGAACTTCATAGTGATTCAGGATGGCTAGGGAAGAGAGTCAAATGAAAGTTTCTGCAAGAAATGAGGTTGGCAAAGGACAGATTTTTCAGGCTCATATATGCTGTGGTAAGAATGGCGGGGGGAGGAAAGAATGGAGAGGTCAAATTGGAGGAAACGAAACAAAACTATGTAAAGTAAGGAATGGAGAAGTAGGTACTACAATACAGAGGTGAAGATTGCAACTGAAGCCCCGGGGAGGTTGGACAGACACAGAAGGAGAGAGGTGGGTGGTATTGTGGAACATGCCAGACACAGAGACAAAGTAGCCAAAGAAGAATTGAAACATAGGGTCAGAACAGAGTCAGGTTCAGATACTACGCAGACTCATAATTCTGGCTATCTTCCTTCTTTCAAGCATTTGCGTTGTATCAGGACGTGGTGAAATGTGTTATGTTGTTGAACATGTGACTGTATTCATTTTGTTCTAAAATGGAAGTCTACAATAGGGATTTCTTGAAAAAAAAAAACTTACTCTAAAGCACCCATTCATTTTATATAATCATTTGCAATTAGCATGTGGACGGATTTAATTCCTCTTTTTTTTTAGTAAGTTCCTTTCCCCCCAACTTTTTTATTTAGAACAATTTCAAACTGATGGGAAAGTTGATAAAATTGCATAATTCACAGTCATTATCACCTGTCACCTAAAATCATCAATTCTTAACATTTTGTAAAGTTTAGTTTTTATTCTATTTCTGTGTATATGTATTTTTTAGCCAAACCATTTGAAAATGGATTACAGACTTCATGACATTTCACATCTAAACATGTCACACTGTACATCCTAAGAATAAAAAAATTCCATGGTTCACCAATACCATTATCATGGTAAAGGATGACTCCTGATTTAGTACAACAGTGAAATAGTTATTTGCAATTTTCACCTTTAGTTGTAGTGCTGGTCAGATTCGTCAGCTTCCCAGGTTCAGGCCTGGTGACTTCTCATCTTTACTTTCTCGGCAGAAATGTACCCTCCAAGGAACTTTTCCTGATTACTCTTTCTGGCATAATTCCTAACTCATTATGCTCTGTTTCAATCACCTGCTTTTTCTCTCTTCTTACATTCGTTTACTTATTGTGTATTCTTGTATATTCTTATTGTATAGTGCACGTATATTCTTTCTCCCTTCCTGTTAGGATGTAAATTCTGTGAAGAAAAGGGCTTTGCCTTATTCACCATTTTGTGCCCGGACTAAACCGATTTAGCTCAGGGCCAACATTTAGGAATGGTTTCCTTCTAGTTTCAAATTTACAAGTTTCCTTACATCTCCATCCCTTTTCCATTAAGTAAACAAAGCAGGACCTTTGTGTCTTGTTTTCCATTTTCTCAATTAAACTTCTGATTCTGAACAGTGACATGTCCTAGATCTTTTAATAAAAATCAAAATATTCTCATATATTGGTACATGATGACGTGGTGAAAATAATTCACTTTACTATGTTACTTTTAATGCTTTCGTGTAAATTGAATATCAGGAGATAGTCATACTACAGATGTTCTTTGTGTCTGCTAGACATTAAATCACTGTATTTTGAATTTTCTTATGTAAACACTTAAATTTTGTTTGGAACATGTTCAGGTAAATAGGAGCACATGGATTCTATTTTCCAATGCAGAACTCTTTGGAAAATACTTCTGAAGGACCTACGCCCAGAACCCTGATCACTTTCCATTTTGTAATCCTGTAAAGTTTGAAGTATTTCCATAATTTGCAATTGTTGTATGTAGCTCGGTAGGGTTTAAAATTAACGTTGCCTCTCATATTTGTTTTTATAAGCACCTGAATCTGGAAACCAGTCAAGGGATACTTGTGCTTGCTGGGAAAAAAACATCTTGATTTAATTTAGCATTTCTATGGCTTCAAACGCTCAGCTTGTTGTGTGGTAGGGTATCATCCCACATGGAAGATGTGCCACAAAAGCTTGTCAGGCACTTAGGCAGCATTTCCTTTTGGGTTGGAAAGCAATCAGAGATGACCAGGACTTGATCCCAGAATTACTGCATGAGGATTGAACCACTTTCGCCTGCGCACTATTGTTTCACATGTGAAAGCCCGGAAAAGGAAATTAAAACCCCATAATTTTGCCATGTATTCAGCAGGACTTCATATTTCGCATGGTAATCACAGAACTTTTAATTTTTTTGAGGCGTGTATTATTTTATCACAGGCTTTCAAATTTTTAATTTTTTTTAATGTGTATTCATTTTTGAGGGACAGAGTGCGAGCAAGGAAGGGGCAGAGAGAGAGGGAGACAGAATCCAAAGCAGACTCTAGGCTGTCAGCACAGAGCCGGACGTGGGGCTTGAACCCACAACTGAAGCCGGACGCTTAACCAACTGAGCCATTCAGGTACTCCCCAGGCTTTCAAATTTTTAATCTCCCACCCCTCTCAATCTTTGTCTCTCATACACTCACAAACAGACACCATCATGCACCTGCATGCACTCAACATAACAAAGTATTCACTCCTCCTTCTCCTTCTTTTAGGTAAGATTAGTTGGTTCCTTCGGGCCAGAATATGCCAATATGCCTCGTCCATTTTGATACATTGTTTGAAGTACATTATTTTTTTTTTTTAATTTTTTTTTCCAACGTTTTTTATTTATTTTTGGGACAGAGAGAGACAGAGCATGAACGGGGGAGGGGCAGAGAGAGAGGGAGACACAGAATCGGAAACAGGCTCCAGGCTCTGAGCCATCAGCCCAGAGCCCGACGCGGGGCTCGAACTCACGGACCGCGAGATCGTGACCTGGCTGAAGTCGGACGCTTAACCGACTGCGCCACCCAGGCGCCCCTGAAGTACATTATTAATATTGGTAGAGAAACGCCGTTTCTAAGTTAGTATGCTTGGGGCTGATGAAAGTAGAGAGGTGTCACTAAAAGGATAGAATTTCTGTTCACAGGAGTTCCATCATATTTATATACTTTCAGGTGCTTAAATCTCTGCTGAAGTTATTCAAAATGTAAAGTTCAGATAATATTTTGGACACATGAATGTGGCTGGCCCTTCTTTTGTAAGCATGACAGTGTGCTGTACTCAGATCTAGACAACAGACTTGTGCCTAGTATCAACTTTACTAAGTGATCCAACGTGCTGCTTAAAAACTGTTAAAAGTGTATTGGTAACATTTACAAAAGCAAACAAATAATATTGATATTAATAATATTACATTAAGGCCTATATGAGGAGAGGCTATCTTTTACTGAGACAACAAATGATTGACAAAATTAAGATGGGGTTCATAAAAATATCCTTTGCTACACTAGGTGATGAAGAGTTGTTGAAACTGTGTTTTAAATAAATAAGAAATACCATTGCAACCCCCCCTTTTTTTAAGTGTATTTATTTATTTTGAGAGAGAGAGAATGCATGAGCAGAAGAGGGGCAAAGAATGAGGGAGAGAGAGAGAGAGAGAGAGAGAGAGAATGCCAAGCAGGCTCCACACTGATACTGTGGACCTTGAGATCATGACCTGAACCAAAACCAAGAGTTGCTTCACCAAATGAGCTACCCGGGTGCTTCCCCACTGTTGTTTTTCATTTTTATGTTTATTTGTTTGTTTGTTTTTACTTTTCATCTCTCTGACTCATTTATTTTGCCACTGGAAGTTTGTATCTCTTAATCCCTTTTATCTGTTTCACCCATCCCCCTTCCCACCTTTACTTACCAGTTTGTTCTCTGTATTTAAGAGTCTGTTTTCTGTGTGTCTTTTTTTTCTGTGCTCATTTGTGTTGATTAGTATTTAACACTTAACAGATGTACTTGGTGTGGACAGAGATAGAAGGTGAAGAGAGAAGATGGCCTAATGAAGATGGTCTTCACTGAGAGGATAAACCCAATGTCTCATGGTTAGGTATCTGATTCCCTGTTCATATCAAATCAGATACGATAGGTAACTGATTTCCCTGTTCATCAGCTTCCAGGTCAGAACAAAACTGCCTCTGAATTCTTACTCCTTGGAGAAGCAGTGATTCAGCTGTGAGCAAATTAGGAGAGAGAAGGAAAGGCCCTTCGGCCACTGCCAGCCAGTCCCTGTTAAGCGATTGGTCACATTTGCCTTGCAAGCCAATAGCCATCATTGATTCTTCTGTTTCTCTTCCTCCTGGTAACTGAAGCCTGATATTTCTTTAACTAAGTAAATTTTTATTTTATCATTATAAATACAAAGTTGAAAGTGCTAATATTTTGGGGTTAATCTTTTGAAAGTCATGCATCTTTAGAGCAATCATCAGTTTTGCTTGTCTGATTGTGGAGAATATGAATAAAGCCTGAGAGCAAAAGTTGTCACATTTGAGAAAGAGATAGAAGTCTCATGACGGACAGGTTCATCTTCTCTTTCTTTCTTTGTTCTATATTGCTTCTATTACAACAAAGGGGGGGAAACAGAAATCTTTCTTAAGGCTATATTGGTCATGATGACACATTCAGATAACAGCTTGTCATGGCTCATAAACAAAATTTAATGGGCAAGACTTGAAGGAGTACAGCATCCAGAAAGTATTTTATTTCATATATCATAGTATCATTCTTAACACATTTCTCTTTTTCAATACTATTTTCTCAGAACAAGAGATACTGAAAGAAAAATACCACTTTTGCCTTTCAAGAAGCCAAAGTCTACAGGATGTAGATCTATGTTCTGTTAGAAGCACCTTCAAGGATAAAGAAATGGGAGAAATTAACTGTGGGACAGATGTGAGTCTAGACTAGAGTTTTGCCTCTCTTGATACAGGACCTGAGGTGGTCTCTCTGATTCTCACATGTAATTAGAAGAAAAGGTACCTTCCTGTTTTTCTTGATTGGTACACTTGATCAAATGAGATGATGTATGTAGAATTATATTGATCACTTATCAAAATTTAGGATGGCAAGTTTGAATTTTGTTTATAAATCGACCAAAGGTAAACTCTTAAATATGTTCCTGCAAGAATAAGAACTACTTCCAGAGGCATCCATGTGTTGAGATTTCATGAATTGTTATAAACAAATTCTCATTTCTTTATCATGATTGCGTTCAGAAGAAAGAATTCTGCAAGTAAACCAACTTGTTTTTAACTCAGGTACAATTTTTTTAACTCATCTGTGAATTGAAAGTGATATTTTCTGCATGCTGCCCAATTTTTATCCAGATTTAGTCTTAAATTGCTGAGTTATTTTTATAATTAATCTAACAGCAGAAAAAAAAATACGATAATCACATTCTAGAAATGCAGCATAATAAAAAGTAGCCTTTTTTTTTATCAGAGGATTTTGACTTAATAACCTAGTGACTATGTATCGTTTGAAATGAAGGTCGTTTATCAGATGAGGGCACTAGTCTAAATCTGAAATATTCTTCAGCTCCAGAGACTAGACTAAATTATTCAAGCGATATAATCTAATCATGTATATAGTTTGCTTAATTTTAATAGTTTTTCTTCAGTAGTGGTTCTTAGACTTTTGCTACAACTTACCAGCTCACAAACAACAGCAACCTTTTATCATATATAAATAAGTACTCAAGTAAGATTAACGGAAATATTTAGAAATAGTAAATCATGCAATACCACCATCTTATCTTTTGTGTACTTTAGGGTATAATTTATTTTGCATGATTATAATATAGTCCTTTTTCTGCTGGTAAAAGTGTTTCCAGTTCACATGAGAGAATTCAATATGTCAGTGTTTTACGGTCTTTTGTTATGGGTATGAAAATCCCCAAAGAACACTATAACTTCAGGTGCTTTTCCATATTAATATTGGGCCAGATGATCTTTAAAATCTATTCCAGCTCTACATTTCCACAATTGCTTGATTCAAAATCAGATATAATGTAGCCAAAGCCAAAATGAAATAAAACATGAATATAAACGTTAAGTTAAATTATTGACTTTCCAAACTGTTTGCAGTAGAGTCCATTTTAGATTTTACTCTTTACATTGCCTGATGCTTAAGAAAGATAAATAAATGATGATGGGCGCTGATTAGTGAGGGTCAGTCAGGGTCTGGCCAGGAAAAGACACACCAGTCATTTTCATAGAGGGAAAAAAAATTAATGTAAACAAATTGTTTTCAGATATTGGAGAACTAAAAAGGCAAGTGGAGAAGGCTGAGTTATCACGGCAGTAGTAACTGAAGGAAGCAGTTAGCACTGGTGGGGCCAGGAGACGCAGGAAAGAGGTTAGGACCAGACTGACCCTGGAATTTGAAAAAGGAACCCCACCCTCGGTGAAGAGCCCCTGACTTTTTAAGAGAGGGTGCTCCTCACCTGGGGCTGGTACCCCAGGCAGTCACATGAGGGGCCCTGCACATCTGATGCTTAGACTCTGCAACAAGGGCACCAGCCCATTCAGATGGGTATTTATTTATTTTTAAGTTTTTATTTTTATTCTTTTTAAGTTTTTAATTCTAGTTGGTTAATACAGTGTAATATTAGTTTCAGTGTACAATATAGTGATTCATCACCTCCATACAACACCTGGTGCTCATCAAAAGTGCACTCCTTAATCCCCATCACATATTTAACCCATGCCCCCCACCCCACCCCAGGCACCCCACCCCCCTTCTGGTAGCTGTCAGTTTGCTCTCTGTAGTTAAGTCTATTTCTTGGGTTGTCTTTCTCTCTCTCTCTCTTTTTTCCCCTTTGCTCATTTGTTTTGTTCCTTAAAATCCATGTATGAGTGAAATCATATGGTATTTGTTTTTCTCTGATTGGCTTATTTCCCTTGGCATTACACCATCTAGTTCTATCCATGTCCTTGCAAATGGCAAGATTTTTTATGGTTGAATACTATTCCATTGATATCACTTCTTCCTTATCAATTCATCTAACAATGGATATCTGGACTGCTTCCAGATCTTGGCTATTGTAGATAATGCTGCTATAAACATCGGGGTGCATGTATCCCTTTGAATTAGTATTTTTGTATCATTTGGATACACATTAGAGCAATTGCTGGATCATTGGGTAGTTCTCTTTTTAACTTTTGAAGAAACTCCATACTGTCTTCCACAGTGGCTGTACCAGTTTGTATTTTCTCCAAGAGTGCACAAACCAGTTCCCTTTCCCCCATATCCTAACACCTGTTGCTTCTTGTGTTGTTTGTTTTGGCCATTCTGACAGGCATGAAGTGATACCTCATTGTGGTTTTGATTTGCATTTCCCTAATGGTCAGTGATGATGAATATCTTTTTTTTTTTTTTTTGTAAGTTCATTTATTTATTTTGAGGGATGTAGGGGCAGGAGAGGGGCAGAGACAAGGGGAGAGAGAATCCCAAGCAGGGTCCATACCATAAGCTCAGAGCCTGATGGAGGGCTCAAACCCACGAACGGTGAGATCATGACCTGAGCCGAAGCCAAGAGTTGGGTGCTTAAACGACAGCCATTCAGGTGTCCCATGAGAATCTTTTTGTGTGCGGATGGGTGTTTCTGAGGGGATATAATGTGGTGCCTTCTGGGAGCAGGAAAGACAAGTTGCAAAGTGGAACAAGCTTTGAGCTTCCGGCTTCAACTGCCAGGGTGCAGAACCATCACTGGAGTAATGCTGGCCAGAAAGATTTGGAAGCAAATGGTAGGAATAAGTCCCTCTGTCTTCCACCCTTCCCTCCCCTTCTAGAAAACCTGGTGGGGAGCCAGCTGGTAAGTGAGAAATGTAGTTCTCAAATCCCAGGCTTCCTCTCACAGAGCAAAATGCAGAAGGGAGAATTTGAGGCTGAAAAACAATAACTTAGTAACCAGCACAATGAAGAGACAATCATAACTTTGACTTAGAGTACAAGGAAATATTCAAAAAACAAAACTAGGGAGAAACCATGCTGTATTATAAAAACAAAGGCTGCATTTTTCTGAGGTTTATATTTCTACAAATGGAGTTCAAATTATAGCGTATTTATCTTACAGAAGAAATAGTTTAACTGCCTCATCATTATAGCGAATACGCAGTTATTTATTAGTTAGAGCTAAGTAACAGCCATTAAATGCTACCAGCTCTTTTTATTAAATAAAAACTGAAGCCTGGGTACAAAGAGAATTCCGCAGAGAGTTCACATACATTTACATGTAAATACAGATGGTCAAACAACTTTTTTCCTAAACTTGCTAATTTTATTTTCCATCGTGGAATATTAGCAGCTAATGGGCATGAGTTTACAGATTTTATGCCAGTAAGTTATTTTGAGAATCAAAACCTAAAATACACAGTAAAGCAAATGCTTTTAAAAATAAAGGGTCAATTTAATGAAAACCAAAGCAGAACATAGAACTCTTCTCATGTTAAAAGAAAAGAACTATTGTAGCAGAAACCCACTAAAATAGCTACTAACAATTGAGGTGACTCTATGAACATAATAAAATTTACATAACCTTGTTGTACAGCAGTTGGAATGTTCCAGCTATACTGACTAGTTAATTGACCCACCCAATTATTTTTCACTACTAAAACTGATTGACTAATTAATGAAAGTAACTCAGTTAGTTATTGGGCATTATGTGACATAACAAAGTTTATTGAGATTTGAAATCTATTGTGTAACTAATACTAAATGAATATGATTATCAATAAAACATAAAAGTTAAAGTAGAAACTGTTAACCAAGTGATGCTTAATTTTGAGTGGAGGAAGCGATACCTCTAAGTTTATTTTGACACTTTTACATAACTGTTTAAAATATTAGATATAGCTACAGTTCATTTTACCAAAAAATGGAAAAGTCTGTGCAACTCTTCACTCAGCCACTTTATGGATTTTAACCCAAACTACATTTGTAGGAAAGGAAACACATTTCATCATTTTGTTGACATACAGATATTTTTACTATTTATAATGAGATTTCATTGAGGTTGCATGATTTAAATACTTTTATATATGATTATGCAATTGTTGAAGTTTTAGTTAAAAGAGACTTGTATCTTCTTTGTGGTTTCATTTATTTTGATAGGATGGCACAAAATTTCCGAATCAACTTTTTCATGCTACCAGTACTAATTTAACACTCAGATATCCAGAAAAATCTTCCACATTGTGTATATAGGACATAGTCTTGAACCTAGGAAGAAAACTTCAATTACTATTAGATTAATTCAATTAAATTAATGACAGTTTTAACGATTCAGTCATTCATTCAGTAATGCTTTTCAATTTTTTTTAAAGTTTATTTATTTAATTTTAGATAGAGAGAGATAGCACGAGTTGGGGAGGGGCAGAGAGAGAGGGAGACACAGAATCCGAAGCAGGCTCCAGGCTCTGAGCTGTCAGCACAGAGCCTTCTATGGGGCTTGAACTCACGGACCAGGAGACCATGACCTGAGCTGAAGCCAGATGTGTAACTGACTGAGCCACCCAGGCACCCCTCAATAATGCTTTTCAAACAACATCTATGATAGAAGGTGTGGCACTAGGACTTATGGGTCATTTTAAAATGTCTAGTTAACAGAGGCAGTAAGTTGTGTAGTAGTAAATCCCACACAGCTTTCTCAATTAAATGTATTTTTTTAGAGCAACAAGGATAGAACAGCTGAGCTCTTATTATCTTTATTATAAACTAGAATTCTTTTGAGCCCTGTTGTGGGAATGTATTGTTTAGTGACATTTCCGTTGCGATCACTATGACATTCTTTATAGTCCCAGGATCTGGTGGCTGGCCTTTTGTGAGCATAAGTCACCTATTTAGTGATATACCTCAGGGGCCTACTCAAACTTCTCTAATAAGTCAGCAGACTTGACAATACCGCTTTCAGTGGCTGAACATGGCAAAGTTGTGACACCTGCAAATTCCTAGGATATTGTAAACTGAAAAATCTAGACGGGCAAATTGTTGTCCATTATACATAATTATAGCCTGAGTTGCTGGCTACCTTTCTGCATTCAGAGAGAGCAGCTGTTGTTGCTATGTGTTTTGAACCTTTTGCTGGAGAATAAAAGAATAATTGTCCATCACAGTTATTGATTTCTGAAATAAGCATGGTCTTTCAAAAACATTTTGGCATGAAATGGGTAGACGAGGCTTTAAGAGGATTTATTTGCTCCTTCCTTGCACATAATCTCCTGAAAAGTGAAAAATGTCGTGGTTTTTGTGTTCTGTCCTCATGTATAGCTGAGAATGGTTCAGAGACCTTTTTTTTTTTACTTTCTGGAGGCATCTTGTACTTAGCCAAAGAACAGTGTAATGGCCCCAGTTTAAGAATACGGTGACAATATTGTTTATGACTGTGAATTAAATATGATGCATGGTCCACAAAAAATAATATTTTCAGTGGATCTTGTTCATTTTAATGATGCTTCACTAGTATGTCAGTTATTTGCAAGCAGGTGGAATAGTTTCTGCGTGATGTGTTATTCCCATACTTTCGATAAACTCAGTACATGAGAAGACAACGTAGAAGCTTCTGAATCCTTTGGTATTCAGTTAGCATCTCCTTTACTTAATAATTTTAATAGTGCTAATTATTTTGGCTGATGTAAATAATAAAAATAATGTAGAAAGCCATTTTGACACTAATTTAATGATCTGTTCTGACAAAAAAAGGGAAACTTTATCTGCACTGCTATTTTTATCAGTTGAATTCTTCAAGGAATGTTTTATTTCTATCCGTATCCTATGAGAAGCGTATTGTTTGATCTTGTTCTCTTTATTCTTTATTAGTTTTCCTCATAATTGAAATTACTTTTTAAGTAAAGTTGCTAAATCACTTCACTTACCTTCTTGAAATAAGCTGTGTGCTTTTTCACTATAATGGTGTTCTTAGTTTTCTTGCGGAAAAAGACAAACTTTTTTATGTTTTTCCCTTCAGATTTTCAAAAAAATTTAAAAAATACATCCAGATATTTTAATCCACTGGTTATAGTCTTGTTACAATTTCTGGACCGTTGAAAAACTGAATGAGGTGCGTCTGCCCAGTTGAATTTGCTGCTGAACCAACGTCTGAGTGATTAAGGGTCCCCAGAGTTCCGTAGCCTTTGCATTTCTGTGAACCCCATCTGCCTTCTGACCCAGGAGTTCCAGCCTGGATCTCCACTTCATGCTTTTTTTTTTTTTTTTTTCTTTTCTTTTTCAACTCTTAACTGGATGATCAAAGTAGCTTATAAATATCTGATTATCAGAGGTCATCTTCCTGGGGTTTGTACAAAATGATTTCTCCTTTCCTTAATTCCTCTCAAAAATACATCAGTGTCAGTAAAAGAAATAAAAACACTTTAAAATTCCAAATATCCTACTGGGATCTGGTGGTTGTTGGCCCACCTTGTAGGTTGGTCTGGGTCCCAGAACTGTGGCAAATACAAAGTTGTGCTACTGTTTGAGACAGACAAAATAATCTGCAGTGTTCCCAAGGTATAATCAGGCCGTGGTTTGAAAGTGTCATTGAGAGATCCCCACTCCACCCCAGACAAAGAGCTGGCTTTGGGGAACCTGGTTTATCTGCTTCAGAAAGAAGAAGGGGTTGGTTGACAGGATTTAAACCTGTGGCTCCAGGCAGTCTAGGCTCTTTAATTTGGATTCTTAGATCACCAAGCCAAGCCCCGTAGCTCTCAGAAACTCTGTATTTATACGTAGATAACGATTGTACCAATCAAGTTGACATTCTGTAATAAGAATTTCACTTATACCTTCAAATGTGTTATTGTTTAATCTCCTCATGTGAGTCAAGTTGAATCAAAGCCAACCTGGCCTTTTTTCCCCACAATCTCAATTTTGAGTAATTTTACTTAACTTTCTTTCCGGCATTTATAGAGTCTTTGCTCAAAAGACATGAGAACGGGTGTTGACAATATAGTATTAATGCTCCCCTATCTGTGAAAATACGGTGAAAAACAAAGCACAGATTTCTCTGATTGCATTAAAAACTATGTTATATAGTGGTATTTATGTTTATAAAAAGAGTGATGGAACGAAACACACATTAGTGCCATTTTCATATTATCACTGAAGACACATCATTTTAAAATAAAATTTTCTCTAATATTCTTATTCATACTCAATTTTCCCTACATATATTATTCTGCATATTTGGCCTTTACTAAAAGATATGCAGTAAATTTCTGAGCATCTAAAGTGGGTAAATAGCAAAAACAAAAACAAAAACAAAAAAACAAAAACGTTTCCAGTTACAATTATATTCTTTCAGACTATTGTGAAACACAATATAGACATTCCCTAACTTAACATTATTTCTCATTTTTATATTTTTTTCTCAAAAGCTTATCACTTAACCTATATATATAATTATAAGATAACTATTCCTACACAAAAATAGAGATTTTTATGTTAATTTCTAAAACAAATTCTCAGAAACCTATGTAATGGTCTTTTTGGTTAAAAAAACCTCCCAATTGCTAGTAAAATATAGCAAAGTTAAATTTTGTTTACATTAAATAAAGGCAGAATAGGAGGAGCACAATAGTGCTGAATATTTGATTCTTGATATTGGTCACAATACGTACATACGTGATTTTGTAAGTGGAGTAGAACAAAATTAACCATTTGTCCCTTGTAGTAGATTGTGAATCCACCTGGTCTCTAGGCTCTGCATTCCATGAATTTCAAGACTTTTAAATTTTGATAGATCAGCCCCAAGCTTTAAAGCATTTGTTAAAAGAATCTCTTCAACTATGAGGCCTCAAGGAAAGTGAAATCATTGGGCCCACCGCCCACCCCCATCCCTGGAATTTTGTTTCTTTTAAAGGAGTTGCATTTTGACCCTGCTCTCTGCTTTTTAAGGATTGCATATTCTGTCATCTTGACCCCTTACTCTTTTCCTCAGGCGTTTATGAAATTCTCTTTTTTGAGACAAACAGTGACAAGACCTAAACCCTTATTTTACTCACACATTTCTAAATTTGACTCCGTTTTTATATTTTATTTGAATAGAGAATTATCACGGGTTCAATTTGGTGTAGCTTATAGTTTTCAACCATAAACTTCTTCAAAAATCACATTCCTCAGACACTTCTAGTCAAGTCGAAGTATACTACAAGTTAATACATAAAAGCTTTCAGAGTTCTCTTTGGCGCAAGATATCTGCATTATGGCAATCTCTCTTTAGGTGATTTTTTTAATCCATATCTCTGTAGAGAAGCTGTGAAAGGCATGATAATTAAATCATACAACTGTAGCTCTCCATTCTGATAATCAGGTAAGAGAGAAGATGAATTTCACTATGAAAATGTATCAAGTTATTCCTTTCATTGAAATGTAGAGTGTAAAATAGACTGAATTTTGAAACATCTCAGTTCTTATCCAGTGTTCTGAAACTCCCTATGGACTCAATAATCCCACCTTGAAATTTCCCATTACTAATTGCTCACCTCTGTTACTGTTCATTGGCTACGTTGTCAGTAACCATCTCACTGTATAGTATACCTTTCCCATATGCATTTTTCTTCATAAAGGTTCACATAACTCGAAGATACTTTACTGCCTTTTAAAAAGTTGAAGTGACACCCAAATCATGTCTTTTACCATGTTAAACTCTGCAAATTGTTTAAAGCTTATGTGTACATTTTATCTCATTCTTCTATCATTTATTCTGCAGTTGATTCTCTCACCTATAAATCAGAAAGCAGCTAGTATAACTCCAGTAGTCTTGAATAACAGATGCATCTAAGCAGAAAACAAGCTTTATTTTTTATATTTTGGAAAATTACCTTGACTGTCTCATTGCAAGATGCCATTATGTGAATGGCAGACATGGATTGTGGAATGCATAATGTGGGCATCCATACCTAGGCGGAAAGAGAAGGAGAAAAAAACAATCCATGTTGTATAGACTCGATACATATGCCATAATTCCAGTTGTTTCTTTAACAATAGTAGCAATAATTTCTTTGCTGACTCTTCTTAGGCTTTCCTGTAATTACAGTAAACACTAATACTGATTGGATGCTTACAATATGCTTGGCAGTTGTCTATATATAATTTTTTTAAATTTAAATGTTAGTTAAAAAAAAAAAGAAAGAAAAGAAAAAAGTGATGCCTGGGTGGCTCAGTCAGTTAAGTGTCTGATTTTGGCTAAGGTCATGACCTTGGAGTTCGTGAGTTGGAGCCCTGCATAGGGCTCTGTGCTGACAGCTCAGAGACTGGAGCCTGCTTTGGATTCTCTGTCTCCTTCTCTCTCTCTGCTCCTCCCCTGTTCATGCTCTGTCTCTCTCAAAAATAAATAAACTTAATTTTTTTTTAAAATATGCTTGACAGGTTTTTTTTAGCGTTTATTTATTTTAAGAGAGAGAGCAAGCAGAAGTGAGAGAGCGCATGAGCAAGTGGGGAGGGGTGGAGAGTGAGGGGGAGAGGGGATCTGAAGTGGGCTCTGTGCTGACTGTAGACAGCCCAATGTGGGGCTTGAACTCGCAAACCGTGAGACCATGACCTGAGCTGAAGTCGGATGCTTAACCAACTGAGCCACCCAAGTGCCCCGCTTGGCAATTTTCTAAACATTTGTCATTGTCTCAATCCTCACAACAATCTTACTAGGCAAATATTATTACCCTTATTTTACACAGGAAAATTGAGGTAGAAAGAGGCTAAGTAGCCAAGGTCAAACATCTGGGAAGTGGTAAATATCCTGAGCGTCTCTAGATTATATTTTGCAGAGATCCTTGGATTTTTATCCTGAGCTCTTTTCTTTTCTAGGTATTTCTTATTTATCTGCATGCTATGAATCAGTCCATAGTTTCACTATTACCTATATGTCAGTGGGATATTGAATGAAGGAATGAATGGAGAAAGGAAAGAATGATATCTATGTTTTCAGTGACAACATTTCCTCTATGCCGCAGATACACATAACGATCTGACTACCGGGGTCCTATCTTCATGTCTCACAAACACCTCAAACTGAACGGTTTCAATCCTGAGTTTATTATTTGCCGCATCAGCGCTAACTCTTCGAAGCTACTCACTGTATGTACAGTCTCTACATAATTGTGCTAGTTATTTACCTTTCCTACCTCCGAAACAAATCTACGAGACCTGAATCCGTGAAATGACGTTTCTCCTTTACCGTGGGCTTCCTTTCAGTAGCCGTGGGTAGCAATACAACGATGCTTGCAAGCAAGAGGGAGGGAGAGTGCGGTTTCTTGCGATTTGTGTGCGCTTGCCGTTGGCGTCTCCTAGCAGCAGTTGGTTCCAGCATCCAGCCTCTTTAAGTACACAGATCAAGCTTCATTGTGTCCCTGCCAGCAGTACTCACGCGTCCCTATACGGGGCTCGAACTCACGAACTCCAAGATCATGACCTTAGTCAAAGTCAGACACTTAACTAACTGAGCCCTAAATCCTCAGAGCGCCTCCTCTGAGTTTCTAGATTCTGATAACAGCAGCTTCTTCCTTTGGTCCCTCTGCTCTAGGCTTGTAGCTGCGTCCTGGCGTTATATTCTTCATCTTTCCTTTAACTCTCCCGGCCTCCAGGAGCAGTGTAACTAATTGCCTATATTAAATTCCATCAGTTTTTAAAATGTGTAATGTGGTTCCTGTTTCCTGACCGATGTGTCAATACTGTAATCATGTATTAGAATTTCCTTTGACTACTCTGATTGCTTTCTTTGACTATTCTTGGCATTTCCTTTATGTACTCCAGTTTCGTTCTCTTCCACATTCAGCTGATTTCCAAAAACTACCAATCACAGAGCATAGCAAAACTGTATCTTGTACTTTCGATGTCTATCAAAATGCAGTGGTAGAGATAAAGAGGTTTTGACACAGAAGGCCTGGATTTAAGCACGAGCTCTGCTAACTGTTAGCGCTGAGACCTGGGGGAGACATGTGGGTTGGTTGGTTTAACATCAACAACCCTGAAACTGCTAATTTAGGGAAGAATAATGGTGACTATAACCTGCTGGATTATGCTATGGTCAAAATTATAATCTTTTCCCTTCTTTATTTCAGAATTGTTTTGTCTCTTTCTATTTTGCAGAAGCAAAGAAAGGAGAGAGGGCAAGAAAATGAGGGACAGAAAGTGGGTTTGGGGAAGGGGTTGGAAACAAAGAATTCAGTTAGAGACAAAAAAAATGCAGAGAGTTTTTAAAAAATGAAGGCAAAGAAACACACAAATAAACACATGAACATGCATATATCTGAAACTGGATACATACATGCAACTGTGTATATATGCGTGTATATAGAAGCATAGATGCATGTGATACATTTTATATAGTATGCATACAATTCGTATTATATATGTTTAACATCATTCATTTCATCAGCACTCATATTCTGAGACTGCCTTTGCCCAAAGGACTATTTTTGCCATCATCTCTTAAAAACTATAAAGAGCTTAATTGTTTAAGGATTTAACAAATGCTAGATTTACTGAAAACAACCTGCAATTTAAAACTTATCTGTTAGCCTCTTTTTTTAATTCTCTCTTTAAATAATACTTGTATAGCAAAACACTTAGAACTGTGTTCAAATTAAATAAATGAGTCTTATTTTTAATGTATAGAAGCTTTACCAAAACTCCATATGTGAGTGATGGACATCTGGGTGAAAGGATACCAAAATACACATATAAATATTGACTTAAATTAGTGTATGCCAAACTAACGTTGTGAGATTATGGAATGTTTCTGGCTAAATGCAGTGTTGTGATTACTAAGATTAGCATAAATCCTATGCTTAGATAATAATAAAGGAAATTCACTTATAACATCTAGCTGTTTAAAATATTCTTAAAATACACCTGTATCATCCAATTTGGTAGAAGTCATGAGTTCAGTGCACAATGGATGAGTTCTAGTGAGCAGATAGTTCTGGGGGTAGAATGAAGGCCAGATATTTCGTTGCTCTTTGAGCAACATGTGCCGAGCCTTGGTCTGTCTTGCCCAGGCAATATTAAAAGTTCTACAGAGAAAAACTCTCCATCTGCTCTATGTTCTCCACCTTTCTACCTCATAGTGTTTGACATTATTCCCAGGTCTCTCTGGGAATATATAATATATAATAATTTATTGAATTTTTTTTAATTCAAGTAAAAGAGGATGCCTCCCATGTTTAAAAGAGCACAATTTGCTTTCTACTCAACTGTGCTGATATACTTTACAAATCTTAATTATTATAAAAAGTACTAGTTTTTTGTTTCTGAGCAACTAGCGTATTTTGAGATATTCAACATATGTGGTTTATGAAATCAGAACATGTGGCAAATTTTCCTAATGCTCTGTAAAGTTAAATGCAGGTGTTTCAAATAATTTCATGGAGATACAAGCTACATTAAATTTGGTTTATATGGTAAATACCACACAGTGAAACAAATGTTGAAAATGTTTTAAAAACAGCTGTATGTATTAAAAAATACTACCTAGAGAGAACAGTCTCCTGCTCAAAGTAGACTAAATAAAGGGATTATGGTTCCAATTGTGAAAAGAAAGGAATCTGTGGCTATAAAAATGCCTGGAGGGTAGAAGACACATCTTGTACATCTCGTATTTTTTTGAAGCACCTGGTTTGTACTCTATACACAAAAATGTTTTTACTTGATGACTGAAAAACCAATGATTGCTAATTTTCACTTATGGTTTTCTGTAGATGGTAAGACTAACTCATTCCAGTCAATCAGCACGTACTTATTGACTGCATCAAGAATTCTGACATAAACTGAAGATATTACATTGAACAATATAAGCATTGTGTTAGAGTCAGTGAGTTTAGAGTCTAATGTGGAAAAGGATTAAAAAAATTAATAAACTCATTAAAAACCATCCAAAAGAATCTACAAAAATTATTAGCACATTTACTGATATGAGCACAAATAATTTTTTATCCTATGTCAGCAACAAATAGCTACAAAATATAAATACAAAGTCAAGCTAGAAGCTAGTTTTATGATTCAAATTATGCCAAGTAATTAGTATCCAGAATATATGAAATACTCACTGGAATCCATTTTTTTTTAAAGACACATAGCATAAAATAACGGGAAAAATATGAACAAGCATTTCATATTATATTATATTATATTATATTATATTATATTATATTATACTATATTATATTGTTTAGAGAAAAAGAGAGAGAGAGTGAAGGGGAGGGGCAGAGTAAGGAAGAGACAGAGTCCTAAGCAGACTCCATGCGATCAGTGAGGAGCCCGACATAGGGCTCGAACTCATGAACCATTAGATCATGACCTATGCCAAGATCAAGAGTCAGACGCTTAACCTCTTGAGCTACTCAGGCGCCCCTGAACAAGTATTTCTTAACAAAGGAATAAACTTTGGTGAACTGAACTCTTCACTTATATCAGCAACTAAGGAAATAAAAATGAAGACATCAATGAGATATATTATTACATGCTTTAACTTGGCAAAAAAAAAAAGAGATGTTCGATTAGATAAGTTTTTGCAAGCATGTAGAAAAACCAGATTTTACAGTAACTGTTGATTGGGTTGTAAACTAGAACAAGCCATTTGAACAATATTTTAGTATTATAAAGTAGGATATGTATATTCCGTACAACTCCCTTGCACTTTTAGGCATGCATTCTATGAAAACTAAAAACCCTTGCATAGGACTGGCTTCTGAAAAGGAATTTGGCACACTCTCGGGAGGTTCATCGAATAACCAAACATGAAATGTGACCAAGTATGGGCCTGGGACGTCTTACAGCATTATTTTCAATAGCAAAATGTTGGAAATGACCCTGTATCCCTTGGCAAGAGAGTGTACAAATAAATTGTATTATATTCACACAGTGTATAAGTGAAAAAGTGAACTAGTATACCAACAACATAAATAAATCTTAAAAATAAGATTTTAAATGAAAATATTAATTCACATACATATATATGCACCAATTGTGATATTTCCATAAATCACAAAATATACATTTAGAGATACATAGATATTAAAATACTATAGCAAGACACAAGAATGATTAATAAAACAAAATCCAAATAACCAAGAGGAGGTAAGACTAGGGAGAAGCACACAAGTAGAGATTCATTGCTATTGATAATATTCTAGTAATTTAGTTAGGTAGTACACTAATCTGTATTAATTTTGTTAATATGTTTCTTTTTTATAATTTTTGGTATATTTCAAAGACTACATATGTTATATTGCATGTATAAGATATTACATAATCAACATTGCTTAAGCTTGAATAGAGGAAATCAATTTTGGAGGCAGTATTAAATTTGAGTAGTCAGGAAATTATGCCAGGATTTTAATCAGACATTTGGATATATTAATTGGAGCAAAGAAAAGAGGTCTGGCAAGGTCAGCAGAATCTGGAATTAAAATCTTGGAATTCCAAATAAAAAAGTGTTGCAATTCCACAAACATCTATTTGAGAATACATACACACACACACACACACATGAACACACACACACACACACGAAAACACACACACACACACACACACACACACAAATTAGATAGAGGAAGAGAACTAATAAAGTAGTCTGTGAAGGACTGACAGTTGTGGTAGAAACTAAACGAGCAATCAGAAAGGTGCGGATGATTTAAGAAGGAGTGAACAACAACTGTATAGATTCTGGCCAAGAAGCTGTACACAATGGAGCCAGAAACAAGAATATACCATTTGAAAACTGTCAAGGGCAATGGAGTACTAGATGCAGAATCCAGACTGGAGTGAATTGAAGAGTGAATGGAGAATACGTTGGAATATCTCATTTGTATCTCCATTACAAACACTTAAGATGACTACACAAAATTCAAAAAATATTATTTTATGTGCATTGCTGAACTGCTAAAGAAAGTCAGGAAATACTCAGACTAAGCGAGAGCATGAATTCAGTGAGGTGAGCTGGCCGCAGTCTGAAGAGCTGCTTCTGAGCCCCATTGAACTTGAGTTTTAGCCTAAGAGCCATCTAGACCCAGGAATAAAAGTCCAGGTCTTACACATGATGAGGAGTCTGCAGAGAGAGACTCACATAAAGGAGGGGGTTCAAAGAGCTATACTCTCGATGAAACGTGGACCCACAGAAAAACCCGCTCTGCCAAAGGAGATAGGACACACAGTTATCTTCCTCAAACTTGGCTCTGAGTGGAGAGATCACAGCCTCTCTCCTACATGTGTGTAACCACATGGTGAGGCTCATGACGGGCTGTGGCCTGACTTCACAGAACCAGCATAATCCACTTATCCCCAAAATACCCCTAATGAAGCAGATTTATAGTAAAGCATTACAGCTGACCCAAGTTGGCTCACTTGGGTTTGTAAAGGTTCCCAGTTACTCAGCAAAAGCGAATTCAAATCCTCTCTGAAGGAGGGCACCTTGGATACGGGCCTTAAAGTATTCCCACATATGGAGTTCAGATGAACAGGAGCTCTTAAGAGAACAGCAAAGCACATGCACAACAAAAGATAGCACAATGAGAAAGTGCTAGCAGAATGAGACCCACAGATTAAGGCCCACAGATAGTTCAGATCTTAACTACGAAATACGTGCTAAGAAATACATTCTTGAGAGCAGATAAGAGCAAAGAGATTGTGAACATAAAAGACAAATGTGAAGGAAAGATTATTTTTCAAAAACTGCTAATGCATAAGTAAAAGCCCATTGGATGGGTTAAACCAGATAGTACACAACGGTATAAACTGGGAAAGATCTATCTTCTGTCCATCTAAGGCCATTCTTGAGGTGTTCTGTGGACACTGCGGAATTTTAAGACCTTTCCAAAGGGTCCATGAAGTCGAAATTATTTTCATAACAATGGCTGGAAGTTAATAATTTTTATACTCTCTTGACATTGGCAAAAGCAAAAATAGTATAAAACCGCTGGAATCTTCGAATGATGGAGGTAGTGGTAGCAAACTATACTAGTAATTTTTTTTTAATGCATGTGTAGTTTAAAAAGTGAGAAAATAAAAGGCTGGTGTATACTTCAAAATGCCCTGAAAAAAAGCAGTAAAAGTGATTATATACAATCTGTAACCTGGGGTACACTTTTTAAAGGATTTTCTGTAATTGCATGAGAAGTATATACAAAGCGCTCATGCTGCATATGGAACTCTGATAGCTGTTTCGGAGAAAATAACCTATATGATGATTTGAACTGCTAGTTGAAGCAGCCACTTTTCCGCGAAACCCAATATTTTGACTTGAAGTAATGACTAACAGACAAACCATGTCTATTCGTACTTTGGTACTTGGCAGCTATCTTCTTGAAAATGAACAAAGTGTGCCTGTCTTACCAAGGAAAACAGCCGAGGATGTGGTTGCCAAAGATAAAATTGGCACCCTGTAGCAAAAGTTAGAATTTTGGGTAACTTGTCCCTATTGCCGTAAACTCAACAGCTTCCCACTTCTAAAAGATGTATTTGATAAGATCTTTGGTGATAATAGCAAGAGTTATTGTTTGACTTGTGTTATGGACTCTGCCAACATTTGGAAGATCTACATAACTCGGTGAAGAAGTATTTTCCAAGTGATCAATTCATGATGTTACAAAATCACGCTGAGCTAAAGTATATATTTAAGTGCAAGATAAACTATTGGATTTTTAAGTAACAGTGTATGTGTTCACTGATAAGGCTTCATATTTCTCATTGCTACTATCCTATCCTTTAAGGTACTACCTACCACTTGCTGAATTTTAGCATAGTAACAAAATAGAACAACCCAAGTTATCTGAAAATGTTATTAAAGGTTATTATCTGCCCTTTTCCAGTTACGTATTTGTCTAAGCTTGGGTTTTCTTCATATACTTCAACCAAAACATCATATAGCAAAAAATTTGTACAAGATAAAAGAGCTGAGTCCTATTAAAACAAATATTAAAGAAATATACAAAAATGCCACTTCTTACTGAATTTCTTTTTCTTTGGAAGTACGATTATTTTAATAAGGTATCGTCTTTTAATAAAATGTGATGGTTGTAATATTTTCTCTTATACTAACAGGTAATAGATTTATTATTGTTACTTTAAAATTAATGTGCTTAAGTCAATAAGTATCTTAACTTTTTTTTCATTTTCTAATAAGTCAATATCAAGATATTTGTATGGATGAGCAAAAGTTTTGGGGGAGGGGAAATAATAAGGGATACATATATGGGTCCCTGGCTCTGGTTCCTCACACAGAGCTTTTAAAACCCTTGTCAATAGTGGTACTGGGAAAATATTTAATTTTAACATTTATTCTTTGACCCTGGTTCCTGATAATTTTCTGAGTGATAGGAATGTCCGACACCCAGCTCCTTAATCCCTTGGAATTTGGGGGATGACAGGAATATCACTTATAAGCTAACAATATGACTCTTGAGCTCTTGAATAGGGGTTAATGAGTAGAAAGACCAAGCCATAATTAGAAGCTTGGAACTTTTAGTTACTCCTGTCCTATCCTCCAGAAAGGAGAGACGGGCTGGAGATTGGGTTAATGATCAGTCATGCCTATGGGATAAAGCCTCCATAAAAATCCCAAAAGTATGGGGTTCTGAGATCTTCCAGCTTTTGAACACATCCATATACAGGGTGATTGGTGCAACCCAAATCCACAAGTTCCTGAGCTGGGAACACTTCCAGATCTCATCTCATCTCTTTGTTTGGCTGTTTATCCATATCCTTTATTACATCCTTTGTTATAGAATAAACTGGTAACCGTAAGTAAGTATTTTCCTGAGTTCTGTGAACTGTTTTGGCAAATGATCAAATCCAAGGAGGTTGTGGGACATCTCTGATTTTCAGCAAAATCAGACAAAGTTGTGGGCAACCTAGGGACCTACTACAAATGACAGGAATCTGAAGTCTTGAAGGGTAGTCTTATGGGACTGAGTCTTTAACCTATGGGACCTGTAGAGGATAAAGACTCAGTCCCATAAGACTGGTTGGTATTAGAAATGAACTGAATTGAATTATTGGACACCCAGCTGATGTCACAGAGATTGCTTGGTGTGGAGAAAAACCCTCTGGTGTCAGAGCTTTTGTGAGTGTGTGAGTAAAAATGAAACACAGATGTATTTTCATAGAGAGGGATTCTCAATAATTTTTAAGTGTGAAAAGAGTTTTTCAGATTGAAATCTTTGAAAAATTGATTGATAGAGACACAGATACAAAGTTATATATGATGAGAAAATCTATCAGAATCTGATAAAGACCATGAAAGAAAAAAAAATACAAGTGAGAATAAAATCATGGAAGACAGATCAAAAATGACAAATGTATATTTTAACGGACCCCAGAAAATAATTAAGAAGAAATGTGGGAAGGAAGGTTGGCAATATTATTCAATATCATGTTTGGGAATATAAAGATTTTCCAGAGGGAAAAATGCATACATTTTCAGACTCAGGAAATACCATGGATATCAGTCATGACAAATAAAAATAAATTGATACCAAGACATATGTAATGAAATAGCAATACACCAAAGACAAAGGGAGTATTTAAAATTTTACCAAGAAAATATTACCTTTTTAAAGGACTTGTACAAGACTCACAACAGAATTCACGAAACCAGCCGTGGAAACCAAAGTCATTGTAGAGAATAACATGTGTTCTAAAATTGAATACCCAACAAACCATTCTTTAAAGTTGACAGTCAAATGGAAATATTTTTAGATAAACAAAACCAGAGTTTACCATGAATACAAGCTCGATAATGCTGTCCGAGGAAGTAGAAAAAATATATTCGTAGAGTAGGTCTGAGAAGCAAAAAAGAGGTGCTGACAAAAAAAAATTCAAAACATAAACTTGTGCCTAAATCTAAACATTCAGAACAGTATAAACCAACAGAAAATATTTACTCTGTGGGGTTGGAGACACAGGATGACAACTGAAACGTTGGGGAATAATAGCTAATAACTGGGAAATCATAGCTTGAAGGGAAACTGGTACCAAAGATATGCTTTGCTTTACACTTTAAGCGCATGTGCTAGCCTTTTTAAAGAACGCCAAGTCAAAGAATTTCAAATATATATCAATAAAAATGAAGGCATGTGGGCAAAGCAACTTTTTCTTAATTTTTAAAAAGCAAAAAAGAAATGTAAGGAGTCAGAGACAAAAGTGGAAACAGATGTGCTACATGAAACGGAGCAAATAAATGCAAATGTGTCAGTTATCATAACACATATAAATGGATTCCCTAATAATAGGGCTTTAAAGTACATACATCCAAAATTTGATGGAACTGCGAAGTCAATTTGAAAATCTCTTGTACTGGGAAATAGGTGGTACCTCACGCAGTCAATGTAGACAAGGAAAGGATTGTCATAACGTGATAGAGGATATCGTGGTTAAGATTATAATGTCATTCATAATGAATAACGTTACAGTATGAATAATGTTAAAGGTGGTCCATTGGAGATAAATGGTCTACGGTATGGATGTGCCAATCTCTGGAATCAGAGATGAGAGAAAGATTCTAATTCTCATTACTTTTATTCAACATTGTGCTAGGAATTTGGCCTATGGAGAACACTAAGAAGAACAAATAAACTTATACCAATTGGAAGCATGAGGTAAACTGGAATTCTTTACTGTTGTCATGATCGAAGTGGAAAAAAAAACAAATGACAAACATTTATCGTACTCAGAAGATAGTCCAGTAAGTTTGATGAATAGTTACAATACTATTGTTGTATATATGTGTTACTCTAAAACGGTGCTCATTAAAATGTGATTTAGAGTAAAATAGGGGCACCTGGGTGGTTCATTCAGTTAAGAGGCTGGCTCTTGGTTTTAGCTCAGGTCATGATCTCACAGTTCATGAGATCTATCCCCGCGTCAGGCTCCATGTTGCACGTGCAGGACAGAGTCTGCTTGGGATTCTCTCTCTCCCTCTCTCTCTGTCCCTCCTATGCTCTCTCCCAAAATAAATAGATAAACAAACAAATAAGTAAATAAATAAGCAAGCATTAAAAACATTAAAATGTAATTTAGAATAAAATCACATCTACACTAGCAAACAGAAAATCATGACCATACTTTAATTGAAGATTTGGTAGAGTACTCAGACTTCTTCCTGTTCAGCTCGAATTTCTATGAAATCATCAATATAGTGGACCAGTTTTATTTTCTGCTGGACCTCCACCTCATCTACATTGTAAGAAATAGCAGCAGAATGGATAGATCTCTGAGGCGAGATGTTGAACGTACATAGTTTTCCACCTCCTGGAAAAGAGAACTGCTTCTGACCCTGGGCTTTTGAAGCAAATGCATTTACCAAATCCATGGCAGTGTACCTTGAACCAGAACCTGTGGGTCATCCTCTCTAGTAAACACCCTACTGTCAGTACAGCAGCTGCAATTGTTGTCACTTCTTTCTGTTTATAGCAGTCCGCTGCCATTCACCCCTCTCCGTCTAGGTTTTCCGGGGTCATGTTGGTGAAATGAATGGAGAGGAGAAGGAGGCCACATCTGCATACACTATATCTGCACCTGGATCCTTTCAGTTTTTGAGAGCCCACCCAGTCTCTGTCATTCACCATACTGTGCAACACTGATTTTGATTTATTTTCTTACCCGGGAGAAGAGGGCAGAGATTAAGTTTATTACCTTACCCTTTACTTCTCCAAAGGTTGAAGAATGCATGTGAAATTTCTGCCAGCTGCTAAGTAGGTATATTTCAACTACATATTTAGGAACTGGGGTAATTAATAGTGGAAATGTCCATGGGTTTAATGGGCCCACTATGAGGTTGATGGGCCTGAGACTCCTCTCATGATTACCCGACACCTATAGGCAGGTTTCTCTAGATTTTCAGTTATCAACATCAACTGAGACTCTAAATCTCATATTACTTGGGTGATCTGGTATCCCTCTTTCTCCAGGGTAAAGTCACTTGATAAAATTTCCCTGAGTTCCCTTTGGTGAAAGATTCAGGTGACCCCCATTTCATCATTTGACCCAGGGTTGCAGGATCCTTCCTTATGGGAACTTAGAATCATTTTTAGCTGATGAGTACTGATCTGGGAACAGACTAAGCTCTGGAAACTAGGAAAGGGGTTGTAACTTTCTATAACTTTGGCCTTTGTCCCCCCAAATGTATATATAAACACTTCCATGCATGCATCCATGCATACATACATACACATACATACACTTTTTGGCCTCCTATATACTTTGCTTTAAAAAAAAAAAAGCATCCAAAAAACAAAACAAAACAACTACCAAAAAAATCTATAGTCCTTTAGACATTCCCTTAGATCTCTGAGGGTCAGGTCCCTGGCTATTCTGATCTAATTGTTTATCAGTACATATGCTTACTTGCTTCTGATGGTTAAGGGCTGTCACCTAACTAATGCTACTCTTTAATTTTATTATTTCCATTCCTGAGCTTCTCGTTGACGAAAACGTTTGTATCCGCCTTTATAGAACATCATTTACTGTTTTGAAAAGCAAAGTGTGCTGCTAGTCTTTTAAGAAACCTGGCCAACTGCTGGGTTCATTCAGTCTCGTAGTATAATCCTACTATGAGTGTGCCTTTTGCTGTCTTCCTCCACAGTCTGCCATGGAAATTCTGCCTTGTCTCAGACATTTAATGTCACCCATCACATTTTTTTAAAACTCAAGTTGAAGTTTAATTTACATGTTAGACGCTAGCTGTCTAAGGTGTTTACTTCTATAAATTGTAATAATCATAGCGGTGTAACATCATGATCGAGATACAGAACATTGTCAAGGCACCCGGGTGTCTCGTTGGTTGTGTCAGACTCTCGATTTTCTGCCCAGGTCATGATCTCAAGATTTCATGATCTCTCAGGTTCGCGAGTTTGAGTACTGCCTCAGGCTCCATGCTGATGCCGTGGAGACTGCTTGGGATTCTTTCCCTCCTCCTCTCTGTGCATTGCACGTGCCCTTGTGCGCTCTGTCTCTCTCTCTTTAAATAAATAATTTTTTTAAAAAAATTTAAAAAGATATAGAACATTGTCATCACCCCAAAAAACTTCCCTCATGTCCTTCGCACAACTCACAACTTCTCACCTTTGGTAACATGGGTCTATCTTCTGTTCTAAAGTTTGCTTTCGCCAAAATTTCAAGTAGTCTTTTGCATCTGGTTTCTTTCACTTTGCGTAAGTCTTTTGAGATTCATGGATGTTGTTACATGTATCTACAGTTTGTCTTCATATTGAGATAAATGGTCTATGGTATGGATGTGCCAATTTTCTTAATTCACCATTTGAAGGATATTCACACATTTGGGGTGATTCTGATTAAAACCATCATTCACATTTGTGTTTAGCTTTTGTTTATTTGAGGTTAATACTTCGGAGTAGGATTGCCAAGACAGATGGTAAGTACGTGTTTACTGTTACAAGAAATAGCCAGGGTGGCAGCATCTGGCTGGCTCAGTCAGTAGAGCATGAAGCTCTTGATCTTGGGGTCATGCGTTTGAGTCTCATGTTGGGCGTAAAGATTACTTTAAAATCAAGAAATAGCTAAAATTTTTTAAAGCAGGGATGCAAAATAGTCTTACCAAAAAAAGCAATTTTTTTTTCACCTACAGTGGATGAAATTTCTAGTTGTTTTGCATCTTTTCCAGCCCTTGGCATTGTCAGATGTTGCTGTTGTTACCATTCTTTTTTTTTAAAAAAATTTTTAACATTTATTTATTTTTGAGACACAGAGAGACAGAGAATGAACAGGGGAGGGGCAGAGAGAGAGGGAGACACAGAATCTGAAACAGGCTCCAGGCTCTGAGCTGTCAGCACAGAGCCCAACGCGGGGCTCGAACTCACGGACCGTGAGATCATGACCTGAGCTGAAGTCGGACGCTTAACCAACCAAGCCACCCAGGCGCCCCATTGTTGTTACCATTCTAATAGGTGCATAGCAGTGTCTCATAGCAGATTGCATGTGCATTTCCCTAATGTCTAATGATGTTGAACCTTTTTTATGAAGTTATTTACCGTGTAAGTATTTTCTTTGATGAAGTATCTCCGTAAATGTTTTGTCCATTCTTTTTTTAATTGGGATGCTTGTTTTCTTATTCATTGGGTGATAAGGATTCTTTATATATTTGAGGTAACCACCTTTTGTCAAAACTACATTTTGAAACTTTTTTTCCCCTCAATTTGTGGTTGGCCTTTCTCTTATCAGTGTCTTTCAAAGAACAGACGTTTCTAATCTGACAAAGTCTAATATATTTTCTTTTCTGGCTTACGCTTTGGATTTCCAAACAAAGAAATCTTTTCCTAATTCAAGGCTGAAAAACTTGTCTTCTATATTTTTAATAGAAATTTTTTAGTTTTATATTTTATATTTCTATCAATGATTCGCTCCAAGTTAATTTTTATGTGGTGAAAGGTATGTCACATAGGCTATCAAATTGTACAATAATTCATTGAAAGGGCTATTCTTTTCCCATTGACTGCTTTTGCAGGTGGTCAGAATGAGTTGTGTGGTTATATTTCTGGATCCTAATTTCTTCCTTTTATCTATGCATATATTCTTTGTTCATTACTATGTCCAATTCATTACTGTACATTTATAATAAGTCTTAAATCAGGTAGTATAAGTTCTCATAATACATCATTTTTGTTAAAAAATAGCCTTGACTAATCAAGCTAAGAGATTTTGGCTTTTGGATCGGTATTGTTTTGAATTAGTTCAAATCGATAAATGGTGTCTTAACCATATTGATTCTTAAAATACACCAACTTATTATTTGTCTCCATTATTTGGGTTTTTGTTTTCTCTCATTTATGTCTTGTAGTTTTTAGCGATCTTGCACGTACTTTTTTAGATGTAAACATTTTTTGTTTGGTTGATCCTGTGTTAAAAAGTAATTTCTGTTCATTTTCCAGTTGTTTATGATAATAATTAGAAATGTGTTTCATAGTTGCATATTGCACTTATATCTTATCACCGTGCTAAACTCATTTGATCAATTTAGCAGCTTCTGTGAAGATTCAAATTTTCTCCACGGACAATAATACCATTGCCTGCAAATATAGAGCTCTGAATGTATTTATTTCTACTCTGTACCTATTTTGTGCATTTTTCTTCCTCTACAGAACTGACTACATCCTTCAGTACAATGTTGAATACAATTCTTGAAAATGGGCATCCCTGTCAGTTCTTGACTGTAGGGAGAAAATATTTAGCTTTTTAATATCAAGTATGATACTGCCTGTAGAACTTTGATGGATGCTTTTTATCAGGTTGAATATATGCCTTTCATTCATAGATTGCTTACAATGTTTATCATACATGAGAATTGAATTTTTCCAAATGTGTTTTCTGCATCTGTTGCAAAGGTCCTATTACGTTTCTTCTTTAGCTTGTTTCACACGATGAATTGAGTTGTTTGACTTTGAAATGTTGCGTCACCCTTGAATTCCTGGGATATGCCCCAATTATGGCATTAGATATTAGCATGTTTATAAATCTCTGCATTATATTTGCTAATATTTTAGGCAGATAATTTTAGATATTTGCATGATGGATATTGGTTTGTAATTCTATTTTCTTATAATTTATTTGCTATGCAGACCTCAGAAAATGACTTGAGAAATATTTCCTCCTTTTTTTCCATATGTTATTTTACCCTAAATATTTGATAAAAATTTTCAGTGACAATATCAAAGGCTTTAATAGATGCAAGACTATTTAAGTTTTCTCTTCTTCTTCTAAAGCTGCTAGTTGTCCATTTCATCTAAGCTATCAAATTTTGGGGCATGAAGGTGTTCATCATATCCCACTATTAACCATTTAAGGTCTGTAGTGATGTCACAACTTTCATCTCTAAATTTATATTATTGGCAATAAATATTTATATTGGTAATATAAATCTTTCTTCTTCACTTTGTTAGTCCGTCTAGAGGCTTACCAGTTTGTTGGTATTTTCAGAGACCTAGCCTTTGGCTTTATGAAATTAAAAAATTCTTTCAATTTTATTATTCTCCTATTTTAATTTTTTCTTCTCTTCTGCTTGCTTTGGATTTAATTTACTCTTTCTATTTATTGAGCTGCAAGCTAAGGTCATTTATTTAATGCCCTTCTTATTTTCTAACATATGTGTTTAGTGCTCTAAGTGGTTCTGTAAACAGTGTAATTCCCACATACTGTGAAATACATTTTCATTTTCAACCAATTAAAAATGTGTTCTCATTTTCCTTGTGATATCATATCTTTCCCATGGATTATTTAAAAGGTTATTATTTAGTTTCCAAAATATTTTGGGATTATCCCAATATATTTATTTTATTGATTTCTAGTTCAATTTTGCTATATTCTGAGAATACATTTTTGTGTGATTTTACTTCTTGTGTTGCTTATGTTTGTTTTATGGCCCAAAATGTGATCTATTTTGGTCAGTGTCCCATGTGCACTCTTCAATATGCATTGTTCAGTTTGGTTGTTGTTGGGCAATATTTCATAAAAGTCAAATTGATTAGCAGTGTCGTTCAGTATTCCGTATCAGGAATCAAGAAACTTTTTCTTAAAGGACTGGATAATAAATATCTTAGTCTTTTGGATCATACTGTCTCTGTCACAACTCTTCACCTAGGCTGTGGTAACATTAATCATTAACATTATTGAAATATATGAATGAAGCTATGACTCAATAAAACTTTATTTATAAAATCAAGTAGTTGCCCATGGGTGATGGTTTTCTGACTTCTATTTTATATCTTTCAGTGTTTGGTCTCCTTGGTCTATCAGTTACTGTATGTGGCTTTGACATAACCATCTATAATCATGGATTTGTATATGTCTTCTTCAGTTCCATCATTATTTGCCTCTTCACTTATAAATCCCCATTGTTAGGAGCATATACATTTGAAGATTGTTATGTTTTCTTAAATTGGCTTTATCATTATGTAGTATTTTTATCTATGGAAATATTTTTCTGAAGCTTACTTTGTGGTAATATAAGCAGTTCAACTTTCTTTTGATTAATGTCTTTATGTCACATATTTTTTCCCATTATTTTACTTTAAAGTATTCTTTGGCTTTATATTTTAAGTGGAATCCTTGTAGACACCATAGTTCATACTTTTTTTGTTAAGTCCAATCTGAAAATCTCTGTCATTTGATTGGGATGCTTAAATCATTTAAACTCAATGTAATTATTGACATCGATGGATTAAACCTATTATCTGGAAATTGTTTCCTATTTATTCTAACTTTTAGTTCCAGTAAAAGTTCATGGAAACTATCCTGACATAAGGAATTTGGCACTTGCCAAAATGAAAACGAAAATGAAAACAAAACACAGCAATACAAAACAAACAAAGCCTGTGTATGATCATTCAGGCCCAACCACATTCAATTACAAAGGCTTTACTTGGCAGGACTCATGGGGGCCAATCTGCCCTCTCCACCCAAGACATGGTGCACAGTCAGTGCATTACAATCTCTGAAGGGGGTTGCAGTCCAAGGCTCAGGACCCACTGACTGGCCATGTTTCTATGAATATTTGCATTCCTCGCCTTGGTGCCTCCATTTGGAGGTTTCTTTATCAGGGAAACACAAAGGTAATTTTTTCTCCACTCCGATTTAGTACTCAGTATTTTTCCATCCCTAGCCCTTATCTTTCTCCCTCCTCTCAGACCAAATCTCCACAAGTTTTGGTTTTGTTTTTTTGTTTTTTCTTTTTTTCCAGGGTTCCTTTAACAGTGAAATGGGTTCCCATGTCTACCACCTGAAAATCTGTTATTGGGGGGAAATGAATCTATTCATTTCTTCTAGGGAAGAATCTATAGTTTCTCTCATTTTAGATCCTTTCTCATTCTGATATAAGTGATTAAAGATTTCGCTATTACTTTCGTATTTGTCTTGTGGCTTTAATTGGTTGCTCCCACACACCTGACTGCCCACCTTTTTCCAGCTCAGTGGAGCTCCTGACAAGGAGTGATTTAAAACTATCCATATATCTGAAGTTCCTAGGGATTACTATAGCCTTGCTGGCCCACACTTTACCTTTAGTGATTTAGTAACATTTTATCTGATTTCTCCTTCCTGGGATGGGGGTGGTGAGGGAGTCTTTGATTTCAGGCTACTTGGTTACTCCATGACTACAGCTAACTGATTGCTTCAAAAAAATGTCTTGTTATGATGGAAGTGATAGTCTTTCCAGCTTTCTAAATCTTAAGTGGAAGCAGAAATATCAAGCTACCACTTTCTTCTAGCTTCTGACAGCTAAACCATCAGCCTGTTGTAATTTTCTCCCAGGGACATTTGCCAGGTTGTTAAATCCTGTATCATGAGAGAGTAGCTCCATACTGCCAATGACTCTTATCTAGTTTCATATTCCCTTCCCCTTGACCTAGCATCCCTATTATCCACTCTTATTTACTCCTACTCATGCATGTTAGCTAGACCCAGCAGCGGTATTGGCATAAAATCCCACTCAGCCTGTAGCAGACATATGCTTTTCCAATTGGGCATTGCTGATATTTGGCTCTACAAATGGGCGTGATGTTCATAAAGGGAAGGGAGAACAGATCCAGAAGAAAGAAAGCATTGGTTTACAAAGCTCTTACCATCTGGAGGCATCTGAATAGTCTTCATGTGAGGGGGAGCTTTTTTCAGGCAAGGAGAGGTAGGCTCCTTCTTTTGCCCTAGATGATTCAGGGAACCTGGGCACTTGAGATCCTCAGGTATCCCTATTCAAAGTCTTAGGATCCTGTCTCTCCCAGTTCCGGGTCCAGATGTTTTCCTCTGTCTACTGCTAGAATGTGGAAGGTGAGAGTCTCTCAGTGGTGCCAAGGAGACCTTCTAATTTTCTCAGTTCATATTAATTTTATGATAAATAGATTTGAGCCTGTCGTAGTATCTCTTCAATGCGTCAATGGCCCGTAGAAGCAATCACCCAGTTCCATAGTCCTTATTATTAGCAATGTCCTCCATGCTTCTCAAACACCCGAGATTTGTGGATGCTAGTACACCCCCCACATTTCTTCTGTGTCATTTCTCAGTTTATCACAGATGGAAATTCTAGCAACTACCATGCTAGTGCATTCAAGGGACTATCAATTATCCGTCTGCCATCAGCGATGAGACCCCTAAATTCAGTGGGTAATTGGCTGCCATTACAGTATAATCCCTGGAGAAAGGGCAGTCTGTAGGTCACATGGATTGTAGATCAAGGTAACTACCGTGAAACCAAAGAGAAGTTTCCAGAAAAGGATTAAGCTGTGAGATTTTTGCAACCTGTGTTTACAGCGGTTGGGGGAAGTTTGAATTGACCTGCAGAAGGACATCTGAAGGAGATTCCAACCACCCCTGCTTTGCACAGCACAGAGGTTCCATATCTTTTGAAAGATTATTACCCTGTTATACTTCTCTATGTCTTTTTATTCACAAATACTGATAGATCATTTTGTATATGAAACTGAACTCCCTTATTCCTTAATTTGATAACAACTGCATTTCATGTTAAGTATCCTAAGAAGACAATTAGTTTCTCCTGGCACATTTGTCGGCCCAGGACCCGAACATGGTTTTCTTGAAGACAGCTTTGACCTATGTTTGATAGCCTCCCTTGCATATAGAATGCTCTTTTTAATCATTTTTTTTCCTTTTACATTCTGAACTCGACCCACATTTAGTAAGAAGTAAATCTTCCAGACATCTTTCCTTCACAGACAAATTTATAGTGAAATGTCACTCTTCTCTTACATCTGAGAGTAATTCTGCCAGTACCCCTTTGATGATATCTTATCGTGTGATGGCACATACCGTTGTTACCATTTACCCATGTTTTTGCATATATTTTATTGGTACAATTAGACTAAGTCCTTTGGAAGAAGGGGTCTATAACTTATGCCGCTTTTTATTCTTATCAGAATTATACTAAGTATTCTATCTGTGAGTGCACCATGTAGAGATTTCAAATAGAGGAATCAAGACTGTTTGATATGTCACTCGTATATAACACTCCTTGGCACAGAGAGGCACTTCTTAAGTTTTTCTGACTGAACACATAAAGACTAAATTAATTTATGACAACTATATATTCTGGTATGTTTGCCTTTGTGTGCATGTGGGTGCTAATACTAACATATGAATTTAATAACTTAATTTTTATTTGGGAATATGTATGAAATGGCAGCTTATTTTTTTCTGTACATTTACTCAGTCTGCTTTAAATTTACAGTGAGAAAAGTCACTCTTTCTATTCCATTTATAAGCCACATAAGGATGAGCATTCTTGAATTTATTTCTCTGTTTCTTAAAACCACAGACCTACAGATGAGTTTGAATCAGATCCAAAAATCTATGGGTACTTGAAAGCACACGGGGGCCAGGCTGCAGTTTGTGGGAAGCGTTATAACCGCAGGCACATGACAGCTAGCAATGAGTAAACCAATCTGGGTGGAAAGGATTGAGCCACATCTTTGTTCGAACTAAGTTTACTGACTCTTCTGACTCTTTTTTATGAAATAGCCTGATACATATATGTGTGTGTGTGTGTGTGTATGTATATATATGTGTGTGTATATATATATATACTTAATGCTGCTAAATGTCAGCTAGCTTCATGTATTTCTTTTTCTTTTGTCTACATCTTTACAGGCCCTTATAATGTGTGTCATAATCAGAAATAAACGGGTTTCACTGTGTTTCACTGTGTTCAAGAACAATGGAGACAAAGCCAGGATTGCCAATAGTAGCTCAAAGAGGAAGTACTTCAAGTCTAATGAGAATATTCTTTCATTTCTAAAGGGCTTTGCAGAGTATTTCCACAAGTCTGGGGGATTTGCACAACATGAACAACAACAACAACATAACCATTTGAGTACTTGTTCAGATTGGACCCTGCCTATCAAAATGTTATTACCAGACAAATTTTATTACTGAAAAATAATACGAGACAAATGTTGCTAGATTTTCTCCGGTGGGCTAAATTTTTACTCTTTCTGGAAAATGGCCCCAGGGGGAGCCTGCCAACTTTATGATATACACCCCCTTTCAATTTTACTTGACTTTTAGTTATTTCAAAGTCTGTTTCATTTAGTTTCCTCTACTTTGACGTTGACTTTTTTCTCATCCTTTTTGCTTCATTTAGCTAATATCTGATCTACTTCTTAGAAACCTCCTAAACTGCCCTTTCATTTTGATCCTCTTCTTTCCTATGTGCCTCATCTGTATGGAAAGATAGTTCAGCCACTCTTCTCAGGTATGCTCTCACACCACATTTTATTCCAATGCAGTGAAACCAGGCTAGTGACATCACAACGGCTTTGCCCAGGGCAAATACGCCACCGTATTTTGTACATGCTGCCATTTTCGAAGAAAATATGTTCATTTACCACCTCCTGTCACATTCCCTGTTTATATAGCTCACATAATTTCCACTTTTTCAGGTGGCACATCACTCATTTTTTTAGTATTCAGTTTCCCTAACACTTCTCTTGGCAATTTAAGAACAGTAGCTGTTTTAGCCCTGGTCTGCTCACGGAAAGAACTGAAGGGTAGCTCTTGATTGATGTGACCACTAGAGATCTCAGGAGCGATGGTTGACGAAGCTTCAGTTTCATGTTTAACGAATGTGACATCCCACATAAATGGCTTCTTTTTTTTCTGACATAGTAGCAATTGCTGGCCTTTTCCTTGTTTTTAGTTTAAATTTCCAGGAAAGGTTATTTAATTTTCTGAACTACTTGTTCATTTCTATTAAGCCAAACCCTTTTATGTCTGACTATATTCTAGGCTTTTGGCCTGCCTGGGATGGAGCTGTCTTGGAGTAGATGTCTACCACTGATCCAATCAACAGTGACACATACCATGGCTGGCCATTCTGCAGAAACCATGGTCAGGCAGTGGCCCTGAACCAAGAGTGTGGGCATGGACAGGACAAGCACCGACTGACATTTCCATTACTTTCTATTTCTCGATGCAATAAACACATGACATCACTCTTCTACATACATTTCCAAGAGTGTTCTAACTAAAATTGTCCACCTAGAACACATTTAGTCATTCGCTGTTTTTTGAGTAACCCAACATGTGTCAGGATAATTTTCTGTTTATTCATATGAGGAAAAATTAGGGAGGGAGAGCTGAATAAAACAAAACAAAACAAAAATCCTTGCTTTCAAGTTTCTTCTGAGATCTAGAAAGCCTATCAATTACTTTTGATAAATTAACATGAGTGATTGAAGACCATTGAGAAATGAGGGAGATGAGATTAGGGGCAAGCTGTGAAAGATCATAAAGGTCTTTGTATATTACAATAAGGAGTTTTACTTTTACTCTAATTATAATAGAAACCCTTTGGAGCTTTGGTTGTGTTTTGTTTTGCTTTTTATTCAAGGGTGTATCATGATCAGATTTCTGTTTTAAAATAAGCATTGTGGCTGTTGCCCGGAGAATGTGCTCAATGGGGATTAAGAACAGAGGTAGCATGGGCCAAGCAAGAGATTCCTGATCTGGTCCAGATAAAATGATTTTGCTTTGAACTACACTGGAGCAGAACGTGATGAAAATAAGTTGTATTAGGCATTTTACATGAAGAACCAACAAAATTTAGTGTTGGTTTTTATGTGGTTTTTACACAATAGCTCCAAGACTTGTGACCTGGGTAACTGAGGGGATAGTGTTATGATCATCTGGGATAGGAAATATTTGCTACAGAATAGATCTAGCTGGAGAATTTTTAAGAGGGCAGGGGTGAACAAGCTTTCTATATTATCATGGCAAATTTGGCGTGCTCGTTATAAATCCAAGAAGAGACGCCGAAGGTATTTGGAAAAGTGAAATTGGAACAAAATGGAAAGAAGCCATACTAAGGTTGAAGGTTTCGGGAGTCACAATTTTCCTGATGGATTTTAACGCCACTGAAGCCAATTTAAGTAGAGGAGAGAAGGCTGAAATTGTGTTAATTTACAGACCAGGTAGGATAATAAAGACTACTAAAAGGGACAGAGGAAAATTTTCTCAGGAGGTAGGAGAAAACAGATAAACTTTGTTTTGTTGGAACCTAGATTGTAGTTCCCATTCTGGAGGGTGCATCAACATCTCCTGGAGAGCTTGTTACCCTCTAAGTCTGACCCAGTAGATCTGAGATGAGCCCAGGAATTTACTTATTTTATAAGTTCACACATATAGTAAAGGGTCTGATAAGATTTTTTTTTTTTTTTTGATGTTTGCTGACAGCTTTCAGGCTTCGTTCCTCCCTCTTCCTCTTTTCCCCACATCTAGGTAAGCTGATAAGAAAGCTTGACTTCTCCCTCCTTTCATTCTGGTGAGAGGTTCAAACCCTCAGGAATCTCTGCCAGTGTGAGGGAACCTTCACCTGGTTCCCTCTGCCCCCGAAAGACCATAAAAGCCCGAGATTAGGCTCCTTTCCCTGCTCTCACGAACCATTTTTGAACTTGCTAGAAATCATTTTGCTATTCCTAAAAAGATTTACTATGTAATAAACCTTTTCATATCCTCTTAGTGTGTGTGTGGCATCATCAGTCTCAATAAATGAACCAAACTTTGGGTAGTGTCATCGTGTTACTTCAGAGTGGCCACAGGTGGTGTTACCCTGCTTATCTGGAGAGTACTATGAGAGCCATTCTATAGCATGCTCTAATAAACAGTCCCTTGATTTAAAATGCTGCTAAGATGGGGCGCCTGGGTGGCGCAGTCGGTTAAGCGTCCGACTTCAGCCAGGTCACGATCTCGCAGTCCGTGAGTTCGAGCCCCGCGTCAGGCTCTGGGCTGATGGCTCAGAGCCTGGAGCCTGTTTCCGATTCTGTGTCTCCCTCTCTCTCTGCCCCTCCCCCGTTCATGCTCTGTCTCTCTCTGTCCCAAAAATAAATAAACGTTGAAAAAAAAATTTTAAAAAAATAAAATGCTGCTAAGATTCCAAGTAAGCTGAGGATAGAAAGTTGACCACTGACCTTAGGGCGATCATTTGTGATTTTTTTATTTTCTTATTTTTTAATGTTTATTTATTTATTCTATGAGAGAGAGAGTGCGGGTAGGGGAGGGACAGAGAGAGAGGAAGAGAGAATTCCAAGCAGACTCCATGCTGTCAACGTAGAGCCCAGCATCAGGCTCGATTTTATGAACCCTGAGCTCATGACCTGACCTGACATCAAGATTTGGATGCTTAACCGACTGAGCCAACAAGGCACCCCCCTTTGTGAACTTCATAAGAGCTATTTTAGCAGGATGGGTTGGGGATATAATGGAATAAAATAGAGGGGACACAGAAAGTCTAGAGAATTCTCTGAAGAAGTATTTTTTTAATATTAAGGTATATTTGGATTTTGATTGATAATAACACAAATGTCAGATCTACCCTTAGACTAGAAAAGGGAGAATTATATACTAGAGAATTCTTACATTATATTAGAGGAAGAAAATGAAGTTGGCCCCATCTGATAGTGTCTGCTTTCCACATGAAATAAGGTGAGATCATCAACTCAAAAAGAGAAAAGGATTATGAAGAAATAGTCACTGGGAGAGTGGGACAATGATCTTCAAGGGTATCCACTAGGATGAGCAATGGCAGTGAGGAGTACTTATCCGAGATGTGTGATTGTAAGTTTGAAGGGGAACCAGGTAATACGGGGAGCCTAGTGGGTTGTGTCTGCAGCTCTTAAGCCAGAGCTTCTGGGTTCAAATCCTCTTTTTTCCCCCACTTATTTCTTGGGTGACCTTGGACAAAATACTTAACCACAAAGGGCTCGTTGCCTTTTATAATGTTAGTTTGACATGAGAACATGTCAGCATTAAAAGGTCTCAATGCTACCACATGAAACCATTTCTTACTTTTCTGTAGGTAGATAATTCATTATTTTACCTTTAATACGAGGCCTGTGGCAGACTTGCTTACATTTTACTGCATCAGTGGGTGGCCCAATGACTAATCATGAAATAAGCCCTGGATTCATTCCTGGAAAATTGGGATTCAATTCAGAAGGACATGGTAAGAAGAAGGTCATGCTTTTAATTTTGTCCAAACACTTTCATCCCCACTGCCATGGTTGCTTCAGTTTTGTGCCATTAGGAAGACCCAGGTTGGAGAAAAATAATCAGCCACCTTGGATAGTTGAAGCAATTATTTGTTATTTTTGTTTTCCTCTAGTAAAGGCTCACTGGCGATGAAGCTGTGATTAATTTTTTTTTCCCCAAAATTTGTTACTGTGTAATCTGTCAAACTGGCTACTCCCAGATCACTGCCCATCTAGCCAAACTATTACCTACTAGTATAGCCAGCTTCACTCACATGTGATCTGTCTAGCTGGACGGATCCCACGCTGAGAAGGGCCCAGTGCTTTGCTGAATGCTTTGCTTTCACCATCTTGAAATTCTTTGGACTTGAGTGTTTTAAATGACGTCTGATGGAACAACAGGGCATGCGTGTGGGCAGAGGAGACGTACTGGGTGGCAGAGCGCTCACTGGTGGTGGCTCAGCAGTAGTCAACCCTTCCTGGCACAGTGGAAGCAGGAATGCATAGCACTTGGCATGGCACAGAATCCTACGCCCCGGCTGCCAAGCCAGGACTGGAGGCCAGACTGGAGGTAGCGATAGCACAGCAGCAGCACGGATGCCAGCAGCAGTGGCTCTGGGACGGAGGAGGGGGTCTGCATGGGCGTCAGGATGTGAGGTGTGGGAATGCTTGCTCATCTGGGTGCACAGCCTATTCGTGAGCTGTCAGCAGCCATATTAACGCTCCAGTGGGGTGCTGGGACAGAACCTGCTAGTGGGCAAGCCGTAAATTATGTCAGTAAATTGTTGTAAAATAAAAGGTTACATATGGTTATTGCAATAAAGAATATTGGGAGGCATTAGGACACTTCAAAGAGTTTAGAATCTCTCGTTTTGATGACTAATGCACTATTGCAAAGGAAATACCCACAGGCTTGAAAAAAAGAAATGAAATTTAATGTCATTGTCTTATTGGAAAAGAACACAATTTTCCTATGAAGTTTTGGTTGACTCTATTATTAACAAGGAAGACAATTTTAAACTAAATTATTTTTTTTAATTGAAGCTATAGTTATGGAATTCATGGACAGGCATTTTGAATTATGTGCAAATCATGAAGCTGATTTGTTTCTTATATGACCTCCACAAGGTATAGAAAATGCCAAAGGAAACATTAAAATGACATTGTATAAATTTACATTTAGGCTAAATTTAGACTTACCAGAAACTGATTTGTATGAAGAGTTAAATCTTTTTAGAAAAAAAAATGTTCCATGAGAAATGTCAGGTCCAGATGTACTAAATTTTATATTTTGAAATAATTAGAAATTTATTCCAATGTTATTATAGCTTATAAACATTCTTATTGATTCCAGAAACAGTCGCATCCACAGAAAAATTCCTCTCAAAATTAGAAATTATCGAAATTATTTGCAATCGTGCATTTACTGAGAGTGACTAACATTGCTTTCGTTTCTATCAATTATAAAGTCTACTATAAATATAAATTTATGTGATCTAGTAAATAAAAACAGAGATAAAAATTATATGATTAATCAAGATACTCAGTAAGAAATTATTACTATTTAGGGTATTATATAAAATTATAACACAATTTATCTTCAATTTGTAAATTAATATTATTTTTCATGTAGTACTGATGCCCTTATTATGTTTAGAATTATATTTAGTAAACAAGTCTTTTAAAGGAAAGATTTTCATATTTTTGCACTTTTAATAACAAGGTACTAAGCAAGGGACCCCACATATTTGTTTTGAACTAGACAATGAAAATTACATAGCTAGCCTTGCATAGATGCAGAAATTATTTCAAATCCTTCCTCTGGTTATACTCTTGCCTAGCCAGAGTGAACTTTAAAATATATCATTCAAAGTTCTAATATTGGGAAAACAACTTAAATTATTTGAGGTCTACCCCTGAAAACAGAGGTGATCCACCATGTATATAACATACATTTCTATCAGTCTCCAAACACAGACTTGTCTCATCCCATGGGTATCCTATCCTGCTATAAATAATTTATGCTGTATTTTTAAAAATCATCAGGGTAGCCAACCTGTAAGGCACCCAGTGAGCTATGCTATGGCATATAAAGATAAGCTGGACCAATCAGACCTGACTTTTGTTTTTTATTGCTTGTCACTTGTGTGATCTTGGAAAACTTCATGTAATTTTTCTTAGCCCAATATATTTATCTATAAAATAAAATAATGGAGTTGTTTAGATGTCTTTTAAACTCCCAACTCTAAACTTTTATATTAACAAAAGTGAATATTTTAGTATGCTTAATCACAATGATAATTGATTACCCAATTATAAATGCCTACCTCACAATTGGAGAATTAAAATTTTAAAGGAAAATTAATAATTACTGACTTCATGGAGAGTGTCATGATGTATACATTCTAGGACTGTGTCGTGAAATCATTTGAGATCAGTGTCCTATAATTAAGTGGTCTTAATTAAGTCTTTACAGAGGAGTGCATGTTGTGGCTGAAGCAAAGCGATAGCAAAGACCAGGATATATCATGGACAAACCTGGTAATAGCATTTTTTAAACACTGTTCAGTTTTGCATTTGCTGTATAACCAACCCATAATCCCATTTATTGTCCTTCCTCAACTCGTCCACTCGTATGATTAACTTACAGTATATTTCAGACAGCATAGTAGCAAACATCAAAATTTGTTCTCACTTACATTTACAAAAGATTTCTGAAATCTAGTATTACTACAATAATAAGGTCATGTCTTGCAGAAACTTCATTTATCTTTATAGTGATGTAGAAAATGCATTTATTGTACGAAAGATGGAGAAACCAGTGATAACGAAGAAGTAAGTTTCTTCCTATTCCCAAGGTGTCACAGGCCATTGAGTCAGGGGTCGATTGACAAGTATGGTATAATACTATCTGGTCTTGAGCAAATGAGCTCACGTTGTGGTAAAGAGTCCCAAACAGTGCACTGTGTTTGTTTAAATAGTGTGGGAGAAATAAACAGCTCTGAGTAATCGATTGCAGTTCCCATGATGCCTGCTTGTTGCAAGAATTGTTTGCAACTTCCGGGTCTGTTTGTTCTGGGCCTACTCATTGTTTCCAGACACTCTGCTGATTTCTGAACTGAGTTCAGGCTGTTCTTTCTAACACAGCCTTATAAGCAAGCGATGAGGAGATTTGCAACAGCCTAGTGTTAATCTCAGACTTCTAAAGTATTATTGGAAAATTTGGCACACTGCACTGCCTTTGAGCAAATAGATGGATTCAGATCAGTCTTCTACTTCTTAATTTGACTTTATATGATGGAGGGAACCATGTGGGTAAAATTAGGAAATTTAGAATATTAGAACAAGAAAATATTCAGGAATGCAAAGCATGCTATGCTGTAGAGTCCTCTTTTGGATATAACGTTGGCCAAAAACTTTACTGAAAATAACGGGGAAAGTCTGAGTTGTAGTCATTTCCTTCCTTTCTTTAATGCCATTTCATATTAAAACAAGAGAAAAAAGAAATTGCTCCAAATTCCATCAATGGATGAATTACTAAATCTTCTAATGGAAATCAGCAACAAAATTAATATTTTATAAATGAATGTGACATCATTAAAAATGAATCACCTGAATAGCATTTGTTTTTATTCTGAAATAACAGGTCTTTAATTCAGAATCACAATTTTTATCCAAAATTATTTTTACTCATACTCTAAAACTTGAAAAATTCATTAACAATTTATCATTGATGCTGTCATCTCTTCTAAATATATTCCAATTTAATAACTATTATTAATAAAAACACTGTTTGCTTATTGCACAATATAGTCATGAGGAATAATTATTGCCATTTAAAATGCTCTTATAGAACTTACATGCAAATAAAAATATATCTACCAGTGTCACTCCTTAGTTTATTAGTCATGAAATAGCTAGCAAAAATAAAGAAAAATTTATACCATCTTCAAGAAATATTTACCCTAGATTGAATTTGGGTCATTAAACATTTTTAAATCTGCACATGCAATTGGTGTTGGTATACAGCTGGTTTCATGGGTCTAAGAATGTTAAATCTGAAACAATCAAGTTTTTCACAGCTGGTGTTGGTTAACTTGTGTCTTCCCCAAATCCATATGTTGAAGTCCTATCCCTCAGTATCTGAAAATGGGACCTTATTTGGAGATGGGGTATCTTAGGTCAGGCTGCCATAAAAAAATACGTATAGACTGGGTGGTTTAAACAAGAAACCATGTCTCGCAATTCCGAAGGGTGGGTGGTCTCCTGGTGCTGGCAAATCCCAACTCTGGTAGAGGCCACTTTCGGGCTTATAGGTGGCCACCTTCTCTCTGTGTCCTCATCTGGTGAAGAGAGAGGGAAAAAGCAAACTCTCCTCTCTCTTTTTATAAGGACACTAGTCTCCTTGCAAGGGCTTTGACCTCATGACTGAAGGAAGACTTCCCAAAGACCCCATCTTTAAATATCACGTAGGGTTTCAACATAAAAATTCTGGAGGGACACAAACATTCTGTCCTGAGCAAAGGGTCTTTACAGAGGTAATCAAGTTAAAATGAGGTCATGACAGTAGGCCCTAATACAGAATGATTGTTGTACTTGTAAAAAGAGAAAATTTGGTGATGGACATGCACATGGAGAGAGAGTCAAATGAAAACAAAAGCGGATCAGGGTGATGCTTCTTTAAGCCAAGGAATTCCCAGTATTGCCAGCAAATCGCTAAAGGCTAGGTGAGAGGCATGAGACAGATTCTGTTTCACAGGCCTCAGCAGGAACCAAGCCTGCCAATGCTTTGATTTAGGACTTTTAGCATCAAGACCTCTGAGACAGTAAATTTCTGTTATTAAGCCATCAAGTTCGTAGTGCTTTGTTATGGTAGCCATAAGAAACTAATAATACCATGGCATATGCATATGTATATATATAATGTGTGTATATATATGTATACGCATATATATACACACACACATATATATACATATATACATATACATGTATATACATATACATATATACACACACATATACATATATATACACATTATATATATACATATATATATCTCATGTATTTATATATCTCACATGTACTACATATGTATATATGAGTGTATGTAGAAGCAAATGCATGGAGAGATGGAAAGAAAATTCATTTCAGTAGTTACATGACTAAAGAAGAGGAAGAAGAAATTCCTGTTAAAGAATTGGGTTTATCATTAACGTTCTGTTTTGGAAACAGAGAATATTATTAGTCACCCGTACAATTTGAGCTTTGTTGAAGTTATTATTAGATCTCATGCAGACAATTTCAGTAGTTTCCTACCAGGCGTGTTTTATTTAAATTCTACGTATTTATTTTCTCCACTTAAAGAAATCTACTAACCCTTCAAGAACCAATCCATCCCCTAGGGTGCCAGGCGAAATTAGTTATTCCTTGCAGTGTGAACATATGACACGATGCTTCAATTTCCGTTATGGTGTACTTAAGAGGGTGCTCTTTAACATAAATTGTTTGGTGTATGTTTGTTTCACTTACTAGAGTATGAGCTCTGTGATGTAAGAGACTTCCCTGCAAAAACAACAGTCATCATTCTGCTTTGTAAAGAGTAGAAAACTTGAAAATTGTTTGCTAAATTTTACATTATCCTGACATTTGTTTGTTGTGCAACCTTTGGCAAATAACCTACATACCTACCACTTCAGGACTAACACTTACCACTAAGGGTAATTGTGGATATTTAATATGAGGCACCCTGTCTGGAATTTTGTACCCCCAAACTAAAGTTTGTTGTTGTTGCTGTTACAGTTTTTGCTCTTACATAAAGCTACTTAGATTACATGTATTGTTTGGATCCGTAGAGGTTTACTGGTTAGTATACAAACAAAGGCCCTACAACAATATATGTAAGATCCAGGATGAAGCCAGTAGGTGGGAAAGTTGGGAAGAATTGACAAGGCAATCCCAGGGGCAGCAATTATCTGGGAATTCAGATACTTCTCTCTCATGGTGGCCTATGCATACCCGTAAACTGTGTGTTGCTTTTTGACCTCCGCTGTTGCTGACCGCTGACACTTTTAACCTCCTCTGTTGCTGACACTAATTTCTGTGTGCTTGACATCTCTTTCCATTTTCCGTGCCTGCTTTGTACCAGATCCTGATTCTGCTTTCCCGGCCTTCCCAAGTAATCTGGCCAATTCCTCTGGTTTGTTCCACTTTTGCTTGAAAGTGATTTCCGCCGCTTTACTAAACATCTTCGTCTTTTTATGGCAAAAAGGGAGATTACGGCCCCTCAACTAAGATGCCAGAAATGGCTGGATTATGATCATCTGGAGGAGTAGTTGTATCAGCTGTCCATTTCATCGCTCAACACCTGTAGACCTCCTTTTTTTTTCCTTTTGATGTGTATTTATTTTTGAGAGGCGGGGGGAGAGGCAGAGACAGAGAGAGAGGGGGAGACAGAGAATTCTAAGAAGTCTGTGCCCTGTTCGCACAGAGCCCGCTGTGTGGCTCAAACTCATGAACCATGAGATCGTGACCTGTGGAGATCAAGAGTTGGACTCTAAACTGACTGAGCCACCCAGGCGTCCCCTGCAGACATCTTTTTACAGCTCCCCATCCCCTGCCTTGCCCCACCTCCACGTAAGGTGTATGGGGCTCAAAATACACAGTGCACCGATACTCATGATATGGGAACAAAGTACTCTTTGGGTCCTTTTACAGCCAGTGGGGTCACACATGCTTATCCATATTCTTCCTTCCTATAGTTCCTTCTTTCCTTATCCCTTGTAGGATCTTATCACCATCCTCAGACATTCTCTTTCATGTCTGTTTTCTAACGTCAGGTCCTAAGTGGCAAGATATCTGCTCTAAAGCACATTTGGTGTTCAAAGGACTCTAAAATTTTCTGAATTTTGAATGGAATCTTCCTTCTGATTCTAGTAGTTCACTGAGTGATGCCATCCTCTAAGCATTTTATATAATATCTCATGCTGGAACATCATCCAAATTCCTGGTCCTTGAGAATGCCTTCTAGGATGAACAGCAGAAAATGTAATTCTGGGAAGCATAGAGAGCTGATAACCTCAATTAAAACATTTTAGCAGAGGTCAGATGCTCCACTATTAGGAATGATGCAATTCCTACATGAGCAGGAAGTGAGACTATATTATTTGTACTGTATTATTTGTATTATATTTTATAGGAAATGTCCTGTGCCCACTTCAAATTCTCTTTGCCTCAGCTTTTATTCTAGACACTGCTCTGTTGCTAAATTTTGACAAGATATCTCCAGCTTCATGTAGGTACGGCATAGAAGTGCCTCACCTCAGTCTGCAACCTAGTCCTGTTAGTTCTTGCCCTTGGCCTTCTCTGACATGGGACAACCAGGGGAATGTACTTGGAACTGTGCGCAGAATTTATCACTCTTTTGGGAAACTCTTGATGCTTTGTCTTTAAGATGGCATAATTCCTGCCAAAATTTAGCCTCTTGCCTGCAAGTTATGACCTCATACCCCTTCTGTCTTGGAGAGACAAGTAGATCCTTCTTACCAGAAGTGACACCCAGAGCTGGATACGAATTTGCCTTCTCTGTGTATATTGCCTCCAGAAACATCACCATATAAATGCGGCTTTTACTAGCATAGTGTATTGTGTACAATATGGCCTCATATCAAGGGACCCATTTCATGACAAAAGAAATACAGTAATGGGTACATAATTATGGGATCTGCTGGTTTCACACATATCCCATCACCCAGAAGCGGCTGATCTAATAAAGTGATGAAATAGCCTATTAAAATTTGGGTTTGTCCTCTAGGATGTTAAATCTATTTCTATAATGGAAACATGTAGTATCAGGCCAAGTCTGTATTTCCGCCCCAGTACTTATTTGTTGTTGTGTGTCATCCTCAACAAAAAAGTTAATATCTCTTGAACAATCTTTGAACACAGAGATAGGAACTGATAAATAAGTGTCTTTCTTTCTTTTTTTTTTTTTTTGGCCAAGTGTTAATGAGGTTTCTCATATGGCTCCCATAAATTAAGCACTTTGTTTCCATAACAGTGGCCAATTTGATAACATATTGGCTCTCCCATATATCACTCCTGGTTCCTGAGATCACAGTCTCAAATAAACTATTCATACATCATCCTTTGTCTCAGGCACTATTTTCACAGAAACACAGGATAAGGCAATATCTAAGGTCCTCACCAATTCTGGCAATGTATTAATTTTCCTAAAGATAATTATATTCTAAATCTAACTTTTCCGTAATAGTCTAGCAGAAAGATCCTGGATTTCTTTCTCTGAAAAGAGTTGTCACTATCTGCTTTCGATTGAAAAGCTGCAGGGTACGTTAAGTAACTCTTTTTAGTCTATGACTTAATGGGTAGAGTTTTGTGATATCAATTGTTCATAAGACAAACTAGAGCTGAATCAAAATGGCATGATTAACAAAACAGAGCCAAGTGTAGACATTAGCATTTGGCAATAAGACTAAGCAGTCAAAATATTTGGCAAAGGCTGTTGCTGTGGATTCTTGTAGATGAGAATGGACAAGTTTTTCTTTGTGGCCATGAAAACCACAATTTTATTGTTATAACATAAATAACTCTAGGCAAAGGGTCTTGGCAGTCATACCTGACTTATTATTGAGAATATATAGACATTTTTAATCGCTAAATAATTTTTCCTTCTTTCTCTCAGATATAAGAGCATGAGAAATTCTACCACTTAATCCTTTGATATGATTAAGCTTAGTCTGTGAGTGCTACCATAATGGATGTGGACCAGATTTGGACCACTGGTGGACCGCTGGAATATCTCATTGGTTTGCTGCCATTTGAGATTGAGTTACCCTCTTATGTTCAGATGAGTGCTGGGTTCTTCAGATTGTCATGTTAATGTCCAATTTCCTCTATTTATGGGGGATGAAGAGCTAAAATCAGTATCTCCTGGGGTCCCTTTCAGATTCTTGCTGCAAAATGTGTTTAGCCAGTTGTATACACTTGACCATTTGGAAGGCAAAAATGAAGGGACACTTACCTCCCTGTACTCTTGACTAGTACAGAAGGGCTAACAATATAGGTATGTGGGACTTCCCTACAGCAGCATTCAGTGACCGACACCAATGTGAGAGGTAGTTTACAAGGTAACAGTGGCTATTTCTTGCTTTCAGCATAACCCTAGTGGCAACCTCGGAAAGCACTCCCTTAGTGGATCAGTATTAACCATGGAGATTAGTAATAATCGGTATTATTCATGGAGAATTTCCAAAGGGTCCCATATATACCTTCAGCACTTACGATGACTTTCTAAGGGCAGAATTCCCTGTATCACATATCTTCCTGCTGAAAATACCCGAAGTGTTTTTTGTTTCCTTCCCTGAATCCTAATGGACGCATCAAATTAAAGGAGAACTGAGTACCATGACACAACAGACAGTGGAATTTTCGATGATTGAAGGAGTACCATCACAAATGTTAAAAATGTAAAGTGAAGGGTGCCTGGGTGGCTCAGTCAGTTAAGTGTCTGACTCTTGATTTCAGCTCAGGTCATTATCTCACGGTCATGAGATTGAGCCTCATCTCGGGAGCTGAGCATGGAGCCTGCTTAAGATTCTCCCTCTGCCCCTCCACCCCCTCAAAAAAAAAAAAAAGTAAAGTGAAATATATGTTCACATAAAATTATTTCTTAGGAAAATACCATTAGGAAAAAATTTAAATATATTGCAAATGTGAGAGAAGCAAAGTCCAAGGTGGAAGTCCTGGCTTGTGTTTATTTTTAGAAGATTTTAGTGGAGTTAGAGGACTTTGTGACAGAGAAAGAGATGATACTAATCTTTGGGCTTTTGTGTACTCTGGACCTTCAGTCATAATCTCTTCTGTAAACCTCAAACCATTAACATAAAGTCCTTTCTCAAAATTAAAAAAAAAAGACATTTCAATTTTAAAAAAATATGTAAAATTATAAGATACACCTGCACGTTCCAATGTGTTCGTATTCCTGTCTCCCATTCAGTATGATCTTCAACTCAGAGCAACACGTTAAGGGAAAAGACCCATGTCATACGCTGGACACTCAGTGACTGTGCACGTTTGATGTTATCAGTTCCTCACAATTCCATCAACAGTCAGACACAATGGTATATCGACTGACTGTAACTTCAAGATCATTTCATGGACTCCAGAAGCTGAGCGTTTAAATCATAGTGAACTTCTGATTTGCTGAATATTAGCTCTTCACTGAGTTATTTTTTAAAGAATCCTGTAATAGTACCAAATCTGTTAGCACTCCTGTCTGGAATCCATTCAATACAACAGGCACGGAAGAATGTTTTAAATTGTGGATTTTTCAGTTTGGGTGAGTGCTGAAAAAGCTGACTTTCAGAATACCTGCCCAATGATATTCTTTTATATATTTTCACAGAGAAATAAAGCTTATCCCCCACGTTTTCTCAGCAGCTCACATGGCATTTGAAATCGTGGATGACACAAAAACTTGTCTCTAAGTCAATTTGTGACAGCTCTTCCCCCTCTGTTTTTAACACTATATTATTTACATGCTTTTTTTAATAATCCGTGCTCTTAAACAGTGATCTGTATGGCATAGAAATTTATGAATTATAATAAAATGAATGACAAAGAGATCATTTGAAGGTGTGATTTTTAAAAATGAAATCAAATTATGCTCAGGCATCATGAAGAAACAGTTACAAATAGTGAACATTAAATTGTTCACTGTACTGAATATATAGTAAATTAAGGTAAGCATGTGAAAAGTGTCCTTTGTCTTCTCTAGAAATCTAATAAATAATCAAAAAATAGAAATATAGTAAGGTATCCCTAGCTCGAAAGTTGAGAATTCTGTTTCTGTTGTTCTCTTACTTTACTGAACATAAAACCTCTGTGCCTGTTTAAGGGTTTGAAAACAAGAAAAACGTATGGACGTTTTTAGCTCACTGACTATTAAGCACAATGCTTCTCTCAGTGCAGTATTATCACGGGTGACTTCTTTGTCCTGACATTATTGAGAATAAATTAAATATTTTTACTTAATTAGAAATTTTAATATCTGCCTCCGTCAGGCTGCTTCAGTGCCTGACAAAGAGGGATGGAAATGGATACATTCTGAAAATATTCATCTCCCATTGGCTGGAATAATTCCTTTGAGCTGGAATTGAACATTTTAGTGGTTGCTGTGGAGTCACAGAGGTGATGTCTTAGTTCAGTGGCTTGAATCACTAATGCGTTAATGTCTGAATGATAGGCAATGGGAATGCTACCAGAGTTAGCTTCCAGGGGATGGAAGGTTCTGTCTCCCTCTCCCGTGAATGACTCCACACACGTTTATGACAGCATCTACCTATTATTACAAGTTCATGTGGTAATTGCTTGCCAGAAAATTCCTTCACTTAAGGAGACAGAAGAGACAAGAAAGAGAAAATATCTGGCAAGAAAGTACACATGCATGTATCCCTTTCTCTGCTGCTCTTTGGAGATTTTCGTGGGATAATATGATCAAACAAATGCTTTCTCTTGTATGCCACAATTTCTCCAAGAAAATATTTCATCTGACATGTGGCTTTGACTCTTTCTGTCAACCACCTCTCTTCTCCAACCAGTTTTCCTTCTTCACTTCTTTTTAAAATTAATTATTACATAATTCGCAAGGAAATCAAGCCAGGTTTTTAGACTTCCTTCTTCGTGCTACTAATTTTTTTTTTTTTTACAAAATTAATTGATACTTGCTGATTCTTTTCCTCATTACTACTTAACCCCTTGCAAGCTGCCTTCTACTTCTGCCCTTACGTCATAAAGATTTCTTTCTTTAGGTCAGCGGTATCTTTCCAGTGACCAGTCACAAAGATTTTCTGTTCTATATTGCTACCCCTCTTTCTTAAGCTCTGTCTCTGGTTTTAGTTTGTGCGACATTATTTATTTAGTTCCGTTTCCTACTTTAGTGTCTCTTTTCTTTCCTGCCTTCTTTCTTTCTTTGTCACTTTTCCTGGTATATTTTCCACGATTTCTAAATAAAGGTGTTCCCACAAAATGTGTGTTCTACTCTGTCCCCGTTCTCTTGATCAGTTGCTTGCATGATTTCAAACAAATCTCCAAGTAACTTCCAGCTGTCTTGGTGACAAATTTCCTCTTTCCATTAAATTCCAGATGCTGCTCAGTACCCATACTGAATTGTTTCTTGGGCCCTTAATTGAGGTTTCTATATTTAGACACTTACTGAAAATGTAATGCATTTAAATACTTTTGGATTGTAACCAGTTTCAAATTTTTATGCAAAGAGAAATTGTAGATGGAGCACACCTGTTGTTACCAAAAACCTATTCATCCGTATTGAGATTGTGAAGCCAAAGTTATATAGTTGCACATATAAGAAAACAAAAAATAATGAAAATTGTTGACCAGTGAAGCCAGGTTTTGCAATCTATAGTCCTTTTAGTTAATTTTGATTAGGCTTGGTCTAACCACAACGTACCTGAATTCGTTAGGTTTTAGGCTAAAATTTCAACTGAAGACAGCACCGTAACTCATCTCCCTTTTCATTGTGAAAATCTGTTTCATGTTACCACATGGTGCATAAATAACACGGCCAGAGAATTATGTATGCCAAGCGGACACTCATTCATTCAACACATGTACAACACACTTTGCTCACCAACTTGCTAACCACCACGGGGGGTCGGTTCCAGCTCATAAAATGACTTATCTGGGTTTTCTCTAAATTAAATGGTGACAATTGCTTTTCAACTAGGTTTTACATTTTGGATCACAAAGATGCTACATTTGAAATATCAAGCAAAAGGAGAGTTAAAAATTACAAGCAAAAGCACTTTGGTTATTTAAAATTACGATACTTACGGGAAATAAGGCAAATAGGAATTAAGATACTGGAAAATTTAAAAACACAACATCCAGAGGCAAAACTCTTCCTTGGTCTCTTTAGTTATCTCCACTGACATTTTAGCTTATACCACAGCGGCTCAGACCTCCTGGATTATTTATGCCAAATATAAATAATCCATTACATTTCATGTTCATTTATTTCCATACATAGACACATTTTGTTGCCATTCTAGGAACACATCAATAATAGTAAAATCTCAATTAATTACAGCCAAACTGCTTATTATGTGTTATAAGTAAAAATTACCATATTTCATTTTTTAGATAAGGAAGGCCAAAATAATGACATTTCGTTTAACTAGGTGTATGTTTAAGAAGTAGAGGATATTGAAAAAGAAAAAAAAAAGGTAAACTGACAGAAACTAATATTGGGCAATTGTGTGAAAATATGTCTCTCTCCAGGCCAAGTGAATTGTTCTTTCCCTTGTATTTTTATAGCACAATTTAATACACTTAAATAATTTGGAATTGTTATTGTGTTTACTTTTTACAAAAAGATAAATTGGTGGAGGGGCACCTTGGTGGCTCAGTTGGTTAAGCATTGGATCCTTAATTTCGGCTCAGGTCCTGATCTCACGGTTCCTGAAATCAAGCCCCACAATGGGGCTCTGTGTTGACAACTCGGAGCCTATTTGCTGAGCTCTTTCTTTCAAAATAAATAAACTTAAAAAAAGATAAACTTGGCACACCTGTTATTAATAACAACATATTCACAGGTGATGTTTTTAGTATTTAAAACTGCAGAGCCCAAGTGATTTCATGCATAAGAGCGGAAGATATGCAAAGAGATTGTTTTTATTTGTTTACATTACCATTTCTCTCACTAAACTAAGCTCCCTGAGATCGGGAACCCTGTCTAAATCATCATTGTATCTCAGATACTAACCCAGCATCTGAGTTGCCATTTCCAATCAATATCTGTCACAAAATTAAAATAATCGTTTTATTATACAGTAATTATAATATGCCTAGAATCATTCAAACTAGCAAATATACTTGCACAATGATAAGAGTAAGAACTAAATATACTAAAGGAAAAAGATGAATTGGAGCTATAGTACTGAATAACACACAGTAATATAATTTTTAGATATTGCTATCATAAATATCAAAACGTCTACTAAAATTGGAGAATAAATGTGATTAGGGATTGTACTGAGAAGGAAATACCATTCTCTGTTTTTAAACATAACTGAAGCTTGAAGTCTTTTGTATATGTTCCTTCTTTTTCATAAACAGGAAAGATTTTGTCATATATGCAATGATGAATGTGAGCTTCTCTCCCTAAGCCAAAAACGCTTGAGAATTATGAACTCATTTTTCTTCTTCCCACATACCTTTGTCAAGATAATCTGCATGCAAAACCCCACAATTTTAAGGGAGTTTCCCACTTGGCCAACTTTGTGGTGAAAGAGACCCATAACAAATATACTTCCAAAACATAAAGGTAGAAGTGTGATTTCAGAGAATGTGAGTGGCTTGGGAGTTTGGGGTTTATAAAGATGTAGTTCGGCTATTGGCTCTTTTCTGAGTGGGGTTCTATATGAACTTCAATTTCTCCATTTGTGAATCTGAAATAGTAATTTATTTCTGCTCCCATCCTTAGTAATACTGACATTTTTTTTCCATGGATAGCCTCAATGTTCATCATATTATTATTTATGTGATTAAGTATATTGTAACAGTCATGTCAGGATGAAGTCAAAGTTACTCTACATACACTCTTTGGGATTTTTTTTACATTTAAAATTTAGCCATTTTATTTATTTATTCATTTACTTATTAATTTATTGTATATATTTTTTTCTTTTTTTTAAGTCACGTAATAATACTTATTTAAGTAATACCCACACCCCCCATGGGACTCAAACTCATGACACTGAGATCGAGATCAGCACACTCGTCCAACTGAGCCAGCCAGGCACCCTGAGTCGCATTTTTAAAGAAAAATACAATTTATTAACTGACTTGAAGACTCACCATTTCATTTCTAAATGGAGTGAGATGCTATTGTGATACGTAAGAAAGTATTTACCCGTGTAACAAACATTCCATAGGGCCAAATCCAATTTTCCAGCAAGTTGTGTTTGTTTTTTTTGTTTTTTTTTTTTTTTAACGCTGATTTGAGATTGGTTATTGGTAAAGTGGAGATTTTAAAATAAACAATTTTGACATTTCCTCATTGATTTCATATTAATATAAATTGAATATTTTTAACAAGATATTTTAAATGGTTATTTGGCTCCACATGGACAAGAAGTAATAAAATGCTGTTTGCTTGGTTTTTGTCATTTGGCCAGAGATTTCATTGTCTGCGTGAAGTCACATCCTGATTCTAATAAAACAAATTGGAGGCGCCTATAATCTGAGAAAACTGCAGTACATTGTATAAAAATGGTAAAAGTTATACCCAATTTAATTATTATAATATACTTAAAAGATAATTACTTAAAGATCATCTTTTGTTTGATAATGGAAAACAAACCTGACCCAGACACTACTTACGGTTTGAACTGTAATTTTCAGTGATGTATTTATGAGAAAAGGCACAAGGCTCTGTATGGCCCAAGCTTGTACAAGAATGAAAATTACATTTTTATTTCTTACATTCCCCGACCCACCCACCATTGCTGTGGACAGCACTGTGAGTAAATCAATTCAATGAATTAATTGTCCTTTGTGTGTTAATGTTAAAATATTGAATCATGAAAATGTATCAGTTTGCAGCGGTTAGTATCTAGAGTAATGGATATTGGTTAAATTATTTCTGTCAGGATGACTGCATAAGTTCAATGAATCTAATTGGATAGCAACATATGTTACTTCTTTTTAGTCAATACATCGATCCCTTTTACTGATGTTACAGTGCTGAACTTCAAGGAAAATGCTAAATATCATAGAACTAATCTGTCACTTGTAATTTCTGTAAGATACTCCTGTGGAAAAATCTAGGCCTGGTGCTTTCTTGGAGTGGAGAATCTCTTAAAAAATATAATTTATTAATTATGGCCATTTTTTTTCAGTTTAGACTTTCTATACCTTCTGGGTCATTTTTGATCACTTATATTTTCATGAAAGTCATCTATTTTATCCAGATTTACAAATTTATTTCACACAGTTGAACAAAGAACTCTCTCACAAAACTTATAATTTCCTATATATCAATGGCAATGTACCACTTAGTATTTCCTTTTTACATAATTATATTATTTACCTTTTCGTCTTGATTCACTGTACATAACATTTCATATATTTTACTGTTTTACCATATAAATAAATTCTTTACATGGCAAAAGCTAATTTACTTACCAATAATTAAATTACCCATATATCTATTATTTTGTTAGACTTAAATAATTTTTACACATGTAAAAAAAGGGGGAAATAACTTTATGCAATTTCTCTTTTCCTTTCTGTAACAGCTCTTTTTACTTATGTCTTTTCCAAGGTCTTAGGGTATATGACATTCATATGGTAATTTGTAAACCCAAACTCCATATTTAACTTACTTATAGTCGCGCATTCTTCTTGTCATATATTCATTGTTATTTCAAAATTGTGTGAAATTCAGCCTCATGTAGTGAGTTCTACAAAAGCTCATAAGCAGTATGTGAGGTATATCCCCTGAGTTACTGCAGAAGTGTGTCTGTTGCTTTTATGATAGTTGTGTTATGTAGAATGTCACTGAGCCGTACTTTCTCTCCGAGGGACTCCACTGTGGTACTGTCTTTGACCGTTGGCAGGTTTTTACCAAGGTCATGTGAATTAGCTTTAGGACAGGATTTTATGGGCAAGTAAGTTCTTTTATCTGTTACTGCTCTCAGGCAACTGAGTATATTGCTTCCAGTTCAATCACTGTCCACTATGCTGCCTCACTGATAAGTTGGTTTATGCAAAATATTGCTCATCTTTATGATTCAAAGCCAAACCAAGCTCAAGGAATCTCCCACTGTCATCCCAGGGACCAACCTGCCATTACTGCAAACAGGGATTTGTTGGTTGGCACTTTTGCTTGTCTCTTTTTTTTGGAGAAGTGTTACCTACCGCTCGGTGTATCCTGGAAGGGGCTTGCTGTGTCTTCCTATGCTCCTCTTCGACCATTGCTACATTTGGGATCCCATCCTGTTCACTTGCGACACAAGGTTTCTTTAAGGTTTATCGAAGGTAGAATTTGCATTTTTATTTCTCATTCTCTTTAGAAATTTTGAGTAAATCCCAAGAAGAATGGAAGAAAATACAGACTTGCCTGAATCCTGTTAAAACCACAAATTATGAAGTATAGTTGTATTATTTTTAAAAATAATAAGCCTTGTGTGACACCGATAGATTGTATTATTTTAACCCATTTGACTTAGAATACTTTATTCTTCAAAGATCTTGACACTCATATAGAATGGGTAAAAGTCAGAGAACAAGAAGAAAAATAGAAAATGATTTCATACAGATTGATTATGGCCCCTTTATCAGTTTTTAAAATAAAAGTAATTTTTTGTTTGTGTATTGATTTTTGGTGGACAATTAATTGCAGTAGTCTGTTCTTTATTATTTTTATTAAAGTATAATTAACATACAATGTTATATTAATTTCAGGTATCTGACATTGATTCAACAATTCTGTTCATTACTTAGTGCTCGCCATGATAGGTGTAGTCACCACCTGTCACCATACAGCGTTATTACAATATTATTGACTGTATTGCCTTTGCTGTACTTTTCATCCTTGTAACTTATTTATTTTATAACTGGACGTTTATACCTCCTAATTCCCTTTATCTATTTCTCTCATCCACCCACCAACCTCCCCTCTGGCAGCCACCAGTTTGTTGCCTGTATTTAATAGTCTGTTTTATGGTTTCTTTGTTTCTTTTTTTGTTTGTTTTGTTTTGCTAGATTCCACATATAGGTGAAATCCCATGCATTTGCCTTTGACTTATTTCACTTCGCATAATACCTTTTAGGTCCATCTATGTTGTTGCAAATGGCAAGACCTCATCTTTTTTTATAGTTCAGTAATATTCCATTTTATGTATGTGTGTATATGTATATGTATCTATACATATATATGTATGTGTGTTTGTATGTTTATATGTTATACAAATATGTATATATATATAAATATATACTTACCACATCTTTATCCACTCATCTATGATGGACACTTGGTTTGCTTCCATATCTGTGTTATTATAAATAATGCTGCTATAAACATAGGAATGCATATATCTTTTCAAATTAGTATGTTTTAAATTTTTTTAATTTTATTTTTAGTTTGTAAAATTTACATCCAAATTAGCATATAGTCAAACAATGATTTCAGGAGTAGATTCCTTAATGTCCCTTACCCATTTAGCCCATCCCCCCCTCTCACAACCCCTCCAGTAACCCTCAGTTTGTTCTCCATATTTATGAGTCTCTTCTGTTTGTCCCCCTCCCTGTTTTAATATTATTTTTGTTTCCCTTCCCTTATGTTCATCTGTTTTGTCTCTTAAAGTCCTCATATGAGTGAAGTCATATGATTTTTGTCTTTCTCTGACTGACTCATTTCACTTAGCATAATACCCTCCAGTTCCATCCACGTAGTTGCAAATGGCAAGATTTCATTCTGTTTGATTGCCAAGTAATACTCCATTGTATATATATACCACATCTTCTTTACCCATTCATCCATCGATGGACGTTTGGGCTCTTTCCATACTTTGGCTATTGTTGATAGTGCTGCTATAAACATGCGGGTGCATGTGTCCCTTCGAAACAGCACACCTGTATCCCTTGGATAAATGCCTAGTAGTGCAATTTCTGGGTCATATGGTAGTTCTATTTTTAATTTTTTGAGGAACCTCCATAGTGTTTTCTGGAGCGGCTGCACCAACTTGCATTCCCACCAACGATGCAAAAGAGATCCTCTTTCTCTTCATCCTCGCCAACATCTGTTGTTGCCTGAGTTGTTAATGTTAACCATTCTGACAGGTGTAAGGTGGTATCTCATTGTGGTTTTGATTTGTATTTCCCTGATGATGAGTGATGTTGAGCATTTTTTCATGTGCCGGTTGGCCATCTGGTCAAATTAGTATTTTAGTTATCCTTAGGCAAATGCCAAGTAGTGGGATTATTGGTTCATTTGGTATTTCTATTTTTAATTATGTAAGGAATCTTCATACTTTTTTCCACAGTGGCTGTGCTGGTTTACATTCCCACCAACAGTACAGCAGGCTTCTTTTTCTCAACATCCTCATCCACAGTTGTTATTTCTTGTCTGTTATTTTCTAGCCATTCTGACAGGTATAAGATAATATCTCTTTGAGGTTTTGATTTGCCTTTTCCTGATGATTAGTGATGTGGAGCATCTTTTCACGACTGTTGGCCATCTCTATGTTTCTTTGGGAAAAAAATGTCTATTCAGTTTCTCTGCCCATTTTGATTGGATTATTTGTCTTTCTGGTGAACATAAGAACATAAGTTCTTTATATATATTTAGGATATTAACCCCTTATTAGATATATAATTTGCAAATACCTTCTCCCATTCAGTAGTTTGCCTTCTTTCTTTGTTAATGATTTCGTTCACTGTGCAAAAGCTTTTCATGTTGGTGTAATCTCAACAGTTTATTTTGCTTTTGTTTCCCTTGCCCAGGGAGACATATCTAGAAAAATGTTTTAAAAGCCAATGTCAAAGAGATTAGTGCCTATGCTCTCTTATAGGAGTTTTATGATTTCAGGTCTCACAACAAAGATCTCCCCTTTGTTTTTTATTTTAAATTTTGTGTTTCAAGTTAGTGGTCAAGACTGTAGGGTACGATGCTGTATTGCATGCACATTGCTCTATAAAATGACTCAATGTAAAAGCAACATTCTTTTTTTATTGTTTTCATATTCTTCTAAAAACTAACCTTTTTATTGGTTTTATGAAAGCAAAAGTTTACATTCCAAATAAAATTTTAGTGCATCAATACCCTTCTAAATTTAACTGCTACAATAGTCCAACAGATTTCTTTTCCAAAATATAAATTAATTATTTCAAAGCCCTGTATATCAGGGTATATAGATGTAGTTAAATACATATATAAATCATTGGTTTTATAGAGTTTGTCGAAATTTCACATTCAAACTCCATGAGATCTTGTTCAAAAACAAGTGTTTGACAATAGTGTTTTATGGCTTCTTGTAAGAAGTACATGTATATTTCAGGTATACGATCAACATCACTTACCCAAGATGGTGAAGCAGCAGTGAATCTTGCAGGAAATGCTGGAGGGCAATATATTTAAGGCAGGCATCAATAGATATCAGAAGATTTCTGCATTTGGCGATATATTTATTGAATACCATTAGCCTAAAACAAAACTTTAATAGTGTGAGAAGAATGACATAGCGGTCGCAACAGCATTTTAAAATTATTTATGCTCTACCACCATGAAACAGTAAATATATGGAAAGAGGATCGAAGGTCAGAAAGTTTAAGAGATTTTAAATCATATTACTCAACTGTCATTCCTAATTATGAGAATATTTGTAAGCATCCTATGTTTGGAGATAATTCTCTCAATAGCTTCATCTTACATTAAAAACACTGAAATGTGAGATGATATTATTTTCATCAGAGCTTTACCATCATCTTGGACACAGGCTTAGAAAAAATTTTTAAAAATAGACTTCAGAATTCAGTTACAAATATAGTTTAATGTGTATGCATGCTAAATAATATAATTTGTAATGCATGACATTGGAAGTCTTTATGTAATGAAATATATTTCCCTAACACTGTACTTTATCTTTTTGTTGACATTTGATAAATGTTTATTGAGCATCTCTAATATATGAGGCACCAGTTTAGGTGGTCACCTGTGAGATTTAAAACATAATATCTCACATCTGTGAATATTTTGTTTATAATTCCTACTTTTATTTTTAAAAATGATATATAATTTGCATTTAGTGAAGTATATTAATCTTATACGTGCATCTTAATGTATATTTTACCTATGCTTACATCCGTGTCACCATCCTCCAAATTGGGAGATAGAAGATTACAGCACCTCCTTATTTCTATCCACCCTCTAGCATTATAATTGCATTTTTTCTGTTTTCTGGGATTCCAACCTCCATATGATACTATTTTTGAGTTTCTTTTCCTAGAGAAGAAAATCTTCCTGATGGGTGACCCCAATGTGTTGCTCTTGCATTCTGTCAATATTACTCACATTCAACTACCTCCCTGTCCTCTGTCACCACAGAGTAATTTCCCTGACTGTGAATCTGCCTCCACACTTGCCAACACATTTGACTTAGGTGGGGTGAGGTACATGAAAGCCTCTTTATGCTTTCTAATTGCCGTTGTTCAACAGGTGCCTTGTGGCTAAACCCTTGCCTCATCCTAGCACTTGATGGGAACCGTTGTTACCTCAGTCCTGATGGACAAACTAAGGGTTTTTGTTGAGCTGGAGGGTGGACTTTGAGTACCCTCCTCCTCAGCTGGTCCCTGACCAATTTTTTCTGACATGTACTCTGATGTTCCCCCTCCATTTCCTCTTCTCCACATAGTAAGTTTATATTCTAGATAGGGTGTTTGTTTACTGTTATTGTATTTATATCCTAGGGGGAAGCTGTAATATCTGCAGTCACTCTACCATGTTTATTGGAAAACTTAAACTGTGTTCTACCTTTAATAGGCAATTTATTGAGATATGATTCATGTACAGTAAAATTCAACTTTCTTGGAGAAAAATACTATGAGCTTTACATACATATCTACCTGTGTAACCATTACCACAATCAAGATATAGGAAATTTCCATCAACCCAAAATTATCTCTCTACTGCTTTGTACTTAAATACAGTTGAACCTCCCCAATCTTTGGCAAACCATTCATTAGTTGTCTTCCTTTACAATTTTGCTTTTTCCAGATGGCCATACAAATGTTATCATATTATCTTCCAGTTTGCATAGTCCCTGGTGAGAAGGGTTCTCCAACCTTAAGTCTGTTTCCCCGTGGATTTTTTATTCCCTGATTGACTTTGGGATTTGCTCTTTGCCATTGGGTTTTCATGAACTTGAGTATGAAATGTCTGATCTGTTTTTTATTTGTTAGTTTGTTTATTGTTATTTGTCCTGCTTGAGAAACCTCTTGGGTATATAGTTGATAATGACATCTTTCATAATTTTTGGAAAATTCTGAGGCACTGACTTTTCAAATATCTCTTCTTACTCTTTATTTCTCTCTACCCTCTAGCATTATAAATGTATCTTCTCTTTTTTTCTGGGATTCCAATCTCCACATGATACTATTTCTGAGTTTCTTTTCCTAGCGAAGCAAATCTTACTGATGGGTGACCCCCAATCCATACTGAAAATGTCCTCCTTCATTGCATCACCCTACAGAGAATGGAAAGCCAAATACCAACTTTTCCAGCCTTATATTACAGTTCTGAGTACAATGCTCTGCTCTAGGCTGTGAATTTAAGTGGAAGTCTGGTGCAAAAGCTTCTGGAAAAAGTTCATTACATCACAGATGAAAATAGAAAAATACAACTAGAACACCATTCCCACCTACTTTATCCATTAAAGACATATTTTTTGCCACTATAATAGCCATATTGGACCCACAGAGCTGTGAAATGATACGCTAAGAACTGCAAAGCTGCATTACAGATGAAGCTTGAATCTTCAATATTGTTGAGGCACCGAACCAACAATGAAATTTCTACACGTAGGCTTTAAATTTTTTTTCATTATTGTGCTGATAAAATAAAAATATAGGTCAAATATGAATTCTAAATCCACTAAAATCATGCTTCTAAAAAGAGTATTAAAAAAGACCTTTTTCAGATACACAGATGTTGAGAGGTTGTGTCACTAGCAGACGGCACCATGGGAGAAGGGAGAGGATGTTCCATTTCAGGATGAAGGGAAATGATACTTCCTTCATGGATGGATTGGATAGAGTCAGATCTATTGGTATATCCATAGTTGAAGGAAAGAATGGAAACACAAGAAATTATAAATAATTGGATACATATTAAAAACTGCGTTTAATTTTTAGGAAAACTTCATAACAGATAAATTACTTTATAAACCTAGAATCATAACATTGTAAATAAGGGTTTATGAATTAGATAAAAATAAAAGTTATTACAATAGTAAAAACACTGACAGCTAAGTAAATGGAATTACATAATGTAATAATATTTAACAGGGAAAGGTGAAGTAGGAAGTCACAAAGATTTACTTGAAGTAAACTTTGGTAATTTAAGAATACATTTTAGTTCCAAAGCGACTAATCAGTGTATTTAACTTTATAAAAAATAAATATAGTTATGTGGACTGGAAATTAACAATTGGGAAAATAATGATAACAAACTATAATGATACTAAAGTCAAACGTCTGAAGAATAATTTTTTAAGGGCCTATAAAATGTGTACTTTGAAAACACAAAATATTCTTAGGAGGAATTTAGAAACACTAAATATATAGTCGGGTATACAAGCCCATGAACTTGAAAAATTGTTAAAGCATCAAATTTCCCCACATTGATCTGTAGATTCAATACACTCCCAATTAAAATCACAAGCAGGCTTTTTTTTTTTTGTAGACATTGATAAGCTGATCTAAAATTTATGTGATAAAATAAAGAACCTAGAAATTCCAAACAATAGTGAAAAAGAAAAATAAATGCAGTGACTTACACTAACATCTTTTGTGACCCACAATAGAGCTACAGTGAAGCAGAGAGTGAACTATGCCATAAGGATAGATACATAAATGAATGAAACATAATAAGCCTAGAAATAGATTCATACAGATATGGTCAACTAATTTCCAGCAAAGGTGTCAAGATCATTCAGTGGAGAAAAGACAGTCTTTTCAATTAATTCAGTTAATTAATGGATAGCTGTATGTAAAATGTGACCATTGACCTCTCTATATTATTATTTCTAAAAATTCGAAATTAATATTATTCATCAACATAAAAGTTAATGCTCTAAATCTAGAAAATATTGAGAAATATCTTCACACACTTGAAGTAGGCAAAAATTTCTTGGAGACGACACAAAAAACATTAGCCACAAAAGGATTAACTGATAAATTGGACTTCATAACAAGTAAAAGTTTCTGCTTTGGAAAAAGCCTCACATTGGAGGATAAGCATGTTCCAAACATATATCTGACAAAGGTTTCTATCTAAGACATATATGGACTTATCTAAATTAATACTTAAAAAATAAGCATTTTTCTAAATGGGCAAACATCTAACACAGGTACTCAGAACATAAGATATAAAGGCATCTAATAAGATCATTAAGAGATGTTCAACTTAAGAGCTTAAATTAAAACCACAATGAGATACTTCACATTCACCAAAATGACAAAATTAAAAATACTTACAATATCAAATATCGACTCGTACATCAGCTATTTGAATGCTCATATAAGAGTGATTTTGAAAAATATTTTGATGTTCCTTGTTAACGTTTCACATAGTTTATATTTTCCCAAGAGAAATGAAAACTGATGTTCATCAATGACATATACCAATGTTGATAGCTGCTTTATTTGCATCCCCTGCTGGCTCGAAAAATCCCAAATATTCATAAACATGTGAGTGGAAAAACAAACTGATATGGGCATACAATAGAGTATTACTCATCAGATAACAAGAACAAATTTCAGATATAGCTGTAACAAGCATGGCTGGTGAAAGAAATCACACTTGCATCCTGTGTAATTTTTTTTTTTTAATAAGCTCCTAGGAGAAGTAAAAATAAGTTATTGTGATACAAATTAGCTTCGTTGTTGTCTGGGGTCAGAGTTTGGGGACGGAACTGAATGAATAGGGACATGAAAGAACTTTCTGGAGTGACAGAAATTTTTAGTATCTTGTATTTGGTGATAGTTTAAAGGTTATACATTTGTCGTAGCATCATAATGCAGAATTAAAATGTGGCCATACCATTTCATGTAAATTATAATTTAAAAAACCTGATTCCAAATAATGTAATCAAAACTATGCTTCAAAAAGGTGATTTGTCAATGATGTTTATATGGTGCAAGAGGCAGGAAGTAGGGGTTAGACAGGTTGTGGGCTGGTAGACCAGGCAAGAGAGTGTTGTCATAATCTAGATAAGAGGTAAGAAAGACCCGTGGCAGAAAAGATACATAAAATTTAGGAAGAAAAATACAAGAAAAGATAATTAAGGACTTTACTGCTTCACTTTTGCAGAACTTCTGAGGTTGCTAAGCAAAATTTTTGAAATACATAGTCAATATATTTTCTCATTTGAAGTGGTTATAATAACGATTTACTACACAAACGAGTAAATAATAGACAAAGAAATAAGGCAGCATTATCGATAATATTCAAACTATTGAAAGAGCCCAAGTGTCTACAGACTGATGAGTGGGTAAAGAAAATGTAGTTTGTATACACAATGGAATATTACTCAACCATCAAAAAGAATGAAATCTTGCCATTTGCAACAGCGTGCACATGGCTAGAGTGTATTACGCTAAGAAAAATAAGTCAGTCAGAGAAAGACAAATACCATATCATTTCACTCATGTGGAATTTAAGCAGTCACACAGGTGAACATGTCGGAAGGGGGGAAGTAAAAGAGAGAGGGAAACAAATTATAAGAGACTCTTAACAATAGACAACAAACTGAGGGTTGATGGAGGGAAGCAGGTGGGAGATGGGCTAGATGGGTGATGGTTAGTAAGGAGGGTATTTGTTGTGATGAACACTGGGTGTTATATGTAAGTGATAAATCACTGAATTCTAGTCCTGACACCTATATTACACTGTATGTTAACTAACTAGAATTTAAATAAAAATTAAAATATATATATGTATATAAATTCTTCATACCAAAAAAAGACAAAAACAACAACAACAACAAGGAAATAAGGCTACTTTGGAACTAACCTAGAATATGAACAATCACTTGCCAAACTGTGCTATTTGTATAGTCCACTTTCTTGTTATAAATGGGTAATAACCTGGTTAAAAAAATGAAAGCAATACTTACCAAGTATTCATTCAATATACCCTAACACTTTGGGAAAAATTATCATACTTTGGCTGAAAGTCCTGTGGATCTTTGGCTCATCTATACTACCAATTTTGAGATGCGTATTTGAAAAATATAAGAAATGTGGGACGAATTTATATAAATTTTGGTTGGGTAAAGTTTTTAGCAGTTGTCTTTGTCCCATTAGGGAGATACCAATTTCAGGCAATACTTAAGGCATTTGGTCTTAAATATATTAAGCAATGTATTGTAATTAGGCTAAGAAAAACTGGATTATTTATCCTTTAAAGGTAGAATTAAAATAAAATCTTTTTCACAATGCAAACATTTTATCTACAAGAAAAGAATAAACTCGGACACTTCTCTTATTTAGTCTAATTTGCACGCTTTTTCAGTAAAAACAAAACTCCGTGACAAAAAGAAACAGCTGGAATTGCTCTAAAAAGGTGAAATAGAAGTATTTTGACAAGATCACCATGAATTAAGGTTAACTATGCTGAGAAGGCAGAAGTAGCTAACGTGGAGAGATTAATACTCTGATAAAAAGAGAAAATGTCTTAGAAAAGGGAAAGGTTAAGGGTTAAATGCTGTAGTATTTGACTGTTGGCCAAACACATTCTGTAGTTTATATCTTAGTTTAAGATCTGAGATGTGAGCCTTTGCTTTTACTCCAAAACATAATAATAAATAGGTTTTGTTAATATACATTTAAAGTGAGGAATTTGGAGAGAGGAGTATTTAAATTTTGTTTAAAGGGGCGCCTGGGTGGCGCAGTCGGTTAAGCGTCCGACTTCAGCCAGGTCACGATCTCGCAGTCCGTGAGTTCGAGCCCCGCGTCGGGCTCTGGGCTGATGGCTCAGAGCCTGGAGCCTGTTTCCGGTTCTGTGTCTCCCTCTCTCTCTGCCCCTCCCCCATTCATGCTCTGTCTCTCTCTGTCCCAAAAATAAATAAACGTTGAAAAAAAAAATTTAAAAAAAAAATAAATTTTGTTTAAAGAAGATAGATACTACAATCTAGAATAGTCTTTGTTCTGAAAAGATTTTAGCAAAGATGCCATCTTTAAGAAAATGTATAGGAAAGGGTCTCACTTGGAAAATATTAATTTTTTTGTGCTTAATACTTCCCAAGTCATTAATATTTGAATTATTAATAGTGAATCTTATGAGATCATATTTATAAAATGTGATCACTCAGACTCTGTCTACTCTAACATGGTAAGATTTAAGTGTATAAGAAACAAAACAAATGAGAAAAGATAAAGAGAGAGAGAAAGAAAGATGAAGAGAGAGAGAGAGAGAGAGAAAGAGAAACCAAGAAAAAGATTCTTAATTACAGAGAACAAACTGATGGTTATCAGGGGGGAGAAGGCAGTGGATGGGTGACATAGATGATGGATATTAAGTAGTGCACTTGTCATGATGAGCACTGGGTGATGTATGGAATTGTTTTGTACTCCTGTAACTAATATAACACCGTATGTTAACTAATTTGAATTAAAACAAAAACTTTAAAAAAGAATAGTCTGTCAGCAGTTATGAAATTTCAGGAACATAAAGCTTGTAGTCAGAAAGTTAATTATATTCCTAATTAAATTTAATCGTATAAATGTGATTTCTCCTCTGATGATGTAAAAATTCTTATTCCTGAGCCATCTTCAACGTTAACTGGTCCATATTGTCACATAATGAGGAAACTTAGACCTAGAAAAAGCAAGGTTACCTGACTTAGCATTGCAGCTAAAAACCGGACTCTACCAGACTTCAAGCTGTATGACAAAGCTGTAATCATCAAGACAGTATGGTAATGGCACAAAAACAGACACTCAGATCAATGGAACAGAATAGAGAAGACAGAAATGGACCCACAAACGTATGGCCAACTCATCTTTGACAAAGCAGGAAAGAATATACGATGGAATAAAGACAGTCTCTTCAGCAAGTGGTGCTGGGAAAACTGGACAGCAACATAAAGAAAAATGAACCTGGACCACTTTCTTACACCATACACAAAAATAAACTCAAAATGGATGAAAGACCTAAATGTAAGACAGGAAGCCATCAAAATCCTTGAGGAGAAGGCAGGCAGCAACCTCTTTGACCTTGGTCGCAGTAACTTCTTACTCAACACGTCTCCGGAGACAAGGGAAACAAAAGGTTTCCTGAGAGAGAGAGAGAGAGAGAGAGAGAGAGAGAGAAGAGAGCGCAACTATTGGGACCTCATCAAAATAAAAAGCTTCTGCACAGTGAAGGAAACAGCAAAGCTAAAAGGCAACTGACAGAGTGGGAGAAGATATTTGCAAATGACATATCAGATAAAGGGTTAGTATCCAAAATCTATAAAGAACTTATCAAACTCAACACCCAAAAAACAAATAATCCTGTGAAGAAATGGGCAAAAGACATAAATAGACACTTCTCCAAAGAAGACATCCAGATGGCCAACCAATACATGCAAAAATGCTCAACATCACCCATCATCAGGGAAATACAAATCAAAACCACAAGGAGATACCATCTCACGTCTGTGAGAATGGCTAAAATTAACAGCTCAGGCAACAACAGATGTTGGTGAGAATGTGGAGAAAGAGGATCTCTTTTGCATTGTTGATGGGAATGCAAGCTGGTGCAGTCACTCTGGAAAACAGTATGGAGGTTCCTCAAAAAATTAAAAATAGAACTACCATACGACCTAGAAATTGCGCTACTAGGCATTTATCAATGGGATACAGGTGTGCTGTTTTTAAGGGACACATGCACCCCAATGTTTACAGCAGCACTATCAACAATAGCCACAGTATGGACAGAGCCCAAAGGTCCATCGATGGATGAATGGGTAAAGAAGATGTGGTATATATATACAATGGAATATTACTCGGCAATCAAACAGAATGAAATCTTGCCATTTGCAACTACGTGGATGGAACTGGAGGGTATTATGCTAAGTGAAATTAGTCAGAGAAAGACAAATATCATATGACTTCACTCATATGTGGAATTTAAGATACAAAACAGATGAATATAAGAGAAGGGAAGCAAAAATAATATAAAAACAGGGAGGGGGACAAAACAGAAGAGACTCATAAATATGGAGAACAAACTGAGGGTTACTGGACGGGTTGTGGGAGGGGGGATGCGCTAAATGGGTAAGGGGCATTAAGGAACCTACTCCTGAAATCATTGTTGCACTATATGCTAACTAACTTGGATGTAAATTAAAAAAAAAATAATTAAAAAAAAAAACCTGACTCTAGAACCAGAGCTGGAACTCTATTTCTTATTTTCTTTCTTTGTGCAATGTAGTTATTAGTGAACTTTAACCATAGCATCATTGCAGTAAGTAATGAATGTGAAACATTTAGAATAATACTGGATACAAAGTAACCACTCATTAAGAATGAAGTCTGTGCTAGGGAAATCCCAAATCCTACTCAGGTCTTTACTCCAGCACATTGTCTTAATCTATTCTAGTATACATTCTCCCTTGCAGTGTTTAATGAAAAGTTATGATACTTTTCTAATGGGCACTTTGTGAGGAGCAGAATTTTATCTTTTATTACATGCTACAGTAATCCTGTTATTAATATATGGTGTTATTCATATATTTTTCTCTCTGATGAAAAATACGGAGGCTGAAATTAATTTATATGATTGATCTAAATCACAAATTCATAAATAACAAATTCCTAGTATTTTTGGTTTTTAATCTTAAACTAGCTCTCATTAGTTAGCCATTAGTATAAGAAAGTATTTAATCAGATACTGGTTTTCTTAGGGTAACAATTTTGATAATGAGTATATGGGTATGAAATGCTACTTTAATTAATGAGAAATAATCTAGAATAGAGTTTCTATCTGTTTTCAAATATATACACACACACACGCACACACACACACACATATTTGGGTAGTGCATTACTAAAATTAGTTACTTCTTTTTCCTTATTAACTTTTTATTGGGGGGGGTGGTTAATCACAGCCAATTAAATACTTAAGAAATACACTGTTAAGAGGCTTAAGGGTGGTTTAGTCATCTGAGTGTCCGGCTCTTGATTTAGGCTCACGTCATGATCCCAGAGGGCTCTGCACTGAATATGGAGCCAGCTTGAGATTCTCTCTCCCTGTTCCTCTGCTCCTCTCTCTCTCCCTCTCCGTCTCTCTCTCTCTGAAAAGGAAAAAAAAAAAAGGAAAGAAATACACTGTTAACTGCTTAATTTCTCCTTATTAAAGGCAACAATGTGGCTCAGAAACTTGTTGTTCATGTGACCATACAATTCGGTCAATAAACTTACTACAAACTCCCAGGAACTTCCCTTAAATCCATCAGTTAGCCATGGATCTCAGGTCTGTCTCCTTTTCCTGAAAGTTATGTCTCTGCCAGCATTCTCATTGCCAAACACTGTCAAGAACTGTGAAAAACTGTGAGATTTTCCCTACTTGCAGGATAGCAAGTCAATTTGCCGCAGTGTCACTGAAATTGACAAAAGACAGGGAATTCTTGAATCAGAGTTGAGACCAAAGCAGCATTCCACATGTCAGCACGCTTCCCTGGATCTTTAGAGTTCCACCTCCCACAGGACCATATGCATGGAGGGCCAGAGGATACCTGCCCACACACACAGAGTCATCTGCTTTACAGGAAAGAAACCTGGGGACGGTGACCCGATATTTCCTTTTGGCACGCAGCAAACATTGTAGCAAACCAACAAACCGCCTTCCTCCCCTTTTAGAGCAAACAGATAGATACATGTATTCACTGTGGTCTTCTTAGTTACCTATGTGACCAGTTACAGAAACTTCTTTGTATGAAGACAAGGCTTGCAGCCTGGCACAGTTGAGAATATGCAGGGATGCTCCGGGCCTGTGGTAGACGTCCTCTTCCAATATATATTGCAAAAATGCTAAAACTAAGCCAACAAAATTGTGACTAAACAGTCAGTTTAGAGACTAAAGGTAAACAAGGCATCAATAACTGGAACATAATTTAAATTAAAAACCCAAGGCTGCTTCAGATTCTGTGTCTCCCTCTCTCTCTCTCTGCGCCTCCCCTGCTTGTGCTTGGTCTATCTCTCAAAAATAAATAAACATTAAAAAATAATAAATTAAAAATCCACAAATAATCCAACAAACCCCTAGACACCTTGTTGCCCCCCTCCTTTTGTCCTTGGCAGTCTCCAATGGTGATATCTGGGGAAAGAGTAAGAAATACCCCCAACTCTCTATGTCCTTCCTGCTTCTGACCCTTATTAGGAAGGAAAACAGTTTTACCCTTACAAAATGATTAAAATATCAATGAATAAATTCAATTGGATATTTTAAATCGCTAATTAAAACTGTATTTATAGCACAAAGGAATGGCAATTCTCTTATTACCTAAAGATGAGAGGGAAGTAATAGGCCTTTCTCCATAGACTCAGATCTAGTTCTATACATAGCTAAGAATTTTCTAGTTACTTCAAGTTCTGTTAATCATGTTAGATCTGTTCTCACTATTTTGGGGAGAGTATTACTGTGAATGATAGTGATATTTTACTAATCGTCTAGGGCAAACTAAACTTCTTTAATCCATAAATCTATCCCATATAAAGAGGGAATGGTGTGGTCCAAATGACATAAATTTGGGTTATATCAGCCTAAGTCACAGTTATTTATTAACTTAAAACCATAACTAGAATTTTAATACATAATGGGGGCTTAGAGTTCAGGTAATGTAATTGTAGTAGATGAGTTGAAGCTTAATAAAATGTGATTAGTAGAGGAGCAGACACTAGAGAGTTGGTCTAGAAACAAGCAGCCTGACATTTAATCTAAATATCTTCATATTGTAGCATGACTCATGTCAAGGATTTGAGCCTCACCCATGCAACAACAAAATAACCAGAAATACACAGGCAAAACAACAAAATAAACAGAATAATTGTCAAAACAACATACAATTGAGGATGGTGTATGAACCTCATCTTTATCTGGCAAAAATTAATAATTTTCCACTCCTGTTGCTGCTTTTTCTTTGTGACAGATCTATGTCAAGACAGTGATGCTTTGGAAGATCAAAGTTCTTGTTAAAATTCATTCCAGAATGAGTTACCTCTGTCGGTTTTCATTAAAACTGTGGAGCCCCAGACAGTCAGGAAGCACAACAGATGATAAAATCCTGTTACCGATTTCATAGGTGGCGGGTAAGGACATAAATTGAAAAGGGGAACCTTTGTGATATATGTTTTTAACTTGGAAACCAATGTATTAGGGGTAAGGCTCAAAAAGAAAGTCCAAGGAGAGGAATACTAAAAGGAAGACAGCCTCTCCAAGAGGATTAATAGTACCTTGCTCCCAGTGGCTAAGTTCCTGGAAAACAAACCTAGAGAGAATACCACTTTCCTAAACAACTTTTGACTGAAGTGGTTTATAATGTTTGTTTGCCTTAGCGTCATCCCATGCCCTCCCCTCCCTCAACCCCTCCCCGCTGGCACCCAGGGAGACCACTCCAGGCTACACGACAGGACGTGCTTGGGGTGGCATGTCTATCTGCTGACAATCTTGGAGATTATCAATCTGCAGGGTGAACAGGTCCTTTGACTGACATCCTCTTCAGTGTGTGGAAGGCGAGAATGTAGCCAACGTTGAAAAAGATCAGTTTCTAGGAATGCAGTGATTATTGACTGATGATTCCAGAGGACATGGCTGGAAAATGTGTTGTCCTACGTTTATGTCAACAATTTTTTTTTCTCTTAGTTTATTTATTCTGAGAGAAAACAGAGACAGAGAAAGATAGAAAGAGAGAGTATGTGTGGGAGGGGCAGAGAGAGAGAGAGAGAGAGAGAGAGAGAAGGAGAGAGAAAGAATCCCAAGCAGGCTCCACACTGTCAGTGTAGAGCCTAATATGGGGCTCGAGCTCATGAACCATGAAATCATGACCTGAGCAGGAACCAAGAGTTGGACACTTAACTGACTGAGCCAACCAGGCACCCTTATGCCAACAAGGTTTTAAAGGTAAATTTTACCTGAGCAGAAAATGAATTACTGTTCACATGCTTGTTTGTATTATGGGTAAGACTTGCATTTGCTATCATCATCAACAAAATATAGGAACATTAATAATCTTTGAAGGAGTAATTAGAAACCAATATTCAGGGATAGCACTATAGAAAATGCAGAATTACTGGGGCGCCTGGGTGGCCCAGTCACTTAAGCATCCGACTTCCGCTCAGGTCATGATCTCATGGTTGCTGGGTTCCAGCCCCGCATCAGGCTGTGTGCTGACACCTCAGAGCCTGGAGCCTGCTTTGGATTCTGTGCCTCACTCTCTCTGTCTTTCTCTGCCCCTCCCCCACTTGCACTCTGTCTCTCAAAAATAAACAAACAAAAAAAAGAAAACGCAGAATTATGAGTGATAGTGAAATTAGTGTTAAGTGATATTCAGAAAGAGTTCTATATTGTTTCATGGTGCTGAAACATGGTTCTATATTGTTTCATTGCTACTTTTTAAAAATGATTTTACTGAGATAAATATCGATATACATTATGTATAACACAATAACTCAACATTTGTATATATTGCACGATGATCATCCCAATAAGTCTAGTTACGATCTGTCACCATACACAGTGACATTTTTTCCCCTGTGATAAGGACTGTTAAGATTTACTCTCTTAGAAACTTTCAAATGCACAAAACAGCAATATTAACTCTAATCACCGTGCTGTACATCACATCTCCGTGGCTAATTTACTTTATAACTAGAAGTTTTCACTTTTTGACCCCCTTCAACCCATTTCACCCATCTCCCATCCCCCAACCACCAATTTGTTTTCTGTATCTATGAGCTCGGGGTTTTCTGTTTGTTTTTGTTTTTGTTTGTACTTTAGATTCCACATTTAAGTGAGGTCGTACTGTATCCTTTTATCTTGGTAGGAGATACAGTTCCTGGACAATAACACGTGGCTGGACATTGCAGAATATCTCCCTGTGCACTGATTTGACCGTAAACTGACTACAGAAAGTTTCCATATGGAAGTATCTCTTTACCTATTATCCTGAAGCTTCACTGCTATTTCACTATACTCAATACGGCTGTATTTATTTTGTAATCAAACCGTTCCTTTGATCAAACCGTTGCTAGGAAAAGTTCTATCAGATGTCTTTCCCTGGAACTTGTACAACCAATAACATTAAGTCAAAAAGTACGACTCAAAAGAAGTATTCCTGGAAAGACCAGCTTCAGGCCTCCGGTGCCTTGATGCAATTGCTACTTGTCACTTCTCAGTCCAATAAAAGCCGAGTGGAACCAGCTGCTGCTTATTCCTAGTCTCTTGGCTCAGCCAGGGTTCTGTGCCTATGGCAGGAGGAAGGTTGGCGAACTGAAAAGATGATGGGTTTAGTAGCAAGACACAGCTTTAAAAAAAAAAAAACAAAAACTAGTTATTTGCGGTGTATCTGTACAAAAATGAGATCTACCAACTATAGCCACACTCCCCAAACAATGCACCAACGCATTCTCTCAAGAGCCTCAGCAAACTCATGGGGAGGTGCATGAGATTTTAAGTTTTCAGAGGAAACACAGCAGTACTCAACAGCTCTCACACACCCAGCGAACTATTAACAGGTTCACCTTACACGGGGTTACATGGCCTTTGGTGCCATCATAACTTACTAAGCTGTGTTTCCTGCGGTTGCATGATGAAAGGAAATGCTGGGAGAAAAGCAGTGTGACACAGGAAATGAGGGCATGAGTACTTGATCTGATTTAAGGGCTTGCAGAACTAAATAGATGCACACATCCGATGTGTAAATAACTAGTTATTTAAGGATGAACGAAAAATATTATTTCATTCTTTCAATTTGCGCTTATCTTTTCCCAGAAGCCTACTAAATTAAGATGTAAATCCTTATAAAGTGTGTGGAATTAGCTACTAAATAAATGGAACTGTTAGGTACTTTTTTTTTTTTGGCCTAAGACATGCAAAGAAAAAATTATTAAGATATTAAGTCTCATGAAAGAAATGTGAACCTCCCAAGCTTTGGAACAAAAGGAACTGTTTGGAAATTTTTTTTGGTTTTTTAATGTTTATTTATTCCGAGGGAGAGAGAGAGACTGGGTGCAAGCAGGGGAGGGGCAGAGAGCAAGGGAGACACAGAATCCGAAGCAAGCCCTAGCCTCCGAGTTGTCAGCACAGGGCCCGATGAGGGGCTCGAACTCACAAACCGCGAGATCATGACTTGAGCCGAAGCGAGACGCTTACCCGACTGAGCCACCCAGGTGCCCCTGGAATAATTTTTTAATAGGATGCCTTACATTCTCTGCACCCATTTCTTCTTGGGTGCTCTGGATTGCACAAGTCGAAATTTTAAGGTGAATCTGTCCCATCTAAATCACAGTGATGTTTTAAAATTACAGTGTGTTTTTAGGCCTCTATGTATTGATTATGGTGAGGCTAAAGTTTTATAACTTGAGCATAAATATGAACTTAAAGAATCTAAAATAAATTGATGTACACATGAATTTGTCTCACTTAAAGACATATCTGTTCATATGCGCCCCCAATTTGAAACGGATAATGACACTTGTACCTTGCTAGTCTCTTAGAACTACAAGTCAATATGAAAAAAAGTGAAATGCAATGCAATAAAACTGTTTTTTTAAGAAGAACACACCTTAACCAAGTTTGTGACAGCCCTTAAAATATTACAGCCTGATTCTGCCAAATTCCCCATTCCCAAGTGCATTATCTGACCTTGACAAAGTAGACTTGTGGTTTAAGTTTTAGCCCCTTGGGTTTTTTTTTTTTTTTCATGTGATATATGTCACTCTGCTTATTGTCTGGGGATGAATAAATCATTGCTTAAAGGAGGCATATTAACAGTGTAACCAAAGTGAACTAATAGCAATAAATAAACGTGATAAGAAGCCCAGTCAGAAAGATTTTCTCCTGGCTTCATTTTATCCCCTCAAGGGTTTTAGCACATTTTCATGTTAGATAATAAGCAGCAATTTATTTTTCTAAGTATGTTGAAATCATTTTTGTTAATTTAAACACATTTCTGTGCTTCTGATGACAAAACCACGTCTTAAGTATTTGTAAGTCAAGTCTTTCATAGCTATCTATAAAGGAGATATAAAATGAGTGTAAAATCAATGTACATTTCAATCGAGACCTGGTAACTAAGGTGTGGCTAGATATAAGTAGAGGCAATGAGAATATGATTTTCTATCCTTACTGGTTATATCATCTGTTTCAGAAATTTTCTGTTTGGTTTGACTTTCTGTTGAATGGAAATGGTCTTCATTTTTAGGCAAAATGAAGTTTAATGAGAATGTAGGAGGCTATGTGAGTAAAAGCCTTGTGTGAATCTGACTTTTTCCTGTGGGGGGAATAACACTGCATGTTTTTCCTTAGAGATGAAATGATAATGACTGACTTTGGGCTGTTCCATCATCCACGCCTCCAACAGGGAGCGTGCTCTATGTTCGCTATTATTTTTTCTATTGTTTTGGTTGTTATTATTTGGTTTCTATTGTTCTGTTGTTTCTATTGTTATTATTATACTACTAGTTCTATTATTACTACTAGTAAGGCAACTTTCTTTTCCTACATTTCTTGCCCGCAATGCTAAGTATACGGTGATTCTTCTTTTTGTGCTTAGAAAAATGGATTCATGATAAGATGAATTGCTTAATGAATAGAAATAAGGTTTCATCCTGGCGCCATTTAAGTGTCTAAAAATTTCAAAGGAATGTTTGTGAGATAAATTGCACTTTTAATGAAAAGCCTGGAGTTCGAATGTGTCTTCTCAGATAAGTTGAATGTGTCACCGCAGTGGGTCTCCTATGTGAAAGCGGAAGATCCCAATGAGGACAAAGGGAGGGACAGGCATTCTATGCATCTGCAAAGGCAGCCAGAATAATCTGGGAATGGCTGTCTACCCACTGGGAGATTTCATACACTCATCACTTTTTTTAGCCTAATATATGGGCAGTTCCTTCAAATACTCTTATTCTTGGCTCCGCTGAATGACTGCTTTGCCAGAAAGAAGGCCACAACTCAATGTTGCCAGAGAGGCCATGCTCCGCATGCGCTCAGAAGAGGGCCTGAAGCCTGTTTATGATGCGCCTCAAGTCTGAGGTGAATTGAAGATTTCCCTGGAATTTCACAAAAGGAGCGAATCTATTGCGGTATTTAGCAATTGTTTGAAATGGAAAAAAAAAAAGTACAGATTGTTTTTTGTAATGTCAGATGACAGGACACAATACAATGTGTGGGGAAAAAAGGACATTGAGTGAAAGAAAAATGAAGAATTTAGTATGATAATCATTTTTTAAATGTTTTATTTATTTTTGAGAGAGAGAGAGAGAGAGACAGAATGTGTGCGTGTGTGTGTGTGTGTGTGTGTGTGTGAGCAGGGGAGGGGAAGGAAGGAGCGGGAGGGAGGATCTGAAGCAGGCTCCCTACTGACAGCAGGGAGTCTGACGTGGGGCTCAAACTCAAGAACTGTGAGAGCGTGACCGGAGTCAAAGTCAGTGGTTCAATGACTGGCCCACTCAGGCGCTCCTGAAAACTATTTTCTAACTCAAGAAAAATACATTCAAACCTCTGAGATTTCAAATTGGAACAGGAATTGGCCCTAAACTTTGGTCTCTTCTACTTTGTTTGTTTGTTTATTTTGTAATTAAACACCAGTTGACATATTGAATCTTCTATTGATTAACGAATAATAGATGATACCTTGCCTGATTCTTACGTAAACCGTAAGAATTTGTTCTGGCTTCTTATGAACAGTAAGATTGGGAAATAAACTATAAGCCTTTTGATGGTATTTTGACAATACTGTGTCACATACATCATTGAAATAGCTCTCTACATTTCGAGTTCAATTTCATTCAGTAGAAGTTATGAAATTTTCTATTAACATTGTCCTTGAAATTTTAAAACTGAAGAGCATTTCTGGAACCAATTTCTCTAAACGAGGGTTTGAAATAAAGCCGTTGTGATGCCTCTGGGCACTCGGGAGATATTCCTGCTTTCAGCCTCTCCAACCTCATAAGCTACAGAGATCAGATGAGCCGTTAAGAATAAATGCATAAACAGAATTTTGTATGTGAAATTCATAGAAGCATGTGAAAATATACTGTTGACACACTTGTTTCAAAATCTTGAACTGTAATTCAGGTCAAAAAAGGTTTGTTTTGAAATTACTTCTCCGTGGTGGATTTCTTACATGGATAAAAAAACCTGCAATGGTATTGTTTAAAGAGCCTAGAAATGTCAATGTGATAGTACATAATGGTTTAAAAATAGAATATTAAATGTGAGTTCTGTGAACACAGATTATCTCTTACTGATACATGTATATACAGCTCATAACAAAATCCATGATCAATAACAGATACTCAAAGCATATTTATTGAATTTAACTATATTGAGTCACATCACTTCACTATGGGGTAAAAATAACACTAGATTGGAAATCTAGGGCAGTGGCTCTTAAATTAGGATATACTAAAATTCTCTGAAGAACATGTTAAAATAGTTTCCTCTCTCAGTGTCTCTCTCCAAACTACACACACACACACGCGCACACACACACACACACACACACACACACACACACTTTCACTGGGACTAAAGTAATAATGCCAAAGAAAAATTCAAGTAATAAGAAGAACAGAAAGGAAAAAAAATGGTAGCAAAAATCACAGATGAGGAAAACACTAACTCAAAGCAGTACATGCACCCCCATGTTTACTGCAGCATTATTTACAATAAGAAGATAGGGAAGCAACTTGTTTCCATAAGTAGATTAATGGATAAAGAAGGAGTAGGATATATACAATGGAATAGAACTCAGTCATGCAAAGAATGGAAGGTTGCCGTTTGTGACAAATAAACTAGAAGGTATTATGCTAAGTGCAATAAGTCAGAGAAAGACAAATACCACATGATTTTACTTATATGTGAAATATAAAAAAACCCAAAACAAACAAGAAACATAAACAGACCCGTAAATACAAAGAACTAGTGGTTGCCAGAGGGAAAGGGGGTAGAGGAATAGGCAAAGTGAAGAGAATTAAGAAATACAAACTTACAGTCATAAAATAAATAAACCACAGTATTGAAAAGTACAGCATAGGGAGTGTGGTCAATAATATCGTAACGTATGGTGGACAGACGGTAACTAATTGTAGTGAACATTTCATAATATATATGAATGTTGAATCGCTATGTTGTATGCTTGAATCTGTATAATCAAATGTAGTTTAATTTTTTTTACTTAAATTTTTTTTTAACATTTATTTATTTTTGAGAGAGAGAGAGAGAGCAAGCAGAGGGTGGGGCAGAGAGAGAGCGAGACACAGAATCCAAAGCAGGCTCCAGGGCTCTGAGCTGTCAGCACAGAGCTTGATGCAGGGCTTGAGCTCACAAACTGTGAGATCATGACCTGAGCCTAAGTCGGACATTCAACTGACTGATCCACCCAGGCGCCCCTAGTTTAATTTTTTTAAGGAAAATCCTGGGGCACCCGGGTGGCTCAGTAGGTTAAGCGTCTGACTCTTGATCTCGCTCAGGTCATGGTCTCGTAGCTCATGAGATTGAGCCCCACGTTGGGCTCTGCACTGACAGTGTGGAGCCTGCTTGAAATTCTCTCTCTCCTTCTCTCCGTGCTCCTCTCCTCATGCTCTCTCTCTCTCTCTCTCTCTCTCTCAAAATAAATAAATGAATTTAAAAAAGAAAAAGAAAAAAGAAAATCCTAAGCATAGGCATTGAGAAAACCAGGTCACATCTCAAAACAAAGGAAATATTTTTAGATCTATTTTATTTAGATTTGAATATAAGACATTGGTAAAGATAAAGAGAAGGAAACTGCTAGTCAGCCTCCGTGTACCAACTCATGGACTTTTAATTTTTCTCAACATTTCACTAAATTCAAAATATTGTTATAAAATAGTTCTGTATTCATGTTGCTAAAGAAATGGACTCATTAGAATTCTTTCCTAGAAGACTTCCCTCATGTAGAGGAAACCCCCACATAGAGCCAACTTCAGTGAATAATTTGAGCAAGAGGAAAGGAAAATGGAGGTTTAATACAAAAAAGAAGTAGAAGCTCACAACACTCACTCCCCTAGTAGTCTCCAGGGCACATGTGATACGTGCATTTTTATACCTAGACTACGCACGTTCATTGGCTAAGATTACTTTGGACAAACTACACTTTCCCTGCCTTGTTTGGTTTGCAAGTTATATGAATTGACTACTTACAACACACAATAAATTTATTTTGCAGACACTGTAAAATGATGTACCCTACAGGAATTTACGCTTTATTCTGATGATTGCCTGGTTTTAGAAATCCTCGTAAATCCCAAGCTTACTAAATATAACATACCAGGCTAGTCTGCTGTCAGCTTTGGCAAAAAGGGTCCTGAGATGTAGTTAGCAATTAAAGCAATATGTGGGTAAAAGTCAGCTTTGGGGTACATGTTTCATGTGACATAATTATTAGTTTCAAAGTCATCAAGTGAATATCTCATCCATATGCATGCATATGTTTATGTTATATCTGGTTGTATTGAATTTGCAAACGTTTTACGGTACATTTTTTCTTTTTTTTAGTTTGTAAATTCTTTTTTTATTGTTATTATAAATTCTCAGTTGCGAAAAAAAATAGCATTCCCTAAGTACTGAATAAGTGTATACATTCTAGTTCACTCTACCATGGGTGTTCACTTCAGCTGCCTTACTTTTGTCTCAAAGCTTGATGTGACCTTGTTATCAATCTTTCTCAATAAAGCCAGTGCAGTTACACTGAGGACAGATTCCCAAACTGTACAGGGAAGTGAAACTAATGGAAAACCTTGCCACTGTACAGAGAGGCACTTTTTGGTGAAATTCTTATTGAGTTCATTTTGGAGGGAAGGAACGTTTTAAAAATTAAATTGATATTTAATTAATCACTGTATGGAAGCTATATTTAAAGTCTAAAGATTGAACAACTGAAAATCACAGCATCTAGTAACGTCCGGTTAGTAATAGTATAACTGATGTGCAGAAATGACCATTCCTAGTTAGATCAGAGAGCATGTGAGCAATCTAGAACACAGGAGAATGGGATTGAACATAGCAGAAAGGATTGATCAGGTTATGGATTCCAGCTCTGAGGTGCCTACAGATTTCTCCAATTCTGAATGAGGAAAGGTTGAATGAAACTTAATAGCACAAACACAACATATCATATACATCATTACCTTAGTTACTCTAATTATATAATAAACTATATATATTTTTTAAACGTTTTTTGTCTTTAATAAATCCTGATAATGGTGTAAAATTCAGATTTTTTTTTTTTTGGTAGCTAAATCTCTGGACCAGCTGGACCTCAGCTCACAAGTGAGAGTCAAGATCTTATTGTGAAAATTAGAACTATGAGGCAAGCAGCATCATTTCTGGTGGGCTTAGCCCAGTTGGTACGTACTCTGTACTTAACTAAGAATTGAAAAAGCAGTAGATTGGGAGTTAGGCAATCTGTTTTCACCTCTCAGTGCTTCATCCAACTAGCTTCAAATCATCTAGACTGGGACATATAGACTAAACAGGTAAGTTTTCTCCTATTTATGAAGTCTTTGGTATTGCCCTTGCTTTAAGAGCAAGTTGACTTGGGCCAATTATGCAACTCTCAGAACCTCAGTTTCCACATGTATAAAATGAATATAATGGTGGTTCCTAATCACAGTAGCATTAAGGAAGAATTTATTGAATTAATACATGTAATGAGCTGAGGGATGCCTGGGTGGTTCATTTGTTTGACCATTAGATTCTTGATTTTGGCTCAGATCATGATCCTAGGGTTATGGTATTGAGCCCCATGTTGGGATCCTCACTGAGTGTGAAGCCTGCTTGGGATTCTCTCTTCCTCTGCCCCTCTCCCCCTCTCACTCACTCTCTCTCTCTCTCAAAATAAAAATAAAAATACAGGGGCGCCTGGGTGGCTCAGTTCGTTAAGCGTCCAACTTCAACTCAGGTCACGATCTCGCGGTCTGTGAGTTCGAGCCCCCCGTCGGGCTCTGGGCTGGTGGCTCAGAGCCTGGAGCCTGTTTCGGATTCTGTGTCTCCCTCTCTCTCTGCTCCTCCCCCGTTCATGCTCTGTCTCTCTCTGTCTCAAAAATAAATAAACGTTAAAAAAATTAATTAAAAAAAATAAAATTACATATAACAAGCTGAGACTATTTCTGGCACATAATGTATGCACAAACACCATAGCAAGGCAGAAAAACAGAGAGGTAAGAGCACAACTCTACAGGAGGTTGACCATATGGGTTCAGATTCAAGGCCTCCCCTCACCCCTACTGCAGCCACATGCTAGTGGTATGACCTGACTTTTCCAGGCCTCAGTGTTCTCGTGTGTAAAAAGGAGACAGAAGTAATATCCACTTCATCGAGATCTGTTGGGGGATTAATTGAGAATGTAGGTGTAAAGCTGGTGAAACAGGGAATCATCACGATGAAATGATGATAAAATTATACATCTTTAGTACCTACATAAAGTGATTTTTTGTGTATTCAAGTCTGCTTATCATGCTTACTTATCAGGGCAATAATTAAAAAGGAGAATCTGGATTCTTGAGATAGTGTTAGGAAGAGGGACACTGAAATCTTCAGCAAAGTCTGATGTGTAAGCAACAACAACTACAAGGCACATTATTATTACTGGGTTATAGTATTAGTGTTATATATTCCCTAAAAATAAAACCTCCTTCTAGAAAGAATCTGCAGTGATGTTCTATGATGTTAGAAGAATATTGTGCTTTCTAAAAGAAGAAAAAAAAATTCTACTCACCATGTAAACATACAACTTAGATAGAAATTAAGGTGATTGCTCATTCTGGGATTTTTTGGTTTCTATCATTTACAGTCATGTTGTTTCATGTATCATTTCACAAAAGGAAGGTGGTGGCAATCGTGTGATTTCTGTGGTTCTACACACTGTGATAAAAAGTGACTAATGGCTTGTAATTACATAGAGTGAAATGTTGTATTCAGCGTGCCTGCAAGATACAGAGCTCAAAAAGGACTCACCGAAGTTCTTCATCCTGGTTTTCCGCTTCCTCTACTCCTTTCTGTGCCTTGGGTACTTGTCAAAGCCATCCATTAAGCGTGGGCTCCCAGGCATTCCTCTCCATCCCCTCCACTCATTTTCCGCTTTCCTCTGGCTGCTGTCACCAACCTATACTTAGCAATAGCTACTTTCCATTAATGTCTTTAATACAGGACCTGTTATGAGTACCTCCTTAGTACCTACTTAGTTCCTGATGGCCTAATAGGTAGCTTTATGCATATTTTATATTTTCTCCTGACCTTTCCAGTGTCCTTTATATCATAAAGAGAAAATGCATTCCACTGTTAAACTAATAATGGTTTCAGATGACAAATGGAGAGACAGCATATTCATGGAAACATTTGGGGACAGCTTTTATTTTCCAAAGTATTACAATGACAATCACTTAAAGGCATAGGCATAATAAATACTTAGTGTGAATATGAATAATAATGTCTTATTCTCTGTAGTTTTCCTCATTATGCTCTCTCTTGTCCATCTGTTCTCCATTTGGGGATGCTGATCCAGACTGTTCTTTTAGTATATGAGATTGCAAAAATTTATAGATGGAGAAGAATACGAAGTAGTCCAGTTACATTCATCAGATTTTATGTTCACTTCAAAATGAGAAGAGTGTCTTAAAAAGCCAAGAGGAATCTCTTCCCATAAAAAGACCAAATGGCTATTGAAAACTTTCTTTAGGCAGCTTTCGGTACGTTTTTCTGGGGTTGATTTTGGTTCGGAGAATAAAGAGGAAGTTAATAATTTGGCAAGAGTTTTTCCTACTGCAATGTGTCTGTGATAAAGCAGTGGATTTACTGACAGGAGAAAATTGGGATGCAAGGTCTTGAAAACTGACCCTCGCCGTCACATACAGTATTGAGGCTGTTCGTACTGTGTGGTAAATTATACCTTCTGGCTTTTTCCATATTTTTTTGGCTCTTACAAAATGCAAAATAGCCCACACCTGGCTTTTCAAAGCAAGAGTTAATGGAACACTTGAAATTAATGCTAGCACGTAAAATAGTATTCGTTTGATCTTAAATTTTGATTCTTGTACTTCTAAACTTATAAATGAATGATGACGCTATTGTCGGAAATCACATACCAATCTTTTATTAGGAAATGCACGTAAAGCGCATCATTTGATAAGTGTCCTCCATTTGCTTTGGGAGAAGACCTTTCTGCCTGAGAAAGTTGCCACAACACCCGAACATTAACCTTGTTTCCAAAATTGTATTACGTTAGGCAGACCATAACTTATTATTGAGCCACTATTTTTTTTTCTGGGTTCAGTAGCCTGAAGTTAATAGACTTAATCAAAATAATATGAGATGATATAACTAGAATGAGGTATCCCTTACGAGAATGGTCTCATGAAGTCTTGTTTGATAATACATTGTTAAAAAATAATTCTCAAATTTAGTAACACTTTGATATCATTGGCACCATTTCTGGTTTATTTGTAGAAAAAAATCTCTTAATATGAAGAGTCTTTTAATCATTCTTAAAGCATCATAAGTATTTTGTAAATATACCCTAGTGTCTCTTTTTTGGAGGACAAAAAGTCACAACTCCAGGGTTTGAAAAAGTAGACCAAAGCCACACATCGCAAGTGTGAGACTTATCGAAAGATTTTATCACGTATATCCTTGAAAAGATGTCACATGGTTTGCCATGCTAAAAGATAAGTATCATTTAGATTTCCTGTCAATTAGGTAACATATTTTTCCCCAAAACTTCAAGTGAAATCAAAAGAAATCCTGTAAGGAAACCTGTATTTTTCCTCGTGTTTATAACCAATACGATCTTTAGCAACAGTTAGTGCTGAATTAGTACAGATTCTCAAAAATGTGTTGAATTGCTATGGTCAAGATTTTACCTGCATCGGATCAGGGTTGCGCTTCATAACTCTTCACTCGCATGAGAACTTTCTGAGGTTCTTGGAAGAGGCCCGAGCAGTGTATTGACAGAGTCTGATATTTTCACTAAAATTTACTAAGCGAGTAATCTGAAATAACGTCGTTTCAGATTCTTGTCTATTCACTCCAGCTTCTGTATCAAGTGGCTGTGGAGTAGCCTTGGGCAGTTTTGGATTCGGCCTCAGAGGCAATTGGGATGTATTTGGGTTTAGTGGGATATCTTTTTAGCGACCCCTTTGTGCTTTGGCCTCGACTTCTGCGCATACACCGTCCATTCATTGCTCACCATTCCCTTGTAGGAATGATTTTCAGAAGTGCCATGGCAATGTGTCCAACATTGTGGCAAAAAGGTACAAAGCCAAAGGTCGTACCAAGGTTTGAACCCCCGTCCTTCAGCACCCAGGCCTTGTGTGAGGAGTGAGGACAGTGCAGGGCGTTCAACATATTGAGTTAGCTGCCATATCTGTAAATTTCTTTCCCTCAACTGACACTCAGGCTAAAACAAAGTTTTTCCCTTCAGGCATACACTTGACTGTGCCCTCAAATCTTCGACCTAAGTAATAATAATAATAAAAAATGAGTTTCTATTAGGCGTGCTGAAAAGCAATTTCAACTCTTTCTCCACAGAAATTACTACAAATGCATTAGCATATGAAAAGTTAGAGTTTTAAGCCAAAACCTGTAGGGCAAAAGGTATCATAAAACTATGTCGGAAGGAAAACTTAATTAAAAACACATTGATATTATTTTCCTGGAGTTTTTTTGTGTGGGGGGGTAGATGTCAAAAATGTGTTAATTTTGCAATTTATCTCTCCCTTCTAAATAAATCTTCATTTTCATACCGAAATTTCAATTCATAATTTTGTATTTTGAAAGGGAATCCTCCAAACTGTATAAAGCTGCAGACCTCATAAAACTGTATCTGCTTCACGTCATAAATAGTAATTAATTGGCATCCCTCTTGGTTACATTATGATTGAAAACATGTGTGTGAAAACATCCAATTTACATCTGTGATCTCTAATATAATTTATGCCTGATGAAAGCTTTAGCCCATGAATCCTTACAACAATCCCGTAAGATGAAAACAAAATCAAGTGACAGTGACTATTACCAGGTACTGTTTTACCTCTATTAATGTATTTGTCACTATAAACTCGTAAGGAAGATTCTGTGTTAGTATCATCCCTTTTAAGTAAATGAGAAACGAATACATAGAGACAGTCGGTGACTTGCCCAAGCTCATTTAGCTGGGAGTGTCAACCCAGACGCTCTGCTCTTGCCTCTGTATAACGAACTATGGTACCTGGGGACCCTCTTTCTGATGGAAGCAGGTCTTCAGATATCAGACATGCTGAGAAGAACTTAACCCGCTTAGCAGTTGTTTTGTTTTGTTCCCCACCACCACCAATTTGGGGAATGGGGTCACGCAAAGCAATTCACAGTCATCTAGGAAACTTCTTCAATCTTAATGAGGCTAGGGTCTCCTCCCCACCCTAGTCTGGATGCGGGAATTAGCCCCACATTTATATTTTGAAGATTCACTCGGGCGCTTCTGCTCTATCTTTTACATGACAGGTAGCGTAAAATATGATGGCAGGAAGGGAGTATACAAAGTTGGAGGAAATCACAATTCTTCTCAGAACAAATTGGCATTGTCTTTTCATCTCCTCGGCTTGTGGTCCCCGTACACTGATACGTTCGTAGTAGTTTGTAGAAAGGAATGAAATCCTAGAGGCGACCTGGAGAAAATGTCCACAGCACTTTCAAGAGTCTGGATTAGAGAGCAAGGACTCAATACTGATTCAGGCAGTACCTTTTCAGTCCCTGAAACATAGCTTGGGTTTTGAAATTGATAAAATTAAAAGAAACAACGCCATGTTGTATACTATTTAGGTATATGTGTATATGTAAAAAAAAAATAAAACTTGAAAAAAATAGTGAAATTCAGAATAGTGGTTATTTCTGTGTTGGATGGTGGGGGAAAATAGAAGGAAGAAAGACATGGAAGGGATAGGAGGATATGAACTACCAATCATATACATATATGTCAATTTGCTTTAGTTTGAAGTTAAATGATGGGTTCTTGGGTGTTCGTTATTTCAGTAAAAACAGACAAATGGAATTAAAAGATAAATGCAAGCAGAAATAAAGAATATACTATTTACAGACACACACACATATATGGTATAGTTTATTTTTTTAAGGGTTAAGCATAGACCTGTGGTGACAGTGTGCTATGAACCAATGGTTATTTTTGTGTGTATACTTGGGAAGCTTCTGATTTAAATAACTCTTGGCCCCAGTGTGGTTGGATATCCAGCATTTATTCCTGCGTTCTTAGTGCTAATCCAGTGCTTAGATTCTTTACTTGATTAACCCACAACCTAGAAGAAGTCCTTAAAGGAAGAAGACATTTATTTTTGTCTGGCTCCATGATGCCTCAGGCAGTGCATTGAACAAAATAAGCAGGCAGTCAATGTTTAAACAATGTATGAATGCTGGCTATTATGTTCATTAGTAATATCATGCATTATTTAGTAACTCAAGTTTCTCCCATAGTATATAATCATTGTAACATATTTACCATGAAGTAATATGAAGAGCCTATAATAAGTGTGGTTGCTCTTCCAATGTGAAATTTTAAAAAAAATTTCCACTCTACTATTAAAATTATGTAGAACTTAATAAATTCTTTAGTTATTTTTAGATCAAAGGAACATGTAGTTTAATATGTGGAAATGACTACCGTGGAAATGAATAGCCACATAGTTAACTAAGCCAATATGAAGAAAATCAATTCACTGGATTCCCAAATCCTATTACACTTCTCTTTCTTGTTTTCCAATTCTTTTAATTTGAAAAATACTTTTCTATTGTTAGTACACTCACAATATAAATCCTGGATGTGTGTCAAAAACACAGGACAGGGTGCAACTCCATAGCTCTATGAAAACATTATTGAGACTGTGTTGGTTTTGGATCCTTCTCATTAACATTTGACAGAGTTATCAGATGAATAAGATGAGTGTGTTGGTATTAACAAGATCTCATGTTTAAGAGGTTTTCTTTTTACTAAAAATTCTTGACTTCTGATCAAATTGGATATGCTTCAGTTATTTTCTCTTGTACGACTTAGTATCAACTTTCTCTTGTAGGTTTAATTAAAACTTTGGTGTTCTGCTTTAAAATTCAACTTTTCTTCTGTAATCGGAAAGATGGTAATTATTGGAAAGCATGTCAAGGCTGCCCTTAGGCACACATGAAGGCCACAATTTTCTTTAATCATCATTTATTAATACCCTAAATCCAAGTATTATCAAGTAAGCATATGTATGCATATAAATCAACATCTTAGTCAAAACCTTTAAAATTTTGCAAGGCACAGGATTACATAGAGGGTATGCCATAGGCAAAATGTGTTTTCCATTTCTTTCCAGCCCTTGATTTTCTCCTTCATATTCAAAGCCTTTCAAAACTCTTTCCACTTGTTTCTTGACCCGGTGCCTAAGGGTCCCACTGTTTGCTGGCTAATCATACTTTTCCATTTGTGTGAATGTTTTATAGGTGGTAACTCTCAAAATTTTGTACCCTTCCAGCTAAAAAATTTCAACAGAATTTTTTTCCGCCTGGGATCTGAAGGCACAATTAATGTAGTTTTAGGCAATCCAGCAAGCCATCCGTGAAAGTAATCTTCTAATTAAAGAGGTCTTTGGTATTTAAGATAATTAAGACAGGTCTGTATGGTTATATGATGAGGAAAGAGAGAATAATGCTACCTTTGTGTCTTTGGAGGGCAATTCTGAGAGTGAATTTCTCTCTGTTTAAGTGTAAGTTCTGGTGTGATGTATGAAAGACTATAGTAATAGCCCCCAGCTCTCATGGTGAAGAACTCTGGACCTTTAGCAGCAGGCAAAGTGCAGGAAGTGCTAAAATACGGACCATTCCATATCCCCCACTGAATTAACCCAGTTTTACAGATACAGGATCAACAACAACAACAACAACAAAGTCAGGGGTTAAATATACTAATGCTGGCACTTTCAAACTGTAAAAGTGAAAGCAATTGTGGAAAGGCCATTCTCTGAATCATTTAACAGAAGAAGGAAGCATTGTTAGTATTCTCTGGGGAGACACGCTTTATGTTCAGCAGCACCGGGGGAATAAAATGGGCCAGTGGGCATTTTTTCGGTTTTAGGCTCTATAATACTACGGTTCATTTCTAGGCCCTTTTGGAAATAAAAATGGTTTATTTCAGGGCCCACAGAGCTTTATTCCTAGAGTTGAGTTTCATGCTACTCAGTATTTTCAGACAGTGCCTGTCTGGGACATAACACACTTAAGTGAAATAGCAGAATGATTGTAGTTTTGTGGCTGCATGAAGTCAGAAGGTCAATCACAATTTCTTTTCCATTAGGTTATTTGGCACCTGTGATAACCAAGTCATAGCATTGTCTGTCATTTGAATTTCTAGATATGCTTTTATGGAATTGCAATTATGCCCTTTATTTCAAATAGAAATGTCATTAGACGTGCATGGAATAGACTAGGTTTATAATGGAATGGAGTAGGAACAAAGGTAGTATTATTCCCTCTCTCTTTCCTCATCATATGTCAGACAATATTTAAACAACATGAGACTATTTTTAAAGGTCCACCATTTATTCACTGTCTCTTAAAAATAGACCATATTTATTATTTATATCCTCACATTTAGAAAGCACTTTGAAATACATTTGACTCATATTTCATGAAGCCTTGACATGGTGGTCCTAATTTAATAGATGAGATCACTGAATCGTATGCCAAGACTTCATACTTGTTGAAGATAAAGAGATGCTTAGACATTTGAAGTTCAAGTGGAAAGTGACCAAAGGAAAAATAAAAAAAAGTAAAGAGTGGGAATGCACTGTGTATATACAAAGTACACAGAAAGAAAGAATTCTGTCTACCAGAGAATGAGAAAACTTGCTAAATAGGAGGTGAACATAAGTCTAGGAATAGGGATGTTTTATGTGGAGGCTATGATAATATGTATTATGCACACACACATATATACATATATTATAATATACACATATATACATGTGTATGTGTATTATATGTATATATACACATATATACACTATTAAATACATGTGCGCCCATGTATATAATGGTATATGTTACTGTTTAGTGTACATATTGCTATTTCTTACTATTCTACAATAGAATGTGCAAAGAGAAACACCCTGTGTATATGTTTGACTCATCAGCTCACTATCTAATCCAAACAAGTTAGGAAAGAATCTATAATCAGTCCAGCTTTTATTTTTATTTTTCATAAAGGTTTTAATTCATTAATTTATTTTTTAAAAGATTTTGTTTTTAAGGAATCTCTATACCCGGCGTGGGGCTCAAACTCACAACCCCAGTATCCAGAGTCATGTGCTCTACTGACTGAGCCAGCCAGGCACCCACCTAAAGGTTTTTATTTTTTAAGTAATGTCTACACCCAATGTGGGGCTCGAGTTTACAACCTCAAGATCAAGAGTTGCATACTCTACCAACTGAGCCAGCCAGGTGCCCCTCTAGTCAGTTCAACTTTTAAATTTTTTTTTTTTCAACGTTTTTATTTATTTTTGGAACAGAGAGAAACAGAGCATGAACGGGGGAGGGGCAGAGAGAGAGGGAGACACAGAATTGGAAACAGGATCCAGGCTCCGAGCCATCAGCCCAGAGCCTGACGCGGGGCTCGAACTCACGGACCGTGAGATCGTGACCTGGTTGAAGTCGGACGCTTAACCGACTGCGCCACCCAGGCGCCCCTCAGTTCAACTTTTAATCAGCGGTTTTAGTCAAATTCTAAGTCTTTAATACTATTCTCAAAACCAAAAAATTTGTATTTTATTTTCAACCTATTTCCTTATTTTTGTATATATGTTCATTGATTATTATACATAAATGTTATTTACATGTATATATGTATTTATTTTCTCAATTTTTTGAGATATAATTGTCATAACATTATAGTATATATATTACATGATTATCTCATTAAGTCTAGTTAACATCCATCAACACTCATATTACACAATTTTTTGTTCTTGTGATGACAACTTTTAAGATCTCCTCTCTTAGCAGCTTTCAAATATACAATAGAGTATTATTAACTATAGTCACCATTCTATACATTATAACCCCAGTACTTATCTGCCTTATAATGGGAAGTTTGTACTTTTTCATCACCGTTACACATTTTATTCATCTTCATTTCCCAGCCTCTGCGAACCACCAAGCTCTCTCTAAGGTTTTTGTTTTATTTTGTTTTGTTTTGTTGTTACTGTTTTTTTTTCCCATTTTGTTTTTAATTTAATTTATTTGTTTTTTAAGATTTTATTTTTTGTTTAAGTTTTTATCTAAATTCCAGTTAGTTATCATACAGTGTAACATTAGTTTCACATGTACAACTCAAGGATTCCACACTTACCTACAACACCCGGGGCTCATCCCAAGTACACTCCATAATCCTGATCACCTTTTAACCCATTCCTCACCCATCTCTCCTCTGGCAACCATCAGTTCATTCTCTATAGTTAAGAGTCTGTTTCTTGGTTTTCCTTTCTCTTTTTTCTCCCTATGATCATTTTTTTTTTTTGTTTCTTAAATTCCACGTGTGAATGAAATCTTATGGTATTTGTCTTTCTCTGACTGACTTATTTTGCATAGCATAAAACTCTCCAGCTCCACCCACATCATTGCAAATGTCAAGATTTCATTCTTTTAGATGGCTGAGTAATATTCCATTATATATATGGATAGTATCTATGTATATATGGATAATATGTATGTATAATGTATATATAATGTGTATATAATGTATATAATACCACATATTCTTTATCCATTCATTAATTGATAGACATTTTGGCTCTTTCCATAATTTGACTATTATGGATAATGCTGTTATAAACATCAGGGTGCATGTATCCATTAGAATAGGTATTTTTGTTACCTTTGGTCAAAAACCTAGTAGTGTAATTGCTGGATTGTAGAATAGTTCTATTTTTAACTCTTTGAGGAACATCCATACTGGGTTTTTTTTGCTTTGTTTTAAGATTCCACATATATGTGAGATCATATGGTATTTGTCTCTTTTTGTCTGATTTATTTTACTTAGCGTAATGCTTTCAAGGATCATCCAGGTTATCGCAAATGGCAAGATTTCCTTCTTTTTGTGGCTGTATAGTATTCCATTGTGGAGATATAGATATAGATATAGATGATATAGATATAGATAGATATATGGATAGATATATAGATATGGATATAGTACATTTTCTTTATCCACTTGTCCAACAATGGACAGTTAGGTTGTTCCATATCTTGGCCATTGTAAATGATGCTCCAATGAACATGAGAGTGCAGAAATCATTTCAAGTTAGTGTTTTCATTTCCTTTGGATAAATAAATACCAAGAAGTAGAATTGCTGTATTATATACTAATTCTATTTAAAAAAATAATGCTTATTTATATTTGGTAGAGAGTGAGAGAGAGAGAGAGAGCGAGAGAGCGCATGAGTGGGATAGGGCAGAGAAAGAGACACAGAGTCCAAAGCAGGCTCCAGGCTCCAAGCTTTCAGCACGGAGCCCAGCGCGGGGTTTGAACCCACTAACCTCGAGATCATGACCTCAGCTGAAGTTGGGTGGTTAACTGACTGTGCGCCCAGGCGCCACTAGTAAGTCTATTTTTTTTAAAGCAACCTCCATATTGTTTTACCTAATGGAAAATTTCAGTTCCCACCAATAGTGCACAAGTGTTCACTCATTTCCACATCCTTGACAACATTTGCTCTTATCTTTTTGAAAATAGCAATTCTAACAGGTGGGAGTTGACATCTTATTATTGTTCTGATTTGCATTTTCCTGATGATTAGTGATGCTGAACATCTTTTCATATACCTCTTGGCTATCTTATGTTTCTAGTGGGAAATTGTCTGGTCAGATCCTATGCCCAATTTTAAATTCAATTTTTGGCTTATTTGCTATTGAGTGGAATCGTTTATGTATTTTGGATATTAATCCCCTTGTGTATATATATATATATATATATATATATATGATTTTCATATACATATATATGATTTACAAATATTTTCTCCAATTCAGTAGGCTGCTTTTTCATTGTGTTGATGGTTTCCTTTGCTGTGCGCAGAAGCTTTTTAGTTTGATGTGGTCCTCCTTGTTTATTTTTATTTTGTTGCCCTTGCTTTTGGAGGCAGATCCAAAAATTCATCACCAAGAACTAGTGTCAAGGAATTTACTGCATATGTTCTCTCCTAGAATTTTTATGGTTTTGGGTCTTCCATTCAAGTCTTTCATCCATTTTGAGTTAATTTTTGTGTATGGTATAAGATAGTGGTCCTGTTTCATTCTTTTGCATATGGCTGTCAGTTTCCCAGCTCCATTTATTAAAGACACTGTCGTTTACTCATTGTATATTCTTGGATCTTTTATCATAAAATGTTATTTATTTTGTATTTTTTTAAATATGAAATTTATTGTCAAATTGTTTTCCATACAACACCCAGTGCTCATCCCAACAGGTGCCCTCCTCAATGCCCATCACCCACCCTCCCCTCTCTCCCACCCCCCATCAACCCTCAGTTTGTTCTCATTTTTTAAGAGTCTCATGCTTTGGCTCTCTCCCTCTCTAAACTCTTCTTTTTTTTTTTTCTTCCCCTCCCCCATGGACTTCTGTTAAGTTTCTCATGGTCCACATAAGAGTGAAAACATATGGTATCTGTCTTTCTCCATATTACTTATTTCACTTAGCATAACACTCTCCAGTTCCATCCACGTTGCTACAAAAGGCCATATTTCATTCTTTCTCATTGCCACGTAGTATTCCATTGTGTATATAAACCACAATTTCTTTATCCATTCTTTATCCATCCAATGTTGATGGACATTTAGGCTCTTTCCATAATTTGGCTATTGTTGAAAGTGCTGCTATAAACATTGGGGTACAAGAGCCCCTATGCATCAGCACTCTTGTATCCCTTGGGTAGATTCCTAGCAGTGCTATTGGTGGGTCATAGGGTAGATCTATTTTTAATTTTTAAATATATATACCTTTCCCCTCATCTTAAGCTTTATCTCATTGATTTCCAGCTTCTTAAAACTACTTAAAAATTTTGGGGGCGTGTGGGCAGCTCAGTCGGTTGAGTGTCTGACTGAGGTCACTTCCGCTCAGGTCGTGATCTCATGGTCCGTGAGTTCAAGCCCCGTGTGGGGCTCTGTGCTGACAGCTCAGAGTCTGGAGCCTGCTACTGATTCTGTCTCCCTCTCTCCCTGCCCCTTTCCCACTCACACTCTGTTGTCTCTCTGTCTCTGTCTCTCACACAAATAAACATTAAAAAAATTTTTTTTAACTGCTTGAAATTTTTAACTTTTAGATTTTCAAGTCCTCAAAGTCAGAGGATAGCATAATAAAAAAACAAGACTTTTGCACATATTTAATCTGCAAGCAGCTCCTTCAAATGGGCGCTATTACACTCTTTGCTTTCAGATGAGAACATTGATATTGAGAGGTCTAAGTCACACAGTTTGTAACTGGCAGAACTTAAACTGAAACCCAAGACCTTTCTACACCTGCCTTTTTGATGGTCCCCGATATATGTACTATATTTCTTTTTATTAAGGGTTCTAAAAAAATCACCACAAGAATCTCTGGAGACCCATATGTGGACTCTCCCCAACAATAATTGCTAGAGGTGCAACAACCATGCTTCAGGTATTGGCCTAGAACTAAATCGTCGCATCTCATATCATCCCGCCCTAAAAAAAAGGGACTTGCATATTAAGAATCTAGCATACACCGTTAGGCCTTGAGGAAAAACCGAAAACAAATGAATGAGTAAAAGCAGGCCAGAATCTAAGTTAAGGGAGGGTTATCCCTTCAAGCAATGCTGTTTTACTAACTTTGGGGAGAGGTGGGGGATAGCGAATGTCTGAAGTCAGGTGCAGAAACTCAGTAGAAACGTTAGCGCCCTGGCTCTGACATCATAAATATGCAGGTCTACCTTCAAAAGAATGATCGCTTTTCTCCTCTGCTAAAATTCTTGTCAACATTATGTGAGTATTCTGAAGGTATGGGAAACCCTCTGACATTCTCCGCTTGTTATGGAACTGGAAGCTAACTATTGACAGCAGTTATTCCAAAAAGGCTGTTCATTTTTAAAATAAGGCATCAATAGCGGTCCATGAAATACTTCTCTGTATTTCATTTGGGACCCAATTCGGTACAACCTGGGGCTCAATTAAACCTGAGCTTGTAGAATTTGGTAGGCATAACTATTTGTTGTGAATATTTTTGCATTTCTGTCTGGACACATGGGGATTGAATTGTTTAATGTGCCAGGTGTTTGCAAATGAATGGCTTTAGGCTCTTAAATGTACGTGGCTTTTAGATGTATTATTTTATATAATGCAGTGTCCTAAAAGGTAGGCAATATTATTATCCTCATTTTATAGATGAAAGAAAACCAAAAGCTGAAGTTAAAAAATTACCTTAATATCACACAGCCGCTGAGTTGAAAAGCCCACTTAAACCTATATCTACCTGAATTTAGAGATCAAGGTGTTAGCAATACCTCCACGTGGGGTTAGTTTAGCGTTTCCAGATACATGCTTGAGTCGTGTGGAACCTGAACAAAGAATTACGGTAGCAACTGCTCTGTAACTGTTCACTGATAGTGAAGGCAATCTGCTGTCATTGGGTTTGACTGATTTTGAATCCAGATTCTCTGTAAACCTTCCCCCCTTGAAGTGGTGTCTGTCCACAGTCTAGCCGTGATTCCTTTGGAGGTGGGGCAAAACTGAAGAGGACTTCCCACTAGATTGACTTCTTTTACCCAAAAGCCGTTATGACCTTAATTGATATTAACCTCCATTGCAAGATTAGTTTTTGCTTTTTTGTAAATTAACTGAATTCGTTTTTTCTGTCTTTAGTTTATCTCAACATTATTTCCTCATTTTTTTATTTATTAACCTGGTGAATCATATACATTCTAGCAACTAATCAAAAATGCTATTTTGAGCATGGTACAGTAATAGCGGATGTGTGTGTTCATCAACAGTAAAGTTACCTGTTATCAGGTTGATTACCAAGTAGGTAGAAATGCATATTCATGCCTATATTTTATCCTTTTAAGTAGAGCATAACCCAAATTTATTACTGTCTATAAAGGATTATAGGTGCTTTCGAGAGTCAAATTTTAAATAATGTTTTTAAATATCACATTTATTAAATAACTATGAGTAATACCCACTTACAAAATAACCTATGTTTAAAAGGATTCTCAGTAACTCCCTTTGCAATAGAAGGAACCAAGCATATGAAGAGCTCTTTAGCTTCTGAATGTACAGACTTCACAGTCTGCAGGAGGTAAATATGGACTCCGTTTCTACTACATCCAAATGTTTGATGTTTAGATTGCACAATTAAAAGAATGCATAGTTCCTGTAACTGTCCAACCCCTCCTGAAATGCTATGACTATTTGTTTTTTAGTTTTCTTAGTCATTTTATTTTTTGATTACTAAGAATTACTTTGATTACAAATATTTTTTCTAAATTTAATTTAGATTAAATCAACTAATTTAACTCAGTTAACTAATTTAACTGAATTAACTCAGTATTTTCTAATAATGAAAAAAAAAAAAAAGAAACCAAGACTTTCACTGAAAACTGACATCTCTGTTAACCTCTGAGAATACCTTTTACAAAGTCCTAATAAAAGCACATTAAGATACAGAAAAATCTGGGTGTCTGGGCGGCTCAGTGAGTTAGGCATCTGACTCTTGGTTTCAGCTCAGGTCATGGTCTCTCGGTTCGTGGGTTCAAGCCCTGCGTCCGGCTCTATGATGACAGCGTGGGGCCTGCTTAGGAATCTCTCTCCCTCTCTCTCTGCCCCTCCTACCCCTCCCAAAATAAATAAATAAACCTGAAAAAATATATATAGAAAAAGATCTTCCATAATCTGGGAAGAAACACCATTACCAAAGAGGCCAGCTGACCTGGACTTAGAAATTGAACCATCTCAACAAAATCAGTTATCTGCTTTTGCTACTTACCCTAGATCAGGTTTGAAGATCATGGGTATTTTCATGTTATCTTGAATAGTAGCCCAAGCCTCCTTGCTATTGTGTTCATGACAAGATGGGTGAAAATGGGTAATTTCATATGAGATGAAAGTCCAAAGTCCTTTCTAATTACACATCCAACTGAGCTTATGTGCTCTTAATTATTATTGGTTCTTTGCTCCTCATTATATAAGGTGTGCTGTGATACTATAGGCTGTCTATATGTATTCTGTGCCATGGCATCTCTGGAGTAAAACCCAGTTGCACAAAACAAAAGCCAGTTAATCACTAGACACTGGGCTAAGAGCTACACATGTTCTAGGTTGACCAACTGTCACGATTTACCCAGGACTGAGGTATTTTCTGGGATATGGAACTTTCAGTACTAAAAACTATACCATTTCCAGGAAAAAAAAAAAAACAAACCCAGGAACATTGGTCACCCTAAACACGAGCTTACTTTTCATCTGTAAATGTGAGAGAGGAGTTCAAACACGTAAGTGGACGTTGAACAAGAGATAATCTGTTTGTCTGTTCATTCATTTAGTAAGTACAATCTGGACCTTTCCCACTTTAGAAAAAAATTGGATATTGAAAAGAAGAAAAGGAAAGGAAGCACCCAACTTATAAAATGTTATGGAATAGGGGAAAGGTGACATCATACTGACAGGTGTAATGAAGAAATAGGCAAAAGGAAAACGCGCTAGAGAGTTTAGGGGCGGGCGTGCACATAAAGTGTAGGAGTCCCACTCATACGAAACAGGATTCAAGGTCAGAAGAGGAAACCACAGTATCAGGATAAGACGGGATTACTTGAAGACACAGTGAGGTAAGTAGACTGTGAGTTGTGATTAAAAGGAAGTAAAAGTAAGAGATAATTCAGGAAGAGTGAAATAGCTCTAACAAATTTAAAAAATAAACAGCATTGGTAGCAGAAAAGAGCAGCATCTCCAAAATGGGCAATGAATCAGTAAAGGGAAACAAGGTGTCCCCAAATGTAGAACAAATTTAAAAACTATAAAAAATGAAAGAGACTATGACAGGAAAGACAAATGGTTGTCATTATAGAACCGGAAACAAGATATGGGAACTGAAACAATTGTCAAAGCAATGTTTATAGAACTTTCCTGAGTTAAAATACACGTTAGTATACAGAGTGATGCATTTGTTTGGTTCAAAAAAATTAACAGCTATAAGCATCTTGGAAAATTATTGAATTGCAATTTTTTTTATTATGAAAATGTTCAAATATACAGAAAAATTGCAAGAGTAGTAAAATGAAACCTATAGACCTTTTTTCTAGATTACACAATTGTTATCCTTTTGTCATAATTGCTTTTTATATGCACAAGTGTGTGTGTTTGTGTGTGTGTGTATGTGTTCACATGCACTTATATCCTGCACAAATCCCATGTGGAAAAATATTTTATTACAAAGGAATAAAAAAATAGTTGGCTTTAAAATTCTCTTTTGTGAATCAAATTACCTGAAGACAAGGGAACAGTGTCTACAGTGTTTGAGAGGGAAAAAAGAAAAACAACCACGATCCCATCACTTTATGTCCAACAGTGTTCTGTAATAAATGCAGAGAATAAAAGCAAATTCTTGTGTAATTAATGGATCAGAAAATATATCAGTTATACGCCTACAGTAAAAACTAAAATGAAAATACAACTTGTTTAAAAATGCATGTTAGCTGGGCACCTTGGTGGCTCAGTTGGTTGAGTGTCAGGCTCTTTATTTGGCTCCGGTCATGATCCCAGGGTCATGGGATCGAGCCGCATATCAGACTCCTTGCTGAGTGTGGAGCCTGCTTGAGGTTATCTGTCTCTCTCTCTGCCTCCTCCCCTCTTGTGCATGCAGTCTCTCTCTGTCTCTTTAAAATTAAAAAAAAAAAACTGGATGTTAGATAATTTGAAAGATAAATATTAAAAGTTCTGGAAGGAAAATTAGGTGGGAAAATGGACTGAGACAAGCATAGGAATCAATTACTTATATAATTAACTCTGATGTAAAACTGTCAAACCATTCTTTAAAGAGAATGTAGGTTCCAAAAATGATTTCATTTTGAAGGTTATATGATATTAAAGACTATTAGCAAAGTGATTAAATAAAAAATTTGAGAGAGTTCAGCCACACTATGGTATTAAGTAATATAGGAGAATAAGAAGATGCAACTTTATTAATCTTCATGTAATAAAAAATATAACTTGAGGAATTCATAGAAATTCACTAAGACAGGTAACAACAAAACCAATTAAAAAGTGACAGAATACACAGAATAAACAAATGTAAATCTGTACAATAATGGATCTCCATTTAAGAGAAAGATTACCAGATAATTAAACCAAAATTGATAACTCTCTTTCACACTCATAATTAACTGTTAGAAAATATAATGAAAAAAAGGAGATTCCATTTATAATAGAAATTAACACACAAAATCACTAAGGAAAGACTCCAAGATATAATAGGACGGTCTATTAAATATATGCAATCTTCCCGAATTCTAATAAGTACTAGAAATAGAGTTGTGAAAGAGATTATCATGTAATTAGAAAAAGAGAAATTTCTAGTATGAGTGTTATAAAAGGGAAAAAAAAGGGATTACTTGAACATATAGTCTTGAACAATGAGAAGGAAATGGCTGGGTAGTTTGCAAAAGTCTACTCATCAGAGAGGACCAAGTTCAAGCCCTTCATTGGGTTCTGCACCACTTGTGCTTCTCCTCCTCTCTCTCTCTCTCTCTCTCTCTGCTCCTCCCCTGCTTACACTCTCTCTCTGTCTCTCAAAACAAATAACTAAAAAAAAAAAAAAAAAAAAAAAAAAAAAAGAAAAGAAAGGGAAGGGCATTGGAAAACTACCAATATGGCTAGTGAGTGTTCTTAAACTTTGTCATCAGGGCATAACTTAAAAAACATGGCACATGGGGGCATCTGGGTGGCTCAGTTGGTTAAGTGTCTGACTCTCGTTTTTGGCTCAGGTCACGATTTCACAATTTATGAGTTAGAGTCTTGTTCCGCTCTGGGCTGACAAAACACAGAGCCTCCTTGGGATTCTATCTCTGCTCTTTCTCTGCCTCTCTCTCTTTCTCTCTCTCAAAAATAAATAAGTAAACATTAAAAAATGTGGCATATGAATGGCCCACTAACTTTAAGTAAATATGTTTCCATTTTCAAAATAATAAATGTTAAAAATATTTTAATATAATTTTCTTGTTTTATACTCCTTTATGAATAATACTACTTGATTCTTTAGGATATCCACATTTGATTTTATTGTGAATAACTTGCACAGGGGATTAAATCTCTATATTATTTTTTATCGTTTTGCTCAATTTAAGATGTAAATATTATATGGGAAAGTGCCACTGAATTTGGAAAGAAACTCTGTTTGAATTAATCATGTGCCAATGAAATGTCTGAATATCAATTACATAAAGAATATCTACATACTTTAAGAAAGAAAATCTGGTTACCCACAAAATACAGAATTATTTTGGCATTACTTGGCATTATCTACCACATTAAATGGTTAACAACAATTGATGATTGATGATTTCAGAATTTTAGGTAGAGTGATTTTAACACCAGAAAGCTATATCCTTGCAAAATAATATTAATTATAAGATTTAAAAAAGTTTTTGAAGGTCATGATTTAATAAATTATTTCATAACAAAATGCTTGTAGAAATAAGAACAGATGTTACCAACTTCAGTGATGGATTAAAAACACAAAAATAAAAATTAAAACCATCAAACTACCATGAAACTATTATGTTGAGAGTATAAAAGTCTTTCCTGAACATAGCATAAAACCTAGAGAACCCAGGCACAGATGGATGGCTCAGTTGGTTGAGTGTCTGACTCTTGATTTTGGCTCAAGTCATGATCTCAGGGATGTGGGATAGAGCCCTGTGTCAGGTTCTGTGCAAAGCATGGAGCCTGCTTAAGATCCTCTCTCTCTCTCTTTCTCTCTCTCCCTCCCTCTGTCTCTGTCTCTGTCTCTGTCTCTCTCTCCTTATCTTCTCTTTCTCTCTCCCCTTCCCTCTCTCTTTCTTTCCCTTCTTCTCCTTCCCCTTCTCCTCCTCTTCCTCCTCTTTTCTTCTCCTTCCTCTTCTTTCTTCTTCTTCTCTCTGCCACTCTTCCCGACTTGTTCTTTCTCTATATATAAGAATAAAAACAAATAATAAAAATAACCCTGGATAAACCAAAATAGCAACAATAAAATTTTAACATAAAAATATAAACAATTTATATATAAAAATGTATTGACAACTATTGAGAAAATATACTATGATATAAAAACATTTGTAGGGAAATCCATTAAAAACCTTATTATATAAACACTGTTTCGAATCTACAAAAGAAAGATTGGGATATTTATCTTAATACAATGCTCTATAGAAATATGTCTTTAGTGTACTCCTCTTCGGTAAATTCAAAAAGCTATCAAACATTTCTATTTTCTCATATATTTGATACTTGGTCTTTCCTATTATACCTCTTTAAAAGCTTTAGTTGGTATTCTAATTTGCAAATCATAACATCTTTCTTTAGTGTCTACCCTTGCAATGCCTCAGTGAGACAATCTTACTAACTTCACTTACTAAGGGGTGAAGGAAAAGGGCTGACCAAAGTATCTTTGGAAAGTAGTGTAGCTTATAAGGCTAAAACACATAGAACGGTATATATGCTAAACTGTAATTGATAAAATTGTTTTCCATGGAACATTAGTTACCAATTCTGAAAATGCTATACAAATATTCTGGAACTGAACAATTAAGTAACTGGAATTTGGATGGTAGGATCTTGTTGGAATGGAATTTTCAGATAAGAAAGTGGAGGAAGCTAGAATGATCCATGTACTAATGGATCAAAGTTGGTTAGGGTTAGGGTTACTAAAAAATCGGAGAGAATACAAAACATTTTTTAAGGTTAAATGAATCATGGACATCAATGTGTACTCAGATTTAGCTTAATGATAGATATTTTATTACATACAGAGATATTTATAGATATGCATCTGCACACAGGTTAGTATACAGATATATATCGCTTTGTTCTGTCAGCCTAGAGGGCCAAGAAGCAATGGCACAGTAGCACTCATGACACGTAGCACCTAGAGTTTTGTTTGTAAGTCCATTCTCCAAAAAAAGAAGCCTGAGCTCTTTGGTGAAATGCCTGATTCTAGAAGTAGGAAAAAAATAAGCAAGATGAGCCTAGAACACCTTGCAGTGCCAGAAGGTAGGGAAGCGACCACCTCCCAAAGCTTGGCGAAATGTCAAAGGGATATATTAGCCAGTGGAAAGGGCTCCCAATGACCAATGTTGAAACAATTTGAGAAAGAAATAGTATTGGATTATAAAACAAAATTTAAAGTAAATATTCATGGGTTCATACTTCTGTAAGTAAATGATTGAGCAAACAAATGGGATAAAGTAGAAAATATCCGTGCAGAAGAATTTCAGATAATTGATGTCAATACTCTAGTATTAAGTGCATGAGCATAACTCCCCACTCTCTAAATGCAGGCTTTGTGGTGTATTTAAAGAATGAGATGGAAAGGAAAGGGAAAAAATAAATTTCAGTGGAGAAACCTGGCAAAAACTATCTCAAACTAGGTAATCAAGGGTGAAATTAATTATAAATTATATTGATAGTTCATGCACTTAATATGATATTGTGAGATGATAATGGCACTTTGTGTTTTTCCTCCCCAAAACTTATCACACCAGTCTAATCATGAGGAAAAACAGCACATAAACACGAATTGAGAAATATTCTTCAAAATGCCCAACTAATAATTCTTAAAATTGTCAAGATTATCAAAAATAAGGAAAGTGTGACAAACTGTCACAATAAAGAGTTGCCTAAAGGGACATGGGTATTAATATAATGTGGTATTCTGGGTAGATCCTGAAACAGAATAAACAAATTAGGGATAAACTGAGGAAAGCTGAATAAAGCATGCACTTTTGGCAGTAATAGCATGCAATTATTGGTTCATTAACTGGGATGAATGTGCCATACTAATATAAGGTATTCATAATAAGGAAAACTGAGTGTGGGGTATACAAGGACTTTCTGTGCTGTGCATTGTTTTTGTAAATCTGAAATCTCTAAAATAAAATGAAGAGTTTACTAAAAATTATCTTTTTAATAAATTTTGTTTGAAGAATTGGTTATCTATGTACTAAAAAATCAGAGAGGATACAAAACATTTTTTAGAGTGAAATGAATCATGGAACTTAAAAGTGAGAACTAAAGATATGAGCTCTTTAGAAGAAAATGGGTGAACATATTTATTATTCTGGGTTAGGCAAAGATTTCCTAAATATGACACAAAAAGCATAAATCAAAAGCTTTTTAAAAATTGATAAGTAGGGTAATCAAGGATAATCAATAAAATTAAGACTTTTATTGTTTGAAATGAACTCAATATAATAAGACCAAAAAGTAAGCCATTCACATTATTACCTATAAAACATATAAGTAGTAAAAGACATATATCCAGAGTATAATTCCTTCTTAAAGATATATAATAAGAACATAAAAATACTGATTTAGAAAGGGGAAATGACTTGACCAGACCCTTCGTAAATGAAGGATACTCATTCACATGGCAAAGAAGCACATGAAAAATCCTGACCATCGTTCGGTATTCCTTGGGAAAACACAAATGATCATTTCAAACCCACTCGAATTGCTAGAATTACAAAAAGACTGTAATACCAAGTGTGGTGATGATATGAAGCCACTGAGAATTTTATACATCATTGGTGGGCCTACAATAGTAGACCGCTACTTTGGAAAGCCATTGATCTGTTGCTTCTAAAGTTAATGTACAATTGTCATATAACCTTAAAGTCTTTCTCCTCGCTATTTACTCAAGAGGAATGAAACTATTTGTTCACACAAAGAACTGCTACTGAATGTTCATTGCACTTGGGCTCATAACCTAAAACTGGAAACAACACAACTGTCCATCAACTGAAGAATAGATAAACAAATCTTGGTGTACCTCACAATGCAATAATCCTCAGAAATAGACAGTATACATTGCTATTAGGCAATGCAAGTTAGCTTTAGTAGCATTATGTTAACAGTGAACAAAACTAGCCCAAACGGCCACCATCTGTATCCCATTTGTAAGAAATTCTAGAAAAGGCAAAGCTACAGTGATGAGAAAGCAGATGAATATTTGCCTGGGGCTGAGGGTAGGGGAAGGGCACCACTGCAAAAGGACAGGAGGAAAGTGCTGGGGTGACAGTAATGTTCTAGATCCTGAGTGTTCTTACTGTCTTCTGAATACATTTGTCAAAACTCAAGGAAGTATATACTTAAGAGGGTGATTTTCATACGTAAATTATACCCAAGAAAGCTAGTAAAATATAAATGTCCATACAAATCATAACTGTTCAGTGGTAAACATCTAACCTCTCCTTACTTCCATGGCTCTTGATTCAAGTGTTTGGAGACATATTTACATTTCAGTTTCCCCTTATTGGACCTGAGGATTTCCTCAATCTTATTTATAATTTTGTTAAGAAGGAAAAGAAGTTTTCAGAATATGCAGTCACCATGCTGGTAACTGGCCCTAAATTTGCTATTTATTTCAATGGGGATTATAATTAATGAAGTCAATTCAATTATACAATTTATTTAAATTATTTTATTTTTTTTAACATTTATTTATTATTGAGAGACAGAGAGAGACAGAGCATGAGCAGGCAAGTGGCTGAGAGATGGGGAGACACAGAATCCGAAGCAGGCTCCAGGCTCTGAGCTGTCAGCACAGAGCCCGACGCGGGGCTCGAACTCACAAACCACGAGATCATGCCCTGAGCCGAAGTGGGACGCCTAACAGTCAGAGCCCCCCCAGACGCCCCTTACTTAAATTATTTTAGAGTGTTTATCAAGAAAGATAAATTTATGTAATATGCTATGTGAAGCAAAATCAAAACATTTCAGTGGAAATATAAATTCGTATTATTTATAGCCTTATTGCAATGTTATCTAATTTAGTATAAATTATGAAAATATGTTCAAAAGATATAGTCTTAAGACCAGAATTTGGAGACATAATGAAACTTGTTTTACAAACTCTTCATTCTTTTTAGCTCTTTTCTACTGTTTCTTTACTCAATATTCTTTTAGCCTTAGTCAAGAGTTACCTTGAAAGAATTAATGGGCTTTTTCAAATATCCATCTTGAAACTATAAGAAACCATGTTCTTTGGATCAGTTTCTGTTATTTCACATTTTATACATATATTTTAGAAACCACAGATTAGAGGCATATTTCCCTTTCAGAAACATAACAGTTTGTACAAATCCAGTGTTATTAGTAGGCAATGCCACCAGCGGATGAGTCCTTAGAATATGATCATAACTCAAGTTTGCTTTAGAAACCACAGATCTGGCTTGAATTGAAAGTAACGGAATCAGCCTGGTGTGTTCCCTGAAGTTGGTCCCACTTAGCATTTCCTAGAGAATTCCAAACTCCATTAGTATTATTAGTCATGACTTAGAATTATCTCTAAATTACTTAGTAAATTAATTGAACATATCTTCACAGGTTAACTCTTTCGAATGCTATTTTTCACTTTATCTATAAGGAAATTGTAACTGAGAAAGCCCGAATGATATGCCAGAGGTCATTAGGAGAGAGAGAGCTGTGCCTAGATGGCTCAGACGGTTAAGCATTCGACTTCAGATCAGGTCATGATCTCCAGGTTCATGAGTTTGAGCCTCGTGTCCGGCTCTGTGCTGACAAATCAGAGCCTGGAGCGTGCTTCCCATTCTGTGTGTGTGTGTGTGTCTCTCTCTCTCCCTCCCCTGCTCATGCTCTGTCTCTCTCTCTCAAAAACGAATGAACACTTCAAAAATTAAAAAAAAAAAAAAGGAGAGAGAGAAAGAAAGTGAGGGGAAAGAGAGAGAGAGAGGGTGAAGAAAGGGAAGGAAGGAAGGAAGGAAGGGATTGATTCAGAGCAAAGAAAAGACAAAGTATTAAGTTCCCAAATCCTTAGCTGTGTTCTTCACTTTTCACAACACTGCTAATGAATACATGAGAGATTTGTGAGTCATGGATAAAATATGCAATTAAGTACCCAAGTGCGAATGCTGAAAACATGGAGAACTTTTCATGCTGTCTTCTATAAGATTAAATTAGTAGGTTTTCCATGCTGGTAAACTTTTAACATCTGTGAAATAAAAAAACTCATATGTGATACAAAAACGTAACTTACTAATGGAATATTTTTTTTTCTTGTTCATGACAAAAGTAAAAATATTTCATAATAGAAAGGAAGCTGTTCCATTCCTCATGAGCTGTATTGCCTAAACCATGTGTGCTGGCCATGAAAATTCACAGCTAATATTTCTGATAGTAGAAAGCACAGTGTACAGAAGGTCCTACCTCCTGCCCTCTGGATCTGCCACCATGGCGTGTCAAGGCCATGCTCACCTCAGGTAGCTCTCAGCCAGTCATGGAACCCGGCATGGCACCAAAGTAGGCCCGCTGGGGTGGGACTTGGAACTTCGCCTTCAGGAGACTTAGCCTCCTGATCCCCGACTGTCCTAGCAGTAGGATCAGTCTCCTGAAATACACTTTTCATATCTCTCCCACCATTAAATCTATTTTCTTTCCAATTCCATCTTGGCTCCTCTTCTTAAAGGCATGAACTAACACCCAGTTGCTCTTTGTAGCCCTGATCTTGAATTTGTGTATTTATAAAATAAAGGAAAACCTCTTTATTTTGCTGGTCAAGTAGATTTCACTTTAATTTCACTAAGAAGGCACTTTGAAAACGTGATCCCAAAGCTTGTACATATTTCCATCTGATCTAAGATGCGCTATTTCCGGTACAAAGAAAACCAAACAACATTGTCAGTAAACTATGAAATGCCAGCAATTATCAACTGTATTTCAATTCTAGAGATATAAAAGTGTGCGTTTTAGAATCAGTGAAAGTGATCATTGGTCTCATCATAAATGTTTCTCAATATAGATACCATGAAGCATACTGTTCATTTCTCATAGCTACTTTTGTGATGAATAGTCTTTTTTGTCTTGAAGAATATACATTAAAAAAAATTCTCTGCTTGCTTAGTTCCAAACATTTGCTTACACATCTGGCTGCTCATAAGAAACATAACAGTTTAATTATGCATGTGCTGCATCTAGTTTAGAGCAGATGCCCTTGAGAAAAAAAATAAAGCTCTGAAAGTAAACTGATAATTGGATTTTATGAAGTGTTTTCATAATTTTCAGAATAACTTTTTTTTTAATTCATTAACTGACTTCTACCAGATTTCCAGGGGTAAATGAGTGTTTTTATTATCTTTTCACAGATGAGGAAATTGAAAAGTTAAGTAACTTCCGAAGGTCACACAGGAAAACAACCAAGGCCAGGTATATGCGGTCCAAGCTTTTGACCATTTGACAGGGCTGCCTTCAGAGTCTGCTTCTTATAAAGAATTATATTAGTTTTGCAAAAAAAAAAGGGAAAAAAAGTCATTTTTAAAAGGTAATTAGTTACAGAAAACTCTGCTGAGACAACTTCAAGAATCGTACCAGTTTTAAGGGCTCTTGTCTTCCCTTTTACTTTGAAAGCTTTGAGAAAATTAAGAATGTTAGTTCAGGATAAATTTTCTGAACTTTGAGTCTCTTGGCTTTTACTCATTTGTAAAATGTCATACTGATTATTTAAACTTTGTGGCTGTACTTTTGACAGATTTGCTATGGCAACACTCTTGGGGAAAACCTTGAGTAATGTTAACAAGTTCTAGACAACCAGTATGACATTAAACCTTGTAAATAGTGAAGGTGTCACCAGGAAGGACCCACCTACCTGGAAAATAGCATAATAAAATACATCATGTGTGGGCTGGGGAAATGTCACTGCAGCAGGTTGGGTAGAAGCTAATTCCTCTCTTTGTCAGCAAACTTGTATTTTCTTTCTTTTTTTTTTTTTTCCCCTTCCATCAGTCATCTCAAATATTGCAGTGGAGAAATTTTCATAAGATTTCATAGAAAAGCTTGTTTTTTTTTTTTTTTAATTCCTCTATCCTCTCTGCTTCATCCTTTTCCCTTCTTTTACTTGTTTTTCAGAGAATAACGATCTGTCCTTTCCTAGTTCCTTCTTAGATACGTGGAAACAGTTCTTCCGAGAATGGATTCCACTCCGGAGATTGGATGACAGTCAACCACGACATGGTCGTCATTCCTTCAGAAATTCTTTGGAAATCTCAAGCCTTCTTAGGACGTTTGCATGTTTCTTCTCAACGTAATGCTATCAAATTTTTTGCTGCTTAGTTTATTAGCAATAATATTTTTCTAATCATTGGTCTAGTTCTCAGATTTCCTGTCCTTAATACGTTATATTTTTTTTTTTAAAAAAGAAAGAAAAACTAAGTACTATTTACTAGGTTCACAATGTTGTGCGAGAAGTCTGTATTTCTAGCCACTTTCGTTGAGTTTTCTTACTCATATTTCTGTTTTCTGGAAGTTTGCAAACTCAGTATGTCATACACTCATTATTTTGCTTTTCCCAGTCTCTTTTCTCTCATGTAACTTCATAGTTGGTGGTGCCATTAACCATATGCCAGAAATTAGGAACTAAACTCTGACTCTTCCTTCACCCTAACTCTCCTATCTATAATCAATTACCTACGCACTTCAATTTCTTCTTTGTTAATCAGCATTAGATTAAAACGTGCTACTTTTGTGTCTCTGCTTTTGCTCAGGGTCTTATTTTCTGCCCAGATTAATGTAAGAGGTTTTTAACTTATCTGTTGAACTACTTTTTTTTTTTTTTTTAATTTTTTTTTTCAACGTTTATTTTATTTGTGGGACAGAGAGAGACAGAGCATGAACGGGGGAGGGGCAGAGAGAGAGGGAGACACAGAATCGGAAACAGGCTCCAGGCTCTGAGCCATCAGCCCAGAGCCTGACGCGGGGCTCGAACTCACGGACCGCGAGATCGTGACCTGGCTGAAGTCGGATGCTTAACCGACTGCGCCACCCAGGCGCCCCTGTTGAACTACTTTTATAATACTCTCCATTCTGCTACCAGATGAACCTTTAAAAAAAAAAAACAAAAAAACCCACAAACTTGGCAATAGTCTTTCCTCCCTATAAAAATCCTCCAGTGCCTCATTTTTGACCAGATGACTTGAAAAAAAATTTTTTTTAGCGTATGAAATAAATGTATCTCCCTTATCCTGCCAATTGATATGTGACTATCAAATCTTATATTTTAGCGATACCTAATATTGAAGATTGTTTCAGAATTGTATGTTTTCATCTATGCATATGCTTATTTTCTATGACCCTAGTACTTGATGACTCCCGTCTATGTCTCTTGTCAAAACTGAATACGATTGCATATTCCCGGTGCCACGCTGTAATATTTAACTAAGTTGACCAGGCAAATTATTTCTCTCTGATATGGCCAATATAGCAAATTTTAGATGCTATAATAAACACACTAAAACTGCAGTAACTTGACAAGTCAAAATTTATTTCTCGGGTGCCTGGGTGTCTCAGTCGGTTAAGCATCTGACTTCAGCTCAGGTTGTGATCTCACAATTCCTGAGTTCGAGCCCTGCATCCTGCTCTCTGCTGTCAGCACGGAGCCTATTCCAGTCCTCTGACTTACTCTCACTCTGTCCCTCACCTGCTTGCACTCTCCCCCTCTCCCTCTGTCTCAAAAATAAATAAACATTAAAAAAAAGAAGAAGAAGAAAGTTTATTTTGCAATCCGCAGAAGACCTCTCCTTCCAATAAACTCAGAGTTCTGGCTACTTCTAGTCTGTGACTCTGCAATCTCCATAAGGCCTTCTTGGTCATTACCCAAGCGGAAGACAGGGAGGAGGAACAGTCCATGGGCAGTCCATGAGCAGTCATAGTCATATGACCTCAAACTGAGTGCAAAAAACTGTTGTAAATGTATGGGAGCATATGGAATATGTTCTGCCATACTCGCCGATCTGTCACAATAAGACTGAATCTCAGCCTTCACCTTGCCTGTGTTGTGTGGTTGCATGCGTTGTATCATATGGCGATTGTGTGCTTCCATTTCTCTCTGTCCCACCTGAATATGAGCCTATGAATATGACAGCAGAGGAAGTTCCCATTTATTGTTGTCTGTATCGAATCCCGTAATGGCAAATAATAGATGATTTGATTTTCAGAATAAACTAGTACATGCTGATTTGATGTTGGGGTATGAGCAGGACCAAATGCACTGAGACAGGTAAACGTATTGAATGTGTGGAAAACAGCTTGTAGGCTTTGAGGATAACGGCTAGGAAAGCAAATACACAAAGGCTTTTTAATTCTTTTGTATGAAACTTAATGTGAAATTTTTGGTCTACGTCAGTGTTTTTTGCATGCTGATTATTGAAAATTCGAGTCAGGGCGCCTGGGTGGCTCAGTCAGATAAGCATCCGACGTTGGCTCAGGTCATGGTCTCGCAGTTTGTGAGTTCGAGCCCCACAGCAGGTTCTCTGCTGACAGCTCGGAGCCTGGAGCTTGCTTCTGATTCTGTGTCTCCCTCTGTCTCTCTCTGCCCCTCCCCTGTTCTCTCTCTCTCTCTCTCAAAAATAAGTAAACATGAAAAAAAATTACTTCATTAAAAAAAATTACGTAACTTCTCAGAAAAACTTGTGCCACCATTTTCGCAGAGTGCCATTGTATCCTGCCAGCGAGGCCCTCCAATGTAAACAGATGTACTGAGTCCCTACTGGGGCGAGGATAGCATCTCTCCTTCACGAGCCGAGTTCCTTGTATTTTGTGTTATATTTATGCTGTACCGTGCTCATCTTTAATGCAACTTTAAGCTTAGTTGTTTGCCCTATGTGACACTGTCTTATATATCAGAGAGGCCTCTGTTTTTTTACTGAAAGCTTGAGTGTCTGGAAATCACCAAAGATGTCCCCTTGAACTACTGCCCTTTCTCAGTCAGGGCACCCGGAACTAGAGAATGGTTGGCTTCATGACCTGCCCTCTGTGATGCTCTCAGGCGGCAGCTTTTTCCCTCTTGACTATTCCCCACATGACATGAAGTGTTTCTCTTTGTGGGGTGGAGAGCTTTATGCTTCAGCATCTCCTACTGTAATTATGGAGACAAATCACTGGTTACTTCTGCCAGCACACTGGAAATAAAATGAGGTTCTTGCATCATTAATTCTTTTGGGGAAATTGCTTTTGACATATGCATTTTTTAGTTGCAAATACTTTTCCATAAACACTTCCAGTCCACACTGTAAAGTGCCAGTGTTCGTATTTGAGGATGACGGAACCTCATTGGAATCCTTTGGCAGTGGGATGATTAATCTGCTAGAGGTATGCAATCCTGGGAAGACGCTGTGGGTAGGAGACCGACGTGGGACTCCTGCAGTGGTTTGAAAGAAGTCACAGAGACTAGAATTAGGCTGCTGGAAATGTAAGTATTTAACCAAAGCACTAAACCTTTGATAGTTCTGGGGGTGCCTGGATGGCTCCGTCGGTTCAGCGTTCAGCTCTCGTTTCGGCTCAGGTCATGGTCTCACGGTTTATGAGTTCGATCTCCACGTCTGGCTCTGCGCTGACAGGGCAGAGGCTGCTTGGAATTCTCTCTCCCCACCTCTCTCTCTGCCCCTCCCCTGCTCTCTCTTTCTTTCAAAATAAATACATAAACTTAAAAATATATTTGATGGACACAATGTCTAAGGAGAGAATGTGGGAGAAAATGATGATCCTACTTCTCCAGGAAAAAACATAATGGAGCCAACAGGGAATCACTTCACAGCTTAGGGTTTAAATATTGTCACGTGAAAACTGGCTCCAGTCACAACCAGGTAGATTAGCAGGAAGCTAATATCTCTCTCCATCTTCACTGAATTGGCCGCTCTAAGGGAGTCTTTGCATATCAACACCGTGAAGTGGACTCTGAGTGTCTCTTGACCCCTGCCTTAGCCATTGTCCCCAAGCATGCATGCCTGTTAGAGTGTCTGTGTTGGATTCAAGGTACAGATATTTAGCCTCAGCATCTTTGCTTGGGGGTGGGACTTCCTATTAACAATCTAAATCCTGAATACAGACTTTTAATTCTATCCCAGTGAATTCCCCTCTGGGGAAGGTGGTCCTTGACATTCTTTCCATTTCAGTCGAAGTTCTGTAAATCCATTAGGCGGGTAAACCTTTTACTCTATTAAAAAAAAATTTTTTTTAACGTTTATTCATTTTTGAGGGATAGAGACAGAACGTGAGTGGGGGAGGGGCAGAGAGGGACACATGGAATCTGAAGCAGGATCCAGGTTCTGAGCTATCAGCAGAGAGCCTGATGCAGGCCTTGAACCCACGGGCTGCAAGATCATGACCTGAACTGAAGTCAGCCGCATAACCGACTGAGCCACCCAGGTGCCCCTGCCTTTTACTCTTTGAAGTCTCTTGATCATTCACACCTCTTACTTCCAACTCAGAGTATTTGTCTTTACTTTATAATGAATATTGGAGCTGTGCAGGTCATCTAGCATGACCATTTTTTTCATGGGACAATGAACATCAATTTCATTTACCTTTCTACAAGTGAGAGCAATAATTCTAGCAATTCCCCCAAAATAAACATTGCTAAGAGTGACTTGTTTTTAAATATAGAACAGGGATCCCTAAAAGGGATAGTGCCAGCACAGGGAATAGAAATCTTTGTAGTTATTACAAGCAAAAGAGAGAGAGAGAGATTGTAGCAAATTAGATCCTCCCTCACACCATCATGGAATGATGGAGAAGCTGGTGTCAGAGCACTGTAATTGTAAACCCCGGGCTCAGCAAGTTCCCGTTGCTAACATCCAGGCCACTATGACTGCCTCTTGGCAGCAGGCTACTGGATCTGGAATGCTGGGGCCATCAGTATAACTGCTACTAAAGAGACATCTCCAAGGACACTGTTGGAAGCAGAAATACCTCACCTCTGTCTTCCCAAACTAACCAGAGTTTATCAGTTGCTAGAAGCAAGGTCACATCCAGAATTTAGTTCTTAGGAACTAAGGGAAAGTGCACTTTAAGTTTCCCAGCCTCTATAGTTGGAACAAAGTATGGGAAAGTAATTTTTTTTCAATGTTTTTTAGCCAATACGGTAAAGGAGGGCCCTGTGCTAAGTGCCACCTGACTGTATTCATTCTGTACAGAAGATCTATACAGAAATGAAAAAAGTCAAGTATAAGAGCTGTGTAGGGGTGTCTGGGTGGCTCAATCAATAAATATTCCAGCCCTTGATTTCAGCTCAGGTCATGATCTCATGGCTCATAGGTTCCGGCCCTGTATCAGGCTCCCCTGACAGCATGAAGACTGCTTGGGATTCTCTCTCTCTGCCCCTCCCCCACGTGCATCCTTCCTCCCTCTCAAAATAAATATAAAAACTTTAAAAAAAAATCGGTGAGAAGTACAAAAGATTATTTTAAATTGAAGAAAGCACGTCCTGTCTCAAGAGAGATTCAGAGGTTTTAAAAAATTTAGACATTTATATAAAAGCTCCAATTTTTACATATATACTGAATAATGATATTTAAAAAAAAATAAATCACTAGACCTGGGTCAAGGGTTTCAGTTTTGCTGCTTATGACTTAGTTGTATTTATAATGGGTCATCAACAACAGAGAGAAAAATACTTTTAACTTATTTTTATTTTCATAGTTAAGAAACTTTAGTGGAGATATGTTTATTTCTGATGTGGATCTAAATCGAAATATACATTTTTCCCCATTGCTCTACTTAGGTATGCATATTATTTCCTATAAAATTATTGTGATATTTTCGGGGCTTGCCTTGTCATGAAGTTTAAACAAAAATGAAATAAATCTTTCTCTCTACCTGATTTTCTCAGGTACAAATCTCTCTCTCTCCCCCCCCCCCCGCCCCGCCCCCAGCAGGCTCAACCTCCTGAACTGTTGTTATGCCCAGAATTCGTGATCCCCAAAAACCACCAGGGATCCGAGTCCAATGCAAAAGCAAAGAGCCTTTATTCGAGCTAGCTCGAGCTCAATCCCCTACCTGCACCGACAACGCATCGGTGAGATGCCAGAGAGAGAGAGCGAGTTTCAAAAGCACAGAGGTTTTATAGGGGTCTAGGGGTAGTCGGTGAGGTAATGGTCATGGCCTTAGCCAATTGGCTGGGGAAGGGTCAGTGTCCCCTTTCGCAGGTTGCCAGGCGTGGTTTGATGGGGAAGTTACTCAAGGGAAGGAGGCGTGGTCTGAGGGTTGAGCGGGAATTTCTTTCTGCGGCCATGTCAGGGACATAGTCACTCAAGATGGAGGATACAGAACAAGATGGAGAAAACAGAGCAAAATGGAGTCAGCTGGCCTAGGTCTGCTCTTTCACTGTGAGATCATAACCCCCGCCCAGGGAGAGAGTGTGAGAGAGAGATCACATTATGTAATTAATTGTATTCATATAAAGAGAAATATCTGAAAACTGATAAAAACTCAGTGAAAGGACACCAGAGTCATAGCCTTGCACTCTGTACTCTCTTTTGAAACATTTGACCCAACTAACTCAAGTGTGCAATAGTGTGAACTTTCCATCGCTATTCTGTTATCTAAACTGACTTTGGAGATCAGCTGCTGGCTTGGTGACCGTTTCACAGATTTTCAGCAAAACCACGGTGCATGTTGTCAATGTAATTAGACCAGTGCCCAAACAGCACGTTTTGAAAGTATATTACATTATAGATTTTCTGAATCATTCCACTCCTCCAAAGATTTTATTAATTAGTTCTATATATTTCTATCTGCACTTTTTAAAAATACATTTTTTTGTTTTAATGACAAATGTGATATCCATCAATTTCTTTGGAACAGATAAAGCTTTTCAGTCTTGCTGGAGCACCTAAAAGTTTTAGTTTTATACCAGGGCTTGGATCTTGAGCCAAAGGCAGTCTTTTTGGCAATCCTCTCTATACAACACATCTCACCTACCGAGATCTGAGACAGATATCAGATATTGGATTTTTTACCAGAAAATGTATGCTGATTCTGCCTTTTCTGATGTGTGACATTGAATCCTGCCTTTGTTTCACTTAAGGTGATAAAAATAAGTAAAGACTAAAAAGAAACAAAAAAGTACTGTAACTTATTATCAGTGGTTGTAGGATTACTAAATATTTAAAAAGAAAAACTCAAAAAAATATGCACATTAATGAATCTGTCTTTTCATGCATATGTCCCTTACTATATCCTGTTGCAGGCAAAGTCTGGGTCCCTTTGTATGATAGCCCTTTTAAATGGCTAAATGACTATATAATTTAATATCTAAATTGGGACATTTTTGAGAATGACATGGGACTCTATTACTAATTATTCCAGGATAACAGAGTGAACTGAATCAGTTCCTGGCAAACTTGGATGTAAGCATTCTTACATATCACCCATGTTAAGTTAATGGAAAGGTCTATCTTTCCTTCCAAGCAGACCTCATAATAGGCCTATTTGCAGCCATTCTTATAGAGGTCCCATTTTGTGTCCTTTTTTTTTTTTTTTCAATTTTTTAATGATTATTTATTTTGGAGAGTGAGACAGACAGAGCACAAGTGGGGAAGGGGAAAGAGGGAGACACAGAATCCGAAGCAGGCTCGAGGCTCCGAGCTGTCAGCACAGAGCCCCACGTGGGGCTCAAACTCACGAACTGCGAGATCATGACCTGCGCCAAAGTCGGACGCTTCACTGACTGAGCCACCCAGGTGCTCCATTGAGTGTTTTTTTTAAATACGTTTTTCCACTGCCAGAAAAGAAAATATCACTGGGGAAAGCTGACATGCTGTTTGTTATGCTGAAATGTAAATGAGGTCATCAGTTCCTATCCTGAGAACATTTCTTGAGAGAATATTTAAAAGGTGAGTAAGCAAGGGAGACAAAATATACGGAAAGTAGAGGCTGGTACACCAAAACCAAACTTTATTATTTCACTGTGACTGGACTTCCTGTATCTGAGAACTCCAACACAGGAAATGTAAATGGAAGACACAGGTCATATGAAAGACTGGGAGACACAATGTAGATGGATTGAGCCAAATTTATTACCACTGCCAGGAAAAGAAATGAAAGTCCACATTTTCTGATGCTGTATCAAAACACAAATGAACTTTACACACCTAAGATGGCATCATGATGCTCTTGATTGTACGTTTGTAAATAATACCGTTACCTACTGGCTAAGTGGCCGGTTTCATCCTGAGTCATAACAATTCTCAAATGACAACAAAATGGAATATTCTGTTTTGAGCAGGTCAAAATAAGTTAAAAGCTTAGAGATATTACAGCACTTAACACTAATATAAAACTGTATTCTTTTGTGAGAAACAAGGTCATGTTTTCATACTGCTCAGAGAAGCCAAATGGTAATGTGGTCCATCTGGATTTCTTGAAACTCTACAAGTGTAAACTCCAAGGCATTTTACTGATAGAAAATGGACTGCAGAATGTTGGTTTAAATGTAGTTAAACCTTCCCAAAGCCTTTCCAATCTATATTTATAGTACCCAAACATACAATGACATGCACAGTATTTCATCTGTTCACAGAACTTTCTGTTAATGGGTTTCTAAATGATTAGTTACAAAAGTAGATCCTATAATTGGTTTATAATTATTCTCTCAAGTATACTATGTTTACGAACATTAACATAAACCTCTTATCAAACCAATTACTACATTTGCTTTCATAACTCTGTTAAATGTAGCAAATGTAATTGAATAGTTGGGAAGCGTATTAAGATAAAAATTTCCAGGATGTCTGGCTGGCTCAGTCGATAGAGCATGTGACTCTTGATCCCGGGTCCTGAGTTCGAGCCCCATGGTGGGTGTAGAGATTACTAGAGATTATTTTTTGAAAAAGATAAAAATTTCCTATTTGAAATATGATAGATAGTATTATACACAGGCATGAGAAAACTCAAGGTTCTTGTTTCTTGAAAAAACTGAGTATTTCTACAATCTAACTAAAAGAGTGTATAGAATCTTGTACTGACAGAGAATTGTTATCCATACTGTTCACTACCAATTGAAATGGTTAATATATTAAAACTATTCTCTTAGATCTCTTGCTAATTAGATGCTATTAGTGTCTAAAATAAAACAAATTGAATGCCATTACTTTAATGAAAGTATTTTAGTAATATAGTTAGGGAAAATTTTATATCTACATCTATGTATTATATCGATGTCTGTTTATTATCTATATAACTACCTTTCTATCTAAAACTTTACATGTTATTCATGAGGAGAAGAATTTCGTTCACATATATGTTTCAAGGTTATCCTTAGCATAGGAAGCAATATTGGCTTTCAAATAGCATCCATTTGTATTGGCTCCCCCCAAATTAGATAATGTGATAAATTTGTGAAGGGTTTTCTGGATCTCTATGTATTTTTCTTTATCTTAGACAAGTGGAATTGATGTCTACTTTCCTTTTTACATATCTGTTCTTTGTGGACACCATTATAAAGGGATGTCCTATTGTTTTACAGTTAGAACTACTAACCTAATTACTATAATTCATTGAGTGCAGGAGCTGTCTTATTTTTTTCTCCTGACTATTCCTTGCCACTAGAGAGCACATTATAGATACTCAATAAAGCATTTTTTAAACTTTATTTTTATTTTGAAGAGCTGGAAATATATATGAAGACTGCAAAGATGATTGAGGGACTTTCGGTACACCTTCTGATCAGCTGTCCTTAATGTTAAATAATATATGCCTTGGTGCTTTGGCCATTACTGACCCACAAGCCTTAGTAATACTGTTAAAGGCCTTCATTTGGAATTTTGCCAGCTTTCCCACTAATGTCTTCTTTTCTGTTTCAGGATGCAATCTAAGATACCACATTGCCTTTAGTTATCATGTCTCCTCAGTCTCCCCAGGATTCTGATAGTCTCTCAGTCTTTTCTTGTTCGTTTGTATGTTTGTTTTCTTAATGACCTTGACAAAGAATTTGCCTCAGTGAATGAATGGATGAATGAATGAACGACTTTAATGAAAGCCACTCAATTTATCTCATCATGTATTTGTATGTGGAGAGTTGTGTGATCAAAAATATATATTCTATCATTACATTAAAATTCTCTTAATATTTCTGATGTATATTATTATCTAATGCAGCTTAAATGTTGGTATAAAGGCAAATATACTAACTAACGTTAAAGATTCATTATGACTGTAAATTTCAAAGGGGAAACTTATTTACAATGATAAATGATCAAGAACTTCTTTAAGGAATAAAAATTAATAGCCAATAAACATAATGCTGGTGAGACAAAAGCAGAATGTATTAGAGTTAAAAGGATTTACTTCGGACCCAGAGACCTGGATTTTGGTAATGACATGGCTATTTGCATACTATTGGACTTAGATGAGTTACTTATTTATTAAAACTTAATTTGGTCTTTAGTTAAATAAAGATAATAATGATACTTATAGGTTTATTGTGAATATCAAATGACATAATTAATGGACCTTATCAAATTAAAATTAGTCCTTAATACATATAAATAATAAACCAAAAGAAAGAACAGGAAAAAAGATTAAAGTGAATGAGCATCCAAGAATATAAAATAAGATGTTTTAAAACTGAACAAGCTAGAAGAGATCTAATTAATACATAACTAATGGAAAGTTATGTATACTTTCTTAAGATGAGACTCAAGGCAATTAATTCACTTGTTACCTGTTGATTATTTATTTATTTTTTTATTTTATTTTTTTTTCAATATATGAAATTTATTGTCAGAATGGTTTCCATGCAACACCCAGTGCTCATCCCAAAAGGTGCCCTCCTCAATACCCATCACCCATTCTCCCCTCCCTCCCACCCCTCATCAACCCCCAGTTTGTTCTCAGTTTTTAAGAGTCTCTTATGCTTTGGCTCTCTCCCACTCTAACCTCTTTTTTTTTTTTTTCCTTGCCCTCCCCCATGGGTTTCTCTTAAGTTTCTCAGGATCCACATAAGAGTGAAAACATATGGTATCTGTCTTTCTCTGTATGGCTTATTTCACTTAGCATCACACTCTCCAGTTCCATCCATGTTGCTACAAAGGGCCATATTTCGTTCTTTCTCATTGCCATGTAGTACTCCATTATGTATATAAACCACAATTTCCTTATCCATTCATCAGTTGATGGACATGGCTATTGTTGAGAGTGCTGCTATAAACATTGGGGTACAAGTGCCCTTATGCATCAGTACTCCTGTATCCCTTGGGTAAATTCCTAACAGTGCTATTGCTGGGTCATAGGGTAGGTCTATTTTTAATTTTCTGAGGAACCTCCACACTGTTTTCCAGAGCGGCTGCACCAATTTGCATTCCCACCAACAGTGCAAGAGGGTTCCCGTTTCTCCACATCCTCTCCAGCATCTATAGTCTCCTGATTTGTTCATTTTGGCCACTCTGACTGGTGTGAGGTGATATCTGAGTGTGGTTTTGATTTGTATTTCCCTGATAAGGAGCGACCTTGAGCATCTTTTCATGTGCCTGTTGGCCATCTGGATGTCTTCTTTAGAGAAGTGTCTATTCATGTTTTCTGCCCATTTCTTCCCTGGGTTATTTGTTTTTCAGGTGTGGAGTTTGGTGAGCTCTTTATCGATTTTGGATGCTAGCCCTTTGTCCGATATGTCATTTGCAAATATATTTTCCCATCCCGTTGGTTGCCTTTTAGTTTTGTTGGTTGTTTCCTTTGCTTTGCAGAAGCTTTTTATCTTCATAAGGTCCCAGTAATTCATTTTTGCTTTTAATTCCCTTGCCTTTGGGGATGTGTCGAGTAAGAGATTGCTACGGCTGAGGTCAGAGAGGTCTTTTCCTGCTTTCTCCTCTAGGGTTTTGATGGTTTCCTGTCTCACATTCAGGTCCTTTATCCATTTTGAGTTTCTTTTTGTGAATGGTGTGAGAAAGTGGTCTAGTTTCATCCTTCTACATGTTGCTGTCCAGTTCTCCCAGCACCATTTGTTAAAGAGACTGTCTTTTTTCCATTGGATGTTCTTTCCTGCTTTGTCAAAGATTAGTTGGCCATACGTTTGTGGGTCTAGTTCTGGGTTCCATTGGTCTGTGTGTCTGTTTTTGTGCCAATACCATGCTGTCTTGATGATGACAGCTTTGTAGTAGAGGCTAAAGTCTGGGATCATGATGCCTCCTGCTTTGGTCTTCTTCTTCAAAATTCCTTTGGCTATTCGGGGCCTTTTGTGGTTCCATATGAATTTTAGGATTGCTTGTTCTAGTTTCGAGAAGAATGCTGGTGCAATTTTGATTGGGATTGCATTGAATGTGTAGATAGCTTTGGGTAGTATTGACATTTTGACAAAATTTATTCTTCCAATCCATGAGCAGGGAATGTCTTTCCATTTCTTTATATCTTCTTTAATTACCTTCATAACCTTTCTATAGTTTTCAGCATACAGATCCTTTACATCTTTGGTTAGATTTATTCCTAGGTATTTTATGCTTCTTGGTGCAATTGTGAATGGGATCAGTTTTATTTGTCTTTCTGTTGCTTCATTGTTAGGGTATAAGAATGCAACTGATTTCTGTACATTGATTTTGTATCCTGCAACTTTGCTAAATTCATGTATCAGTTCTAGCAGACTTTTGGTGCAGTCTATCGGATTTTCCATGTATACTATCATGTCATCTACAAAAAGTGAAAGCTTGACTTCATCTTTGCCAATTTTGATGCCTTTGATTTCCTTTTGTTGTCTGATTGCTGATGCTAGAACTTCCAACACTATATTAAACAACAGCAGTGAGAGTGGGCATCCCTGTCGTGTTCCTGATCTCAGGGAAAAAGCTCTCAGTTTTTCCCCATTAAGGATGATGTCGGCTGTGGGCTTTTCATAAATGGCTTTTATGATCTTTAAGTATGTTCCTTCCATCCCGACTTTCTCAAGGGTTTTTATTAAGAAAGGGTGCTGAATTTTGTCAAAGGGCTTTTCTGCATCGATTGACAGGATCATATGGTTCTTATCTTTTCTTTTATTAATGTAATGTATCACGTTGATTGATTTGCGAATGTTGAACCAGCCCTGCATCCCAGGAATGAATCCCACTTGATCATGGTGAATAATTCTTTTTATATGCTGTTGAATTCGATTTGCTAGTATCTTATTGAGAATTTTTGCATCCATATTCATCAGGGATATTGGCCTGTAGTTCTCTTTTTTTACTGGGTCTCTGTCTGGTTTGGGAATCAAAGTAATAGTGGCTTCATAGAATGAGTCTGGAAGTTTTCCTTCCCTTTCTATTTCGTGGAATAGCTTGAGAAGGATAGGTATTATCTCTGCTTTAAATGTCTGGTAGAACTCCCCTGGGAAGCCATCTGGTCCTGGACTCTTATTTGTTGGGAGATTTTTGATAACCGATTCAATTTCTTCCCTGGTTATGGGTCTGTTCAAGCTTTCTATTTCCTCCTGATTGAGTTTTGGAAGAGTGTGGGTGTTCAGGAATTTGTCCATTTCTTCCAGGTTGTCCAATTTGTTGGCATATAATTTTTCATAGTATTCCCTGATAATTTTTTGTATCTCTGAGGGATTGGTTGTAATCATTCCATTTTCATTCATGATTTTATCTATTTGGGTCATCTCCCTTTTCTTTTTGAGAAGCATGGCTAGAGGTTTGTCAATTTTGTTTATTTTTTCAAAAAACCAACTCTTGGTTTCGTTGATCTGCTCTACAGTTTTTTTAGATTCTATATTGTTTATTTCTGCTCTGATCTTTATTATTTCTCTTCTTCTGCTGGGTTTAGGCTGACTTTGCTGTTCTGCTTCTATTTCCTTTAGGTGTGCTGTTAGATTTTGTATTTGGGATTTTTCTTGTTTCTTGAGATAGGCCTGGATGGCAATGTATTTTCCTCTCAGGACTGCCTTCGCTGCGTCCCAAAGCGTTTGGATTGTTGTATTTTCATTTTCGTTTGTTTCCATATATTTTTTAATTTCTTCTCTAATTGCCTGGTTGACCCACTCATTCTTTAGTAGGGTGTTCTTTAACCTCCATGCTTTTGGAGGTTTTCCAGACTTTTTCCTGTGGTTGATTTCAAGCTTCATAGCATTGTGGTCTGAAAGTTTGCATGGTATGATCTCAATTCTTGTATACTTATGAAGGGCTGTTTTGTGACCCAGTATATGATCTATCTTGGGGAATGTTCCATGTGCACTCGAGAAGAAAGTATATTCTTTTGCTTTGGGATGCAGAGTTCTAAATATATCTGTCAAGTCCATCTGATCCAATGTATCATTCAGGGCCCTTGTTTCTTTAATGACCATGTGTCTAGATGATCTATCCATTTCTGTAAGTGGAGTGTTAAAGTCCCCTGCAATTACCACATTCTTATCAATAAGGTTGCTTATGTTTATGAGTAATTGTTTTATGTATTTGGGGGCTCCGTATTTGGTGCATAAACATTTATAACTGTTAGCTCTTCCTGATGGATAGACCCTGTGATTATTATATAATGCCCTTCTTCATCTCTTGTTACAGCCTCTAATTTAAAGTCTAGTTTGTCTGATATAAGTATGGCTACTCCAGCTTTCTTTTGGCTTCCAGTAGCATGATAAATAGTTCTCCATCCCCTCACTCTCAATCTAAAGGTGTCCTCAGGTCTAAAATGAGTCTCTTGTAGACAGCAAGTAGATGGGTCTTGTTTTTTTATCCATTCTGATACCCTATGTCTTTTGGTTGGTGCATTTAGTCCATTTACATTCAGTGTTGTTATAGAAAGATATGAGTTTAGAGTCATTGTGATGTCTGTAGGTTTCATGCTTGTAGCGATGTCTCTGGTACTTTGTCTCACAGGGTCCCCCTTAGGATCTCTTGTAGGGCTGGTTTAGTGGTGACGAATTCCTTCAGTTTTTGTTTGTTTGGGAAGACCTTTATCTCTCCTTCTATTCTAAATGACAGACTTGCTGGATAAAGGATTCTGGGCTGCATATTTTTTCTGTTCATCACATTGAAGATCTCCTGCCATGCCTTTCTGGCCTGCCAAGTTTCAAAAGAGAGATCAGTCACGAGTCTTATAGGTCTCCCTTTATATGTGAGGGCACGTTTACCCCTTGCTGCTTTCAGAATTTTCTCTTTATCCTTGTATTTTGCCAGTTTCACTATGATATGTCGTGCAGAAGATCGATTCAAGTTACGTCTGAAGAGAGTTCTCTGTGCCTCTTGGATTTCAATGCCTTTTTCCTTCCCCAGTTCAGGGAAGTTCTCAGCTATTATTTCTTCAAGTACACCTTCAGCACCTTTCCCTCTTTCTTCCTCCTCTGGGATACCAATTATGCGTATATTATTTCTTTTTAGTGTATCACTTAGTTCTCTAATTTTCCCCTCATACTCCTGGATTTTTTTTATCTCTCTTTTTCTCAGCTTCCTCTTTTTCCATAATTTTATCTTCTAGTTCACCTATTCTCTCCTCTGCCTCTTCAATCCAAGCCGTGGACGTTTCCATTTTATTTTGCATCTCGTTTAAAGCGTTTTTCAGCTCCTCGTGACTGTTCCTTAGTCCCTTGATCTCTGTAGCAAGAGATTCTCTTCTGTCCTCTATACTGTTTTCAAGCCCAGCGATTAATTTTATGACTATTGTTCTAAATTCACTTTCTGTTATATCATTTAAATCCTTTTTGATCAGTTCATTAGCTGTTGTTATTTCCTGGAGATTCTTCTGAGGGGAATTCTTCCGTTTGGTCATTTTGGATAGTCCCTGGAGTGGTGCGGACTTGCAGGGCTCTTCCCCTGTGCTGTCTTGAATAACTGGAGCTGGTGGGCGGAGTCGCAGTCAGACCTGATGTCTGCCCCCTGGCCCACCGCTGGGGCCACAGTCAGACTGGTGTGTGCCTTCTCTTCCCCTCTCCTAGGGGCGGGATTCACTGTGGGGTGACGTGGCCTGTCTGGGGTACTTGCACACTGCCAGGCTTGTGATGCTGGGGATCTGGCGTATTAGCTGGGGTGGGTAGGCAAGGTGCACGGAGGCAGGAGGGGCAAGCTTAGCTCGCTTCTCCTTAGGTGATCCACTTCAGGAGGGGCCCTGTGGCAGCCGGAGGGAGTCAGATCGCTGCCGGAGGTTTGGCTCCGCAGAAGCACAGCGTTGGGTGTTTGTGCGGAGCGAGCGAGTTCCCTGGCAGGAACCGGTTCCCTTTGGGATTTTGGCTGGGGGATAGGCGGGGGAGATGGCGCTGGCGAGCGCCTTTGTTCCCCACCAAACTGAGCTCTGTCGTCCGGGGGCTCAGCAGCTCTCCCTCCCTTTGTCCTCCAGCCCTCCCGTTCTCAGAGCAGAGCTGTTAGCTTATAACCTTCCAGACGCTAAGTCGCGCTTGCTGTCGGAACACAGTCCGTCAGGCCCCTCTGCTTTTGCCAGCCAGACTCGGGGGCTCTGCTTGGCCGGCGAGCCGCCCCTCCACCCCGGCTCCCTCTGTGGAGCGTGCACCACCTCGCCGCCCTTCCTACCCTCTTCCGTGGGCCTCTCGTCTGCGCTTGGCTCCGGCGACTCCATTCTGCTAATCCTCTGGCGGTTTTCTGGGTTATTTAGGCAGGTGTAGGTGGAATCTAAGTGATCAGCAGGACGCGCGGTGAGCCCAGGGTCCTCCTACGCCGCCATCTTCCTAGTAACTCCACCTGTTGATTTTTTATTTAATATTTATCAGAACTGTATAATTGTAGTCTTCCATAAAATTTTAGAGTTTCTTTATAAATTAATTTATTGTAGTAAGAAACTATATTATTAGTGGAACACATACCAACGGGCACTTGGACGTACTTTAGTAATCTACTATGACACTGAGGAATTTAATAAGAAATAGGCTTTGCTACAATCTTCAAGCATATTTTTTGCTTGTTTGTTTCAAATTTTTCTTCAAATTCTGGTTAGTTCACATATAACATAATATTGGTTTCAGGAGTAGAATTTAGTGATTCATAACTTACATATAACAGCAAATGCTTAAACAACAAGTGTCCTCCTTAATACCCATCACCCACTAGGCCATCCCTTGCCCACCTCCCTTCTATAAACCTTCAGTTTGTTCTCTGTCACTATGAGTCTTATGGTTTGCTTCCCTCTCCTTTTTTCCCTTCCCCTATGTTCATCTGTTTTGTTTCTTAAATTCCACATATGAGTGAGATCATATAATATTTGTCTTTCTCTGACTGACTTATTTTGCTTAGCATAAAAGACTCTAGCTCCATCCATGTCATTGCAAATGGCAAGGTTTCATTCTTTTTAATGGCTGAGTAATATGCCTTTGTGCATATACATTGTATACAGACACACACACACATACACACACACACACATCACTTCTTTATCCATTCATCAGTTGATGGATTTTGGGATCTTTTCATCATTTAGCTATTGTAGATAATGCTGCTATAAATAATGGGATGCATTTACCCTTTCAAATTAGTATTTTTGTATCCTTTGGGTAAGTATCTACCAGTGCATGGCTGGATTTTCAGGTAGCTCTATTTTTAATTTTTTGAGGAACCTCCATAATGTTTTCCAAAGTGGCTACACCAGTTTGCATTCCTACCAATAGTGCAAGAGGGTTCCCCTTTCTCTGCATCCTTGCCGACATCTGTTGTTTCCTGTGCTGTTAATTTTAGCCATTCTGGCAGCTGTGAGTTGGTATCTCATTGTGGTTTTGATTTGTATTTCCTTGATGATGAGTGATGTTGAGCATCTTTTCATGTGTCTGTTGGCCATCTGGATATCTTCTTTGGAAAAATGTCTATTCATGTCTTCTATTTCTTAGCTGGACTATTTGTTTTTTTGGGTGTTGAGTTTGATAAGTCCCTTATAGAATTTGGATATTAACCCTTTATCAGATATGTCATTTGCAAATATCTTCTCCCATTCTGTAGGCTGCCTTTTAGCTTTGTTGATTGTTTCCATTGCTGTGCAGAAGCTTTTTATCTTGATCAGGTCCCAATAGTTTATTTTTGCTTTTGTTTCCCTTCCCTCTGGAGACGTGTCTAATAAGAAATTGAGGTCGCTGCCTGTGTTCTCCTGTAGGATTCTGATAGTTTCCTGTCTGTTATATTGTTTAGCAAATTTATCCATCATAGAAAAGTCATACATTTCATGTTCCATAAATAAAAGTTACACTATATTAGAGATATTTTATGGAGAAAACTTTTTCTTTAGAAAATAGACTGATAATTTTCTTAATATCTAAGAGATTTTCACACTGACATTTTAGATGGCTCCCATATCCATTGTTTCTGGCTGTTTCTATTGTCAGCAGAAAGTACAATCCTAGATTCATGTATCATTTTTTTCTTGGATTCGTTCCTACGAAATTTGAGCAAAATCCCAACCAGTATGATTGACAAAGGAGACACAGTTAAACTGAGGGTAGGAAAAAAACAAGCTGGGGGCTCAGTTGGTTAAGCGTCCGACTTCAGCTCAGGTCATAGTCTCGCGGTTTGTGAGTTCAAGCCCTGTGTCGGGCTCTGTGTTGACAGCTCAGAGCCTGGAGCCTGCCTCAGATTCTGTGTCTCCCTCTCCCTCTGCCCCTCCCCTGCTCACGCTCTGACTCTCTCTGACTTTCAATAATAAACATTAAAAAAATTTTAAAGAAAAAAAAACAAGCTGAAAGTAGTAATAGTCTAACATTTTAATATTGCTTATATATTTCATGGTGTTTAGTTGTCTTAATTTGCTTGTTTTATCTTCATCTAATCTGTGAAGTAATTCAGGAGAATAACACTGAATTAAGTATGTATAGGAAAACTGAACATAGACGTAATAATTTATTAGCTTTGCCATCCAGGGATCTCCTGATAAAGATGGTACTAAAATCTGGTTCTTTTGGGTCACGTTCCAGTTCTCATTCCTCAGGCCATTTGGAGAAATCTTTTAGCTAAAATAAATTCCCTGGGATAGTATCATTTCCCAGTACTTGAACACACACAGAGGTCTCACCAAAAGCCTTTTTCTCCTCCATAAACAAAACTGATTCTCAGAAACAACAAGGTACAGAAATCAGTGAATGTGAGGCCCTTCCAAACCACAAATACCAATAGAATGGGAAAATCAGTATATCTTGCCTAAGAATCTTGTGCAAAAAGATAAAATATGGAGTGTTAATTGTGGAGGTTTTTCAATCGCACAAATATAGGCTTCCTCCTGTAATCAATTTAACAATCAGTGTTTCTTAAAGCAACAATTAATGAACACCCTGAAGACTCCTAAATGCCATAGAGCATACAAAAGAAACATAACCATTATCTCCCCTACGAAGGCACAGTAATCTACCTGGAGATGGGACACTAACATACGTGCAATATGTATGTTTTTGAACATAAAAAACCTAACATAGTATAAATGTGGCCATTACAATGTCCACAGAAAATGACCTAAGAGATAAGAGGGAAGAAAAATCATTGAGAACATGAGCAATCGGGAAAGGCTTGTTGGAAATTTGAAGTCGTTTGCATCTTGAAAAAGTGTCACGATTTGAAAAGGCAAGGAGAGAAAAGATGGTGTTCAAAGCCAAAGAAAGAACATGAAGTGTAATAATATGAGCGAAGGTTGGGGAATACCAACGTTTGGAGATAAGTTAAAGGATCTTAGAATTTTAGAGCTTGAAGAGATTTCAAACATCATACAACTTCATCCCAGTTTCTTCAGTGGGGTACCCTAAGAGTAAGAAAACAGAGGTGACGTGCCAAAGACACACAACTTGTTAATGATTCAATTGGTTCCTGAATCTGGGTCTCTTGATTTTCACAGTCCAGTGCTCTTTTAAATAAATAGTAAGTTAAATTGTACTAGTTCGCATTTAATTCAATGTGAATGGAGCAATGAAAATTATAGACTGGAAACAGGAGAGCACCAAAGAGAGGGCTTGAAAAATACATTGCTGTAATTATTGTTAACCTGTGAGAGCTGCATCATGTTCACTTATCTTCCTGGCACGAGGTAGTACCTCTGAAATCTAACGTGGCCTCTTGCAGTTATTTGGCATGAAATGACCTAAATAGTGCCAGAAATATCATGAGTGAGACTGCACAGCAAAGTTTCCACCCCATTTTCAGTGTTAAGATTCAAACACAGTTTGGGTAAAGCTTCTGATGAGAGTTCCAGACTTGGGAGACATAACACACGTGTGTTAGATGGGGATCGTGTTGGAAGGGAAGCTACAGCTTATAATTTGATGTTGCAAATCCGATTCCTCTTTTTATTTTGATGACTGAAACGTGTATTGAGGTGTAAACTCAACATCAGAAAATATTTTATACACTAATACAATTCATAATAACTAATAAAAAGGCAAATAATAATTTTTGTGCTTAGACACTTCAGGATCCAATTCAAATCAAATAAATAGCTCAAAGAAATGAATTAAACACACCAATACAAATTCGATGGAATTTTATTAGCTCAATGAATATTTCTTAATTGAGTATTTTCTCTGTGCCAGGTACTTTCTGGGTGATCATATCCACGAAAACAACAAAAAGCAACCTAAGTCCCGTTCTCGTTAAATTTATTGGTTAGTGGAAATTTACATTCTATTTCATCTTCTGTGTGCCAGGCAAAGTGTTGAGCAGAGCGTATGAAAAACGATGAAACAAAAGTGATCCTCCATTTGTGAGTTCATTATCTTAAAAAGGAATGCAGACATAAAAAATAATTATGGAACAATAGGGCATGGCCTCCAATTGGAACGTGTAGTCTGTCAGATACAGCCCCGAGGAGAAAGTAAATAACTCCACAGGCAGCAGACAAAAATGGTTTTGCTAATGGGCTTGCTTTTAGAAAGTAGAGGTGAAGCTCACTAAAATGAAATCAAATACTTTGGCTCTGTATAAAATCTGACAATTTTGAAGTTGAGATGAAGGGTCATTTGAATAACAAGCAAAAATGTTTATAAAATTATACACACTTCTTGCTTCCTATAAAACGAAATGTGGATATTCCTTTCCCCTCCTGTGTAATCCTAACAGTCACTCGAATGGGATCTTTTATAAGTATTGAATAATCAGGTGTAATGAGTGTAGATTAAGAATGGTTTTGCATTTGCATAGTAAAACATGCTTCATTAAATACTATGTTAATGAGATACAACTATTACATATTAAAATTGTGAGTCTTTGTTATTGGTTACTGCTCATGTGTTCTACCTTATATTTAAGGCATTGCATGAAGGCATTGATATTAAGGCATCCCATAGTGTAGTGGCACAAAGTTCGGATGAAATCAGTTCTCGCATTAGTTTATTAATATTTTGCTAATCACATAATGTGCTAATTGTAATTTTTACCTAGTCAGATAAAAAATAGCCAAAGAAAAACAGTATTAACAATTTGCTAGGGGTGCCTGGATGGCTCAGTCAGTTAAGTGTCTGACTTTGACTCAGGTCATGATCTCACCTTTCATGGGTTTGAGCCCCATGTCAGGCTCTCTGCTGGCAGCTCAGAGCCTGGAGCCTGCTTTGGATTCTGTGTCTCTATCTCTCTCTTATTCTCTTTCTCTCTTTCTCTCAAAAATAAATAAACATTAAAAAAATTTGCTAAATGTAGGCAGGAATCATATCCTTGTTTACTCTAAAAAGTTGACTCAAATAATTGGAAGTTTCCTTGCACTAAAAATGCAAGCTGATAAATTATATCAATTTTGGCAGCTAATAGGACTTAAAAGTAATTTTGGAACTTTATAAGCCCACCCAGTATTTTGATTTATTTTCAGTGGAAAGCTTTCCTTTTTCCTACTGAAAGATCCAAGATACCTAAATAAAAATAAAGGTATCCAGTGACTTTAGAAACCCACTGCAAGGATGGGGGAAAATACCCAATGAAAGAGAAAAGAAAGAGAATGGACTTCTAATATTCACTCTTTGTGAAGTCCATTTACAATTGTGCTGATCTATGAGAGTTATTTCCACATTTCTAGAGGAAAGACAGTGGAATTCAAAGAGTAAGTGTCACTGTGTAATAAAATGCTTGAAAGGCAAAGCTCATCATATTCAGAATAGAAATTCTGAAGTGACTTTGAGATGATTTATCAGACCCGTGCATGCTTGAAAGTTAAGAGTTGCGGAAAGCGTACAAACCTGTAACACTATTGTGTACACATGGACACAGAGGAGTCCCTGGACGAGTATCTAAGCAAGTTGTCTCCGTGGATTTCTAGTGCCACCATATTTACTCAGAGTGATGAACTAGACTGAGGGGAATAGGCTGAAGAGGAACTGAGACCATTATATTTGGGAGCATGTTTTTCAGGTATTGTTTTTCTTCCAAAGCATTGTGGGTTTGTTTTCACCATGAAGAAACTGGGGGAGGGTGAAAGGGAGATTTCTGCGGAGAATAATCTTGTCTTGTTTTCCTCTTCAGTTAAATTATACAGTATATCTTAGCTTACAATTTCCTTTCATACAATAATTAGAATAGTTACATGTATTTTTTATTTAGAAAAACATTTTTGATGCTTACTTGTTTTGAGAGAAAGAGTGCGCACTAGCCGGGCAGAGGCAGAGAGAGAGAGGGAGAAAATTCCAAGGAGGCTCCATGCTGTCAGTGCAGAGCCCGATGCAGGGCTTGATCTCATGAATGGTGAGATCACGACCTGAGCTGAAATCCGGGGTCTGACGCTTAAGTGACTGAGCCACCCAGACACCCCAGAATCATTACGTGTATTTTTACTTGAAAAGATTTTTCCAAGAATTATTAGCTTTCCTTTAAAAATCGGTGAATTATTGTGCAATTCCTTTCGGCTTTCTGTCGTTGCTCACCGAAGGTTTTAACAGACATACTTGAGTTTGAAGCTCAGTGCTATGTCAACAGTTGTGTACCTCAGGGCGGGTTATCTTCCTTCACCATCAGTCTCCTCCCTTGAAAACTAGATTTTTGTTAGTCTAAATGAGAATCTTCTTGAAGCACTGTTAAATTTTACTAAAATAAATAGCACACTTTAGATGCCCATCTGATATCCTGGTTTGTTGTGTTTTGTTTTTCTTTTCAAGACAGATGCCACCAAAAGTCTTAAAAACAACATAAAAATCAATAAAGTTTGAGCCCCTACTGTATGCAATCCTAGGTTCTGTATGCATTTCAGCAATGAAGCATGTAAATTCTGCCCTAAAAAATAATATAATCTATTAAGATATAATATAACTTTCCAGATGAAAAGCTAAGTTACAGTTTCTGCTATATGATGGGGATTTTTAGTTAGTAGCACACATTTTTATACATCAGAAACTAATCCTGGTGATATTATCTGATTTCTGTATGGGATATGGTTAGGTAAATATGTATGCCCATGAATCTCTTTATCAATAAATAAAACTTCTTGGATGGAATCCTACAGAAGCCAAACTGGTACTCGATATACCCCACAGCAATGTAGCTACAATGGTACCCTATACCCAGCACCTCAGCACATATAGGAAGCAGTCTTTGGGGAGAGAGTTTCTTAGGAAGTTAAACCAGCTCTTTTGGGGATCATTTTGAACATTCAAGGGAGACTTTGCTAAACAGCCCCCTAGTGATTGCTAAAATTCCTTTCAGATCTAAAAATCCCATGATTCTATGATTTTGTAATTTAGCTTATAAAAATACTCTCCAAAAAAAAAAGGGAAAGAAATCACATGAGCCATTCAGGAAATAATACCACAAGAACTGTCGTGTTTGTGCTTCTGCCTTTTGGATGGCCCGCTACTTGTTTTTATAGTTTTCCTCTTTATGGAACAAAATAGGAGGGGTGGATATCAAAATATTGTCCTTATTATTATCAGTTCTCATTTTTTGCAAACTTGGAATTCATCTGGTGGAAAATCATTAGATTTATCCCAACTCTAGCTCGTTTGTGTTGGACCAAGGTTGATAAGTAAAATAAAATACTGGAAACAAAGCTTCTAAAAGTTTTCCAAACATTATAAACTTTTATTTTTTCTTTTCTTTTTTAAAGTATTTTTACAAACCCTGACTTGACTTGGAGTATTTTTGTTTAACTGTAGACTTGAAAATGCATTAAAGAGAAATTCATTTAAGGGTGTCTAATATATATGTATGTATGTATGTATCTATGTATGTATGTATTTATTTATTTATTTATATTGTTTCAAGTTTTTTTATTTAAATTCCAGTTAGTTAACATACAGTGTAATATTAGTTTCAGGAGTAGAAATTAGTGATTCATCACTTACATATAACACCCAGTGCTCATCATTACCCTCCTTAATATGATTTCAAGTTTTTTAAAGCAATGAAACTCTGGAAAGTCAAACATATTGAAGGATGTGACATCAGCTCCAATCCATAATTTATTACACCTGCAAGACCTAAAAAGTGTAGTTGATTATCAAACATCTTTGAATTTTTGGATCACTGGTAAAAATTGTTAAAAAATTCTACTTTACCTGAGCCTTTGACATATTCCTGATAATTCATAACTATTCATGGAAGAAAAAGTCATTCAAAGAAATGAAAACATTATATATATATATATACCATATGTGAGTAGTGTATATATAGAGAGATGCATATAATGTGTATACAATAAACTGTATAAAATATGGATATATTATATAATATGATATAACACACATGCACATATATGTGTGTGATATATTTCTATAGAAATACTAAATAAAGCTACAGGGATACTGCAGCAAAAACTAATATTCCTTAACGTGTTCTGATGATAATTTTGTTCATATAAACATTTTACTTTAAAAAACGTAAAGAAATGGAATAGCTGTCAAAAGTCATGAGCCTTCTTAACCCTGACAGGGATTCATTATTTAATTTTTTTTAAAGACTCTTTTTATCTTCAAATGTTATTTCTTTTAAGAGAGGAGGGGGAAGGGCAGGAAGAGGGAGAATCCCGAGGAAGCTCAACGCTATCAGAGCAGAGCCCAACCTGGGGTTCGATCCCACACTGTGAGATCATGACCTGAGCCTAAATCAGCCTTAACCGAGTGAGCCCCCCATGCATCCTGATCCATTATTTTCGAATTGATAAGTTTCTCAAGCAAATTGAGGTGTGATCCGCATGAAGCACTCTTAGATTTCATCTTACTTTGGACACAAAATTGTGAAAATATTATCAATCATCCACAGAAATGCCACAAAGATGTTCATATATTCCGAGTAGTCAAGGTTGGAATTTATTATTAATACATATATAAATTAGAGAACACATTACTGTAAAATGATAAAAGACAGGACACCTGGTGGCTCAGTCGGCAAAGGTCTGACTCTCGGTTTCGGCTCACACCATGATCTCACAGTTTCATGAGTTCGAGCCTCACACTGGGTTCCGTGCTGAAAGTGTAGAGCCTGCTTGAGATTCTCTCTCTCTCCCTTGCTCTCTGCCCCTCCCCCACTTGTGCTGTCCCTCTCTCTCAAAATAAATAAATCAACTTTAAAAATATGATAAAAGACAATATGACATATTGCTGTGGTAGGGCATTTTGAGATTTTATGAATTCCACTCTGACATTTTCACAAGCGTTGCCTTGGAAATAAGTCATTTTGTACATTTTACTAAACATGGGGTGTTTATCTGAATTCTTTTGTGAAGGAAAGGTGCGGTAATTTTAAGAGAAATTCTTAACTGTATGTCAGGAAAAGTAGTTGAAAAGCATTAATATTGATCAGATTTATTTATTTATTTATTTATGATTTGTCTGTCTTATGTCCATTTAAACATCAGTTTAAACCACATTAGATTAAGACTCCAAAATTTATTTATTTATTATTTGTCTGTCTTATGTCCAGTTAAACAACAGTTTTTTGTTTTTTCATTTATTTTTTTTTCAACGTTTATTTATTTTTGGGACAGAGAGAGACAGAGCATGAACGGGGGAGGGGCAGAGAGAGAGGGAGACACAGAATCGGAAACAGGCTCCCGGCTCTGAGCCATCAGCCCAGAGCCTGACGAGGGGCTCGAACTCACAGAGCGCGAGATCGTGACCTGGCTGAAGTCGGACGCTTAACCGACTGCGCCACCCAGGCGCCCCAAGTTAAACAACAGTTTAAACCACATTAGATTAAGACTCCAAAACTGTTGTAAGGAACATTATTTTATTGCCTTTCACAGCACAGGAGGGCCTAATCTGAGCATCCGAAAGGAATATTTTTTCCTTTGGAGGGAGTAGGAATGCAAAGAAAAGCCCATAGTGATTACACCCATCCGTCCCTTTGTTATGCACAAACTTGTATCATTTTTAGTGTGTTTCTCCCCAGTGATGTGGTTACTCGTGCAGACTATGCCCTTTGGACAAAGAAGCTTCATTCACTGTGCTAGAAATTCCAGGAAGAAAGATAGAATGTCATTCTTGATCTTCTCAGTTGTCAGTAGTAAATTGGAAAACTTATACTGGACCTTCTATTGAATTGGGTATCAAAGAGGCTTTCCTATCCAGTCCAGCAGGAATCTGCTGAGGAGAGGCCACAACAGAATCCTGGAAATCAATACAGAGCGTTTTGTGTCAGAATGAGTTTCGATCATCTACAGATACATTTTGGAAAAGACTGGTCAAGGCCCAGCATAGATAAGGACGCAGTGGAGACATCCTCAGAAGCCTGTTTGCATACACGTTTTGCCTTTAGCCCTGATGTTAATCGTCTACACCTCTCCTTATTAATGTTCCCTTTGTGCCTCGCTGGCTAAATTGAAAATATCTGGAATTTAATGAGTAACTTTCCCCTCCCCATTAGGGATGACCAGGGTCATTGTTAGAATTTTAACACATATGTTTCTAATTTATTTACAGTTAATTCAGGAAAAATGTTGCTGTCTCCAAGCAGTTTGGTGTCCAAGAATGCTATTAAAAAAAAAATCAAAGGTCATCGATATCCTCTCCTTTTTGTTTAGAATTCCTTTATTGTCTCCACCCTCTTTCATTTCCCCTGATGTAGTTTTAGTAGTGGCAAGATTTCTTTACCTCCCCAGGGAAGGAATTCTATAATCTAATCATTTTTGTGGTTTCCCTGAAATTTAACTTTAACTTCTCTGTGGTTTCTTCTATATTCAACCAAATATACACATTTTTATTATTATTTTCTTTATACCACTGTAAGTCACTCTTCCTCTGCCCCAGGATATCTAATATTATACTCTTAGGATGAAGATTAGTAGCAGTTTTTGACATTTTCCCTGTTACATTTCAAATAATTCTTTCAATCATTCATGGGTGCCGTTAGGCTAACAGGGATATTAGGTCTTCAAGAATCGGGAATGGTTTGAACCTGAAGCCATATGAAAGGCTGGGATGGGGGGCAGGGTAACTAAGCCCAGTGGAAAGGCTGCAGCTGTGGATGTGGCCTACCTAACACGGGCATTTCCACGCACCCTTTCTTTTGCTCATCCTTTAGCAAACCTTTCCTTGTATCCCCTCCGATCCTCTGCAGCCGGTCTCCTGAGTCAGTCGACGTTAACATTATATTCGAATTCTTCATTGAGTGTTAATGAAAACAAAACTGCCCTGTACTTTTCTGACAGCATTTGCTGTATTCTGTCCTAACATCAGCAGCATTTCGTGTGTGTTCTTAGAGCCCTTGTGTATCTGTGATATCGCCGTTTTCCACCTAAGACCTCTGTGACATCAAGCTTCACCCAGCCTTATGGATTTTTATTATTTTTTAGAGTTTATTAAGAAGCATCCCTTTTCAGTAGGAATGTAATAGATATTCGTCTTTACCACTTAATACATGTGGGAACTGACATGCATCATGTAAGACTTGTAGCATACTAAATAGCAGGACTAAAATGAACACTTAAGCCTTCTGATTCCTTATCCAGCAATCACCATCACCACCACCACTACCATTTATTAAAGTCCATTATGTGGCAGGTACTAGGGTATGTGAAGCTTGGAATTCACAAAATAATTTTACTACTCTCCTCGCTCTGGTATTTGGTATCATGTCATTGACAAGACAGAACTCCAGTAAATATTTTGATGTTTGAATTTCTCCTATTAGATTTCCACCGTTTCTTAGGTACCTCTGTAGCTTTCCTAAGAAGAAGGTAAGTTAGGTATAAGCTTCCCGGACAGAGTGAATGCACAATCGTTGTAATTATAGTCATCTAGCTGGATAAATGGTATGTTGAAGTGTAAAATACAGGTGGGTAACGTATCAAGTATCAGCTGTGTGTTCTCATGCGAGTTTCTAGCCACAGAGGACAATTTGACTATCTCCCAAGTTCCTTTCCAGGCTTTTTTGACTTGAATTTCAGCTCTGTTGAAATGTCATTGTGTGTTGTGGCTTTGGGGAGAAACAGTCTTTCCATATATCCCCACATGATTTCGGGACTAAACCACACTCTAATTATCTACTTGCATTTTTTTGCAAACTCATCTTGGCACAAGATCCCAAACACAGAACATCTTTTCGAGTATAACTGCCCCCACCTCCTTCCCCTGTAGCTTCCCAATCCATGGACAGCAAAGCCGCTTTCCGTGAGAGTCCTATTTCTTTAGCCTTTGTCTAGAATGCTCCTGCTCCTTTAAGTACTGAGCAGTTTTCATTTTCTGGTTGTTAGTTGAATCTCCTGGACCCCACCGGTTCATTTTTAAAGAATCTTAGGTTTGATAGACAGGAAAAACATTATATATGTCACAAATAAGGAAAATAAGGACCAAAGAGATTACAGAAGTGTCCAGGTTTATATATCTTGGAATGTCTTTTCCTTACTGGTTTTATATTTCTGCCTTATTCCCATATGGTTTTCCTTGAATTTGAATTTTTTTTTTCTAGCCACAGATATCTTCAGCATTTCAACAGCTTCTGGACCACTATAAAATCAATACCCACAAAGTTATGTTTGGATCACATGTATATGATTATACATAATATGAAGGGAAGGGGGTGCATATATTTAGAGAATAATTTTAACCAATGGTTTTTTAAAAGATTGGCAATATTTGATATCAAAAAGTATTTTTCTGCTTTATCTATTTTATTACTTGTTTATGCCTTTAAACAATTGGGATTAAAGTTTTTATTTTGGTTTTAGAATATGAGACATAATCTAAAATCATAGCTCCTAGCTTAATATGATCTAAAATGTTGTAAATATGCTATTGCTATATTTTTCCATATCATTTATACATTTTTGTATTAAGAGCATTGCTTTCACCAGCCCATTAGTCATATTTTAATGCTGTTGTTTTTAATTTTTTAAAAAAGAGCTTTTTGTGTTTCTGCTTATATTTCAATTAATTTTCATTTTTTTTAAATTTTTTTTTCAACGTTTCTTTATTTTTGGGACAGAGAGAGACAGAGCATGAACGGGGAGGGGCAGAGAGAGAGGGAGACACAGAATCGGAAACAGGCTCCAGGCTCTGAGCCATCAGCCCAGAGCCTGACGCGGGGCTCGAACTCACGGACGGCGAGATCGTGACCTGGCTGAAGTCGGACGCTCAACCGACTGCGCCACCCAGGCGCCCCTCAATTAATTTTCATTTTTATGACAATGAATACAATACATAATAAGATCAAATGAGAATTATTTCTATATGATAACTCTCACAGGGTATTTACTTTACTATGACCAAAATGTTTTTAAGGCTATATCCTTCATCATCTGTAAATTATAAGAAACAAGTTCCCTACTCATAAGTGCACAGTTGTTATCAGTGTCAGATACGCACATTTTTTACTTTTTTTTTTTAATATTTATTCATTTTTGAGAGACAGAGAGAACGTGAGCAGGTGAGGTGCAGAGAGAGAGGGAAACAGAGTCCGAGGCAGGCTCCAGGCTCTGAGCTGTCAGCACAGAGCCGTGTGTGAGGCTAGAACCCATAAACTGCAAAACCATGTCCTGAGCTGAAGTCAGGCACTTAAGCCACCCAGGTGCCCGAGGTCCACACATTTTTTAAAGTAATGAAATATTAATTGTCTTGGCTTCTTGTTTGTGCGTGTGTGTGTGTGTGTGTGAGATGCTGGTACCCATGTTTCTCAGAATTTCTTCATTGATACCCTTCCTTTCAGTAGATCATACACTACCTGCTGGTAATGACATGATGGACTGTTTACTGAGACTCTATAATTTTGAAGATGAGGAATTTGAGATCTGGGAATCCAAGTTCATCGACTTGGTTAAGGTCATGCAATTTTCAAGCAGAAGTGGAGCTATCCTTCCATGCTGCTTCTGAAATTTCAAAGCAGTTTTAGAGGGATTTTTGTGTTTGTCCTCCTGTTCGTGCAAATCATTCTTTGATTTGCAGTACTTAGAATTTGTAGATAAGTAATTTGAGGTTTTGTCCATCCTCTTCCTTTTGTACCTGCAACAAATTTGATTTTCCACTGTTATTTTTAAGGTGGTGGTGTGGGAGGCAGAATAATGGTCCATAAATGGTCTACATCCTGATTCATGGGACTTGTGACTACATTGTGTTATACAGCGAAGGGAAATTAAGGTTTCAGGTGGAAGTAACATTGCAAATCGTTTGACCTTCAACTAGTAGAGTATGCCGGGTGATCCAGGTGAGCCAAATATTCTGAGTTATCCAGGTGAGCCCAATGTAATCACAGAGTACTTAAATGTGGAAAAGGGAAACAGAGAAGTCAGTGTCAAAGTGAGGAAGCATGAGAGCAGACTGACCAGGGCTTACTGTGGACAATGGAAGAAGGAAGCCATCTCCAAAAAATAGTGGCAGCCTCCAGAATGAAACTTCGTCCTGGTACCACTTCGCTTTTAGCCCCGTGAGACCTGTTGCGGCCTTCTCACCTCCAAAACGGTAAGATAAAACCTTTGTTTTGAAGCACTTGGTTGGTTGTGGTTGGTTACAGAGACTATAGGATTCCGATACCGGTGGAAATTCTTCTTAGCTGTTAGAATCTGATTGAGGGAAAATGGCCTTCGAATGAAGCCTTGCTGAGGTCTCTTTTCCACTCGGGCTTTTAGTCGTTTTTTTACAACCCACACTTCAGTTGGTGGATGCAGAGTGAGAAGGCTTCAGTTGTATTTTCATTGTAGAGGAAAGAGGGGTCCAGGACGTACTGGCACCGTTTTCTGCCTGAACAGGGTTAATTTCAGACAGCTGGGATTGTAGTTTTCTTTGTCTTCAGATATTTGGAGTATGAAGACTGCAGGGTCATGGAGTTCTCAAGTAACAACCAACTAGGCTTGGATAAGTTCTCCATGATGTGCCATCGGATCATCCCTGTAACTTTCATTCTTTGGTTTATGCAGTGAAGATAATAACATGTCCGTTGTTTTGCAACTAAACTGCACACTCCATGTGCAATGCCTTGTACAAAAAGGTAGTAAACATTTTAAAACCACAAGTATTGTTATACAAATTGTTCTCAGAGAAGCCGGTGTATTCTAGATGCATATGCTCTCTAAAAAAGAAAACAAAAAGTCATTTGTATTGCAGTCAATTTTTCTCTTGAGTTCCTGATTACTAAAATGATGGGGAAAGCTATGCTTAAAACTTTTTTTTTTTAACCATCCTAAAGATGATAGTTTTTTTTTTTCCCTTCACGTATTCACAATAACAATATAGATTGTAGCATCTTTATTTGTACTCGATAAAGTACTATCTTTAGGCACGCCTGGGTGGAACAGTCGGTTAAGCATCTGACTTTGGCTGAGGGCATGATCTGTTGATGTGTGAGTTCGAGCCCCATGTCAGGCTCTGTGCTGACAGATAAGAGCCTGGAGTGTGCTCCTTCTCTGTTCCTCGCCTGCTTGCACTCTGTCTCTTTCTCAAAAATAAAATGAAAAGAAAATTTAAAAAAAAACTCTCTCGATATATTACAGTTTTTTTACTCTTAGTAAAGACAAATCAAATCAATCCTGATTGAAAGGATTATAAAGGGGTACAATTAAATACTCCAACATGGCTTTGCTTTAAGTTCTCATTTTTGGAAACCAGTCTTCAGATGTCAATAGTGACGATGATATAACCGGTTTTCTTATTGTTGTTTACTTGAATAAAGTTCTTGCTGGAGTGATTCCCAGCCAGTGTCAATACATTATCCAACCTTCACAATAAGCAGTGTGTAATAAATAACTTAAATTTGGCTCACCAGAGAGCACATATTTCCTAGTATAATTTCCATTAAGGAAAAAACAAAAGAGTTGGTTTTGGCAGATTTCTGATCACTCCGTAGTTTTGTCTCTTCTATTCCTGAGATTGTTTTTTTGTTTTTTTGTTTTTTTTTTTTTTTTTGTATCCAGGAGGTTGAAGAGATTGCTTTTCTCATCTAGTGCTACATTCAATGTGGCATCTCTAAAACTATAATTACTAGTAGGAGCATTGTTGTATCTTGGACATGTTTGATTAAGTGTAGAGATTGTATAAATGAAGCGAGCCTCGCAAAAGGATGGAAAATGAAAGTCATGGTCATGGGCAAGAAATCCTACTACTTCTAATCATAGTGATTACATTGTCTTAATTAAACATACTATTTTCTTCATATTTGTTGTAATTTTTACTAGGATTCTGATAAAACCACAAACATTTGCTAAGCAGCTGTGTTTTTCTTCTTCTTTTTTTTTTTTTCCAACTATTCTAAATACATGCCTGAGTGTATGAAAGAATACAAACCTGAAGGTGGGGCATAATGTGTAAGGAGATGAACCAGTTCCTGGCCCTTGCTGCTTGCTGTTCCTGTCACATGTGCCCATGTTTGGGGCTGGTGGTGGGGTGGGAGGGAGGCACAATGTATTTGTAAGTTTTGGAAATAGGTATTCTGAGGCACTTAGGTAGATCTTAATCTAGATTAAGCCTACTCATGCTTTCTAAGTTCTAAAGTCTTACTCAGTTCGATAAACATGTGTTAACCTGGCGGAGGACAGAGGGATAGGCAAAGGTGAATTGCTGATAGTTGAGGACATTTCCATCCAGGGAAGGGAAATTTGGTTTCGGCACAATTAGGTTATAACAAGTCAGACGGCATGTCTAATTCCAGGCAGGAATAAGGGTAGTTCAACCTGAGTCTACCTCGACGAGACAGTCAAAGACTTTTTTGGAAACACTGGCTAGATTTCCAGGTGGGCTTCTGTGATGTGGTATTTATCATATGCTGACCTCAAATAGCAAAGAATGATGGTGTTCAGTTGAGCTCACTAATGTCCAGGACAAAAATCCGTAGTTAGTTAATAAGGAAGAACAAAGGAATGAATACTATTAGGACAAATAGTTTCTGCCATATGTCCCAAGAAATGACTGGGTTATTGCTGATACACCGTAATGAATTTAAATGAGTTTTTTCATAAAGACTCAGAAAAATAGGTAAAATTCATGTATGGTTCATATTTTTTTTTTATCTCTACTGGAAACAGTTGGAAAGACTTAAAATATTGCAACAAATGAAGAATTCCCTGATAAGAATATCAGTAACTTTGAAAGGCCACTTTTTATCATAAATACTGAAAAACAACTTTATAGGAAATGTGGTACAGTGCAAAGAGGGTAAGATGATGTGTAATATTGAAACGCTACCTATGTCAAGCCACCAATACTAGCCCGTCTTACAGTTTGGAAAATTCAGACCATTACTACAAAGTCAATAGTAACTGGTTCAGCTGAGGCCGAAGTGGATTAAAAAATACTAGAAGGTATCTTGTGAGGGAGACAGACTGAGGAATACTAAATCTACCAGAATCCGAAATAAAGTTAACATATCAAAGTCGAGTGCTGGGAACATAAATCAATCTAGTGCTCTTGGTCTCACAGATGACTAATGAAAGTAATATTGTCCAAAAATCTGTGGAATGCTGAAGGCATGTACTCCACAGATGATCGGAGGCCGGTAGAAAGTTGATGCTATTAGTAGAGCAACTACCTCTCCGGCTGCTAATGAAGAGTAGAGATCATGGGAGTACACGAATGTCTGCCTTTGAGGAATCTGGAAGCTCCGGTCCAGAACCCCTACCATCTCTTCCATTATTACTGATGTAACTGCCTCTTGTTATTGAAAATGTTGTGATGTGAATAATGAAATGATGTAAAACCCAATTCTGTTTGACACTTTCATGATATTTCTTACCAGGGCAGGAAGATGACTCTTGTTCTCCTTTTTCCTTAAAAACAACAACAAAAACAACAGTGGTAACAAAACACACAGTCGTATATTTGTGCCTAGTGGCACAGAAGTCTTGGGGAGATTGGGTATTAGATTTCTAATGAGAGTGAAAAGAGAAACATTCTGGAATATCCACAAGCGGTAACTATTTAAGATGCAGAGTGATGTTTCATGATCAGGTTACTTAAAATAATAAAAAAGGTGTATATATCCTGTTGTATTCCTTGTTACTGTAATTGGTATCCACCAATATTAAACGTAGGGAAGAGTAAGAACAACTTGAAAAGAATTTGGCTTTCTTGGCCAAACCTTAAAAAACTAAACAGTCAGATCCAGTAAAGGTAACATTAACCATGAAAGTACATAGGAAATTAAAGAAAAAAGCAAATACTGGCATTTCACAAAATGAAATCAATTACATATGGATATATAATTCCATTACTAAATTTTGTACTGCAGGTTTTACTGTGAAATTGAACTAGAGTAAGAATACTTGGGAAGAAAGACTAAAGACTTTAAAAATATCCCAACTACTGGACTTCTTAAAAGTTAAAAAAATAAAATTACAGAGAAAGAGGAGAAGAATAAAATATTCAAACCCATGGTTTAAAGATGTTGACCATGTCCTTTCAAGGATTGATCTTCTAAACATTTATTCCATGAGGCCAGTTCCCACAAACCAATATGACGCAAGTCAAACTCCAGGTTTTCCTAATAACAGCGAGGCAGGAAAGCGGTAACCATTTGAGCAAATTGTGTTTGCAACCAAGGGCTCTAGTGTGATGAAAAACCTCTGTATGTTAACTACATTATACAGTGTAATGATACCATGTAACCTCATTAATCATCTAAGGGAGAAAGATACACAAGTATGAAGTCAAAATCCTATCAATTATATGAAACCTATTTTTTTTACATGACTTGCTGCGTGTAACCATCCAAATGAATGAAGTTTCAAAGGGAACTGTGCTAAGTTAGAAAACTTAATTAGTGGCTTCCTTGTGCATATAGTGTCTGTCTTAAACTCAGATTTAATTTTGAAATTCTGGGGTTGAATTAGAAAACTTGAATCCTAGTTCTCTTGAAATCTTACTGGGTTAATGGTAAAACCTGGAATAAATCCTTAGGGCATGTGAAAGACACCTAAGCCCCCGAGAAAAAATACTTCCAAGGAACTCTGAAAGCAAATGAAGTAGATTATGCGGATATAATTAGAATTTCACAAGAGCAATGATTCATTGCTAGGGTCAGTCTGATTACACTGGACAGTTATAATATTTGCGTTCTGGAGTTGCTACTAAAATCAAGTTTTCTATAAATAATATACTTTGATTTGAGAGGTTATATCCTCAAATCTGGAAAACAGTATAAAATGGCACAGCTAGCCATAGAAGAGGCCCCTTTGACATTGGGGGGTGGGGAGGAAAGTCGAGATTATTCCTTGGGAAGTGTTTGCGTTTACAGCAACTGTAAAATTTGATAATACAATAACTCCCTTTTCCATTTATTTCACATACAAGTGTGGGTCTGTGTCACTTGATATATTGGCCTCAGATGAGAAGAGGGACACACAGGCTGATGAGACTCCTCGAGAAGATAGTGGGGTTGCAAAATGAATTGAAAGCGATTTCAAGAAAATACTTGGTCAGAAGTTGAGTTAAAGGGGTTGAAAAACTGGGATGACAGAAAGAATCAAAGGCAGGACTACCACTCATAGAGGATTTTTTTCCAATTAAGTTTCCTTGAAGTGAGAAGGAGGACACAGAGGCTTAGTTTTTCTGTTTATCAGTGTTACTTTAAATCACTAACAAATTGAGTTTAGCACAAAATACATTAGTGAAATTGTTAACTTCACCACTTTATCTATTATCAATAGTTGATATTTTGAAGATAGTCATTCCGTGCCCGAACTCTGGGAAATAGGTATTTATGTTTCTGTATTACTTTGACCAAAACTTGAGAAGGTTCTAAAGTAGTCATAAAGGAATACAAAAGAATACTGGAGAAAGCCATTCTAGAAAGGAGCATGACAATTTAATAGTTTCTAACTTTTTTCCCTCCAGGGATCTATCCATATTTCTCATTTGGTAGGAACACAATGGCTTTGGAGTCACAATATAACTAGTTCTTTGCACTAATTAACTCTATGATCTTGAGCCAATTTTTTTGGGGGGGGTCGCTGTCTGGAATGTATGTATCTAATAAAATGGGAAAAGAAAATTCCAGACATGCCCTGGAGAACTTAGTCTTTGTTATATAATGTACAGTGTTAAGATGGTGAAAACAAAATGTGGAGGGGGGACCACGTGAATGGGTACACGGAAAGGAGAGTTTGAGAGGGTAGACACAGGACCTGAACTGAGGATGGAATCCCAGTAAAGGAGGACTGAAGGAAAGTGTAATGGCCAAGAGTTTGGGATGATAGGCAGCAAAGACTTAGACAAAAGTGAAAATGACAAGTCAGAACAAAGTGGAACAGAAGTCTGAAAGCAGATATGTGAAATGCATACCCCAAGGCAAAGCTATTTTCAGTGACCCAGGTGCACACTGCTGATCCAACACATTAAGGTCTGTTTCTGGAACTTTCTAAACGAAGATGATTACATTAGATTTTTCCATGGTAAAAGAGAGTGGAGTTGGTGTTGGGTTGCTTGATAATCTAGCAAGCCCAAGAAACCTTTTGATTCTCTAAACCTGATTAAACAGAGCATAGAAACATCTGTATATCCACAGAGATTTATCTTAGTTTAAATTAGGATAACCTACATTTATCAAAGAGTTTTGTTTATTGCAAGAAATGAAATTAAGTTATATGAGCTTTTATTACTGTGTAGACAAAATATTAGTGCACATAAAGCTCATAATAAAAAAATAGATTTTTTAAAACATGTTAAAAACAGTTTTATTACGGAGGGATAACAGGTCACCATTTTCATGATTTGGGTCAGGCTTGAACAGTTCATAGCTTTTCTTTTACTACCTGCCACTTAGGGACTTGGGGTTGACCTTTTCCCATGTGCTGTAATAATGAGAAGTATCTTAAGTTTCTTTTCCCAAGGTGGATTGTGTTCTTGCTTTGATGACAAAATTCCAGTGGGCTTCTATTGTACCTGTGATCTCTTAAATGTATGTATCTTTACCTTTTATGCATTTAACTTGTCAAGGGTTTTTGTTCTGAAGGAGCTTTGGCCAAGAAGGCCTAGTCTTGCCTTATTTCTAATGTCCAAGCTTCTCCCATCCAAGCTCCCTCAGAGAGAGGGCCCCGTTATATGCTTTCCTCAAGAAAACACAAATAGATCCACTTTAGTAAATTGCTTCAACACTTGCATTGCATTTATTTACATATATTGTAATATATATAAACATGCAAAAGAAAATACAATTTTAATTGAGGGCTAATAAAATTTTAATAAACTTTACTAAAACTTGGAGAAAAACGGGAAAAAATGATTTTAAGTGAACAATCCTCTTTTTCTTTGGTATTCCATACAAAGGAAAAAACTCCAGGCAAGACTATTTCTTGACTATCACTTTGTAATTATTAAAGTTAACTGAAATGCACCTTGTACAGGACAGAAAATTGATATTCTGGAGAGAATGAGAATTTCATGCAATTTCTAAAACTTGGGGTCATTTTCTTGTTTCCAAACATGAAAATATTGTTTCATAGAATTTGCCTTCACGAAAAGAAAGGTGAAGATTACCTTGCCACTCTGTTTTGCTGGGTCTTATTATTGCTAATGAGTATGGATGACTTTATTTACATCTAATAGTTATTTGAATTATTCAATCAAAGCTTTCCTTCAGATGCACGAAACTTTGTTGAAAATGTATCAGAAGACGGTCTGGTTTCTGTAAAAAAAAAAAAAAAAAAAAGAGAGATAATGGGGACAGAGATTTTTCAGATGCCAGAGTGAAGGAAACAAAATGTTACAAAAGCACTTTAGAGAAGTGAAGAAGTTAATATTTTGTTTAGGAAACCTCAAGAAAAGGGAGTTAACAACTCCGCATCTTACCTGCAATCCTCATAATTTCAGAAGAGAAAATACTATTGTCTCTCCTCTAATTCTATAATCCTGGTATTCCTATTGTTTGAGAAAGTAAGTCATCCCAAGACATGAAGAGGATCCATTATTTTACCATTTACACTTCCTTTTCCATATCCTGTCTTCACTCAGAACATGTATTGTGTTGTTTTATTGCAATTTTAAGAGAAACTCAAGGGCTGGGGACTGTGGACTCTCTCTAACCAAATGAGGATTTTACTAACAACAATGAATATCGATACCAATAAAATGTCCTTAGGTTTACCCTTCTTACTAGATTCTGTAACATTTCTCACCAAGGGTAATTAATCCTCATTGAGATTTTGTTTTGAATCATAGACTGTTTTCAAAAAATAAGTTTACTGGGGCCCCTAGGTGGCTCAGTCAATTAAATATCGAACTCTTGATTTTGGCTAAGGTCATGATCTCCTGGTTGATGAGTTAAGCTCGTGTCTCCCTCTCTTCCCCTCCCCTGTTCATCATGTTCTTTATCTCTCAAAAAATAAACATTTAAAAAAAAATTTTAACACAATTAAGTCATGATTTTCTTTTGGAACTTAATTTAAATACTTTTAGCTCTTTATTTCTGTATACCTTGTTTTTTTGTTCCAACGTTCTATTTTTGAGATGGTTTCGTGATGTCGAAGCTGTTGTGTGTCCTTAGGCAGAATCTTTGTGCCACTGCTACTAAGCAACCAGCTTTCTTGAAGTGACCCCCTTGCTCTACAAACAGAGGGCTTGGTAATAAAGGTAGCCTTTGATTTCTCAGCCTGCCTCTCCTAAATGTGAGCTGGTGCTAGAGTGATGGGGGTGGAGTGTTCCCTACCTGCCATAGCTGAGGTAGGGCTTCCACTGTAAAAGTTAGGGGCCAGGTAAAGGAAGGGAGCTTCAGGCATCCACCTGTACTTGCCTGGAGGAGAGTATCCTCAACATGGAACTGGACAAGGTGGGAGGGGAATGACCAATGCAGTGGCAAGGTAGAAATAGTAGCTCCTAATTGGGAGTTGGGAGAGGGAGTCCAGTCTTGTTGTTTGTATTTGCCTAGAATCGAACTTGCTGAGCAGGGTTAGGAGAGAAAGGAGGTTTTGACTCAAAGGTCAGAGACTCACTGTTCACACCAAGATTGAGCAGATTGTCTTGAATGTCTGTCTATCCATTTGCTGATTCCTTTTCAAACTCCTTGTAGAGATTTTGAGTGGTTGTTTTCACCTGTTACGGTTATTAAACTAAGAGGTCCCTGTATTACTGTATTTTATGTGATTTGTGGTAGACAAAAGAGTTGTATCTTTTTACAATTCTGGCCATCACTACGAATTTATCAGAGTGTTTAGACTTTTAAATCCAATACAAATATTGGTATCTTGAAATGTAGGTATAGCATTTCTTGTATGTTGGTTTTCTCTATTTACCCTTACTGTTTCTTCAGTCTCCTGAGTCCATTGAACATTTATTATTTTATTTAATTCTCCTTTGTGTTCTTGGTATAGTGTCCCTTTGCATAGTTCTTACAGCGATTGTCCAAAGGGATTATAATTATACACTTAGCCTTTCACATTCTGTTTAGAAACAATACTGCATTACTTCCAGTGGAAGTGGAAAGCTTAACACAATATATACTCCTTAGCTCTTTCCTTACACTGTACTTGTCATAGATTATTCCTACTTAACGTTGACATTTTCTCAGATAATGCTCAAGTTTTTCATTCAACCGTCAAATATATCTTAACTCCAATACACATGAACTGTATCATATTTACCCAGTACTTAACATTTCTGTTGATCCTTTTCCTTGATTCCTAATGATCCAAATTTATGTCTGTCCTTCGGGATGAAAACCTTCTAGTAGTGATTTTTTTTTGGGGGGGGGGCAGGTCTTGTGGCAACAACTTCTCTTGGTTTCATTTCCTCTAAAAGTACCTGATTTACCCTTCCCTCCTGAAGGCCATTTTCATTAGATCTAGAATTCTAGGCTAAAGGTTTTATCCACTCAGCACTTGAGAATTTGTCCTTGTTATTTCTGAAAGTAAAATTTTTCAACCTTCAAATTCTTACTCTCCAGCAATGATGGCAATTGTTTTTTCTGACTGCCTTGAAAATGTTTTTTTTTTTTTTTCTTCTCTAATTTCTGGCACTTTTATTACACCTGATACACATTTCAAAGGGCTTATACTGTTTGGGGTTCATAAATTTCTGGACTGGGTAAGTTTGTGCTTTTTATAAAAATGGCGAAGTAGTCAGTATTTATTGAAAAAAAAATTTCCTGCCCTACATAGACTTTGCCCCCATTCCTTGTAGCGCCATTTGGTATTATCTGATATGCTCTGTGCATTTTGTTTCTAATGCGTTTCTAATGCGTCTGCTGTTTATATTTCTACTACTCTATTTTCAGTTTTACTTAGTTATTTGTTCTATCCACTCTATTAAGCACATCCATTGGGGTTTTATTTGGAGAGTTGTTATTTTTAAGTTACAAAATTTTCTTTTGACCCTTATCTATATATTCTATCTATTTTCCGAGCTTTGGCCCTTCATTCATTGCAAGAGTGATGGCTTTGACTTCCTGGAATGTTTTTTAACAAGTGCTTGAAAGTCTTGGTCAAATAATTCCAACATCTGTGTCATGTCCTTGGCATACACTGATGATTGTATCACATGCCTGCTGATACTTTGCTTGTCTTTGGTGTATGGAAAACTTTTTAAATGCATCTTGGACATCTTGAATGTTGTGTTACAAGACTGTAACAGCTTCTAAAACCTGCAAGTAATGTTTCTATTGTTTAGCAGCCTTGGCTTTAAGCCACACGCCTACCTAGCCATCTCTGGATTATGTTTTCAATATTGTTTTTGTTCCCAAAGTGTGCTACACACCAGAATGGTCTAGGAAGTGGGCAGTTGTCTGTCTCTTAGTTGGGTTCACAAGATCATTTGTCTACTTTTTAGGACAGATCCATGCATTCATGCATACCTTGATGTGCATAGGAGGGTGGATGATCCCAGGAGCTGATAACAACCATAAAGATTTTTTGTCAAGTTCTTTTTATTTGATCTCCATGATACTTTGCAATTCCCTACATGTGTCCCTTCTGCTCCTCCAGCTAGAATGCTGGTGCTTTATTTACTTTGTACTGCTGCACAGTCCCTATCACTGTGCTAACATCCAGTGCCAATGATCAGATGAACAGAAAGAGAAAAGAATCAACAGAAATTTGCTACATGCATTGGGACTACAGTCAGAGAGGAAGGTTCACTTTGCTTGGAGTTGTAAATGACCATGCGTTCCCCTTGCCTTAATGTTGCTGCCAGGAAACCTCTTTTTCTATCTGAAGGCCTGAACTAGAAGGTGATCCTACAGTGCTCTGTGCATGTGCCAATGCCACCTTCCACTTGGCCAAGGGACCATGGAGGGAAAAACATACGGGTGACTTCTTCACTGATTCAGCGTAACCTCTATTTTTGCTCTTTTCTCCACAACTTCCTGTGACTATTGACTTTTTGTAGTTCACTGACTATTTGATACATTTTGTCTGGGATTTTTAGCTTCATTGAATGGACTGACAGAGTGGAGTATGTTCACTCCATCTTGCCCAGAACCAGAATATTACTGATAATAGTTGGGGCATAAAAACAAATCATAATTTCTTTACACTTGACTAACCTAATATGATTTAGACATAAAGTTTTAGGTTACCAGACGGGATATACTAAAATGCAGTCTTAAATCCTGGTGAATAGGTCATTCTCAAGGCTAGAGTAGATAATGGAACCCTAGTAACTTATATCCTTATCCTACGGTAAAGGTATAGTGGCTTGGCTTTGATATTTTTTATGGCAATCTAAAGGGCAACTATCATACATTGTACATATATCATACATCATTCATACATCATTGACCTCTGAAAACAATAAGTGTCTTCAGATGTGATTTATACGTATGAACAATATCAAGGAGAGTAAAGTTGGAGAAATACTCCCTTAGAATAGATCTTGTAAATGCTCATTGTTCTATATTTTTATAAAGTTCGCTAGCAAACACCTCTTGATAGAGTTTCTAGATATCTGCCTAGAATATTTAAATGAAAATAGGTCTTTTTGTTTAGATACCAGTTGTCAAGTATGGGAGTTAATTACAAACAACAGACTGCAATCTTTGCCCTTGATTTAATAATATATTTTAAGACATGTTGTGACCTGTGATTGGGATGCCGTATGGAAGTACTTGGTAGCCGGGTCAACCTCTCTTTCAAAACAGTGCTGTAAAAATGGTTTTGCACTGCATGCAGACTTACTAGAAGGTCGTTGTGTCATAACACAGAACATAGTAGTGTATAACTTAATTAGTTTTAGAAAAGTGTTATCCTTTAATACATAAATAACGCATTAAAAAGAAGTCCTATAATTATCTAACATAGAGCAGTAGTGGGTGATTTTAGAAACACACCATTAGATAAAAAACAATACACACCACCATATTCTTACACCATATTACCTAATGAAATGCAAGTCAAGATTTCAATGGATGTAAGTTCAAAATTGGGCACGATAAATTAGACTACATTTACAAAGTCCCAAAGTCCTTACTCTGGCTATATTTTAAAATTATTTTGTGCTGTGTCACCTGTGTCAATGACCATAAGTTATCCAGGAATCCCAAGATGCAAAAGGATCAAGCACAAACATTTCACACTACTTACGATGCCAAAATACAATGCAGGAATGTTTTCCAAGCTCAAGAAAGCAAAATCCACTTTGATATTGAATATACAATCTCTTTGCTAGACCTTGTAAAAGGAACAGTTTGTACATCAAATAATAAAAGTGGCTTGTTTTAATTAGGGGCATTATTTTAAAGTGTTTTGGCAAGCTGCTGGCAGTGTGTGTGTGCATGCACTAAAGAGATCACCAAAAGAAAGAAGTGTTTTCATGATACAGATCCAATGCTCCCCCCTATAAAATCACTTCTTGTGGGATCTAGGCTCCATCCCAAGCCAAGGGTCAACTACCTAATGTGGAAACTGGCTTCTATCATCACTGCAACTCAGTCCATCGAGTGTACAGTAATAACCTAGAACAGACTTTTGGTGACCAAAGCAAAGAGAAAAGCCAAGTCTGAATTATGATAGTTCTGCAAATGAGACATCTCACATTACCACAGGCCTTTTATAGATGATTGATGGAGTGTTTTTAATTATGACTCACATCAGTTGATCTTCCTGTGTTATCTTTGCTGAACATCAAATACATATTCATAGTATGTATATTTATGATTGCTTTGACCATCCGGTTATTCATTGGTAGGATAATCTAAGGTTTGGGTTTTACTGAGGGGTTTTTAGCATGGTTTCTGAATTTTAAGCAATTGAAACAGCATTCTGGATTTTGGTTTCTCATGAAAAAGCAAGTCCATTCCTTTGAATATGTTAGACTGTGTGTACTTGACACAGAAAAATCTTTCAGAATCAAATTAAAAATATATTTTAGAGTCTGATGTGGTCACATTCAAATTAAATCTGATACCTAAAGGAAAAACTATGGAGAGTATTTGGTCAATGACTTGATATATTGTAAAGTAGGAGTGTGTGCGTGTGAGTGTGTATGCGTGTGTATGTGAGTGAGCATAATAAATTAGGTACCCAGACAAGAGTGTGATACTTAGGGTTGGTTGAGATGACTCCATGCACATGAGTTATCCTCACATTCCCCCAATGAGCTCTGAGGTTTTACTAAAAATACCATATGTTTTATTAATGGAATATCTGCTTGAAGGTCCAAATTTAAATTTATATAGCATATATTACATTATACATACACACATAATGCTTTCATGTTAAGATAAGCATTAAGTTCTGGTGGCAATCAAGTAAATACGCCTAGTAAAGAACAATGTAATTGTTCATACTTCAAGACTGAGCCTTGCATCTGTTTCTAAATAGCCTCTGTTTCATTGTTAGCGAACACTTCATGTTCTATATCCAGTCTGTGTTTCCCCCGCCCCCCACCACAGTCTTGCGTCTGTTCAGTGCACTTGATCCGTTTATCTTTTGCCTAAAGCTTTACAATTACTTACACTTTACTCCATCTTTCCGCTGGCTTGCTTTCATACACTGTTGAACTGATTGGACAGCTAAGCAACTGTAAAAATGCCTCTTCCACCCCTATTTGAAACCTCAGTGTACCAAGCTAAGGACTGACACAATTTTAGTAAAATGGCTGTCCAAACATCAAAATTACAGGTCATCAGAAATAAGTTGTACAGGATTCTATCCAGATGGGTCTGTGTCAAAATACTGAGATGGAATGTGGTGATAACATGACTCACATTTTCCTCAAGTTGGAATTTCTTTTCAAAAGGAGTGACTGGCGAAACTCTCTATCCTATCAGACTTAAATACATGATATACCCACATGTATATCAACACTTACTACTTACATTCATATTATGATAGTCTAATCACACACATAGAAGGCAGTGCTATTCTAAAATTGTAGCTACGAAATAAAGCTGTGTGGTGTATCCTGAGGTTGCAGATAGAAGTACAAAGTACTGCCGTTGATGGTTAGCAGTGTTAAAAAACAAAACAGAGGTGGTAACTTAAATTATAACTTCGATTGAATATTTCTGAAAATAAGAGTGTAATATTGGGTATCATCTTGGACACGTGGTTACAGCGAATCCTGCTTTCTTTAGGTATTCCTTTGATGTTGCCTCAAACACACAGTAAAACTGGAGGAATTTTTCCTAAAGCTCAAGATGTCACTGTAACAGAAAAAAAATGAAAGTCATGAGGTTGTTACTGCAAAATACTGAGGCATTATTTACAAACAAAGACAAATGGCTAGCACACATCAGGTGCCCCTTCCTCCTTTACCTATCGCCTTCAGGTGTAGCTGACGGTGTGAGAAGGGTTAGTATTGCTTCAGAGTTTCTGATGGTATTGGTGAGACTGGCTGACGAAGTATAGGTCTTTTTCCACCAACTGAATTCGACAATCATGTGAAGCTATTGTCAGCATCTTCAAGCATAGCTTCATAACAACAAGGAATTCCGTGGAGAGAAATACTGAATACATCAACCCTCACAAATACCGTTCCTGATCATTGTCTCTACTGATAAAAACTGAACTACCTGATAATCAGAAGCACATGGTTAAACTTGACAATCTAATAAACATTTTTATTTAACTACTCTAGGTGCATTTAACCAATCTGATTTTAGAATTGAGAAGAGCTCAGTTTTGCCAAAGATACTTCCCCTAGCGTTGTGTGCAAGTCAAAGATTATTTTCACTTGGACTAAATGACCATACATTACATTTTATGTTCCTCAAAGTACCAAACAAAACTTAAAAATATAAAAAAAAAAAGTAGAGTAATATGTTCGTAGGCCAACTGCCCATTCCTTTTCACTATTAAGTATGACAAATTTTTCCTCCATGCCAGATGTCCTGGAAATTAGGAATCCGTGTCCTTGTTAGGTTTTCCTGATTTCCTCAAGCCCTGATAAAGAAACTGAAAAGACTGTCTGTGCATACATAAACTTAAACAGAAATATTTAAATGTTGCTTAGGCTTTAATTGGTTTGGGTAGGACTTCTCAAATCCTGGATGGCCTGTTTGACTTGCTAATCAGAGAAGTATGTGCTAATTCAGCACATCTCTCATGTGAATGTTTTGCAGTTAATCTTTATTCTTAAACATACTGCAGCTCCAGAGAGCAGAAACTTCTGTCCTCTTGAATGACGATAGCTATGTATGGATGTAGTCAAACTGAATTTCTAGTTCTATTCTGTAACCATAAACAGGTATCCTCATTAAACCACAGAGTTACCCCAAATTTGGTATTTTCCGACCTTTAATGAATAAACTATACATAGAATAGTTGGAGCTTGTGCCGAAATTTCCACAAAATATCATAGGTGCATTTCATAGGCATGTTTGTGTTGGCCTGAACTATAAAAGCCTAGATGCTGTACCATGTGACCCCATAGCATAAGGGGTGCAAAAATGAAGTTACATCCTAATTTATGACATTGACTATAAGTCCTTACTTTTTTCCTGGAGCGGAGGTTGAGGGAAATAAAGGTTTAAGTAGAGGCAATGAAACATGTTCCCCATCACTAACATCATTGATATGGCTGAAGATTGAAGGCTACAAAACTATGGAGTTGGGAGGCTCTGGGATTGCTGATAAGAAGGAAATGTAAAAGGGCTCCTGCTGTTACTTGAGTCTCCTACGTGAAGTTGGAATCATGTTCTTTGCACTGTGTTACCTTTAATTGTCAAGGCAGCATAACCGTGTTGGTTAATTTGCAAACACTCGGGCCAATGTACTTAGTAACTTCATGACTGTGGGCCTAGCCTACAACTTGCCTGTGTTGCTTATCTTTAAAAATGGGATGAAAACAATAGTACCTAATCATAAGGTTATTTTGGACATCAGTTAAAATGTATAAAACATTTAGTGCCAGGAAGCTAGGAATTAGTACGTGACTGGTTCTTAATGTTCACATCTTTGGGAACTTGTCTCCTCTGTTTTCTAATAGACCTGTTACATCTGCTGATGACCTACTGAGAAAGGTAGGGAAAAAGGGAAGGAGGGGAGAGGGGGAGAGAGGCAAGGAGGAAGAGAGAGGAGAGGGAGAGAAAGAATGAACACAAAGTCTTTGTGAAAACACTTGATGAACTTGTTGGAATCTATAATATGATCCTGATCCTTATCAAAGGGTCAGGATATAACACGTTGGCCTTCTTTATAATACGAAATCATGAACTGGAAGATGCCTATAGTTATTTCTTAATTTGTTTTACAAAGTTTGGATCCATCACCAAAATGTTACTTCAGTAGTATGACTGATAATGACAAAATCATCACGGATCAGTGTGTTTTTTTTAAAATCCGTTTGATGACAAAATTCAGTTTGGAGTAAAAGACATGGTTTCTCTAGGAGAAAAAAAAATCTGGATGTATACCATAAGTCTAAGGTGTGTGTGTGTGTGTGTGTGTGTGCGCGCGCGCTTGTTTAGAAGTTTTGTGAACTTACTGTATTGTATCTTTGTACCTCAAGCTAAGAACCTCTGCATAGAGATCACCTCATGACAATTTCATTACAAAAAATATCCAAACTAGGGGCACCTGGGTGGCGCAGTCGGTTAAGCGTCCGACTTCAGCCAGGTCACGATCTCGCGGTCCGTGAGTTCGAGCCCCGCGTCGGGCTCTGGGCTGATGGCTCAGAGCCTGGAGCCTGTTTCCGATTCTGTGTCTCCCTCTCTGTCTGCCCCTCCCCTGTTCATGCTCTGTCTCTCTCTGTCCCAAAAATAAACGTTGAAAAAAAAATTAAAAAAAAATATCCAAACTACATAAAATATCTTACTTTTAAGATGTTAAATTTTAAGGGGCACCTGGGTGGCTCAGTCAGTTAGCATCCAACTCTCGATTTGGGCTCAGGGAATGATCCCCGGGTCACCGGATCCAGCCCCACATCAGGTTCTGCCTCAGCCCAGAGCCTCTTTGGGATTTTCGCTTTCCTCTTCCCTCTCGTCCTCCCCAGGGCTAGGGGTATATATCAGCTGTTTGAAGGTTACACATCTCTGTCTGAAAAGAAAAACTACTTAGCATTGACTCTTACTCTCTAAAGCCACATGCAAAAAATAGTCCTGACACATTGATACATGAGGCAGAGGAGCCGGGGCACATGTATCCCTAGATGGAACTATTGATGACCTCCCCTGATATACTCCTGGTTCTAGAGTGCTTCCTTGGAGACCACCGTGTTGCTCCAGTGACTCAGCATGTCTGCATCAGCATGAAAGAATGGACTAGAAAGCTGGGACAAGAAGGTGTTATTATCTTCTGTGTGCAGAGTGTAGCCAATAAGTTCAGATTGCTTTCACAGAATTGAGGACTAATTGGATCCACAAGGAGAAAAAAAAAAAAAAAAGACTACTGGGCTCCTTCTTAGGAAAAATAGAAAATCAGCAGTAACTGAGTAAATTAAGAATAAACTGCCAACTTTCCTGCTAAAATTGTCAATGCTAGTGCTTTCTAATCTCCAGTTACTGCTCCAAAATCTCCTTTCCTCAAATTAGAGAAAATCACTGTGGGTCTGTGCCAATCATTCTGTTTTTCATCCAGTAGTGACCCCTCTTACCCTAACGCAAACTGATTTAGGCCAGGTACAAAAGCACACATACACAACACTGGACACCAGTCCCTGAAGACTTAACAGAAATACTGAAACGCTGTGTCCTATTTGCAGTGAGCCAGAAGAGTTCTCTCATGGGTGATGTCTTCAAACAGACACCAGAGCACTTGCCACATGACTTTTCCGATGGAAGTCGTCTGGATCCTGAGCTAAAATAAAAATAAGCCCGAAATTTGGTGCCCATTAAGGGATAACAGCAGAGTGAGGTTACCAGATAGCCTCTTACTCGATGGACTTCTATTTGCCAAAAAAATAATATTCAGTTTGCCACTTTCCCCTATGATGTGGTAATCTCATTAGGAGACACGAAAAGAACCATTTGATGAGGAAGTTGAAGAAAATAATCAAATGCATAGCCATATTATTATACAAACTGCCAGTTAAACTATTTCTGTCCTCAACCGTGAGGTAGACTTGCATAGAATTGAACTTATTTTTTTCATTTCACATGAATTCAAATGAATTTCAAATGAATCACCATGGTATCCGTGATGAAGCATGTTTCAGTATGTAAAGGGGAGAGGAGAGGAACACGTCTATTTGAGCGATTAGAGTCAAGGGGCTGAAACTGCTAACAAAGAAAATTACCTTCTTGCCTTATTGTAACCGCAACTGGCAGAAGCAGAGGGATTTTTTTCCCCTTTCACTTGTTTAAAAATTAGAGCCTGTTCTCTTCTGACAGAATAGCTAATAGGCTGCCATTGGGTTTATCTCACATACATGCTGTCCCCTGGTGTTGTACCTACGATACATTCCTGAAGTCTCAGCAGCGTGATTGGGAACAGCACACTGGAACTCACATTGAGACAGTTTATACATCAAGCAAACAGATCCTATGCATCACACATAAAAACCCCCGACTGTGTGTAGGCAGGAAGGAAAGCAAACAAATTCTGTTTTCACTCATTTGCACATTACATTACCATAAGTTTTACCCTTTCCAAATAATCTGCAGATGGAAAATTAGGCAATGTGCTGCTGTAAATCACTGTTAGTGCTGGGGTGGTGGCAGGAGAAAACAGTTAAGGGATTCATTTTTCTTCCAAGAAAATCATACTTTTCAAATCCATCAGAATCCCAGCCAAAGGATTACTTCTTATCTGGCTGTAACAAAGACTCTCTGCACCAGTCTTGAATGTAAAAAGAAACCACCTCATTGCACTAAACAGTACCCTGCACTCCAAGGTCAGCTCCGTCGCCCGGCTTTGCAAGAGGCAGTGTGCTTGTGTTTGCACAAGGGCGAAATCAACCTCACACCCGGATGTACTTACGGCTTTTACGCTTCCTGCCTGAACAGTTTCTAACCGAGTCTGAGAGCTCTAAAGTTTAGGTCTTGATTGGCCCTCCTGGTGGTGCCCATTTTCTGGATTGGTGGATTGGATGTGACAGAGGCAATCTTAGAATATATGACCCTCTATCTCCCCAGAGGAAGTCTTTCTAGGAGCCTAGGGAGTCATGCATGTTACAAAGAAGAGTGAGGACCGGAGAAACAGGGCAAGCTCGGACTCCCTGAGCCTAGATTTCACATCGCTGCCGCACAGGTCCACGTGGTAGGACTATTTCGGATGGGCTCAGAGTCCTGAAACTCTCGAGTGCAACTTACCACCAGCCTGCCACCCCTACGGTGCCATAAGGATCCTGCTGAATTACTGACAGTAGCGAAAGTATGGAAAGAGGCCAAATGTCCATCAAATGATGAATAGATAAAGATGATGTGGTATATATACAGTGGAATATTACTTGGCGATCAAAAAGAATGAAGTCCTGTCATTTGCAACAACATGGCTGGACCTATGGTGTATTATGCTAAGCAAAATTAGAGAAAGACAAACATATGACTTGACTCATGTGGAATTTAAGATACAAAACAGATGAACATAGTTGAAGGGAAGCAAAAATAATATTAAAAGAGGGAGGGGCACAAAACATAAGAGACTTAAATACAGAGAACAAACTGAGGGTTGCTGGTGGGGTATTGGGATGGGGGATGGGCTAAATGGGCAAAGGGCATTAAGGAGGACACTTGTTGGGATGAACATTTGGGTGTTATATGTAAGTGATGAATCACTAAATTCTATTCCGGGAGTCATTATTACACTATATGTGAACTACCTTGGATTTAAATTTAAAAAAAAATAAAAATTTTAAAAGAGTAATCCTGCTGAAACTCTATATGTGTATGTGCACAGAGCAGAATTCATTTTTCTTTGAATCCGTTCCATTCATTAAATGTATACATTTTCCAGTATTAGGAAGACAGAAAACCTCAGAATTTCCAAGAAGTGTCTTCTAAGGCATGAATCAGGGAAAATACTGAGTGGAAAAAGAAAAAAAAAAAAACCAAGACAAACGAGACTTCATGTTCCTAGTTGGGGAATTCAGAACAGGTATAAAAATGGTACCAGTATTCCAAGGTAACAGCTTATAAAGAGATAGCTTAGTTGCCGAGTGCATTGCAAAATGAAATGAGCTATGGCACTATCAACTGATGATTTCTTCTAGGAGGACACAGCTATTTGGTCTGACTTACACTGAAGTTGTAAGGAGGTTGGAAACTTCAGTGCTTTTTTTCCCCCTCTCACAGTCTAAAAATGGTTGGGGTCACACATTTGATTTGGCAGATAAGATTAATGATGTTGATTTTAGGTTTACTTTTTGGGAAACTAAGAATCCCGGCAGCCACCAGCCACCAATTCTTCCAGAATATGTAAAGCCACGAGAAGAATTTTCAGGTGGGAAAATACTGAAGTTTTAGAAACTCCTATTCAGCGTAGATGCAGCAATAACTCCTTGTTATTAACTACTTGTTGAAGCAAGTTGAATTTCACTTTCATGTATTTTCAAGCTTCACTAAAAGATACCCTGGGGTTTGGCCAAGGATACATACAGGAGGTGCCAATCAGATATTCTTTTTAATGGAGATTCTTAGGCTTGCTTGCTGGTAACTTATCTGTAACATATGCACATAAATGTTCAATCCAAGCAACAGACTATCACCAAGACCCAGAATTATTTTTTGTGCCTCCTTCCAACCCATAATACCATCCCTTCCCTCAATGCTATCTAGATTTGCAGCACAAGAAATCAGTTTGTTCTGTTTTGACTTTTATGTAAATAGAATTATTACTAGTAACTTTTGTATTTGATTCCTGTTACGCCACATTTTGTGGGTAAGGTTTATCCATGATGTTGTATCTAACAGTAGTTTTATTGGATACGTTTCTCTTCTGTGACTATTCCACAGTTCTTTTATCCAATTCTGTTGATAAATAGTGGGTTAATTTCAGTCAAATTTGACAAATGATGCCACTATGGATTTTCCTGTGATGAAATGTATTTCTTTTGAGCCTATATTATACATGGAAATTTAGATCATGGTGATTATGTCTATTCAACCTTAGTAGATATTACCAAATAGTCTTTAAACATGGAAGTAAAATTTACACTCCTTCCACCAGCGTGGGAAAGTTCCAATTTCTCTGTATCCTTGCTAACACTCGGTATCTTTTTTGTTTTAGCCATTCTGGAATGGTGCAGTGATAATGGTGCTTCTCTACTTTAGTTACTAATGTTTTTAATTTGTATTTTCTGGGAAGGAGATCAGTTTTGGAGTTGGTCTGCCAGATGTCCAGAGTGGCCAGGGCAGGAGGGATGGGGAACAGTCCCCGATGAGAAATCACCCTCACCAGGCAGTAGCCATGTTGCCAAGGAAAGAATGTATGACACGGGTACAGAGCTGGGCACTTGTGAGGCAGGAGAGCACAGCACAGGAAGGAGGTGAGATCTCTGCAGTCAAGTAGGTAGCTGGGGGAGGCATGGGGAGGTCAGAGGAAGTGCAGCAGGCACAACAAGAAGCAGGTGGGGTTATGGAAGTTGCAGAAGAACTCCCACCTGAAGGTTAAACACAACCTTAGTGCCTCACCACCCCTCCTACTGCTCAGTCAGCCAGCCATCGTGCACCTGCCAGGACCATGACCTTCAAGGTAAGCCTGTATTTGAGCAGCCCAGTGAGCACTGCTGCTGAGCTGGGGAGTACAGCCTCTGCTGTGCATTGATGATGCCACTCTCCCACTCCAGGCCAGAGATGATGGTGCCCTGACACCAGCCTTCAGGATCAAATCTGCCAGGCCACCGTACAGGTGATCTCTGAAGGCGAGCATGCAGGAGCTTACTGTAAGTCAGATTCAGGGAGTCCAACACGTTTCCCTACCGATAGATCTTGCCCTTTTTTCACTGGAGGGTAGACTTTCTCACTGAGGTTTCTGAAAGTCTTGTGCCCATCCGTGAAAAAGCTGAGCTTGTCCTCTTGGGCAATGACCTCCTTGAATAGTTGACGATGACAGTTGAAGTGTACCACATGTAGCATCCCCTTATCCATGCAGTTGGAAGGACTGTTACTGAGGAGGACCACCTGTCTCCCACGGGCCACAAGGCTGCTCAGGATGGCAAAGATTTCTTCCTTTCTCAAGATGAATTTCTCCATGTTGCGCTGGACCCACTGGTGTAGGAGACCCTTTTTGGAACATGTCAACCAACCTCGATCACTTCCTTATAGAGACCCACTTGGACACACTCCATGTCCTGGGCCAGGAAGTGGTCCACCATGCAGGAGACCAGTGCCATCTTTGGCGGCAGGAAGATGTCCGTGAACTGCTGGATAGAGGGACTTTGGCTATAGTGCAGTGGGGTATGCTGGGTACCCCCATATCACTTTTTGGTCCCGCACAGTTGGAGGCCCTGGAGGTTGTCCTTAGTTGCACATAATGGAAGGCCTCTGTCTTCATCAGGAGGCTCTCAGGAATGTTTTAGGGTACGTGGATAGCAGAGTTGGGGTTGTAGTCATGCGTCTGAATCCCTGCTGGGTACTTGTAGTACTCAATCAGGATGTCCTTTCTTGCACTGAATGTCCCCCAGTGTTGTTGCTCGGTGGACTGTGCCAGCGTGTAGTTGTGGTGGAAACTGTAGACTTGTGCATCACTCAGGCTGAGCTTGGTGTTGCTGTAGATGGCTGCGGGCTACAGAAGACTGAAGACCTGGGGGCTTAAGAGTGGGAGGCACCGCAGGAGAAGTCTCGCGTGTCCTCGTGAAGAGCTTACAAATGTGTGTCAGGCTTGGTGCTTCTGGCAGGCGTGGAGCATGCATTGCCCAGGCAGAGGGTTCTAGACTGAGGAGGCTGCAGCCATGACTGGAGGCAAAGAGAAGGCAGCTGCCAAAACCCCACATGTGGCATTCCCACCGAGAGCCACCAGGGTGGCTGGGTGGTGAAGCCCGTCCACCCCTCTAACTTCCGGCATCTCTGTGGTTTGCACTTACATTTACATAATCAGTGAGAGTGAACATCTTCTTTATATTTATTACCATTTGGATATGTTTTTGTTGACGTGATTTTTTTCAAGGTAAATTTTCTTTTGGCCTTTTGGTTTTTAAGATTTGTGGAAGTTTACATCTGTGTGTGTGTGTGTGTGTGTATGTGTGTGTGTATCTATATACATAGATGTACATATATATGTATATATATTTACATACATACACATATTCTTTATCTGAGACTTCTTTTTAGTAATATGCCCTATGAGCATTTTTATTTACCGGATGTCTTGCTTTTTCATTTTCTTACTGATGATTTTTGATGACTTGATTAATTGAAATACTTAATGTTTATAAAAATTTTTAGGTATTTGTTCGATTTTGAGAGAGAGCATGAGTGGGGACAGGCAGAGAGAGCGAAGGAGACACAAAATCTAATGCAGGCTCCAGGCTCTGAGCCGTCAGCCCAAGAGCCTGACATGGGGGTCGAACTCACAAACTAGGAGATGATGGTCTGAGCTGAAGTCAGATGCTTAACCGACCGAGCCACCCATGTGCCCCTGAAATATTTAATTTTTAATACAAGTCTTATTTATTTTGCTTTTTGGGTAAACTTGATATCCTATTTAAGAAATCATTACTTATTCCGAAGTTATAAAATTATTCTTCTATGTTCTCATCAGTTGCACTTTTTTAGGTTTACATATTTTGACACCTAGAGAGAGAAAGGAGACAGAGTGAGACCATGTGTGAGAGAGCGCAAGCAGAGGAGGAACAGGGAGAGAGAGATAGAATCCCAAGCAGGCTCTGGGCTGTCAGTATGGACCCCAACGTGAGGCTCCATCCCATGAACCGTGAGATCATGATCGGAGCCAAAACAAAGTTGGACACTAAACCACTTGAGCCACCAGGTGCCTCCAGGTGTATGTTTTTTAATAAATTCTTCTGCAAGAGAAGAGACAACATGATAATAATAAAAGGATTACTAGTAAGATCACATACAATTAAGAAGCAATTAACCTCCTTCATAGATTTAAAACTTGAATGTAGCAATGTAGAAATGAGGAAATGTTGACAGAAAATTACACGATTAAAAAAATAATACGGTGATTTTATGTATAAAAAGGCATTTTTTTAAATCAGTGGGGATACAAAAATCCTTTAATGAAGTATGTTTCCACATTGAGAGTGCACTAGGAGAAAATAAGGTGTATACCCTCCCTTATTTTCTTGCTCAAAAGTAATATTCCATGGGCTCCTGGGAGCTCAGTTGAGTGACTGCCTGTTGGTTTCAGCTCAGGTCACAGTCTCACAGTCCTGAAACTGAGTTCCTTGTCAGGCTCCTTGTCGGGCCATGGAACCTGCTTAGGATTCTCTACCTCTCTGTTTCTCCCCTGCACTTCTCCCTCCCTCCCTCTCTCTCTCTCTCTCTCTCTCTCTCTCTCTCTCAAAAAAAAAAAAAAGATTCCAGATTAATCAAAAATTTAAAGATAAATCATAAAATACCTGAAGGATTTTTTTTTTCTTACGGTGACACTTGAGGGAATAAACATGTCTCTAGACTTTACTGAACAGATATTATTTAAAGTAGACTTCACAATTTTTAAGTATGTGAATACATCTTCAAAAAGTATAATATTTTTCATTTTCGTAATGTTCGAAAAATCAGCGTGTGTATTTGCAATCAATGAGGAACATAAAAGGTTCCTCCATTATAAAAACTCACTAATCACCAGGAAAAACAAAGATACCCATTTCAAGTAAATAGAATGTGGCATGTGTGTTCAAAGGCAACAGGTCTGTACTTCACAGAAGGAAAAATGCCACCAGCCAAAACCATATAGACATATGGACAACCTGACTTACAGTGAAAAACATTTATATTGAATCAATGAAATATGCGTGTGTTTGTGTGTATGGATGCCATGGTTTCAGGAAGAAATCGTTTCCTATGAACAGAAATTTAAACAGAGTATGTTTTGTCAATAACTATTGAAATTGAAAACTCACATACATGTTAACCCACCAAGTCCAACCTAAGTCATTTTTTTCTATTATACTTCCATGGAAAGTTTATAAAAAACAATTTCATTTACTTCATTTAGCATTTTGAAGGCAGCATTTTTTCCAGTAGAAAAATAGGTACATAAAGGCATAATAAGACACCCACATACTTATTTTCATACTGGAAACTGTATCTAAGACAGCTTAAGTCATTACATGGAAGAAATTAGGAAACCGTAGGTTTATTTGATTGATGTTTTGTCAAAAATACAATTATGGGGGTGCCTGGGTGGCTCAGTCGGTTAAGCGGCCGACTTCGGCTCAGGTCATGATCTCGCGGTCTGTGAGTTCGAGCCCCGTGTCGGGCTCTGTGCTGACAGCTCAGAGCCTGGAGCCTGCTTCTGATTCTCTGCTCCCCCCCTCTCTCCGCCCCACCCCTGCTGTACTGTCTCTCTCTGTCTTTCAAAAATGAATAAACATTAAAAAAATACAATTATGCATGAAGCATTTTTGGAGAAATTCACAAGAAACCAGAAACAAGTATACTTTGAGAGGTTGGTGGTATTTGGAATCTCTTGCTGTTCATTTTATAATCTTGTATACATTTTGAAATTTTTATGTAAGCATATATTTTTATAATGAAAAAGAAAAAGTTTCATTTCTCTGAATTTCAGAAACTGAATCCTTCGCTGGACGTACTTCGTTACTATGCTGTTTTCATAACCGAGTTGGAAAAGATTACATCGTTTTGTTAAAAAAAAAAGGTGAAATTGGTGAAGCTACGCTTACAATTTCTGATTGCATAGAGCTGGCAAAAATGAAGAAAAAAATACTGAATTGAAAATTAGAAAACAATACTGTTTCTGGATCTATTTGGTTTCAAATCCATTTACCATTTATAAGTGCCATGTCAATTAGGTCAATTATGCTCTCTGGTCATTTTCTCTTCTTTTTTTTTTTTAATTTTATTGAGATAATTTTCCTGTATATTGTATTTACCTACAGGAGTAAATGGAAGCGTGAGAAAGCACTTTATTTTTATAGATATTCATCCTCAAGTATCTCTACACAATTGTGCCAAGAAGCAAAAAGAGGTTAAATTTATGTCATGAACTGTATTGTATATTCATGAGTTTTCTAGTTCTCTGCTCTATCTGCTAGACTAAGACCTGGAATGGTCTTCAAAAATATTCTCACTTAGACATGTTTACTGGACAAGTTTTCTCAAATTATCTGACCTTAGAGGCGTCTTCTGGTCAGCAAGGTCTCCCCTGATCCCAAAGGCCGGAAAAGTACCTCTCTGTCAAGATACCCCCAGGTTGCTGTCGTGCTCTCGCGGGATTACTGACTACTTCTCCGTAAATCCTGGGTCCTTCCAGACCCTCCCGATCACATTCCTGTCACAGATTCTGCTGCCACCAGGTCCACTGCTCTTGCTGTCTAACTACTTGGTAGTTGGTGTTTCTGGAAAGAGAATCGTTTCCTCACAAATTCTTAAAAGCCTCTTTGGAGACAAACACAGTTATTTTATTAGCAATTTGTTGCTTCGATTATTTTTTTAACATACACCTACCATGTACATGAGAAACTAATACAGTGTTGTAACTTATTTCATATATGTGTATATGGCACAATGATCAACACCATAAGTCTAGTCAATATCCATCACCAGTTACAAATTTTTGTTTCTTTGTAATGAGACATTTTATGATCTCTCATAAGCAACTTTCAAATATACAAATTATAGTATTATTAACTATAGTCACCATGCTGTACATTAAATTCCCAAGACTTAATTATTTCCTAGCCGGAGGTTTGTGGTTTTTCTGTTGACTTTTTGTTTTTTCGATTTGACATACAAGTGCGATCATAAGGTTATTTGTTTGACTTGTTTCACTTAGCATAATGCCCTCAAGTTATATCCATATTGTTGGAAGTGGTAGGATTTTCTACATTTTTATGGCTAAATAATATTGTGTGTGTATAAACATTTTCTTTCAACATTCATCCGCTGATGGACACGTAGGTTGTTTCTCTGTCGTGACTTATTGTAAGTAATGCTACATGAAGCTGCACAGAACAGGGAGATAAAGAAATCATTTCAATTCAATTCATTTCCTTTGAATAAATACGCAGAAGTACGATTGCTGGATCGTAAGGTACTTAATTTTTGAAATTTTTGATTCTGTTTTCCCTAGCGGGCCTCACCAATTTACATTGTCACCAACAGTGCATGAGGATTCCTTTTTCCCCCACATTCTTGCCAACAATTGCCATTTCTTGTCTTTTTTATAATAGCCATGCCAACAGGTGAGAAGTAATACCTCGTTGTGATTTTGATTTTTATCCCTGATGATTAGTGATGTTGAGCATCTTCTCATGTATCCTTTGACCATTTGTATGTCTTCTTTAGGAAAATATCTATTCAAATGCTCTCATTTTTTTTTATTGAATTGTTTTTTCTCTGAGTTCTTTATATACTTTGGATATTAATTCTTTATCAGGTATATAATCTGCAAACATTTACTTCGATTTGGTAAGTTGACTTTTTATTTTGTTGGTGGTTTTATCTGCTGTGCAGAAGCTTTTTAATTTAATACCTACTTTTAACATTTTTGATGTCTTTGCTTTCTGCTGTGAAATCCAAGAAATTGTCAAGATTTTCAAGATTGCTTTGGTTACGTGGGCAGTGGGGGCAGTCTTCTCTGGCTCCAGAGAAATTTTAGTATTCTTTATTTTTATGAAAAATGCCATTTGATTTATGATATGGATTGCATTGAATCTATAGTTTTGAGTGGTATGGTCATTTTAACAATAGTAATTCTTCTAATCTGTGATCTCAGAATATCTTTGTGTCATCTTCAGTTTTTTTTAATCAACGTCTCAGAGTTTTCACTGAATGAGGCTTGTACCTCCTTAACTAAATTTAATCGTCTGTATTTTATGTTTTTGTTGAAATTGTCAATGAGCTTTTCTCTTGAGTTTTTCTTTCTTATAGTTCATTACTACTCTGTAGAAATGCACCTGATCTTTATGTATTGATTTTTGTATCCTGTAATTTACCACGTTCACTTACTCTGACAGTTTGTCAGTGGAATCTGTAAGGTTTTCTCAATATGAGAGGATATCATCTGCAAGTAGAGAAAGTTTCACTCCTTCTTTTCTGAGTGGGATGCCTTTGGTTTCTTTTTCTTGCCTAATAGCTCTGGTGGAGATTTGCACTTGTATGTTAAATGTGAGTGTTGAGAGTGGACATACTTGTCTTCTTTGTGATTTGAGAAGAAAACCTTTCAGCTATTCACCATAGAGGATGAAATTAGCCGTAGCTTAACATATATGATCTTTATTATGTTAAAGTAGTTCGATCTATACCTGCTTTGCTGAGAGTTCTTACTGTAAAGGGATGTTGAATTTTTAAAAAGTTTTTACTGCATCTACTGAGACCATCATAGGATTTTTTAATTTTGTTGTTTTTGTTCATTTTGTTTTATTGTGTTGGTTTTGATCCTTTGTTTTGTTAGTGTGGTGTATCACACTGATTGGTTTACAAAAGTTGAACCATTCTTGTATCTCTGGAATAACTCTCACTTTTGATCAGTGTGTGATCTTTTTTAAAGTGTTGCCGAAATAGGTTCACTCCTACTTTGTTCAACATTTTGCACCTATTGTCTCTGGGAATATTGGCCTGTAATTTTCTCATGGCATCCTTGTCTGGTTTTGATATCAGGGTAATGCCGATCTTGTAAAATAAGTGTAAAAGTTGTTCCTCTTCTGTTTTTAAAAAAAGTGTGAGAACGAGTGGTATTAATTCTTCTTGAAATGCCTGGTGAAACTACCAGTGAAGCCATCTGGTCGTGGACTGTTGTTTTTGGGGAGAAAAACGGGCTACTTAAAAAGGTTTTTTTAGTTAATTTTCTCCAAAGCAAAGAGATACAAGACATTGCCGATCACCTGGACAAATGTGTTTTGTCTTCATGCTTTTAGAAAAGTGAGTCTTTAGAAATAAAAACTTTGATTACAATTTTTCTTTTTTTCAGCAATTATGATCTATCCTGGCAGGCTTTGTATGCTGCCCATAAAAAAATTCCTGGAAGAGGCCTATATACACATCTAGACATAGGGAATCTCAGTGGGAAATAGATCACAAAAGAGAGAGTCCCGTGTCCTCCCTGTCCTCAACTTGCATACATACATACAAGTGTAATATACTTAAATTCGTACATAAAGTGTTGTTCTGGTTTTCCAAAAATTAAAAGAGAAAAATAAATAATTTGGGGCTTGATGAAAACACATCCCCCAAATTCCTAACAGGTTTTGTAACACCAAAGATGGTCATGTTTCTCAGAATAACTGCCCTATCTCTCACAAAGTTCTTTCAAAGTTTAAATGAAGTAGCAAATGTAAATGTTCCTGCTTACCATAGGGGTTAACATAAAATAGGGAAAAGTCCTAGCACTGAAATTATGCCTCCACAATTCATACTGACAGCACAAACCAAGATATGCAAATCATTTTTCACTCACATTGGCTTTACACCTTGACTTAAAGCCTATGACACCATGGCAAAAGGCTGGAACCCGAGCATTAAGTTTTCAATCTAGAGCAAAATGTGTGCTATGTCAGGTTTTCCATTGAATGGGTGCTGTTGATCCAATCATGTATTTGGTGAGATACCTTTTGAGCATAGGTTAAGACATTATTTTACACACTTGGTAATTAACCTCTTTCAACCACTGATTATTTTCCGGTAAGACAAAAGGAGTTGGTCTGGTCCCAAAGTGTGCTTTCTACTAGGTTCTAAACTGTTTGTTCAGAAATACACAATTGGAAGAACATACATTTGAACAGAGCTAAGTCTATAGGGAACACTTAAATTTAGAAGGCATCGAAAAAACAGAGATATATTTTTGACATTCCAAAGATTGTTTGTTTGTTTGTTTGTTTGTTTATTTTTACTGAGAACTATATTTTAGAAGTTTCCATGGCTTCTTAAGAAATACAGAAATTCACGCATCCCATGTCTCCAATTCCTGACTTTTTAAATAATGTAATAGGAGATAAAATAGAACATCTGACAGTCTAAATTTCCTTGGAGAGTATAAAAAGAATCTTTGTTTTTCATAGTCTGTAAACCACTTATCATAACACTAGGATGAAGCACACAGACTATTCCATTTGGCAAGTATTTTATTGTATGTTCTTTGATTTTTTTTAAAGCAGTTTGCAGAGATTGGGTGTAAATTATGACGAGCTCTGTATGGATCTCTTCTTGCAGGGTTGTGACATCATTTTGGAGAAATTCTATTAGCTATACCTCCCCCTCGGTAGTGGTTATCTCGGAAGACTTAAAATTGTTCTTTGGCTTCACAAGATACATGTCTTTGGAAACTATCATGTAAATGACTAAAGAAATCCTATTGTGAGATACAGCAGGGGTATTATGCACAACGTGGACTATTTCAAGGGATGGCTGATAACATTCTTGAGACAGATTGTGCACAGAGGAAATAGGCAGGTTTTATATTAGTGCTTTCTGTTACTGTTTCACCCTGGCCCTTAACCAGATGCATGTGTGTAGTGAGATCTATAAGACGAAACAGGCCTCCACTATTTCATGGCTGTAGGGAATGGAACCTTGTCTAACATTAATTTATTAAGACGGGAGCACCCACTGGCCACCAGTTTAAAAGAATCAGGGTGAAAAGAATGACTGAACGAGATATTCAGAGTATTTGCCAAAGCTAAACAGCATTGATCTGTGATTAAGAATACCTTGAATTTGGGAATCTATTATTTTCGAAATAGTTTGTAAATGCCAGCTCATCTATCTCCCCTCTACAAGTTTGTAGGTAATTAGAGCACGTCCAACAATAACAATGATAAACACAAGAACAACTAATGTACTTTCTGTTCTATGTGCTTTACAAATTATTTATTCCTTGCTGCTGTTCTTTGAGTTTGGTACTATTTATATCCCTGTTTCACAGCTCAAGAAAATGAAGCAGAGAAAGATTAAATAACTTGCCCAAGGAAACAAAGTTAAGAAATGGTGAAGCCGGGCACTCTGCTGATGTCACATCAATAACAATGCAAGGCTAGAGTCATTTCGCTCTTTTGACAAATTTGTTTCTTTGAATAAGTCTTAAGATTTAAAAAAAAAAAAAGGAGACACTTAAGAGACATTGAGCTGTTGACTAGAATGGGAATAAACAAGAGTATTTTGGCTAAATGGTGGTTTTTTGTTTATCCCTAGTGATGGTCACTTTAATCATATTTCTTTATTTTTTTTTAATTTTTTTTTCAACGTTTATTTATTTTTGGGACAGAGAGAGACAGAGCATGAACGGGGGAGGGGCAGAGAGAGAGGGAGACACAGAATCCGAAACAGGCTCCAGGCTCCGAGCCATCAGCCCAGAGCCTGACGCGGGGCTCGAACTCACGGACCGCGAGATCGTGACCTGGCTGAAGTCGGACGCTTAACCGACTGCGCCACCCAGGTGCCCCTAATCACATTTCTTTAAATGTCCATGAGCAAGTGTTTTGATAGTCAAAACACCTGACAGAGATTAAAGACTGTTCTATAGTGTAGAATATTGGAAGTAGCTGAGGACATGGGGACCACATTTTCCCTTATATCCATTTTTTGGCATATTGCCGGTTCTCACACACAAAATGTGACGTGAGGTGAATCAGAAGAAGTTGGGCTTTCTCCACCATTTCTGGCCTCCTCCGCCTACTTGAAAGTGATTACGAGGACTGTCTTGCAAACCTTTTGAGATTGCGCAGGGAGGTCTCAGACAACCTGGAGTATCCATTTTAGATTTTGATGTGCAGCTCATCATGTTTTAGAATTCTTACTTTGAGTATTGCGTAGTTAACCTTTTCTTTCACCCAAGTTATGCAAGGCCTATTCATTGAGTTATAGTTCAATGGTCAAAAAATAAACTCACAAACCTCAATTGCAAAAATTATATATAATTGCAATTCTATATTACTACAAAAATAGTATACATTTTGTATGTGTAGCAGTGTGGGGAGTGGATTTGTAGTTTCCTACCTTTCTGGGATTTCGGAGTGTATCCTCATTTTCCCACCATCTCAACCATGCAATTAAAGAGAAACTTATAGATAAAGAAAACCGTAGATCTTTAAAATGACTTAAAAAAAGAAAATGAGAATTGTAATTTCAAACCATTGCATAAAAATGAAAAAAACTCAGATAACAAAACAAGTATAACACAGAGAAAAAGCCAAAGAATTAGATAATAGAAAAAATATTTAAAAATAATTTTAAAAATATTTAGGTAATGTCAAAAAACTTAAGTCTCTAGAAAGGAGTTTGTATTTAGCTGTATAGCCTACTGGATATCCCGAGAAATATTCCCAGTGAAGCATATATTAAAGTGTTTGAGAAAACGTTAACTATGGAGGATTCTTGATAAGTGGTGACAGTGACAACGATTCAGTCTTTTTGGGGAAAAATACAACAACAACAACAACAAAAACAGGAAAATTATCTAGCAAAAACAAAACCGCGTGGAAAATATTTATAATATAACTAGGCGGCAAGTTATCCCCATGAATCCCTAAATATGAGTGGGTTGAATAAAAAAACAAAAACAGGGGCGCCTGGGTCGCTCAGTCGATTGAGTGTCCAGCTTCGGCTCAGGTCGTGATCTCACAGTTAGTGAGTTCGAGCTCTGCGCCGGGCTCTGTGCTGACAGCTCGGAGCCTGGAGCCTGCTTCGGATTGTGTGTCTGCCCCTCACCTCCTTGCTCGCTTGCTCTTTGTCTCTGTCTCTGTCTCTGTCTCTCTCTCTCTCTCTCTCTGTCTCTCTCTCTCTCTCTCTCAAATAAATAAAATATTTTAAAAAAATTAAAAAAAACAAAAACAAAAGATAAACCAGCCAAAACATCAACACACCCAAACTGCATGGCATCCACACGTGAGACCAAAAGCAAAGGGATGCTTCAAGGCACCCGATACGCGTAAGAGCAGTGGAAGTTGTTGCGAGCCAACTTGAAAATAGTAGCAGCACAGGGTGAAGGTTTCCCTACCAAGTGCTGGATGAGTTCACGGGCTCCACCATAAGCACTAAAGTCTTTGAGAATTCTGCAAGCTGGGGTACCTAGGTGGCTCAGTGGATTAAGCATCTGACTTTGGCGTAGGTCATGGTCTCTAGGTTGGTGAGTTGGCGCCTCACATAGGGCTCCGTGCTGACAGCTCAAAGTCAGGAGGCTGCTTCAGGTTCGGTGTCTCCCTCTCTCTTTGCCCCTCCGCCACTAGTGGTCTGTCTCGCTGTCTTTCTCTAAAAAATAAACATTACAAAAACAATTTGAAAAAAAAGAATTCTGCAAGCTGACTACCTTGAGGAAAAACTTAGGAGTAAAAATTAATAAATGAACAGAGAGGAAAGAAGAAAATGTCCAGGTGAAAGTAGAGTACAGGTTAAGAGACCCAGAAAATCTCAGAAAGCAGGCTGGTATTTGTTTCACACTCAAAAAAAAAACATAACAGAAAGTGGAACACTGTAGCAGAGAAGTCTCTGAACCATGTCTACTTTTAAAAATTCAGAAAAACTATTTTGCATAAGAATAAAAAGATAATTATCAATGTCAAATTCCATACATACTTACTATGAAAATAAAGAGATCATATGGTAGAGAATAACATCCCCACAGAAAATAGAAATTTTAAGATGAGTTATAAGCCAATTGAAAATGATATCAGGTACAAATACAGAACCTAAATGAGAATTAAAATAATCATAAGTGATATTAACTCAAGAAAGAGTTAAAAGAAAAAAAATCAATTATAACAATTAGAAAAATAAAGTAGAAAATGTTTTTTTTTAATTTAGAAGATTAAAATGACTATTTTAAAAAGCCAAAAGATAATGATTCAATGAAAACTGGTTATGAAGACAAGCAAAGAAGGTAAAAAGTATACATAGACTTGCTGAGGAATAAACCCAAAGCATGGAGAAATAACAAATACAAAAAAAAAAAAAATTGTAACTCAGTAAAATTTCCCTGACTATAAAATAGTGGAAATTCATACTGAAAAAGCACATTGAATATCCAAGAATTCTGATCCAGAATGACAAATGCCAAGACCCATTTTATTAGAATTATTGCACTGAAGATTTTTAAAAGCAAAACCTTAACTGAGCATCAAGACAAAGATGTATAGGACATAGAAAATTATCATTAGGCTTTCAACGATAATGTTTTTTGTATTAAAAAAAAGTAAAATATTGAATACATTCAAAAAAATAAACTTGAGTGAACATAAAATGCACCAAAACTTACGTTACAGTATAAAGGCATAAACAAATTTTTATCAACATGGAAGAACTCAAGGAATTTTTTTTCCGGAATCATCCAGAGAAATCTAGAAAACAATTGTCAGACACCAAATGGCTCTAAAGGCATTGACAGGAGGATGGTGGTGAAAATTAAACATGCAGTTACTTACAAAATTAAAATATAACAAGGTTTAAACATGAAGGAGAACAGTGTATGATGAGGACATGCCCGGGCAGTGTAGATATAATGCAACTACTAAAACTGTGGGAAATTGGGAACGCATATGCAAAAAGTTAAAGTGTTCCCAGTAACTATATATGTAATGGAAGAATAACGTCATTTTTCTGAGAACGTAGTGGGTGTAATGTGGGATAAATTTAAAATAATGCTTATGGAATATACAGACTCTATTATCTCATGTGTCCTGGAGAACTTGGATTCTGGTTATAAAAGAAAGGATATGAATGTAATGTAGAAGAGCTATAAAAAGTCTGGTGGTCCTAAATTTGAATGAAACTGGTATCCGTAAGACTTCATCATCAACTTCTCTTTGCTTAGTTCACTATAAAGGCCTAAAAGATTGGCCAACTGAGGATTAATAAGTGAGTATTAAGAGTTTTTATGTCGCAAGTAGGGGGTCTTAATTACTTTTCTCACCAAGTAAAATGAGTGTCTCTTGTAGAAATGGCTGCTTCCAATTCTGGAGGAGAAAATGTCCAAGGAAATCATGGAACATGGTATCCACAGGATAGTAACAAAGATATCAAGGACTTCTAGGGTCACATCAAAAAGAACAGGAACTAACTTGAAACGAGTGTTCTTGCTAAAGGAGGAAAAATTGAGTTTTGAAAGTGATTATAACCGATAGGTATCAATTGTTGGTATACTTTTTTTTTTTCTTGTCCAGTTACTTAACATACAGTGTTGTCTTGGCTTTAGGAGTAGAATCCAGTGATTCATTACTTACTTTTAATACCCAATGCTCATCCCAAGTGCCCTCCTTAATGTTCATCACCCATTTAGCCCATCCCCCTAACTACCCCCTCTTCCAGCAACAGTTAGTATGTTCTCTGTATATAAGAGCTTCTCATGGTTTGCCTCCCTCTCTGTTTTTATATTATTTTTCCTACCTTTCCCCTATGATTACCTGTTAAGTTTCTCAGATTCCACATTTGAGGGAAATCATGTGATATCGGTCGTTCTCTGACTTATTTTGCTTAGCATAATATCCTCCAGTTCCATCTACGTTGTTCCAAATGGCAAGATTTAATTCTGTTTCATAGCCAAGTGGTATTCCATTGTACATATATACCACATCTTAATCCATTCACTAGTTGAGGGACATAAAGGCTCTTTCCATAATTTGTCTAGTGTTGATAGTTCTGCTATAAATATGGGGGTGCATGTGCCCATTCAAATTAGCACTCCTGTATACTTTGGGTAAACTCCTACTAGCGCAATTGCTGGGCTGTTTCTCAGAGCAACTGCACCAGTTTGCATTCCCACCTAAAGTGCAAGAGCATTCCCCTTTCTCTGCATCTTCACCAACATCTTTTGTTTCCTGAGTTGTTAATGTTAGCCGTTCTGACAGGAGTAAGGTGGTATCTCCTCGTGATTTTGATTTGTATTTCCCTGATAATGAGTGATGTTGAGCATCTTTTCATGTGTCTGTTAGTCATCTGAATAGCTTCTTTAGAAATGTGTCTATTCATGTCTTGTGCCCATTTTTTCACTGAATTCTTTGTTTTTTGTGTGTTGAGTTTCGTAAGTTCTTCATAGATTTTGTATACTAACCCTTTATCTGATATGTCATTTGCAAATACCTTCTCCCATTTTGTCCGTTGCCTATTAGTTGTGTTGATGGTTTTCTTCGTGGTGCTTAAGCTTTTTATCTTGACGTCCCAATAGTTCATGTACACTTTTGTTTCCCTTTCCTCTGGAGACATGTCTAGTAAGAAGTTGATGTGGCTAATGTGAAAGAGGTTGCTGCCTATTTTCTCCTGTAGGATTTTGATGGTTTCCTGACTCACATTTAGGTCTTTGATGCATTTTGTATTTAATTTTGTGTATGGTGTAAGAAGGTGATCAAATTTCAGTCTTTTGCATATCGCCATCCAGTTCTTCCAGCACCATTTGCTAAAGAGACGGTCTCTTTTCCATTGGATACTCTTTGCTACTTTGTTGAAGGTTAGCTGGTCATATATTTGTGGGTTCATTTCTGGGTTCTCTTTTCTATTCCATCTATGCGTCTGTTTTTGTGCCAATACCATGCTGTCTTGATGATTACAGCTTTGTAATACAGGTTAAAGACTGGGATTGTGATTTATTCTTAGGTAAATGACACTCAAATTTTCAAAATTCTTGAAATTTTGTTCATTATTCTAGAGTAATGTTACGGAGGTTGAATCTTTTTGGTAAATTTTATACTAAAAGAAAAGTGTGTGTGTGTGTGTGTGTGTGTGTGTGTGTGTGTGTGTGTGTGTCTAAGCTTGGAAATACAATTGAGAAATAATGTGAGAAGAGATACTAGAATAACTTCAGGTTTGCTATAAGACTCTCCCAAATGACTACATTTTGGTGGGTGGATAGCTTTTGATCAATTAAATACCATCTTTTTATAGATTTTCCTGATACTCTGCAAGAAGAGTTGATCTTTTCTAATATCTTAGAATACTAGGTTTCTCATATGATTTCATATCATAGTCATTTAGGTACATAATTTACATGTAGTCCTAGGAAAAAGTTGAGAAAATATCCATGACTTCTTAGCTCCATATCCTTGGTTCAGAATCCTGCATATTATAAAAAAAAATTAAAAATAATTTTAAAAAGACAATCAAGACATAAATTGTATCAATAATTTGAATGCTTTGAAATGTGATCAGCTTAATTACATACGTTTGTAAGGAATACATGTGGAAAGCAAGAGGTGAATAGTAGTGCTATGCCCATTGTTTTAAACTAAGAACTAGAAATGATTTATATAATGGTGTAAATTAAGTAAAAGATTATCACAAGAACAAAGTGATAGAAACAAACATACGTCAGAAAATTAACCCTGAATAACTAACTAAACATATAAGTGTAGTATTAGTTTTAGAATGAAATATGGAAGGTTAAACACAAAAGAAAGGGGCATAAAAAGTGCATGCTGTGACTAAGCAAGGGGTTTTAAAAATGTTAAAAGACATCTTGTTAAGTGATAAAGGGGACAAGCTAAAGAGATACTTTTAGCACGAGGAAGAGGCTTGGAACTTGTTCCCTTCTGCCCTGTGTCCTATGGGAAGAAACACTTGCCTATTCTCCTGGGATCTCCCTTGCAGTAGTTAAGCAAGAGCATAAATAGTGTGGGGACGTAGAAAACAACAAGGTTGGAGGGCTCACTCTAGGTAACGCCAATATTCAGAAGTTAGGGAGCAGAAGAGGAATTATCCAGAGACTGGGTGGGAGTGACAGATGAATTGGGAGGAGTCCAGGAGATGGTCAAGCTACTGGAAGCAGAAAGGTACTTCCAGGGGTGCCTGGCTGGCTCAGTCAGTTGAGCATCCAACTTCCGCTCAGTTCAGGATCTTGCAGTTCATGGGTTCAAGTCCTGGCCTGTGCTGACAGCTCAGAGCCCGGAGCCTGCTTCAGATTCTGTGTCTCCCTGTCTCTCTGCCCCTCCCCTGCTCATTCTCTCTCTCTCTGTCTCTGTCTCTGTCTCTCTCTCTCTCTCTCTCTCTCTCAAAAATGGATAAAAGAGGAAGTCAAGAACTGAGAACTGACCATTGGATTTAGTAAGAGTTGGTTGATAATTTTGGAGAAGGTGAAATTTGGGGAAATGGTAAGATAGAGGACAAATTAAAGATACTTTATGAAAAAATTGAGAAAAAAATTGGAAGACCTATACCTCCAGCGCTTGCTGGAGAAGAATGTGAGGTCAAAGGAGATATCTGTATGTGTGTTGTTAAGAGAGGATGAGGGAAAGAGAAAATTTCAGTAAGAAACACAATTTTTATTTTTTAAACTGTGATTTTGTATATGTCTTAAAATGGAAGAGTCAAATACTTTGAAGACAATATGAGGAAATCTTCATGAGATTATGAAGGCTTTTACTCAGAGTATGTAATTATAGGTCAATTAATATATGAATTAATTGTCTTAGTAACTGACAAGCCGTGCCTCTTAAATAAAAACTTCCTATAAAAACTTTAACATTTCAGAAGATGAGTGGTTATTAATGGAAAAGACACATTTGCATAATATTTGATGTTTTTGTATCCTAAAGTGCTTACTTTCTCGGGCTTATTTTGCATAAAAAAATGAGAACTACCACGACTCGCACAGATTAAATAACACCCTGAAAAAAAAAAAAATGAGAACTGCAATGCTTTCATTTTTCAACACAAAACAAAAACAAGATAAAAAGGGGCTTGTGAAATTGCTTAAGGCTTTTTTTTCCCCTCTAAGTCACTGACCTGTACCTCTTACTCCCTCAAGTTTGACTGGATAAAACTACATAATACAGTGTATTGGTTGACGTATTAGTTAATCCAAAGATAGGTATGTACTATTTCCTGTTCCTTATGAATATCATATGCTAAATAACGATTCTACTCACCCTAGATATGTACATATCTGTTCCACTGAGAAGCTAAGTTCTGTTCCACTGAGCAGGTCTGTTCCACTGACAACCTAAGAAAAGTAATAATCAATTTTAACTTTATTCTTACTGTGCCAGATTTCTATTACTATCACCTCTGATTATAAATGAACTGTTTATAGGGACGCCTGGGTGGCTCAGCCAATTGAGGGACCGACTTTGGCTCAGGTCATGATCTCACGGTTTGTGAGTTCAAGCCCTGCGTCGGGCCCTGTGCTGACAGCTCAGAGCCTGGAGCCTGCTTGGGATTCTGTGTCTCCCTCTCTCTCTGCCCCTCCCCCACTCATGCTCTGTCTCTCTCTGTCTCAGAAATAAACAAACATTTTTTTTAAAAAATAAATGATACACACACACACACACACACACACACACACACATTCCCCAATTTCAGTCCTCATTATTTAAGTATACTATGATATTCAAGTACTGATATTTTCTGGATTATCCGCATTTCATTAAAACATTTAACTCTTGCCAAAGCCTTCAACTCTTAGGAATTCCCATGGGGGATTAAAAAATAGGATGAAACCAATAAACTTCCACTGCTTTTATAAACTTAAAACTGTATTTTCTGCCAGGTTCTGGACTACTTAATCACCATGCCTGAAAGGCTAGGGATCTACCCAAAATTTCTTTACCTGTAACTTAAACGTAGGGCTGAATTAACCTGCTGCTCCTCCCCTCCTCCTTCCCCTCCTCTCCCTCCTCCTTCTCTCTCTGTCAAAATAAACAAACTTCAAAAAAATTACAAAAAACATTGTATCAAATATTTCAAAGTTGCTAAAAGAGTCTTACAAGTCCTCATTACAAGAAAAAAATTATAACTATGTATGGAATGTGTGTCAACTAGACATCGTATTGATCATTTTGGCACATATATAAATATCAAATAAGCATGTTATATACCTGAAACTAATATTATGTCTTATGTCAATTATACCTCAGTTACAAAATTACTATCATCAATGATATAAATTGCTATTGTGTGCTTACTGATGTAATGCAATGAGAAGGGCGCAGAATCGCTATTATTATATTACTGGAGATACACAACATGAATCCAGTCATGAAGACATACAAACCCAAACTGAGGGACATTTTACAAATGTAATGCCTTGTGCTCTTTCAGAATTATGAAAGATACAAAAAAGCAAAAACAGAAACAAAAACAAAAACTAAGGAACTATTCTAGATTAAAGGAGAATAGAGATGTTTCTACGAAATGCAACGCATGATGATTCAATCCATTATCCAGAACGATCCAAACCATACTGAGGGGGAAAAAACGTCAGGTGGACATTTAGAAAATACTTGGAATTGGAATCCGCACTATAAATTATGCCAGAGTATGTATCAATATTAATTTATATGATTTTGGTATTTTTAGTTTGTTCATAAAAGAATATCCTGGTTCCCCAGAAATAGGTACTAAACTGTCACTGGGTAAGAAATAAATTGCTAGGGGGACTTGGGTGGCTCAGTCAATTGAGTGTCCAACTTTTGCCTGCAGCTGAAGTCATGATCCCAGGATCATGGGATGGAACCCCACCTTGATCAGGGTGGAGCCTGCTTGAGATATTCTCTGTCTCTGTCTTTGTCTCTCTCTGTCTCTCCCCCGCCCCATCCCTCTCTCAGTCATGCTATCATGTGCTCTAAAATTATATATATATATATATATATATATACATTATATAATGTAAATATTTTCTTTTTAAATTATATATATATATACATATATGTGTATATATATAAAATATATATATTTACATTATATAATGTAAATATTTTCTTTTATATATATAAATATATAAATATATAATACATTATATAATGTAAATATTTTCTTTTTTAATTTTAACGTTTATTCATTTTTGAGACAGAGAGAGACAGAGCATGAACGGGGGAGGGCCAGAGAGAGGGAGACACACAATCTGAAACAGGCTCCAGGCTCTGAGCTGTCAGCACAGAGCCCGACGCGGGACTCGAACTCACGGACCGTGAGATCATGACCTGAGCCCAAGTCGGCCGCTTAACCGACTGAGCCACCCAGGCGCCCCTTTTAATTTTATATATATATATGTGTATATATACACATATATATATATATATAAAATTAAAAAAGAAAATACTTACATTACTCTCAAATGAAAAGAATTATAGATACTTACAGAGGAGGCAAACATTGTAAAATGTCAGTATCAGAGAATATAGTAAACAGTATACTGGAGTTCTTTGTCCTAAGTTGAAACCTTCCCTACAAATTAAAAATTATATAAAACAAAACAAAAAAAATATTCTTTATTGGCCATCTGAGTCTATGGGAGAGAGTCTCCCTTTGGACTACAATTTTTTAGCGTGTTGCATCAGGTCTATCAGTCTAACCCAGTCACTAAATTATTTTTAAATGTTGGTTACTTCTAACATTCCCTGTATCACCCTGCAAATGCATGTAGCCAGGAAAAAGAAACTCTATGGTTCCTAAAACCTCAATTCAAAATAAAAAATCCACGTAACTCACTTTTCCCGATCTGAATGTACCTCTAAGCAGGACACAGGCCAGGCAAAGCATCTCTGGTTAGGGTTGTTTTGATATTTGTCTTCTTACATCTGTGTCCCTACCTTATTAATGGAGGATTGACAGTGTGAACCCAACAAGGTTATTCTGTGTTACACTGTATATTCTTGGCTCCTTTGTCCTAAATTAATTGATCATATCCTTGTGGATCTATTTCTGGGCTCTCTATTCTCTTCCATCGACTTACGTGGCTGCTTTTATGTCAATACTATACTGTTTTAATTGCTATAGCTTTGGAACAGAGTTTGAATTCGGGGGGCATGACGTCTCTGGCTTTGTCCTTCTTAAGATTGTTTTTGGTGGTGATACTTTTAACTACGTAGTTAAAATAGAATCTACCGTGTTATTAGACAGTGAAGTTATTATTTTTCTCGTTGCAATTAGTATGTTTGTGGAGTAGGTATTTAGATGCTGTGTAACAAACTTTTTTTCATCAAACATGACCACAGCTGATTTATCATCTTCTGATTACTCTGGTCAGAATCCGTTCTTATTAGCATGTTTGTGAAATAGTCGTTTTTCTAACTCCATCATTGCTTGTGCATTTTGGTTAGCATTCCTTGGAAAAGAACAACTTTCTCTTCTCCAACATGAACTTAAACATATTGTTACGTTCTTTAAAATAAAAGATGAATTGCTAGACATTTTACTAAATCTGCCTTTACTTATTATGGTTCTGAAAGATTTTTACCAGCATACTAATACATGATGCAGACATAAATGACCTAACAGAAAAATGAAATATCATTCCTGTTTGTAGCCCATTGTGTGTTGCTTAAAAAAACAGAGTATAAACAACTTGAAAATTCTTACTAATATAATGGTACAAAAAAGTAGCTAGCTGTAATTGAAATGTACATAAATCAATGGCTGATTTAAACCCTCAATAATAAGTTGTCTTTAATAAAAATAAAACAGTATATAACACAATAAGTCATTTTTCATGGGTAAGAAAATATAAATATTTAATAGTTTAACCAAATAAGTATTACTTTAAAATAAAATTACTAAATTATACTACTAAATATGGAACTATTTATAAAATGGAGAAATGTATGCTCCTGAATACAAAGATTACATATTATTAAGGTGAATCTTCCCACATTAGTTTTTGAGTGATAATTAGAATCCAAATCCTAAAATATATTTTTTCTTCAGAGAGAGATATAGAGGATACATTAGTATTTCTTTTGGAAATTTTATTTGGATGAATAGCTAATATAATTTCTTTGAATGAACAGTTAATATAGCTCTATGTACTAAACATTACAACATAGTTAAAATAGTGTGGCACTTGATCTTAAATGCATATCTACCGGTGAGAGTAATATCCACATATTCCTGGAAGAAACAATGCTCACAATGAAATGAGATAAAATCCCACTGTTTGTTACAAGTTACCTTTGGACTTTTAGTTGGGTCACTTCTTCATGGTGTTGGCTCTCTTACACATAGTAAATTCGTACATTTCCCAGACCCTTGGGCACTAAACAAACACATACAAAATCCTCTCAGTAACCACACAAATACCCCCTAAACTGACAGTCGAAGGCAAACATTTTTTTCAGAATATATAATCAGACAATTTCTTGGATAAAGAGCAATAGATGTAGTTTTGAGGGGACTACTCATAATTTGAATGATTTTTGTATAGATCTTATCCAACTGTATAGACTTGTAACAATCTCAGTGAAAGAAAGTATAGTTTTTTACTTTCCTTTCCCTTGTATTGATCGATTTCCTTCAATCCGATTATCCACAGGTTTAGCATTGAGATTAAATGATTGAATGCAGTTGAAAAAGAGTGTTGAGGGCCATAAATAGCCCTCCAAAGGGAAGATTTTTGTATTACTGATGACTTCAGGTGAGTGGTTCCAATATATTTTTTGTGGGGAGCATAGCAACCAGTGAAATAAAAACGGAACAATCTTGTTAGTGCCTCGGAGTTTACGTAATTATTTTAATATCTTAGTAAGATAGCTTTCTAATGAAATGGGACAAATGCCAATCAGATTTTAAATAATCTATAGACATAAAATCACTCTTCCCACACATGTACAGGCATGCCATTTTATTAAGCTACTCATAAAAAATAAAAGTCTTCGAAATTAAAAAAAAATCACTAGAAGTGATATGAAGCAGTCTCCATATGTCATCTGATCAATGCAAAATTGCTGAAAACAAAAAGTCCAAGAGCTTTGGCAAAGAAGGAATCCACGTCATGGATCTATCAACTTCTTCCTTGGGGAGTTTTAGTAAAACCAGACTCAGACATCAATGGTGTATCTAAATGAAATATTAGAAAAAAGTCCAAAGAAGAAAATTATTAAGAAGGATATTATTTTATTTAAACAATTATAACTCTTGCAAGTTATAGAAATTTGTGTATCGGTCATACCATGGTACCTATTTTTTTCAGCAATGAAAATATTTGAATGCTTTCTCCTGCAGGAGTTACTATTGAGAATGGAAAATAATTTAACTGAATTCGTCATTTTTTTAATGACATAATTTTCCCCCATGATTTTAAATCTCCAAGAATCTATTTATTTCTTAGCCCTACACTGGACATTAACAGAGCTCAGATTTCCACCTTTCATGTCATTCAGAGTATACTATGCACAGTGAACTCTACTATTTCGTTCTCATGAGCGCTGCAGTCATTTAAGAATGATTCTTGGTGTTACTGTGAAACTGCTTTTCATAGGGCTCATTGAATGAGCAAAGTTGTGAATGGCTGACAATGTATAAGGAACACTTTTCATGTCCATAATAGCTTTTAGTTTATTCAGTTTTGACTCCTATGCTTGTCTTATTTAGTATGTTATCCTTTGAGGGTGGCAATAAAGTAAATATGGTCTCTTTTATAAACGAGAAATGGGGCACTTAGAAAGCTTACGAGAACTATGGTTCATGGGGCTGGTTTCTGCAGAGATAAGCTCAATATCAAATTCTAGGACTCTTACCTTTTACCAGTTAAATATTCTTAAATTTGTGCCCCAAGGGTATATAGCTCAAGGAAAACTCTCCATTCCCTGTAATTTTATGAAGGAAGGTAGTTCTAGACCATGGGAATGTTCTGAAATAGAACAGATAGGATTATTTCACAGAGAAGCAATATCTATTAAAAATAATAGTTACTTGGGGGTGCCTGGGTGCTCAGTCGGTTAAGTGTCTGACTCCTGATTATAGCTCAGTTGATGATCTCAGAGTTTTGTGAGTTCGAGCCCTGCATCAAGCTCTGTGCTGACAGCCTGAAGTTGGCTTGAATTTCTCCCTCTCTCTCTGCCCCTACCATGCTCTTCTTCTCTCTCAAAATAAATAAATAAAATAATAGTTACTTGATATATCTATTTCAAATCCACCTATTTATAATTTTTAAAAGAGAAACTATTAAAATAAGAATCAAGGTAAAAAGCATTAATAAGCAGGAATGAATCCTAATTTATGATCTAAGTCAATGTGAAATATTTATGTATATTAATACCATGTAAGGCATTTAAAATAAAGCTTTGAAAACAATCTACATTTTCTAAATCCTAGAGTAGAATGGGTTGTGCAGTTGTTAATTACAAAAAAAAATGTTAGTACTTATGGTAGAAACTACAGTAAATAATAAAACATTATTTTTTAAAATTTATGTTTTTTGAGTGATAGCTAGTGGGGGAAAGGCAGGGAAAGAGGGAGACAGAATCCCAACCAACCAGGCCCCTGGCTGTCAGAGCAAGGCTGGATGCAGGGCTCCAACTCACAAATAGTGAGATCATAACTTGAGCCAAAACCAAGAATTGGATGCATAACTGACTGAGCCACCCAGGTGCCCCTAAAACATTATTTGTTAAACAGCTGAACTAAAAAAAAAAAAAAAAAAAAAAAAAAAAAAAAAAAAAAAAAAAAAAAAAAAAAAAAAAAAAAAACAACTTATAAAGCAAATAATACAGAAAGACAAAACATTAAAATTGAAGACTGGCTGAATTTTTGAGAAAAAAAAAAAACTGTTTTCTCAAATTTGTATCAATAATATGTATTCATTATATTACATCTAGTACCATACTGCATAAGGCGAATCCACTTTAGTTGATAGATCATTTTTTAAGATATTTTTATCTGGGGCGCCTGGGTGGCGCAGTCGGTTAAGCGTCCGACTTCAGCCAGGTCACAATCTCGCGGTCCGTGAGTTCAAGCCTCGCGTCAGGCTCTGGGCTGATGCCTCAGAGCCTGGAGCCTGCTTCCGATCCTGTGTCTCCCTCTCTCTCTGCCCCTCCCCCGTTCATGCTCTGTCTCTCTCTGTCCCCAAAATAAATAAACGTTGAAAAAAAAAAAGATATCTTTATCTTGTTGTTAATCCTATAATCAAAGTGTCAAAAATTCAACTTGGGGCATTCAGGCAAATCCTGTTTGTAGTTAATAATGTGGTGTATTTGAGAAGTATTGTTTTAGACATTATACTTCAATAAGTGGAGTTTAATTATTAGGGTTTCTATGGCAGTAAAAGACCTAATTATCTCAAGGGAGAATAAAAATAGGATGCATTATGTAAACTGCCTTGCAAGAGGCCAGGTCAATTACTCTTAGCAATGGGAGTCAGACCTAGGTTAGTGGTTTTTTACAAAAACTTGTCTGTGTTGGGCATGTTTATTTCATTTCTCCTTGTATTTCTAATTCTCCAGTGATCTTACTCTCTCCTAGACCTCAGCCACCACTGCCAAGTTCAAAACTTAGACTTTGGCATTCCAATAAATAGTAAGTTCTCTAAAAGAAAAAAATCACTCTCCCCATTTCCTGAATTTCGATAGCAATCCCAATTCACTATAGAATTTATTGATCTAACTAAATTTTATTATTCCTCACTTTTCTTATATTTTCACCTTACTCTTGCACCTAATTCAGGTTTCATTGACCCCTATTTATAGTCTCAAGTCTCTGAACCAATCTAGCCTATGACACTTCCTTGGGATAACTTCAATCTTGGTTGAATGAATTTCTCCATTTAATTTATGGTTTCTCTGTATAGTTAAATGTGTTTAGAATCAAATCTCCATTCTTAATTATTTTAAATACAGGATTATTATTTTTGCTAACACATTTTTAGGCCAACACTGATATCAAATTAGTTTATGTATTTATTTTTTTAATTTTTTTTAACGTTTATTTATTTTTGAGACAGAGAGAGACAGAGCATGAACGGGGGAGGGTTAGAGAGAGAGGGAGACACAGAATCGGAAGCAGGTTCCAGGCTCTGAGTCATCAGCCCAGAGCCGGACGCGGGGCTCGAACTCACGGATCGTGAGATCGTGACCTGAGCCAAAGTCGGACGCTTAACCGACTGAGCCACCCAGGCACCCCTCAAATTAGTTTAAAATGTGGGTTAAACATAAGCAAAATGAAACATTTTCTTAAAAGTATGAATATCTATCTTAAACACTAAAAAGTAATCTGAAGAAGTTGCTTTTGCTCTGAATATATTTGCCAATCATGAAATAAAGCTAAGGAAATAAACTGTAGTGGTGAAGGCTCAAAAGGCCAAGGGGACCTAAATCCATTCTAATAAACTCTGACCCCCCAAACTTGGGAGGGATGGAAAGCTACCCATACATAATCTAGGCACAGGACATTTGGACTGCACCCTTTAGGATAATAAGATTATAGGTGTCCTTTCAGGAAAACTTATAGTTCTGATTAGAGCATGGTGAGGGTTGGGGGAAGCTGAATCTTTGCCCCAAGAGATTTTCAACCCCTGGCCAGATAGTACATGAATTTACTTGATTGAGTAGTCAAACAGTTGTGAAGCATGGATTTATTTAAACTTTTTCTGTTTAAATTGTGAAGCATGGATTTATTTAAACTTTTTCTGTCAGTACCTCAGGTACTTGGTTAAAGCAAACAAAAATGCAAATACTCTCTGGAAAAGAGGCCTTATTTTAAACCTAGGGTAGTCTAGAAGTCATTGTTAAGGTCATCACAGAGCACCAGGCAAAGAAAACCAAGCACAAGACAAAATGTTACCATGACTGAATTCAAGCAATCATGATAAAGATAAGGAGTTAATGCAAAACAAAGTGAGAGTCAGACGTTGAAATTATTAGACCAGATAGTAAAATATACGTGCATGTAATATTTTTAAATACATTAAAGGAAAACAAAACTTCTCCAGAGAACTGGAACCTATAAAATCACAATGCAGATCTAAAACAATGACTAGGGGTACCTGGGTGGCTCCATTGGTTAAGCTTCTGACTTCTTTAATTGCTGCTCTCAGGTCATGATATGGTTGGTGAGATCCCGCCTCATGTCTCGCTTCAGGCTTCAGGCTTGTGCACAGAGCTTGCTTGGGATTCTCTTTCCCTATCTCGGGCCCTCCCCCACTCACTCATATTCATTCATATTCATTCTCTCTCTCTCTCTCTCTCTCTCTCTCTCTCTCTCTCTCTCTCTCTCAAAAATAAACTTAAAATACAAAAGCAACCTAAATTCTAAGTATATGTAATTATTCATAGATAGGACGTGGCGAAATGCCATTAACCAAAATAATTAGAAAATCTTATATGGAAGTTACGGAGATAAGTACCTTACAGAAAGTAGAGTAAAGCTTACAACTTCTTATAAGGAAAGACAGGATCGGAGAATAGTAATTCGCTATCTTTAATGTACTGAAAGAAAATTACTTCTACAAATGAAAATGAATTAGAGAAAGTTGAGAGCATATAAATGAGAGAGTCTGGGATCAGCAGACGTTTACTGCAAAGTGATGATGTACATAAATGTATAAATATCAAATACATATAACAATAACAACTAGTGGAGGTTTTAGAAAGGCAACTGAATTGGAAATATAAAACAATAATGACAAGTTATTTGAACGGGTTTAAATGAAGCTGATGTGTTCTAAGGTCTTTGGTTTGAGAAACAGAAGTATTAATTTTACATCGGTAATGATGGATGTTGTATTTTCTATTGAGTGAAGAAAAAGACTGGAATATGAGTAAGACTTCAAATAGTTGAAGAAAAAAACCAAAAAGGCTCAGGATGAAAGAGAAAAAAGCAAAAAAAGAATGAGCAAGAACAATAGTAAGCATAAAATAAAATAAAAGATTTAAACCTTGGTGTATCAAAAACCATACTACATGAAGGTGGATTCAATGCTTCAGTTAAAGAGAAAATACACAGTTGATATGAAAAACTACAAATATGCAACATTCAAAAAAAGACATATGTTCCACATTAGAAAATAGAAAGGTTGATAGTAAAACGTGGAGGGATATACCAGGCAAACAGCAACGAAAAGAAATATAGTGTAGTTGTATTAATTTAAAATAGACTCTAAGGCAAAAAGCATTTTTTTTCTTAGATAAAGGATCACATCACTGAAAATTAAAGTTTAGTCCACCAGTAAGGCATAACAATTTTGCATTAGTCTAAATTCCAATGGATTTATGTCATGAGGAGCAAGTTCTTCACTAACACTACAAATAAGCCTGAAAGTAATAATAACAAAAATTTAGTAAAAGCTTTCTATTGTAAATTAAGGAATGTGTACATTATCATTGGTTGTAAGAAAATCATAATAATTTTTTTTTAAAAAATTGAATAAACAAGAATGAAACTATACTCTGACACTTGTGCGATTTAGTTATAATAGTACTTACAGGGAAACATGCCTTCAGTCCTACATGGACAATTGATATATGACAAAGATGTTATGGTAGATCAGCCAGAAAAGAAGGGCCTCTTGAAAAAATGTGCTGAAAAAATTGGATATACTTATGGAAAAATATGATATAGAACGATTTCCAAACAACATATAAAAAATTGGTTACAGATGGATTCCAGAACAAACTATGGAAACAAAACTATAAAGTTTTAACAAAATATTATATGAGACTATCTTCACAATTTTAATATAGAGAAGAATTTCTTAGGCAAAAAAATAAGAGATAATCTTCATTATACTAAGTCAAAAACTTGTGTTCATCCAGAGAAGACCACATTAGCATAAGAGTCGTGGAATGAATGGTGTTTGTAATATGTGTCACTCATAAAAGAGGAGATTTTAGAATTCCAACAAATCTCTCAACATACACAGAAAATCAAATAGGAAAATGGAAAAAAAAATTGAACAAGGAATTGAACAAGGAAAACACGCACTAAGTTGATGATAGATATAAGTGAGATATAAGGTGTGTATAGCTGTGGCTATAATCATGAGTTGTAAGAAAATACGGAATTTCAGGAGTAAATCTGTAGAGATAAAAAGCAGAAGTAAGGCTGGAAGTGGCAATGGAGAGGGACTGCAATGGCCATGAAGGATGTTCTTCAAGTGAAAGGAATGTTTTAAAACTGTATAATGATGGGGCCCTGCGGTGGCTCACACGATTAAGCATCTGACTCTTGATTTCAGTTCAGGTCATGATCTCACAGTGGGTGGGTTTGAGCCCCACATTGGGCTTTGCGCTGACAGTACAGAGCCTGCTTGGGATTCTCCGTCTTCCTCTCCCTCTCTCTCTGCCCCTCCCACCTCTCAAAATAAATAGTAAACATTAAAAAAAAAGTTTAATAAGAAATTGTACAATGATGGGACACCTGGGTAGCTCAGTCAGTTGAGCATCCAACTTCAGCTCAGGTCATGATCTCATGGGTTCATGAGTTTGAGTTTGAGCATTGGGCTCTGTGCAGTCAGTGCAGTCTGCTTCGAGTCCTCTGTCCCCCTCTCTCTCTGCCCCTCCCCTGCTCGCACTCTGTCTAAAAAATAAACATTAAAAAGTGATAATAATAATAAAATTGTGTAATGGTGAGAAAACGTATCACCATATTGATATGTGCTGCGAAACTCAATAAATTTACTAAAAATCTTTAATTAGTTCACACTTGAAACAAGTGAATTTTATGCCATGTAAATTAAACCTCAGTAAGCTGCTAAAATATTTTTTTTTAATATTGTGGACCAACAAACTTATCATGCTGCTAAGAATGTAAATCAGAATAACTGCGAAAAATAGACGTACTCTACTAACCATGGTAATACACCTATGACCCAGCACTGCCAGTGATAGGATATATACTGGAAATTATTTTGCCCATCTGCAAGAGTTTATCTGAATAAAAAGTGTCACAGGACTAAGGTTTGTAACTACTTTGCTACAAAAAGTTACTTAACAAACATCAACGTAAATAATAAACCAGTTCAATTCAAGAGCATGCTACTGACATAAAGCTTTGCTCCACGCTTATTTGGTTCAAAGACCTTCAAAATAAGATTACATGTTTGGCAACACATAAATCTTGTCTGGGAGTACATAGGTGGTAAGACTACAAATCTACACAGTGATATCAATCATGATCGTAGAAGGGAGAGAGAAGGAGGGTTAAAACCACTGTGAACAATGTGGATGATTCTGGTAGTAATGCGTTATTTATTGGGCTATACACATTTTTTGAGTTATATACATTTTACATTTTAATTACTTATTAAATTGTGCATACAACTTTATGCTTACTGAGTTATGCATATACATATATATATATGGCTAATGCATTTTTCTATATTTGGTGTTTTTCACAATAAAATAGGTTGACAAATACCTAGAAAATAGGGATGATATTAAGACATGGCAGAAACGAACTTGAAAAGCTTTTGATAATATTGAATGTATACTTAATACTATTATTATGTATACATATACATGATTGCTAACAATATTATTAGGTTCTAGACTACCAATACCATTGTTTTTAATTTATGTACTAGAAATGCTAGGTAATTCAATAAGTTAAACAAAAAAAAAAATCAAGATTGAGAAAGACCAAAAATGTTATTTTTCACAAGTAGGATTTTCTACATAGAAATTTTGGAGGGACACCTGGGCGGCTCAGTCAGTGAAACATCTGACTCTTGATTTCAGCTCGGGTCCTGATCTCACAGTTTGTGAGATCGAGCCCCAAGTGGAGCTGTGTGCTGACAATGTGGAGTCTGCTTGAGATTCTCTGTCTCCTCCTCTCTCTTCCCCTCGCCTGCTAATGCTCTCTCCCTCTCTTTCTCTTCTGTCTTTCTCAAAAATAAACAGTTGTTAAAGAATTTGCAGAACCATCACCAAATTATTTTAATTAAAATTCAGTACTCTTGAGCCACTCAATTCATTTAAAAAAGATCATGTCTATAAACCACAAACCTAAAGAAAATGTAATTTTATTTTATTTTTTCATTATTTTTATGAGAGGCTGTGAGTGGGGAAAGAGCAGAAAGAGAGGGAAAGAGACTCTCAAACAGGCTTCATGCTCAGTGCAAAGCCTGGAGCGGCACTCAGTCTCACGACTCTGAGATGATGACCTGAGCCAAAATCAAGAGTCTGATGCCTCACCAACAAGGCCACACAGGCACCCCAGGAAAATGTAATTTTAGAAAAAATAATTATAAATACAGATCTTGTAAGAAATAGAAGAAAATGTGCATACTTACTGTAGAGTACCACTATGCATCAATCATCAGGAGAAACATTAGAAGGGTGAAGTAAAAGGAACGTCCCTATACCCATTCTCTGTGGAGTATTTTGTGTTACAAACAGAACTGGTTAGCAAATTAAAAATGTTATGGTTGAGAAAGCAGAGCTTGCAGGAAGTAGAGCAGTCACAGCCTGTATCTGTTTCACTGGCAGAATTACAATAGCACCTCTTGCAACCTTCAATGATGTCCAAGTTTGGAGGAGAAATTACATAGCCATCATAATGCTGGGAGCATTAGGCATTTATAGGAGCTGCCCTAACCCTAACCGGAAGGTGTCAGGAAGATATCACTGATGCAGTCGCATTAACACCTGGTTTGACCTGGGTAATAATTTAGTTTCCTCCAAGAGAAACTAGAGTTGTGCGACACACAGCCACAGAAAATATGTCCATGTGAGAAAAAAATAGCATTCCTTTGGATCACTGGGGGAAAAAAATCAGAAGGGCTGAAGCCCAGAGTCGAGGGAGCGTGCAAGAGAAGTAGAAGAGACTTGTCATGGATGAGGTTGGATTAATAATTGAGAGCTAGACCCGCACTGTCGCAGGGATTTGGAAGTTGTTGAAGGAGGGACTGCATATGTTCACGGTGAGAGGAGGTGCAGAAATAGGGTTACATATTGGACTGACTTGAAAATTTCTGCTCTTCCTTGTATAGAAGCTGGGATTCTGGAGAAAGTTGACATGTACAGAGATTGCAAAGAAATAGAAATCAGGGCTTTGAGAAGAATCACAAAGAAGGAGTGGGATGAGTAAGGCATAGTGCTGTACAAGCTGAGGGGGGTTATGACTTAGAAGGGGAAATGTCCAACAGCATCATGTACTCCAGACAAGTTTCATAAGGTAAATAGATATGAGATTCTCATTTAGGCTCTTTAGGGGTAAAAACAAACTGAAATTGAGGATGACTCATGCACTCCAAGGTCTGTCTATTCAATCTCCTCTCACACCTGACATCTAAGCAAGAAAAGCCAAGGTCGTCATCGGCGTCTTACTGCTCTCCGTATTTCTACAACAAATTGATCCCAGGGACTCTTGATGTTTCTTCCAAACTGTGCTTGAAACATACTCATTTTTCTCTTTTCTCAACTCCTTCCTTTCTTTATAAATCGGTCTCTTGTGATCTCTCTCTAAAGTGTTACTTCTACCTGCTGGGACGTAATGAAAAGTGTATAAAGTTCTGCTGTCATTTTACATCGAGTTGAAAAAGAACAGCCTTCTATGGAGGCGGTTCTAGGAACATATTCACAGATCTGACGTTCAAAGACCAGACTAAACATATACTAAAAAAGGAGTGTAAAAATCTATAATTACCAAATTATTTTTAATACATTAATAACGCCAAGAAAAGGAAAAACGGCTTCTTTCAAGTTGTTCAAAGTGAAATACTTGTGTTCATTTTCTTTTGGTCTATCTTCAAACCACTCCTATTTAAAAACTTGAAGGTCTATGAAAAGAAAGCGAGGTTTTCTTAAGAAAATGGTGTCTTAATCCTACACACACTGCAAGTGGTTAAAACAGGGGTGGTATTACAGAGTGGTTACAGAGATCGGCATTCAGCTCTGCCATTACTGGATCTGTAACTTGGACCGTTAACCAGTTCTGGTTTCAGTTCTCTATGTAAACTGTGGTTGTAATTGTGTCTGCCATATGCAATTGCTTTGAAGCTTAAGCAAATGCCCAGCACGCACTAATTGCTCCATAAATGTTAGCTATTTGTTACTGATCCGTATGTTTTATTTTTATTAGAATTAAATAATTTATTATGAATCAGTTTTTGTTTTTTCCATTCTGCCTTGAACATCCATACATGTATATAAAACAAAAAGTCTTGTGGTGAATATGGTTAACAGTTTGTATCTCATATACAGATTAGTATTAAGAATCTCAAAGTTCTTCTAATCGTAGAAGGTGGCATTACCAGTGTTTTACGAAGAAAATTTCCTTTACTTTTATCCTCTAATTTATATTTCCTTCTTCTCTGATATAATTCTGTTTTTCTTTGTTGAGACCATGAAACTCAGTAGAGAGCTATTATACCCATATCTTTTCTTCCCATGTTGGCCTCCTTAATTCACTTATTAAGCCAAAAATTCATCTTGTGCTTTTTTGTAATAATTTTTAAAAAATATTTTTAATGTTTATTTGTTTTTGAGAGACAAGGAGACAGAGCACAAGTGGGGGAGAGCCAGAGAGAAAGGGAGATACAGAATTTGAAGCAGGCTCAGGCTCTGAGCTGTCACCCCAGAGCCCAGTTCTGGGCTCAAACTCATGAACCATGAGATCATGACCCAACATGAAGTCAAATGTTCAACCAGCTGAGCCACCCAGGCTCCCCTCATCTTAAATTTTCTTAATTCCTTGTCCTATACCCCACAATCCACAATTTGTTAAATCATTGCTTAATTATTTTCTAAACTTCCTATACTAGTTTACATGTTCTTTTTCAGACTTTATCAAATACATTTTTTAATGTTTATTTTGAGAGCGAGGAGGGAGAGGGAGGGAAGGAGGGAGGGAGGGAGGGAGGGGAGGGGCATAGAGAGAGGGGTGGGGGAAGAGAATCCTAAGCAGGCACCATTGCTGTCAGCACGGACCCCGATTTGGGGCTCAGTATCACAAACTGTGAGATGATGACATGAGCTGAAATCAAGACTCAGGTGCTTAGCTGACTGAGCCACCCAGGCACCCCCAGCCTTTAATTAAATATTAAGCACATTCTGTAATTGACAATAGAGATATTTAATGTAAAACATGTGCATTTTTCCTTAAAGTCTCTCTAAGCTTTTATTATTTCTCCCGTTCCCTAATTTTTACCCTCTGTTCCTTCCAAGCAGAAACACTTTAGTTTCCTTTTTGCCAAGGATCCATCTGATGCTTTCCACTCACTTCAACAGACTCCTTCACATCCTGTGATAGTTTTATGAACCTAATTTCCACACAATTTTATATAAAAGAAAATCTGGGGCTGAAGCCTTTCTTCCATATTACCAACAGTATTGAATTTGCTGTAGACCAATTTGTTGTGAGGCACGGTGCCATGTTTTGGTGTTGTGCAAATAAATACATCCTGGCACTGTCGATGAATAAGACAAAATGCACCATTCCCTTTGGCCAATACAGTCAGCAAATTTCTGATTCATTCGTTTCTGGCATCAAAACCCCATGCAAACAGTGAGGGTGAGCATCCATAGAAACCAAATATTTGCAGAAAGGTGTTTAAAGGGAATTTAAAACTCAGAGTGCAGATTGAAATTGTGTTTTGTTGACAAAAAGTCCCAATTTTTTTAAAAAGTACACATCAAGAGTGTGTGCCTGAGAAATGTAGTGAAGCAATATTTCATTTTATCTAAGGTGAAATTTTATTCTACGCGGAGATAGAGGGCATGCCACTATGCACTGAATCCCCCAGAATCACCATCCCAAACCAATAAATATTCATTCTGCTCTTTTTCTTTGAAGAGCAATAAACACTGTGTAGCTATACAGTGCTACAAACACATGAATTCCTTTCCACTTGGGGTTGGCTGCTGGGAATCCACTGTAGAAGAGAGGAAAGAATCTACTTGGCTTTACCCTACCATCGTGGACGAGGAAAATAAAAGATTGCGAAAACTTGAAGATTTACTTAAAATATATATGTACTTTGTGATTCAAAACAACTCATAGATGTTTTATATATAATTATACATACAACCCCCCCCTTTCTTATTATAGTGTGGAAAAAATCAGCGATGCTCAGTAATGAAAGTTTAAACGAAACAAACACCTCTCAAAACTTAAGTGATCTGGAATGGCTTGGTTTTCTGCTCTGGGATCATAAGGACAAACCCCTAAAACTTTTTGCTTGCATCATATCACTTTCTAGAGTATTTTGTCTCACAAAAAGAGAGACAGGGATCTAGAGTTTTTTCTTGTTCATACAAGTTGACATTCCTAAGTTTTAACCTTTGTTAAATCTGTATTTTATTTTTTACACGCAGAAACGTATTAAACTCCTGACACTCTAATACCCAAGCCTGTGACAAGTGTAGGTGACTTTGTCACCTTAGTCACGGCGACAGATATAAGGGTCACATGTACCTGAGAGGCTCTGACCAGACCCAGACACTCAAGAGAATTCTTCCCACTTGCGGTCTAGGCACTTCTCACTCTTTTTTTTTTTTTTTTCCTATTAGTTTTACTTTGATGGGGCAACAGAGAGATTGGCAGAATAGAGCTCAACAGTCCAGAGAGGTAATTTATTTTTATTGGGAGGGAGAAAACACAAGTATGTTACATGGCAACCAGAAACCTAAGGTAAAGTTGCACCTCTTGGCTCTAATAGACATTCATGTTCGAATGCACAGTCTCTGTACGCTATATTTTCCTCTGATACAGTAAGAGAACCACACTTCAGGGAATATTTCAAGGTAAATTATTTCCAGAAATGTAATGGTAAAGGGAAGAACACTGTATTCCTTTGCCACCATATCATTTAATGGTATATTTCCTAGCTACTTCACCTAACTCCCTATGTAGGTCAAAGAGAGCGTGTCCTCTCCGTGGATATTTACTTTGGCATAATCTTGCCTCTCTCATTTTCTCCACCCTCCCTAACCTTGCTGAGGTGGGAGGCCCCTTCATATTCAGGGCACCAGACAAAATCAAGCTTGTATTAAAGTTACTCAAGGGGAAGACAACATTGCGGGTGTGGACAAGGAAACGGATCTCTCTCTGTACTATTGCTTTGCAGTTCTGGGCTCCGCTCCTCTCCCTTCTGTGGTTCCTTCAACAGAGGGACACTTTGACGGAGTTTTCGGTCTCTCCCTTTCTCGTTGTCCCCCTTAAACTTTCAGACACTTGACTTTTCAGTTAAAGAATTAGGAGATTGAGCATACAACTAAAGAGACTGCAAAAATTAATGTGTTATTATTACAGAATAACTATTTGATAAGTTTGTATAAATACACCATCGATCAAAATATTTGAGTCAACTCTGTGCTGTGTCACTGTTTGAAAAGAACTTTTCTTCCCCCCTGACAGTGTTGTGTTGAATATTAACAGAGCAAAGTTTTAATACTCGGTGAAAAAACACTTCACATATCTTTTGTGGCAGTTTGATGTCCCGCAAAGTTGTTTGTCTCTTGTTTATAAGCAGCACGAATTGTGTTAGAGCATCATGGGGCCTGCTCATTTCAGTGTTTTGTCTTGTAATCACCAGTGTAAAAGTTTGCACATAAACACCTGTTTATGTATTGTTTTTGAGTGCAATGGGCTAGCTCATCTGAAAAGAAGGGTTCCTGGCCCATCAGTATGTAGCCCAGCGGTTGAAAAATGCAGTGGTTACATTTTTGGCCTATTGTTTCTGATCCGGTCTAGATTTTCTGCAGTAGCCAAGAAAATATGGCATATGTAATTCTGCCATACTTATTGTGGCCGATGGGCAAGAAAAGACAGGAGGTACTTAACTATGCTGAGAAATTAACTTACAGGTACAGGGCTTCCTTGCATATTATCTCATTTAATTCTCAAATAAACCATGTGCCAAGATACATATACGATTGATATGAAAAACCTTATATTTGGAGACATGAAGCGAATTCCCCCAAATCTCACAGCCACTCAGCAGGGGGCCTGGATCTGGTTGTGGGCTGTTTGCTCAGTGCCTGCCATACCCCACTGATGAGTGGAGCATATGTTCAGCCACTCATCTTTTAAGAATGTTTCTGACTGTAATTCTTGGTTCCTGACATCATTTATGGAGTCCTGTTCTCGGAGACAGATGAGTTGGCCCAAATTTCATCTTTTCCCAAAACAGAAAATTGTGAAGAGCAGCACATTTATAGAACAGAGGAACAGTCCTGCTTTTATATTGTGTTTGAATCTCTTTGCTGAATTTAATAAGCCACTGGCTCATAAAAAAAAAAAAAATACGGCTGTTACTTCCCATTTTTGTTAAGACACAAAATAAGAGGTGGGTTTACCTGCAGGAAGGAAGGAGATGGTTTAGCTCTCTGGCCTAACACTCGATCTCCTACCAGAATTGATGGAAACCTAGGTCCAGAATCAGAGCCAGGAACTGAATTTTTTTCCTATGTGCCCAGCAAGGACTTGGTTGAGAAAGCCTGGTTCCATGCTCCGTTTTCAGGAGAGGAGCTGCATGACCTGGATATGTCATTTGCATGTATTTTGGGACTAGCCTTATGCATAATCTTCTCTTTTGTATTAGAATTGCGGGTTTTGTGAGAATTTTATTAAATTACTAAATTTTGTCAGGACTCCAGCTGTGAGCAGGAGAAGCTTACTAAGCACCATCAGCACTTTGTACCTAATACTTCAGTTGGTAGCTCGAGTCATGCTAGACAGTCTCCTGCATTCCTTCCAAATGCCATTGATCCTAGCTGTTGTTCATTTTAGACCAGTTCCCTACATCTCAGTCCTTCATCTTCATGGGAACCACCTGAGGATCTTGTAAAAACACAGATTTAAATACAATAGGACTGGAGTTGTGCCTGATAGTCTCCATTTCTAGTAAGTTCCCAAGGGGTGCCAGTCCTGCTGGTACAAAGGCCATGCTTTGAGTGGAAAGGCTTTCGTCCAGTTGTTCTGAAGGTGTGGTCATGTACCAGCAGCATCAATGTCACCTTGGGAACATTTTAGAAATGCACACCCTCAGGCCCCATCCCAACATCAGAAACATTGAATTTGATGCCCAGTAAAGCTTAAGGAATCACAGCTTTAGAACATTTTCTGTCTCTCCATGCCCTGTGTCACTGCCTTAAGTCAAGTGCCCATCAAATCTATCTTCGACTAGCTAGAAGGCTTTCTAGCTGATCTTTCTCTCTCGAGCCATTCTTCACGTTGTCACTGCAGTGGTTTTTAAATGGAAAATTAAAAGTCGTTCTCAAGTCTCTCTGTTCCCTTTCCTTGAAAAATGAAATAGTAACCCAGAAATTATAGGCTTACTAGATAAATCTTAATGACTTGCAAATAAAAAGTGAGCACTCAAAATAAAATATCTAGTTAGAATATCATACAGAGATGCAAAAAGTTGTTCAATGCAACAGGTCATAGAAGAAAAAAGATGGCGGCTCAGGGAAATTGTTTTATTGACCTTTTTCTCCCCAGCTATGAAAGAAGTATGGGGAAAAAACAGGATGGTAAATCTGAGCGATGCTAGAGTAAGTGTTGTCTGTATTCAAGAAAAATGTTGAGTAATGGTTATTCTGGTTGCTCTCTGAGACTTGGTTGAATAATCTCTCTCAGCCTCTAGGCAGATTTTTGAATGAAATTCTAGAATAGGGAAAGAAAAAATGGGGTCAAACTGTAGAGTTTGGAAAGTTACAAGTATCTAATTGCTTTATATCTGTGCCAGATTTTTTTTTCTCTTAATATGAAAGACATTAATTATAGCTGGGGTATTTTTCCGATCACAGTGCCATGATTTGGTCTTCTAGTGCAAAGGATAAAGTTTAAAAATGTTTTTCACACCCTCTAATTTTGTGTCCCGAGATCTGTTTTTAGATTAGGTAGATGAACCCATTTACGAAGTTCATTCCAGAAGTGTTCGTGTGATATTTTCCTTTTGAAAATTGAGCTCATAGGTGTGGTTATAGTCAGTGTTGTTTAAAGAGGGATTTTGAGGACTTGCCTGATGAATAGGTCATAATTATTTGAGTTTAAAACTATCTTGGTATGTTACCAATGCTTTCCTTTCATTTGAAAGTGTTTACTTATGCTTTGATTTTTTTTAAGGATATTGTTAAGTAATGTAAGATTCAAAGTGAAATTAATGAAAAATAAGTTAGAACATAGATAAAAAGTTAGAAGAAAGGTCTTTCCAAAGAAAATAGCCTATGTAGTCTTATAAACGTTTGCATCAAGGTTTTCATAAAGATTTGCTAAAAGTTATTGGCCGTGGTAGTGATGGCCATTAGCTTAGGGTAACTTCCTGGTTAACTGTATATAAATGGGTGAATGAAACTATTATAGTAAAAGATTAAGAGAAATGTATTATTTGTCCACACTGTTTCTTTTGTGTAACCCTAAGGAAAAAGACTGCCTTAGGAAAGGAAGTCTAGGTGCTTGCAAATCATAATTATCAGCAAAACAGGGTTTAAAAAAAAAAAACACTTCAAGTTCTGGTTTCTGATTTTGTATAAATCACTTATTTTTCTGGGATTTAGTATACTGAATTACAGTATGGAGCAGGTTATCGCTGCACATTCTTTGAGCTGAAAATATTCTGATCTAGTAAGTAATTAAGAAATTAATGTTACATATATATAAATATAAATTTATATACACATGTATATGTGTGTATGTGTGTGTGTATATATACAAAGGAAGGTGGTTCCATGCTTTATTCTTTACCTGCTGGTAGTTCTTCATTTCCTAACAGAGAATTTCTATTAGTATTGACAGCTTATACCCACACAGCCTTTCAAGTAGCTTTTTTGAATTAACAAATTAAAAATTTGTATTGCATTCAATTGGCAACATATGTTGATTTCCGTCAGCTTTTTCAAAAAGACCATTTCCTTGTAGTTTTCCCATGGCTGGTTTTGAACACTTGGGGTCATAAGAATGTATGTTAAAAGTTTCAAAGATTCCACATAGATAGCCACGAAATGTAACAACAACAACAAACTAAGAAGAAAGGCAAGTGTATAAAAGCCATGTTAGTCGTCTTTCACTAGATTGGTCTACTTTTTCAGATTTGTCTTTTATTGTTAAAGCACAAAGTTGTTTGTAAAAATGTTTCCCAAAAATGAATGAGCCAAAATTTCACAGAGGGTACCAGAAACCATAGCACCCACACAGAAGCCATAGGGGGAGCGGAGGTGGGGGCTCGAAGGGGCTGGGAACGGGAACTGTCATGCATGAACTTTGGGGCAAGTTTACCACATAAAACCCCTCAAACAACACTGCTTGGCATTTTGACTCGAATTTCAGAAGAGTCAGAAGATGGATGAAAAGAGATACCAAGTTTGGCAGAACGCTCGTGAAGGCGGTGCCATGAGGGCAATGGTGAGAGAATCAAAAGGCTTTGGTCTAGAATTAAATCATCTGCTACTTGTGTAATTAGCGTGAAGAGTGCAGTTAATCTTCTCCCCAGTTTCTTTCTCCATATATACGTGGGTGAGAAAGTTTTCATTTTCATAGAAGTATATGGTTAAAATAATGTACTTGATGGGGCGCCTGGGTTGCTCAGTCGGTTGAGCGTCCAACTTCAGCTCGGGTCATGATCTCACAGCTCATGAGTTCAAGCCCCACATCGGGCTCCGTTCTGACAGCTCAGAGCCTGGAGCCTGCTTCGGATTCTGTGTCTCCCTCTCTCTCTGCCCCTAACCCATTCACATTCTGTCTCTGTCTCTCTCAAAAATAAACAAACATTAAAAACATTTTTTTTTAAATAAGTAAAATAAAATAATGAAAGTGCTTTTTAAAATTATCAGGTAGTTTAAAATCCTGCAGTATACTTAAAGACCACCAACATGCAAAATGAATAAGCAAAAACCACAGTGCTCAACTCCTTAAATATATTACCTAATCTAAAGTTAACAATAGGGGGGCCTGGGTTAAGCATCCAACTCTTGGTTTCCACTCAGTTCAGGATTTCACAAGTTTGTGAGTTTGAGCTCTGCATTGGGTTCCTTGCTGTTAGCCTGCCTGGGATTCCCTCTCTCACTCTCTCTCTCTCTCGCTCTCTCCCCACCCTCTCTTTGCCCCTCTGCTGCTCACACAGTCTCTCTGTCTCTCTCAAAATAAATAAATAAAATAAAATGAAAATAAAATAACTTTTTTAAAAAGTGGTTACTCTTTTTAGCTTCATTTTACTAGTGAGAAGACAAATTTGTCTGTGTTCCTACAGTCTATTTAGAAGAGCTAGAATTCAAAACTAGGACTGATGATACTCCAACTTGTTTTTTGAGTCCCTAGTAAGTTCCACATTAACTTACCTATTTTTGTATCTCATGAATATTTAAGTATTGTGCTCACAATCTCTTAGGTAGAATTAGAATTGAAACTAAGTCTTTGAGTTTCTCTGTTTCTGTTTCAAGTTGTCAAAACCTCCATTACAGTATGCCTTCTGTGATTTGGAAGTTCTTGGAGAGCTCAAAACTTGTCTTATGAGATTAGTTCACCCAAGTAATAAAGCATCTTAAGTACAGATTCTCAAAATACACTTTCATGCTTCATGTTAAGCATTTTTTTTTTCTGTTTGTTTTTGAGAGAGAGAGAATTCTAAGGCTTAGTGCAGATCCCTATGCAGGGATCAATCTCATGACAATGTGATCATGACCTGGGCCAAAAACAAGAGTTGGACGCTTAACCGACTCAGCTACCTAGTTGGCCCAAGCTTTTCCATTTTCTCACAGAAAGCAGCCTAGCATATCTAGGAAAAAAAATTTTATAGGATGCCTATAAATTGCTGCTCTGGGCTAACCTTTAAAAAGTTTTCAGTAATTCTAGCAGCTGCCTAACTTACTCTTGAGAGGAATTATTACTAAAAGGGAGGATGCCCCCAGACATTATGGGCATATTATGTCAAATCAACGGTTGCTTGAATATGTTAAATTGTTTTATTAAAGAAATGTACAAAAGAACACCTTGGTGGCTCAGTTGGTTAAACATCTGACTAGTAATTTCAGCTAAGGTAATGATCTCATGGTTCGTGAGATAGAGCCCCGCATCAGGCTGTGTATGGATAATGAGGAGACTGCCTGGGATTCTCTCTCTCCCTCTCTCTCTCTCTGCCCTTCCCCTGGTCATATGCTCTCTTGTGTGTTCTCTCTCTCTCTCTCTAAATAAATAAATAAACTTTTAAAATGTATAAGGTATTTTCCCATTCATTGTGGAAATACTATCAACTATTTTCTCTGGTTTTACAAATAATTTTTACACCTGAAATTTCCACTGAATATAGCCCTGGTTGATAGATAAAATCAAACCTTTCCTTCAAATTACTTACCTATATTAGCATCATCAGCTTTTGATTGAGATATTCCTACCCTAACTACAGTTTGGCATATACGGGACATTCCTACCCTCTTCCAACTAGAAAATCAGTGTACGATATAAAAAAAATCCGGGTGCTTGGGTGGCTCAGTCAGTTAAGCGGATGACTCTTGATTTTGGCTCAGGTCATGATCCCTCGGTTCATGAGATTGAGTCCTGTGTCCAGTTTTGTGGTAACAGCATGGATCGTGTTTGGAATTCTGTCTCTGCTTCTCTCTCTCTCTCTCTCTCGAAATAAATAAACTTTAAAAAGACAAATTAAAAAAAAAAAAAGAAAAGAAAAATGCCAGTAATAAAACATGGATCTCATAAGAAAGACTTTGATTTGGTCTGGGATACAAAGTATAGGTTATCAAGACTATGTTCCAGAAGAGAAAATACAAGCAACTAAAATTATCAGGGCTTTGTACATGACATGCAGGCAATAAAAACAAAACTGAAAAATATTATCAACAAATGTCTTGAGTTGACTGGGATAGCAGGAATTGTTCACACTCTTGTGTCTGATATCCCACGGAGGAAGTCTGCTCTTTTCATTCACGTGGGGGCACCACATGTTTAGATAAAAAATGTAGGGACACCTGGGTGGCTCAGTCGGTTAAGTGTCCGACTTCAGCTCAGGTCATGATCTCCCAGTTCATGGGTTCGAGCCCCACATGGGGCTTTGGGCTGACAGCTCAGAGCCTGCAGCCTGCTTCAGATTCTGTGTCCTCCTCTCTCTCTGCCCCTCTCCCATTCACACACGCTCTCACTCTCCCAGAAGTAAATAAACATAAAAAAAAAGCAAAATGTATTTTTAAAAAGTGCAGGTGACTTCTTTTTACCAGAGACCCAATTACAGTGGTCTACAGGTAAAACAGTTGATTTTTCTTCTATAGCAAGAAACGCAGAAGCAGGAAGTCACTAGCATTATTTCTGTAGTTTGGGTGATGAGGGCCAAGTTTCTGTGTGTCTTTGAGCCTCTTCATCCCGGTCCTAGAATGTCTCCTGCAGCCCCGTCCCTCCGTGTGTGAGGCAGCAGGCGTTCGGATGGGACGCGAGTAACAAAGGATGCTTCCCAACTGAGTCACGCATCTTTAAAGTGCCTCCCCTAAAACCTCACCCGGGACCTCCTGCTTCTATTTCCTTGGCATCCTTATTGCCAGGAAGCTGAGCCATGGAGTTGTACACTGGAGAATTTGCCACTAACCCACAAGTAGGGATTCTATTGCTGATGACAAAGATGAGGATGTAGGTGGGAGAACCACACAGTAATCTGTCTACCTACAGCCTCATGACACTGCAACAGGTACAGTGAGAAAAATTATATAATGGTTGATTATTAACTTGTAGACCAGCATTGATAGCGTGAGTTCAATTATTAGATGTAACGATGAGATTTTAAAGTTGGTATTTTCCATCAATCCATTAAAACACATTATAAAAAAGAAATTGACTTAGCCAGTTAAACCAAGTAATTACAAGCATCCGTTTCAAGTTTTCATCAAGGAATTTTAATATTCCTTACGCTTACTCTAATGCTATTACTTGGCTTTTAAAGAAACACAAACCAAGCCACACACACACACACACACACACACACACACACACACAAATATTTCCGGAAAAAAAAGTAAGACTTCAAGTCAGGAAGAGAACAGTCAGACTTGCATGACTCTCATATTTTCGAATATTAAAACCAGTTTTCAGTTTGCTTCACCATGATATTTTCAAAAGTAAAATGTCCGAGTTAGGACACTTGAACGAATAAAACATAGTGGGAAAGGTGGGATTTCTTTAACATCAGAAGCTTCATAATGTGTTTCTGAGCTTCCTTTATATGCTGCTTTATCACTTGGACTGGTGGTATAAAAGCTTATGGGCATGGGAGATAAAATGGGTTCTGTTCATCATGTACATGTATCTGAAGGCTGACTGAGTGACTGCTATATTGGAAATATTTTCCTGTTCAGTATGTAATCTGTTTCTTAAAATATTTAGTAAGGATATAAACCCTTAATATACTTGCAGGATTACTGTAATCTGGTCCTTTCTGTAGTCGATGGAAGGGACTAAGAAAGTAACAAATTATAATTCCTTTTGGGGATCCCAGATGAGTTAATAAGGAGCAACTTAATTTAACGTTCCAAAAATGTGGTGTTTAGATTATGCATCTGACTAAGTGCCAGAATACTTTTTATTCAGTAAATACGACTGCATGCATTTTCTTATATTACATTTTACAGCTGACAGATGGCCCTAGCATGAGTCCTACCCTGGCGTGCGATTGAAATGCCTCACTCCCATGACTGTGCATGTATGTGTGTGTGTGCACAGATGTGTATGTGCATTGAAGAGAAATATATCCAACCATGCCACATGTTTTTGTCCCTGGTGAAGAGGAGAAAAAATGACATATTATTAATTACAAATAATTAAAGAGGTCAGAACTATGGTTATTTCCTTTCTGTAAAAGGGCTTCTCAAATCACCTGAGTAGAGTATTGGAAAAAGCCTACAATTTTGCAAAATGTTAGTGTTGGATGACCCCTAGGAGTTGATTTGGTATGCCCTTTTTAAGAGGGAAAAAAACTGGAAGTCACGGCCTGAAAGGTTTAAGTAAGTGAACCAAGATCACAAAACAAGACCATCCCTGTTTCAGGTGAGCAATGGCATTACCTCACTCCTTATAAGCAGGAAAATGATAGACCTGAAAATTACTTTATTTTTTTAGGCCACCAGAGAAATGAAGTCACAGAGCAAACAAGCAACCAAAAGTTTGGGGAGAGAGAGGCCCAGGCATGGAGAACTAGGACCTTGTTTACCCAAACCCACTTCCACCAGACTTCATATTTCCTGTAAAAAGATGCAGCTAACACGTTTCCGTTAATAGCTAAAGATTGAGCGCAGGATCATGGAGTGTGAAACCACTGGGGCAAGTACTCTCTTTCGTGCTTGGCCTCCACAAATGCCATCCCACACTCACGGGGAATATCCAGAAGAATCCGGAGAAAGCTTTAGTGAGCTGCAGGCTCTGGGTGGGGGTCAGGAGTGGTTTGCAGACATCACTGCCAATACTCCATCCACATCCATTCCCATCCCCCTCCTAGGAATAAGCCTGAATGCCTTAATCACCAGGGGAAGGACAGCAAAGAGTGTCACCTTAGGGTACTGGTAGAAAACCGTTCCAGTTGGGGGAGAGAACAGGAAGAACACCAGGATTACCGGCAATCCATGCTAGCCCTAACTCCAGAGTTGTAGGAAAGGCAAGTATGATGAAAGCCATACTACTGTGACCCAGGCGCACAACACCATCTTAAGACTGGGTCAATCAGAACACAAGAGAGCATTTGTCCATTCCCATTGCAACAATAACAAGTATGGCATAAATGATAATGGAATACAGCTGGGAGTTCTGCAAGATACATCTACCTTCTTCAGGCATACGGCAAAGGAAAGATCCAAAACCAATGTGCAGAAATAGTCATTGACAAGAATGCTTTGACAGCCTAGTTGGTAAAAAAAAAAAAATAAGGATCACAAAAGGCTTTAAAGTTGGTGACACCTGTATGTGTGACTGAGTGTGACCATACCAATAAACTTCAAATCCAGTCCAATGACTGATTAGAATCATAGAAACCACACTCAGAGGGCCTAGGAGAAGTGTCTCTAAGAATACAACATATTTATCTGAGTAACTACCCTCCCTGAGAAGGTGTCAGTTTTCAACAAATTAGGCAAATGAAAAGGCAAGAGAAAACAAAATCAAAAGAGACAAAGCAGTCATCAGACTGAAATATAAGACAGGATTTTTTCATAAGTACTGTGATTAAGTTGTTCAACAGTCAAAGGGAAAAGATAGTCAATCTGTAAGATCAGATGGAAAATCTCATCAGAGTAATGAACACTATAAGAAAAGTTTAAAATGGAAAAATGGAAATAGCAGAACTTAAAGAGAAACAAAAAATAATGCCTTCATCAGGTTCATTGGTAGACTTGACACAGCTAAGGAGAGAATCAGTAAAATCAGCCAAAATGAAACAAAGAAAAACCATAAAGTAAGAGAAACAAAAGAAAACACAGTGCCTGGGGATGTTAGAAGATCTCAGTTTTGTGAAGAATGAGAACTTGAGGCCAAGGAGACATTTTAAGAAAGAATACCCAAGAGTGTTCCAAAGTTAATGACAGATATGGAACCACAGACCCAAGAAGCTCAAAACGAAGTAGGATAAATTAAAACAAATGCATACACACAAAATCTCAGGCATACCTTATATTCAAACTGCTGAAAATCAAGTCAAATAAAATACCTTAAAAGAAGCCAGAAGAAAAAAAACATATTACCTATATGGGGATAAGGATAAGGGTTGACTTTCATAAAAACCCAGGCAAACAAAAACATAAGGACATTTTCATGAACTGAAAAAGGGAAGAAAGGGAGCCTATAATTATAATCCAGCAAAATATCATTCAAAAGAGGATGAATACTTTGTGAAACACACAAACAAAACGTAAGGACTTCCATTGTCACTGGATCTAATCTAAAAACCAGTTCTAAATAAAATTTTTCAGGCAGAAGAAACAGTATCGTAAGAAGGTTATATCTACCCCAAAATGCAAAGGATTAGATATGGAGTAAGTCAAGATAAAATGAAAATTATTTCCTTTTTTTAAAAAATTCTGAAAGGTAATAATGTAAAGTAAATATAGTAGAAATATTACGTGTTAATAATATCCATAAAAAGCACTGATGACAATATCCCATAGAATCAGAAAGCTATATGGTTACCAAGCCTTTATGTTAAATATGGAGTGGTATAGTATTATTTGGAAGTTGAATATGACCAATTAAATATATTGCAAAACCACCAGTGTCTTTTAATATTATAAATAATAACTCAGTGCCCTATAGTTTCCCTCAGTTTTGCTGTGAAACTTAAACTGTTCTAAAAAAATAGTCTTTATAAAATTGACATTTGACTTTATCACCTTTTTATATTGCTTTAAGAAACATCTTTTTAAGTGACTGAAGAGACCAGCAAAAAATGAAAAAAAAAAAAAAACTATTTGAAAATACCATATCCGGTAATGACATTTCCCCAGAGTATATAAAAACTATTAATATTCAATCAGAATGAAAAACAATCTAATAAAAAATGGGCAAGATATCTAAGTAGACACTTCACCACAGATAAATAGTTGGCAAATAAGCTCATGAAAAAATATCAATGTAAACAGTCATTAGCAAATTGCAGATGAAATTCACAAGGAAATACCCCTAGAAACCTGTCAGGACGGCTAAAATTCAGAAAATGAAAAAGGGACAACACCAAATTCTGGATATGAAGATGTGGAAATGAGGATATGGAACAACTGAAAATATCATCCGCTTCTGGTACAAATGCAATATTGGGGAAAAGAATTTGACAGCTTCTTTATAAAATAAAATGATGACACAATAATCATCCCCCTAAGCATTTTAAACTAAGTGATCCAAAACCCTGCGTATTGTATAATACCGTTTATATGACCGTTTAAGAAGAGCAAAAATCTAAGAAACAGAAAAGACATGAGAGGAAGCTAGGAATTGGGGGTCAGACACGCGCAAGGGAAGCCTGAAGAAACGTTGGGTGTTGAGGGATCTGTGAATAAGATCATGTGGTGGTGGATGCATGATTATATGCATTTTTTAAAGCCCATACAACTGTCCACCACAGAGTGAATATTACTGTAGGCAAATTAAGAATCAACCAGGATGGGGTCACCTGGGTGACCTCATCTGTTGAGCCGTGGGCTCTTGATTTTGGCTTAGGTCATGATATCATTATTTGTGAGTTTGAGCCCTGTGTGGGGCTTCTGTGCTGACATCTGAGAGCTTGCTTGGGATTCATTCTCTCTCTCTCTCTCTCTCTCTCTCTCTCTCTCTCTCTCCCCCCCTCCTCTTTCTCTCTCAAAATAAACAATAAATAATTCTTAGATAAATGCAAGTGATTCCCAGATGATTTTTCTACATTAGAATTTCTAACTAAGTACATGTGAGAGTAAGAAGGGTCTGCCCTAGAATGAAAGGAAACAAACAAAAGGGTCTAGCATTGAAAGTATGTTTTATGAGGTTGGGTTAATTCTCTTACCAGATTCCACCTATAGCACTTAGCGTGGTAGACAGACTGACTAATGGTCCCTCAAAGACGTCTGTCCGTGCCCTAATCTCTGGAACCTGCAGCCATGTTACATGACAAAAGGGGCTTTGTGGATGGTTATAAGGCTGCTTGCTGCTCAGCTGACCTTAAAGTAGAAAGATTGTCTGGATGGGCCCAGTGTCATCACGTGAACCCCTAAAAGTGGAAGAGAAAGGCAGAAGAATCAGGGAGAGATGAGATTTTAGAAGGATTTGACTTAGCCTTGCTTGTCATGGTCTGTGGAGGGGGAACGTGAGACTGGAGAAAGGCTTTGAGGACCTCATGGGCAAGCTTTCAGCAAGGAAATGGGGCTCTCAGTCCTACAACCACATGAAAGTGAATCTGCAAACAACCTGCATGTTCCCAGAAACAGATTCTCCCTGCGAACTTCTAGAAAGGAACAGGCTCTGCCTGTCCACATTTTGATTTCAGCCTTGTGATACGCAGAACATAGAAACCAGCCAGCTGGTCTTCTGACCAGCAGAACTGTGAGATAATGAAATTGTGTTGTCTCAAATTGCTAAGTGTGTATGTATTTGTGAGGGCAGAAAGGGAAATCGAATACACCCAGTAACAATAGTTCTGCACCATTGGCCATAATGGTGCTCAACAGGGATCTAGAAAACAAACTAAAAATCTCAGAGAAAAATTACAGAGAGAGGGATCTATCAGTCATACTGCCAGTCTGAAATGTGTGCTAATTTTTTAATATAAATCTTTGTCACTCCATTTCTATTATTAGCAAGGTATTTCATAACGATCAATCTTAGTGTGAATACCTGTTAAAGAATCAGGGAATGCCGGATACAAACTCTGGGACAGATGGGGTTTATTCAAATTAATGTTTTAGTCAATGGGTGCCTCACAAGTTGTTCTTGGTGGAAATGCCCTAGACACTACTTTTCTTCTGCTTTTTCCACGAATGTTAAAATGTCTCGAACAGCAAGAAGCAGATGCGTGTCGTTCACCATTTGGGGAAGTCTTTACCACAGGGAACACAGGAAGGGCCACTGTCCAAGGTTAACCTAAATCTCCATCCAGGCGCACTCTAAATAGCATTAGTATTAGAAGTTTCTAAACGTTCCATTCAATTTACCACTTGACAAGTTATATGAGAACTCCCAATCTGTGAAATACTGGCTTCTTATTTTAACAGCAGCTGAGCTCTCTGGGTGGCCAATGCCTGATCTAAGGCAACCGTTTGAATATAGGTACACAGAGCGGGAACGCTGGTGCCAGTCTATGCATTTTGGCAAACGTTTTGATGCATTAATTTTTAAGAGCTAAGGGTAAGTGATGTTCTGTCGGACCACAGAAGAAGAAGGACTTCATGAAAGAGGCCCAGCTCAGTCTTCTTGTATCTATAAGTAAGCAAATGAAAAGTTTTTAAAGACTTCATATAAAAAGACTTGCATCTTAAAACTTCCTTCCCAACAATAATATCAGAAAAGTATCTTAGGGTTAGACCTCAGCACTGAGCTTACAGTCTGCTGGCTTTGGTTTGAACTTTCCATTATCAAGGTCAGCCTGGCTGTCCTGAATTTTACTTCCTTCCCTTCATGGACAAGAGATATGGGTTTAATCTCTCAAATCCGCTTTGCATTTTCGAGCTGACCAGAGCTGTGAGCTCCATAGATTTAGACTCTCAGATTCTGAGGTGAGAAAGTTTGAGCTACACATGACTTTTCCTTGACCTCACCACTCATAGAAGGGCAGTCCTGGAGCTGTCTGGGAATTGTTCTATGGGGTTTAAAGAGAACAGCCAGCTCTCTGAGCAGATGCTATCACTCACAGAGGTTGTTACTTCAACATGAAAACCTTCCTCAACCATGTCCAACGTTTTCCAGTGCAAGCAAGGCTTTGCAATCCTACTAGAACTATAGTTTGAAAAATGGGTTATATTTTGATAATATGAAGGTGTATTTTGTAATATATTTCCTGGTGTTTTCATTCCACTTTTTAATAGTGTTACACTTACAAGTCAAACTTGTAGTTACTTCGTGCATGGGATTTGCCCTCAGAATCTGTCCATAAAGGACCATTTTCCTAGGTTCAGAGTTAGTCCGTCTAACTTATCAAAGGTTTTGTTCCAGTGTTTAGTCTCCTGCTAATGCCCTGACAGTGTTGATGGGCCATGGTGATGTTGACAGGCCACAGAACAGTTCAAATGCAAATGTTTATGTCCTTCCAAAGCACCCATATGGATAGGTACATTGAAAGAGTGTTTTTCCCAGGGGATAGATAATCTCAATATAATCAAAATATTTCATGAGAAAGCATCACAAAGTCAGGCCAAGAGCTTTGATCTTAAGCGGGAATATTGGATATATAAAACAGGATGCAGTGCTTTTACTAAAGAGAAACAAAAGGCATAGCGTTGAGCACATGAGCTGAATAATATTATTGCATGTTTTCTGCCAAGAATGAGCATGGGTAAATGAACTTTAATATGTTCGTTTATGTAAAACACACAAGGCTGCTCATCTCCCCCCCCCCCCACCCCCCACCGGCTCTATGGCACTCTGTTGTGACGGAAGGAATAAAGTCTTTGCACCTGAAAAAGGACGAGAACTTCTTGGTGAAGTTTGCCATCTTGTGGCAAATCTATTAACACAACTTACTGTGGAGGACTCTTCCAACAGCTCAGGATTTAAGATTTATTAGAAAACTTAATGATGCATTAAAATATGTATAATAAGGTTCTGTTTATCCAGAATATTAGAGAAACTGGATCTCCATGTTAGTACTTTAAATAATTTCAAATTACCACAGATACAAATATGTATATCTGTAGGGTACTTTTAGAAGCCCTGTGAGTTAACAGTGCAAGCTCTGCAGACAAAGCGTCTGTATTCAAAGGACAACTCAACCATTTTCTAGCTGTATGGCCTTCTGTACATTAGCTTGCCTCAAGATGCCTCCATTTTGTGATATGCAGAATGGGATTACTTATAGTAACTACCTAGCGTTGAGATGATAATTCAATGTAGCCTGTAACAAATTGAGGAACAGTGCCAGGCAAATGTAATCTCTGTCTCAATATGGTTGTTATTCTTATCCATGGCTTAAATTTTCTGGGATGGTTTTAACTACAGATAATCTATCTTAACAATCAAGATGGAGTGTTTTTCATTCAGAGACCTGAAGGAAAACATGGGAAGATGATATTACTATTTAACAGCTGCACGAGGCTGAAGGTAGGCCAGGTGCTCTTCTAAGTCCCTCCCACATAGGAACTTATGTCATCCTCACAAAGATCCTACAAGCTAGGTGTCACTCTCACCCCATTTTAGACAGGAAATGCAAATGTGGGGAATTTCAGTAGCTTTCTTAAAGTCACAAAGCTAGAAGCCGTAGCGTCAAGATCTAAGCACAGATAACCTTGCACTGTAGTTGTGCTCTTAACCACTGTGCCTCTGGGTATAATTTATACACATAGCGCTTCTGGGTATAATTTATATCTGTGGAAATTAGTAAATATTAGATAGCTACTTGAGCGGCAAAAGAGGGAATAGTCAGTATGCTACGCATCTCTACGTGTTGGTAAATTCCACCAGAATTACCAGATTCTTCAAGCTTCTTAATTCTTCCACTCCTCTCTGGGACATCGACTCCCCATTATCATTTGTTCTTCCCCTGTTTGCTTTTGTTATATTTCATGTTTCAAACGAATGTGTCGAAAGTGCCCTACGACTTAAATTTCCCACTCAAACAGCCTGGTAGTGTATCATGTGTCTGTTTCCTTCTCTTCCTCCTCTCAGAAACTTAGATAAATGAACCTAAAATACTAGCTCAATATTTTCACATCTGTTTTGGAAATACTATATCAGTGGAAACATTCATTCAAACTTTTTACATGAGGCGGTCCGTTGGTGCTCATTGAATAGATGATGAATGAATGTATGCTGTGTTCATACACCTAATTAAGATACTGGGGTTAGGGCAATCAACAATATGAAAAACACTGCATGTTTTAATAACACATGAAGGTTCCAAAAGCATATACATCATCTCACCACGTTCTTATCGTGGTCTTCAATGGTAAGCACAGCAATTGTCATTATCTATATATCACAACTAAGGAAGGAGACTGAAGGCTGTTTGCCTTATTTTTTTTTTAACATAATTTATTTTCAAATCAGCAAACATACAGTGTATAAAGTGTGTTCTTGGTTTCTGGGGTAGATTTCCATGACTCATCACTTACATACAATACCCAATGCTCATCCCTAACAAGTGCCCTCCTCATTGCCCATCACCCATTTCCCCCTCCACCGCCCCATCCGCTCTCAGTTTGTTCTCTGTATTTAAGAGTCCTTATGGTTTGCCTGCCTCCCTCTCTGTTAGTAACTATTTTTTTCCCCTTCCCTTCCCCCATGGTCTTCTGTTGAGTTTCTCAAGATCCACATATGAGTGAAACCATAGGATATCTGTCCTTCTCTGACCATTTGCCTTATAGCCAGGGTGGTCACATGGCTAACTAGAGAAAAGACCAGAATGGAAATCAAGAGCTCTTCAATATATGCTCAATAATGTAGTGCGTGAAAATATAGTTAGGATTGTTCTTATTTCTATTAAGAATAATTTTCTGTCAGTGTTTGTGAGTAGTGTGTTGTTTAAGAGCTATTTTCCAACTTTATGTTTTGTTGCTATTGGGTAAATGCTTTTTCTCTGTTTCATTTCTCTCTCTTATATTCTATATATTGAATATATTTTACCATATTTTCTTTTCTTCTGAGAACAGTCTGCAAAAGTCATGCTCCTCTTTCAACAAGGAAAACAAGTTCTTCTGAGAGGAATAAAGAAAGAATAAGTGGGCTCAAAATGGCTCTTCAGAGTCTGCCTTGGGAGGAAATTGGAAAGTGGGTGGTTAATGGCGAGTAAATTTTACATTTCCAAACACCAGTCACGTTTATCCTTTTACTTACTATATGTTTTGATCTACAGTGATACTTGAAGTATATATTGTAGAAAATGGCTTGTGTGACTGATGTATCAATTACCACAAGGGAATGAACTTTAGTGTTACCAGAAGTTCCAAACAGTAGAATGACTGTGTGGAAACAAAGGGCAGTTTATACATTCAGTCTAAAGAGAGAAAATAACCAGAGAACATTGCTAGGATATCCAATCCACTAACTGACGCCAGCCAGGATGTCATAAAACGTAGACCTACAGTTGGGTATTTCTTAAGATTAGTAATATTTCTTTCATGCCATTCCTGAATGGAAGATGAAATCAGATCAAGTCATGGTTTTAATAGGTGTACATCTGAACACTTTCTCCTTGACAGGGACTCTTTTGTAGTTCTAGCTATATCCCCCCCCCCGGCCCCCACCTTTTGACCTCAGTTTCTTTCCTTCATACTTTAGCATCTTTCCTGTTTGGCTGACTGAAACCCCATAATGGAACAGTTCACTAAGTGATTGGCAAATGATGTTTTGGAGGGCTTTACATTACTGAATACAACTCCTAAAACTTTTCAGCATTTGAAGATTCTGTTAAAAGGATTCCTTAATATTTAACCCCCGTCCAAAAAAAAAAAAAAAAAGTAAATTGTACTTACGTTTTATGGAGGGGACAGAAATTACAATTTAACAAATGTTCTTCAATTTTTTTCAGACCTAGAAAGAAATGAAACAGAAGAATGAATTATAAATGCTTATTACTGTGATTCATGAAACCCTTTTAGGAAAAGCTATAACATCCTGTACCTCATGCTTCCTCAGTGAAAAAAAGAGAGAATTTTGTCAAGAGATTATGTGTGCTAGTATACAATTAGCCTTCATAAATAGGTTATTTTCATCTCTATTTCCACATAATTTTACTCTCATTTAACTGTAGTCAGTTGGCATATTCTCAGGTAAAAAGGTGATACCACTGATCTTTTGTTTTAATGCTTTATTTATTTTGAGAGAGAGAGAGAGGTGGAGAGAGAGGTAGAGAATCCCAGGCAGGTCTGCACTGCCAGCCCAGACCCCAACATAGGGCTTGATCCTACAAATTATGAGATCATGGCCTGAGCAGAAATCAAGAATTGATTGCTTAACTGACTGAACCACCCAAGCGCCCCCAACCTGCAGAACTCTTGAATTGCCAGTTTTTATAACTATTTGATAACTTGCCAGATTAACTAGTCACTAAAGAGTTCCGTTAATATTTAGCACATGCCAACTGTCAAAGAAAAATAAAAGAAAAAAAAAATAAAGAAACAAAATCAAACCCTTTCTTATATATTGATTTCTACAAACAGACGAAGTGATGTGCTTGCCCTGCCAATGGGTAAAAATAAGCTAAGAGCTCATGTGTTGGTACAGTTCGTCACTCAAAGATGATACTGGTTGTTTTCCAGCCTTTGTTTTTCATGTTTGCATACTGGAACCCTGTTTGAGCTGCATATTAGTCACAGGTCATAAAGGGGAAAGGACACATACTTGGATCTTGTGCTTCCAGTATAAAATGCCTATGCTTTGGAGGAATCCACATAGAATTTTATAATATTCGTCAGTCCACAAAAATGCAATGGACCAAAGCAGTGGGATGTATCATGCCAAGAGGAACTCAGGAAAAAAAAATGTGAAAGTGTTTAGTGTATAACTAAACATTTAAAAAATGTTTATGAATACAAATGTATCGTTATTTGGAAAGCTGCCCTGTCACTGATGACACAAAGGACAGTGTTTCAAGAGTTTGCAAGAGTTTAAAATATTACTGATTCAATTAATTGGAGTTAGCTGTTTCAGGTAGCTCATTTGAGGAACATTATCTTTTTCTCTTTCTTTTGAATGTGACTTGAAAATGCCTCAGAAATACAGACACTCTTCTCTGTTCGCTGATTCAAGGTCATAGTGTGGACACGTTTTGTACAGCAAACGAATGCAGCCCAACTGAGCCAAACTGGCTTTCAGGTTATCTCTTAATTGATCTCACACAAGCGTTTTCTCACCTGCTCTCCTCCATTGGAAGTAGACAAGAATAAAATTAAAAATCTTCAAATGACAATAGAATAAATGATGAAAAGTAATAAGACTGGGCTACTCACCAACCATACAATCCCTGAATGTTGGAAACTCTGCATGTGAGGTAAGCCATCTAATCCTTTTCACATATATCAGTATTTCCTTAATATTTACAAAGGATAACGTAAAACACCAGGGACTACATACTAGATTCCGTTGGAACCTCTATCAGTGGTTCTCACAACACGGTCGCTGGAACAGGAGCATCAGCACCACCTAAAAGCACTTTAAAAACACACATTTTCAAGACCCATCCAGACCTATTGAATGAGGAATTCAGGAGACGTGTGTCAGCAGTCTGTGTTTTATCAGGTGCTCCTCTAGGTGATTCTGATGTACAATGAAGTCTGAGAACTACTAGCCTAAATACACTGTATCGATGGTCGTTTTATTAATTATCCCTTTATACCTGTAATTCTGGTATATATATAAAAAAAGCTGTTCCCTTAAACACTTTTTTTTCCTTCATAGGTATGAAAGGGACACGATAAGTTTTCCTATGTACAAACTAATTTCTTTCTTATTATACAAACGTGCTGGCTTTAGCAATTGCTTTCTTTTAAAAAAAAAAATTTGTTTTTACCATTCACTTATCTTTGAAGGACAGAGACAGTGAATAGGGAAGGGGGGAGAGAGAAAGAAAAAGAGAGGAAGAAAGGAAGGGAAGGGAAGAAAAGAAAAGAAAAGAAAAGAAAAGAAAAGAAAAGAAAAGAAAAAAGAAAAGAAAAGAAAAGAAAAGAAAAGAAATCAACCAATCAATTAATCAATCTGAAGCAGGCCCCAGGCTCTGAGTTGTCAGCACAGGGCCCAATGTAGGGCTTGAACCTATGAACTGTGAGATCATGACCTGAGCCGAAGTCAGACGCTTAACCAACTGAGCCACCCAGGTGCCCCAGCAGTTACTTACTAATTCACGATATAGAACTCATTGAACTATCAGGGCATAGTAGAAATAGCCAAAAAGTTCGTGTCAAATGCTCTCCTTCTAAAAATATGCTCCAATATTTTGAAAAGATCTAACCAGCATTAGAAAGGGAGAGGAAGACAGAAAAGGAGACAAGGTGGGTGGGGAGAGAAGAGAGAGTTCGTATTTATCCTAAGAAGTCTCTGATTTCAGAAAATCAAAAGGGCTTTGTGCTGATGAAAAAATGAGTGTCATGGAATATATCATGATAGTACAGCAAACCTTGGAAAGCTAGGGTAAGCCAGATAGCTTACCAGGAAATCTGATTTGGTGTTAGAAGGGTAATCACTATGTTAATGAAAACTTTAAAAAGTGTGTTATAGATTTTACACAGATTACACTAAGGTATCAACAAACACAAAATCATATTACAAATTAAATACTGTCATTTTCCAAAAAGGATTTGAAATAATCAATTAGGAAAAGTAGGTAACTACTAAAGTCTCCAATGTATCCATTTCTTCCGGAAACCAGTACAAGCTTTATGAATTATATTTCCCTATGAAATGCCAAGTACTACGTGTGCAGAAAATAAACTCTCATAAGAATACTTTCATTTTTATTATGACCTATCTCAGATAGGAATTCAGCAGAGCATGAAGGTGATGCTTTTAGGCATCTTTTAAGGGGAGGTCTTTTAAGGTGAGGATTGGTCCCGGCAAGAATACATTTCACAAACTGGGCCCCATTCTTTCTGCAACTATAAGAATCCTGAGAATGTCATTTTCCCCTAGTGGATCCTATCAGGCTCACCTTTCTCTATACCTTTTACCTTCATACAGCCTAATTATCTCAGGTCATGTTTCAGACCACTAGATTTGAAATACAGTGTTCTCGGGGCGCCTGGGTGGCGCTGTTGGTTAAGCGTCCGACTTCAGCCAGGTCATTATCTCAGGGTCCGTGAGTTCGAGCCCCGCGTCGGGCTCTGGGCTGATGGCTCAGAGCCTGGAGCCTGTTTCCGATTCTGTGTCTCCCTCTCTCTCTGCCCCTCCCCCGTTCATGCTCTGTCTCTCTCTGTCCCAAAAAAAAAATAAAAAAAAACGTTGAAAAAAAAATTGAAATACAGTGTTCTCTAAATTCACCTTAAAATATAACTAAAAATTGTTTTCCCCGTTAAAAATATTTTTTCTCCGGAAATTTACTATTGGAAACATAAAAAGTTATTTGAAAATATTTCATTCCATTTGTCTATATATGCAGGGTACCGTTTTTTCCCAAGGTCTGCATGTTATGTATCTGGTAGGTAAAATAACTAAATACAAGTCAGATAAGGAAAAAAACACTGGTATGACTATTTTTTTAAAAAGTCATAGGACATACCATGGAATACCAATGAGTTTGACTAACTGCCATAGACTCCCAGAACTTTCAAGCAGAATGTAGCTTTGGATTCATCTTGTCCTTAACTAAGACGGTAACACAACTCTGTCGTCTTCACCAATGTGCTGCTTCTCTGGGGGATGGACCTAAGAAATGCCCCACGAATACCTTTGTGTCCACCATGGTGTGGGGGGCTGGATATGTTAGCTCTGTTCTAAGGAAAGAATCTAAATTAGCCGAAAGAGAAAGAGGCAGACAACTCTGCAAGGGTTTTCAAAGTTGGCATAGAGCAAAATGGCAGCAAGGAGTATAGGATGGTCCATCCTGTCTGGATGACAAAACAATATGCTTACATTTTTTCCCACTTTAAGAAATAATCAATGCACATCACTGTATAACTTTAAGGTACACATAGGATGGTTTGATTTACGTGTATTGTGAGATGATTATCACAATCAGTTAACATCCATCATCTCACATAAACACAATGAAAAGAAAAATCTCTCCTGGTTATGAGAACTCTTAGGGTCCACTCTCCTAACAGCTTTGCATATTATGCATATGTATTGCATATCATACAGCGCTGTTAGCTGTAGTTATTGTGTTGTCCCCAGTACTTACATATCCTAAAACTGAAAGTTCGTGCCTTTTGACCACCTTTCTCCAATTCCCCATCTCCCCACCCCCTGCTTCTGGTAACCAGAACTCTGATCTCTTTTTCTCTGTGTTTGGTGTTGTTTACTTTTATTAGATTTCACATATAAGTGAGATCATAGAGTTTTAATCTTTCTCTGGCTTACTTCAATTATCATGATGCCTAAAAGGTCCACCCATATTGTCACAAATGATAAGATATCTTTTTTTTGATGAATAATATTCCATTATATGTAGATATATCAAGATACAGATATAGTCTATCTCTCACAACGTCTTTATCTAATTATCTATCCGTAAACAGCTTGTTTCTCTCTCTTGGCTACTGTGAAAAATGAAGCAATGAACATGGGAGAGCAGAAATGTTTTTGAGTCAATGTTTTTGTTTCTTTTGGATATATTCCCAGAAGTGGGCTTGCTGGATCATATGGTAGTTCTATTGTAAATTTTCTAAAAAATGTTTATTTATTTTGAGAGAGAGCAGAGGAGGGCCAGAGAAAGAAAGAGAGAGAGAGAGAGAGAGAGAATATGAATGAATATCCCAAGAATGCTCCATGCTATTAGAGCAGAGTCTGACACAGGGCTCAAACTCATGAACCATGAGATCATGACCTGAGCTGAAATGAACAGTCAGCTGCTTAAATGACTGAGCTGCCCAGAGGCCCCTATTTTTAATTTTTTGAGGAACATCCATACCTTTTTCCAGAATGGCTGCATGAATCTACATTCCCATTAACAGTGCACAAGGGTTCCCTTTTCATCACATCTTTGCCAGAAATTATCTCTTACACTCTTTTTGATAATAGTCATTCTAACAGCTGTGAGGTGGTATCTCATTGGGGTTTCAATTTGCATTTCCCTAATGACTGGTGATATTGAACATCTTTTCATGTACCTGTTGTCCATTCATATGTCTTCATTGGAAAAAAAAAAAAAACATCTATTCATGTTCTCGGCTCACCTTTTGTGTTTTGTTTTGTTTTGTTTGTTCAAAGGGGGTGGGGTTGCTATTAAGCTGTTTGAATTTTTATATATTTTGAATATTAACCCCTTATCAGATATATGGCTTGCAAATATTTTTTTTCCCATTTTGTAGATGGCCTTTTCACTTGGTTGATGGTCCTTTTTCTGTGCAGAAGCTTTTTATTTTGATGTAGTGCCACTTATTTTTTACTGGTTTGCTTCTGTTTTATGTGTCACATCCAAACAACAACAAAAAAATCATCACCAAACCCATGTCAAGGAGATTTATTCCTGTTTTGTTCTATGAGGTTCATAGTTTCAAGTCTTAGATTTGTCTTCCGTGCATTCCTAGTAAATTGTTATGAGTGGTACAAGATAGGGGTCCAGTGTCATTCTTTTCCATGTGACTATCCACTTTTCTCAGCACCATTTACTGAAAAACTGCATTTTCTCCATTGATTATTCTTGGCTTCTTTGTCAAATAATAGTAGACTATATGCTTGGGTTCATTTCTGGGCTCTTAATTCTGTTCCACTGGTTTTTTTGCCTGTTTTTATGCCAATACCATACTGTTTTAATTATTATAGTTTTGGGGTGCGTGGGTGGCGCAGTTGGTTAAGCGTCGGACTTCAGCCAGGTCACGATCTCGCGGTCCGGGAGTTCGAGCCCCGCGTCAGGCTCTGGGCTGATGGCTCGGAGCCTGGAGCCTGTTTCCGATTCTGTGTCTCCCTCTCTCTCTGCCCCTCCCCCGTTCATGCTCTGTCTCTCTCTGTCCCCAAAATAAATAAACGTTGAAAAAAAAATTATTATAGTTTGGTATCAGGAAGTGTGTTGTCTCCTACTTTGTTCTCAGGATTTATTTTATTTTATTAGTATTATTATTATTTTTTTTGCTATTTGGGATTTTTGTGGTTTCATATAAATTTGAGGAATTTTTTTTCTATTGCTGTAAAAAATGCCATTCGAATATCAATAGGGAAAGCATTGAATCTATGGATGGCTTTGATAGTATTGACATTTTCACAAAATTAATTCTTCTAACCCATTAACGTGAGATACTCTTCCATTTGTATCTCTTATTTGATTTCTATCTCAGTGTTTTATAGTCTTCATAGTAGGTATCTTTTACTTCTTGATTAAAACTCATTCCTAAGTATTTTTATTGGTTTTGATACTATTGTAAATGGGACTGACTTCTTTATTTTTTGTTTTACAGAAAATTCTTTGCTAATGTACAGAAATACTACCTATTTTGTATGCGACAACTTTACTAAACTTATGGATTAGTTCTAAGAGTTATTTGATTGAATCTTTCGAATTTTGTATATAAAATCATGTTTATGGTTATCATTTATATCTAACTATATAATCTATATATTTTCTATATAAAATGATGTCTGCAAGTAGAGACAATTTTACTTCTTCCTTTTTAAATTCTGATACCTTTTATTTATTGTTGTTGTCTCATTGCTCATTAGATGTGTCTCAACACGTCTAATACCATGTTGAACAGCAGTGGTAACAGTAGGCAGCTTGTCTTGTTCCTGATCCTAAAGGAAAAACTTGAAATTTTTCACCGTTGTGATGATACTGTTAAACTTGTCATATATGGCCTTTATTATGTTGAGATGTGCTCCTTCTCTGCTCAGAGTATTTATCATGAATGACTGTTAAATTTGTCTAATGCTTGTTCTGCATCTATTGAGATGATCATATGATTGCTTTCATTCTATTGAAGTGATGTATCACACACATGAATGTATCATATATTTCCTTCTCTAGTAGTTTCCTTATTTGACTTTGGCATTGGCATAATGTTCATCTTGTAAAGTGATTTTGGGAGTGTTCCCTCCTCTTCGATTTTTTGGAAAGTTTGAGAAGGATTGGAGTTAACTCTATTTTAAATATTTGGTGAAACTCACGAACGAAGCTATTTGGTCACAGGCTTTTCTTCATTGGGGGGTTATTTTTTTCCTGATTCAATATCCTTAATAGTGATTGCTTATTCAGATATTCTGTGTTGTCCTGATTTGATCTCAGTAAGTTGTATGTTTCTGAGAATGTTTCCGTTTCTTGTAGACTGTCCAGTTTGTTGGTGTATAGTTATTCATGGTAACCTCTTAAAATTCTATTTCTGTGGTATCAGTTGTAATTTTTCACATTTATAATTCTGTTGACTTGGGTCCTCTCTCTCTTTGTCTTGGTTAGTCTAGCAAAGAGTTTGTCAATTTTATTTATTTTTTTTTAAAGAAACATGAGTTTGGTTAATGTTTTTCTACTTTTTCCTGTTCTCTATTGCATCTATCCCTGCTCTTTTACTCTTCCTTTCCTTCAGCTGTCTCTGAACTCAGTTTGTTTCTCTTCCTCTGGTTCCTTAAAATGTAGAGTGAAGATTTTTACTTAGGATCTTTCCTCTTAAGGTACACGCTCATGGCTCTGAACTATGCTTGTAATTTAGATTAGAAATGGAAGGTGAGTAAACCAGAAAAATAGCTGAGTTAGTTACACTCCATGATAGGCCAGCATAAAACCGAAGCAGATGAGCACTGAAATGTGGACGGTATCTTGGTGGCAGCGAGAGGGGACTGGAAATTTTTCTGAGTTTTTTATTTAATTGGTTCAACAATTATGTATTCAGTAACTATGTTGTGCCATTTTAACACAAAATGAAGATCCTGAGACTCTTGAAGCTTACACGCCAGCAAGCTTGCATGATTTATTTGTCTTCAAAATCACTGAACTTGACTATATTTATACTGAAGAAAAGATGACGTTTTCTGAATCAGAAAGATAAGGGCTAAATGTCAGAAATTATATTGAGTTCCAGAGAACAAATTTAAATTTAGATTGTTGTACGTGATATGTTTATGGTATTTGGCACAGCCCTCTACGTAGTAACTACTCCAAAAATGTTAATTCTACTTTTTCTTTAAAGTTTATTTCTTTATTTTCAGAGAGACAGACAGCATGAGTGGGGGAGGGGCAGAGGCAGGGAGACGGAGAATCGCAAGCAGGCTCTGCTCTGTTAGCACAGGGACCAAAGCAGGGCTCGAACTCCTGAGCCATGAGATCATGACCTGAGCTGAAACCAAGAGTCAGACACTTAACTGACTGAGCCACCCAGGCACCCCAATTCTCTCTCCCATCCCTTTAAATAAAACCAAATCTGGGTGTTATTTTTTTTACCAATTTTATTTTTTTATGTTTTATAATTCTTTGTTTTTTGCTTTTTGTTTCATTATTGTCCTTCTCCTTCCCTATTTGAAATTTTTATATTATTTTACTAGTACTTATTTTTTGATTAATAGTAAACCATTAAGGCTAAATGATGAATCATTTAAAGTTCCTTCTGATGAGAGCTTTATCTGCATATCATATTTTTTGATCATTAGAATTGTAAAATATTCAGGATATTTCATTTTTATTATTTTTTCCAAAAAGTTAGGGGACTTTAAGAAGGTTGTCATTGGGGTTCCTGGGTGTCTCAGTTGGTTAAGTGTCCGGCTTTGGCTTAGGTAATGATCTCCTGGTTCGTTAGTTTGAGCCCCGCATTGGTCTCTGTGCTGACAGCTTGGAGTCTGGAGTCAGCTTCAGATTCTGTGTCTCCCTCTCTATTGCTCCCCCTGCTCCTGCTTGTTCTCTCTCTCTCTCTCTCTCTCTCTGTCTCTCTCTCAAAAATAAATAATAAAATGTTTTTTTAAAACGTTGTTATTGGGGCGCCTGGGTGGCGCAGTCGGTTAAGCGTCCGACTTCAGCCAGGTCACGATCTCGCGGTCCGGGAGTTCGAGCCCCGCGTCAGGCTCTGGGCTGATGGCTCAGAGCCTGGAGCCTGTTTCTGATTCTGTGTCTCCCTCTCTCTCTGCCCCTCCCCCGTTCATGCTCTGTCTCTCTCTGTCCCAAAAATAAATAAACGTTGAAAAAAAAATTAAAAAAAAAATAAATAAAAAAAAAAATAAAACGTTGTTATTTATTGGAAAGTGATAAGTTTTTCTCTTATTTAAAAAATTGTTAATGTAATTGCCTTATGTTTCCTTAAAATTTATTGACACTTCCCTTCTATGCTAATTTATATTTAAAATATAATTATTCTATAGACACTCAAAAATGAGTATTGTTCCTACATTTTAGTGTATTTATATACTTCAATCTTATGTATTTATCATTCTAATAATCCTTTTCTCCTGCCCTGTGCATTTGTGTACATTAATCCATTTGATGAGAAATTCAACTTTGTTTTACACTATCCTCTGGTTAGTTTATGGAAACAAAGAACAAAAACAAATATAATAAAAGTGGGGAATTGGAATGAAGCTCTAAGCACAGATAGATTTGTGTACATGTTTATGTGTGTGTTTGCAACTTTGTTGATTCATGACATGCATATAATAGAATTCATTTATTTTAACACAGCTAAATGACTTATGGTAAGTATAAACAGTCATTTGAAATGCAGGTTTTAAATTTTATTGACAGTGCATAACATTATGGAAACAACAGTCCATTTTATCTTGTATTTAAATGCATATTCTGTAATATTACATATTCTGTTAACGATTCCACATGATGAAAGTTCTGTTCAGTATGACATATAAAGAGGTTTTGACAGGGTAATGTTATATGCAAATATTTAGGGGATTTAATAAAAATAAATACCTGTCTTCAACAAATACAGTGAGTAACCTGACTTAGTCTACTTAATTCCAAATAAGCTATCTAGGAAAATTAATATCTCAAACATGTTTCAGCTCAATATAGAAATATTTTTTAAATCTCTTTTTAATGTTTCTTTGTTATTGAGAGACACACAGTGCGGGTGGGGGAGGGGCAGAGAGAGAGGGAGACAGAATCCGAAGCAGTCTCCAGGCTCTGAGCTGTCAGCACAGAGCCTGATGTGGGGCTCGAACCTATGAACCACAAGATCATGACCTAAGTCAAAGTCGGACACTTAACCAACTGAACCACCCCGGTGTCCCAGAGATATTTTTATTAAAATAACAGAATTCAATATGGAAATTGAGCTGCCCTGAAAAATAGTATGCTTTATTTCTCAGAAACAGTTCAGACTTTGGTTGATGGCGTTACTGAAAAAGGAGGTAACCACACTAAGGATTGGGTTGAGTTAGAAGCCTTTTAATACTCCAACTTTTGGATTTTATTATTCTATGAAAAAGAAATGAACAATGGAAAGAATACTTCTCTCTGGAATCATATTAGTTACTTCAGTTTAAAAAAATGTGGTATATACTCTGTCATAATTCATTATTAACTTTATAACAGTAACAAATCATAAATAAATTACACGTTTAAATGAAGAGGATACATTTTCTGGGGCGCCAGCGTGGCTCAGTCAGTTAAGCAAGGGACTCTTGATTTCAGTTCAGGTCATGGTCTCATGGTCATGAGCTTGAGCTCTGAGTTGGGCTTTGTGCTGACAGTGCAGAGCCTGCTTGGAATTCTCTTTCTCCCTCTCCTTTTGCCCTTCCCCCACTCGCACCTGAGCCTGCTCCCTTTCTCTCTCTCAAAATACATACATGAAAACAAACAAGAAAAGAGGATATATTTTCTATTTCGGGTAAGTCCAAATTCAAATCACACTTTTTGTTGAGGGTCTCGTAACTTGGGATATTGAGTGGTTTCCCCATGATGCCTCTGGTAAATGAGAAGGAATTAGTGACTAATAAGGTACTTTGGTCATTTGGAAAATTTATTTGCATTCAAAGAGTCCGGGGAAAAAAGTGAATATTCTTCAGTTTTGTCACTCATTTATTGGTTTTCTCTTTTTCTTTAAGAATTCTATGTTTTTATTCATAAATGCTAAATGTAATCAAATGCATGGAATGGGAAAAAATAAAATTATGAAAGAAATGAACTTTTCTTTATTCTCTGATTAAACTCTTTCTTATACTTCAAATATTTTAGATGGAACCTTGGACATACAGTTTTGTCTAAACTGGGTGGAGTTAAACGGCACTTAAAACAATACTTGCCTGATGGATTTTCGTTTTTCAATTTTCATAGCTTCAATTTCATTTTTAATGACATCCAAATGGCTTTTCAAATATATAATCATTTTAAAAGCTATGATATGCTTAAATGAACATTAGAACTTTTATCTTTTGTAATCTTAGCTACAGCACTCTTGTAAATGAAGGGGATAAATGTAAAGTCCTGAATCATTCTCGATTTAAGTATTTCAGATTGTTGGCAATAAATAATTAGAAATGAGAAACCACTCCAGGAAAACATCTCACTGAGCCCATTTATTAAACACTGACATTTTCTGGTTCAAAAATATTTGAAGTTATTCCATCAAAATGTCAAAATAAACCAATCTACTTCGATAAATTAGGTTTGTCTGTTAATATTGCTGATGAGAAAAAGCAGTAACATGAAAATCACTTTGCTAAGACATTTCCAGATGCTGTAGTTCATATATACATACATTTAACATTGTATTGATGATTATGCTTGCTTATAAAGCCATACAAAGAGAAAAAGCAAGAAGGAAAGCAAAGGCATGGTAACGAGAAATGTTTATAAAATAAGAAGCAGTCATGGGTCAATGCTGAAATATTGTGAGTAAAATAAAAGTATATTTAACTATGGGACATATGAATCTTAGTTAAAATAGAAAAATATTACCATTTTGTATTTTTCCATATATTGTATCGTCTTAAGTGCCTGGATGGTACTATAATAAAACCTGGGCTAATTCAGAAACCTGGAGTCTGGTCTTCCCAATGTTTCGGGTAACTGAAGGGCTTCAAATGTATGAATGCAAGAAGAAGAAATGGTAAGAGAAGAAAAAGACACAGAGAATCTGCCTTTAAAGAGGAAGAAGCAAAGATAACAGAGAAGAAATGAAAGGCTCATTTCTGTTCAGTGTCCTATTTGCCACCTGGTTGAAAAGACCTAGCTCATTCCTTGCCCAGCTTTTCCTTGGAAAGGCAATAATGAAAGCAAATAGGCCAAATGACACAAAATAAGGAAACAAGAAGGAGGAGGAAGAGGAGAAGGAAAAAGACAAAGAGGTAGAAGAGAGCAGCAAATAAGGGCCCTGATGGTGAAGAGAAAGGAAAACTAAAAATAGAGGAGATAAGACAATTCTCAAGAAGAGCCATTACCTTCAGTAAAACCAAACAGGCATGATTAGAAAGTAGGACGAGTTAGAATCTGCAAATGACCCAGTGCTGAAGGACAAAAATTTTCCTCATGTCAGATGAATTTACAAATGAATCTGCAGATTTAAAACTGACTTTAAAGTATACGTGTGTTGAAGTTTATATAGTAGCAAAGGGTAGATTTAGCAATCTGAGGAAAAACAGCTTGCATCCCTCTCCTAGAAAAGAAAAATGAAATAAAACAAAACAAAAAACATACAAGTACGATAATAATGAAATAATAGATCAATTTAACACTAGCTGGTTTACTATAATAAGTCATAGAAAGTAAACATCTGGTTCTTGATATAATTCAATCATAGAAACAATATAACTAATATGCACTTAGAAGTTAAATTGACGTTAACTTTAGGATGATCATCAAAGAAAGACTTTGCAGGATTCAAGTGAGCTAACTTGGATCATCAAACCGCTCATATAATGACAAGATGGATTTCCAACCCCAGTTTGGGCAGAGAAGAAGGTAATCCTGTGGTTCAACCTTGGGCACACCAAAGGCCAGCCAGGAAGGAATTCATAAAAGGAATACTGGATGGAAATTGGCGTTGGAGTGAAAAGAAGAATGAAAAAGGAGGAATGTCAGGTTTTGTATGAAGGTATACATCACGGAATGTGTCCTTGAGAATATATGAGACAGACACTGCAGACTCGTTTCATTCCCTGGGCTCTGGTGAGGGACGAAGAGTTAGTAAGTCATGTAGATGTAACTCATTCTTCTTCACTTCTACTAACCTGGTTGATGTTGCTGCACAGTGGGTAGGAAGAAATGCGAAAAGTGAAAGTGTCTCAGCCCTTGTGCCTTGAATGAGTTCTCCTGAGCTTGGAGTGATCTCAGTACCTATTCTTTCTACTCTTACTTCAATGCTGGAGGGCTGGGCTAGCTCAAAACAGGGATTACAATAAGAAATCAACCATGGTATCTTCCCAGCTTTCAGTAACAGACAATTTTGATATTTAAACTTTTCCAGAGCATTAAAAAGGATGGAATGAGTCCTCATTAATTTTGTCAAAATATCATAACCCTGGTACCAGTGCCTGAAATAGTATAATAAAGAAAACCATAGTTCAGCTTAAAACAAAAATAATGGATGCAAATTTGTAAATAAACTGCTAAAAAATCCAAAGCAACTAGTGCATAAAAAGAATTATTTGTCACCAAGTAGGTTTTATCCTAAAAATTCAAACACAGTTATTATTAAACATGTTTGAAAAATATATTAATAGCCTTGGGGCACCTGGGTGGCTCAGACAGTTGACCATCTGACTTCGGCTCAGGTCATGATCTCATGCTTGTGGGTTGGAGCCCAGTGTCAGGTTTTGCAATGACAGCTCAGCCTGGAACTGCTTCAGTTTCTGTGTCTCTGTCTGTCTCTGCTCCTCTCATGCTCTGTCTCTCTCAAAAAACATTTTTTTATAAATTTTAAAAAATTAAAAATAATAGTCTCAATGTCTTAAGAATATATATATATTTTAAAATATATATTAAATATATTAATATATATTTAAATAATTAAAATATATCAAATATATTAAAAATAAATTAAAAATATATTTTAATATTTATATATGTTTAAGAATATATATATATATATATATATATCAGTGTTTTTGAAAAGAATACCAGCAGAACATTTATTTCAAAACCAAAGATCCAGCCAAACAACAAACAAAAGTTTTAGTAAGCTTGAAACATTCTACAAAAGGTAAACATGGTAAAAAATATAAGTCGCTAAAGAGCAAACACCACCAAACTGTAAAGTGAAATATTGAAAGTATCTCGTTGCTTAGTGTTGAACACTGTTTAAGAAGTTCTGGACAATGCAGTGAGATAAGGCATAGTGAAGTTAGGTATAAATTTTGGGGGGAAAAAACGTATTTAAAGAAATATAATTAAATACAAACATTAATATGATGTCCTAATTCCAAGAGTAAAAAAAAAAATTGTAAGTGGCTAGAGATGAGACAATTGTACAGAACAACATGACTTTCCTATATTCCAAAAATAACCTTTATAAAGGGTTGAACTTTAACAAACTACCTTAACCTTCCATTGTACAGGGAAAAAGTAGTTTTAGTATTAGAAAACTGATCTCACCTTTCTCACCGGTGCCTGCACAGCTAGGTAGTGTTGGGGACAGGAGGTAGAGAGGGTGGACTTTAACTTGCTCATGAAGAGAACATCCCTAATGTTCCATCTCTAGACTTACAGTCCAGGAACATGTGAAGTTATTTTAGCTTTCGAATTTCTTAGTCATATTAGCAATAATGCAACATGCCATAAAAAATTCTTACTGGGTTGAATCCTCATGTCTGCAAAACTGAAGAAATTATCCTGGAGACAGGAAAGTGACTCGACAGCTTCCTTGTGTCTGTTGTGCAATTTTAATTCCAGAGCTGCCTGAACACTCCTCCACTGAGGTTATAAATGATGGCTCCTCACGTCTCATCCCAATACCTTGTAGGAAGATGCCTTTTCATGGGGCTCTAATAGGGCGAACTAATGAGAGGTGCAATCAGAAAGGAATTTAAATTCACAAAATTCTCCCCCAAAAGGTTTTCCTTACTTAAGACCACCACGTCCTATGCAGAAATTTAATACACTTGTAAAGTTGTAAGATAATCCCCAAAGTATAATAACTAATTTTGAGGAAGACGAAATATGTTTTTTTTTTTTTTTTTTTTTTTTTGCTTTAACAAACTGTGTGATTAATGTGGCGCATTTTGCCGTCGTTTCCCCCATCATGCTCTGAGTTTGGCATTTAACCAATGAAATGAAATCCGTTTATAATTAAGTCATCAAAAGAGTAGTTTTTTTCCTTAAACCTATTTGATAACAAAGGTCCCCTTATTCAATAAGTCTTTTATAATCCTCGAATTGGAAGATTTCAATTCATCAAACTCATTCAGACATAAATTTCTGGAGATGATGGTATCATGTTTAGGGCAGGCTAAATGGTATATTGAATGTGGTAAGCTCCACATTCCCTTGAGGCCTGATGGTTAAACTTAAAAGAAGCTATTTATAATATTATGATGCATTCAGAATGCTAACGGGAGAGAATGCAGATAAGTAGAGTATATTTGCCAACGGTTTAAAAATATTTTTTTAGACTTCGTAGCCACAAAACATATCGGTACCTGCTCACCATTCGTGAACAGCAGTTTGCAATTTATGCCTGAAGCCTCTGGTATACAAAGGTAACACACTTGGTGACGTATAAAAATAGATGTAAACAGTGATTCAGTTTAAATAATTATTTTTAAACGTTTACTTATTTTTGAGAGAAAGGGAGACAGAGTATAAGTAGGGAGGGGCAGAGAGAGAGGAAAATACAGAATTCGAAGCAGGCTCCAGACCCTGAGCAGTCAGCACAGAGCCCAATGCGGGGCTTGAACTCACAAACCGCGAGATCATGCCTGAGCCAAAGTTAAACGCTTAACTGACTTAACCACTCAGGTGCCGGAACAGTGATTCAGTTTTTAAAAGTTACCATAACTTAGTGACTTTCTTCGAACAAATAAGAGTATGCAAAAAAGGAAGTAATACATTTACAATATAGGAAACCTTGTAAATACCAGTTTAATATCATTAGTATGTGTAGAACCAGTAATGATGTCAAATCTCTCATTGCTGATATTAGTTATTAGTGTCTTCTCTCTTTTGTACATGGTCGCTGTGGTTAATCAATTTCACTGATCTTTCAAAGAAGCAGGTATGCTTTCAGTAATTTTTTTCTAGTTTTATGATCTATTTTGTTGATTTTGGCTCTGACCTTTCCTTTTTACTTTTTTTCTCCCCTTTATTCCATATTTAATGAAAATTTCTTGTACGTAGCATGTAATTCAGTTTACTTTGCTGTCTAATCTGATAATTTCTGCTTTTTAACTAGATTCTTAAAACTATTTACATTTAACGTGGTTATTGAAATCTAACATCTTTCTCTGTGCTCTTTATCCCATCAGTACTGGTCTTTTAAAAATCTTTTTATACTGTGAATTCATTATTTCTTTTTAATATTCCTTTTTCTCTTTTGTATTGAGTCTAAAAGATTTACTGGTTTGTTTTATAATTAGGTTTATAATGCTTGCATTAGGGCTTATAGGATATATCTGTAACTTGTGCAGTTTGTTGATAAGAGATATTATACCACTTCATACATGGTGAAAGAATGTTACCACCGTATACTGGGATTTCTCCTCTCCTATGTTGTTACCTGTTTACCTCTGCATAGGAAAGTTAAAACATCGCAATTCATTTTAATATTTTTGCTTTAAATAGTCTCTAACATTTAAAGTTAGTAAATAAAACATGGGGCGCCTGGGTGGGTCAGTTGGTTAAGTGTGCAACTTCTGCTCATGATTTCATGGTTCGTGGGTTCGAGCCCCATGTCGGGCTCTGTGCTGACCAGGAAGAGCCTGGAGCCTGCTTCTGATTCTGTCTCTTCCTCTCTCTCTGCCCCTCCCCTACTTGCACTCTGTCTCTTCCAAGAATAAATAAACATTAAAAAAAATAAAAATTTAAAGTTAATAAATAAAACCATCGGTTATATTTGTTGACATAGTTACCATTCCTGATGCTCTTTATTCCCTCAAGTAAATCCAGATCTCCATTTGGTGTAATCTTTCTTTTGTCTTAAAGAACTTCCTTTAACATTTCTTTTCTTTATTTTTTTGTCATACAAATATTCTGGCGAAATTAAAAATCAAAGTATACTGTGGTAACATTCTCTTTCTGCAGTGACAGCAGCGAGCCCATGTGGAGCTCAAACTCACAAACCATGAGATCAAGACCTGAGCCAAAGACGGATGCTCAACCAACTGAGCCACCCAGGCGCCCCTTGTGGGTTTGTGTGTGTGTGTGTGTGTTGTTGTTGTTGTTGTTGTTGTTGTTTATAATTCTAGGATAGCATTATTATTTGAATACTTTAAAGATGTTATTCACATAGCTGGTAGATTACATCATTTTAACAAAAAGCCAAATCTCACTGTCATTATCTTTGTTTTTCTCTGTAAAAATGTCTTTGTTCTCTGCCACTGTGAATATTTTCTTTATACTGCATGCTACAACATTTTGATTATGACCCTCGGTATGTTTTCTTCTTTTGTGTGTGTGTGTGTGTGTGTGTGTGTACACGCGGGTGTACATAAGCTTGGGGTTAATCAATGTTCTTTGATCTCTGGGTTTACAGTTTTTATCAAATTTGGAAAATTTCCATTATCTTTCATTATCTTCTCAAATCCATCCCTTCCTTCACGTTACCTAGTTTTATTTATATTATGTTGCTTCACATTATGATTATAAACTACTGGTGCTTTATACATATATTTTCAGGTTTTTCCTCTCGGTGATTTTTTTTTTCTTAAGATAATTTCTATTGCTGTGTATCCTAATTTACTAATCTTTACTTCTGCAGTGTCCTATATGCTTTTAATCTCATCTGCTTTGTTTTTCATCTCAGACGTTTTAATGTTCATCTCTAGCACTTTGATTGTTTTCGTATCTCCCATGTCCCAATTGTCTCTCTAGTTTCTTGAACATATTGAATCATTTTAGTGTCATTGTCTACTAATTCTGTCACCTGCATGATGTCTGTAAATCATTGTTTTACATTTTTTCTCCCGTTTATTATTATTTGTTTCTGTAGGAAGATGAATACTTTTCCATGTGCTCTAACTTGTTGGAATTCTAATTAAGATAGTTGACTTACTTTTATGCTTCTTTGGCGACAAAAAAGAATCCTAATAATATTACCATACTTCTATTCTTGTTATCATAATAAATATGTTACATGTTCATATTATTGAGAACTGTTTTATAAAAACAATTTCATTTTTTTTTACTTTTATGTCACCCCATGTATATGTCTCTTTTCCTCTGTCCATTTGTCTTTTCATCCGTGTCTATCTCTGTCTCTCCTTATGTATTTATATATACACATGTGCAAAAATAAAATTTATAAATACAAAAACTCTCATTAGGAAGATAAAACATTACTGTCTTTAAATTTAAACAAATTTTATTTATATAAGCAAAAATTTGTTAAGATTCCCTTATTTTTCTTTTACACTTTTCTCTATAATTTTATAACTGTTAAAATGTTAACTTGGGGCACCTGGGTGGCTCAGTTGGTTAAGCTTCCAACTCTTTGTTTCAGCTCCGGTCTTGATCTCATGATTTCGTGGGTTTGAACCCTGTGTCCGGCTCTGTGCTGAAGTCTGCTGGGGATTCTCTCTCTCCCTCTCTCTCTGCCCCTCCCCATTCACACTGTCTCTGTCTCTCTCAAAATAAATAAACTTTAAAAAAAATTTAAAAATGTTTACAGAGTTCTGAAGCCCAATGTACAAAATAAGGTCTTTTTACAGAATTCTACATTCCTTCTCTATTTCGTGTATTCATTTCTACTCTAAAAATTCAATGTTGTTAGTTTTTTTTTTCTGTATTCCTATTAAAAAAGAAATTTAAGCCCAACAAATGTCATTTTTATTCCACAATCTGTATCTTTTCTTAGGTAAGGATCGAAGACCATTTGTAGTTTCTCACATCCTGCTTTTCTTTTTTTTTTTTATTTTTTATTTTTTTTTATATATATGAAATTTATTGACAAATTGGTTTCCATACAACACCCAGTGCTCATCCCAAAAGGTTCCCTCCTCAATACCCATCACCCACCCGCCCCTCCCTCCCACCCCCCATCAACCCTCAGTTTGTTCTCAGTTTTTAACAGTCTCTTATGCTTTGGCTCTCTCCCACTCTAACGTCCTTTTTTTTTTTTTTTTTTCCTTCCCCTCCCCCATGGGTTCCTGTTAAGTTTCTCAGGATCCACATAAGAGTGAAACCATATGGTATCTGTCTTTCTCTGTATGGCTTATTTCACTTAGCATCACACTCTCCAGTTCCATCCATGTTGCTACAAAGGGCCATATTCCATTCTTTCTCATTGCCACATAGTACTCCATTGTGTATATAAACCACAATTTCTTTATCCATTCATCAGTTGATGGACATTTAGGCTCTTTCCATAATTTGGCTATTGTTGAGAGTGCTGCTATAAACATTGGGGTACAAGTGCCCCTATGCATCAGTACTCCTGTATCCCTTGGGTAGATTCCTAGCAGTCCTATTGCTGGGTCATAGGGTAGGTCTATTTTTAATTTTCTGAGGAACCTCCACACTGCTTTCCAGAGCGGCTGCACCAATTTGCATTCCCACCAACAGTGCAAGAGGGTTCCCGTTTCTCCACATCCTCTCCAGCATCTATAGTCTCCTGATTTGTTCATTTTGGCCACTCTGACTGGCGTGATCACATCCTGCTTTTCAATGACGTCATGCCCTGATCATCCTTACCTGAGCGTATAGAAGGCCATTTTCTATTATTCATAGTTCTTTGTTGTGTGGATCTTTATTCAGACGGTGTGCTTGATTAAAAGTCATTTGGGTTTTGTTTCTTTGTTGTTGTGTTTGATTTTTATCTTTTGATATATAAGATAGTGCAGTAAGGAAGGCATAATCTGGTGCCCTGCATTTTTATATCTGTGCCACTTCATTTTTGAGGACAGATTCCCGGGAGGGGTTTTCCAAGGTCAAGGGGCAAATTTGTGTATCAGTTTACACATAGCACCACGTCGCTTACCAGGGTGGTTGTAGCATTTTTCATCTCCGCCAACTTGATCATGAGAGCCGGGTAAATGTTTAAGTTTTTGCCGGTGTTACCAGTGCCAAATCATATCTCGGTATTTTAAATTTCCACCCCTTTAATATACGTTTGAAAATCTCTTCGTGTGAAATGAATACATACCAACCCTAAAGGACCTTAGTAAATCGTTTAAGGGACATGGTGTATTAGTTTCTTAGGACTGCTGTGACAAAGTACCCCAGTCTGGAATGGCTTAAACACAGAAATTTATTCTCTTGCAGTTCTGGAGGTTAGAAATTTGAGATCACAGTGTCAGCAGGTTTTTGCCCCTTCTCAGGGCTCTGTGAGAGATGCTGTTCCATTCCTGTCCTAGCTTCCGATGACAGCCACCTAACCTCTTATACCCTGATTTGTAGATGTATCACACCGGTGCCCACCTCTGTCTTCACATCACAACCTTCCTGTGTATCTCTGTCTTCCCATGGAGTTCTCTCTATGTGTATCTGTATCCAGATTTCCTTCTTGTCATAAGGACACCAGTCATTAGATTAAGGGCCCGTCTTTCTGCAATATGACCTCAACGTGCCTCAGCTAATGACATGTGCAAACAACCCTATTCCCAAGGAAGATCCCACTCTAGGTCCCAGTGGTTAGAACTTGAGCATATCTTTGTTGGAAGTACTCAATTCAACCCATAACCCAGGGGGTTACCGCAACATGCTGGTAATGTTAGAGCCTGATGGCACTTGGCAACGTTTGATTCTCCTCCCCTTCCACAGTCCATGGTTAGATGATATTTTATAGGAACTTGACATCTGAGTAGGACCACATGATGATTTCTTACCAATGGACTATGATGGACGTGATAGAAGTGATGTGTGATATATGTAGGTTGAACAGTTAAGAGCCCAGATGCCCCCTTCATTCTCCTTCTCTCCCCACCTTCCTCCATCCAGACACTCAAAACCCAGTGAGGAATTTTCCTCACAGAAATATAACAGAAATAGAGCCTAAATTTCGGAATAACTCTGTGGAAAGTAGCTTCTCCCATTCCTACTTCTATTGCGGTATCATTTGTCTAAGAATTACATTTTATGATCGGCCTGTAAGAATGGAAAATTATTTAACAATTACAGAAGAGATACGTTAAGTGTGCTGCTGGTGGATATAGGGTGCTGAAGAAACTTCTATCAATGACTGGAATGTGGTGATCCAAGATATTAAGCCAAAAACTTTGGATAAAAGTGTCATCTACAATACCTTGGAAAGCAGAACATAGACTTACGTATCCTGTATCACTGCTCACTGTCTCCTGGAGGCTTCCCTTGATAACATGTTACAAGAAAGAGGAGATCAGAAAATATTTGGCCAGTGTGTGAACAGAAGTAGAAAGAGACAGAGAAAGTCCATAAATGCTAAACTTTTCAGTTTTCAATGTCTGCTTTTCTCTACACAAAAATTAGAGATGGGAATTAAAAGCAAGAAAAATCTGTGAGGTTCCTCAGTTGAGCTGTGTGAGTTGGTCTTAAGGTAAACATGGGATGAGTGTAACCCATTTACTTCGATTTGGCTGAGGGAAATCCATGGGGCAAAACACAAAACAAAAATAAAAACAAACAAAAACCACCAAGTAAGTCAGATTTGAAAGACATGTCTAAAAAAGAGCTTTGGGGTGTGGTTACTGGCACTTGAAGCTAACTGGAAGCAAATAGGTAAGAAGCACAAATGGTTTTTAAGAGAATTTACAATATCAAAGAAACACTGAGTGTAGAATTAAAAAAAAAAAAAAAAGTCCCGTGATTATTCAGAGTCTTAAAATAACATTCCCAGTAAATCCTGCAGAGATGGTGAAGGAATTTGGTCTCCAGTGATTTGGGAAACTTGGAAGTGTGGTGTCAGTACTTATTACGATGTTTTCTATAGGCTTAGAAACAGTTTTCCTATTTGCTAGGAGATGGTTGTAGAATGCGTTCCCCATTAAGGTGATCTAGACCCAGCAAATGAAGGGCTGTGTTATAAATTCCTTTCATCACTCCACTGCCCTGCCCCCTACAAATAAATTTAAAAAAAAAATATTTACTTTTTTACAAAAAAATAAAACATATATTGGTATTCCAAAAATAAAATGCTTAATTAAATTAGAAATTATTTGTGTTAGGCTTCAATAATTAAATTTTTTTAACTCTTCATTTTTAACAGTTTTATTGAATACGTGAATTTTATTGCAGTTTGCCTACACTGGTTTCTGGAAGTAATATGATGTAAATATTCATGATAAATCTGCTATGAAAATTGATTTCGGATTATAAGTCACCCTAAGCCTCCTGATTTTTTGACTAAAGTCTATGAAGTGACTGCAGGGGTATTTTATGTATATGTGTTGAGGGAGAGTTACTGGCAGAACCAAGATTAATGTATTAGAAAATCTATTACTAAAGAAACGGTTGTTGGGGCGCCTGGGTGGCTCAGTCGGTTGAGCGTCTGACTTCAGCTCAGGTCATGATCTCACGGTCTGTGAGTTCGAGCCCCACATCTGGCTCTGTGCTGACAGCTAAGAGCCTGGAGCCTGCTTCCAATTCTGTGTCTCCCTCTCTCTCTGCCCCTCCCCCGTTCATGCTCTGTCTCTCTCTCTCTCTGTCAGAGATAAATAAACATTAAAAAATTTAAAAAAGAAACGGTTGTTTTATGCTGTGCTTTGTTAGAGGGATGCATTTTTGAGGGCTATTTCCTGATGTTCGTGAATTCCAATTACTTGTGCTCGTGTTAGTATCTCTCTGCTGTGTTTGGATCACACACCTAAAAATCGTAATAAATAGGGACTGGAGTCATGACTCAGAATTTGCTTTTGTGTATGCACTTAAAATTTGTATCTTAAGAGAGTGAAGAAACATGAAGAAAATGAGCTACCGAGAACATCCTGAGAGTGACTAAGATAAAACTGTGACATATTCAGAAGTTAAATATTTAAGGAGTTAAATATTCACACAAGAGTGCTGGGAATGTAGAGGTGCTCTGATTTCGTTGGAGGAGAACGTAACAGGTGAGGGTTAAAATAAAAATGAGAGCATTATTTCCTAGAATGTGTTGTATAAAAATAAGTTCTAGGGTTAAGATAAATGGTATCGTGGCCTGAAAAAAAAATTATGGACGTTTCTTAAAGGTATCCTCTAACATGCTAATATATATTGTGAGTCAAAAAAAAAAATTGTGTGCTAGACACATGTTGGTGTAGGGTGTGCACTTCCGTATCTTATACAAAGTTTTTATTAATAGGACCTTTTTTAGCTCCAGTGTTCCAGTTACATCACTTAGGAAAATGATTCTACAAACAGAAACAGCAATTACAGGAAAGTCTACGTGATGCTTTTGATGTCAACTGGCCCTGGCAGTGATGATCAAACATATTAAGCCCCATTTGGAATGTATTCTTGTTTCGGCAGTGAATGTATCCGATAAGAAATACATATTCTTAATTATGATCTGCATATATTCTTCAATTTTAGTATTTCTGAACACAGGATTGTCTCACTCATTTTAACTATATCTACATGTATTTAAAATAGACACCCGTGAGCAATTGTCAGGTACCCTATCTATCCGTGCACTTTTTGTAAAAGTGAGTGATATGTCTCAGCCTTATGTAGATGTGGGGCACAGAACAATGGCAGTACCTTGGAGGCAGTTACATTTGTGTTGGACGCATGCTTATAATATTCTAATATGAACTGCAATACACATATCCAGATGTTGGCCATGCTGTTTATTTCCCTAGACGAATAAAATGGCTGGATATTAAAAGATGAACTCATAACACAAGGGCAAGTGAATCACACACATCAGAGATGGTGTATTTGGTAGAACACTTGAACAGGTCTCCAATTCCAGCAATACTTGGCTAATCGTTTACTATTTATGGGTTTACATAATAAGGAACTTGTAAGGAATTTTCCCTGAGATACCTACCGTTCAAAAAGTTGATCAAAATCTTTGGTTGACTTGCTTTTGAAAAATAAAATAGCTACTACCTCCCAGATATGTTGGCGTGTGGCCAAATACTTAAAACTATTTCAACGTTTATTTATTTTTGGGACAGAGAGAGACAGAGCATGAACGGGGGAGGGGCAGAGAGAGAGGGAGACACAGAATCGGAAACAGGCTCCAGGCTCTGAGCCATCAGCCCAGAGCCCGACGCAGGGCTCGAACTCACGGACCGCGAGATCGTGACCTGGCTGAAGTCGGACGCTTAACCGACTGCGCCACCCAGGCGCCCCTTAAAACTATTTCAATAAAAAGTTTTATTTTGGGGCACCTGGGTGGCGCAGTCGGTTGAGCCTCCGACTTCAGGTCATGATCTCACAGTTCCTGAGTTCGAGCCCTGCATCGGGCTCTGTGCTGACAGCTTGGAGCCTGGAGCCTGCTTCAGATTCTGTGTCTTGCTCTCTCTCTGCCCCTCCCCTGCTCATGCTCTCTCTCTTTCTCAAAAATAAATAAAACATTAAAAATAATAATAATAATCAGTCTTATTTTATTATGATTCACCTTGTCAAAATCACTATGCTCTTATCACAGCTTGAAGATCTACCTTTCCACACTCTTAATGTATAATTTACCCTAATCAGTGTGTCTTTTGTGGATATATTCTGCAAAGCATTGTAAATTAATAATTATCAGAGGTGTCATCATCTTGTATGGGAAAAAAAATTCTGATAAAACATTCTGGTAAGTAACTGTGGTAGAAGGAGGAAAAATGGATTTAAGGCTCATGAACTGCAATCGGTAATGAAATTCATTATAAATGCAATGAGTTATCCTTGCCAGATGGTAACAACCAATTTAGCAAGAATTGGCTCCAAAAGTCTAATGCTGAATTCAAAATTAATCAACATTTAACCCTGGGCATTTTGTTTATATTTTATTTTTATTGATCTTTTGATCCTTGTTTAGGCTGCGTTCTACTTTTTATAAAGTGTTCTACCACCATCTAGTGTCCACAAATAGAAATTTCACCATTTCCTCTATAGACTCTTCAATTTATAAAATACTATTAGTTCCTGTGGTTTTGACAATACGAAATATATAAAACATCTTCAGCGTCAACACTAGAAAGAGGAAATACTGATTTTGTGAGAGAAATAAATGCGTTTTACAAAATTGAGCTAATATTACTAAAAGTAATGCATTATTTTTAATACTCAGAAATATTTATTCAGAGACATTTTATTTCTAACCTATAAAAGAGGCAGATAATTGACAATCTATTTTGTTTAGCTCTTATTTAAATTCCAGTTAGTTAACACAGCATAATATTAGTTTCAGGTGTACAATTTGGGGATTCAACTCTTAAAACCCCTGGGGCTCATCACAAGTATGCTCCTTAATCTCCAACCCATCTCCCCACCCACCTCCCCTCTGGTAACTATCAGTTTGCTATAGTTAAGTGTCTCTTTCTTAGTTTGACTCTTTTTTTCTCCTATGATTCTTTCTTTCTTTCTTAAATTCCACATATGAGTGAAATCAGATGGTATTTGTCTTTCTCTGACTTACTTTGCTTAGCATAATACTCTCTAGCTCCATCCACATCATTGCAAATGGAAGATTTCACTCTTTTTTTATGGCTAATATTACGTTATATAAATATACCACTTCTTTATCCATTCATTGATCAATGGACAATCAATTTGGGCTCTTCCCGTAATTTGGCCATTGTTGATAATGCTACTACTATAAATCGTGGGATGCGTGTAGACCTTCAAATTAGTATTTTTGTATCTTTGGGTAAACTGAGTAGTGCGATTGTTGGATCAAGGGGTAGTTCTGTTTTTAACTTTTGAGGAACCTCCGTACTGTTTGCCAGAGTACCTGTTACCAGTTTGCATTCCCACCAACACTGTAAGAGGACTCCCCTTTCTCCACATCCCTGTCAACACCTGTTGTTTCCTGTGTTGTTAATTTTTAGCCATTTTGACTGCTGTGAGCTGATACCTCGTGTAGTTTTGGATAATCTAATTGTTAAAAGCAGTGAAATATATGGCGTATGAAGTGTCTGGATGGAAAATTGCCTATCGTAAAGCTCAGTTTACTCTTCATTGCTCACTTGTACACATTACTTACATATTAGCATCCTTGTTGATGAAGTCAAAACCTTAAACGTTCAAAATTATAAATAGGCTGTCAGTGGTATCTCTTGTTAGCTTCCACCTGTTATTCGATGGTGTAGTCAGGTTTTCTAGCTATAATTTTGATGACTTTCCATTCTGTATCTTTATTAAATACATTTTAATTCACCTGGAATTTCTCATAATCTGACACCTGTATGCTCTTTGTTATTATTTTGTGTATCATTAGCAATTAATCAGTAATTGTTCAGTATTTGCTTTTGCTTTTTTTTTAAATTTTTTTTAACGTTTATTTATTTTTGAGACAGAGAGAGACAGAGCATGAACAGGGGAGGAGCAGATGGAGAGGGAGACACAGAATCTGAAACAGGCTCCAGGCTCTGAGCTATCAGCCCAGAGCCCGGCGCGGGGCTCGAACTCACAGACTGCAAGATCATGACCTGAGCCGAAGTCGGACGCTTAACCGACCAAGCCACCCAGGCGCCCCTGCTTTTGCTTTTTTAATGTTTATTTTGAGAGCGTGCACGAGCGAGCGTATGAGCAAGCTGGGGAAGAGGGCGGAGAGAGGCAGAGAAAGAATCCCAAGCAGGTCTGCACTGTTAGCACATGCCCAATGTTGGGCTTGATCCATGAAATCATGACCTGGGCCGAAATCAAGAGTTGGATGCTTAACCAACTGGGCCACCCAGGTGCCCCAATAAAGAATGTTGTGTACCCACCATTCCATCTCTTACAACCTTGAAGAGTAACATTCTGCCTCAAAATAGTTTGATTTTGTATCCTTAGTCAACCTTGTAGACAATACACTCAGTATTAAAAATTCCATATTGACCAAGCAGAAAATATAGCAATCAATAAGGTATTTATGGGTATATGTTAATAGCTTTATAAAAATTGCTGCTGAAGTGAATATATTGTGTTAAGGAATAAGGTCATGTCCTTGTTTCATTAAAACCTTTAAAAAAATTTTTTTCACGTTTATTTATTTTTGAGAGACAGAGACAGGGAGGACAGACAGAGCGTGAGTGGGGTCGGGACAGAGAGAGAGGGAGACACAGAATCCGAAGCAGGCTCCAGCCTCCGAACTGTCAGCATAGAGCCCGATGTGGGGCTCAAACTCATGAACCATGAGATCATGACCTGAGCTGAAGTTGGACACTTAACCAACTGAGACACCCAGGTGCCCCTCATTAAAACCTTTTTGATACTTAAGACCAATTAATAGCTACAAAAAATTGTCAAAATGTCCTGTTATTTCTAGTTACTAGCTCATCTGGTTCAAATTTTAACACAATGACTAAAGGAGTCCCACGAAAACTCATAGTTCTATGCTAATCACATTCCATAACAATGGCCAATTTTGGATGTAATCCTGTAAGTAGTGAGATCAGACATTCTTAGAGCTGACTGTAATGTTCTGAGTTGCTAAAATATGATCTTTTTAAAAAAACATTTTTAATGTTTATTTTTGACAGAGAGACAGAGCATGAACGGGGAAGGGGCAGAGAGAGAGGGAGACATAGAATCTGAAGCAGGCTCCGGGCTCTGAGCTGTCAGCACAGAGCCTGACGCGAGACTCGAACTCATGAACCATGAGATCATGACCTGAGCTGAAGTCGGATGCTCAACCGACTGAGCCACCCAGGTGCCCCGCTAAAATTTGATTTTTGATGAAACTTTTGTTCATTCGTACCTAAGAGGACAATGCTGGGGTGCTTAAATACTATCTATCGTCTCATTCTATCTAAATTTATAGCTCTTGTATTTACAGTCTTTCCTGACATCCCCACTCAGGAACCAAATTGACTAACCTGCGTTTCCTCTTGAATATCTAATGGGTATGTGATGATACACATATTCAAAGCTAAACTCAGTTTCCCTCTCACTTTTGCCCTCCTTGCGTTTTCCATTTTTGTGGCTGGTAATTCACACCTTTATGCCGCACGATCCCCAGATCTTCACTCTTCTCTTGCGTCACAACCCACCCTCCCTGGGAACCTTCAGATAAAACTTAAATCGGATAACATCACATCATGTCCACAGCTACCTCCTTGGACTTTACCACCTACCACTGATTCCTAACTGGTATCTCTGTTTTCATGCTTTCCCATCCATTCCCTCCTGCACAGTCTTAGGTCAATAATGTGCTGGAATAATCCTTTCAAAACATTTGTTTAGTCGTATTACCCTGCTTTTTTTTTTTTTTTTTAAAGTTTATTTTTGAGGCAGAGAGAGACAGAGCATGAACGGGAGAGGGTCAGAGAGAGGGAGACACAGAATCTGAAACAGGCTCCAGGCTCTGAGCTGTCAGCACAGAGCCCGACGCGGGGCTCAAACTCACGGACCGCGAGATCATGACCTGAGCCGAAGTCGGACGCTTAACTGACTGAGCCACCCAGGCGCCCCTACCCTGCTTCTTAAAACTTCCAGTGACTCCCCGTATCACTTTGCAGCCTAGATTGGTCTCCACATTGCCTCGCAAACATTATCTACTCGTGTTCTTCCTCACCCAGACTTTTTCAAGCCCCCTGGCCTCCTTTTACCTTTTTGAACACACTGTGGATGCTTCTCCCACTTACACTTCTTTTACCTGAACTGCCCTTGGCCCAGCCCCCTGTGGTTCCTTCCTCCTCACCTTTCTGTGATGGTATTTAGATACTGTCTTAAACAGGAATTTTCTCTAGGAGTCTACAACACTCTCATTCTACCCTTCATATCCCTTAGGCTCTGCTTTATCTTCCTTCACAGTGCTTATCACCATTTAACATACCATTTGTACTGCTCTTCTGTTGTTTTGGAGACTGTCTCCATTGTCTAGAATACAAACTTAGGGAAAATGCACAGTATTCAACTCTTCATTCACTGCTATATTTCCTACTACAAAGAACTGTGTCAGGCACTTACCAGATATAACGGCTGCATGAGTGGATGGATGCAATCAGTTTTCACTTAGAAAATGTCCTGGATTGACTTCAAGGCAAGGATTACGTAGCTTTTGTACACACTAAGTCAATTTTATTTAAAAATAAGTATTGAGAATTATGATCTGATGTTACAAATATTAAACCCAGCACTCTCCATCCAGGAAGTCCTAGATCTCTGTGGATTAACTCACAAGACAGAAAAGCAGACCTATCCTCCAGGCAAATAATGTGTTTCATTCACTTTCCTTTTTATTGTTTCTAACCGAATACCTGGCTTTCTACCAACTAAATACACAGTATCCTCTTTCATACGTAAGTCCTTTCAAGCTATGCAGCACTAGGTCAAGGTAGGATTCACTGTGGCGTGTTGCAATGGAATGTCAAAATGTAGATGTGATTAAGAAGCTAAAACACATGCTTACTTATTCCCGAAATGCCTTCAGCAGCTCTTAAACATTTCACACAGCAAGCTGGGGATACATGAGGAAAAAGTGTGTGCGCGTATAAGGAGTTGAGTGTTCTTTCCGGCTTTCTCTCTCTCGTGTGAGTAACACGTTACGTGTAACAAGTCACAAGTAAATTTTTTGACATATAGGCAATAATAAAACAGAACTAATTATTAGTGAAGAATCAAACACATAAAAGAGAGCCCGTCTGCCTCTTTACGTATTGATTGATATGAAAAGAACTGATATCTCGACATTATTGACTCCCCCAGTTTATCTACATATGTTTATGTATTTTATTACTCAGTCCTTTCTAAACTCGACAATGATTGCATAAACGACAACTTGAATTTCAGATAATCAAGACAAAGGGAAAACACTCTATATGTAATGGTATTTAGTGCATTCACCTTACAAACTTAAGTTCACTCAAAGAATTGCTAACGCGCAGCATCTGTTACTTATGCGCTTAACAACATTTTGGATGATACAAATACACTCATGGATGTTTACTAATATCAGAAATAACTTAAATAAAACTTGGAAAAACGCCCTTCAATTTCCTCTCTGAAAACTAGATGATTGCCTGTGTTTACCAAAACGAAGTAAGATTTGGCTGGATAATTTTTTATTTGAAGTGGGTGCAATTTTTTTTTTTAATTTATGTAATTTGTTTTCCGCTTTAAGATATAACTTGCACACGGCACTGTGTAAGTTTATGTACAGCAAGATGACTTGACTTGTACATATTGGGAAGTAATTACTACAATAAGTTTAGCTAAAATCTATCTCATATAGATACAAAAGACAGGAAGAGAAAAAAATATGTTTTTCTTTGTGATAAAAACTATTAGGTTCTTCATTCATAGGTACCACACATCGATGCTAACCATAGTTCATTACACTATTCATTACATTGATGAATAATTTTTTTTCATTCTTTTAATCTTTATTCATTTTTGAGAGAAAAAAGAGAGCGTGAGTGGGGAGGGGGCAGAAAGAGAGGGAGACATAGAACTCACAGCAGGCTCCAGGCTCCAATTTGTCAGCACAGAGCCCGACGCGGGGCTCGAACTGCTCAACCGGGAGATCATTACCTGAGCTGAAGTCAGATGCTTAACTGACTGAGCCACCCAGGCGCCCCAACATTGATGGATAATTTTAATAGAAAAAATGCAGTGCTGTATTTTTCATTGACTGCTGAGAAGTGCTGGTCCAGTATAAACTTACTAAGACTTACATTATTCTCAGGAACCATGAGTGGAATCAACAATTCTATTATGTAACTATGTCTCCCCATTGCCTGTTATCTCCACATCATTAGCAATTTAAAATAAAGTGTAATATCCTAGGCATAGTGGAGACTCAAAAGAAAAGGAAAGCATGGTATAAAGAGTGATAACCCCATTTGAAAGGCAATGAGGAAATAACTTGGGAGAGTTGGCAAACTTATATTGATATACTTTGAAATTTTAAGTATTGAATCTATATTCCTTATCTATAAGCCTTAAATGGAAGTGTACATGGAGAAATTATTCCTTCTTGGACTTTTATGGAAAAATAAAACACATTAAAATTCTCATTTAATTCCAGATATAGTCATATTGATGGTTGATTTCATTGTCCTTTCATTTCTAATTTTTCCTATTACAGGTTTTTTTTTTGTTTTGTTTTTGTTTTTGTTTTTTTTTTTACAGAACACAAAACAGTTCATAAAAACAATACTTGTCCCATTAGTTTTATCTTTATTGTAAATTCTTCTTTAATATAGTCTTTTAGAAAACTTTTTCAGTGATGTAGGAAACAAACTGCCAATGTTTATAGATGAGTTCTTGCATTTCCCATCACTCAATAATCTACTCAGGGAGAATATTAATATATTAGCCTCAAAATAAATTATTAAAAATGGGAAGTGAATAATAGAAATGCCAGACTTCAATTGATTTCAGAATTCACTAAATTCAAGAAAAGAGGCTGTCAAAAACAACTGCTACAGGGGTGCCTGGGTAGCTCAGTTGGTTAAGCGTCTGACTTCGGCTCAGGTCATGATTTCATGGTTTGTGAGTTCAAGCCCTGCATCGGGCTCTGTGCTGACAGCTCAGAGCCTGGAGCCCGCTTTGGATTCTGTCTCTTTCTCTCTCTGCCCCTCCTCAAGTGTGCTCTGTTTCTGTCCCTCAAAAATAAATAAATGTTAAAAAAAATTAAAAAAAACAATTGCTACAGCATGACACAAAAATGAGCTGTAATGTAACAATGACATATTAGAAGTTCTTGTAGAAGAATAGGATGAAAATATCAGTGATTATTCTTTATCTCTCTCCAAAAAAATAAAAACTAGGTGATTGTAGCAAAACACATTTCTTTAAAATACCTAATATGGGGGATGCCTGGATGGCTCAGTCGGTTGAGGCTCTGACGCTTGACTTCGGCTCAGGTCATGATCCCAGGGTTGTGGGTCGAGCCCCACAGTAGGCTCAGCACTGAGCCTGCAGCCTACTTGGGATTCTCTCTCTCTTTCCCTCTTTCCCTCTACCAAATTCTTTAAAATAATTAAAATAACATAATAAAATTAAAATAAAATACAATACTTAATATGAATAGAGGTTAATTTGAAGTTTGAGTGTACGATTTTGTGAATGACATATGAAAAGTAGCGAGGTTGTATAAGGATATAAGAATGTGGAAAGTTAATACTTTGGGAATGAATAAAGATAGCAGTTTTTCCTTTTATCAGTTACATTTGTATTTTATATACATTTTATATTTTAAATATTAGATCTCTTAAGATATTTTAGGGAATACAAAACAGAGCAGAATATTGGAAACAAATATGTCTTTGGTATTAAAATAATCTTGGTGTTGAACAATATTCTTTTAATTTATTCCATTAATTCCTTATCTTTCCAGTAATTTTGGTACATTCAAGAAAATAAACTCATCATTTTATAAGGTATTACATTTAAGTGTTTCATAGCAAATATGACTCAATTTTTTAACAGAATAATATCATGATACATGTTTCTTTGTACCTTCTATTCTCACCTCTTAAATTGTTTAAATGAGGTATTAATCAAGTTTTCATAGGATTTTGTATAATTTATACAGTTTTCCATATCATCTAGCAGACAATTTTGTACATAGAACGTATTTGATGAACAGTTAGTAATTTAATTTAAAAAGAAGGAAAACCAATATTTTGTAGTGGGTAGATCCAGTGTTTTCAGAGTGTAAGTGTCTTCTCAATTTTCTAAGATAACACTATTCTTCCTAGTAAGCAAGGGAGTAGTGAATTATCAATTAACTCCTCAGCACCAATTCCTCAGCTCCTCCTTGCCTCCTGCAGGGGCTCCTGGGTGTCTCAGTCGGTTGAGCGTCCGACTTCGGCTCAGGTCATGATCTCGCGGTTTGTGGGTTCGAGCCTTGCATTGGGCTCTGTGCTAACAGCTCAGACCCTGGATCCTGTTTCGGATTCTGTGTCTCCTCTTCTCTCTGCCCGCCCTCTGCCCCCCCACCCTCACCCCCATGCTCATGCTCTGTCTCTGTCTCTCAATAATAACTAAATGTTAAAAAAATATTTAATTTGCCCCCTGCAATAATGATGTTGAGAAATTTGTTTGACTGTTTTGTTTGATGTTAACTATTTAAGTAAACCTAGAATCTATATACATAGGGGGCTGTGCTGAAAACAGAACCTACCATTGAAAATCCCTTGGCTGTACATGTTTGGATTTCACAGAATAATGGAAATAGTGATTATTGCTTACAGAGCACATCTGTCATCAGCCCTGATGGAACCAGAGGTGGAGCTATTTCCTGTTAGTACTTTACGCCAGCCCCGATACTTTAGAGGATTTTTGAAATCAAGTTGTGAAGACTGTTATTTCCTTTATTAATGTTTTACACTGGATGCTGTGCTAAGTATTTTAGATGCTCTGGAATCCCTATTTTATAGAAGAGAAACTAAGATTCAAGGTGATTACATAGCTTGTCCAATGCCATAGAATTAGTAATAATTACAGAAAATTAAGAAACAGGAAACAGAATTAAGTGACTGGTGTTTGGAAAATCTTAGATGTCATGGTCCTCAGGATCAATGTGATGGAAAGAATGAATATTGTCACTAAAGACCCAGTCATTGTCTCAAACTTTGCCCTTTATTATATCTCCTTAATACTACATCTCCCTTCCCTTTTGGTAGAACTATCAGCATCAAAGCTGTCCAGGACTACTCATCTGCCTACTCAGAGAAGGAGAAAAAGGACCGTTCCCCCAATCGCTAAACACAAATGTTCATTTTCAGTCTCAGTCCCCTTGGATCGCATGTAAATTTTAATTACCTTGATGAGGGGTTTGGGTCGTTTAGGTTATTTTGGCAAATAAATGAGTCTGTCTGGAGCTGTGATTTTTCTTTATCTCCCTCAAATTCTATGCCTCCTAACGGGGCGAGATGTTCCTCAAAGAAAAATCTGAAGGCTATTGGAGAAATGGATGATCTATGGGTGATTTGTGTTTGTTCTCTATGACTAGAAAATTATGACTGGATCTCAAGTCTAATCCTGACCTAACATACATACATATATATATATATATATATATATATATATATATATATATGGAGATATATAGATATAGATATATAGAGAGAGAGATATATAGATATATATAGGGATATATATATATATCTATATATATACATATGTAGGGAGAGAGACATTTATACAAACATATACATATACACATAGATATTGTGAGTTACATATGCTAAAATATATACATATATGTAACTTATGATATATATATCATGAGTGAATTATACTAAGGAACTGTCAAAAAAATGTGTATACTCCCTGGAATTTAAGAACTTCTTAAAGAAATGTGTACATCCACTTCACCAGTTGTGAGGTTACTCTTAGTTTCATAACAAATGAATTAGATAATAAAAATATCATTACTTACTGTTCGGACCTTATTCTTTGTGGAATATCTTTTCATTATGTACAATATTAAATGCACATAGCAATGAGAAAAAAGGGGCGCCTGGGTGGCTCAGTCGGTTAAGCGTCCGACTTCGGCTCAGGTCATGATCTCACCGTCTGTGAGTTCGAGCCCCGCGTCGGGCTCTGTGCTGACAGCTCAGAGCCTGGTGCCCATTTCAGATTCTGTGTCTCCCTCTCTCTCTGCCCCTCCCCTGTTCATGCTCTGTCTCTCTCTGTCTCAAAAATAAATAAACGTTAAAAAAAAAAAAAAGAAATGAGAAAATAGGTTTCAGCGCACTTTCCAGGAAACGGACTAAATAAATAAAAGTCTTGTCTTTTACAACTAGTCCCGGCCACCACATGTGACTTCACCAAAGGATAAGTAACTTGGGCTGTCTTATGTTTTTCTGTATCTGCAAATGCAAATATTAAATATTTCAGTATCACTAGAACTTTAATCGAGCAAATAGAAGCTTTCTTAGTACTTTCCATCTAGGAACAACAAAGTGCTAAGAGTCAGAATAAAAACAGTAGGAGCTGTTAAAAGGAGGCTGGTCACGTATTGATGGTTTTGGATAGTATGTAACCATGATGTTATGCATTTCACTAGCTCTGGTTTTTACTAGTCTAAGGGAGGTTTCCAAACTCACGAAACAGGTAAAATCCACACGAAGGAAAAAATTTGAGGAAGAATTTGTAGTAGATTTCATTTGGCACAGTGTTCAAAGGAAGACATGAACTGGAAAGGATTATTACAGGATTTAATCAACTGGTGCTTTGAATTCAAAATTGGACCAAACTGTCCGTTAGTTACATAGCAATATCACATACATGATTTGCTTAAAAGAAAATGAAATGAAACTGATGTGGATTTTAAGTTTTTATTGAGTATCTAGAGAAAATACCATGGGGTCATTGCGTCCTTCACCAATACCTCCTTCCTGAAAATGAGTTTTAAAATATATTTGTATTTTATTTTCATCACGTAGGGCTGTCTGTTGTACAGCATAAAAGGGTGCTGTTCATGTAGGATACAATCTGAATGCAGCTTCTTAGCGATGTGCATCACTGTATTTTGGGAACACCACCATTCATTTCGCATTTGCATTTTATATCCGTTCCATTTTCCAAATCTCAGTTAATATCTACATCCGAGTTTTTAGTTTCATGTCTAAAATAAGTTTACAAAGATTTATACTGTAAGGTAATACCATGACATTTCCTTTGAACACAATTTTTTTTTAATTGTCAGTGTTTAAAGTACGCAGAGAAGTATGTCATATGCTTTAGGTGACACAAATAATCAACTTCCAAGAATTATACAATTCAAGACAAAATAGAAACTAAAAAGTATAAAATAACTTAAAAAAGAATTTCTTTTTTTTTTTTTTTACTCGAAATATCCATTTTATTTTCCGTTGTCATTGGCACTCCTTTCTCTCAGATATAATTATCTTTTTTTTTATATGAAGTTTATTGACAAATTGGTTTCCATACAACACCCAGTGCTCATCCCAAAAGGTGCCCTCCTCAATACCCATCACCCACCCGCCCCTCCCTCCCACCCCCCATCAACCCTCAGTTTGTTCTCAGTTTTTAACAGTCTCTTATGCTTTGGCTCTCTCCCACTCTAACCTCTTTTTTTTTTTTTCCTTCCCCTCCCCCATGGGTTCCTGTTAAGTTTCTCAGGATCCACATAAGAGTGAAACCATATGGTATCTGTCTTTCTCTGTATGGCTTATTTCACTTAGCATCACACTCTCCAGTTCCATCCACGTTGCTACAAAAGGCCATATTTCATTTTTTCTCATTGCCACGTAGTATTCCATTGTGTATATAAACCACAATTTCTTTATCCATTCATCAGTTGATGGACATTTAGGCTCTTTCCATCATTTGGCTATTGTTGAGAGTGCTGCTATGAACATTGGGGTACAAGTGCCCCTATGCATCAGTACTCCTGTATCCCTTGGGTAGATTCCTAGCAGTGCTATTGCTGGGTCATAGGGTAGGTCTATTTTTAATTTTCTGAGGAACCTCCACACTGCTTTCCAGAGCGGCTGCACCAATTTGCATTCCCACCAACAGTGCAAGAGGGTTCCCGTTTCTCCACATCCTCTCCAGCATCTATAGTCTCCTGATTGGTTCATTTTGGCCACTCTGACTGGCGTGAGGTGATACCTGAGTGTGGTTTTGATTTGTATTTCCCTGATAAGGAGCGACGCTGAACATCTTTTCATGTGCCTGTTGGCCATCTGGATGTCTTCTTTAGAGAAGTGTCTATTCATGTTTTCTGCCCATTTCTTCACTGGGTTATTTGTTTTTCGTGTGTGGAGTTTGGTGAGCTCTTTATAGATTTTAGATACTAGCCCTTTGTCCGATATGTCATTTGCAAATATCTTTTCCCATTCCGTTGGTTGCCTTTTAGTTTTGTTGGTTGTTTCCTTTGCTGTGCAGAAGCTTTTTATCTTCATAAGGTCCCAGTAATTCACTTTTGCTTTTAATTCCCTTGCCTTTGGGGATGTGTCGAGTAAGAGATTGCTACGGCTGAGGTCAGAGAGGTCTTTTCCTGCTTTCTCCTCTAAGGTTCTGATGGTTTCCTGTCTCACATTTAGGTCCTTTATCCATTTTGAGTTTATTTTTGTAAATGGTGTGAGAAAGTGGTCTAGTTTCAACCTTCTGCATGTTGCTGTCCAGTTCTCCCAACACCATTTGTTAAAGAGGCTGTCTTTTTTCCATTGGATGTTCTTTCCTGCTTTGTCAAAGATGAGTTGGCCATATGTTTGTGGGTCTAGTTCTGGGGTTTCTATTCTATTCCATTGGTCCATGTGTCTGTTTTTGTGCCAATACCATGCTGTCTTGATGATGACAGCTTTGTAGTAGAGGCTGAAGTCTGGGATTGTGATGCCTCCTGCTTTGGTCTTCTTCTTCAAAATTCCTTTGGCTATTCGGGGCCTTTTGTGGTTCCATATGAATTTTAGGATTGCTTGTTCTAGTTTCGAGAAGAATGCTGGTGCAATTTTGATTGGGATTGCATTGAATGTGTAGATAGCTTTGGGTGGTATTGACATTTTGACAATATTTATTTTTCCAATCCATGAGCAGGGAATGTCTTTCCATTTCTTTAAATCTTCTTCAATTACCTTCATAAGCTTTCTATAGTTTTCAGCATACAGATCCTTTACATCTTTGGTTAGATTTATTCCTAGGTATTTTATGCTTCTTGGTGCAATTGTGAATGGGATCAGTTTCTTTATTTGTCTTTCTGTTGCTTCATTGTTAGTGTATAAGAATGCAACTGATTTCTGTACATTGATTTTGTATCCTGCAACTTTGCTGAATTCATGTATCAGTTCTAGCAGACTTTTGGTGGAGTCTATCGGATTTTCCATGTATAATATCATGTCATCTGCAAAAAGCGAAAGCTTGACTTCATCTTTGCCAATTTTGATGCCTTTGATTTCCTTTTGTTGTCTGATTGCTGATGCTAGCACTTCCAGCACTATGTTAAACAACAACGGTGAGAGTGGGCATCCCTGTCGTGTTCCTGATCTCAGGGAAAAAGCTCTCAGTTTTTCCCCGTTGAGGATGATGTTAGCTGTCGGCTTTTCATAAATGGCTTTTATGATCTTTAAGTATGTTCCTTCTATCCCGACTTTCTCAAGGGTTTTTATTAAGAAAGGGTGCTGGATTTTGTCAAAGGCCTTTTCTGCATCGATTGACAGGATCATATGGTTCTTCTCTTTTTTTTTGTTAATGTGATGTATCACGTTGATTGATTTGCGAATGTTGAACCAGCCCTGCATCCCAGGAATGAATCCCACTTGATCATGGTGAATAATTCTTTTTATATGCTGTTGAATTCGATTTGCTAGTATCTTATTGAGAATTTTGGCATCCATATTCATCAGGGATATTGGCCTGTAGTTCTCTTTTTTTACTGGGTCTCTGTCTGGTTTAGGAATCAAAGTAATACTGGCTTTGTTCCCCGCCAAACTGAGCTCTGTCATCCGGGGGCTCCGCAGCTCACCCTCCCTTTGTCCTCCAGCCTTCCCGCTTTCCGAGCAGAGCTGTTAACTTATGACCTCCCAGACGCTAAGTCGCGCTTGCTGTCGGAACACAGTCCGTCAGGCCCCTCCGCTTTTGCAAGCCGGACTCGGGGGCTCTGCTTGGCCGGCGAGCCGCCCCTCCGCCCCGGCTCCCTCCCGCCAGTCCGTGGAGCGTGCACCGCCTCGCCGCCCTTCCTACCCTCTTCCGTGGGCCTCTCGTCTGCACTTGGGTCCGGTGACTCTGTTCTGCTAATCCTCTGGCGGTTTTCTGGGTTATTTAGGCAGGTGTAGGTGGAATCTAAGTGATCAGCAGGACGCGCGGTGAGCCCAGCATCCTCCTACGCTGCCATCTTCCCAGAATCCCTAAAAAAGCATTTCAAGGTAGTATTTGACTAATTCCTGAGCAAAAGAAAGTATTCCTTTATTTTGTATATTCTTTGTGTTTGTAACCAACTTTGGACTTACATAGTTTGTGCACATGCAGGAATAATATGTAAAATATTTTTCAACCAGTATGGCTTTGTCCCTCACCAATTAAAAGTGCCCACAGCTACGATGCTGGAGGGATGTCCCAGAAGAGACCCCAATAGGAATTATCTCTCAGTTTGTTGGATGGTTAAGAGATTTATGTTGTGCAACCTGTATCTAGTTGATATTTTGAATGTAGTATCCCTTTCTCAAGAATTTTATAAACTGTATTTATAAGCAAGATCTTGTATCATCTACTTTTATAATCTTTCCCACCATTTCTTAACTGTTTCAGTGAAGTCATACTAAGCTAAACTATAAAGGAGTGTTACATTTTGACAGGATACAATACAGTATTGAATAAAGTTCATTTGCATGGTTAATATTTTAGGGCCTTGAGCAGACCTGATACGTTTAACTGAACAAACATTAAAGGTGTTTTTAAATTTTCTACTAATTAAATAGTATGTAGAAAGGCCTGAAGTTTATATTCACAATGATTTCAAACCATCAAGATTATTTAAAAAAACTCATGATTTGGGGTGTGTGTGGGTGGCTTAGTCAGTTAAGCCTCCAACTTTGGCTCAGGTCATGATCTCATGGTTAGTGAGTTCTAGGCCTGCATTGGGCTCTATGCTGAAAACTCAGAGCCTCAAGCCTGCTTTGGATTCTATGTCTCCCTCTCTCTTTGTCCCACCCCTGCTCATGCTCTGTCTCTGTCTCTTTCTCTCTCAAAAAAAAAGTAAATGTTAAAAAAAAAAGCTTTAATAAAAATTTAAAAATCATGATTTAGGGCTAAAATAGTACAGTTCCTGTCACTTTCTTCTTCTCTCGTGATGCTACACATACAAAGAAATATTTACAATAGAAATAGGCCTAGAGTAGTGTTAGTTTAAATCATAAAGGTATTTTGATGTACCATTTTTCAACATCAGAATATTCTCCTAAACCTAAAGTAGACTACTGAGAAATCCCTATAATAAATATCAGCTCTGAGTTGCCTAGGTGGCTCAGTCAGTTAAGAGTCTGACGTTTGATTTTGGTTCCGGTTATGATCTCAAGGTTCATGGGATCGAACCCCACATTGGGTTTTGCACACTGACAGCACAGAGCCTGCTTGAGATTCTCTCTTTCTCCCTCTCTCTCTGCCCCTCCCCCACTTGCTCTCGCTCTTTTTCTCTCTCAATAAATATTTTTTAACAAGTAAAAGAAGTATCAGATAAGGGATTCTAAAAATCTTTTTAATGCCTCCACCTGTACTCCAAATATCTACATCTTAAGTAGAGCAGTTTCTTGAGTTACTGATGTTGGCTTAAACTCCAGGTGTATCTCCAGCTGCTAACTCTGTAGTGAGATTTCTCCCAGTAGAAAGACCTAGGACACAACTTTTATGCTCTGCTGCTGAGTAGGAGGGAACCCAGTATACAGAACTAGAATCACATTCCTTAAATAAAATATTACCTATCATGTGGATCATTGGAGGGGTAGCTTCAACCTTCATGAGTGTTGTGTTTTGTTCGGTATGCTAGATGGTCTGCTTGACTACAACCCACTATCAAATTTTGCTATCTACAAGGCAAAGAGATCTGTACTTTGAAGCTGGACATGATTGGTAATCCCGTTTATCTCACTTGCACCCTAAAGATTTACAGAGCCGTAAGTAAGCGTGTTATGGGAGCCAACAGCAGAAAGGAAGAAAAAGCAATTCCAAGAATAGACAAAATAGAAGGCAAAGAAACCTGAGAGAAATAGTATTGAAAGAGAATTCATTCACAAAACAGAAAATATTTTATGTTTAAAGTACCCTCAATAAGGAAATTAGTAGATGAATTGAATAATGGGATTACTATTATTGAGACCTCAATTTATAGCCTGAACCATCAATGAAAGAAATATTTTGTATTCACGATAGAAATTAAAAATATCGTACTTTAAAGAGAAATGCCAAGTGTCCTAGAAGACTGATGCAGAAGGTATTAATAAAATATTTTCCATATGGAGCAAATGGAGGATAAAAATAATTAAATTAAAAGTATTTCTATGAATTATAAGACTTGAGTTCAGAGAATGAAAACAATCACAAAATATCAGATGAAAGAGGAAAAAAGAAACAGATCTAGATACATAATATCATCATTACTAACTTTAACATGAGAATAATATCCTGCAAAAACTTTTCATATTTTTAAATGAATGAAACTGACATACTTTCATCCATTACACTAAAAATTAAAGGCATTGAAATAACATGTACAGACAACTGCTAAGAGGAAAGAGTCCAAGAATTTTAAACCTAACCGTGGCCAACAGTCCTCTGTCATAAAAAGGAGGGACATGTATTAATTCATACCATGTAAGGAATGTTCGCAAACAAACAAAAAATGATCAGAGCTCTTAGATTTAGGAACATAAAGAGACTAGATAGCCATAGTTTGCAATATATGTGCAAACTATATAAATGTGTAATCTATATAATGTGTAATCTATATAAATGACTAGGGGTGTTTAATTTGAGTGCTACATTAGGATTCTTGAAATGGATGCTCTATTTTTCCCCCTGTAAAAGTTAAATTTATGATCAATACTGCAAAATTTAAAAAAGTTTGGAGTATTAAGTATTTAAAAATTAGAGATGTATGCATAATTTCTAACTACACCTTTAGAGATATTACAGTTTGTCTAATATTTAGTAAGAATACAATTTATAAATTATTACTTTTATATTTACCCTAGAGTTCAATCAAGTAACTTAGACTTCCTTGTAAAAGTAGTGGTACAATGTACAAAATGGTCGTAGAACGCTCTAGAGCCAAATATTTATTTCTCTTAACACAATATCCCTAATAATCCCTGAATGTATATTAAATGTTTATTATTTCACTGTATGAAATTCCAAGTTCACAAGTGAATAAACAAAAATAAAAACAAAATTACGCCTGCCTCATTGTTACAGTATTGTCACTAAGGGTGAACATTAGAGGAAAATAACCTCAAACTAAACATTTTCATTGTTTACATAAGTGCCTTAGGAGTTTGTGAGACTTAGTGAATTATATTAAATAACAACATAATTTAGTCAAGTACTAAAGTTTCAAATTCAGTGTCAAATTCCTTACTTAAGATGGGTACACAGAATTCAATAAGGATTCCTAGTGTTCGTTAACATAACATTTTCGAAACAAGAACCTGAGTAAGCCACATATTTGGCGTAACAAAGGTCTTCAAAACAAATACTCTGTATGTCTATAGCTACCTCTGCCCACCTACCTACCTACCTGTCGGGGAGGAGCTCTGGTGATTTTGAGACGACAGCACAAAAAGCTTTCACCGATACCCAGGTACTACATTGGTAGATAGAGACAGAAACAAAAGAGAAAAAAACACAAAAGGATCCTGAAAAAGTTTGTTATAGGAGACACGAGAGAGAACATTATTTCAAAGATAATTCCAAAACTATGAAATAACAGATGATACAACGTCCAGTGTACAAATAATCTGTTGGAATAGATGGATGGGAATATCGCATGTGGATGTGCTGCAGGGGTTCAAATAAGGGAGAGAAGTCACAGAAAGTATTAGTGACTCAATCCTTTGGAGAATGGAATTCAGAAGCCAAGAGATGAATTCAGTATGAAGGTAGGGTCAAAGAAATTGTCACCCACGGCAAGAAGGATACAAGGTGAGAGTAGGGGAAAGAAAACATCCCCTTGACCCTTAGCAAAAAAAAAAAAATGGATGCCTGCCTTCATTGCCATGTGTATTTCTGTGTTATAGTTGAACCTCCAGGTAATCAAAGTTAAGCGAAAAGAGCAGAAAGAATGAAAGGTACGGGGACAAAAAGCCAGGAAATATTGAAAATAATTTGCAAAGTGGGTGTCCTGTCTTTTCACATTCCATCTGAAACTTTGACGTGCTACTGGCATATATATAGAAATAGGTGGATGTGCCGGTGAAGAAAAAGAGAGAAAGAAAACATGACAGTAGAAAGCAATTTGAGAAAAAGCACTCGATAGAGGGTCGGGTTTGTTTTGTTCTTTTTATTTTCGCATATTTTCGTCTCCTTGATTCGTTAAAATAGAAAAGTATCCATTTTATTCAAGTTTGAAATAGAATAGTCTGTTAACAGTTACTTAACTATAAGGTAAAAATGAGCTATTTAAAAAAGAAAAAAATACATTTAGAAAAGATAAAGGTATTTAGTAAATAATAAAATGCTGATTAAAAAGAAATTGTGGGGGTGCCTGGGTAGCTCAGTTAGTTGAGTGTCCTATTCTTGATTTTGGCTCAAGTCATGATTCCAGAGTTGTGGGATTGAGCTCTGTGTCAGGCTCCATGCTGAGTGTGGATTCTACTTAAGATATTCTCTCTCTCTCTCTCTGCCCTTCTCCCCCACTTATGCATTGTCTAAAATAAAAACAGAAATTAAAAAGAAAATTGTGAGCTGATTGCTGTTAGTAGATTAGTTTTTATACACATAGGTGCTTGTAATTAGATTAACTATATCTTGGTCCATGGCACAGTATTTAAGTTGGTCTCTGAATGACTGCATGTGTGTTTGCATTTGTGTGTGTGTGTATGTGTGTTTAAATTATAATAACGTTCCTTCTAATGTGATTTTTTTGCCATTAAATCCTGTGTCCCAACCAGAGATAGCAACTTAACTACTGTACATAATTGTATACAATATATATGGCATATATATTATATATTCTTGGTGTATAATATACATGTATATGTCACTGTACATAATTGTCTTAGTGTGCTTTTTCCCTTAACGTTTTGTTACCTAGAGTTATCCATGTTGCTGTAACTGCACTTCATTCATTTTCACGTCTGTTAACAATTAATCATATAAATATACCAAATTTTGTTCTTGATTGGGCATGTTTCTAGTTTTTGGTTATCATGGAAACACTATTGTAAATGTTCTTAAACACTTTTTGCTTCTATCTCCTTTCAAATAAAGAAAAACATTAGCCTTTTAGTCCAGGGAGAACTGCAAGTTTTTCTGCACCAGGCCAATGGTGCTACAATTTATCTCTTAACCAAGATTTAAAATAAATTAGTCACACCAGCTCCCGCCTAATGCCATCTCCCTTGGTTTGTTTCTATAATAGTGTCCTCTGTCCATGTTACTGTTTGTGGTCGTAGCTCTTTGATTTTGTAGAGAAAAAAAAGAAAGCTCAGCTCAATAGAAGATGTAGGAAGTAAGTGAGCTACAGTTTCCTCATTCATATGGACTAGAACTTGAATGAAACTGTGGAAGGAATGTGAACTATCATTCCAGAAAAGGCAGAGGCAGCTATTGGACTTGATATTAACTAACCATCCCCAAATACCTTTCATCACTTTCATTCAATGAGTGGCGAAGGCTTTCAATACCAGCAGCAACTACGGAATTTACTGCTTTATCCCTATAGAATTTACGAACTAATCCTCGCAGCAGGAATGAGAAAAAAAAATTGGTAATGCATTTTCAATATGTCTGTATGCCAACTTAGTCTGAAAAGGGTAAGGATATTACGAATGCTTAGAAATATGGTTAGAAAGTTTGAAAAATTGAGTCATGTGAGTAAGACTACATCTTCAAAGTTAGCATCTAACTAAATATTTGTGGTACTTGTAAAACATGTAGTTTGCTTATTACAAAGTAGAAGGTATATATTTATATGTCTCTATATATGTACCCCTACTTACATATCCTACTTAAATATATATAAGTACATATATATATATATATATATTCTATTATAATATATAATTGTTCTATGCTAAAACTGTCTAGGCTGTATGTATTTTTTAATTAAAGTATAGTGGACACATAATGTTACATTTGTTTTAGGTGCACAACACAGTGACTTGACCAGTTTGTACGTTGCTGTGCTCACCACAACTGTGGCTACCGTCTGTCACCATGCATAATATTACAGTATCATTGACTATATTCCCTGTGCTGTGCCATTTACTCCTGCGATTTACTCATTCTGTAAATGCAAGCCTATATCTCCCACTCTTTTTCACTCATTTTGCCCATTCCCTTACCCTCTGCCCACATGGCAACCACCAGTTTGTTCTCTAAGAGTTTGTGTTTTTTTGTGTGTCTTTTTTTTCCCCTTGTTTGCTCATTTGTTTCTTAAATTCCACATGCGAGTGAAATCATATGAACTGTGTCTTTGATTTATTTTACTTATCATCATACTTTCTAGATCTATCCATGTTGTCGCAAATGACAAGATTTTATTCTTTTTTCTGGTTGAATAATATTCCATCACACACACACACACACACACACACACACACACACACACACACAACATGTTCTTCATCCATTTATCGATCAAAAGATGCTTGGTTTTCTTCCATATCTTAGCTATTGTAAGTAATGCTGCAATAAAAATAGGGGTTCATATATCCTTTTTAATCACTGTTTTTTGTTCTTGGGGTAAATACCCACTAGTCAGACTACTCAGTTATATGGTATTTCCATTTTAAAATTTTTTAAGGGGGCTTCATACTGTTTTCCGCAGTGGCTGTACCAATTTACGTTTCCACCAACAATGCTTGAGTGTTCCCTTTTGTTCACATCCTCACCAAACTTGTCAATTTGCTTTTAATTACCTTGTTAATTTTGATTCTGGCAGTTCTGACATGATACCTCATTGTGGTTTGGATTTGCATTTCTGTTATGATTATTGATGTTGAGTATATTTTCATGTGTCTGTTGGACATTTCTTTGAAGAAATGCCCGTTCAGGTTCTCCACCCATTTTAAATTGGATTATTTATTTGTCTGGTGTTGAGTTGTATAAGTTCTTTATAAATTTTAAGTTTTAATCCTTCATCACATTTGTCATTTGAAAATATCTTCTCGCATTCAGTGGGTTATCTTGTCATTTTGTTGATGTTTTCCTTCACTGTACATAAGTTTTTACTTTGGTTTGGTCCCAATAGTTTATTTTTGATTTTGTTTTCCTTGCCTGAGAAGACATATCTAGAAAAATGTTTCTACAGCCAATGTTAAAAAAAATTCCTGCCTCTGTTCTGTTTTAGGATTTTTAAAGTTTCAGGTCCCATATTTAGGTCTTTAATCCATTTTGAGTTTATTTTTGCATATGGTATAAAGAAGTGCTCTAGCCTTATTATTTTACATGTAGCTGTTTAGTTTTCCTAGCATTATTTATGAAAGAGACTATCTCTCCCCACTGTATATTCTTGCCTCCTTTGTCGTAGATTCATTGATGGTACAAGTGTGGGTTTGTTTTTGAACTTTCTCTCATATTCTGTTGATTAATCTCTTTCTGTGTCAGTACCATACATCTTTGGATTCTATAGTTTTGTAGTATATCTTGAAATCTGGAAATGTGAAATCTCTGGTTTTGTTCTTCTTTCTCAAGATTGTTTTGGCTATTTGAGTTCTTTTGTGGTTTTATACAAAATTTACAATTATTCCAGCTTTGTGAAAATTGTTGCAAGTATTTTGAGAGGGATTGCATTAAATTTATAGAGTCCTTTGGGTACTGTGGAAAATTTACCAGTATTAATTCTACCAATCTGTGAGCATGGAATGCCTTTCCATTTGTTTATGTCATCATCAATATCTTCCATCAGTGTTTTACAGTTTTCAGAGCAGTGGTGTTTCACTGTTTGGGTTAAGTATATTCCTAGGTTTTTTATTATTTTTACTCTAATTATAAGGGGAATTTTTAAAATTTCTTTTCTTGCTACTCTGTTATTCGTGTATGGAAATGCAACTGATTTTTTTTATATTAGGTTTGTCTCCTGCAACTTCACTGAATTCTTTTATTACTTTAAATAGATTTTTGGTGGCGTCTTCAGGGTTTCTTGTTATCCATAAGTAGTGACAGCTTAATTTCTTCCTTATCAACATGGATGCCTTTTATTTCCTTTTCTTTTATGATTGCAGTGGTGAGGAATTCTAGTACTATGTTGAATAAAAATGGCCAAGTGGACATTCTTGTTTTGCTCCATAGCTTAGAGAAAAAGCTGAGTATCACTGAATATGATGATAGCTGTGTTTTTTTTTCATATAGATTCCTTCCTTTATTATGTTAATATATGCTTTCTTTGTTGAGAGTTTTATAATGAATAAATGTTGAATTTTTTCAAATGCTTTTTCTGCATTTATTGAGATGATCACATGATCTTTATTCTTCATTTTGATGTATCACATTGACTGATTTGTGAATATTGAACCATTCGTGCATTCTTGGAATGATTGCCACTTGATTGTGGTGAAATAAACTTTTAAAGTATTTTTGAAGGTGGTCTATTAATGTTTTGTTGAGGATTTTTGTATCTATGCTCATCAGACATATTGGCCTGTAATTTTATTTTTTTTGTGGTGTCTTTTTCTGGCTTTGATATCAGGGTAATGCTGGCCTCTTAAAATGTATTAAGAAGTTTTTTTTCCTCTTCTTTTTTTGGAATAGTTTTGGAAGAATAGATATTAACTTTCCTTTAAATGTTCGGTAGAATTTACCTGTAAATTTATCTGGTCCTGGACTTTGTTTATTGGTAGTTTTTTTTTTTTTTTCCTACCAATTTTACTACAAATAACCAATTTGTTATTACCAGTCATTTAGGTTTTCCTATTTTTTCCTGATTTAGTTTTGGAAGATTTAAGCAGGAAATATTCTCATTGTTTCAGCATTAAAAACCACAAAAGACTGTGTGCTGATCTAAACTCAAATAATAGTAAACAATGCTATATGCACTCTTACGCTGAACAGTGGTTAAACAATGGCAATGTCAACTTTACATGTGGTGTATCACGTCTTATGTCTAATAAAAGAACAGTGGCAATCAATTCCCAAGAGTTCTTCAATATGAAAGTATTAGGGCTTCTCTAGTGCAGTACAGTGAAACTCTATGAAAAGCCATGTGTGTGAGCCCAAGTTTCTTTGATTTTATGTCCTAAAAAGTCAGAAGGAACACTGTGCTCTGTTGCAAATCACTGCAAAAGAACTTGGGGAAGTATTTGATAAATGGAGATATGTAATGTCATTATTTGAATTAAAGGTTTTTGGTCCTAGATGGAATATGTATTGCTTTATTTAAACTAGTTTTCAAAGGTAATATTTTAAAACGCAGACCGCCAGTATAGCATCTGTAACTTGCAAAGTGTGTGTGACATCTCAACTATCATACAAAGCAGACATGTCTGTAACGAACACACATGGCTCAAACTGCGTGAATCCAAATGCATTCACTGATGTGGCGGCCTCAACTATCCAGAAGGTTCCTAGGAATGCAGAAGTCAGTAGTGAGGTCAGGAAGTCCATGTGCTAAGACAAATATCTCAGACACTGTCTCAGAGCCTAGTATGGTTTTCAGCACATTTCTTGCAAGTTTGATAAGACAGTTTCCCAGTACACAGAAGCTTATAAATAGTAAATAAAAAGATGTATGGGGAAGACCTCAGTAGCTGCTGGTGGCAGACAGATCAAAGACAAGTCTTCAAGAGAGGTGAGGGAGATCGAGAATGATTAATGAGAACTTCTTACTCTTTAAAAGCTCACCACCTAGATAAGGATAGCTTGACTGTGAATGAAAAAGAGTAATTATAAAAATCGGAACACACAAAAAGGTCATTCTGTGGAAAGGCAAAAAGATTAATATTTTCAACATGCTTCAAATAGTTTACCTGCCCTTAAGGCCTCTGCTCTTTTCCTGTTCATTAAAACATTTGATACTTTTAATGATACCCTACCTCATTAAGCTAAGACTAACTTTCTATCCATCCACGGTATGGAAGCAGATAAGGCACACATATTATACTTGGGAAATCTATGAATGCTGCTTAAAAAAAGAAAGATAATCTCTTTAAAAGTAAGCTTAAATCAATCTTCTGCATGTTGCTGTCCAGTTCTCCCAGCACCATTTTTTAAAGAGACTGTCTTTTTTCCATTGGATGTTCTTTCCTGCTTTGTCAAAGATGAGTTGGCCATACGTTCGTGGGTCTAGTTCTGGGGTTTCTATTCTATTCCATTGGTCTGTGTGTCTGTTTTTGTGCCAATACCATGCTGTCTTGATGATGACAGCTTTGTAGTAGAGGCTAAAGTCTGGGATTGTGATGCCTCCTGCTTTGGTCTTCTTCTTCAGAATTCCTTTGGCTATTCGGGGCCTTTTGTGGTTCCATATGAATTTTAGGATTGCTTGTTCTAATTTCGAGAAGAATGCTGGTGCAATTTTGATTGGGATTGCATTGAATGTGTAGATAGCTTTGGGTAGTATTGACATTTTGACAATGGAATACTATGTGGCAATGAGAAAGAATGAAATATGGCCTTTTGTAGCAACGTGGATGGAACTGGAGAGTGTGATGCTAAGTGAAATAAGCCATACAGAGAAAGACAGATACCATATGGTTTCACTCTTATGTGGATCCTGAGAAACTTAACAGGAACCCATGGGGGAGGGGAAGGGGAAAAAAAAAAAAAGAGGTTAGAGAGGGAGAGAGCCAAAGCATAAGAGACTGTTAAAAACTGAGAACAAACTGAGGGTTGATGGGGGGTGGGAGGGAGGGGAGGGTGGGTGATGGGTATTGAGGAGGGCACCTTTTGGGATGAGCACTGGGTGTTGTATGGAAACCAATTTGTCAATAAACTTCATATAAAAAAAATAGTTAACATTTACCTCTTTGGTTATTGCAGATTATAAGCTGCTCTCATATCTCTTCATGGTTACGGTAGTAGAGAAAAGCAGCCGATATCAGGTAAAACTGTGCTTTTAGTCATCGCTTTAGGTTTTTTGACTATTTAAACTTCTTAACCTTTAGGATACATTTGAAAAGGAGCAAAAGCACCCAGTCACACATGTGCAAGAGTTGTGTTTTGAAGTAAAGCGTTATGAAAAGTTTAAAATCTGAGCACATTAAAATTAGCACATTCAAGCAAGTACATCGTTCATCGGCCAATAATGTAATTTTCACACGGCAAACAGTTTAAAACATCAAGTTAGTTAAATGAAGTTCAGATCTATATACCACTTTTGTCTATGTGCCCACTGATTGTTGATCTAATTTAAAACTACAAATCATGAAAAAAATATACATATATATATTGCTTTATGTTTACTAAAACAGTTGTACAAACATGGTCTCATGTTGTTCAAAACACAACACCTCACAAAGGTGTTGTTATTATAACCACTTTGTTTTAGGAAGGGAAAGAGAAGAAATACTTCTCAGATGAGCAATAATTATAAGTATTACCTTTTATTTAGCAGTCATTATGCTTTTCATACATTCATTTAATTCTCAAAATCGCTCCATAATATCACCAGGTCATTAGAATAGATATTTAACAGATTTGATTTTTAATAAATGACTTTTGCCCAAGGTCACAGTTAGTAAGTGAAACCAGCATTGGAAGGCAAGCCTACATAGTGCTGCACCTGTCTTAATATTTTATTTATATTACCAAATTTTATCCTAGTTTATCATCCCTATTTTACAAATTAGTAAATTGATATTCCAAACATGTCAGTTAGTTGACGTTTGATTTAAAACCGAGACTTCTGATTTTAAAGGCTGGACTCTATCTGCATATTGTTGGCTTTGTACTTGAAGCTAATTAAATGCATTTGTCATGTATATATATATGTATGTATATATATATACACATATGTGTATATATATATATACATATATGTGTATATATATATATATATTTATTTATTTATTTATTTTTGCTTTCTTTGTGGATCACACCAATACTTTTTTTCTACAATGTGTCATGGAAATATCTGCAAACTGTATGACCTTGATGAAGTAACTAGTCACTATATCAACTTTTGACTGGAGCATGTGACTACTTGATTAGGAAGAGTGAGAACAGATTAATTTGTAATATAAACATGTACAGAAATATTACAACAGTGATTTTTATATAAATTCAAATGTCTCTTTTATAATGTACAGACACCCGAAGGGCACATATTTGTAAAGTAATTTTTTGGCCGTGCAATCTGTATGCAGTTGTTACGATGAGGAATGACCTTTTTCCTGCCTATGTTCTTTATTGCAACAAAAAAGAAAACAGTTAGGACTTATGCATTCCATCTCATTAAGCAGGTAATGTCTTCTATAAACTGGAACTAGTTCTAAGGTTGGCTTGTGTTAGCATTTTTAGATATTTCGGTGAATGTCACAGCCTGGTTGAATTGTAAGTGAATTACAAGATAGCCTGGCAACCGATCTTTCTTCTAAAATCCAGGGCCTTTTTGTTGTTTTTAAATTATGTATATAATCTAATTATATATATATATATATATATATATATATATATAATTTATAAGTGTATAAATTATATATATAACTTAATTATATATAATTTAATTATGTATAAATGATACATATAACAATATATATATTAGCAATACATATGTGCTTTATATACATTGAGTCATTGCATGATGTATGTAAACAATTATGAGCTTTCTGCTATGGTTAATTTTTCCTTTCACAAAATGAAAACAGTTAAATATGAAAACATTGATTTTTCTTGAGTTTTTCTGCATAAAAATAAATTCTCTTATTCTTTAATATACTTAGTTCCTAAAACATTTCTATGAGTTATACATTTCTAAAAAAGCCTGTATTGGGGCGCCTGGGTGGCTCCGTCGGTTAAGCGTCCGACTGCAGCTCAGGTCACCATCTCGCGGTCCGTGAGTTCGAGCCCCGCGTCGGGCTCTGGGCTGATGGCTCAGAGCCTGGAGCCTGCTTCCGATTCTGTGTCTCCCTCTCTCTTCCCCTCCCCCGTTCATGCTCTGTCTCTCTCTGTCTCAAAAATAAATAAACATTTAAAAAAAAATTTTTAAAAAGCCTGTATAAGTTACACATACAAAGGGCTAAATGGAAATAATAGCAATATCTCCTCAAGATTTGCTAATGCTCACCTGCAGTTTTCTGCCTATGTGTACCTGGCACTCTTTTACATGGTTTAAAATATCCCTTAAGCCCCAAAGGCACAAAAATTTAGTACGTTTAAATTTTCTGTGTTCTGTAAATGCTAATGTGTTTTAAGGACAAATCTGTTTCTGCCTCGTGGTGCTTTGTTGCCCCAAATCAATGGAATGAGGACAAAGAAGCTTTTCTTGATGCCTTAAGTCAATAACCATAGACCTAATCATATAATAACTTTTCCAAGAAAATAACGGCTTACTCTTAAGTCTTTGTGCAGAAAGCATAAAGCAAGCAGAATAGCTCCAAGAGATTTTGAAGGTGAAATTCAGAAAAATATTATCGAGGATAATCTATATTTTAGGGAAAGAATTCTAGCAACAGATTAAATCGTAGATAGGGAAAGCCTGAAGTGATGGTAGTAGCAAGCACAGTTTGCTTCCCTTGAAAATATGGTCTGAAAAACAGCCTTGGCGGTGAGAATTAACAAGTAAGCATGAGAAACAACCGACTTTCCGATGTGGAAAAAATTGGTGATTTGATGAATCAGGAAGGTGGAGAGTAGAGGATCATTATCAAAGTTTATAGTCAGGTTTTCAGCATTCTCAACAGGTGTGGCTGTGGTAGAATTACAAGTTAATTACAATGGTTGAAGTTATGTTGCTCATATTATAGTGGTTATTATAGTCAGGTTCGGTTTAGTTGGAGGGAATACAGGCGACGGTTTTGAATGTTACTTTTGAAGAAAAGCTCTCTATGTTCTCTTCATCCTGATATCCGAGGACTTGTATCATATTTTTTTCTAAATGAACCTCTTTTTGCCTCCTGAAACAAACAAAAACATTGAAATTATTCTCTTACATTTCCCTTGAGGGAGAAAAAATTATCTTACTGCTGGGTTGGGATAGCCACATGTCTTAAACTCTGAGGGCACCGGGAATCCTGGTGCTGACTGGCTGGGCTTCTGGTTGATGAATGGGCTAGCTAGTGATCTAAAGCATACTGCTTAATGTTTGAAATGCCTCTGGCAGCACCTAGGGCCAGCTTGTTTATTGATTTATTATTACTGGTACCAAAGTTTAAACAGCCTGTCGTGTCTATATGACCAGTAGGCTCTGAGAGACCACAGTGGAAGTATTTACTGACTTTCCTGCAATCAAGATTCCTTGATAAACTGAATAATAGCTCCTCAAAAGATATCCACATCCGAATCTCTGAAAATTGGTAATGTTACTTTACCTGGAAAAAAAGAAGGAAGGAAGGAGAAAGAAAAAAGAAGAGGAAAAAGGATTTTGGACATGTGGTGATGCTAAGTATCATAAAATGGGGACATTGTCTTGGGCTACCCAAATGAGTCCTAAATATAATCACATATATCCTTTTAAGGTTAAGGTTAGAGGAAAATTTGACCCTCAAGAAGAGGAGAAGGCAATGTGATCGTGAAGGCAAAAATTAGAGTGACGGAATCACTTTGGGAAGCCCGTTCTTTCTTTAATAGCCAACCAGTGATGGCAGCCACCAGAAGGTGGAAAGAACAGATTCTCCCTCAGAGCCTCCGTTGGGAGCACAGCCCTTGCTGCAAACCTTGACTTGGGTGCTGATTTCAGTCTTTTGGCCTCCAGAACTGTAAGAGACCACATTTTCATTGCTCTAAGCCACCAGATCAGTAGAAACTTACTATAGCAGCCACATGAAACGAATACAGCTTTACACACACATCTAGGTGGTTTGTTATCTGGAGACAAAGTGTACTGTGTGAGTAAGAATTGTCCCAGGGGAGTCGAGCTTCAAGTCTGTCGGGCCCTGTCACTTGCCTGTGCTTTCTTTCTGTACTGTACCTTACCATTTCCCTGTCTCAGAGCCTGAGTGCAAGTGCTCCGTAGAGGTTCATGAGTCCTGCCGGTTATCTGACCTGTATAATCTTTGCAGGTCGCATTATGAAGGCTTTTGTAATGATTCCTGACTTGATGCCTTAAGTAACGGCTGAGGCTTGTTTGGGAGGAAGAAAGAGGAAGAACATGGGAAAGGGTGGTCGGGACGACTATTCAGGGCAGTCTTTGGGGTGAAGCTGGGCAAACACTGTGAGCATACTGATGCCATTTGCTGTTAATAGATCCCAGGTCTGGGAACGTCTAAGTCAAATAAAATAGAAATTCTAATGGCCAGAAAGTCTTAGCTACTCGCATCTTTTTTTTTTTTTTAACAAAAATGAAAGTAACTGAGAGGTAGTCCAAGAATGCTCGAACCGTAGAGTTACCAGTGGTAATTGAATTTGTATGTGGAAGGGAATATTCATTTCCAAAAACAGGAGTTAACAAATAATTGTTTCAATAAAAATGGTTTCTGTCTAACTAATAATAGTCAATAAAGTAATTCTGTAAGTCATAGGAGAAGGGATTCAGTTGATTATAGAAACATGGGATCTTCACTGGTAACGCATTTCTGTACCCCTATTGAAATGGGTTTTGCACCTGAGAAACCAGGAAGCTCTTTCCCTGTGTTAGATACTGTCGAGTATGTTCAGATTTTCTCAGGACCCTCACTTTGCTTCTGCTTTTGCAGAGGTATAGACAGAAGGAGTAAATTCCAACCTGCTAAAGCTAGAAAAAAAGTAGAAGTATATAACACATCGCCTAAAGAATAAAACTATCGAACTCTTGTGAGGCTACTGAAGTCTTGTGACTGCAACTAACCCAAAGCTACTTTTATGACAGTGTGGACGTTTCATCTAATTCATGTCTTTTTGTTTGTTTGCTTCTTTGTCTTCCAGAAGTGATAGCTGATGCTATGCTGAAATTAACACCAACTCATTCTGTGACTTTATTGATTTGTTTTGGTTGTCTTCTTGTCAGTTCACACCTTCATCACCTCGGCGTGAACTTTGCAATTGCCCTTGTTACTTAGAATTCCATAGGTTAGATGAATTAAGAAGTTAAAATAATCTTTCCAGTACAGATTTATGTATCAAAATAAGTCACAGATCAATAGTTGGGCACTCAAAACATATTTTCCTAATGAAAAACTATATTGTAAATGATAGCCCAAGCCTATTCAATCCACAATCCAGCTGAAATTACAGGCATGTTAAATAAAATGCAAAAGAAAAAAAAAACCTCGTTGTGATACCATTTTTAATATCATGAAATGTTTTAAATATAGAATATATTAAAATAATTGAGAAAACATTGTTCTGACATTTTTAATGGCTTTGTTGAGGTATACTTGTTACACAAAACCTGTCTATATTTAATACAATTATAAAATTAGTACAGTTTTATGACTCTATGCATATGCATACACAGTGAAATAGTATAGTCAATGTAATAAACATACCCGTCACCACCAAAAGTTATCGTGTGTGTGTGTGTGTGTGTGTGTGTTGTAAGAACATTAACATGAGATCTAGCCTCTTAACAATTTTTAAGTGCACAATAATTGTTGACTATGCTATAAAGTACATCTCTAGAACTAATTCATCCTACAAAACTGATATTTTATATCACTTGACTTTTCTCTGTGTGTGAGGACAAAATCATGCCAAACTGCCCTGAGTGGGGCTGAAAAATTGGGGGAAAGAAGATTTGAATTATTCAGAAAAAAGGAAAGAAATAATAAAAATGGGTAAAAATACAATTAAGCTATAAAGAAGTATACAGATGGTTGATTAAGAATGTCATGGAAAGGGAAAGATAGTGAATCTACTAAAATTCTAAGAGATTAGCTTGCGAGATTGGGTGGCCTGGATGTTTCGCTAACTCCTCAAACTGTACAAGAACCAGTAACGAGTCATTTAATTTATGCAGCCTTACAGGCTTTAAAATTCTGATTATACTAAAGATAAATCTGCATTCCGTTAAGAGCTAATTCCACTTAAAATCGTGTTCAGTAAAGGAGAAGATTATGAGTCTGAGTGATGGAAAGGCCAGGGTCTCTTGGCACTTTCCCCAGCAGAGGACCCAAGGTAGTTTGTATTGGCAAAGTTAAAACGACTGAAGGATTTCTTGAATCCTGAAACGTGATATCTGGTTAGATCTAAACTTGCTGAAATTAAACTACAAAGCAGTATTTCAATTAGCAGGATTTGGTAAAACAAGTGTAGAAGGCTTGCACGCGCAAGCATGGCTCAAAGTAGACACTTAACGTGAAAGCTTTGTATGGTTGTTATTTTTCTCCCTACCTGGATGTTCTCTTGAAATGAATGTGATGCCTGCATGGGAATTTCACATATCAAAATCATCCGGGAAAAAATGTGATGCAAATTTCCTTTTTGGTTTTAATTGTGCGTGCTTGATGGCACCGTGTAGAATTACCTAAGCCCGCTCAAGCAATAAATTTGTAACATCAGCTCTCCGAGGGCACCAGAAAATGTTAGTTTTAATTAAGAATCTATAAGATGCAGGTATATTAGTGCCCACAAATCCTTTTTCATCATCTTGTATGATCTGTAAAATTAACTGATAGATCCTAAACACAGACTGTAGATTGATAGTGTTAATAAAGTTATTCCTATGTCCCCTCTATAGCACTGGCCATACCTGATTGGTATTAATAACTCACACTGTGATATATGCTCCAGGACATTAGTTTTCTGTAATCACTTTGGCTGATGTTGTCTTTTCAATTTCCATTTTGAAAGAGAGGTTTGGCTAGTCAGGTCAGTTTGTATTTATGTAGGATAGAATTCAGTACACACGTACTGCTCTCCCACAAGGATATCGAAATTACCTTGTTTACTACCGCAACTTGGTAAGAAGCAATTGAGATTTGATTGAGTTGGAAACTGTTTTTATTTATTCTATTGATGGTATGCTGTTGATACCTCAGTCTGAAGACAAAGTTAAAACTAAAATACAAATATTGAATGGTCCTATGACTACACAGGATGGCTGAATAAGCCAAATTAAGTACAGGGCCAGAGAAAAGTGGAGAAATTCTTATTTACAACTTAGACAAAAGCTTCAAGAGACAAAGATGTCCCTCAGACACCAAGAATAAGTTCTTGTTCTTGCCAGTTCAAAAAGCAAAACAAGAAGTTCAAAGATTAACTGAATCATTTGGTTTTTGGAGAAATCAGAAGCCATATCCAGTAATTTTATTAACTGATATTTCCAAATTTACCAAATTTCCAAATAAAAACTGAATTTGCATGTAACACAAAAGTTCAGAAGATGCTCAAGGGTTCCAAAGTGCCATAGCACAGTGGAGCCTCTGGGTCCTTCTGATTCCCCCCTTTCAAATGATACTGAAGGGCTTCCGCAGTATTAACATTGTGACTGGGACCCTTAGGTAAAACCCAAGACAGACAACCGATACCTTTTGGGATTCTAAAAGTTACTTGACACAGCTTGAAGACAACAGCTCTTGAAAGACAATTTTTGGTCTATTGCTGAAATTAGCTGCAATTGATTCTATTAAGAAAGTCGTAAGTCTATTTTGAGACCTGAAATGTCCATTCTTTCTTCATTTGTTTGAGACCATCATTCCAACAGAGAAGGAAATGTGCAGAAGAGTTTTTCTTTATTAAATGAAATGACATATTCAAGAATACATGATAGAGGACCACTGGAAGTATCCAATCATGAAGACATGATTACTATGCCATTTAGCCTTACAACTCATCTCCTTCAGGTATTTCTAACCCTGTAGGTGAATGGGCAAATTCCTACAATTAGTTATTAGATGATGCCAAGTTTCAGGACAGTAGCCCAAGAGTGGATAGCGGACCCTCAACCTGGGAAACAGTTGCATTACAACGCACTCATTGTTGTCATTTGACAATAAAAAGGATAGATCTGCTGGATGAGTAGAATTAACATTGGTACGTTTGTGGCACCACATAAACAAGGCAATTACAATGTTAACATGGTACGGCTTTTTATTATTTTTGAGCAATAGCCAACGGACTGATAAGAAGGTCTGAACCTAGGGCCTTGGTGGGGATTGGAAAATAAAAAGAACCCCAGGTGGTATGCTATGTTATGGAGGTCCTTATAAATTTGAAAGGAAATATCAAAATGTGGCAAGATGAGAGTAAACCTTACTCCAGAATATGGTCCTTATTCCCAGGATGAAATGTTTTTGTTTTAGCTGGATGCTGGAGTTTCAAAAAGTATTAATAGAATCTTTCCATACTGGCTACACGAGACCACTACACTCTCTAAGACTCTTTGACCTCTCCTGTCTTGGTTCTGTTGTCAATACTCTGTGAGTCATTTTCTTTAATCACCATTTAGATCTCCCCTGTGTCTACAGAATTCAGCCCTCATTCAAGTACTGCTGCTTTCGCAATGATTATTTCAGTATTTTTCGTGGCTTTTTTAATTCTTTCACATAGAAGACATCACCAGGTCTGTAGGGCAAAAATCTCTTTAAGCTGGGTTTAACTTTTTAGATGGTATTCTCTCTAGTTCTGGTATTAACATTTTCTAAGGTGACATTCCTTCTTACTTGCTTGATTTATTGTTCATTTCTCCCCCCGTAGAGCTCATAAATCCATTCTTTTTAACTCTCCTAATTTTTAACATTAACCATTGTTTTCACCTCTAAAACACAGTGCATCCTTATACTTTCCTATTCTTGATAAATTTACATCATCAAATGTGTAAACTTAACATATCCTTAGGTTAAAATCATGCAGGGGAGTGTACCCTATTTATAGTCTAGGGCTAATTTGGTGATGACGAGTTATTATATTAGAATTATTATCAAAATTTTATTATCAAAAAATTATTATATTAGAATTTTGTTCTAGAAAAACCTCTATAAGTAAAAAAGTTCATTTAAATCTGGGAAAACAATATAATATATTGTATGCACAATAATATATATGAATATATATGATAATATGGCATCAGAATTCTATAGAAAATTTGTTTTTAACATATGTGTCATCTAGCTGCCTATGTATTCGTGACTGCTTCTATTTACATATTTAGTAGTCCTCTAAGGATCCAAGCCTTTGTTTATATTTTATTTTGAGAAAAAAATATGTATTTATCCCTTGGAACTTTCCTTTTCTTCCTCTTTATGCTGGTGGGAGGTTTTACGCTCATTGTCACAAGAGAGGAATGTTAGAACTAAAAAAAATGTAAGCATTTGTACATGTCTTTGCATTTAGTTTTGAAAGCTTATGCGCTTAGGAGAAGAGAACTTTCAGGGACATAATGAACATGTTGAAGAAACTATATATATGTATATATATGTATGTATGTGTATATGTATATACATGTATATGTATATATACATATATATATACACATATATATATATATACACACATACACATACACACACACACACACACACACACACACACACACACACAGAACAATGAAGGTATTTCCTTCAAGTCAAGGGAAAGGCCAGGAAGAGGGACCTGTCCGATGGTGGGGTGCTGTGCAAATAGCAAAACCACTATGAAGGGTAGCTTCACAAAACATCTTAGCATCCAGGGATTCAAGAACACCCTGACATCTGCATGCATCAAAACTGTACGGCAGCTGTAAGAGGGCTACCAGGCTACTCTGGATTGAGAATCTGGAGATTCAGCAGTAACCTGTGTGAACTGATGAAAGACCAACACACAACCTCTCTCTCTCCCCAGCGAAGACTTGGCAAGGCCTGAGACTGAAATAGAATAAGTTCATGGGGATTTTTTCGTCAGAAATCAAACAGAGTTCTTGAAAGTAATATTTTTTCCACAATAATAAATGCTGTGTTTCTTGAACAGCGAGATACAGAGAAAACTTCCTACCCATTGGATTTACTAGCTGCTCTTGCAGAATTCTTCCCCTTTCACAGACAGTAAGTAGGCATGAGGTATATATATACGTATATATGTGTATATATACGTGTATATATATATGTGTATATATGTATGTGTATATATGAGGCATATCTTCACTAGTTCTGGTACACCTTTGACCATTTGAAGAAGTATCTTTTGATAATTCAGTGAAAGCATTTGGTATTTCAGTTAATACTTTCTTGTCATGTAGTCAAGTTTTCATCCTCAAGAGGGCACTTTAATATAAGCTAAATCCTCTCCCAGAAGTGTTTTCAATTGTCTGTGGGCAGAATGCTTAATTTTCACTGAGCATCTGTCTTTCAATATGATGTTTTCCATATGCAGTGTCTGTACTCTTCTTAGTGTATTGCTAAAAACTAAATAGAGTTGTCATTGTGTAAGATGTAGGATTTTTTTTCAAGATAGGTAAATTTACGTCTTCTCTTTTTCCTTTTTGTCCGTTTCCCTGTTGAGATAAGCTTTGTCAAATCAACAAGAAAGCAGTGGGTATTTTGGCTCTGTGAATGCTATGTAAAATTGAACACATGAGGCTTGGTTGATTCTATGGTATTATTTTTCACATTGTTTTCTAGTTTTCACATGTTTGTATTTTAATCGAATCTGTGTTTTTGGTAATCGCTCAATCAAGTTATAAATTCCCTGCAGAGGAAGCTTCCTTTTCACTCTGAACAATGAAGGTGTTGGGAGAAGTTCCAGCATACTGTCAGAGGGGAAAAAATAATTTTCCCTCTATTCTCCTAGGTTCTTGTCTGAGACTCCTGTAATAAAAGGTTAATAGGAGAAAAACAAACAGAAATTTAACAACATATGTATCTCCTGTATACACGAGAAATACCCAGAAAGACTGAGTTAATGCCCCAAAATGGCCCAAGCCACCACCTTAAATTCCATCTCCATCCAGCTAAAGTAAAAGATGTTGAGGAATGGGAGCCAGTTATGGGAGGTTACCTGGAAAAGCACTGTAGACAAGGGTAAGGTTGTTATGCAGATTTAGGTTTTCACCTTCCCCATTGATAAGAGTTTCTAGAGATGCAGTCAACCTTCTCTTCCTGGGAGAAGGAGACCTCTTTAAAAATGGAGATTTTCCTTTTGAGTATAAATGTATCTTCCAGAAGAGTAACTTTTACTCACTTTTTCCGTGTCTGTTGTTTCTTAAAAATATTCAGCTTCATATATTCCTTATGCCAAAGAGACCTACTTGGGGACGGCAAATTCTCCCTTTGGCCATCAGTGCCAACTCAGTGGTAAATATTGAGGTTGAGACAGCAATAGGCCAGCCTCAGGCTGATAGATCCTAAAGGAGACCAGGGATGGGAAATAATAAAGATGCCTCAAGTTATTTGAAATGGACTTTCTTTTTTTTTTTTTTAATGTTTGTTTTTGAGAGAGAGAGAATTTGTGTGACAGGGAGAGGAGCAGAGAGAGAGGGAGAGAGAAGATCCAAAGGAGGCTCTATGCTGACAACAAAGAGCCCACTGAGGGGCTTGAACTCACAAACTGTGAGATGGTGACCCAAGTCGAAGTCAGATGCTTAACCAACTGAGCCCCCCAGGTGCCCCAAAATGGACTTTCTTAATAAAATATCTTACTTAAGTATTATATTTCAACTTCATTAGTGTTAAAAATTGTACCTGTACTTACTTATTTGGAATGTTGACAAATAAACATTGAAGGATAAAATGTTACTAAAATTTTGATGTCTTTGATATGTTTTCATATTTAAGTTTGCCAAGTTTCAAATATTAACCATCATTTCCATGATTAACCATCAAGGTTAAATATAACTTTGTCTAGAAGTTTTTTGCTATCTTTCAACAACTAATTTTAGTAGCAGAATGTTTTTATCACTCTTAAAATTAGGTTCTATGTAGGTTAGTTATTAAAAGAAAATCATCAGCATATAAATCTTATAGAAAACAAACCTGAAAAACACCAGTAAAATTTTGAAAATTATATTTGCAGTGGACTGTCTTATTTGCTGATCTCAAGACTATGTAAGCAGAAAATTATAAGGAAATGCTTTCCATGTCTAAAATTGTTTTCATAGGATCCTTATCCAATATTGTACTATATTTCTTGAATATAATAAGCATCCGACTCTTTATTTCTGCTCAGGTCATGATCTCTCAGTTTGTGAGTTCAAGCCCTTCCCTAGACTGTGCGCTGACCGTGTGGAGCCTGCTTGGGATTCTCTCTCTCCTGCCCTCTCTGTCCCATTCCACACATTCTCTCTTTCTCTCTGTCTCAAAGGCACAGGTAAAATTGTTTTCATTGGATCCTTATCCAATATCGTACTATATTTCTTGAATATAATTTTAATATAACTACCACTAAGTGTCTGTGCTAGTCACGTCACTCAATTTTCTATCCTAGTTTCCTTCTTTATAAAGTAAGCATTCCAACTCAAAAGTTTCTACTCAAAAATTTCAACTGCAGGTGTCAATGTACTTATCAGGATTAAAGTTAAAATTTGGTATGAGGTTCTTGGCAGCTAGCAAAAAAGGGAAAAGAAGACACTGCTCTGTGTTTTATGTCGTCCCTGGTGATCAAATTACCTTTAGGTTCAGTACACAAAATAGTGTGTACTTTTGAATTATGGTTGGATTTCTTTTCTGGGGCCCGGGAGGGATCAAAGGTTACTAAAAAAGCCACAGTGATGTGTAGAATCTGGGATGCTATATTCGATCTCAGGGAGTAGTAAGTGCATAGAACTGGCACAGAGATCCTTGGCCAGTGGCTAGCCTCTCCTGGCATAAGACAGGTTGTAATAAAAAAAAAAAGTCACTAAAGACTAGAAATAAGAAATATCCATAGATAGGGGCGCATGGGTGGCTCACTTGGTTAAGCAACTGACTCTCAATTTCAGCTCAGGTCACGATCTCTCAGTTTGTGAGTTCAAGCCCTTCATCAGGCTCTACGCAAACAGTGCAGAGCCTGCTTGGGATTCTGTCTCTCCCTCTCTCCCTCTCTCTCCCCTTTCCCTGCTTGCTTGCTCGCTCTCTCTCTCTCTCTCTCTCTCTCTCAAAATAAATAAATAAACTTTAAAAAAGAGAAATACCCATAAAAAAAATAGTTACTAATGTGTGTCATGTCCCAGGTATCTTCCTTGAAAATATGACTGCAAAACTACTCAAAGGATATGTGTATGATGGGGCCAGCAGATTTCCTTGGAGAAGTATGAAAAAGGAAAAAAAAATAATAATGACACTCATGCCCAGGAAACGTGTGAAAATCCAAAGCAAACCAAATAGGTAAACACAAAAATTACAACTAATTACACTTCACCTGGCAGTCCAACAAGCATATGACCCTTAAATTAATTGTATTGCACATTAAAAACTGATACTGTGGCCCCTTAATCCCTGCTGTATTTGAGATCACTCATTCTTAATAGCTTTGAGAGCTTCAATTATGTCAGGATAGTGAATCTCCAGAAAATTCTCTTTACTCACAGACATTCATTAGGCCTTGAGGATCATGGCACTGGAGATTTTAGCAATTGAACTTACACACACCAGCTGGGTTGCCCAGAGTGGCCTCTATTCCAAATACTGGCTTTATCTTAAAGCTGTTGTGAGCATTAGTAGATATTAGTTAAAATGTAATTTCCATAAAACTAATAAGGTTGAGAGTGTAAAGACGCACAAATATGATTTTATGAAACATACCTTTATAGGACTGTGTCTTAGGGATGGTAAAAAATAGTAAAGGAATTGTACTTTTCTTCTTCTAAAGTTAAGCTAAACTCTTGAAACCCCAGTTAATTGGGTGTCAAGATACCAAACAATAGGAAGGACTGATAAGCATTCAGTGAACTCTCTTCCCAAGAGAACTTATGTTAGATAAATGATAAGTGAACTTTAAAGCATTAGGTTTTCTGTCTCCTCTTAACCTTTACTTCATTTAAAAGAAAGCTTCAGGTACCAAGCAGAGATCCAAAGAAAGATTAGAAAATGAGAATTGGTCCGCTCCTCTTTTCCTGGTACAGTGTTTCAATGGTCTAAAACTGGCCAAATAAATTCATAATACAGATTTTGCCACCTTTCTTCCCAGAGCTAGAGGTAAACAAGTGACAAAACCTTGCTATTTTGCCACGGTACACATAGACTCACTTCAGAAAAAGTGATGTATGTTATAAATACATGTGTATATGATACATACCAATATATCTTATATAACCATTTCATCACAAGACAGTGATATTTTCTCCCATGACTTTAAATAACCTCAGGTACTTGCTTATTATATTCTCTCGAGAAAATACTTTCTGAAATGTATTCTTCATATTATCATTATGAATCCACGGAACTGCAATTTGATACCAAAAAAAAAAAAAAAAAAAAAAACATAGGAGCCACTACTATGGCTTTTCTTGGGGGTAGAAAGCTTAAAATAACGTCTGAAGAATCTACTATGCAGTCAGCATAGAAAAGATTACTGGGGTTTGCTCCAGAGATTGAAAATAAATTTCTCAGAGATATTTAAGTGAATAATAATCTATAATGGATGAGTGTTGCTACCTCTGTAAGTCATCTATTATAAAAAAAAAAATGCCTGCAATTGTGCAACTGAAGAGACCTGAAAAATATCAAGATGTTCCATGGGGCTGGAACATGCCTTAGGGTTTCCGGAGAAAGAACGTGTGAAGAGAAAAAGAAGCAGAGTCATGCGCTGAGATATATACATATTCTACAAAATCAGGAAGTAAATACATCACTTCTTTAGGAAAATTGACAACGGGAGAGGACCACTCTCTGCCTCTTACTCATCTCATTAGCGCTGGCTTATGTATATTACCCACATAATGGATATGTGTCTCACAAGGAAAGACACTTGTGAGACTGAGCTGTTACGACCACAGATCTTTTAAGATAATCAAATTCCACCCCGCTTTGTAAGTTTGTTTTTGTCTAGAAGCATTAAACTTAATCAGAACTCCTCTGAGAAACGAGAGAATCTTTGTAGAAAAACACTTGGATACTTTGATAAAACTAAGTTTTGGAACTTAGGGTACAGCACGAAGGGGCTCAGATGTAAGATAAACTAAAGGAGCAAGAAAGAAACTGAGATTGTAAGACGGAAAAGGTGAAGCCAGAGAGATGAGGAGTGTCCAGAGTCCACGTCTTCCTCTTGAACTTCAACACATTCCGGTCTGGTACGTGTGCACACACACACACACAACACACCCACACACGCAGGTACCCAGACCTCACAGTATTGGAAGTGTCTGTGGAAATGAGAAACAAGTAGCACTTACTGGGCTAGCGGAGGTGGAATACAGGCAATACTCGCATATCTAAGAGAGCAGAAAAGCATGTCCAATTCAGTGAAGTTAAGTAAAAAGAAAAAGATTTTTGACATCACAGGCTTTCATTATGGTGGCTAAGCCAGCGCTAATGAGATGAGTAAGAGCCAGAGGGTAATCTAGCTGATACCTGGCTTACATACATCTCTAAATGCCTATGTTTAGTAAACACATTAGTTCTTACCATATCAGTTTGATAAGCACCATTCTCAAAGTCCTGAAGAGCTGAGAGAGTGAGTTTCGAATCTGCAGATTTTAAGGACAAGTCCTTTGGCCTCCGGTCAGCGACAGGCTTCATTCTGTAACGTCTGAAAATTTTCTTTTCTAATGTCTAAAAAATAAATAAATGAGAAGATATGAATAAGAAGCTCGATATTACAGGGATCTAGATGTAAGTTGCTGAATTTCTAAATGAATCATTTTCTTCAAGGAATTAAACTTCTATGACTGTGACAGTGAGCTCTTCTGGCGTTCATTTTTTCTATCCATGCTCCCAAATAAATGTATGTAAGAAAACGCTCCTGCTCCCTATTATGAAACTTAGGAAAATAAAAGCGAAGTGAAACCATCAAAATAATCACCAAAAATAGACGTGAGGTGATCATATATTGCAGCTAATGAAAAAAAAAAAAGGCACAAAACATGGTTTGGGTTGGCATAATGCAAAGTGGTGGCAAAATGCGTACATGTGTTTGTGGTAGGGAAGGTGATAACTGATGAGTGTAGTCATGGGGTGATCTGAGGTCAGCCAAGTGAAGAGAAATTTTGGAGACACGACATTGCATGCGTAGATGTGTGAGTCATAGGTAGGCTGCCGTGTTTCAGACCCAGGGGAAGAAACGATTTCTCTAAGATGTTAAGCATAGAAGAAAAAATACAGAGGCATAATGACAGAACCGTAATTGAGAATTCTCGCAAAACCTTTAGGATGACTTCAACTGTATTTCTTTAAAACCGAAAGCATGACCTCACTTTCAGCCTGTGTGTCCCTTCCAATCTAAAGAGAGTTTCTTACAGGCCACATCTATTGGGCATTGACTTATTGTTGTTGTTTGTTTTGTTTTTTTTTATCCATTCAGCCACTCAACGTCTTTTGATTGGTGAGTTTAATTTACACTATTTATCAGTAAAGACATACTGCTGCCATTTTGTTAACTGTTGTTTGTTTTGTGGTTCTTTGATTCATTTATTCTTGCTGTCTTTGTAGATTAACTGTGTGTGTGTGTGTGTGTGTGTGTGTGTGTGTGTGTGTGTATGTGGTGATATGCTTTGATTGTTTTTACCTTTTGTTATCTGCTGTATATTTTTCCTCTGTGGTTACCATGAAGCTTGCATCAAGCCTCATAGTTATAAGTCAATTTTTTTTTACATTTTTTTTAAGTTTATTTATTTTTTGAGAGACAGAGCATGAGCAGGGGAAAGGCAGAGAGAGAAGGAGTCACGGAATCCGAAGCAGGCTCTGGGCTTTGAGCTGTCAGCACAGAGCCCGGCGTGGAACTTGAACTCACAAACCGCGAGATCACGACTTGAGCCGAAGTCAGACACTTAACCAACTGGCCACCCAGGTGCTCCAGTTATAAGTCTATTATTAAACCGCTAAGAGTTTTCAATCTCCTACAAAAGCCCTACACTTTTACTTCCACCTCCTCGCGCTTTGTTATGGATGTCAGACTTTTATTGTATGTCAGTTAACAGATCTTTGTGGTTATGGTTACTGTTAGCACTTTTGACCTTTTATACTACAGTTAAAGGTGTAGTATAACCACGCCACCATGACAGCATTCCAGTATTTTGTGCTTGTGTGTATATTTTGCCTTCACCAGTGAGATTTGCACTGCCATGTACTTTGATGTTGCTGCTTAGCATGTATTCATTTTAGTTTGAAGAACTCCCTTTGGCACTTCTTTCTGTGCTGGTCGACCGGGGACAAACTCTCTCAGTTTCCATTTGTCTTAGGGAAGTCTTTATCTTTCCTTTATTTTTGTGTATCACACTTGTAAATATATATGAAGTGCCAGGCATAAGTGTTGCTGAAGGAAGACATGGAATAAAAAAGAGGGAGGATAGGGGAAGAAGGGAAAGTACAAAGGAAATAGGAATAGATGCAAGAAGAGAAAGGATAGCTTTCCAGGAAGTGAGGTCTCTTAGGTCTGCACATTATCCTCTACTAGCATCCAAGTCTAGTACTTTTCCCTTCAGGCACAATAGTTTTTATTTAAAACTAGGACTCTAGCAAGTGTCTAAGAAGCCTTTTATCCCCTAAACCCATTCTCGAGTTGGCCGTTCCCCAACAGTTTTCCTTCCATAGTTTGAAAGAATTTGCACTTAGTAATGGAATGACGGGTTGGAAAATTGGGGAGACGTTATCATTGCTGCAACCAGAGTTCTGAAGGCAGAGAAGCCTGTTTCTGAGTCTGTATCTATCCACACAATGCACTGTGAGTTCATTGTCTGGTCTGCCAGTATTCAAAACACAGCCTTCGACTGAACAAAAGTAACAGAAATCCAAATTTAAGCAATTAGCCTGGCATACTGTAGCTGCCGGCAGTGTGCATAGCTTGACACGGTCATTAGTTTTTATGCTGTTTTTAGAGCAAATGTGTTACCAGAAACCCAATTTACTCCTGACAGAATACTATTAGGCAACCAAAGCATGAACGCTGTCAAAGGCTTTCTCTAAGTAAAACAGGCTGCTGACATAAGGTGCCCTGCTATCAAAAATATATTTATGCACTTAGGGATGTTTTCAATACTTTTTTTGTTGCCTCCTCATCCATTCCCATAACTATCTTATTTTCTCTAGTAGTGTTATTTAACATTAACAAGGAACACTTTTTCTTGGTTAACATTCTTACTGCATGGATAGTGGAGCCCTGTTTTAAATGATGGTGGCACAGCTGGCCAGCATACCGGTGGTGAAATAAAATGAGAGTAACGCCAGTGTATGCCCAGTGAGGAATAAGGTCACAAGCAATGAGCGATGACTGAGAACTTCTGAGCTTGGAAACTTTGCTCAAGTGCCTTCAGCCCTTGCCCACCTAAATCCTAGCCTATGAAACCTCTTCAAACAACATTTTGAAAGACATGTCACAAGATGACAAAAAAATCTCAGTGCGATGAACATAAGGATATTGTAATATAATGTACTTTCTGACTCTCCAGCAGCAAAACAGCTGAAACGCTGGTTGTTAAAAGAGCCAAAAGTCACTTTTTTTCTGATTAGCATTTAGAAACTTGTTGTAAGATTAGAGAACGTTTCTCCTGATTTACCCTAAGATATTGTTAATACGAGTTTCTCAAACAAAGAGGGGTTGTAGGGCTGGGGAAAGAAAAGGTTCTGTGACAAAAAGGAAAGGAAATGGGAGAAGGCATAGCATGTTACAAAAAAAATGAGAAATTCTGTGTTTAGAAAGCCTAATACATGAATTTTGTCACAGAAAAAGAGACTATCGAATTACCCTTTGCTCATATTTTAAAGAACATTTGCTAGATCAGTAACGATAAGTAGGTGATAGATTTATAGCTAGCTAAATGATTGATAGCTAGAGAAATAGAAGATTAATAGATAGATAGATAATAGATAGATAGAACAAGCGTTAGTAAGTTCTGTATTCCAGGTACCATACCATTCAGGTTCTGGAAATATAGTAGTGAATAAAATAAATATCTTTATGCTATCAAGTGGTTAATATTTCTTTAAATGTTTATTTTATTTTGAGAGAGAATGCATGAGCAGGGGAGGGGCAGAGAGAGAGGGAGAGAAAGAATCCTAAGCAGCCTCGGTGCTGTGAGCACAGAGCCCAACGGGAGCTGGATGCCACGAACAGGGACATCATGACCTGAGCCAAAATTAAGAGTTGGACATTAAAAGCCTGAGCCACGCAGGCACCCCTTAAGTGCCTAATATTCTTATGCAAGTGACTCACGGTAAGAATCTTTGTAAGGATATATCCTAAAAAACATCATAAAATGAAAAATAAAACAAGCTCCCATGATAGCAAGCAAATGAAATGGATGTGGTCAGCATTAGATTAGGAGGTTAAGAAGATACTTAACATTTGTCTAAGGAAGTGACACCTGAGTTCGTCATGTGCAAGTAAGGCTGAGAGATGCTTCTGGCAGAGAAACAGCACTTGCAATGACCCTGAAATAATGAGCTCTGGGAAAAAGGGACCATTGTGGCTAAATCTTCTTGACACAGGGTGAGGATGTAGGTGGTAAGTGATGAGACAGAGAGCAGGTCATGGAAAACTCTTAGTTCAAAGATAGGCTTTGATCACTGCAGATTATGGGGAGACAAAAATTGGCAGTTAAAGGGCTTTTGACTGCCCTGCAGGAAAGAGATTATGTTGGCTTAGGCTATGTGTCCCATGAAGATGCAGTCATGTGGATAGATTTGAGCTCTACTTTGCAAGTAGCATTAATAAGAATGTCTCAATAATTCGATGCAGGAACGTATTAAGTAAAAAAGTGTCAAGGGTGACCCTTGGCTTTTGATTTGAGCCTCAAAATAGAAATAACAAGTAAATACTTAAGGAAAATGTGGAACTTCCATACTATGATATACTACTTAGCAACAATACGGAAGAAACCCTTGATACAAGCAATAGCTTGGATGTATCTGAATTCTAGAGAATCGGACTGCGGGAAAAAAGCCACTCCCAAAATAGAGTCCCTACTCTATTGTCCCATGTACATAGCATTTTGCAAACAACAAAATTATAGATACGGAGAACAGATTAATGATCGCTAGGGAATATGAAAGGGACAGGGAAGGAGGTGGCTGTGGCCATAAAAGGGTCTCATGTAAGATCCTTGTTCTGTGACTGTGTTGGTGGTCACACAAAATTTATGCATGAAATAAGATTTTACAGAACTAAATATAAACACCCACAGACAAATGAATGCCTGTAATATTGGTGGAATCTGAATGAGGTTAGTGGATTAGACTGATAGGAATTTTATGTTTGTGATCTTGAACGATTGTTATGCAAAATAGCATAATAACGGGAACTTCTTGCATCATGTGTGGAATTTGTCTTATGTTCCACACCTACTGGGAAATACAGAATTGTTTCAAAATTAGAAATCAAGAAAAGCATTAGCTGCTGGCCTCAAAGCAGAGTGAATAGATAGGCTGTGAAGTACATCAGTGAGAAAATCCAGGGAAAGATAGCTTCTGAGTTCATGGATTACCTCATTTGAATTGCTCTTCTCTATTTTCTCTTCGATTGGAGGTGCATTTTGTACAAACACGAATAGAATTAATTCCCTGTGGTGTTTACCTATTTTCTCTTAGTGACAAATATTTTAGTTTTACCTAAAATTATAGCCACAGAGTGAGCCACACATCCTAGTGTGGATGATAAGACAAAATTGCCTGCTATGCTTATGAAACAATGCAGAGTTCTATACCCCCTGACCTAGTCAGAATCTGGGTAGAGAGTAATGATCTCCAAGAATCCATTTATGGCCTCTTTCAAATGATTCCAGCCTTTTAATGTTTAATGTATTTATAGAGAAAGGTAGCAAGCATCATGGTTAAGTCTTTGCTTTGAAGCCAAGGAGTCAGAGTTGGATGTCCAGTTGGATGTCCTTATTTGTCACACTTCCTAACTATTGGGATTTTATAAAGTATATTTTTTTAAATCTCCACTTCTTAATTTATTAAATGACAATAATAAAACAGTATTTGATGAGGATTCAGTGAATTAAAAATGTAAATTGCATCGAAAGGTACCTGAAAAAATTACATAGTAGCATCCATACCTGTCTCTATCCTTCTATCCATCTCTCTCTCTCTCTCTCTCTCTCTCTGTCTGTCTCTCTCTCTCTCTGTATAAAATCTATGTATCTCTCTTTCATCTATCACATAGCTACCTATTTAATCTACATTTTTTCTCTGTACTTTTTTAATATTTAAAGATTTTTGATGTTTCCTATTTTAAACTAAATGTTTTATGACAATGACTTAGATGTTTAATTCTCTTATATCCCACTAGGGTCCTGGATGCCCTAGTTGCTCTAAAAAAATCTTGATTGACATCTTGCTTGATGATATACAGGTTGACACATTTGAAAAAGATAAGCATATAGGTAGTTTAACCAATATTGTGAGAAGTCATTAATGAACTTTATACATTATTTCTTTGTTATATCTCTTCTGTAATTTGCAGGTTCAGGTTTGTATCCAGGATTTGACATTCACTTATCTTTCTAGGACACTTGGACCCATTTTTTCTCATTTACCTTATCTCTAAGTAGGCCCCAGAGGAAATGTAATTGTGAATTAAAATATTGGCAAGGAATGATTTATTACATTCCAGCATCTAATTTAGGTGCTGTTAAATATATTGTTGAGCCTTCAAGCTAAATGAAAATTAACCCTCTGTTTTTTAAGTAATTAAGTTTTTTGTTATTTTATCTCACTTTTGAGTTTACACTAAGTCAAGCATATTAGTTCAGTCAAATGTGAATATATCCCTAACAGGACTGGAGGGTTCACCAGCTCTGTACATCTTGGCATAGACATTTGTTAAAAACAAATGTACTTTTTTTTTTTGCCTTCTCATTCCACTAACATCTTAAGAGCTACTAAATTTATCGAATCATTGTTGGCAAATTAGTCTCTAAATGATGTATGAAATGAAATATCCTTGCCAACTCAGATAATGGGTTGAGTTCTGCTACACTCAGTTACTTCTTTGAATGTGTATGTGTGTTTCAATCCTATTTAAATTAAAAAAAATCACTATAAATGTATTTTTAATTTTTTTCAAAAATTAGCTAAGATATTGGGGTAATCATTTGGACGTAATAAACAACGATTGAAATTAATGGGAAATTATAACATATAACTGTGTTCCACATATTGCTTATGTAAATATAATATTTTCTTCATTTATTTAGGTTACAGGGACCTCCAAAAGCCACCTAGCCCAATTATCTGCTGAGAAAATTTATTCAAAGAATCGTGAGCCACATTACCAATACCTGAAAATTCTTGCACTTAGCTAATATCAAAGAGCTCAGTCACCCATGTTCAAGATCAATGTCCGACAATAGTTTGAGACCATCCATGGATTTCAAAATTCATTCTCCAAACATAAAATATTTTAAACCAGAGAGATTTGAAGAAGAGAAACACATTTCAAAATTCAATTTAACGTTTGAATAGTAGACTTTTTCCTTGTTTTAAGGAAGATGCTGATTTTTTTCCCTGAAATAAATATGATTTTTTTCATATATCCTAGCTACTATGGATATTTTCAAATACTCCAGATGCATAAATACATATTTAGTGTAATAAAAATTATAGGTAAATATCCAAGGAAGAGACTGTTATTGATGCAAATAGGATTCTTAAGACTTTATCCTCTCTTTTCCCTGGATATATTTCAGTTTACTATCCCCATTTCCAAGGACTCATCATAAAGGAAAAACTGAGTCAGTACCCACTAAGCATGATACAAAGGATACAATTTTAGTTAGGTGTCAGAGGAAAATCACGTAATCCACACTTTATCTTTAAACTTTGCTGATTTATCTAACATTTTATGTGAAATTATAAACTTAGGAATTTTTTTTTTCTATTTTTGATAGAGAAATTTTTAGCTTCAATTTTAGTTTAGTTTGATCACTGGAGACCAATTCCTACATTTTTATATAAAATTTGTCCTTTTTTTATGTCCACCTAAACAAACTATTCACTGCACATTGAAAGAGATACTCAGAATATGTTCATAACTAAGGTCAGGTTTCCCATGAAAAAGGCTGTGGGGAGGAGAGTATGCAGGGAGTTTATTAGAGAGAGCTCTCGGGACGAACTTTGGTAAATGAATAAGGGGAGCAGACTTGGGTAGAAGTAGAATTTCAGTGCATATAGAAGAGAGGACACAGTCCTATGACAAGCTCTAGAGACGATTGGCTCTTAAGATTTGTCCCAAGTTGAGGCCAGCGGAACAGGCTTTTCCACACTGGCCAACGGCTGGATATGGTCTGTCTCTGAAGAAAGAGTGAAACATACAAGTCGAAGCAGCTCCTTTTGGCTAATGTAGATCCCTGTAATGGTCTAGGCTGGGAGCCGCTGGCAGCTCAAACACCCAGAGTGTGAGTGCCTGGGTTCTGAAGGGGAAATCTAGGGGGCGTGTCATCTCATTCACTTTGAGCACCCTGCTAGTCTAGGTGGCTTACCATCTGCAATGACCTAGACCATCATCCCTGGAAATTCTGAGGCCCTGGTCATCATGCCCTTCTACGTTTGTATTTTAACTATCAAAATTGGATTTTGTTAATGCCAAGATTACCAAGAGATACCCAAATAGATCAAATGAGGATGAAACACTTTTGTCCTTGTTCCTATTTTGTGACAGCAGTATCACCTCTTCCTAACGATCAGAGTTACTTATTCCTTTCACTGTGGTAGTTTTGTTCCTTTTCTGCTTATCTCTTGGCCACAAGTAACCCAATGCAAGCAGGAACAGTCTAGCTTGAAGACTAATGAAACTTTGACTCTACCCTTTACAGGAAGTATTTTTAGTCTCTAAACCAGAGTAAACTCAGAGTGTAGAGTTGCAAATTACCCAAGTGAGTCAATGGGGTTGATTGTAAATGGTACCACTCCTGTTCATTGCCCTTTTGTTCCTGGACCCATATATTCTAATCTTCACTTTTAAGGACACAGTACTATACAATACACATTGATTTAGGATGGGTGGATGGATAGATGATAGATAGATAGATAGATAGATAGATAGATAGATACAAAGAAAGAAAGAAAGAAAGAAAGAAAGAAAGAGAAAAAAGGAAAGAAAGAAAAGGAAAAGAAAAGAAAAGAAAAGAAAAGAAAAGAAAAGAAAAGAAAAGAAAAGAAAAGAAAAGAAAAGAAAAACATCTTGAAGGATAGCATCCTCTCCTCACAGGGTTATCATCTCAGAGCTGGTAACACAGCTCTTCTTTGAAAAGTTACTCCATTAGCTCAGAGATTGTAAACTAGGGCTGATTTTTGTCCTCTCCCACCAGAGGACATTTGGCAATGTCTGGAAACATTTTTGGTTTTCACAGCTGATTGGGGGTGCCCCTGGCATCTAGTGGGTAATGTCTAATGATCTAGCAATGTTAATAAATATACCATAAGGCACTCAGATCCCACATGCAATAAAGAATTATCTGGCCCAAAATGTCAATGGTACACAGGTTGAGAAATGCTGTATTAGCCCATCAGGCAGCACCTCCTGGTAAATGCGAAATCCAATATGACTACTGTACCCATGGCCATATACCAATCATCATTTCTCTTTTGCAATAAATGAAATTCTTTGGCTAGAGATGATATTATGTGATATGATGTCATGCTGAATCAAATACGTATTAGACTTTAGATAGCAGTTTCACTCATGTCACTATTAGAAAAATCTAATTCATTCCTGGAATATGTGACATGTTTATCCAAATCAATAAAAATTATCGCATTTCCAAGGTGTAAAGTATCTGATATAATCAATTAACCACTAAATGCCTAGTTAGCATCCTCAAAGAGGATGCTGAAGTTCAACATTGGTTTCTGTTTCTGCAAATTTTAACATTTGGCAATAGCATCACTTAAATCTACCTTGGAGAATTAAAGACTAAGCAGTTTAGCACATGTATAGACTCCACCTCTGTTGGCCGTAGTTATTTTCTTCATAAGCCTATTGTTCATTCTCAGGGAGCTAAAGAAAGGGGTGGGTGGACATCAACTGGGTAAGTTTTTGTGCCTACATAGCTCCTTAGTGCCTCTTCCATGGTGGATGCTCTTTGACATGTTCACTTGTGACTCAAAGATAGTTAAACTTTGTGACCACTCCCATGGGGCCATCCATAAGCCTCTTGTCCACACCTTCCTATTCCTCATCATTCTGTCATTCCCCTTCAAGGCTCCTTTGCAACCAAGCCATTTTACCACCCCCCATTATTTCATACTCATTCTCATAATAAGCTACTTCCATTTAGCAAAAGTTAATGACTAGGTGCAGCACCTAAAACTCAGCACGGTAGGAGAGTTTTGCATCAGTATTCCCTCTCAGAGACACCTCTGACTGAATATGTAATCAAGTAGCAATACATGTTTGTTTGTTTGCACTGGATGCCAAACAACCACATCTATGAACTGCCCTTGGGCATTTTCCTCATCCATCATGAGGTCATAAGAGACTTCTTCCCAGTATTGATATAAGTGTAAGTTGAGAGATATATATTATTATTTCTCAAATGGTGATGTAAGGACCATACAACCTACCTTCCTGATTTATTGAGAAGAAAGAGATAATAAATATGTAAAACCCATTGAATATCAGGAACCATGTTATTAATAGTATTTTTATCATATAACAAAATGAAAATGATATTAGAATAAACAGATTCAATAACTAAACTACCTGAAAGTTGAGACGTTGAGGTAAAAAAAAATGTAAACATTCATTCTCAGAGTTCCACATACATTATCTGAGAATGTTAGTTCTAAATATAAGGAGCCTGTATCTAGATGTAAGGTAATATTACTGCTTTCTTCCTCAATGATGTCTTGATATAAAATGAATTGACAAACAAAAGATTAGCAAAACAGTTCACATCCGAGACAAAATTGGATCATATCACAATTTTTCTTTGGTTCTTTACACACACAGGAAAATGTTTTATGCCATCAAAGCAAATGTTCTGTGTGTTTTACATGTTGGCAGGTGAATTCCACTTTGCAGATTAATCACTTCACCTACATGCATATATATGTACACATACACCTACACACAGACCACTATCTACACCTTCCTTCCATATTGCTAGGCATGTCACTACATCAAAATTTTGCAGTACATATGGATTTACAGGAACATCACAGAATATGAAGCTCTAAACTGCTCTCCTTTAACACATCTGAAAAAAGGTGAAGAGAAAACCAGATGTTGGATATTAATCTATATTGAGTAATGCTACAATATGTACATTCCAAGAGAAAAATAAATCCCTTTATTTATAATTACTTGGTACACATCCAATTTACCTTACTATTTTTCTTTACAATAATGTATTTGATTGGCCTGCCTTAAGGTTTTATTATCTAGGCAGCTAACTAAGCAGTGGTAACAAATCAACTTGGAGGTAATAATTAGTTCAAACAATCTTCAAAATGACAATAATCTTCAAAATGCACAGGTACAACCAAATTAATGACATTTTGTCTGAAATACACAAAGCTCATGATTTGGGACTGATAAGCTGCTAGATTCTTTGTTCTCCTAGAATCCGAAAGTTGATAATTTCAGTTGCAAATGGTTATTTCTGATCAAATGTCTTTAACTCAAAGTAGCAAGTGTTTAAACTGGTTCTAAATTATCTTTGATGATGATAATTATGGTGATGATAATAATGATGATTTTGAATCTTTTGAATATATGTTCTGTTTTCACTAATAATTTAGATACTCACCAGGTTATATCAACTACTTTCTATTAGTGAAAATTAGGGAAACTGTATTTTATTTTCTTCTTCTAATGGGTGGTTGTTCCAAGATGCTTCCTATTTGAATGGTTTCGTGTAAAACCTGACAATCAAATTCAAGACATTAGCAATAAAGTCATATGTCATCTCGCAACAAGCTGAATACAGCCCTGTGCTCTGTGAGTTCTTAAATTTTTGTTTAAGTTTTATGCCTATATGTTTCAGCCTATTGATTGAAATTCATATGAATGAAATATGAATAATAAAATACTGGTAGCCCTGCCAAAACTAAGATCAATTTTCTTTTTAACCTATCTGGATAATTTCTGCTTTTGGGAATATTTATATATAAATGTTGAAGCAAATCTCTTTTGAGATGATTTCAAATAGTTTCCTTGCATCTAGATTCCTAAAACTACCAAGCAAGGGCTGGGACTTCCAATCATAAGTCCCAAATAACCACCATTGGCCTAGCATATTTAAGGATACACTCCGGTATTTTATAATCATCAAAATTATATTTCATAAATACACAGTAAAAAGTATTTTCTATAAGAATAGTTTTCCTATCTATTTATAAGACTAAAGCTATTTTCACCACCTATTAATAGTTACCATAATAAAGAATACTTCACACAGGCACATTATCTTCTTTCTCGAACAAAAGTAAAGCATTAGTTCTACTTGGCCTGGTTAGTGTGTTTTTTCTAGAATTACAAGAAACAATTCTCAGCGGAAAGGAGTTAAATCCTTAGTGCAGTACCTAAGGTATTGTTCTCGTGAGCCTAAATTTTAGTTAGTTAGAAACAAAGCCAATACAGATACACCTATTCTTTACACAGAGGAAACAAACTCACAAGGTAAGCATAACTGACAAGTTACCGAAAATACCCAAGTTAAATCTTCAGCTGAATAATCTCCACCATAAATAGGATGCACAAATGATTTATGTGTAAAGATTTTAGTAGACCTGAGCCACTAAAAGTGCAAAAAACAAACAAAAACAAATCCCTTTCTGTCTTTGCAGGTTCTTTAGCTGGTCTAATAATTAAATCGTTATAAGGCAGATTAACAGGAGAAAAATAAATTTCATACATAAAAGAACCTGATAAAATTGTAAGACTCAAATGCAGTCAAGTAATGGAGGCTTATGTAACATCCTGAGCTAAGAAAAAGAGTAAGGATTTTGGGAAACAAAAGAAAGGAAGAAGGTTCACCGGAAGGAGAGAGGAGAGATTTGGAAAACTAAGGTTGCCCTATGGAGTAAGTTTCATAGGTAAAGAGGTGTCTTTGCTAATAGCTCTCTTCCTGGTATAGGCCCCCTTTTCAATGTTAATTTAGGCAGTTGAGGAGGAGGTAAAGAGCTTTTCCTGAATCTGCAATTTCTTAAAAATAATCAGTCTAAAATAATTCTTTTGCCAAAGAGGCATATCTTGAGATGACAAAGTTCTCCCCTTCACCACCACTTCTTAATGGATTGAATGGAAAATTTCCATGGTATTTTCCAGTATTCATATTATAAAACTAATAACTCCCCCTAAGGAAAGTTTTTTTTTTAAATGTTTATTTTTTGGGGGTTGGGGGAGGGGCAGAGAGAGGGAGCCACAGAATCTGAAGCAGGCTCCAGGCTACAAGCTGTCACTACAGAACCCAACATAGGGCTCGCATGCAGGAGCTGCAAGATCATGACCTGAGCTGAAGTCAGACGTTTAACAGACTGAGCCATCCAGGCATCCCAAAGTTTTTTTTTTTGTTTGTTTTGTTTTTTTTTTAATGAATTCAAAATTATTTAGTAGCAAACACTTAAACCAGAAAATAGACTTCTGGTATAGGGGAATACAAGAATATTGAAAAGTGTTGACAGGTCAGGGCACCATATTTCTATTTGTTTTTGCAATGGTATCACACAGCATTTAAAACCCACCTAGAATAGGTTTTGATAAAGAAAATAGTACAGTACAGTTGACCCTTCACCAACATGGGAGTTAGATGTGTGAATGTCCCATGCAGTTAAATATCCACGTATTACTCCTGACTCACCCAGATTTAACTAATAGCCTACTGTTTACTGGAAGCCTTACAGATAATGTAGTTAATACATATTTTGTATGTTATATGTTGTATACTGTATTCTAACAATAAGCTGCAGAAAAGAAAATGTTATTAAGAAAATCATAAGCAAAGTACAGTATTGTATTTATCAATACCATACGTTTACATCATCTGTTTACAGATGAGTCGTCTGTCAGTACCTATATCAACATTGCCTTGCATGGTGTAAAACACCATAGATATTAAGTGTATTGCTAGTATTAAACATTCAACATGAAAAGCTAATGTGAAAAAGAAACTCATGCATTGATAATGAAGAAATGGCAATATTGTCGCTTTATGGTAGCATAGTGTAATTAACCACAATTGCTTAACAGTAACCTAGCCTATGCACTAATGAATGAATTGTTGTTATAAAATCTTTAAGGTATACAATGTTACCGTCCTATTCATAGTACAGTATTGGAAACATAGTTGCATGGTTTTAAACTACTTACCTGTAATGATAAGCTGATACATGGTTTTTCCAGTTAGGAAAGAAAGAGAGAGAATGAGAGAGACAAAGAGAGGAGTACTGTATGTTAATGTAATTCTTGGAAACAAAGCTGTAGTTATAACACAGTAAGAAAACTGCCACGTTATTCATGTTCTATTAACTACCACTCACCTTATACCTATGTAAGGATCCTCTGGCCGCTTCCACACAAGTTTTGCACAGGATGCTCTATGTGATGAGTATTTAGGCAATGCTGCTGCTGATGACACAGAAACGTCTCATTCAGTTCTTACTGTACTTATTAGATTTCCACATGAAGACACTCACGTATACAACAGATAGGTTTATTTACTGTACAGCATGATGATTCTTTACTATTCATTAAGGGTAAGTGGATTATCGCAAAGGTCTTCATTCTCAGTCTTCCTGTGGAGGGGGCTGAGGAGGAGGAGAAGAGAAGGGGTTAGTGTCACTGTCCTAGGGGTAGCAGAGAAAGAAGAGGTAGAAAGGGGAATGGAGAGGCAGGTACACTTGATATAACTTCGCAGAAACCCATCTCAATTTCTGTCTGACTTTTTTGAGATGAACTGCGCATGTAGAGATGATTAGCATCCCATGGCATTAAGAAGATACTTGGAGGGGCGCCTGGTGGCTTAGTTACGTGTCCCACTCTTGATTTCAGCTGAGGTCATGACCTAACCCTTGGTGAGTTGGAGCCTCACGCTGGGCTCTGCACTGTCGAATTCTCTCTCTTTCTGCCTCTCTCTGCCCACCCCCCCCCCCCACTTGTGCTCACTCTCTCAAAATAAATACACTTACATAAAAAAAAAGGAAGGTATTACTAGGAATATTTGGGCTCACCACAATAGCAACAGGAGGTGGCTCTGAAATTATTAAAGTAGTAAAGTATGTATTACAGTTAATTTTATACAGTTGTGATTTAATACTGCATTACATTTCTCTCAACTGAGAATGGCACTATGTATGATCTGTGTACCTGCCTATGTTTCGACAAATTTTAAATCTTTTATAATAGTTTTGTTTATTTTTTATGATGATAAATGATAAAACAGATTAATAGCTATACATATTTTATGTATTCATGACATACCTTTTTCTTAATTTTTTCAGTATTTCTAGGTCACATGATTTATCTGTTTTTCTTTAGTTGTTGCAAATCTCTAAAAAATTTCCAATACATTTATTGAAAAAAATCCATGTGTAAGTGGACCCACGGATACAAACCCATGTTTTTCAAGGGTCAAATAATATTGAGACCAGAATTTATCTTTTTTTTTTTTTTCAAAATGCCTGTACCTAATCTATGAGATTGTACTATGCAGTTAAACTGAAATTCTTTGAAGACAATGACAATGTTCTGACTTTGTCTTTAAGGGCTGTGAAGCTTCTTTTGATAACTCGCCACTGACTAGCCTGGCCAGGAGAAGATCTCTAAGTTCCTGGGTATTTTTGTGACATTCTCCTAAAAGTTAAAGATATCCTTATATTCTCTTATTCATAACACCCAGGAAGATACAATCATCTTTTCTTGAAGTATGTCCCAATGCAGTAGGTTTTTAAATACCTACAAATATACTTTAACATGAGTCGATTTTCATTACAAGATGAGGGATGGATGAGGCTGTACCTTTCTGAGGGAGTACAAAGATTAATCCGATAGTAAGGTAAAATAATTGATTGGATACTTTCCTTTGAATAGATTTTAGTATGACTAAGGGAATATAAAGGACAGCACAGTAGGTTACACAAAGAAAGGATATGTGATAGGGTCTACATAGGCAGAAGATAGAGGAACAGGAAGACAAATGTTAATTACTTTAGAGCTTTGACAAAGGCCAGTCCTGCGCTTCCTTAATATCATTCCCCAGACTTTCGACAATATTCCTTGGTTCAGAGAATTTCAGAATGTTCCCTGGCTCCTTCCTAACTGTGGCATTCAACCTACCATAAAAGAAAATGTCATATTGTATCTTAGCTATACCAAAACCAATTTTTTTTTAAAAATTAAGGCATAATTTACTTACAATAAATGCACACATTTTAAATACACAGTTGTATGGAGGCACCTGGGTGGCTCAGTCGGTTGAGTGTCCGGCTTCGGCTCAGGTCATGATCTCGTGGTCCGTGACTTCGAGCCCTGCGTCGGGCTCTGTGCTGACAGCTCAGAGCCTGGAGCCTGTTTTGGATCTGTGTCTCCCTCTCTCTCTGCTCCTCCGCCATTCATGCTCTGTATCTCTCTGTCTCAAAAATAAATAAACGTTAAAAAATTTTTTTAAATAAAAAAATAAATACACAATTGTATGTTTCAACAGATTAACACGTATGAAGCCATCCCTCCAAATAATAATATACAGCATTTTCACATTGCTATAAGTTTGCTCATTTCCATTACCAGTCAATGAGCTCCAAAGACAAATATGATTTGATTTTTCTAACCATACTTTAATTTTGCCTGTTTTAAAATATTACATAAATGGAATTAAAAAAACACTGTTTTCTCTCTTGCATCTGAAACTAATTCAGTCTATTGTTTTGAGATTTATTCACGTTATCAAGAATGTTTATGATTCACTTTGTATATTGCTGAATAGTGTACATTGTTACAATGAACCACAGTTTGTTCCTCTATTTACCTGGTAAAGGATATGTGGGATATTTCCATCTTGGGCTATTATGAACATTGTGTGTAAGTATGTTGTGGTCATATGTTTTCACTCTTTTGGAATACACCTAGAAGTGGAATTTCACGTATTCCAGGACTGAACCATCCTCCAAATCACAGCATTTTCTTTTCTTAACAACAAGGAAAATTCTGGTTGTTCCACAACCTCGTTCGCATTTGATGTCGACTTTTTTTGTTTAACTGTAGCCATTCTGATTGGTGTGCCATTTTAATTCTGGATGGTTTAATATCTTTTTTTCCTGATGATTATGAAGTCGATCATCTTTTCATGGGCTTATTGGAAATTTCTATATTTTCCTTTTCTAGTATCCAAGTCTTTCCCCCACTTGTGCTTTATGTTGTTTTTGTTGTTGTTGTTGTTGTTGTTGTTGTTGTTGTTGGAAAGCTTTATATGTTCTGGATATCATCCTGTTGTCAAACACATAGAGGGAATGAGAGAGTTGCCTTCACATTCCTGTAAAGGTTTGTTCAGAACAGGGCTCAGCAAACTATAGTCTATGGTCTATAGACTCAACAGCAAACTATAGTCTCAATTCAGGTTGCTGCTTATTTTTGTAAAGTTTCAGTGGAACACATTTTCACCTATTCACTTATGTATTGCCTGTGGTTGCTTTCACACTACAAAAGCAGAGTTAAGTAGTTGTGACAAAGACCAGATATTCCACAAAGTCGATAATATTTTCTCTTTGACTCTTTACAGAAAAAGTCTACCAACTCCAGCTTTAGAAGAGCAGAATTAATTTTTATAAAATACACTGTGTATTATAAAATACACAAATCTCCTTTCCCTATTAATTACCTAGGCTCTTTTGTCGCAAATCACTTGACTATGTATATATTTAACTATTATACCCTCTATCCTCTTTCAGTGTTGTTTTTGTTTATCCTCACACTAATTAGCATATAGTTGATTTCCACAGCTTTATGGTAAGCCTTGAAATTATAGTCTTACAGCCTTGTAGTTGTTTCTAAGATTGTTTTCCCTGTTCTAGGTCCACATTAACTTTTGCATTTCCACATTAACTTTAGTTTAGACTTGTCAATTTCTTCAAAAAAGGCCTACAACTTTTTTTTTTAAACCAGGATTGCATTGACCCAATAGATGGTGTGGAAAATAATCATCTTAGTAACATTGATTCTTCCAATCAATTAATACGATGTATACATCTTTAAGTGTATTAGGCATTTATTCCAGTGCTGGTGCACAAGCCTTGACCTCTTTTTGTTGTTGTTGTTAAATTACTCCTACAAATAGTAAACTAGATAGAACAGTAAAAGCACACATTTTCAGGTGTTGGACAATAGGGAGCAAAAGGAAGTGATCTCTGTGGTAAAGTCCATAGAAATATATACGTTAACTCTCAGATTTATAAATTATACCTTCTGCTGCTCAAATAGAGCATCAAATTCTAGAGATGAGTTTATTTCTCCTGTGAACGTAGTACATTGTATGTTAGACTAGGAACGTAGGGAATAATCTAGTATTAGTATCCCAGAATTTCTCACTTCTGGTCAGTTAGATCTGGCATTTCATATCTGGGGTTACCAGATACCCATTGACTAAGATGAACCAAGCTCTTCTAAAATTGTGACTTTTGGAGTTGGCATGGAAGCAGTGTTGCTCTGAGCAATTCTGGATTGATGGGACTGAAGGCTGATGAAATATAATGTCAAGGGCATTATCCTCATGGTTTTGCTCTCAGTGACACCAGAATTTATCCCACTAGGAGGGTTTTAAGAATTTATTTACCAAGCTTTATAGATGGTCATGGTGTAGGGTAGATCATTTCTATGTATTCAAGTTGGCCAAGGATTACCTAGCAATAGCCTTGTGCAAATTACGTTCTCTGATAAGAACTGTAACGGTAAAAATTTAAATTGTGTATCATTCATGTTCATTATGTTCTAATCCAGGCATAGTACTAAGCATGTGATTTATGTTATTTGACTTATTTCTCACAACACGCCTGTGAGTTAAGAATCGTTGTTCCATTACACAAATTAGGAAGCTAATTTTAGGAAAGTTAAGTAACATTAGCTGAAGTCTCTTGAATGAATGCAGGATTTTAATTCAAATTTGTTTGAAAATAGAATGCATTAAAACTTGACACAATACAATCTCCTTGAAAGTAATTTCATAAAGGGCAGTTTACCATGCAAATTTTTCAGGAATTTCAATGAGCCTCCCTATGGCCCAACCTTTCAATATTGAAAGAATAGGCAAAATTACTTAATGGGTTTAAGAAAATATGATCATGGGTGTCTGGGTGGCTCAGTATGTAAAGTGTCTGCCTTTAGATTTTGGCTCAGGTCATGACCTCATGGTTCTTGGGATCCAACCCTGCATAGGGTTCTGTGCTGTCAGCATGGAGCCTGCTTAGGATTCTCTCTCTCTGCCCCTCTTCTGCTCTCTTGTACATGCACATTCTCTCTCTCTGTCAAAATAAATAAATAAACATTAAAAAAATGTATGGTCACATTGACCAACCATATTCAGTTCACAAATATTAGGGTATGCAACAGTTGATTAATTTTTTCTAAGAACTGAGATTATAGAGTTTTTGTTTGTTTTTTTTTTTTTTTTTTTTTTTACATTTCTTTGATTTATTATCTTGGACAAAAGCAGACATTTTCTTTGCCTCTTTTTTGGAGTCTGCATCATTCTTCATTTTTCTTATTTTCCTTCAATATTCAAAATAAGAAAAAGACTCACACTTCAGCTTCTTCACATCCAGTACCCATAAAGCTAGACTTTAGTGTTTCTAGAGTATGTCATATTTGCATACAAAAGAACATATCTGCATTTTAAAAGCCAACAGTTTAATTTTCCTGCAGAAAAATTGAGGACCCTGTTGATGTTTCTTCCATTTGCTTTGATTACTTCTGGGTCTGTTACTAGCAGAGAAACTTCAGGGGAAATTCAGTACCAGAATCTGAGGCCATGAAACTCAGGGCTGAAACTCCAGGAAACTCTTCTATTTATAGTTTTTACTGTTGAAAATTAAAGGTGGGGGTGGTTCAGTCAATTACAGAAGTTGAGTCGCAAGTTACTCTGAACACAAGCCTCATGGAATAGGGAAATACTGAAATTTGGGTAGTGAGTCGATAATTTTCCTCTATGCTGGGTGCGTGAGGTATGGGACCATAGTGTGGACACAGAACTGGGTGTAACATTAACCCACAAGAGTAGTCCTGAGAAAAAAAGGAACCTGAGTTTTGTGTTCTGAGCTAAAGTGCATTTAGGAAGCAAGGATCAGTCTGAATCCATAAATCCACGAGAACAGGCAAAGAGCAGGAACTGGTTCTGAAAGAAAATGTCTAGAATAATAGTATAGTCTGAAAAGGCAGAGTGGGAAAATTCATGAACTAGGACTTTGAATAATTCTCTGAAACAGTAGCATAAATGGTTTTACATTATCATGGATGACTACACTTAATTGTCTAGTGATAATGGGCCAGCTGAAGGATCAATAGCATTTGTTCTGTTGATGTAGGGAAGGCCTAAATTTTATGCTGATCATGTGACAAGTAAACGTATATTTTAAAGATCATAAACTTTTTCAGTGTATCTCTGTAAAGTTTCTGTCTCTGTGTCTTAACATTAAATACATCTCCATATATTTTTCTTAGAAAACTGAGAGGGTATATATGAGATTTTCTTATTATAAGTATAGGTTAAGTTATGTGGTGTATAAATAATTCACTTTGAGAGGCCTAGAGACACCAAAAATAACTCGACAGTTATCACTTTGAGTAGCTAAGGTGGGGACAATGAGAAGCCTTGGCTGTTTGTTGGCCAGTGGGGGATACTTACTGCGTCTGTGAAGGTGCCAGATGTAGGTGAAGGAGGCACATCTGTTTCCCACACAAGCCTGAAATCAACAGTCAAAAGAGTGCATTGTCCAAAATGCAGGCATTAAATTGAAATTGATCTACTCCTCATATTAAAACTTACTTTCTATTGTCTTCCTAAGATTAATGTCGGGCTAATGATTCTCCTGAACTAGGGAAGCCAACTAGGACAGAATATACTGAATTCACCAAGAAATGCTTTGAGGTTTCCATGTTTAAATGGCTGTGAAATTATGTGGATTTTATGAATTTTTTTTCATCAAACCGAACATTCTGCTTGATGCATGTTCTCCTATCTCTTTGTGAGGTACCAGAAAGAATTCCAAGTTTGGAAATAAGAGGTTGGTTTCATACACTTACAATGTCACGTAACAACTCTGCGACGCTGGACAGTAAAACTTGCTGTTTCAATTCTCTTTGTTGGCTTATAATAAAATCTATACAACTGAACTATTTTGCAGATTCACTTATTGAAAAAGAACTAATAGGGTTTATTATACAGTAGGATTTACTATTTTAGAATATTTTTCTTTCTTCATCAATGCTTATTTTGACAAAGAAGATGAATTACAGTAGGAGGAAAAAAATAAAAGAACTACCTCAGGAAGAGATGTTATCAACCTTTGAAGATTTGTGGTTTCTTGGGAATTTTCATCTAAATTAAGGCTGTTTGATGAGGGAGGGTTTTGGCAGGTGGTTGAGGAAATGGTTTATGGACACATATTTTGGATTCAAAGTATCCTTTACTTTGTAGTTACTTTGTGTAATGCTAAGAGGGGTACAACCAGTCTCTGGAATTGAAACAAGAAGTATTTGTGAAAGCATTTGATCGTGGTCAAAATATATAGAGAGCTCAAAGGAGTTTTTAAATTTCTTTAAGTTGTCTAGTCCATTTTACCAGCACATAGTAAGATTTAAGTATAGAAGACAGTAACTGTTCAATAATTGCTCTTTATCAGGGCTGGACTATCCTTTCTTCCCTAAGTCTTGAATATAAAAGGTTTGATGTAGCAGCAAGAGGAAGAAAATCCCAAATATGTGTGTGTGTGTGTGTGTGTGTGTGTGTGTGTGTGTAAGAGAGAAAGTGTGCATACATGCAAGTGTATGTGTGCATATGTATGAGTTGTACACATGTGTTGTAAATATGTGTGAATACATGTGATATTTGTGAGTGTAGTTGAAGTAAAAAAATTTAAGCAATTGTGATAATGTTGAATGAAACCAAACATTAGTTTAATGAATAGATGTTATTCTGAATGGAAATGTATTATGACTGATTATTTTGTTACCATGGTTATTGAACTTAGGCTTTAGTTTTAAGGCTAAAAAAAATTTGTGTTTATATAACTCTCATGAAATAAACAGTGCATGAATTCCAAGTGCAGAGAACTGGTAATTGAACTTGTGAAAGTACTCTCATTCCATTTGTAAAGCATTTCTATCAGTTTATGATGCATGTACACAGTTGTCTATTGTATTAAAATGAAATTGCTTGCTCAGGCACTATTGAAAGTATAATTGATAATAATAAGAGCTATCCATATCCATAATGTGCTGCCATAAAATCTAGGTTGATTTCACAATAGTTGGAAATGTTTTTTTCCGTATGTTTTAGTAAGTCAATTTCTACACGTGGCTGTGTGAAGAATGTTGTCTTTGATATGCCAAAAATGCACATATGCACATATATTATAGAAAATTTACATCAGCAGTATTATTTTTGTAGAAAAAATAAGTCATTTAGATAAATTTTCTAATGTAACCTTGGAAATTGGTGGTAAGAAGGAATTTCCATTTTTTTTAATGTTTATTTATTTTTGATAGGGAGAGAGACACAGCTCAAGCAGGAGAGGGGCAGAGAAGGAGGGAGATACAGAATCTAAAATAGGCTCCAGGCTTCGAGCTGTCAGCAAAAAAAAAGCCAGATGCGGGGCTCAGACTGGTGAACCATGAGATCACGACCTGAATTGAAGTTGGGCACTTAACCAGTTGAGCTACCCAGCAACCCAAGAAGGAAATTTAGAGTTGAACTAATCCAGCCATCTCACTTAATATGAGGAATTTTAAAGTCTCTTAGTAGTCTGTTAAATGACTTGCTCTTTGTATAACTCAGATCTTTTATTAAAGTTTCATACCTCTTTGCCTCTGGACATTTTAGTATTTTGTAAATTTGCATTCTTAAGTACTTTGTCCCATTTTGCCTAGGAAGGGAATTTTTAAGAGCAAAATGTGTTATTGGCACATGAGTTTTACATAACTCTTGAAAGTCATATATATCGTACTGTGTGATAGGAATTTTGATGTGTGGGTGAGATGTAAGGCTCTATATGTAGATATGGGACATACGCTGAGATACGAATTGATTTAGAAGGAGGACTATAGTTTATACTGGATTGTGAACAGGTATAAAGATTTTACTGGCTATCAGGGAGTAATGAAACCTGTTTGTGTAGAACCATTATTTTACCAATATGCTGATTCTCAAATCAACATTTTCCAGAAAAAAAAAAAATTCCTGAGTTTTTATTTCCACTTGGATGTCTCAAATTATACTGAGAGCTCCTCATCTTTCAATATATTCTCCTTCTCTTTATATTTATTCCTAACCTGGATCTTTGTGGTAATACCATGGTCTATCCAGTCAACAAGCAAGAAATCTTGATTAATTTAAAATTCATCTTTCATTTCTCCCCCATTCAACTGAATCAAATCCTGTGTATTGTATGTCCTAAATAAAATTTGTTAGTTTATGTTTTATTATTTCTATAAATATATTTTAATATTTTATTACTTAAAATTTTATGTCTCCTCTTCTTGCTTTAGTTTACATTCATACTAGAATTTTTCACCTGGATTAATCTGTCTTTTAACATTTTTTCTAATTTTGGACATATTCTTAGTAAAGGGGTTTGATTAATTATTTTTAAACATAAATTTCATAATTATATTTTATATAAGATTCAAGTGACTTTGCATGTTTAAAAAAAAAAGCTAAATTTCCAAAATAAAAGTCAAGATCTTTTATGATATGTCCCTTTCTTAAATATAAGGCTCATTCCTACTGCTACTCTGCCATTGTTCCATCAAGTGCCATTTACTTATAAATAAGTGAACATTCTACACTCTCATTGCTTTATCCTTTGCATTTTCTTTTTCTCTGCCTGGCAAATGCTTCATCCATCATTTTGTGAATCTTTCAAGATTCAGAGTAAAGATCCCCTCTTTTAGGAAATATTATCTGATGTGTTCTTTTCCAACTTGTTTGTTGTATATCCCTTTGCAAGGATCCCTTATTCTCCTTTGTATACCCTACATTTAGTGAAAATATCGTGATTTAGTATGATTAACTTTCAGCTTAACTAGACAAACTTGTCACAAATGAATAGCAAAGGGGAATTTTATTGGGGGTATTTAATATTAAAGACAATTGCAACATGATATTGACTGAATATTGGCAACATCTACTTGTACTGTGTTCAACACAAGGAAATACTAACTTCCTTGGATAAATGAGCCCTTGATGAGAAAGCTAGTTGAGATCCAAGAAGTACATTAAGAGTTAGAACCTTAAAGACAAGAAGAAAAGTATGCATGCTGCTCAGAAGTATTTTACTGGAGAACTAAGGTCAAACAAACAGGATGACTTACAGTTTCAAAATGTATTGAAGGTTTACGAGCACCCACCCTTTTGGACTGTCATTTTGATGATCCTCATGTAGCCTGTGGGGCACAAGAGTCATTGCTGCGATATGGCTGCTGACTCCTCTTTCCCGTACTCCTGTTTCCTTCCTTTCTGATCACGACTGGACACATCAATCACAACTTAAGGTATTCCTCTATTCCTATATTTGCTGTACCCATTGTATTACAAATCAAGACCTTTATACTTCTTCCCGTTGATAGGCTACTTGACCAAGATGATCAGTTGTTCATTTTATTTAACAGTTTTGTTTGGCATAGTCATATTGTTAAGTCCATAAGATGTCTGTGCTTTAAGAAATCTAATATGTTTGGGAAAATTTGGGATAAAAAGAAATCATTTAGATAAATTTTCTAATTTAACCTTGGAATTTGGTGGTAAAAAGGAATTTTAATTCTTTTTAAAAATTTGTCTTTATTTTTGAGAGACAGAGAGAGAGAGAGAGAGAAAGTGCAAGCAGGGGAGGGGCAGAGAGAGAGGGAGATACAGAATCTGAAGCAGGCTCCAGGCTCTGAGCTGTCAGCACAGAGCCAGATGTGGGGCTCGAACTGGTAAACCGTGACGACATGACCTGAGCTGAAGTTGCCCGCTTAACCGACAGAGTCACCCAAGCTCAGAACGTAAACATGACTAACGCTACTTCCTTACAAATATCTACTGTTAAATAAAATAAAGCACATATTGAGGCTTGTAGCTCCCTAACTTACCCAAATCATGCACAGAAAGCTAATTTTTCAATTAGAACTTGTAAATATGATTTCCCTAAGTTTGATATCACAATTGTATAAGACAGATAATTAATCTGTTAGCTTATAACTGGAAAATATGAGAAGGGCTGAAGAAAAAATCGTGTGCCAAATCAGCTTTTCAGTGGGCAGGGATCTCTAAATGCCAGATCGCTCTCATAGAGGCATCATATCATAATGTCAGTTAATTATCCACTCTATTCATCATGAATAAGTGACAGTTCAATGTGAGCTGTGGCAATAATTTTATAGATTTCCAATTCGTTTTCAAGGTAACTATGTCATTATCTTTGCCTCATACAATAGAAAATAGGCTGACACTTTTTAAAGTATTTATTCAGGTCAAATAAAATATAGATCCTGTGTATTTTTAAGAAGCTTTTGAATAAATCTTAGAAAGTCAGATCTTTCCGCCCTTTTATCTTAAAATAGAAAGCACCACAAGCATCACGGGAATATTAATTTCCTATGAAGCATTCTGAAATTTTGCTTTAATAATACAGATTCATATACTTCTGGAAGCCATCTCTGCATGGAGAATCTTGTAGCGACGTCCCTTCAATCAGCGGAACCCTGTGCTACGTTGTCTTACATCTGCTAGGCCCACCGAACACTCCTCCTGAGGCTGGGAACGAATATCCTGTAATTCGCTTCCTCGTGTGAATCACCATCAGTTTGCCAGTGGGAAAAAGTACAGCAGCTCTCTGTAGTGCAGAGCTACTCTGTAGGCTTCTACTTCTCTGTGGTGGAACCTTCTCCACACTCTCTTGTGCTTCAGACAGAAGTCTCTCGTGACTATCACCTTCTCCATTTCTTCCTTCCAGACCATCACTCCCACATTGTCGACCTCTGCTCGTTCCCCGTGTGTCTAAGTCCAGATTCTTGTCTTCAACTGCTTTATTTCTCTTATGTCTCTAATTGCTGTCTTTCCCTGGCTGAACCCAGACTGGTACCTCACCACAAGAAGATTCGCCCTTTATCTAAATGGGGTATATTTCATCTCTGAAAGAATACACGGCTTGGTAGGGCGCACATGGCACTGTGAGGGGGGTGGAGGGTCACACACCTGCCAGCCAGGTCAGTTGAGTCATCCTTAGTCTTAGAAAGCTGAGTGAATGCCAAGGGGACACTTTATTCACATAATGGCTGGAATCCCAGGAAGGAAAGACATTCTAGAATTTTTTTTTTTTTTTTGTATTCCACCACCTTCAACATCAGCTGTAAATGTGGCAAGTAAAATGAGTGATTCTGCTCAGGGTAATTAAGTAACGGGTTCCAGTTCAGTCAGTAGGTTAATGACAGCGCTGGGGCTAGAAGAGGTGATAAACCCTGTGCTTGAAGAGTTTACCCTCTATTGACTGTAATTTAGGCAGAAGGGTACTTTGTTCTGGATGAGTTCACAGCTAAACGGGGGCATATACACAAACATATTAATGTATCAAGTGTATATTTATTATACAATTAACATATGGAACTCATATGGAAATACTTGGCTTTGCTAGAGACATAGCTACTGTTGCAAAACTGGTAGTTGAAGTTCTTCATGCTCTCTGAGGCAAGAGGTCTTTCTCTTCTACTCCATGCAGATTTTCTGCATTATGAGTTTACACTGGCAAAAATTCAGAAAGACAGTCAACATAGAACTATTTCAATTTAATATTTACCTATTTGGTGGCAGTCCCGAAGATCACCCCCCCCCCCCCCGGTTCGTTGATTCACAAGGAGGCGTATAGTCATATTTACCGCTGATGGGTTGGAGAGAAGGAATACCAAACACGGTCAGCAAAGGGAAAGTCTTTTGGGTGATGTCTGGGAGAAAATAGGAGCACACTTCCAAAGGCCCTCTCGCTGTGGAGTCCACAGAACACACCTAATCACCACAGTAATAGGTCGTGAGCCCACATGTGTAAAGTCTATTAGGGATTCGGTGCCTAGAGTTTTTACTGGGGGCTCATCACAGAGTCACCACCTGCCTGGCAAGCACCCCAATTCCAGACTCCAGGAAAGCAGGTCTTCAACATAAACCATATTGTTTGTTCTAAGAATTTAGGCACAGTAAGATACTCTTAGCAATTCGTGTTGGGGATCCTCCTAAAATTCAAGTTACCAGATGCCACGTTCCAATCTCGTAAGCAGGCCTTCCAAGGTATAGCAGTCAGATCCTCTCTGTTAACTTTTCTGCATGTCCTAATATTCACAACTTGATTGCAAATATCAATGGAAAACAACCAAAGCTGTTGCCATAGAAGTGGGGACCTAATGTTGAGATAATCCCTTTTAGTTAGGGAATGTTTGGGAGGATAGAGTGATGTTTCTCTCCTTTTGGGTTTTGGTGAGATCCCTGCTCTTGCTGCCGGGCAAATGGTTTAGCAGATTTTTCTCAGCTTGAAAGACATTGGCTTCATAGTTGATTTTCCAGTTTTACACACTCCCTGAGACAATATCACTTAACAACCAATACTGCATTCTCATTGTTTTCTCTTATGGAAATAGAGAATTGTGTTTGTCCCTATGATAGCTCAATGCTGTAATACCAAAAACACAATTTTGCCCTCTTCACACCTGCTTAGCAGTTAGGCATGTCCTCATCTGGGATCCGCAGCTAATGCAATGTGTTTCTCTGATAATATATCATGTTGCAACATAAAATTCATTAAGGTAAATCTGTATCTCCCTCTACAAACTGAGTTTCTCAAAGATTATGACTGTATCCAGAGCTATTATAGTATACTAAATGCCAGTAGCTATTTAAAAATATTTATTTTCTAATGAGTGAATTCTCTGTATATATCTGTTTGTACTGAAGTAACGGCTAGTAGAATAAAAAATAATCATCTGAAAAACAATAAATCAGGCCCCATGAAACTAAAGAGCAGATAAGATAAAATAGACAACTGACTGAATAAAATAGTGAATGTATTCTGTACGCCTTTTGTGTTTCTTTCTGCATGACTTATTGAAAAAGCTCCTAGGAAAGTCATTTTCTTATTTGAAAATGACTCTACTCTTAACATTCCAGAATCTTTGGAAGAAGTCGATGTTAGGTTATTAGATGGCAAATACGCTTGAAACGTTTAATCTGTAAACAATCCAGGGAAAATAAAATGATAACTCTCATAACCTCAAACACAAGAAAGATTATAGCACACATGACTTCTAAGCAAACTGTGGCTGGATAAAGTGGAGAGAAGGAGAATGATTCTCTCGTTCTCAAATTGGAAGACTGTTCTCTTTCCACCAAGAGCCAGGAAATCTTACATAAGCCCTCCTACAACAGCAGGCACTTAGAGTCATACGCTGCTTGGTATTTACGAGCAGCTGTAGCTAACAGAACTGGAGGAGAGTTCTACCTCCTGGAGTTTTAGAATATGCATAACAAATAGGAACAGAAATAACTAGAGCTATGAAATGAACTCGATGAAAACAGTTCTTAAAATCGGTGCTTGAATCAATTCCAACTCTAGAGACTGAGCATTTTCTGCATTGGACTGACAGTCCAATGACTGTCTTCTTCCAAGGACATGACCGCTGGATAAAGACACTTAGTTGGATGCATCAAAATAAGGGAAGTGACAGATTGGAAAAAATGGGACAACAAATAAAGTTTATTTTCCTAAGCATGTCCTGACTGAACGCTTTTATCAACACCTTGTATGAAATTTTTGTACTAAATGTCAGAACCCCATTATATCTATTTAACTTCACTTACAAATTATTAGCCATTTTTTATTTGTTTGTTTGTTTTGAAAATGCTAATGCTGCTGCTGCTGCCATCTGCCCAGTTGTTCCAGTCTTCCAGTTTTTTCCCTAACTTTATTGAGATAATACTTGACATATTGTGTATGTTTAAGGTATACAATGCGAAATATTACAAAATGATTATCATAGGAAAGTTGGTTAACATATCTGTCACCTCAGTTAGTTACCTTTTTGTTTGTGTGGGTGGGGTGAGAATATTTAAGATCAACTCTTCTAGCAACTTGCAATTATATAATACACTATTATTAATTATAGTCACCATGCTGTACATTAGATTCCCAGATAATATTTGTTTTCTAACTGGAAGTTTGTACCCTTTGACCAACGTCTACCCATTTCCCCTGACCCTTGGCAACCACCATTTTGCTCCCTGTTTTTATGTGTTCTTTCAGATTCCACGTATAAATGCAACAATACATTATTTGTCTTTCTCTGACTTATTTCACTAACACAGTGGCCATAATTCTATCCATGTTGTTGCAAATGACAGGATTTCCCTTTTTCTCATGGTTGAGAAATATATAGTCCATTATATGTCTGTATCTCACATTTTCTTTAACCATTCATTCACAAATCAGCACTTAGATTGTTTCATGCTTTGGCTGTTATGAATAATGTTGCAATGAACACAGAGTGAAGATATCTCTTTAAGACAGTGATTTCACTTTTTCTGTATATCTACAAAGGAGTTGAGTTGCCGGATCATATGGTAGTTGTATTTTTAATTTTTTGAGGAACCTCCATACTGTTTTCTATAGAAGCTGTGCCAATTTACATTCCCACTACTAGTGTAGAAGTGTTCCCTTTTCTCTACATTCTCACTAACACTTGTTGTCTTTTGTCATTTTGACAATAGCCATCCTAACAGGAGTGAGGTGATAACTCCATTTTGGCTTTGATTTGCATTTTCTTAATGATTAATATTTATGTCTTCTTTGGAAAAGTGTTTAGTTAGGTCCTTTGCCCATTTTTAAATTGAAATTGGAGTTTCTTTGCTATGTTTTTGAACCATTTTTTTCCAGTTATATTGACAAATACTTGACATATATTACTGTATAGGTTTAAGGCATACAGTATAATGATTTGATATAGATATGTTATGAAATGATTACCACAATAAGTTTAGCTAACATCTACATTCTCCTATAGATGCAATAAAAAGAACAGGAAAAAAAAGGAAAAATTATCCTTGTGATGAGAACTCATAGAATTTATTGGCTTTTTTGCTTTTTTTCTTTTCTTTTATTTTTTTATAAATTTACGTCCAAAGTAGTTAGCATATAGTGCAACAATGATTTCAGGAGTAGATTCCTCAGTGCCCCTCATCCATTTAGCCCACCCCCTCCCACAATCCCTCCAGTAACCCTCAGTTTGTTCTTGATATTTATGAGTCTCTTATGCTTTGTCCCCCTCCCTGTTTTCATATTATTTTTATTTCCCTTCCCTTATGTTCATCTGATTTGTCTCTCAAAGTCCTCATATGACTGAAGTCATATGATATTTGTCTTTCTCTGACTAATTTCACTTAGCTTAATACCCTCCAATTCCATCCATGTGGTTGCAAATGGCAAGATTTTATTCTTTTTGATTGCCATTTGATTGCCGAGTATATATATATATATATAGTGGATATATATATATATATATATATATATAGTGGATATATATATATACTTATGTCCGAGTATATATATTATGTGCCGAGTGTATGTATGTATATATATATATATATATATACACACATATATATATTGTCCGAGTATATATATTATGTCCAAGTATATATATTATGTGCCGAATATATATATATATATAGTGGAGATATATATATATATATATATATATATATATTATATATATATATATCACATCTTCTTTATCTGTTCATCCATCGATGGACATTTGGGCTCTTTCCATACTTTGGCTGTTGTTGATAGTGCTGCTATAAACATGGGGATACATGTGTCCCTTTGAAACAGCACACCTGTATCCCTTGGATAAATGCCTAGTAGTGCAATTGCTGGGTCATAGGGTAGTTCTATTTTTAGTTTTTTGAGGAACTTCCATTCTGTTTTCCAGAGTGGCTGTACCAGCTTGCATTCCCAAGAACAATGCAAAAGAGATCCTCTTTCTTCTCATCCTTGCCAACATCTTTTGTTGCCTGAGTTGTTAATGTTAGCCATTCTGACTGGTGTAAGGTGGTATCTCACTGTGGTTTTGATTTGTATTTCCCTGATGATGAGTGAAATGAGCGTTTTTTCATGTGTCGGGTGGCCATCTGGATATCTTCTTTGGAGAAGTGTCTATTCATGTCTTTTGCCCATTTCTTCACTGGACTATTTGTTTTTTGGGTGTTGAGTTTGATAAGTTCTTTATAGATTTTGGATACCAACCCTTTATCTGGTATGTCATTTGCAAATATCTTCTCCTATTCTGTCAGTTGCCTTAGTTTTGCTGATTGTTTCCTTCACTGTGCAGAAGCTTTTTATTTTGATGAGGTCCCAATAGTTAATTTTTGTTTTTTGTTTCCCTTGCCTCTAGAGACATGTTGAGTAAGAAGTTGCTGTAGCCAAGATCAAAGAGGTTTTTGCCTGCTTTCTCCTCGAGGATTTTGATGGCTTCCTGTTTTACTTTGAGGTCTTTCATCCATTTCGAGTTTATTTTTGTGTATGGTGTAAGAAAGTGGTCAAGGTTCATTCTTCTGTATGTCGCAGTCCAGTTTTCCCAGCACCACTTGCTGAAGGACTGTCTTTATTCCATTGGATATTATTTCCTGCTTTGTCAAAGATTAGTTGGCCACATGTTTGTGGGTCCCTTTCTGGGTTCTCTATTCTGTTCCATTGATCTGAGTGTCTGTTCTTGTGCCAGTACCATGCTGTCTTGATGATTACAGCTTTGTAGTATAGCTTGAAGTCTGGATTGTGATGCCTCCTGCTTTGGCTTTCTTTTTCAAGATTGCTTTAGCTATTCAGGGTCTTTTCTGGTTCCATACAAATTTTAGGATTATTTGTTCTAGCTCTTTGAAGAATGCTGGTGTGATTTTGATAGGGATTGCATTGAATATGTAGATTGCTTTGGGTAGTATCGGCATTTTAACAATATTTGCTCTTCCTATCCAGGAACATGGAATCTTTTTCCATTTTTTTTTGTGTGTCTTCTTCAGTTTCTTTCATAAGATTTATAGTTTTCAGTGTATAGATTTTTCCCCTCTTTGGTTAAATTTATTCCTAGGTATTTTACGTTTTTTGGTGCAATTATAAATGGGATAGATTCCTTGATTTATCTCTCTGTTGCTTCATTGTTGGTTCATTTTTGGTGGAATCTTTAGGGTTTCCCATATAGAGTATCATGTCATATGCGAAGAGTGAAAGTTTGAGCTCCTCCTGACCGATTTGGATGCCTTTCATTTCTTTGTGTTGTCTGATTGCAGAGGCTAAGACTTCCAATACTATGTTGAATAACAATGGTGAGAGTGGACATCCCTGTCTTGTTCCTCACCTTAGGGGGTAAACTCTGAGTTTTTCCCCATTGAGGATGATATTAGTGTTCATATATGGCTTTTATGATATTGAGGTAAGCTCCTTCTATCCCTACTTTCTTAAGGGTTTTTATCCAGAAAGCATGCTGTATTTTGTCAAATGCTTTCTATGCATCTATTGAGAGGATCATACAGTTCTTGTCCTTTCTTTTATTGATGTGATGAATTATGTTAATTGTTTTTGCAGATATTGAACAAGCCCTGCATCCCAGGTATAAATCCCACTTGGTCGTGGTGAATAATTTTTTTAATGTATTGTTGGATCCAGTCAACTAATACCTTGTTGAGGATTTTGGCATCCATGTTCATCAGGGAAATTGGTCAATAGTTCTCCTTTTTAGTGGGGTCTCTGTCTGGTTTTGGAATCAAGGTAATGATGGCTTCATAGAAAGAGTTTGGAAGTTTTCCTTCCATTTCTATTTTTTGGAACACCTTCAAGAGAATAGGTGTTAACTCTTCCTTAAATGTTTGCTAGAATTCCCCTGGAAAGCCATCTGGCCCTGGACTCTTGTTTTTTGGGAGATTTTTGATTACTAATTCAATTTCCTTACTGGTTATGGGTGTGTTCAAATTTTCTCTTTCTTCCTGTTTCAGTTTTGGTAGTGTATATGTTTCTAGGAATTTGTCCATATCTTCCAGGTTGCCCATTTTATTGGCATAGAATTGCTCATAATATTCTCTTATTATTATTTTTATTTCTGCTGTGTTAGTTGTGATCTCTCCTCTTTCATTCTTGATTTTATTTATTTGGGTCCTTTCCTTTTTCTTTCTGATCAAACTGGCTACTGGTTTATCAATTTTGTTAATTCTTTCAAAGAACCAGCTTCTGGTTTCATTGATCTGTTCTACTCGTTTTTATTTAGTTTCGATAGCATTAATTTCTGCTCTAATCTTTATTATTTCCTGTCTTCTGCTGTTTTGGGGTTTTATTTGCTGTTCTTTTTCCAGCTCTTTAAGGTGTAAGGTTGGGTTATATATCTGAGGTCTTTCTTCCTTCTTTAGGAAGGCCTGGATTGCTATATACTTTCCTTTTATGACCGCCTCTGCTGTGTCCCAGAGGTTTGGGGTTGTGGTGTTATTTTCATTGGCTTCCATATATTTTCTAATTTCTTCTTTAACTTCTTGGTTGGCCCACTCATTCTTTAGTAGGATGTTCTTCAGTCTCCAAGTATTTGTTACCTTTCCAATTTTTTTCTTGTGGTTGATTTTGAGTTTCATTGCATTGTGGTCTGAAAATATGCACACTATGACCTTGATCTTTTTGTACTTCCTGAGGGCTGATTTGTGTCCCAGTATATGGTCTATTCTGGATTACATTCCATGTGCACTGGAGAAGAATGTATATTCCGCTGCTTGAGGATGCAACGTTCTAAATATCTGTTAAGTCCATCTGGTCCGGTTTGTCATTCAAAGCCATTGTTTCCTTGTTGATTTTTTGATTAGATGATCTGTCTCTTGCTGTGAATAGGGTGTTGAAGTCTTCTACTATTATGGTATTAGTATCGATGAGTTTCTTTATGTTTGTGATTAATTGATTTATATATTTGGGTGCTCTCACATTTGGTGCATCAATGTTTACAATTGTTAGGTCTTCTTGGTGGATAGACCCCTTAATTATGATATAATGCCCTTCTTCATCTCTTGATACAGTCTTTATATTAAAGTCTAGATTGTCTGATATAAGTATGGCTACTCTGGCTTTCTTTTGTTGACCGTTAGCATGATAGATGGTTCTCCATCCCCTTACTTTCAATCTGAAGGTGTCTTTAGGTCAAAGTGGGTCTCTTGTAAACAGCATATAGATGGATCTTGTTTTCTTATCCTTTCTGTTATCCTATGTCTTTTAATTGTAGCATTGAGTCCAATGACGTTTAGAGTGAGTACTTAAAGATATGAATTTATTGCCATTATGATGCTTGTAGAGTTGTAGTTTCTGGTGGTGTTCTGTGGTCCTTTCTAATCTTTGTTGCTTTTGACATATCTATATCTATCTATATATCTATATCTATATCTATATCTATATCTATATATCTATATCTATATTTTTTTCATCTTTTCTCCCTTCAGAGAGTCCCCCATAAAATTTCTTGCAGGGCTGGGTTAGTGGTCACAAACTCCTTTAATATTTGCTTTTCTGGGAAACTTTTTATCTCTCCTTCTATTTTGAAAGACAGCCTTGCTGGATAAAGAATTCTTGGCTGCATATTTTTCTGATTCAGCACACTGAATATATCCTGCCACTCCTTTCTGGCCTGCCAAGTGTCTGTGGACAGGTCTGCTGCAAACCTGATCTGTCTTCCCTTGTATGTTAGGGACTTTTTTTTTCCTTTGCTGCTTTCATGATTCTCTCCTTGCCTATTTTGTGAATTTGTCTATGATATCCCTTGTTGATGGTTGGTTTTTGTTGAATCTAATGGGTGTCCTCTGTGCTTCCTGGATTTTGATGTGTGTGTCTTTCCCCAGGTTAGGAAAGTTTTCTGCTATGATTTGCTCACATAACCCTTCTGCTCCGATTTCTCTCTCTTCCTCTTCGGGGACCCCTATGATTCTGATGTTGTTCCTTTGTAATGAGTCACTGATTTCTCTAATTCTTAAATGGTGCTCTTTTGCCTTAATCTCCCCCTTTTTTTCTGCTTCATTATTCTCCATAAGTTCGTCCTCTATATCGCTGATTTCTGTTCTGCCGCATCCATCCTTGCTGCTGTGGCATCCGTCCGTGATTGCAGCTCAGTTATAGCATTTTTTATTTCATCCTGACTACTTTTTACTTATTTTATCTCCACAGAAAGGGATTCTAGTCTATTTTTGACTCCAGCTAGTATTCTTATTATCGTGATTCTAAATTCTGGTTCAGGCATCTTGCTTGTATCTGTGTTGGTTAAATCCCTGGCTGTTGTTTCTTCGTGCTCTTTCTTTTGGGGTGAATTCCTTTGTTTTGTCATTTTGAAGGTAGAAAAGGAATTAATGAGGTAGAAAAATTAAAATAAAAAAAATTAAATTAAAAAAATTAAAATTAAACACACACACACGCAAAATCAAATAAATGATGCTAGATCCTAGGTGTGTTTTGGTCTGGGTGTTGAAAGTGGTTTGATAGATTAGAGAAAAAAGTGGGGGGGGGGGAAGGAAATCATTTGAGAATTTGAAAAAAATGAATACACTGAAGTAGACTAAAAATTAAATGGTGGAAGTAAAATAGAATTTGAAAAAACTTACACAAAAGTAAAGAATATAGTAGAAAAAAATTAAAGAAATTTTTTCTCTTTCTGTATTCAAGAAAAAGAAAAGAAACGAAAAACAGAAAAAAAGAAAAAAACGGAATCATTTGAAAATTTGAAAAAGTGAATACACTGTAGTAGACTAAAATAAAATGATGAAAGTAATATAGAATTTGAAAAAATTTACATAAAAGTAAAAAATATAGTAAAAAAATTAAAAATATTTGTAATAAAAGTTGAAAATAAAACTGAATTTTTTTCTCTTTCTGCTGAATTCTGTGGTTCAGGTTGTGCAGATCGTGGTGTTAATCCTCAAATCAGTTTTCTGGGTGTGCAGGAGGGTTTAGTGTTGGTCTGGCTATATTTCATGGACGCAAAACACACAAGAAACTTCCAAGCTATTCTGTCATCTTGGCTCCCCACCCCTAGAATTTATTGTTTTAATGCATTTCCTATAGGTGGAGTCATCATGTTGTACACTGAAGTGTTGTTATAATGATTACATGTGGTAAGCCCTAATACTTATTTATCTTACATTGGAAGTTTGTACTTTTTGGCCACCTTGCTTCAATTTCACTTGCCCCTCCCCCTACCCTCTGCCTCTGAAAACAACCAGTCTGATCTCTTTTTTATGAATTTTTTTTAATTCTACCTATAAATAATATCAGACAGTGTTTGTCTTTCTCTAATATCATTTAGTATAGTACTTTCAAGTTTCATCCACACTGTTATAAATGGTGGAATTTCCTCACTTGTTATGGCTAAATAATATTCCACTGTGTATATATGCCACAATTTCTTTATCCACTTATCCATCAGTAGCCAGTTAGGTTGTTTCCATGTCTTGGCTATTGTAAACAGTGCTGCAATAAACAAGAGGGTGCAGATGCTTTATTCAAGTTAGTGTTTTTGTTTCCTTTAGGTATGTTCCCAGAAGTGAAATTGGTGGATCTTATGTGTAAAGTGATTTTCCATTGTGGTTTTAATTCGTATTTCCCTAATGACTAGTGATGATGACAATCTTTGCCTGTGCCTGTTGACATTTTGTTTGTCTTCCTTTGGTGAAATGTCCATTCAGGTCCCTTGCCTACTTTTTAATTTGTTTGCTTGTGTGTTTGGTTGTTTGTTTTTCATTTACTTATTTAACTATTGAGTTGTTAGAGTTCTGTATATATTTGAAATATTAACCCCTTGTCAGCTGTATGCAAATATTTTTTTCCCATTCTGTAAGTTGTCTTTTTATCTTTTTTTCTGTGTAGAAGCTTTCTAAAAAAATTTTTTTAATGCTTATTTTTGAGAGAGGGAGAGAGAGAGAGACAGAGTGTGAGCAGGGAAGGGACAGAGACCGAGGGAGCCTCAGAATCCAAAGGAAGCTCCAGGCTCTGAACTGTCAGCACAAAGCCCAATGCAGGACTTGAAGTTACAAACCATGAGATCATGACCTGAGCCAAAGTTGGATGCTTAACCTACTGAGCCACACAGGTGCCCCTGTAGAAGCTTTTTAGTTTAAAGTAGTACCAATTCTTTATCGTGTTGTTTGTCTTTTAGGTGTCATATCCAAAAAATTTATTACCAAGACCCATGTCAAGGGCCTTTCTCCCTGTTTTCTTTTATGACCTTTATAGTTTCAGGTTTGACATTTATGTCTCTAATCCATTTTGAGTTAATTTTTGTGAGAAATATAAGGATACAGTTTTATTCTTTTACATGTGAGTATACAATTATTCAAGCACCATTTATTGACAAAACTGTCTTCTGATTTATATGAGTTCTTTATACATTTCAGATATTAATCTTTTATGGGACAGATGGCTTTCAAATATTGTTTTTTCTCTTTCTGTAAGTCGCCTTTTCATTTTGTTAATTGTTTATTTTTCTCAGAAGCTTTTTGGTTTGATGTAGTTACATTTGTTTATTTTGCTTTTGTCTTTTGTGTCACATCCAAAATATTGCTGCCAAGGCCAATATCAAGATTTTTCCCTGTTTTCTCAAAGGAGATTCATGGCTTCAGGTCTTAAATTTAAGTCTTTAATACATTTTGAGCTAATTTTTGTGAGTGGTGTCAGTAGGGACCCAATTTCATTCATTTGCTTGTAGCTATCTCATCGTCCAAGCACCATTTACTGAATAGACTCTCCTTTCCCCACTGAGTATTCTTGGCTCCCTTGTCAAATGTGAGTTGGCATTACTTTTAAATTTTATTCATCTCTACCTACTGAAACCTATTTTTTTTGTTGTTTTCTTATAAACAATCCAGGTATAAGCAATGTGTTTTCTTTTATATAATGTTTACTTTTTCTCCAGTATATTTGATATAGAGATTTTTTTTCCTCTCTGACTGAGTGACTTGGTAGCTGTTCCTCCTTCTGATCACTGAAATCCCCACCTCTGCTTATTTTTTTTTGGCCTTTCCTGTGGCAGTTCCTGGATTCTAGTACGGACATGATGCTGCATCATCTTCGGGGGCCTTTGAGGGGCAGAAATGTGAGTTAGGCCACACCTCCCTTTTGATCACCTTACTTTTTTTTTTTAAGTGTTTTTTTCATCAGACACCCGAGTGGCTCAGTAGGTTGAGCGTCCAACTTCGACTCAGGTCATGATCTCACAGTTCGTGAGTTCCAGCCCCACATCCAGCTGGCTGCTGTCAGCCTATCAGTACAGAGCCCACTTCCAATCCTCTTTTCTCCTTTCTCTGCCGCTCCCCAGCTTGTGCTCTCTCAAAAATAAATAAGTATTTAAAAAATTAGTTTATTCATTCTCATGTTTAACTGGAAGTATCTACAACCCAGTAGAACCAAAAACCTTATATTTAAAAACAACAGCTTTCTGCCAAATATCTCTTCACCCTCCCATGTGAGTTTGAAAATCATTTTTTCGGTTCTGCTTTTGAGGTAGCTGAATCTCAGCATCCAAAAATATATGCTTTTACAACTATTTTTCAAGTTGTCTAATTCAAACGTATCTGTTTGTTTTGCTATGCTAGGTGAGCATTTAGCTTACCCATATTCTGCCCATCCCCTGTAACTCCTACCTTTATAGTTATGACCTTTTCCATTCACTTATCACTTATTAGTTTATTATTCACTTATTAGTCTTAAATATTTAAATATTTGTAATATATTTTTATTTTATCACATCAACTGTAAACGATTATTTTTTAATTTTCTGTCTTAGTCCATTTTGTCTGCTATAACAAAATACCGTAAATTAGGGGGCCTATACACAACAGAAATTTATTTCTTATAGTTTTTGATGCTGAGAAGTCCAAGATCAAAGCACTAGCAGATTTGGAGTCTGCTGAGATCCCCCTTCCTGGTTCATAAATGGCTGTCTTCTTTCTTTCTATCTTATTTCTGTGTCCCCATGCAGTGGAAGGGGTTGGGGAGCTCTCTGGGGCCTCTTTTATAATGGTACTACAGTAAAAGCTTGGTTTGTGAGTCTAATTTGTTCTGGAAGCATGCTTGTAATCCAGAGCACTCGCATATCAAAGTGAATTTCAAAAACATTGGCTCAATTGTGGTCATGTGACATTCGGTGTCATGTACTACTCATACTGCAAGACATCACTCATTTATCAAGTGAAAATGTATTAGAAATGCTTGCTTATCTTGCAGAACACTCACAGAACAAGTTACTTGCAATCCAAAATTTTACTGTACTCCCATTCGTGAGGGTTATCCCCTCATAACCTAATCACGTCCCATGATTTCACCTTCTCATACCATCGTCTTGGAGGTTAAGTTTCAACATAAGAATTTTGGGGGGATACAAGCTTGCAGACCATAGCAATGTTATTCTAGAAAACAAGGATATTAACATTCTTTTCCTATAAATTTCCTTTCCTTTTCTTCCCATTTCTTAATTTCTATTATCTGTGCTTGTATTTCCATTTTATTTTAAAATCACATAAAATCTTTCCTATTTTACATTTGGGCTGATTCTAAAATTCTAAAATTAACAAAACTCGTTTAACCAAATATGCTTACGTAAAAATCAGGGACAGCCAAACCAAATAATGTACTATGTTCAATAGCTAAAAATGCCAATGCAATTTTTTTTTTTTTTTACATTCTTTCCATTGACAATAGTATTGAAGACTTTTTTGCTTAAATCTTTCTGGCGTCTGTGACTGTTTTGACAAATAGAACATGGCTGTATCATTTCTTGGCCCTGAATGAAGGGATTGCAGCTTCCATTTCTGTGTCCTCGAAGACCATCTGGGATCCCCCAAGTGCCATGGAAGCAAGTCTGACTTCCCTGAGGTAATAATGCCGAAGACAGAGTATGTGTTGGCACTTTGCTTGCCAGTCACAGCGGGAGCTGCACTTTAATCCATTTCCTCCAAAGCACTAGACTTCCGAGTGAATCAGTCTTGTATTCCCCATGCCAGTGTATCCACCATTTGAGTACTAGTATATGGCCTCCGTTGATGCCATATGAAATAGCAGGATTTTCTGGCTAATCAATGCCGATATTCCTAATGTATAGACTTGTCAGATTTCATAAAATGGTCGTTGCTGTAAGCCACTAAATTTCAGGATGTTTTGTTTTGTTTCACTGCAAAAAGTAACTAGGAGGGTATTGCATTTCCTTATTCATTCAAGATTTTTATTTTCCTACCATTTTTATTGGATTGTCCTTTTTAACCTGTATAAGCTATTTATATTATATCATGATTTTCAAATGATACGTCATCTTTTCTCATGAGTCCTCTTTTTAAAAATAGAATATGGCACAGGCCATTCCACTAACAGCATTATATATGGTTAGTTGCCAGCTGCCATGGTTAAAATTAAGACACTTTATTGGAAGGATTGTGAGCAATGGTATAGATTTAAATCTTAGGTTTTATCATTGTTGATTACTTTTTTGCATGATTAATAATGATAATCTTGAGTTTGCCTTTTTTTCTCATTTCTGTTGTCAATTGTTTGCTTCTCCCTCAAAAGTCTAAGAGAGCTCACTGGTGGTGTGTGAAGAAACTCCTACCTTTGTGGGAGTTTTGAATTTTGAAGTTATATAGCACTCTGATTTTCACACTTTAAATAAAAATAAGTCATAGCAGAAAAACTTAAATGGAATTTATTCAAATGAGAGATTTATAGGATTTCTATTTCAAACAGATGCTGGTAACATAGACATATTAGTTAATAATTAGCTAAGACATATTAAAGTAGATCCAATAAATCAACTGGTTAAAAAGGAAAGGAAAGGAAAGGGAAAGGAAGGGAAGGGGAGCAAAGGAAAGGAAAGGAAGTCAGAAAAAAAACATAAAATTTTCATTTGCACACATTATGATTAATATGCTTTGTGCACCCAGTTAATTGGCATTACTGAGAGGAAAGGTCATGAAGGAAGGGTTAAAAAATCAGTTATAATGGGGCGCCTGGGTGACTCACTTGATTAAGTGTCTGACTTTGGCTTAGGTCATGATCTCTCAGTTTGTGGGTTGAAGCCCCGCGTCAGGCTTTGTGCTGACAGCTCAGAGCCTGGAGCCTGTTTTGGATTCTGTGTCTCCCTCTCTCTCTGCCCCTCCCCTACTCATGTTCTGTCTCTCTCCCAAGAGTAAATAAACATTTAAAACACAAATTAAAGGGGCTCAGTTGGTGAAGCGTCTGATTTTGTCTCAGGTCATGATCTCACGGTTCGTGGGTTCGAACCCCATGTTGGACTTTGTGCTGACAGCTCAGAGCCTGGAACCTGCTTCACATTCTGTGTCTCCCTCTCTCTCTGTCCCTACCTGCTCATGCTCTGTCTCTCTCTTTCTCTCAAATATAAATACATTACTGATTAAATAATTTAATTAATTAAAATAATTAAATAATTAAAAAATTTTAAAGAACAAATTTAAAAAATCAATTATAATGAATTAAGAATGCATGCAACATTCTTCATTTTCTTCCCATTTTATATTATGAACTGTTGTTTTCAATTTTCTTTCTTTCATTTTCTTTTCTTTTTTTTCTTTTTCTTTTCTTTTCTTTTCTTTTCTTTTCTTTTCTTTTCTTTTCTTTTCTTTTCTTTTCTTTTCTTTTCTTTTCTTTTCTTTTTTTTTTATCATTTGTCTTTCTTCCAAGCCATAAAGTGAGTTAGTTGTTGATTGGTCCTTTGCGTTCAGATAGAGTTTTTCTGTTTTATTCTTCAGAAATGAGTGGTTTTACATTTCCCAGTCAGAAATAAATTTACTTCCATTACTACAACTCCTGGTTTACCAGTAAAAGGGGAAATAAGGAAAAGCACTGATGAGGGAAGCGAGGTATTGAAAATATGTATAAACGAAAATTGATACAAAGATACATTGATGGATGTCTATAGAGTTTTCATCTGGTGATTACTTAAGCTAACTGATTTTTATTAAATCTTTTAGGGATTTTCCATCTTTAGTCTTCTTCATCCTTACCTAATATACACAGTGTACCACAAATAACTTACACATACAAATATCAGTGAAGTTTTGACCCAACAATTTAAAAATATAAGCCCTCATGAAATGCCATTAAACACATTCTTTGTTTTATATTCTTACTTGAAACTAATAATAATATCTATTCTTCATACTTCACAGAATAAACATCATATGAAATGATATACATGAAGAACCCTTTAAAAATATAAAGCACCATATTACTATAAAGTGTTTTACAATGTTTATTATCTAAGATTTTTGGCAACCTTCTATGAGGTGAAACTACGGATGCTTTTAATACAAATGAAGGGTCATTAAGGTACCTGATAAAATACTCTAGAATAATGTAGATCTTCATAAGCTCTCCCTTGGATTCAGAAAGGCCTAATGCTTTTTTTTTTTTTTTTTACATTTATTTATTTTTGAGACAGAGAGAGAGAGCATGAACGGGGGAGGGTCAGAGAGAGAGGGAGACACAGAATCTGAAGCAGGCTCCAGGCTCTGAGCTGTCAGCACAGAGCCCGACACGGGGCTCGAACTCATGGACCATAGATCATGACCGATCTCATGGATGCTTAACCGACTGAGCCACCCAGGCACCCCAAGGCCTAATGCTTTTAACCCTTCACCCCAACCCCCATATGTAACTACTGCTCCTGGCCCCCAAATATAGATTATCAGTGAAGGGTTGTTGCCACTTTGAACCCTTTAGGACTTTAATAGGTCTCCAGATCATACCCTGACACCTGAGGTCAGATGAAGGCCATTTTAGTTCGAATTCACTCTAAAGACATATTTGAACATATGTTCACTACCTCAGCAAGTATGGTGATTGCTTTAACAGCACTGACTAAAACCAGAGTTACTCGTTTAGTGCATATGTCCTTTCCAGTGAAATAAAGGGCACATAATCTCTATAAGTAGAATCTCTTTGGTACCTTAAAGAGAGGAGGCCCTAAAATTTGCCAAATGATATTACTGAAGTAACGAACAGTATTACCATGATGTAAATTTGGATTGAGAACAATAAATTCATGGCTTTAGTCAACGTAAATTGACTCACTACTTTTACTATAAAAAAAGGCAATTCTCCCTGTCTCTCACTAGCATTGCTGTCTCTACCCAAGCAATTAGGTTTTTCTAAGGGCAATTTGTACTGACCTCATCCCTCTTTCACTGCAATATAAACTCAAACCCGTAGTGGTCATCCGTTCAAACCCAGATCCTCAATACTGAATTTAACATAGTCCAAATCAACAAATATTAGTTGATTGAATTGTATTTATTAGATAATTATAAACTTGAAGGATGTGGGCCTTATACTTTGAATGTTTTGAGTAAAGAATGGAAGTATACTCATTCTCATGACTCAAAGCTGTTATGCTCAACTATTTGAACTCCGAGATTCCAGAAGTTCCCAGCAAATGACTATGGGCAAATCCATTTCGTGTAAGAAGTTTATCCAGCCATAAAGCTGTTCCAGTGGCTGACAAGTGATCTTTCGTTTTGTCTCAAGATATTATAGCAATGTAGAGAAAATTACTAAGTGAGTTATTGGTATAATGTGGAAAATTTCTTAAAAAGTGAATGGCTGTAGTTTTCCAGTTGTCTATCTGCAATGCCTCCTCATACTTTCTGGGGCACTGATGTTCAGGGAAGTCCTGTCTATTATTTTCAGAAACCAGGGTTCACCCAAGCCTGTTATCCTTATAGACATCATGGCTTACTTAATCCAATTTAATCATAAACCGAGAAGTGTTTTCTACATAGTTGAGGCGTTTTTGTGAGAAGAATACTATTAATTTTTAATAAATATGGCAACTCATTTCACATAGCACACCTGGTTGTAATTCATGCCTCTGTCGCATATTTTTTTTCCAACTTTGTTTAGTGAAGAGTTCCTTTTCATTTTATTATCTCCGTTTCCCTCCCTCCTAAATAATTTCTAAAGACCATTAAGCTTTCTTTATTTATATTCCGATCAGTTCCTAAAGGAATTTTAATTTTTTTTAACATTTATTTATTTTTGAGACAGAGAGAGACAGAGCATGAATGGGGGAGGGGCAGAGAGAGAGGGAGACACAGAATCGGAAGCAGGCTCCAGGTTCTGAGCCGTCAGCCCAGAGCCCGAGCGGGGCTCGAACTCATGGACCACGAGATCGTGACCTGAGCTGAAGTCGGACGCTTAACCGACTGAGCCACCCAGGCGCCCCCTAAAGGAATTTTAGATGCCAAGGAGGCATTTGAGTGTACAGAAGTAGCCGTCCATACTGGACTTGTGCATGATAGTGTTTAAACACATATTTGAAACTACAAGAGTAAGTGAACACTACTGGAGAGTATACATTTCATTACTGTTTATTTCTTCTGAAAATACTGACAGCTAGTCTGGAAGATAGTCAGACAGTAGGAAGGCTAAATACATTGGAATAAGAATGACCTTTGCTCGTATTGAATCCAGGTTTCAAAATTCCTCCCTGTGTGGCTTCATGCAGGTCCCTTAACCTCTCTTTGATCAGTTTCCTTTTGAGCAAAATGGGTTTTATAATAGAATCTACCTCAGAGTCGTGTTTTTTTTCCCTGATGCATGAAATGCTCATAAATGTCTGAGAATATCATCAAGCAAGTATTTTCTGCACTTTTGTGAGTTGTATCGCTATTGAGAGATACTCTCAGAGAAAGAAGGCAGCGAGTATGAAGAAGGAATGGGATGTGGAAACATACCCAGAGGATAATCCCTTTCAGATAACACATGACCCATGAAACCTTGATAACAGCTAATTAAGCTAAACTAAACTAACCTTGTTTGAGTGTGTATCACACTGTTCCCTCCAACTGTTGCATGACAAAACTAAGGTTTGATGTATTGCAAGTACTTTCTCAAGTTGATAGAAAAATGTGTAGCAAGATTGCAACGTAGGCTTTCATTCACTAGGGCCCTCGATCTTAGCTGTTTTACCAGGAAGCCACTTTCTATAAATTTGACATGAAGCACCGGGTGTCCCGTGTCAGCAAATTTTCCTTCCAAAGCTCCAGATCGGTTCTCCTGAAGCACGGGGGGGCAGGGGGGGGGGCGGGGGGGGGGAAGCCCTTGCTCTCCTCCAAGTGTAGTGTGTCGCATCCTAGTTCACTCTGTGAACTCTAGTGTGACATTTAGTTTCGTCGTATGTCTTTTCTAATTAAAAAAATCCATTCAAACAATACAAAAGCAAACTATAAAAAAGAAAGAACTGAACTAGATGACCTCCGTTATTCTCTACACATTGGTTGCACGGAGAACTGTGCTAGCCCCAACAATGGCAGTATTAGAGTCTTATTTGAAATAATTATTTTTAGTCCTCTACTCATTTCTACTGTCAAGAGATTTATGAACTCTTATTTTTTTATTAATTTTTTTTTGTATTTATTTTTTGAGAGAGAGCGAGAGCGAGCAGGGGAGGGGCAGAAAGAAAGGGAGAGAGAGAATCCCAAGCAGGCTCCTTGCTGTCAGGACAGAGCCGGATGTGGGGCTCAGTCTCACAAATGGTGAGATCATGACTGAGACGAAATCAAGAGTCAGACGCTTAACTGACTGAGCCTCCCAGGTGCCCCTGAACTATTCTCTTTTTGTCATTACTAAACAACGCTAATTGTATATTGCTTCCAATGATGCCACTATACCTTTATTACATATGTCAAAATTGTGAATTTTTTTATTGATGGATGGTCCTTAAAGGAATACTCAGAATAATTTATCTAATTTATTTTAACATAATTTCATATTTGATTTCTTGGTATAATAATTCCATGAAGGAACATATTTAATCATTTCTGTTATTTTCTATAATGTTTGTTTGCATGAAGAAACTATTGTTATGTGATTTTTTATGTATTTTATTATTCTCATATTAAATGTATTCTTACATACATTAGCTGTGTATATTATTATCAGCAAAAAATTAGTTTTATATTTTAAGTTATTGGAAGTATTTCAAAGATAAAGGAATCTTTTTTGAAAATATTTCAGATATAAGCTGGGAGCTGAAGTTTTACCTATATTGGAAACTCCCCTGAAAGAGATTTGAACTAAAGAAAATCAATGAGAAGAGTGAGGATAGTTTTTTGTCTCATGGAAGTCAGTGTCCGTTCTGTCTTTTGCTATTTTAGACTGTGTGAACCTCACTCTCCATCATTCTACAATGTGGATTATATTGTGATCATGTTTGAGCAATTCCCCAGAACTAAGTTCTCTCTTGTCCCTTCCCAATACTCCATGGTTTTAACTTCCAAAATCTGGGTGTTTTAGGAAGCTGGCCCTGTCTTCTTTCTAGAGCACATGACAGAGGCTTAACCAGTTAGTGTGCTCCACCCACAACCGCACTTAATAACCTAAATTGCTCAACCCAGAGTGAAAGTCAGGACACTGGACTGATAGGTGGGAGCAAATGTAGACATACATTTTTTAGAGCCACACTGGAAAGATGTAGAGCTCAGAAAATCCCAGGGGGACTTCAGAGCTTTGATGACACTGAGATCAGACTCTCAGTGAACTTCACGTGACTTCAAATCTTTTCAGTTATGTGTGCTAATCAATTTTCTTTATTTTTTTCCCAAAGTATTTGAGATGGGTTTTCATGTATTTTCAATATAAACATGTGACTTGGGGGAATTAAACCCTCCAGGCTGCGGGTTGAAAGATTTAGCAGTATAGGTTGTGATCCTCATCTAAATTCCCTGAGGAAAGATGTGCTTTAGAATTTATATCTATATATAGATAGATAGATAGATAGATAGATATAAATATCTATAATATCTATAAATATAATATTTATAATATTTAATATATTATATGTAAATATAAATATATAATATAAATATAATAAATTTATATAATACATATTATATAACTATAATATAAATATAACTATATAATATAAATAAATATAGATATTATAATATCTATAAATATAGACATATATATCAATATATAAATATAGATATATATATTTTTTAAACAGGAGATGTAGTGCATATTCTAGATAATAGCTACAACTGCCACAAGGATCTGGCAGTAACCTGTAATCAAACTCAGTATTTCTGCTGCAAAGTGTGTGAACAATCACAATTAATGGTATTTTTTTTTAACAAACAAACATACAAACAAAACTTTAAATAGCCTACTAAGTGTTCAACACAGGCTTTGTTAAAAAGTGAAATTTAAAGTAAAATTTTGAAGCATATCTCTCTGGAGTTTAAATTTGTAGATATATATACCTCTTCTCTGTCTCTCAGTCTTTCTCTCTTTCTCCATCTCTGTGTATATACAATATGTATATGTAAATACATGGGTGTAAATGTTATACTATAGGTTCTTATTTGCTTTGTAAAAGTCACTCTGTTCAGTTGCTCATGTTATGGAATGCTTCTTGATGAATAGAGTTTATAGGCAAATTACATCATTATCTTCATCACCATCTACATTATGAAAAAAGTTGGATTATAGTTTACTTTTCCCTGTCACTACAGTGTACTTAGACTAAACTAAGAGAAAAGTTTCCTGGAATGTAAGAAACATATGATCTGGGCAGATATGATTTAATTGGAGTTTTCACCATTTTCCTCCTTCGACACAAAACCTATTAAATATCAGTCTGACATTCCTTATGATAAATAACCCAGCTCTTGAAACACATACGTTATGTCAGCAATTATTCATTCTGTTTCTGATGACTGATAAAAATGGCACAAGTTAGTTCTTGTCAGGCAAAAAATTTTCAACAAATGCAAAATTAGATTTTTCCTGCTATTGTAGTTTCTCCCCCCAAAAATCACATGAAGTATGTTAAAACAGATAGAACACTCATGACATGGTTAAGAAAACTGTGGCCAAAAAAGAGTAAATATCATACTCAGTGTGTAATAGATAAATGTGAACCTTAGGGTTTTTTTTTTTTTCTCTATAGACCCTATTAATCACTTTTTGGTAGTTCATTCTGTGTATTTAGGAATAATATTTTCTGACACAGATAAACAATATTTTAAAAATGTTTCTAAACCTTCATTAATTATTTCCAGTTGTCTTCTATTATTCTCATCATGTTTTTCATAAAAGAGAGTAACAAATGAGGAAATAAGTGGCTTCTAAAGCTAAATTTGCAGGGTATTTGTAACCTGGGGGAAAATAAGTTTGTTCTTTCAGGTTGTGGTCATCATTATTAATAATATTAACAAAATTATGTTGTAATGATAGTTTTCTTTAAACTTCCAGCACACTTTGCCCTAATCTAGCTTGAGTTTTGCCTGCAAAATATAAACAATTTGCTTTTTACGTAGTTTTGCTCTTACTTCAAGTGTGTGTGTGTGTGTGTGTGTGTGTATGTATATACATATAACGTGTGTGTGTATGTATATACATATATACATATATACATATATATATATATATATATATACACACACAAAATTCTACTCAAACGTTGAGCATGCCAACTTTATCAAGACATAATTAAACCCTGCAAACCCCATTGTAGCTATTTTAAGTATAAATGTATTCAAATATAAAGAGGGTGCATCTAATTTTCTGCAGTGCTAGAGAATCAGGCCAGGCACCTACCCAGCCCGGAATAACAACCAAAACGTACCATCATCTGCCCTAATGAGCCATCTCATTCAGTTGCCGCTGAGCATCAGGATGACAGTCACTAGTGACGCACTGTTACGATGACCCTGGCCGTGGCTACGCCTGCGCACTGGCTACTACACCACCACGTTCATGGAAGTGATTTCCGTATAGAGTCTCATTCATGTCCCTTTTTGCCTAAATAATGTCGCATGGGTCGTATGCAAACTGCGAAGCCCATCACAAATATTTGAGCTTGGCTTTGAGAGAGAGGGGAGTGAGTTGCTCTCTGTAACTTTACAGAGCAGACGTTCTTACAACAGATAATGGTGAAATTTAGAAAAGTGTGTCAAATTCTTGGATGACCAAAAGATACAGGCTATTTTGGTCCAAATAAGAGGATTTGAAAATAATTTCTATTTTTAGAAAACCTGAAAACTGTGTTCAGTGGCATTGACAACATGCTGGCCCGGTGCTGATGGTGGAAACAGCAGAGGCATTAAGCACTGGAAATATTAATCATGAAATCACCACATTGGCACAGTTGTCTGTGCAAAGGCAATGCCAGGCTGGATGGCAATGACATTCCTGATGACAAGGACAGTGGGGTGCTAACTGTGGGTTCATGGGCTTCATTGCCCTCAACTGATGCATCAATGTCTTAGATTGAGCAGACAATCTTGTCTTTGACAATAGCAACAGAACTGCTGCTTTGACAGTAATGAGAAGTGAAGGCATTTTCTTTGAAGGTCAATCATAAAGAGTCTTCTTGTTTTGCATGAAGTAAAAGCAAGAGTTGTCCGTAGAGAGGCCAGAATTGCTGCAGAAGACAACTGTAAATACTTCATGTATTGAACGCAGTTGTGTATGTGTGTGTGTGTGTGCGCGCGCGTGCGTGTAAAATAGAAAGTCTCTGAAGGACTGTAACAATATTTGGAAGGGGAATTATGGAAAGATAAAGTCCCTACCAAACAGTTAATCTTAAGATTCTGTTTCAATCCTGAGATATATGAGTTCTGACATTCACATGGGTGTCACTGTTTTGAAATGGCTGCATTCTTATGTTGTAAGGAAAATCACTATCAATAAATCACAGAATCTAAATCTCCATACACCTTGGAAATGGTTAGAGTTGTCATGCAAAATACTGACTTTTAAATACTTGTCATAAAATTGAAATCTCATATGGGAGGGAACCCAATTAAAAAAAAAAAGAGCTAAATGTAAAAGATCTAAATGAAGCAGAGTTAGGGGGTGTGGAAAAGGACGCCACTCTTTCCACTCACTCCCATTTCCCTGGTTCCCTCCCCCCGCCACCCCCATTTCCAAAAAAGTTTCTGGGACACTTTCCAGGAGCCTCTGTAAAAATTGGAAAAAGAACTAGAGTTGCAGGGATGTGAACGAGATTATGTAGAAGAGGAATTACACATGATCTGCATGGGTGGGGCAGATTTAGGGATTCAGAGCTAACCGGAGTAAATTTCAACTTAACAAAGAGAAGAACTTTATAATTTACACCACTTCCTAAAAATGAAATGATAATATATTCAGAGATCCATCACTAATGGTGATCAAGGGGATTTAAATATCAGGACAGTGGTTATCTTTAGAGTCTAGCATTATATGATATCATTGCCTATATCAGCTTCAAATTGACCCTATGATAAACTCTCCACCATGCCCATTAGGTCAAACTAGAAATATATTTTGAAAATTCTGCATATCTTACACATTTTTAGATACCAGTGCGTAATGAATTCCACATTGCCTTTTATCTCTTTGTTTTACTACTTGAAGACCTTCATTTCTATAAAATTTGACACCTTTAAAAATAATAATTCTTGGGGCGCCTGGGTGGCTCAGTCGGTTAAGCATCCGACTTTGGCTCAGGTCATGATCTCACGGTCTGTGAGTTCGAGCCCCGCGTCAGGCTCTGTGCTGACAGCTCGGAGCCTGGAGCCTGTTTCAGATTCTGTGTCTCCCTCTCTCTCTGACCCTCCCCCATTCATGCTCTGTCTCTCTCTGTCTCAAAAATAAATAAACGTTAAAAAAATTAAAAAAAAATGATAATAATTCTTATTTTCTAGGTGCTCCAGAGAAGCATCTATAAGTAAAGTGTAGGAGGGAAAATGGAGGTAAAATGTAGGCATGTGGGCCAGGTACACTGTACTGCGTATGCATGTTTCTCTTTGTTTGAAAGACCTTCCAAAGGAAGGACAAAAGAACATCTGAGAGCACGATGAGATAAAACAAGAAACACTGCGGGCATTAAAAAACAGCACCCACGTAACAGATAAACCAATTCACGAAGCACTTTCCTTTAATTCTGAGAGTAATAGATACAGACTTTCCCGGTTACAAAAACACACTGTGGTTTTCTTATTTTTGGAAGAGTAAAGTTGCTTTTTCTTCTGCAATTATGCCACACACCTTTGCTTTAGGAGAAGTGAAAACTCCTGTTCCTTAGGTATGTCATCTTATACCAGTATAATACACCCATTTCTCGCTGGGTTACTTTACATAGAATATTTATGTGAAAGATAAGGAGAAACATCATAATAATGAGATGAAAATTTTATCAGAGAAACATTTTTTTTTAATTTTTTAATGTTTATTTGTTTTTGAGAGAGAGGGAGAGCGTGCGGAGGAAGGGGCAGAGAGAGAGGGAGACAGAATCTGAAACAGGCTCCAGGCTCCACGCTGTCAGCACAGAGCTAGATGCAGGGCTCGTAACCATGAACTGTGAGATCATGACCTGAGCTGAAGTTGGATGCTTAACTGACTGAGCCAACCAGGTGCCCCATCAGAGAAACATTTAAATATAACAGACCAAATATTTTACCGGTGACATGGACCTTTCATTGGTTTAACTTATGACAATCTAAGATTTTATGTTTTTTTTTCCTTTGAAGAAATTTATGTATTTATTTCTATTTGTAAATTTATAAAGAATAGAATAAATACATTGTATTTATAATTTTATTTCTTAATTCTGCCTCTAACTTAATTATGTGAAAAATGAAAGTGATTGCAGTTAATAGTTGCTTTAAATTGATGTTATTTGTTGTTTCTGACATGTATTTGTATAGAACTAAGGGTGTTTTAAGAAGAGAGTTCTGCTCAGGTAATGATCTCATGGGTCATGAGATTGAGTCTTGTGTTGGACTCCATACTGATAGCAGCCTGCTTGGGATTCTCTGTTTCTCTCTCTCTCTGCCCCTCCCCCCATCAAAATAAATAAATGAATTTTTTAAAATAAGAAAGCTATGCTATGAAACTAGGAACCTAATGATCGAAATTATATAAAGAATGAAAACTCAACATCTATGAGAGTAGGACCACCGTTTTTAAATATTAATACTCCAAGGCACTTCTTCCAGTATTCTGTGAAGTCCAGCCATACAGGAGGTATCATAGAATAGCAATTTTATACTTGAAGTGACTTTTATACAAGGGAAGTCAATTTTATACTTGAAGGGACTTTTCCAAATAAAAGGAATTACAATAATCCTCAAATATTCACAGAGGCTGCTGCACTTAAACAGAAAATATGTCTTCTAGATAATAAACAGGTCTATAACACTTGCTTCAACAGTGAGAGGAAAGAAAGAAAATGACCAATTCATACATAATGTGTTAGTGGGAATCAGATTCTTCCATTGAACAGATTGATCATAACATAACCACTAAATCTGTGATGAGTAACTGTTTAAACAAAGAAGAGTCCCCAAGGAGTGGATGTTCCAGAAAAGATGAGATGACATGTAACATGAGACCTACATGGACAGATACAGGCTGGCCGAGATAAGTTTACATGGACCTAATGCCCCTGAATCTTCAGGGCTCCTCCATTAATCAGGCGCTTTTAAGTCTTAAGATTTTCCTCGAGGCACACATGCAGGAAGTGGCAGCCCTTGGCCTGAGCTAGAGCTTTGTGACCGTGGCCCAGCAGGAGAGTCATCAGCTCAGTCCTCACATTTCTCTTGGGGTTGAGGATAGGCAAGATCAGAGGAAATGTGACTCCAGTGGTAAACTGCCCCTGCTGGAACTAAGGGAGAATCCAACACTTTCTTCTTGATGCTAAGAAACTTACTAAAATGTGCTCAGTCTTGACTGAGGTCAGACTGCCTGTGGGCGGGATGGAAGAACTAGACCAGAAACTGTGGAGCAAGGCTGCACCTGAAGATCAAAGGGAAGGAGTTCCCCAAAGCCTTGCCTCTACAGGAAGAAACTTCTAAGCAAAAAATCTCCAAAAAAGTTACAGATGCTAGATTTTAAACTAAAGGCTGTAACAAATGATGAAGAAATGCACTACATCGTGATAAAGGGGTCTACCCAACAAGAAGATGTAGCAATTGTAAATATTTATGTCCCTAAATTGAAAGAACCCCAATACATAAAACAATAACAAACATAAAGGAACTCATTGATAATCACATAAAAATATTAGGAGACTTTAACAGCTACTCACATCCATGGACAGGTCACCTAAGCAGAAAATTGACAAGGAAACAATGACTTTAAATGACATACTGGATCAAATAGTCTTAAAAGATAGATTCAGAACATTTCGTCCTAAAGCAGCAGAATACACATTTAAGTGTGCATGGAACATTCTCCAGAATAGATCACATACTAAGTCACGAATAAGGCCTCAATAAGTATGAAAAGATTGAGCTCATACCATGCATTTTTTCCAATCACAATGCTATGAAACTTGAAGTAAATCACAAGAAAATATTTGGAAAGACCACAAATACATGGAGGCTAAAGAACATCCTACTAAAGAATTAATGGGTCAACCAAGATAGTGAAGACGTAAATAAAATACATGGAAACAAATAAAAATGGAAACACAATGGTCCAAAACTTATAGGATGAAGCAAAAAAGGTCATAAGAGGGAAGTATATAGCAACATAATCTTATATCAAAAAGCAAGAAAAATCTCAAATACGAAACCTAACCTTACACCTAAAGGAGCTAGAAAAAGAACAACAGATAAAGCCTAAAGCCAGTAGAAAAAGGAAAATTAAGATTAAAGAAGAAATAAGTGATATAGAAACAAACAAACAAAAAAAAAAACAGTAGAACAAATTGGTGAAACCAGAAGCTTGGTCTTTGAAAGAATTAATACAATTGATAAACCCTTAGCAAGACTTACCAAAAGAAAAGAGAAAGGATCCAAATAAATAAAATCACAAATAAGAAAGCAAAGATCACAAGCAACAGCACAGAATTACAATTTTAAGAGAATATTATAAAAAAATTATATGCTAACAAATTAGACAACCTGGAAGAAAAGGATAAATTCCTAGAAACATAAACTACTAAAACTGAAACAGGAAGAAAAGAAAGTTTTAACAGACTGATAACCAGCAAAGAAATTGAATCACTAATCAAAAATATTCCAACAAACAAAAGTCCAGGCCAGATGGCTTCCTAGGGGAATTCTACCAAACATTTAAAAAAAAAACAGTTCCAAAAATATAGAAATGGAAGGAAAACTTCCAAACTCATTCAATGAAGCCAGCTTTACCTTGATTCCAAAACCAAAGACCTCACTAAAAAAGAGAATTACAGGCCAATATCTCAGATGAAAGTGGATGCAGAAATTCTCAACAAAGTACTAGCACGTCGAATACAACAGTACATTAAAAGAATCATTCACCACAATCAAGTGGGACTTATTCCTGGGCTGCATTTGCAAACCAATCAACATGATACACCACATTAATAAGAGAAAGGGTAAGAACCCTTTGGTGCTCTCAATAGATGCAGAAAAAGCATTTGACAAAGTATGGCATCCACTCTTAATAAAAACCCTCAACAAAAGAGGGATAGAGGGAACATACATCATAAGGGCCATATATCAAAGACCCATAGTTAATATAATCCTCAGTGGGGAGAAACTGAGTTTTTTCTCTATGGTCAGCAATAAGGCAAGGATGTCCAAAACTTTGTATGAAACCACAGAAGACCACAAATAGCCAAAGAAATCTTGAAAAAGAAAATCAAAGCCAGAGTCATGACAATTCTAGACTTCAAGGCGTATTACAAAGCTGTTGTGACAGAGTTAGTTCTGGTGTAAAAACAGACACATAGATCAATGGGACAGAATAGGAAACCCAGAAATGGACCCACAACTACATTGCCAACTAATCTTCGACAAAGCAGGAAAGAGTATCCAATGGAAAAAAGAGTCTCTTTAGCAAATGGTGCTGGAAGAACTGGACAGCGACATGCAAAAGAATGAAATGACCACTTTCTTACACCGTACACAAAATTAAATTCAAAATGGATGAAAGACCTAAATGTGAGACAGGAAATCACCCAAATCCTAGAGAAGAACACAGGCAGCAACCTCTTTGACATAAGCTGTAGCAACTTCTTAATAGATATGCTGCTGGATTCAAGGGAAGCAAAACCAAAAATGAATTACTGGGACTTCGTGAAGTCTGCATAACAGAGGAAATAATCAACAAACTAAAAGGCAACCTATGGAAAAGGAGAAGATGTTTGCAAATGACATATCTGATAAAGGATTAGTATTCAAAATCTATAAAGAACTTGGCAACCTCAACACCAAAAAAACCAAGTAATCTAGTTTAGAAATTAGAAGACATGAATAGACATTTTCCCAAAGAAGACATACAGATGATTAACAGACACATGAAAAGATGATCAGCATCACTCATCGTCAGGGAAATGCAAGTCAAAACTACAGCGAGATTCCACTCACATGTGTCAGAATGGCTAAAATTAATAGCACAAAAAACAACAGATGTTGGTGAGGATGTGGAGAAAGGGGAACCCTCTTACACTGTTGGTGGGAATGCACACTGCTGCAGCCAATCTAGATATCAGTATGGAGTTTCCTGAAAAAGTTAAAAATAAAACTACCTTACTGTCCTGCAATTGAACTACTTAGTATTTACCCAAAGAGTACAAACATTATAATTCAAAGGGATTCGTGCAACCCCATGTCTATAGCAACATTATCTACAGCAGCCAAATTATGGAAACAGCCCAAGTATCCATTGACTGATGGAGAAAGAAGTGGTATGTATGTACACACACACACACACACACACACACACACACACACACACACTGGAATATTACTCAGCTTTAAAAAAGAGCTCAGGTCATGATACCACTCATGGTTTGTGAGTTCAAGCCCGCATCGGGCTCTGGACTGTCAGTGCAGAGCCTGCGTGAGATTCTCTCTCTCCTTCTCTCTCAGATCTTGCCTCACGTGTGCCCCCCTCAAAAAAAAATAAACTTAAAAAAAAAAAGACTGAAACCTTGCCATTCACAACAGTGCGGATGGAGCTTGAGAGTGTAATGCTTAAGTGAAATAAGTCAGACCAAGAAAGACAAATACCATGTGATTTCACTCATATGTAGAAGTTAAGAAACAAAGCAAATGAACATAGAGGGGAAAAAAGAGAGAGGCAAACCATACAACAGACTCCTAACTATAGAGAACAAACTGGAGATTGTTAGAGGGAAGGTGGGTAGGGGGGTGAGTTAAATGGGTGATGAACACTGGGTGTTATATGTAAGTGATGAATCACTAAATTCGACACCTGAAACTAATATTACACTCTATTGCTAACTAGTATTTAAATAAAAACGTGAGGGGCACCTGGGTGGCTCAGTTGGTTAAGCATCCTACTCAGGTCATGATCTCACAGTTTGTGGGTTCCAGCCCTGCATCGGGCTCTGTGCTGACAGCTCAGAGACTGGAGCCTGCTTCCGATTCTGTGTCTCACTCTCTGCCCCTCCCCCACTCGTGCTCTTTCTCTCAAAAATAAACTTAAATTTTTTTAAAAAATAAAAAATAAAAATATGAAACTTAAAAAAAATGAAAGAAAGAAATTAAGGTAACCTAAAAAAAAATTTATAGATGCCACATCATCGAATGATAAGCTGAGACTTTCACTAACAAAGAAACAAATGTTACTCAACCATGCAAGAAGAAACATTAAACTGTATTTTCTTTCTATAGATCCCACTGAAAATATAAAATTATTGTCATAGGAAGAGAATCTCAAGTATGCAGCCAAAAAATACAGGAAAAAATGAATCATTATTACTATAAAATTGTAATTATAGACAAGTAAGGAATATTTACATTTAAAAAGTTTTGTTGGGGCTTCTGGGTGGCTCAGTTGGTTGAGCGTCCGACTTTGGCTCAGGTCATGGTCTCATGGCTTGTGAGTTCGAGACTCGCGTCGGGCTCTGTGCTGACAGCTTGGAGCCTGGAGCCTGCTTCGGATTCCGTGTCTCCCTCTCTCTCTGCCCCTCCTCCGCTCATGTTCTGTCTCTCTCTCAAAAATAAATAAACATTCAAAAAAAATTTTTAAATAAAAATTTTTGTGACATATAAGTAATTATTAGCTTTTTAAAATTTGAAATTTGTAGTCCTTTATTTTTCCATTCTAAAAATTTTTAGTTACTCATTTTTGAGAGGGAGAGACAGAGACAGAGCACGAGCAGAGGGACAGAGGGAGACACAGAATCTGAAGCAGGCTCCAGGCTCTGAGCTCAGCACAGAGCCGGATGCGGGTCTCGAGCCTGTGAACCCTGAGATCAGGACCTGAGCCGAGGCGGGATGCTTAACCGACTGAGCCAGCCAGGCACCTCCTATTTTCCTATTCTAAATAAACATTCATTTCATGCCTAGTTTTATACTGATAATTTTATATTTGTGCAATGATATCTCCCAAATTGCATAAGCTTTTGGACCTTACAGCCCAGAATCTCTTCTGAAAGTTGGGTAAATGTATTGACCCCAAAAGTCCAGGATTTATTTATTTATTTTTTTAAAGTTTTTTTAAATTTTTTTTAACGTTTATTTATTTTTGAGACAGAGAGAGATACAGCATGAACGGGGAAGGGTCAGAGAGAGGGAGACACAGAATCTGAAACAGGCTTCAGGCTCTGAGCTGTCAGCACAGAGCCCGACGCGGGGCTCGAACTCACGGACTGCAAGATCATGACCTGAGCCGAAGTCGGCCACGTAACCGACTGAGCCACCCAGGCGCCCCAAGTCCAGGATTTATAACCCTGCTTCTATTAGCACATTGGGACAGTAATTTTTCTTTATGGGCAAAACTCCCACTGGAGGACATATGGCATTTCTGTCTCCTGCACACACCTCAGATGATAAATGCTTGTTACAGTCCCCCATCATCCACTCCAAACCACCCACTTTTGCGGTCAGTGTGACTGCTAAAATGACCCCACAGATTTCAAAAGGCCCCTGAGAACCAAGTCAGAAGAAAACTTCAGGCAGGAGTGATACTCACTGGGTCTGTACCTGACTGTACAGAGTGAATCAAGTATTAGTCATGAAAGAAAACAAGTTCAGATGTCCTGCTTTCAATTTTTGTCTGACAAAGAGATTCTTTAGATCATGAATTGACAAACTGTTACCTGGGGAACCCAGTCCTGTGACTTGTTTTGTAGTCTCCAAGTTAAGTTTGGTTTTCATATTGAAAGACTGCAGAAACAAATGAATTCAAACAAACGCAGTAGGCACTCTATGTGGTGTGCACAGGCTGAAATGTTTCCTCTCTGGCTCTTTACAGAAAAAAAAAATTTCTTTCCTCCTTTAGACTATGTCACCATCATCAAAAACAGGTCAACTGCCCACTCACAATTTCTCTTAACAAGGCTCATCTTTGTCACTATTATAGCATCACAGCCTGGCTGCCCATATGGCTGGGACTTCAGTACAGAAAATAGTGAGAAAAGTTTAGAGCGGCATAAGGTCAGTGGGGATAGGGAAAGAGGTTAGGAGAAAAAGAGGGTTTAGATTTTTTTCCTAATATTGTTGATCTGAGTTTGTTATTGATTTGCTACAGATCAGTGTTTGCAACAGATCAGTGAGTGTCTCACCAGACTACTTTCTTATCTCTGTTTCTTCAACCTCATAAAAAAACTTTTTATGAGCGAATTACTCTGATGGTGCCAACTTTTGGATCTAGAGGTAATTTTTCTGAGGTTTATAGTAAATTATTTCACTGGTTTCACACGGTGTTACATGGAGTCCTAAAATTACGTGAAGATATCTCAGGGACGGTTTTGTGAAGAGGGGGGAAGTCAAATAGATGGGACATTAGGCCTTCATGCATATCTTATCCACTTATACACTTTTTATCTGTGTTGTAATAAAATTTTAATTCAAGTCAATAGCAAAATAGCAAACAATCCTGTTAAAAATGGGCATAGGAACTAAATAGACATTTTTTCCCCAAGGAAGATGTGCAGATAACCAACATGCACATGAAACGGTGCTCAACATCATTAGTCATCAGAGAAATGCACATCAAAACCACAATGAGATATCTATCACCTCACATGTGTTAGAATGGTGAGAATCAAAAAGACGTGATAACTAGTGTTGATGAGGATGTGAAGAAAAGGCAACCTTTGTTTTCTGTTGGTGAGAACATGAATCATTACAGACATCATGGAAAACAGAATGGAGGTTCCCTAAGATACCGGAAATAGAAGTACTGTATGATCCAACAACTCACTTCTGGGTATACATCCAAAGGAAATGAAAACAGGATCTTGAAGAGCTATGTGGACTATCATGTTCATGGCAGCATTATTGACAATGTTCAAGACATGGAAATACCTCCGGGCCTATCAAAAGATGAATGGCTAAAGAAGATGGGGATACGTACGCAATAGAATGTTATTCATCTATGAGAAAGAAGGGAATCTTGCCATTTGCAACAACATGGGGGGAACTTGAGGGCTAAGTGAAATAAGTCAGAGGAAGACAAATACTACCTGGTATATTTGGACCCTTAGAAAAAGAAGGAAGGAAGGAAAAGAGTGAAGGAAGGAAGGCAAGACAAAAATGTTAAACTCATAGAAACAGAGTAGAAAAGTGGTTGCTAGGGCCTAGGGATCAGAGAAATAGAAGTTGGTAAAGGAACACAAACTTGCAGCTATAAGATAAGTGAGGTCTGAAGATTTAATGTAAAACACAGTAACTTTAGTTGATAGCATTGTATTATACAATTAAAATTTATAAAGAGATTAGATCTTTTCACCCAAATAAATGCATAAATGCACATTCAGGTCCTTAGTGATGTGTTGGTTAGCTACATGGTAGGAATCCTTTCACACCGTGTGTTGTGTAAATCACCACAATGTACATTTTTTTTAATATATAAAATTTATTGTCAAATTGGTTTCCATACAACACCCAGTGCTCATCCCAAAAGATGCCCTCTTCAGTGCCCATCACCTACCCTTCCCTCCCTCTCACCCCCCCCCCCATCAACCCTCAGTTTGTTCTCAGTTTTTAAGAGTCTCTTATGCTTTGGCTCTCTCCCACTCTAACCTCTTTTTTTTTTCCTTCCCCTCCCCCATGGGTTTCTGTTAAGTTTCTCAGGATCCACATAAGAGTGAAAGCATATGGTATCTGTCTTTCTCTGTATGGCTTATTTCACTTAGCATCACACTCTCCAGTTCCATCCACGTTGCTACAAAAGGCCATGTTTCATTCTTTCTCATTGCCACATAGTACTCCATTGTGTATATAAACCACGATTTCTTTATCCATTCATCAGTTAATGGACATTTAGGCTTTTTCTACAATTTGGCTATTGTTGAGAGTGCTGCTATAAACATTGGGGTACAAGTGCCCCTGTGCATCAGCACTTCTGTATCCCTTGGGTAAATTCCTAGCAGTGCTACTGCTGGGTCATAGGGTAGGTCTGTTTTTCATTTTCTGAGGAACCTCCACACTGTTTTCCAGAGTGGCTTCACCAGTTTGCATTCCCACCAACAGCGCAAGAGGGTTCCTGTTTCTCCACATCCTCTCCAGCATCTATAGTCTCCTGATTTGTTCATTTTGGACACTCTAACTGGCGTGAGGTGATATCTGAGTGTGGTTTTGATTTGTATTTCCCTGATGAGGAGCGACATTGAACATGTTTTCATGTGCCTGTTCGCCATCCGGATGTCTTCTTTAGAGAAGTGTCTATTCATGTTTTCTGCCCATTTCTTCGCTGGATTATTTGTTTTTTGGGTGTGGAGTTTGGTGAGCTCTTTATAGATTTTGGATACTAGCCCTTTGTCTGGTATGTCATTTGCAAATATCTTTTCCCATTCCGTTGGTTGCCTTTTAGTTTTGTTGGTTGTTTCCTTTGCTGTGCAGAAGCTTTTTACCTTCGTGAGGTCCCAATAGTTCATTTTTCCTTTTAATTCCCTTGCCTTTGGGGATGTGTCGAGTAAGAAATTGCTGCAGCTGAGGTCAGAGAGGTCTTTCCTGCTTCTCCTCTAGGGTTTTGATGGTTTCCTGTCTCACATTCAGGTCCTTAATCCATTTTGAGTTTATTTTTGTGAATGGTGTGAGAAAGTGGTCTAGTTTCATCCTTCTACATGTTGCTGTCCAGTTCTCCCAGCACCATTTGTTAAAGAGACTGTCTTTTTTCCATCGGATGTTCTTTCCTGCTTTGTCAAAGATTAGTTGGCCATACGTTTGTGGGTCTAGTTCTGGGGCTTCTATTCTATTCCATTGGTCTATGTGTCTGTTTTTGTGCCAATACCATGCTGTCTTGATGATGACAGCTTTGTAGTAGAGGCTAAAGTCTGGGATTGTGATGCCTCCTGCTTTGGTCTTCTTCTTCAAAATTACTTTGGCTATTCGGGGTCTTTTGTGGTTCCATATGAATTTTAGGATTGCTTGTTCTAGCTTCGAGAAGAATGCTGGTGCAATTTTGATTGGGATTGCATTGAATGTGTAGATAGCTTTGGGTAGTATTGACATTTTGACAATATTTATTCTTCCAATCCATGAGCACAGAATTTTTTTCCATTTCTTTATACCTTCTTCAGTTTCCTTCATAAGCTTCCTACAGTTTTCAGCAAACAGATCTTTTACATCTTTGGTTAGATTTATTCCTAGGTATTTTATGCTTCTTGGTGCAATTGTGAATGGGATCAGTTTCTTTATTTGTCTTTCTGTTGCTTCATATTAGTGTATAAGAATGCATCTGATTTCTGTACATTGATTTTGTATCCTGCAACTTTGCTCAATTCATGTATCAGTTCTAGCAGACTTTTGGTGGAGTCTATTGGATTTTCTATGTATAATATCATGTCATCTGCAAAAAGTGAAAGCTTAACTTCATCTTTGCCAATTTTAATGCCTTTGATTTCCTTTTGTTGTCTGATTGCTGATGTTAGCACTTCCAACACGATGTTAAACAACAGCGGTGAAAGTGGACATCCCTGTCATGTTCCTGATCTCAGGGGTAAAGCTCTCAGTTTTTCCCCATTGAGGATGATGTTAGCTGTGGGCTTTTCATAAATGGCTTTTTTGATGTTTAAGTATATTCCTTCTATCCCGATTTTCTTGAGGGTTTTTATTAAGAAAGGGTGCTGAATTTTGTCAAAGGCTTTTTCTGCATCGATTGACAGGATCATATGGTTCTTATCTTTTCTTTTATTAATGTGATGTGTCACCTTGATTGATTTGTGAATGTTGAACCAGCCCTGCATCCCAGGAATGAATCCCATTTGATCATGGTGAATAATTCTTTTTATAAGCTGTTGAATTCGATTTGTTAGTATCTTATTGAGAATTTTTGCATCCATATTCATCAGGGATATTGGCCTGTAGTTCTCTTGTTTTACTGGGTCTCTGTCTGGTTTAGGAATCAAAGTAATACTGGCTTCATAGAATGAGTCTGGAAGTTTTCCTTCCCTTTCTATTTCTTGGAATAGCTTGAGAAGGATAGGTATTATTTCTGCTTTAAACGTCTGGTAGAACTCCCCTGGGAAGCCATCTGGTCCTGGACTCTTATTTGTTGGGAGATTTTTGATGACTGATTCAATTTCTTCGCTGGTTATGGGTCTGTTCAAGCTTTCTGTTTCCTCCTGTTTGAGTTTTGAAAGTGTGTGGGTGTTTAGGAATTTGTCCATTTCTTCCAGGTTGTCCAGTTTGTTGGCATATAATTTTTCATAGTATTCCCTGATAATTGTTTGTATCTCTGAGGGATTGGTTGTAAAAATTCCATTTTCATTCATGGTTTTATCTATTTGGGTCATCTCCCTTTTCTTTTTGAGAAGCCTGGCTAGAGGTTTATCAATTTTGTTTGTTTTTTCAAAGAACCAACTCTTGGTTTCATTGATCTGCTCTACAGTTTTTTTTAGATTCCATATTGTTTATTTCTGCTCCGATCTTTATTATTTCTCTTCTTCTGCTGGGTTTACGCTGTCTTTGCTGTTCTGCTTCTAGTTCCTTTAGGTGTGCTGTTAGATTTTGTATTTGGGATTTTTCTTGTTTCTTGAGATAGGCCTGGATTGCAATGTATTTTCCTCTCAGGACTGCCTTCGCTGCGTCCCAAAGCATTTGGATTGTTGTATTTTCATTTTCGTTTGTTTCCATATATTTTTAAATTTCTTCTCTAATTGCCTGGTTGACCCATTCATTCTTTAGTATGGTGTTCTTTAACCTCCATGCTTTTGGAGGTTTTCCAGACTTTTTCCTGTGTTTGATTTCAAGCTTCATCACATTGTGGTCCGAAAGTATGCATGGTATCATCTCAATTCTTATATACTTATGAAGGGCTATTTTGTGACCCAGTATGTGTTCTATCTTGGAGAATGTTCCATGTGCACTCGAGAAGAAAGTATATTCTGTTGCTTTGGGATGCAGAGTTTTAAATATATCTGTCAAGTCCATCTGATCCAATGTATCATTCAGGGCCCTTGTTTCTTTATTGACCTTGTGTCTAGATGATCTATCCATTATTGTAAATGGGGTATTAAAGTCCCCTGAAATTACCACATTCTTGTCAATAAGGTTGCTTATGTTTGTAAGTAATTGTTTTATATATTTGGGGTCTCCCATATTCGGTGCATTGACATTTATAATTGTTAGTTCTTCTTGATGGATAGACCCTGTAATTATTATATAATGCCCTTCTTTATCTCTTGTTACAGCCTTTAATTTAAAGTCTAGTTTGTCTGATATAGGTATGGCTACTCCAGCTCTCTTTTGACTTCCAGTAGCATGATAAATATATCTCCATCCCCTCACTTTCAATCTGAAAGTGTCCTCAGGTCTAAAATGAGTCGTATAGACAGCAAATAGATGGGTCTTGTTTTTTTATCCATTCTGATACCCTATGTCTTTTGGTTGGCGCATTTAGTCCATTTATATTCAATGTTATGATAGAAAGATATGGGTTTAGAGTCATTGTGATGTCCGTAGGTTTCATGCTTGTAGCCATGTCTCTGGTACTTTGTCTCATAGGATTCCCCTTAGGGTTTCTTGTAGGGCTGGTTTAGTGGTGACGAATTCCTTCAGTTTTTGTTTGTTTGGGAAGACCTTTATCTCTCCTTCTATTCTAAATGACAGATTTGCTGGATAGAGGATTCTCGGCTGCATATTTTTTCTGTTCATCACATTGAAGATCTCCTGCCATGCCTTTCTGGCCTGCCAAGTTTCAGTAGAGAGATCCGTCACGAGTCTTATTGGTCTCCCTTTATATGTTAGAGCACGTTTGTCTCTAGCTGCTTTCAGAATTTTCTCTTTATCCTTGTATTTTGCCAGTTTCACTATGATATGTCATGCAGAAGATTGATTCAAGTTACGTCTGAAGGGAATTCTCTGTGCCTCTTCGATTTCAATGTCTTTTTCCTTCCCCAGATCAGGGAAGTTCTCAGCTATTATTTCTTCAAGTACACCTTCAGCACCTTTCCCTCTCTCTTCCTCCTCTGGAATACCAATTATGCGTACATTATGTCTCTTTAGTGCATCACTTAGTTCTTTAATTTTCCCCTCATACTCCTGGATTTTTTTATCTCTCTTTTTCTCAGCTTCTTCTTTTTCATAATTTTATCTTCTAGTTCACCTATTCTCTCCTCTGCCTCTTCAATCTGAGCTGTGGTCATCTCCATTTTATTTTGCAGCTCATTAATAGCATTTTTTAGCTCCTCCTGGCTGTTCCTTAGTCCCTTGATTTCTGTAGCAATAGATTCTCTGGTGTCCTGTATACTGTTTTCAAGCCCAGCGATTAATTTTATGACTATTATTCTAAATTCACTTTCTGTTATATTGTTTAAATCCTTTTTGATCAGTTCATTAGCTGTCGTTATTTCCTGGAGGTTTTTTTGAGGGGAATTCTTCCATTTCACTTCCCTGGAGTGGTGCGGAACTGCGGGGCACTTCCCCTGTGCTGTCTTGAATAACTTGCATTGGTGGGCGGGGCCGCAGTCAGACCTGATGTCTGCCCCCAGCCCACTGCTGGGGCCACAGTCAGACTGGTGTGTACCTTCTCTTCCCCTCTCCTAGGGGCAGGATTCACTGTGGGGTGGCGTGGCCCATCTAGGCTACTTGCACACTGTGAAGCTTGTGGTGCTGGGGATCTGGCATATTAGCTGGGGTGGGTAGGCAAGGTGCAGGGGGGCAGAAGGGGCAGGCTTAGCTCGCTTCTCCTTAGGTGATCCACTTCAGGAGGGGCCCAGTGGCAGTGGGAGGGAGTCAGTCCCGCTGCCGGAGGGGTGGCTCCGCAGAAGCACAGCCTTGGGTGTTTGCGAGGAGCAAGCAAGTTTCCTGGCAGGAACTGGTTCCCTTTGGGATTTTGGCTGGGGAAGGGGCAAGGGAGATGGTGCTGGTGAGTGCCTTTGTTCCCCGCCAAGCTGAGCTCTGTCCGCCCGGGGCTCAACAACTCTCCCTCCCGTTGTCCTCCAGCCCTCCCGTTCTCCGAACAGAGCTGTTAAGAATAGCAAAGCTATTCTTACATTACAAGATGACTTTATGCAGGGTCATTATAGTTAATACTTGCCTGAAAATTAATTCTGCACTGTTAAAATATTCAAGGGGTAAGTACAAGAGGATGTGGAAATGTGAGGGTTCACACCTTAGATTGTGAGTGGTGGCCCTATGCAGAAAGAAGTTTTACTCTCAGAGACAGTTTATGGCAAAGAAGTCATACCAATTCATTCTGGCACAGAGCCAAAGCATTTAATCTCGTAGCCTTGTGTGCCACCATCCGGTCTTGGAGGGGAAAAAGAAAGGATTGTTTCAGAGAAACTTAGAAGATGATGCAGTATAGAATACTTTTCACGGCAGCCCAACAATTGTGTCCTAGGACTGCGAAGTCACAGGTAACAACTTGTTTGTGCCTTCCTCCAGTTTCATTCTATTTCCAGAGTCCCACCTTGGGTACACACACATGTAATTGTTCTTGTGCTTAGTCTCTACCCCTGACAGACTCAGTATCCTTGATGGTGAAGATGTGTGTTGTTTTATCTAAATGTCTATCTGTCTGTTTATCTTTGTATCTACATATCACCTGTATCTATATTAAATCTAATCTGTATCTATTTACCTACGTGTATCTATCTACCTATCAATTATCTATCTATATAACAAGCTTTGAAGCAAATAAATATCTTCCTTTTGTTATTTGCTAGATTTTAGCTGTTGTATATTAGGGATTATTAGGGAGAATTTATACATAGCCGTTAAGAAATTGGGTTCTCAAACTATACTGCCTTTGTTGAAATTCATCTTTGCTACTTACTGCCTCTTTAACTATGGACAAGTTGCTTGACATTTTTAAGTCAGCCCTCTCTCTCTCTCTCTCTCTCTCTCTCTTTCTCTCTTTCTCTCTTTCTCTCTCATTTCCCAAAGTGGGTAGTGATAACAATTATACTTATTTCATAGGGTTCTTATGAAGGTGAAATTACATACAGCATTTAAAGCAATGTTTGGCTTATTGTAGCTGGTCAATGAATGTTATCACCCTATAACTATATATTCTTATTTGGTCATATTTTCCTCAAATATAAAATGGGGACAATTATATATATCTTAGGTTTATGAAAAGTGAGATATACGAAAGCCACCTATCATTTTATTTGATATTTGGAAACTGACGAGCACTCTCTTAATTTTCTAGTGGGTTGAATTACCAGTCCTTCCAAGCGTCATTCAAAATGCCATTGAATGAAAGTACTTATACTGCATTGTTGAGTGCTGGAAATGAGACTATTTTTTTTTTCACCCTTACATTTTGCCTTACATCCTTCACTTCTAAGTCTATTTATCCTAAGACTCAGAGGAGTTTTAGATAAAGGAAGGAGCTATCTAACCTATGAGGAGTAGTTATTCAGTACTGCTTGCCCTCTTATCTAAAACATAGTAAAGACTAAGAACAGCAAATCCACAGATTTTTGGAAACTTTTGGAATTATTGCGATGAGTGATACAAACAATTATAAGCAAGGCAAGAAAGTATTAGATATTTACAGAAATAAAAACAAAAATCCATAGAATGTCAAGACTCTTATTAATCTACCCTTTTTTTTTAAAGTTTATTTATTTATTTTGAGGGGGAGACCGCGCGCACACGCGCGAGCACACACACACACACACACACACACACACGCAGCAGATGGGGGAGTGGGAGGAGGACGGAAGATCAAAGGGACTCTGTGCTGACAGCAGAGGGCCCCAAGCAGGGCTTGAACTCTTGAACTGTGAGGTAATGACCCGAGCTTAAGTTGGACGCTTAATGGACTGAGCCACCCAGGCACCTCTACCCCTTATCTTTTAATAGAAAAGCAATTAAGTCATAGTTTTGTCATTCCTTTACATTATTCACATTGTTCAGGGAGACGCTTTCCATGATCTTGCTTAGTGATCCATTATCAGAAACCTACAACAATTTATATATGTTTGAAAAGCACTTTATTTTATTCACTTTGCTTGGGGCGCCTGGGTGGCTCAGTCAGTTAAGCGGCCGACTTCGGCTCAGGTCATGATCTCACGGTCTGTGAGTTCGAGCCCCGCGTCGGGCTCTGTGCTGACAGCTCAGAGCCTGGAGCCTGTTTCAGATTCTGTGTCTCCCTCTCTCTGACCCTCCCCTGTTCATGCTCTGTCTCTCTCTGTCTCAAAAATAAATAAACGTTATTCACTTTGCTTTAGAGACTATAGATATCCTTCGTGCTGTTTGCACAAGAATCCTGTATTTGTCACTTGAGTCATACCCATTATTATACCTTTAAGATTTTACCTTTCAAATCCTCCAAGTTTGTAAACTTCCTACTTGTGTAGAGATACTAAAGATGAGGTACTAAAGGCCTGGACGTTGTCATAAATAATGTAGAATGAATGACATAAAATAGATGCCCTTTCACTAATGTATACCACTTGCATATATTAAATTTAAATTCTCTATTAGTGAAGTTTGGTTTGTTTGCAAGTAACAGAAAACTGTGTTTAGACAAAAAGTGCATTGGTTAGAAGAGCAGCCACTCTTAGACAGGGTGACAAGGACTACTGGACAAGGCAGGAACTAAATACCCCTCAGGACGCTAGAGAAAGAACTTACACAAAGAGGTGGGAGAGCAGGAGTATGATTAATTCCAGTTTAGCTCACTCCTTTTATCTCTTCTTTCAATCTTCAAATTTCATGGAGTGATACTCTATCTGTACCAGTTTGGATTGAATGTTTTTATTTCCCGATTAAACAGTGGAGGCAGGAGAAGCTCAGACTTAACTGCTGGAAAGAAATCACATATCCACGAATCATGCAGAACTACAGTATGTCTTTATGTCATATTTCTTTTTTTAAAACAGTTGGACAGAGAAACAATTTACATATCAAAAAATTCAACCACATTAGCCTGCAATTTGTTAATTTTCAGTAAATTTACAAAGGTGGCCAACCATCACCGCATTCTGATTTCAGAACATTTTCATCATCAAAATTCTCCACTAGCCAGTTTGGAGCTGAAACCTGCTTCCAACCCCTAGCCCCAAGCCATCTCTGTCTGCTGATCTCTTCCTCCTAGGGTGCATTTGGTTGCTAATTTGAAATAAACAAACCACATAAGGTGTAGACTTGAGTCTGGCTTCTTTCACTTACCATAAATTTATTGAGAGATATCCATGATGTATCAGTATTTTGTTAAAGTGTTGCTGAATAGTATTCTATTGTATAGATACATCACCTTGTATTTACGGTTGTTGTTTGTGTCAGTTCCAGATTTTAGCTATGGTACAAAATGTGGTCATGAGCATTCACACAAATCTTGATGTGGACATAACCATATTTTTCTCTTGGATAATATTCATCAGAATGAAATTGCTAGGTCATATGACGAATTCATGCTTAACTATGAAGGAAACTGAGGGACATTTTGTTCCCAAAGTGGCTGTACCAATTCACATTCCCACCAGCATTATGGGAAGATTTTAGTTTCTCCCCATTCTGGCCGACACTTGGTGTTGTCTATACCTTTGATTATATCCCTTCTGGTGCCTAGATAGTATTGGTCATTGTGCCCTTAACTCGCATCTCCCCAAAGAAGGGTGGTGTTGAGGATCTTTTCATGTGCTTATTAGCTACTTATATATCTTCCTGAGAGAAAAGTCTACTGAGTTATTTTCCTCATTTTTAATTGAAATATTTGACTTCTTAATGTTGAATTTAGAAGCTACTTATATATTCTGCATCCATTTCTGTATTTTTAGGAGATTTATGGTTTATTTGGTTTACACTGCTATATAGCAAATTACCACACATTTAGAGGCCAAAACACAAACACATTTATTATCTCACAATTTCATGGGCCACCCATCCAGGTATGGCTTAGCTAAGTCCTCTGCCCAGGGACTTAAAAGGCTGTAAACAAGATTTTGACAGGGCAGACTTTTCCTCTGGAGTCTCGATTGGAGCATCTGCTTTGAAGTTCACTTGGGTTGTTGGCAGGATTCATTTTCTTGTTGACATATGAGCATTGGTTCTGGCTTTTTGCTGCCTGTTGGCTACAGGCTGCCCACAGTTGCCTGACCCTTGAGCTTCCTCATCATGCCTCAAGCCATTAAGGAAAATCTCTCACTCCATTCTGCTAAGGCAGAGGCATATAACATGGTTGGAGTGGTATCTCATCACTGTTGCCACCTTCTCTAAGATGAAAGCAAGTAAAAAGGCCTATACGTGTCAAGTGGGAAGGAATCAAAGGTAGAGATACCAGGAGGAAACTATTGGGATGATGTAAGGTCTGTTCACCACCCATGATTCGCAAATGTTCTCCCAGTCTGTAGCTTGTGTTAATAATGTCTTTGAGTATGAAAATAACCAATTTAATAAATTCCAAGTTATTTTTTTGCCTCCTCTCATGGTTCATACTTTTTTAAAGAATGCCTACTTGAGATAGAGAAAGATCACATCTTGTACTTTGGATATTATATCTAAGAAATCTTTACCATCCCGAGGTTGTGATGGTTTTATCCTCCTCTCCTTCTGGCAGTTTTAATATTTTAGCTCTTATATTCAGGTCAATGATCCGTTTTGAGTTAATTTTGTGTACAGTGTGAGATAAGTGTTTAAGTTCATATTATTGCCTTTGGCTATAAAAATGGTCCCAGAACAATTTATTGAAGAGATTCTACCCAATTGGATTTTTCTCAGCACTTTTTCAAAAATCAATTGACCATAAATGTAATGGTTTATTTTGGACTCTTAATTTTGTTCTATCCATATGGTGTTTTTATTACTGTAGTTTTATGGTAAGTTTTGAAATCTGGTAGTAGAAATCCTCCAATTTGCTCTTCTTTTTATAAATTGTTTTGACTATTCTAGGTCCTTTGCATTTCTATATATATTTTAGGATTAGCTAACAAATTTGTATAAAACTTGCTGCAGGAACTTTGAGTGTGATTATGATGGATCTATAGATTGATTTTGGATTCTCATTTTAACAATATGGAGTTTTCCAAACCACAAATAAGAGATAGTCTTTCTATTATTTGTATCTTGATATTGCCTCAGCAACATTTTATAGATTTCAGTGTATGAATACTGCATGCACTTTCATAATTATTTTCTTAGGCATTTTTTAAAATTTTTATGCTATTAAGATAAAATTATTTGGTGGGTACTATTTTTGGATTGTTTGCTGCTAATACATGTTAAGTATATTTAATTTTAATACATTGAACTACTGTTTTGTTACTATCTATTTTAGTAGTTCCAATAACATTTTTGTGGATTCCTTATTTTCTGCATATAAAATACCTTCCCCTTCCCTCTCCCCCCAGTCTTCCTACCCTCCTCCTCTCCCATTTCTGTGTCTATTTCTACCTCTGTCTTTCTATCTCTCTTTTTCTTCCTTCCTTCCTTCCTTCCTTCCTTCCTTCCTTCCTTCCTTCCTCCATCTCTCCCTCCCTCCCTCCCTCCCTCTTTTTTCTTTCTTTCTTTCTTTCTTTCTTTCTTTCTTTCTTTCTTTCTTTTTCTTTCTTTTCCTTCCTTCCTTCCTCCCTCCCTCCCTCTTCTTTCTTTCTTTCTTTCTTTCTTTCTTTCTTTCTTTCTTTCTTTCTTTCTTTCTTTCTTTCTTTCCTTCTTGCTGGAACCCCTTGCCCAACGTTAAATAGCACTCTATTTTGTACAACAGTCTAGTCGTACAAGAGTCAACCTTTGTTCCCAAACATAGTGCAAAAACAGTCACCATTTAGTTGGATATAAGCTTCAGGGCTTTCAAAAATGACAATAATCAATTTGAGAAAGTTCCCTTCTATTTACAGTTAAGTATTTTAATCATGAAAATATGGAAAATTTTTCAATTTTTTTTTTTCTGAATCTGTTAGCCGAATCGTGTAATTTTTGGCATCTGTTCTATTTCTGGCATTGATGCACCCTTATGATCCTGGTAAAAATTACAATTGGCCATGATTTGTAACTCTTTTTATATGTTGTTGAATTCACTTGCCTAATATTAAGAATTTCAAATCTGTTTTCATGAGAACTGTTGATCTGTAGTCCTCTTTGTTGCAATATCTATCTTTCATGTAATGGTAACCCAAAGAATGAGTTTGTAAATGTTTACTTGTTCTCTGCCTTCAGAAAGAGTTTTTGAAGTACCAGTATCATTTCTCTTTTTTTAAACAAATATGGAAGTTTATTGCAGGACACTTGGATAGTACAGATAAATGGAATGGAAATGCACACATGTCATTTTGAGAATCATCATATCTCAATTTAAAATCACTTCAAGCAAGATTTTACTCATCATAATGCTTAATTTTGTTTCTTCTTTTTATTTTCGTCTTTCTCTCTTTTCAACTTTAACAGTGTATTTCCTCAAGATTTTAAATCCAGTATTATTTTTTTAAATATCTCATAGAATTCTCTAGTGAAGTCATCTGTTCTGGGGCTTTTCTTTGTGGGAAGATTTTAAGTAACTAATTTCTTGCTCACTAGGTTATTCAAAATTTTCATTTCTTGCTTAGTCAGTTTCAGATTTTATGTTTCCAGTAATTTGTCCATTTCATCTCAGTTATTTAACTTGGCATAATGTTCCTATCATGTCATTATAATCCTTTGAATTTCTATAGGGTTGGTAGTGATTTCCTCTCTTCAATTTCTGATTTTGGTCATTTATATCTGCTTTCCTGTTTCCTGGGTTACTATGATAAAAGTTTAACAATTTTTTGAATTCTTGAGAAAAAACAATTTTTTGGTGTATTGATTTCTCTGTATTGTTTTCGGTTATCTATTTTATTAAATTCTGCTCTAATCTTTATTTTTCCATTTTTCCTGCCTGCTTTGGTATTATGTGGTTTTTTTTTTCTATTTTCTTGTAGTGTAAGCTTAGTTTATTGATTTGAGAACTTTTTGTATTGACAAGAGATCACAGCTATAAATTTCTACATGATGATTTAGCTGCATCTAATACATTTTAATATGTTGTATTTTATTTTTTAAATGTTTTTTCAGTTTATTTATTTTGAGAGAGAGAGACAGAGACAGAGACAGAGAGCGAATCTCAGTGGGGGACAGAGAGAGGGTCAGAAGAGGTCTCCGTGTGCTGATAGCAGAGAGCCTAATGAGGGGCATGACCTGATCCAAAGTCAGATGCTTAACCAACCGAACCACCCAGGCACCCCTGTTGTATTTTCATTCTCCCACAAATAAAATATGTTTTAATTTATCTTATGATTTCCTTTTGTACTCATGGGTTATGTTTAACTTCCACGGGAAGTGTTTAACTTCCAGGTATTCCCAACGTCTAATTTAATTCCGTTGCAGTTTACAAACACACTTGGTACAATTTAAGGTTTTTTTGTATTTACTGAGATTATTTTTTGAGGTCCAGTGTATGATTTCTCCTACAGTATGTTCCATCCACAGTTGAATGTATTTGCTATAGTCCCTGAGTGGATTTTTCTTTAGAAGTCAGACCAAATTGTTCAGTAACATCAGTGACGTCTTTTATTTCCTCACTGATCCTCTACCAAATTCTATCATTTTTTGAAAGTAATGTATTTAAATCTACAACTATTATTTTTGAATTGTCTTTCACTGGTCTTTTATATCACTTTTGGCTTTAGAGTTTGTTCTATTATTAAGTGCTTTATTTTTCTTTAGAATATTTTTTTAAGAACTCTTTCGTCTGATATTAATATAAGACTTACATCTGTCTTGTGGATACTCTTTACAAGATCTATTTTTTCATCCTTTTATTTTTACCTTGTTCTGTCTTTGTAGCCAAGTAATATTTGTTCTAGATAGCATAGAGTTGAGTCTTGCTTTTTAAATCAAGATTGTTCATCTTTCCTTCTTTGAAGAATTTATTCCACCACTCTTAAAATCATTACGGTTACCATTGGATTGCATTTTTCTCTTGGATTTCTATTCTTTCATGTCTTTTTGTTCCCTTCTTCCTCTAATGTCTTATTTTGTGTCAAAATTTATTTTTGTCTACTGTTTGATTTTTTCTCATGATTTTTTAAAACCCCCTTTCTAATTCCTTTGTTGTTGCTTGAGGAATTAAAAATAGATCTTAACAGGGGCACCTGGTTGGCCCAGTTGGTGAACCATCCAACTCTTGATTTCAGCTCATATCATGATCTCACAGTTTGTGACATCAAGCTGCACACTGGGGCTCTGCACTCCACAGTGTGGAGCCTGCTTCGTATTCTCTGTCTCATTCTCTCTCTGTCCTCCCCTACTCTTTATCTCTCTCTCTCAAAATAAATAAATAAACTTAAAAATAGATCTTAACATATCATACTCTATTTCACATTACTGATGTAACTTTGATAACATTTAGAACTCTGTTTCAATATATTTTCTTTCCCTTTCCTTTGTGCTTTATTTTCATATACAATTACATCTATGTATGTTATAATAGTAGAATATTACACTTATTTTTCTATACAATGTTAAAATAAGCTAATGAAACAGATGAGAAATATATGTATATATTCTTTCACACTTCCCTTATATTTTGCCATATCTGACATTCTTCATGTATAACCTATGAATTCAAGAAATTTTCTGGCATCACTTTAGTTTTTCTTTTAAGAAAGTTTTAACAGTAACAAAGTATCTCAGTTTCTTTATCTGGTTTTATCATTATTTTACCTTTATATTTTAAACAGGTATTTTTTCTTTCTGCTCTTTAAAAATGTCTTTCCACTACCTTTGTGCCCCCATTTTTTTAATAGCAAGTCAGTCTAATTATATGTTTGCTCTCTTGTACACGATGAGTTGTTTTGTTTTCTTCCTGCTTACAAGATTTGCTTTTTTTTTTTCCTTTAGATTTTATTAGCTTGACTATAATGTGTCTCTGCATGACTCTGGCTTATTTTATTTTCCTATGCTTATTTTTAAGTCTGCCTTCCAAAGATTATCCCTGTGTTTGCACACCCTGTGTTCAGCCAAAAGTTGACTAGAGTCTGTGTTCAACCCTTCAAGCCAACAGGGCTTATACTCTCTGAAGATGGATGGATCTGTAGGACTCTTGAAGCATTCATTCAAACCCCAGGTCATCTACAAGTCTTTCCTTTCCTTTTAATTTCTGCCAAGAGGTCTCACATTTCTTCTTTCTCAACCCCCCACTCCCAACACACTCTCTGTGTTGTTGAACCACATAGGTTGACCCTCCCAGACAGAGCTGGGGGGTGAGGCATGGGAATATTCCTCATCAAGAACGCTACAGAACCACTCTGCTTCTATGCAAACTTCAGCAGTCTTCGTGGATAAATGCTCTTCTGTTTGTATGTTTTTTGTCGATTTCTAAGATGCTGCAATAATTGCTTTTGACAGTTTTACTCACCTTCCTAATTGTTCTCTAAGGAAAGGATTGTCCACCTTTTTCATTCCATTAGGTGGAAGTGTTATACACTCAACTAATTAAAATCTAATAAAACGATTTGAAATCCAATTCGGCTAGTTAAAGTCCAACTCACAAATTCAAGTCTATGACTCTAGTTCTTTCCATAGTATGAAGAACGTGAGCAACAGAGAATTAGGAGCCCAAGGAAAGATTATGAATAGTCAAGATAAATACCAATAAGGTGTTCCTACAATAGCAGACATTTTTCTCACAGAGGTAATTCGGCCCATAAAAACAATGTAGGTAATTTTATTATTGTTAACAAATGTTTTTAATTACATTTTCCAGCTACTTCTTGCTGGTATATAATTGCTTGTCATATGGTAACATTTGGTTATATATTAACTCCCTATATGTAGACACTTAAACTCAAAATTCAGCTACTGAACTCTGTGCCCTCGGGGCACTGATGATTTCAGGGCTCACTTAACACTGTGGTTTTCAACTGCTTTTTCATTTTCTGCTTCTGGGGATTTCCCTCAACAACCTGCAAGGTCAGCTATGCATTTAGAAAGAGCGTTTCTGTGTATTTTACGCTGGTAATTTTTTCTCTTTTTCTTTTTGTCAGGATGTATAGTCAGCACTGTTACTGGAAATAGAAGTTACAATAGAGCTTTTCAACAAAAATAGGAGGTTTTATTTTAATCTGTAAATATAGCTACTTTAAGAAGTTTTTATAAACTCCCTTTTAAATTATAGACACTATCAGAAAACATCATTAAGAACATTCATAGAGTATCACTTCTGCTCTAAGCAGGGCTCTAATTTGTTACAACTGAATGTTTTTTTCTTGATTTAGGAATCACTCAGAGATATTTCCTGATGCGGACGGGATTCTGCTGTTGGTGTGGGGTGAAATAAGAAGTCTTATGATTGTTCAATCCCTAAACACTTAGCATTTGAATTAGCAAGTGGGATCCATATTTAGGCAGACAATAAAATAGCGTTTGTGAGATGTAATGCTGACTACTTCAGAGAAGATGATCAAACTAATTTTTTTAATTATAATTTAAAGTTTAAACATGAATTTAGTATACTCCCTTATTATCTGTGAATGGCTGGGCATTCACAGATCGTTGAAATCTGGAGCTCTCAAAGTGAAACTTTGCTTCTTTTTTCACTGTCCACTCATGCTTCCTTGTAGAATAAACTCTTTACACGAGGACTCTGAGTCAGTCCGACTATCATTCTTCATGAAGGCTCAAAATCTACCATGTAAACAATTTTGATGACTCTCTGAATAGCCTTGAAACACTTGAAAATGTCATCAGCACCAGGCTATCTGGAAGGTATTTTTTTCCTATTCGATATGTCTGTAAGACATTATTTGTGGAAGGAAAACCTAAGACAAAAACAGAGAGGGAGGCAAACTGTAAAGGCCTCTTAAATACAGGGAACAAACTGAGGGTTGCTGGTGGGGTGTTGGAGGGGATGGGCTCGATGGGCTTTAAGGAGGGCACTTGTTGGGATGAGCAGTGGGTATTATATGGTAAGTGATGAGTCACCAAATTCTACTCCAGAAACCATTATTACACTGTATGTTTACACTAACTTGGATTTAAATATTTTTTTTAAAAAGGAAATGAAAAAATTATATGTACTAACACATTTGATTGATACTGGGTTAAGTCAATGCTAGAAGATCTCTTACCTTAGAGATTGTGAAATTATCCAGTAGACTAGTATTCATGATAAGTTGGATACAGACTCTCTCAAACATATTTAATTATACAGCCAGCGTTTGAGGAGTTTCTCTGGGATCCTCCACTTTCTCTCCATGCTGGGCCATTTTTCCATGTAGCAAACCTTGAGAAGTACCCCTTTTTCTTCTTTGACTTTCATCCAAATCTCATCATATTACTCTCATGATTATGAAGTCTCAGTAAACCCCCACTTCCAAAACACATGAGATTAGATCATTTACCCTTTGTCCAAACTGCTGAACCAGCTTAATTTCTATCCCTCACTTCTTCTTGCCACCATATCTCGTGCAGTAGTCGTTAGATACACCAAAAGTTTTATTTTCCCACAAATATTGCTCTTTTACTAGTACTTGCTTTTGAGCATGGAGCTTTCTCTGTTGGATAACCTTTTGCTGTTTTATTCCCGCCAAACTTCTATGTTTTAAGGATCCTTCAAATCTTATCTATCTTTTAAAAGTTGTCTTATATAATCAGACAGTTCTTCTCCCACTCTTCTGGACTCTAAGAGTGTAGTGTATATGTACATATTAAGTATATGTATATGTGTTTGTATATAGGCGTATACATATAGTACATATGTGTATATTAAAGCAGATACCATGTTGGCAGCGATTATTTTCTCCTAGAATGTGAACTTCACTATAGTAACCTCCTAGTCATCATTTCATAAAAGGATGATGGAAATGGGATTCTCTCTCAATTTTAGCTGAGATCTTAAGATAACAGTTACTGAATATATTCTAAGACTGTGGTAAGTAAGCGAGCAATATTGAATTTGCATAGGAGAAGGATAAAAATGGGTTTGTAACTATTACTCATTTTCTGGCTACAAAATTGATGCTTCAAAAAGGAATTTGGAAACTGGGGATATTTTATTGCAGAGAATTTTGCCTTGAATAACAACCCATATACCACTAGGGAAAAGTTACTTTTCTTTGCTTTTAACCTGGCAAGAGAGGCTTCAAGGAGACCATTTGGAGAGTTTGATATATGTCCTCTGGCATTGGAGGGCTACTATAAACTGATATACGCATAGGACATTTAAAGAGTGAGAGTCTGACAGAAATAACACGTGACAACAGAATAAAGGGTTGTACTTAGACAAGTAATGACATTTCTGTCAATGGGGATATAGATTTCAAAGTGTGTTTCCCAGAGATCAAATTTGGCCACGTGAGGAAAAAAAGAGAGAGCTTGGCTGCAACTATCTTTAATGGTTTTGACTTAGAAGATTTCTTAGACTACAAGTCTCCTTAGAGACCCTCTGCATCTAAGTGAACTGTCGTGACAGGGGAGCCACAGGAGAATAACAAGGGAAGACCTGTACAGTAGAGTTCTTTACCTACTATATTGTGCACTAGGTAAGTGGTGAAAAGCAATCTGAAGATGTCTGCAGGGAACCCACACAACACTGTGAAAGGGAAGCGGTATTTTTCAGCTTCTGCCACAGCCAGAGGAAATCAATGTTAGTTTAAACAATACTAACCTGGTTTCCCACTCCTCTCTTACCTGGGCAGATCCCACAAGAAGACTGGTATAAAAAGCTTAACTGAGGAAGAAAAGAGGCAACCAGTCATGGCCGCCTTTTCTCACTGCTGACAGAAGTGGAGCAGGAGAAAAACACTGCATTCAAATCGAGTTTGTAGATGTGACTGTTTCTGTAACATGATTATACTTGTGATCAGAAGTGACAGGAGGAATTTTTATCATTTGAGCATGACTGCATAAATCATAGGACTTGCCCTAGATTTTATCAAAGGGTCAGGAAAAAATGGGACACAGGAAAGGAAAGAGGAAATAATCATCTTGGCCTCTAGCCACACCCTTATGACTTGTTTTGTATTGGATGCTTCCGTAATGCTAGCACCCAGCGTAGAGTATGGCATATAACAGCACTTGAGAAATGATTGATTGATTGAATGTATTATCCTATCCTATAGAATCTAAACCAAGTTTCTATTGTAACAACAGACGCTACTTTAAAATTAAGAAGATGTTATTTGGGCACACTAAAGAAAAAAAAAACAGCAGTCTAGTAGAATGATTTCTGAGAATCAGAAATGGAAGTTATTTCTGCATCTAGAAATCAGTATATCAATACAGTTGAAAACTATACCTACCCAAACATTTATTGAGTGCATCTTATAAACTAAAAGTGTTAGGTGTTATGAATATAAATCAGTGAATTACATAAAGTCTCGACTTAAGATATTTGAAGACTTGTGAGAAGCAGATACTAGAAATATAAGTTTTAAAGATACAGGTTTGTTTTTTTTTAACGTGTTGGGTTTACTGTGGGCACAAAAGTGGATGTGATCAATTATGTCTTGGTCGTTAGTATGTTAAAAGATGCTTTGTAGGGTTGGTTATTTCTCAGGTCTGAAAAGATAAATAAGAATACAGAAAATGTAAATTAATGCTTAAAATAATATTTAAAGTTAAAGATCTTATACAGAGATGCCTTGCCTCTCTAAATCAAAATCAGGGAGTTGAAGATAAATAAATACTTAAAAACACAGTTGGGTACTCATGGAGATATACAGTCATGGAAAGGATAGACAAGCAGAAACAAACCTGCCCACTTATAGTGACTTGTAAAGCCTTGGCACTGAATAGAGGGGGAAGGTAATATAAAGAATGTATAACCATAATCTAGCCATTTCATACACTGTTGGACTGAATTCACGCTATGTTGGTTGTAAAAACATGTATTTTGCTTAAGGACATAATAAAAGTAATTTTAAACATAAATAAAGAGCGGGAAAATATCAAAATGGCAAAGTAGATAGGGAAAACACCAACCAAAAACAATCCTACCCTTTTAAACCTAAAAATAAAATGTAATTAATAATATTACTGAAAAATGAAAGATAAATACTCCAATGGATAGGTTTATAAAAGAAAAATAAATAATCTGTGAACTGGAAAATCAAGCTAAAAAAAGTCTATGTGGAACACTATAGAAAGACAAAATGATACAGAAATTGAAAAGATAAATTTAGACAAGTTGTAAACAAGGTGAGGTCTCATACAGTTTTAAATGGAGTTACAGAGAGAGAAATAAAAAAAGATGGTTGCAAAGGCAACAGCTATAGCGATAATAAGTGAGAATTCTTCCGTACTTACGATATTGATCCTCTTAATCAGGAACCCAAAGAATCCTAAGGATATTTAAAAGAATAAGCACTACATCTTAATGAACCACTGGGTAACTTCAGCAGAGCACATAGCATGGAAAGACCTTAAAATACACACAAAAGGAATATTATAGTCAAAGAAATAAAAATAAGACTCACACTTTCACTTTTAAAGTACAACAGTGGATGCTACTTGAGAATATGTATATCTGCAATAAATAACAAATCAGAAATGTATCATCAGTGCAAGTATCTTGAAAAAGTTTGAATGGGAGAAAGGGCATTTTTTAAAGTGTATTTATTTTGAGAGAGGGCACGTGAATGGGGGGAGGGGCAGAGAGAGAGGGAAAGAGAGTCTCAAGGAGGCTCTGCCCTATCAGTGCGGAATCTGATGCGGGGCTCAATTCCCCGAATAGTGAGATCATGACCTGAGCTGAAATCAAGAGACGGATTTAACTTATTTACTTTAACTTCCTTACTTAACTTACTAAGCCACCCAGGTGCCCCAACAAATCAAAAATGTATCATGAATGAAAGTATCTTTTAAAAATTAGAATGAGGGGCGCCTGGGTGGCGCAGTCGGTTAAGCGTCCGACTTCAGCCAGGTCACGATCTCGCGGTCCGTGAGTTCGAGCCCCGCGTCAGGCTCCGGGCTGATGGCTCAGAGCCTGGAGCCTGTTTCCGATTCTGTGTCTCCCTCTCTCTCTGCCCCTCCCCCGTTCATGCTCTGTCTCTCTCTGTCCCAAAAATAAATAAAAAGCGTTGAAAAAAATTTAAAAAAAAAAAATAAAAAAAAATTAGAATGGAAGAAAGAGCGTTTTACCCTAATAAAAACTTAAGATTTTGCTACCACTAGACCCTCATTCAAGAGAGTTTTGAAAGATGTTCTTTAGAGAAATGGAAAGTATTTCTTTGGTCCAAAGTATGAAATTCAGGAATGCATGCTGAACAAAATAAAAAGTATAAATATGTTGAAAAATCTAAAATAATACTGACTGTATAAATTAATAAATGCAATCCTGCTTCTGATAATGATAAATGAGTTGTTCTCTGCATAGGTAAACTGGAAAGAATGTAATAATCATCTGCCTTCATTACTTATGAATTAACATGGCAGTAAGCATCACCAACACAAAATTTAAGAAAAGTGGGAAATATGGACAAGCAAGAATAGCATCAAATGCCACGTTTATATTAGAGACATTTTAGAGGCTGATGAGGTGGGCAAATCTTTTCAGTTTTACGGTTACAGAAGTTCGACATCAAGACACGCCAAGGAGCTTGTCCTGTTAAACCCCTCGCATCGTAGGGTACGTCCTAGGAGACAGTGGTATAGTTTTTGCAGAAAGGACAGTCCAGGTTCATATTATCTCAGCTACAGAATCAGATTAAGTTTATCTCTGATTGCTAGTAGCTCTTTGCCCTGTTGAACTGATTTTTTAAAAATTAAATAAAAGCTTTGAGAGATGTCAAGAGGGATACTATATAACAACCCTATTTGCCAATAAAATATGAAAATGTTAATATGTGTACTGCATAAAATAGCATCAAAATGCATCAAGCGGAAATTTACTAAACTAAAAAGATAGGCAGTTCAACAGCCCTTGGAATGATTTTACACATCCTTCTCATTACCTACAATGTAATTAATGTAAAATTATAAAATTAATCTAATATATATAGAGTTTGCATATAAAACAACTCATCTAACAAGTCTAGAATGCACATTCTTTAAGGCACATAGAATATTTCTAGAATTGAAAATATGCTGGGCCATTTAACAGTCCTCACTAAAATTTAAGGGGTTGATATCGTAGAGAATATGTTCTTTAGGCACAATACAATGAAGCTAAGAATCAATAATGAAGGCCTAATTATAAAATCCTTATGTATTTTAATGTCCACATCAAGAGTTGGTGAGATTCTAGAGCAAAAGCACTTTATACACTCTTGTTGTCGATAGAAATTTGCCTAGAAAAACTGCCATTATCCATTACAGTTAAAGGAAGATGTACCTTCTGAAAAAGCAGATCTATTGTTATGTACTACTAGACATATACAAAAATATTTATAATCAAATATCCTTAAACAGTAGAATGCATAAATAAAACATAATCTACTCAGATAGTGACATAATATAGCATGTAAAAATGAACCAAATCATGGGCAACAATAAATAAATTTCATTAAAAACATCGAGCAAATGAAGCTAGAAACAAAAAAAAAGTACTATTTGAAACAATTTATATAAAGTTGGAAAACAGCAAAAGTGAAATATAATGCCAAAAGTCTAGTTAGGAAGTGGTACTTTAAAGGAACGAGAACATAGTGATGAGGTTGCTTTTGGGGTGTTTTCAGTGTTCAGTTTCTTGACCTGTGAGATGAATTCACGGTATTTGTATTAAGATAACTTATTAAGTTGTAAGGGGGTGACTCATTACCCAGGGGTTTATTCTGAGAATCTGTTTAATCAAATGTGATCATCCACACATCACCACTGATGCTGGCTGTCAATTTAGCTGAGGCTTTTTGGAAGATCCAGGTGTGGCCTCTCCATGTGGCTTGGCCTCACAATATGGTGGCTGGTTTCCAGTGATGAGCATCGTGACAGAGGGCTGGGGAGAAGTGTGTTTCTTTTTCTACTTAACCTCAGAAACAGCCTCATTGCCACTCTATTCTCTTTACCCAAGCAATCACAGTGGGCCACACGATTTCAGTGAGAGGGGAAACAGGACTCAGCTACAGTTTGGGAAGTGATTAGTTTCTGGAAGATCATGTCAGACTGGAATATTTTTTTTTTTTACCCATAGAAGAACTTTGGACTACCCTCTGTATAATAGCAGTTCTTTAATAATTTTAGTAGCACAAACACATGGTCAGATTTGTGTTTGAATTAGAAAATTCTGAGAACCTTTTTAAATACTAAGACCAGAGAAAGATAAAAAAACTATGAGGAGTTTCCAGCAGTAATCACATGAAGGATAAGACAGTAAACTAAGTCAGTGGCCTTTAAGTTTTACATAAGGGAATGGAATTGCAAGGTGTCAAAAAAAAAAAAGGAAAAAGAAAAAAAGAAAAATAGAACCAATGAAACTCAGTCATCTATTTATCTCAAGTCATCTACTTATTTCTTCTATTTATCTCAAGAAGAGTTTTCAGGTTTCTGACATGGGTGAGTGAACAGATGGTTATGCCATGTGCTCAGATACCGGAGGAAAAAAATAGATATTTTTGTACATATTCAATTTGAGGATTTCCCAGGAAAGCCCAGAAAGAGATATAAGCAGCTAGATATGCGAATCAAAAGATTGAAACATTTTGAATATAGCAGTCTTACTGTCTTGAGAATACAGGTTTAAAAACCCTAGGAATACATTAGGTAATTCAGAGAACGTGTAGAGTAAGATTATCAGAGACCCGCATTTGAGGACACCAACAGGCAAATAGAAAAGGAGCCTGCCAAAAAGACTGTGAAGGTGCTACAGAAACATAGGAGGAGAATCATTGCAGAGAGGAAGCTTCAAGGTTAGAGACTGAGAGAGACCTTTGGGAAGGGAAAAGTCACTTTTGTAAAATACCATGGCAGTTTAAGTTAAGGACTGAAAAGATCATTCACGTTTCTTTTCTATTATCTATAATTTCAAAGACATCGTTGACAGTTGCCATGGAGAATTACAAAGAGTTTAGGTGGCAAAATGTGTAGTCTTCTGGATTAGAGTGAATATTTAAAGTGAGACAGTAGACCCTATAAATGTGTATCAGTTTTTGAATCAATAATGAACGTGTGAATGAAGGAATGAAAGTTTTTATGGTCATTTTATGGTCATTAGAAACAGTGAAACATTTTTTAAAAATTTTTTTTAATGTTTACTTTTGAGAGAAAGAGACCGAGAGCAAGCATGGGGGTGTGGGGGGGAGACACAGAATCTGAAGCAGACTCCAGGCTCCAAGTTGTCAGCACAGAGCCCGACACGGGGCTGGAACTCACGAACCACGAGATCATGACCTGAGCTGAAATCAGACTGAGCCACAAAAGCACTCCAAAACAATGAAAATTTTTATAGGAAGCTTCTGAGTAGTCTTGCAACAAGAAAGTATGTTTTACTTTATTTAATCCATTAATATTCTCCAAATTATTGGATCTTGCAATTCTTCTCATGAAGTATTTGTAGAAGTACCAATCTCCTGGGAAATACTGACATTGGTATCAATGTTACGAGCCCTGTAGCTCAGCACGGAAAGGAGGAGAAGGGCTAGGGTAGTAGCTAATGGTGTTGGTTAGATTGCAAAATAGGGCCATTTCATTTTATTTTGTTTTATGATGAGAGAAATTTGAGCCAGTCATTATCTGTGGGGAAAATTATATATGTTCTGGTAGAATTTGAAAATGTAGGAGCGTGATTACCTGTTAATGCAAAGTCCAAGGACCAGACCGATTGCAGAATAGGGCAGTTTAGTGCAATGTTAGCCAATTTGAATTGTAGGTACTTAATGGACAAAACCTAGGAGACAAGTTATGGAAGAGACTGAAAATTGCACGTACCTACATTGCAGAGATACAAACCCGAATCTGTCTCTAGTCAGGAGTCAGAGTAACAGCCTATAATCTGTTTTGCATATACCCTGAGAGAACTCCGAAACACAAAATCATTTAAATATTTCTCACATGAGGAAGACGGTGATGCTATTAGTTTAATACCAAATATGATTTGGTTGTTATATTCCTATCCTCCTCCAATGTTTCTCTCCAACTGGAAGAGAAGTTTCTGCCCCATTCCTTGAAAATGTCCTTCCAGAGAAATTTTGAATTGACTAGTTCTTTTTTGAAAGCTCTCTATCCTTGTTTTTCTAATCCACCTGTTTTGTGAGCTCTCTCTTCCTGACTTTGCAATAGAAGAGCTCGTGACTAACATCTCGTTAACACACCATCGCTCACTCCCTGCAGATGTGTGCGTGTTTTTATGTGTCTGAATTCTTAAGACGAAAAGACCACTTAGGCATTAAAATAAAAGGCAACCCCTTCCATTTAGTTTTTAGAAACACAATAATTATTTGATTAATCAAGTCTGTTTAATTTTTTAAAATTGTTTTAGCATGTGAGGTCACTTTACTCATAATTTAAGGGGTGACATTTAGTATCAAGCACACATCCGGAAAACAGTTTAGGATCCAGATTAAGACAGAGCAAATAAGGGTTTTTTTCTATGAGAAACATTTTTTTTCCCCCAATACAACCTTTAGTATACAAAGTCCTAGAAAAAATACATTTCTTTCATTTCCATCCTGATTCGATCTAGTCAACCTGCCAAGTGATGTGACCTGTGTTATTTTTTAGGTTACACTGTTTATTTATTTTTAATTATTTTGTTTTTAAATTTATTAAAAATTTTCAGACAACTTTTAATTGCCACCTAATTTGATCCTACATGCTAGCACAGCATGCCTTTTATTATAAAAGTTTAATTCAGGGCACATAGTATGCAATCCAGTTCAACTATCTAAGTCCATTGAAAAGACAAATTATTTTGAGTATTCTGAGAAAATCAGTTCCATAATACATGTATGGATTTTGATAGTTCCTAATCAAATAAGACTTTTACAATTGGACTTTGATTGCAACATCTACCTTTTGTGGTTCAGTACAGTGAGTAGAAGACTATACCCATCAAGGGTCTGACAAGTAGAAGCTGATCGGAGTACAAGTGTCTTTGCATGACTCACCTAGAGTGAAAAGCTTGACAGCTACAATGAAATAAATCAAAATTAAGATTAAATGAAGTATTTTAACAAAGCCAACTGAGTTAGATCATCTTTTGAGTTTACCAGGTAACAGGCTCTTGAATGACTAGTCGGTACAAAATGAACTTTTGTTGTTTATTATTAAAGATGTCCTGTCCCCGTTGAGACTAACATGGCAATAAACCTGACTTCTAGATTTTGCTTTGTTGAGTGGGTAGTGGGAGTAGTAGGTTGGAGGAACCCACAAAGCAGTTCCTCCTACAGTGTGGATGCAGTAAATTTAAAAACACAAGATTGGGGTGTCTGGGTTGCTCCCTCGGTTGAACTTCTGACTTTTGATTTTGGCTGAGGTCATGATCCCAGGGTTGTGAGATCGAGCCCCCATGCTCTACACGGAGCCTGCTTAAGATTTAAGATTCTCTTTCTCTCTCTCTGTCTCTCTCTCCCTCCCTCCCCCTCTCTCTCCCTCTGCCCCTCGCCTCCCTTCACACATGCACTCTATCTCTAAAATAAAAGATAAATAAAAACACAAGATTGATTCTAATGACACATATTGTGTTCTATATAGTGTGTTGATGAGCATGAACTTTTATCCTGATCAGATATTTCACAGAATGAAGAGTAACAGGGGTAAGATAAAGCCAAGGTCAGTGCTGGAGTAGGGGGAAGCCAGGAAATTATATACATCAAGAGAAAAATGGGTGATAGAGGTTAAGCAGTGTTCTCTTTCGGGTGCTCTGGGAAGCACAACATAATTTACGGGGGCATGATTGCTTTTTCTGCTTCCTCTGACGTATACGCAAGTAGTTTTGCTTGTTCTGGAATACTGAGTATCTAGATATCTGGGATAACGTAGCTCAAAATATCTGTTCAAAAATAAGTTGAAACTCGGGGCGCCTGGGTGGCGCAGTCGGTTAAGCGTCCGACTTCAGCCAGGTCACGATCTCGCGGTCTGTGAGTTCGAGCCCCGCGTCAGGCTCTGGGCTGATGGCTCAGAGCCTGGAGCCTGTTTCCAATTCTGTGTCTCCTTCTCTCTCTGCCCCTCCCCCGTTCATGCTCTGTCTCTCTCTGTCCCAAAAATAAAAATAAACGTTGAAAAAAAAAATTAAAAAAAAAAATAAGTTGAAACTCATAGTTGGTGGTGATTTTACATAAGAGACTAGCTAATAAATGGAAAGCGTGAAAAGGAATTCAAAAGAGTAAGTTAAATCTTGAAAATACTTGACACAGGTTGTCATCAAGAAGGACATAGACTCTTTCTTTTGGCAAATAACATAAAATAAGCTAAAAGATACTGTGCAGGGTGCCACCACCCTTGACGAAGCCAGCTGCTATGACCCACGCTGCCTACAAAGACGGCACAGTGGCATGAAACTCCAGGTAGCCTTTAGGATAGGTTTCAATCCTCCAACCACATGGCAGCCGAATTCTGAACAATAACCACGTGATCTTAAAAGAGGGTCTTGAGCTTGGGATGAGCCCACAACCTCCAACTGGCACCTTAATTGCATCTTGTTAGACCCTTCGCAGAAGACTAAGGTAAGTCAAGGTATAACTCCTGGCCCATAAATTGCGAGATGATAGGTTGTGCCGGCTTTAGCTGCTAAGTTCATAGTAATTTGTTACACAGCGGTAAAAAGACAAATACACAGAGGAGACGAGGACAAAGTGTTACTAGTCAAGTGCTCCTGGAGAAAAGTGATCACTGAGCTAAGTCTAAAGAATGCTTATTGGGGCGCCTGGGTGGCTCAGTCGGTTGGGCGTCCAACTTTGGCTCAGGTCATGATCTCGCGGTCAGTGAGTTCCAGCCCCGCGTCGGGCTCTGTGCTGACAGCTCAGAGCCTGGAGCCTGTTTCAGATTCTGTGTCTCCCTCTCTCTCTGACCTTCCCCCATTCATGGTCTGTCTCTCTCTCTGTCTCAAAAATGAATAAACATTAAAAAAAATAAAAAATAAAAGAATGCTTATTATTTGAGAAGTCTGCACATTGTGTCGAGAAGACCACACAAACATCTCCATTCGCTACCCTGAAATAGGCTGCTGTTCCTTCCCTGACCCTTGAGAAAGGAATTTTTAAATAATGGAAATGAGGCATATATGCCTTAGGAAGAAATAAAGTGATTGGGGACATTTTTTTTCTTTGGTCTGTCAATTCGTTGGCCATCTTAAATTGTTGTTTCCTATTTGCTCTCAAGTGATGTTTTCTGTTTCCTGACATCTAAGTCTAAACCGACTGTATCTTGCTGATTTGCTAAATGAAGAAAAAAATATCACTCATGTAATCCAGATGGCAGCTAGGAATCTTCTAGCACCATATTTGTATTTATTTGCTATGTCTCAGACACAAACTGATTTTGAAATATTTTTGTAGTCTTTCTTAAAAATACTTAAGGTACACGAGATGGGTCAAATCACAAAGTACAGAAAATCTCTCTGTCTCTCTCTCTCTTTCTGTCTCTTTGTCTCTGTCACACACACACACACGCATTTTTATGTGACCTTTTTGGGCCATCCTGGATGCCTCTTGAAAAGTCACTCTCTCATTTCTCAGATTCCAAAAATTATTGGCTCTTTTTCTTCTTCCTGTATATTCCTTTAGAGATTTTAAAAGCTCTCCTGTTTATTTCATTGTTTTGTTTTTTTTTTTTATTTCACTGCTCTGAGCACTAATAACCAAAATTTCACACTTGAGTTTCAGGTGTCTCATTTGACTCCAGTTGGATAACCAAAGCATTAGATATAATGTTTTCATTAAAAGACTTTGGACTGACCAATGAACTTCTGTATTTACCACTTTGAGTGTCTGCTCTCATTGTGAAGAAACTATCATACCACCCAAATCAAAACACTGGTTTGGATAACCCAAGTCAGCGATATTAGAGCTGTATTTTCCTTCCCAGCAAAGTACCAGCCGCTGATTCCCCATTTTTGAATATGGATTGAGGGGCATTTGCCTGACCAGAGATGATTACACTGCAGAAAAAAGTTATTCTCTGAAGGACTCTGATTTTCTAAACTGTGTGCGGTGTATGCTTTATCTCGGCTTGATCCGTACTTCTGATTTTGACTGGAAACAGTATATCTGTTTTATATATAACTGGTACTCTGGGCAAATGCTCATGTTCTGAGGAACAAGAAATTTATCAAACATACTTGCAGGGACGTCTTAGCATCCAGAAAGGAGTTAGGAATAAAATTCTAAACTTATTAAAAATTTGGAATTTTCCTCTAACTCATAATTTGATATTAAGGAATAACCTAGACATTCAATTTGAGGAATTTAAAGTTTCTTCAGAAGGAACAGGAATGCATATAGAGATTCTGCTCATAATCAGAGCAATAAAAGAAGAGAAATAAGATATAAGCAAGAAATAATTCTATGAGAGAGAAGACATCCTATACTGAAAAAGAACATGTGTAATAGAAGTTTCAAGGGCACATGACAGAGCATGTGACACCTCTTCTGGCAGTGACACTTCTTCATCCAGACAGCCTGACTTTGAATTCCAATTTTTATGCTTACTGGCTCCAGACCTTGGATAAGATTTTCAACCTCCCTGAACTATAGGTTTCTCACGTCCCCGAAACAGTTTCCCCATCTTTAGGTGCTTCACATAATTAAGATCTACTTTTCTTTTTCAGCAACTCTAAGCACATAGTACATTACTTTTAACTAGAATCACTGTGCTGTACATCAGATCCCCAGAACGTACTCCTCTTTTCACCAGAATGTTGTATTCTTTCACTGTCACTTTCCCTTTGCCCCAGCCTCTAGCCTTCGACCTTCTGGTTGTGATGAAAGTGTCAGCTAACACAGGGTGCTCATACTGCAATATGTGACTGTATCAGGTCAACACTTTCTATGCCTTAAACTTACACAATGTTATATGCCAGTTGTGTCTCAGTAAGGCTGGGAAAAAATGGGCACCTAGCTCATAGTATTATTTCCAGATTAAATAAGGGCTTGCAGTAATACCTGGAACATATTAGGCATTAAAGATAACTGTCATCATTTTCTCTTTTTGTAATATCAAGAGGAAAAGTTAAGAAAACATAGTATTAACTGAGAGAGCAATAAAATGAGGCATATAGAAAAGTACATCAAGAGAAAGGCAATGGTGAGAAGAAGACAGTCTCATGACCTCCTGGTGGAATGCCATGCACCGGACGGATTTAGTGGTAACAGAATTTGTTTTCTTCTCTTCATTAGTTTTCTGATATACAGAAGGAACATGCTTTTATGAAAAGGGAGGTGGCGAAATATGGTAATACGGCATTTAATTAAAAAGTTACAAGGCCAGAAGAGAAGATGAAATGGAAATAGTGCTCCATTCTAAGCACAGGGAAACATGGCAAGGGCCAGGGGCACAAAAATGTAAAGTTGCAGTCATTAACTTGATGGCATTGTGCCTGGATGGAATACTGCATCAGAGAGTCCTTTTTATTTTTGTAGTCCCATCTCAATTATCTGCATAAGAACATGGAAATTTTTTTAATTTCAAACTACCTCTCTTTGGTCACTTGTTTGCTTCTTTGGGTCTCCTGATAGCTGAATTGTTGAATTTTAAAGACATTGATCACGATTACATCGTACTATGGGAAAATCAGGAAGAAGGAGATTGACTTCGAGGAATGGGTGATAAAAAGTAGAACAGCTCTTAGATGCTGTTGTAACTGGGAGGAGAGAGAGAGATACCATTCTGGGTTATTATACAGCCTTGATGGTCCTCACAAAGATGGGAGAATTTTGAATCATTACATAGAAGACCTGAACAACTATGTCTGGTTTTTGTTCCAGGTCACAGATGTTTCATAAGAATTCCCTCTAGAGACAGATATCTATCTGACCATGATTATCCCACAGCCCCAAAGTGAAGGCAAATGTGGGTACTCAGATGGCAGGAAGACAGACACGAGTTGAAAGATACCCTTCACTTTGATGTTTTCTGCTCTGGAGGCCTTCCATTACTTGACATAATTAAAAAAAAAAACTTAAGTTCATAATGAAAATTCCAATCTATTCAGTGTGGCTGTTTCATCTGAAAAGGAAGAAATAATAGAATGTCAGCAATTTGGGTTTTTTATCACCAAATTCATTGTTTTTACTGGGAAGACTTAAGTGTCTTTCAAATCATTTTGCCTTTTGAATAAAAGTACCTAGATGATGGATTGTGAAGACTTTTCTTAAGCAACCAAATCCCATTTTGTAGGTTTGTGTGTTTATTGTGCACTCTACATTATTCATTATTTTAGCAAACATTTATCAAATGCATCCTGTGTTGCAGACTTTTCCACCAATATGTCATTGTTGCCTTTTACCGTATACTTTGAACTCAGCAAAAACTCAAGAAGTAAGGTGAAGCAAATACGATCTCAGTTTTGAAAGATTTCCAACTCTTCATTTAGGTACAAACTACTGTGGGAGAATCGAGTGTCATATACTGTGGCATACGATAAAGTGAATTGGGGTCCATCCTTTAGTTTGTGTTTTGTTCAAATCTATTTTGTTATTTCCTTTTGTTTTTGTTTTCTGTTTAGCTGACACATAACAGTAGACAGGGTCTAATATATTCATGTATCTCGGAAAACCACTTAACAGAGGGACTCTCTCTGCCAAAGAACTCACAGATCCTACCCAACATTGCTTCCCCCAAGTATTGTAACTCAGTTGCAAATTACAAACTGCAAATCAAGATTCATCCAGGTCTTTACTTTTGCCCTTCAGGTAACAACATAAGAAGCAAAGATCGGGAGCCAGTTACCACCAGTTGGACAGATGGGTTCAAAACAGTAGAATCAAAATATTTTATACTTCAATACCCATCCACATTATTGAAGAATCCTGATTTAGCCCACATTCTTCACACTCATATCATATTTTTAAATATCCCCATTACTATAATTGATAGGGGAAAACGTATTTTCACATAGCTTTATTTATAGATGGCTAGAAAAATTTCCACTTTTGAAATAATGTTAATTGAAGTATAATTCAGTGAGTTGAGAAAAAGGAAAAAAAAAAACCTTTTTTACTTCTTAAAAAAATTGCTTATTTCTTTGATGCTATCTTGGACAAAACAATCAGGATGGTCAAAAGCAAAAACACTTTGAAGTTGGGATTAACAGATGAAAAAGGCAGGTGTTGCAAACTCTAATCCGAGAGGGTGAGGCAGGCAACAAAGGAGGAGGTGAGGGCTTGAGAGGCCACGCCCGTGAGGCAGCTGTGCTCTGTCAGACTTGTCAGATCTGATCTCCTCCAAAGACGACAGAAATGCACATCTCCTGATACAAGCATCAGAAACTCCCAGTTTGAATCTCTGAGTTAGAATTCGGGTGGTGGTTTTCCATCAAGGGGTGGGATTGACCAAGAGAGGACACAAGGAGGATTCCCAGGAAAGTGCTGTGTCTGTGTCTTCTTCTGGACGGGTGACATGGGTGTGTTTTGTTTGTGAATATTTCATGGACCCATGAAATGGACCCATGGACTTAGGGTTTGTGCCTTTCTTCTCAGATAAAAAGATAAAAAGAAACAGGATCACTCTGTTTTAAGGTATGAATATAGAAAAGGTAACATTTCAAGGTTGTCTATAACTATTGTTATTGCTGGTTTTATTATAAAATTAGACACGTAAATGTTTTGATTATAATTCTGCACAGGCTTGTAGGTCATATCTGTTTATTAATGACACTCATTTGAATGAGACAGGAATAAAAGCAATCAAACAACATCTTGAACAACTATTTAAAATAACGTTAGTACCAGATCCTTTTTCCTGATGATCTTAGTATTTATTACTTCTCATTGCTGTTCCCCGTGGTTGTTATGGATCATCTTCTAACCATTTAGTTTCACACACTATCAACTCCAGAATATTTTTTTATTGCTACTAAAACTAAACAAACCTTATGAACTTCCACATGAATTTTTCTTCTGGATGTGTCATTTTAACTCCTCTTACTGATTCCATTTCTACCTTGACTTTCACATTTCACTTGTTATGCAGTTTCCTGGTAGCCTGTCACCTGTCAAGGTACTAAAACGTTAGCAAAACTTTGTCATGGGCACCCTTTGAATAATGTGCAAATTACATACAGATTCTTGGCATCTCTACAATCTGATGCATCGTGGAAGATGTGACTGGTAATTCATCCACCTCAGTCACTGAGAACTCTGACCATCCTTGTATCTCAGCAGGAGGCTGGGGAAAAAATGGATAATGTATCAATGTTTTTATGGCATTCAGATTGAAAAGGAATAAAGTGCATGTAAACAGTTACAGCAAAAAAGAAAGGAGCAATCTCTCTCTTCTGATAATCGAAAATTTTTGTTTCTCTGTGATCGAAAGAGCTGAAGTAGGATCTAGTCCAGGAAGCAAATGCACACCTAACCTTGACAAGACCTAGAAGAAACCTGGATAGAATTGAACCTGGATGAGTGCATGTGTGCATACACACACGCGCACGCACACACACACACACACACACACACACACACACACAAATATCCTTTTAGGATTAAGAATGAATTTATTCATGCCTTCATTCAACAGATATTTATGGAATGCCCAGAATGTGTCATCTGCCCTACTAGGCATGAGAAATTTGAAAAACAAATATGAGTAAGACATAATCACGACAAGGAATTCAATGTTTAGGGATAAGCAAGTAATGTAGGCGTGTACAGTAACAGGAAAATGTATGTATTAACACAGGAACAGGAGAGGCATCTAATTTAGCTTCGAGGTCCTGGGGAGAAGCAGGCAAGAATAGACTGTAAGAGCGGACTGCAAGGTTAACTTTTAATTTTAAAACATTCATGTATTTATTCCGTCATTGTCACAAAATATTTGTTGAGAGTCTCCTATGTTGCCAGATACTAGGGCCGATTATATGGCAATGAACTAAACATTGTAGTGGATGATTCACATATATAGTTTACGTTCTAGCGGCTGGGAATCTAATGAGGCAAATAGCAGAGGGTAAACATTAAAAGAAATCACAAGGTAGTTTCAGCTTGAGCTTAAAACACCAGAAAGGGCAATGAGACATTAAGCAGGGGAGAGGATAGTAATGATGGCATGGAAAGCTTGTAGCTCATGGGAGAGTTTGATGCTGCTAGGAAGTCAATTTGAATTTTCTGTGCACAATTTCAGGCACGGATCATAGTAGGATTGATTAGCAAATGCTATAATCATATTATTTCTAATTGGTTCTTCAGGAACTATATGGAACATTGCAGGAGTTAAGAGAGAAGTGAATATAGAATCCATATAACTTGGGATACCTCTGCATTTCAATATTGAATCTCAACAGGTTGGCACCAAGTCAGATGTCGGCTCAGATCACTGTATCATGGTTCCTGAGTTCGAGCTCACTGTTCGAGTTCGAGCACAGAGCCTGCTTAGGATCCTCTGTCCCCTTCTCTCTCTGCCCTTCCCCCACTACATTCTCTCTCACAAAATAAATAATGTATAAATAAATAAGCACACAGGTTCTGCAGATGAGGCACGGTGTGAGAACTCCTGACTGAGGACATTAGAACTATATGTAACCATGTTAAATGGTGTTCTCCAGAAAAGGTACTATTTTACAATTGCAGAATTGCAGAAAACTGATGCAGAAACCTTTTACAGTGTAGCAGAGGTGAGAGGGTCTTGTAGCATCCAGATTTTTACTAAACAGTATGGTTTTCTCCCTGCAGAGCCATACTATTATATAACATTTATGTAGGAAAATGAGTAAATGTAAATATTAAATGCCGATTGCTGACCTAGATCGCAATATATCCCAATGTAATGCTCACTATGTACTTCCTTTCTCAAAAAGCTTTGAAGTATTTGGGCACAGTGGTACATCCTCTAACTTTGTCTCTGGGACAATACGATCATAGTATGTCTAAAACAGTTCAAGTACTGTAGCATCTCTTCCAGAAACCTGAGATGGAATTATTGCCATGGAATTATTTTCAATCTCGTTTGAAGTGTGTTATTTAATACAATACAAAAGACTTCCTCCTAAATTGCTACTCTGGGAGGGCAGCCATGACTAAGGAACTCATCAAACGAGTTTGAACTCTGCCCGAGTGCTTTCCACGCACAAATACTCTAACAATGAGGTGTCTAACACAGAACAGTACTTCAGATTAGGTACTCAACAAATATTGACCTAAAGGAGTCCGCAGCAAAATGGTTCTTAAGAATTCATCAACTTCACGACCACCCAGATTTACATGTTGAACATGAATGGTACATTTGGTGCTGTGTACAGATATACATCAAGAAACCTATTGTCAGGGTCAATGATTTTAAGAATAAAAAGCGTGAATAACAAAAACACACATAAACATAAAGCAAACATATAAAACTAGGGATTTAATAACTGACTTTTCACCTAGTTCACGGTTCTTGAGTTTTCCTGTGGCATATGACCTTTTGCTAATGATATGGGTGTTCAGGATTTTCCTTAGCAGACCTTTAGATCACCTGTAGCTTCTAGCATAGATAAAATAAGCTACAGAGAGTTCATATCTGGGTCTATAGCTAGCTAGCTATCATTTTTGTATCTATCTAGCTATAACGTATCAATCATCTTTCATCTCCTCAACACCCTCTCTTCCCACTATCATGGGCAAGATATTTGAGCAACACTGCTATAAGATTTTGTTGAAAAATTATGTAAAACATCTTTGATGGGATAGGTTTACAAATCTCCTACGCAATTGTGATTGGTGAAATAGTGAGCTGAAGGTACAGAATAATTTAAAACACCCATGAGAGTGAGGGAAATCTCAATGAGCTGGCTTACTGTTCTTAAAAAGCCTTTCCTTGTCCATTCCTGAGACAATGTGTGCTAAATATATACAAAATACATACGTACATGCATATCTGTGATGGACAGAGTCCAAGAGTGCCATCTACCTTTATTGAAAGCTTTCTAACACTCCTTTTGTAGGCTCTTTATGTGATTATCGTGCTATTGAATCTTGCCTGGCTTCCGTTTCTTTACCTAAGCCCTTTGGATGGACACCAAAGCTTTTTCCTACAAGACACACACTTCACCCTGGGACCCACTGTCTGCAATCTGAGGACTTTCTTCCACCCTGTCTTCAGCCAGTCTCTTGAAGTTCTTTTTGCACAGGAGGGAAATTTGTATATAGAGAATCTGAGTTGATTTACTAGTAGTATCAAATGTTAATTAGGAAGGCACCAAGGAACATAGAAAGGATGAATATTAAGGGACGTAGAATCCTTGTCATTTCTGTGCCTTACAGTGACTATATGAAGAAAGGCCACAGTTATTCCATATCTATAGAAATTTTGAGTCCAGGAAGATTGCAACATTTATTATAGGGTTTCAGAGATTTTAGTGATATTCGAGGCTAAAAAGCAAGCAAAGAGGTGAAGAAAGAGAAAGAGAAGTTGTCTGTCTTGTTTGGCAGGAATTATATATTAAAAATGTCAATGACATGTATGCTTCTAATAAGTTCAAATGTGTGGATAGGTGTATTGTCTGGGAAAAGCAATACTATGGATTGAAAGATAGACTTTGATTCTTGTTCTAGATTCTGATTGGTTGTAAACGGCAGGCAAATATTTTAATTATGTACTTACTGTTACCTCTCTTGAAGTTTCACAATCCTAAAAACACGCTATGTCCATACAAAATCTTGTAAATAATAAAAATATGTTTTTAGTCAAACATTTCATCCAGAAATTACACTATCAGTGACATTCTTGTTCATAGCTAGAGATCAATATTTGATTCCCTAACTAAAAGCAAAACTTTTCTTGGAGCATTAGTTTCCCTCCTGTTAATGGCTCTCCTTCCCTTCAACTCATGCATTTTCTTTTCAGGAAGCAGATAATATAATTTGTGTGATTTTGGCCCATTATTCAAAATGACAAGCAATTTTAACAATATTCTTTTTCCTTAGTCTTTCTTCAACTGTAGAAATGAGCACTTAAGTGACATTCAGTAAAAATGAACACACCTAAAAACCAGTCTAAAATTAGTTCAAAACAATATTTTTAAATAAAAAAATACCTAGTTTTTTCATGATATTATATTTGCATCCACACTGTCTATAGACTTAAATTTTTTTCATTGATATTTGAAGATGGCTTTTTAAAAATATGGTGTCTTAGGGCACTTATAACTAGTTTAACTGTAAAACTAGAGAGCCCATATTTTGAGCCATGGTTAATCTACCCCAAAGTTTTAATAAGACAGTAAAAATTGCATACATAATTCTATTAGAAAATTGAAAATTGCATACATAATTCTATTAGCAAATGAACTGCAAAATTTTGCACTTTCAAATACCCATCTCTGTCTCTCTGTTTTTAAATGTTGGCCTATGGTAATATCTATAGCCAATAATATAACAACTATGTCAATGTTAGCTTACTTAGGAAAAGAGAATCCTAGAAAAACACATTCGCTCACGTTCCTTGCTGTTATATATATCTAAAGCACAAACTGTGTATTTCTCCAAGGTGCAGCAATGTTATATTAAACTAAAATTCCATGCAAATTAAGTATTTTCTTATATGTCAATGAAATATTTTCTCATATGTCATACTTGGAAAAGAACATTTTAAAATTGTTTATGGTTAATGTAAATCAACCTGAAGATATTTCTAATAATTTAGAAAAACCTTTGGTAAATGTTCCTCTTCCATATTGGAAAGTCAGAACTGTTGCCATAAACCTAAGAATAGCCAACCAGAGTTTAGCATTTGTAAAGATCTGCCGTACTTTCTGAATCAGTGTCATTTTCTATGTCTTATTTTGTGCATGTGCGCACGCGCAGACACAAATATTGCTACAAAAAAGGGTCATGATCCAGATTTCTGGTGACAAGTAATGGGGCCCTCAGGTGCGCTAAAGCTTTTCCTACCTCCAAAAATTTCAACTAAAATTGCTGTCTCCTTTTCTACCTCTGCACCTTTCCTGAACTTCAGATATGTCTTGAAAACTTGCTCTTTGTTTTAGGATGATGTTTCCTTTCCTTTTTATATTTCCTCTTATGAGAAGAAAGTGCCATTTTTCATTTCCAAACTCTATAAAAATGCAATCCCATATCCGTTATTTTCTCAGGCCCTCAGAAAGTGGGTCAAATGACACTTTGAACACATTTCATAATGATGAGACTTTAAACAGAGACTTGTAAATCAGTTTTACTTCCTATAGATTACTTGGTTCAGAGAAGCTCATGGTAGGTAGTTTCAAACATAATGTCCAGCTTTCATTGAAATCATATCTATAAATTTTGAGGAAAAAGAAGAAATCAGAAAATAAGAAATAAAAGGAAAAGAAGACGGAGGAGGAAAAGAAAGAGGGGGAAGGGCAGGAGGAGAAAAAAGAGGAAGTAGAAAGAAGAAAATTAATACTCTTTAACTCACTCTGAAAGCCTTTTTTATATTTAAGCTGGGTAGAAATTGTGTAAGTAATATGAACATACCTGAGATATTAGCCACTGTCTCTATTGCTTTAAGAGAAAATGAATTTAGGAGTTAGCTGGCTGATTGACACTATTAATTGGTGGTGCCATTTTTGCAGCTGGTTTCACATGTTAGCATGAAAGACAAGGGTTGAGAACTTCATGGTCTATCTCTTACAGCCTTTGTAGGCAGCCATAACTATTCACGCAAACTCAATTGAAAATAGAGGAAATGTAATACTTCCTTAAAGATTGCAACTTTTATCCATTTAAACCGATTGACTTTTGCAAAAGTATGCTATCTCTGTCTTGTATTAAGTATAAATTTGTCTTCGGTTACTCCGTAGTTTATATTCCGCTATATTAGTTCTGTGAAATGCCACTCCTGATTTTTTTTCTCATTCTGGGATGGAAATGTCTTTGTCTATCCCGTCATTTCTTACTTCATTTATTTTACTGGGATTGTTGTGATGACATGTGCTAGCCAACTTCTGCAGATTCGATTGATAGGAAGATTGCGAAGATGATTTGGGCCAGCACTAAAAATAACTCACTAAATATCTAAAGTGCCCCAAGGCCACGGTAATGTCCTCTGAAAACCTACTTACTGTAAAGGATATGTGTTTCATTTGGGGGTTTTTAAGAGTGGAGAGCCACATTTAGACGAAGTGACCTAAAAGTGTTCAGCTTCGCTTATGCATTAAAGCATGCTTCTTCATTTTAGGATGAATGTGGCAGCCTAAAGAATAGCCTGTATAATACTAATACTAATACTGTAGTTCAGCCTCAGATATTTAGCATGTGATGTTTATCACACACGTGATGTAAATTGCATGGCTCCAACACATGTCATGTTTTTGTTCCTTTCCTCTTTAATGTACTTTATTTTACCTTTATTTTGTGTTACTGCAAACAACTCTGAATCAAAGAGCATGCAAATAAATAGCAACTGTGTTCTCAACGAGCACCGTGTGAAAAGAAAATCCTCCATCCTCCAAAAGGTGTGAAATGCTGTGACTGCCACGAACATCTCTTCTCAATCACTTTCAGGCTTGGATGATGCGCCTGAGAAGTTCTTACTTCCCAAGTACACTAAGTTTTGTTGAGTATGAAATCGCCCCAACTCTTGTGGCTTAAAGCAACAACGGATTTTATTTTTTCCCAAGTCGATGCATTCACTGGGAAGGTCTCATGTAGGCAGCCCAGCTGGTCACTGGTTAGCAACAGCTTGGTTGGGTGTGTGTTGCTTTGAACCCTGTCTGGCAGCCGATTGAATGTCAGCAGGGGAGTGGGGATGAAGATGGGTTGGCTAGCGTTTGTCATTATCCACTGACAGTTTGGCTCCTTAACACAGTTGATACCAGAGTGCTCAGAGGCAGCGAATTCAGGCATGCCTCAACTCATGAGCACGTTGTCTTTCCTTCCCTGTCACATTTCTGTGGATCCAATCAATTCACATGACTAAAGCTCCAGGCCCATGTAGTGATGAAATACCAAAGGACAGAATAAAGGGATGTGTTATTGTCGTCATTTTGCAAGTTCATTTTTATACTCATTAAGAGATAAGGTTGCCAGAGAGATGGCCTATTTACAAATATTGATTTATTTAATAACTAATTTCTCAAAATATTCTTAACATGTGCTGGGTTCCAGAGATATATTGGTAAAAATTAAAAGATACGAAGCCTATAGCCTACAGGTTGAAGGTTTTAGTATCTTCGACCCCATTGAGAAAATAGCATCTCACATGCCAAATGACAATTAAAAGATTATAGATGGCAGAGTTCTGATTCTCTTGATACAGTCTTCATTATACAGGATCCTATATGACTTTTATTTTAAGATGGTTAAAAAGTTAACTCTGATCTACTACATCCAGAGGATGTTTAATTCTACCAAAAATTGCACCTATGCTCATTCGTTTGTCTAATAAAAGAGTTATTTTAAGAATTGTCGGGGGGCGCCTGGGTGGCTCAGTCGGTTGGGCATCCGACTTCAGCTCAGGTCATGATCTCACGGTTCGTGGGTTCGAGCCCCGCATCGGGCTCTGTGCTGACAGCTCAGAGCCTGGAGCCTGCTTCAGATTCTGTGTCTCCCTCTCTCTCTGACCCTCCCCCGTTCATGCTCTGTCTCTCTCTGTCTCAAAAATAAATAAACATTAAAAAAATTAAAAAAAAAAGAGTTGTCGGAAACATTTTTATTTTTCATTTATTTTTTTTAATTTTTTTATTCTAATTGAGTTTTTATTTTTTAATATGAAATTTATTGTCAAATTGTATGTTTTATTTTTTAAAGGACCACTCATTTTCTGTTTTTTTCTTTATGTTTATTTATTTATTTTTTTTTTAATTTTTTTTTTCAACGTTTATTTATTTTTGGGACAGAGAGAGACAGAGCATGAACGGGGGAGGGGCAGACAGAGAGGGAGACACAGAATCGGAAGCAGGCTCCAGGCTCCGAGCCATCAGCCCAGAGCCCGACGCGGGGCTCGAACTCCCGGACCGCGAGATCGTGACCTGGCTGAAGTCGGACGCTCAACCGACTGCGCCACCCAGGTGCCCCTCTTTATGTTTATTTTTGAGAGAGACAGAGAGGGAGAGAGAGAGCGAGCACGCACACATGTGTGCCAGGGCCTGCACAAGGAGGGAAGGGGCATAGGGAGTGGCAGCGGGACCTAAAATCTGACATGGGCTCCATGCTAACTGCAGACAGCCTGATGCAGGGCGTGACCTCAGGAACCAGGAGATCATGACCTAAGCCAAAGACACAAGGTCAACGAACTGAGCTACCCAGATATCCCAACACAAACGGTTTTTAAAAAGAAGTGGTTCACACAACTCCCTCTCATTCCCAGTGGCAAAACATGGCCATAATAACAAAGTAGAATATCAGGTTATAAGAGACAGGTCATTATAAGGGTTACACAAACCAAAGGGAAAGATTTTTCTAACTTGAAGAAACTGAGCAAATACATAAACACATATGCCATTTCTGGTCCAAGGCTTTTAGGAAGTGAGTGAACAATGTATGCAGGCCGTTGATTAAACAGGAATATTAGCAGTTTCCCATTAAAGAAACAAGAAATTGTACTTGGGTTTGTTTGTTAGCTAGCCTGGCCCACCCTGACAACTAAGTGGTTTAATGGAAAGAGTTTAGGGTTAGAAATCAAGATCATAGTCTGTTTCTATCATGATGTAGCTGCATGTTATAAAACGATCATTTTTGTGGCTAGTTTTCTCATTAATAAAATGTGGAAATGGAATTCTAAATGATCTATAATTTCTAATTTCAAGTCCCAAATAATGTTTGAAATGGATTCCCACAGTTTATTAAACCAGGGCTGTGTATGGATAATGCTTGCCTAATATTTATTGAATATTAGGGTAGAAAACATATATTCCTTGGTATTATAATAGATTTTTATGGTAAAGCAAGCAGGAGTGTAACTTTAGACAAAAGTTTTAAAGGCAAAATTCATTGCTTATCTTAAATCTTTGCTGTTGTATTGGCAATCTATTTTTACCTATTATGTATTACATTAATAGTACCAATAATTATATTAGTACACTAATATCTCACATTTGTTTTTATATTATAATAATATAATGTATACATATAATTACATATATATTATTAACAATAATGCTTTTCTGGAAAACCTATTCTCATCATGATGGCTAAACTGTACTAAAATGTCATCAATTAAAATGTCTACATGGGCAAGATAGCCCATGAATTTCATGAATTTATAAATTAAATAAGGTATATGGCAGAGGGGACAGGTGGAGATATTCTGAACTATTGGGTAAAGATTCTCCATAAAGCTCTCAAAAGCAAATTGTTAGGCTACCCTATAAACAAAGGCTGTTTGTAATGCTTCCCTAATGATTATTCCCTATTATATTCCATGCAACGACTTTTACAAAACATTGTGCAGCAATGCCTTCATTATCTATGTCATAATATCTACATCATCTATATTATTTAGATACGTGAGATATTACCTGAAATTTGTCTCATGGATTTCTACCTCAAATTTTTTTCTCTATTTTTACCCATTCTTTCTGTTTCTAGTCTGTCTTTGAAATAATCATTTGTGATTAGCATTTTATCCTATTTATATAATAGTTTATCCCAAACCCTGTTATTATTTTGAGGACTCCGATCCATCAAGAAGCCTGATATTCTTGTAGCCCACTGTTTTCTACCCCCCTTTGCCCCCCCATCCCCCCCCCGCTACCTTTCTACACGCTCCCTGAAGCATTATCCAAGTCAATACCCTCTAGCAACCTGGCTAATCTCTAAATGATCTTCCCTATCTCTCTTTCCCTTATCCATATAATTTTCCATAGACACCTATTTAGCCTAACTTTTTCACCTTTATAACTTAATTCCATATAATATTAATTTCTATTAAAATTTTCTCTTGAAATATATTCTAGAATGTCAACGATACAATGATACAGTAACTTCTAAGTGCAAAACATTTTCATAGAGTTTATATGGTGAGATAGTTAAAAAAATGGTAAGTTCTCAAAAAGAAGTAGCCAGGTAATTGAGGAGCATTTACAACTAGGTAAACCATTGTATAAAAGCATACAAATGTATGTTAGTCTTGTTTCAAGGATGAAAGGAAAGTGAGAAATCAGTAGGTCCAATAACTTCATTAAATATAAGAGGAAACCATTTTCTGTAAGATATTTAATATTTCTATTGGCTAGTAGTAGACATCTGGCTATATAATAATATAAATACAATAAATACACCACTGGAAAAGAAAACAAATACATCCCTGAAAAAATAAAGCTGAAACAAAAAATACATAAAAATTATTTTTCTTTTTGTTAATTTATAAAAATATGTTTGAGATAAGGTTTATTTTTTAAATATAGCCTTACATTTAAAAAATATGGAAGCCAAAGGCACACTGGGCATGCCAAGATAGTTAAGTATTTATGTAATGTTGTCCTAAACATGTTTTGTGCTCTATTTCGTTGTATATATGACACAAATTTTCCTCAGCATATATTAGTGAGAATTCTTACATTTGGATACACCATCAATTCAAATTGCTTAAAAATCATTCATTCTTTTATTTAACTCGGAAGTTCAGAGAATAGTATGGCTTTAAGGATGTCTGGATCTGGATACTCAAATGGAAGAAACATCAATTCCTCAACCCCAGGATGTGCTTCCTTTCCCTGTGGCTTCCTTCACGGGCATGATTCCATCTTATTTACGTTAAATAAATAGCCAAAAGAAATGCGAGGTTATGACTTTATCAATGTAACGAACTCAAAGAGAGAAAGAACCAAAATTCTTGGGATGGAATCTGATTTGGTTTAGACGGGGCTACACAGCTACCTCTAACCTAATCGTCAGGGCTGGAATAATGAAGTATTCTGCCTGGTTAGTTCAGGTCTGGATATTTGCTCATGTTTGGAGATGAGGAATATTTCAAGTATTCCATTCAGTTCACTGGAAGTGAAAACAAGAAAAAGAACCAGAGTACTGTTACCAGAAAGGCCATAAAAATTGGTTGGGCAAATACAGAAGGTTTCTATTATTATACCTCATTAGAACAATATAGGGCATTATATATATATATATATATATCTGTATATCTATATCTATATCTATATATCTATATCTATATCTATATATCTGTATATATATATATATCATAGAACTTATGTGTTATATATTTGTAATTATTTGATAATTGATAAATATCTAATATATAGTTGCATGTATTATATATTACATTATATACAATTATATAACATAAACGTTATATATATTATAGCAAAAATAACAATATAGTAGATATTAATGAATTAATATCTAATAATTAATATATACATTATTAAGAAAAGCAAATATCAGAAGCATGAAATAAACTATCACTTATAGTGCATTTGCTCCAGTATGAATAAAAAGCATGTACAATGGGACTTGTATAGGTGTACATTTATTTGTTTATTTTGGGCGGTGATAATTTACATTTTTTTCTTTCTCTTTTTATAGTTTCAAGTTTTTATTTAAATTCCAGTTAGTTGCACCAAGTGTAATATTAGTTTCAGAAATAGAATTTAGTGATTCATCACTTACATGTAACACCCAGTGCTCACATATAAAAAAACTTAAAATTCTAATGAAAGATAATTGTACCTTATAACTAGGTTTTATTCAATCATATTATTTTCCTACTTTGTTATTCTATTTTAATAAGGTATTCTCTGCAATGTTACTTAAAGACAAGACATGATGCTGGGTTCTACATGGTATCTTCTACCTTAACTACATGAATACTCTAATTCCTACCTTAACAATGTATTTTCATTAAAGAAGTGAACAACTCTTTTGTTAGGAAACAAAATCAATTAAGTAAAGCCTGATGTAACTATGTAAGTGTTCATTTAGACATTAAAATTAGCTTCTCTTTCAGAATATAGCTGAGAAATAGGGCTCAGGTTAAATAGTACATTTTGAAGCCTTACATGTATTAGATTTATTTCTTTTTTTAAGTAGAGTTGACATGTAATGTTATATTAGTTTTAAGTGTACAATGTAGCGATTTGGCAGTTCTATACGTTAACCACTATTCACCATAATAAATGTAGTTACCATACATCACCATACAAAGTTATTACAGCATACTGTAACTGGAAGCTTGTACCTTTTAATCCCCATCATCTATATTGCCCATCCCTTCCCTCTGGCAACTACCAGTTGGTTCTCTGTATTTATAAGTTCGTTTCTATTTCTTTGTTCATTTGTTTTGTTTTGTTTGATTCAACATATAGGTGAAGTCATGGTATTTGTCTTCCTTTGTCTGACTTACTTCACTTAGCACCATACCCTCTGGGTCTATCCATGCTGCATGAATGGCAAGATTTATTCTTTTCGATGGCTGAATAGTATTCTATCACACATATATACATCTTCTTTATCCATTTGTCAAGTGATAGTCACTTGAGTTGTTTCTGTATCTTGGCTACTGTAAATAATGATGTAGTAAACATAGGGGTGCATAAACCTTTTCAAATTAGTGTTTTTGCTTTCTTTGGGTAAATACTCAGTAGTAGAATTACCGGATTATATGGCAATATCTATTTTTAATATTTTAAGGAATCTCCACACTGTTTTCAACAGTGACTGCACTTGTTTACATTCCCACCGACAGTGCCTAAGGGTTCCCTTTCCTCCACGCTCTCCCCAATACTTGTATTTCTTGTAATTTTGATACTAGGCATTTCTGACTGGTGTTAGTTAATATCTCAGTGTGGGTTTGATTTGCATTTCCCTGGCAATTAGTGATGCTGAGCATATTTTCTTGTGTTTGTTGGCCATCTGTGTGTCTTCTTTGGAAAAGGGATTTAATTATTTAACATTATTTAACATTGTGCATTCTTCAATCTTCAGTCACTAAGTCTTCTTGGATATTTTAAAAATAAAATATCAAAATGATAAAACTTAGTAGATTTTATTTACCTTAATAATTTTAGTAATTTTTATCCCTAAAAACCCCATAAATATCTATGAATGTAATCCTTTTGCTGCAGCTTAGAAAATTGTCATCCAATGTTAAGCAGTGATCATTTTTTGATTTGGTAGGGGGTCAGTTTTGACAGCAGATTCCCTGCATTAAAAATAAAGTATGTGATATTTAGAGAAATGTTCTTCTCTTTTACTATCTTCTACTCCTGAAAAAAATAGTCTCCCTAAGGCACTTCATTTTTTGAAATTTAAGATAATGGAAGAGCATGTTTATTCTCTATTAGGAGCAATAAAAACTTTTATTTCCAGTACCTTCAAATTTGTTCTGCATTTATTTTAAAACACTAAGCACCCCCACACTATTTCAGTATTCAGCTACTCAAAGTTCATTTCTGTCTCCAGTATTCTGTTGTTGTTCTTGGTATTCTGACACGTTAAAAAGAGAGCATATAATGTTAACATAGTGCATTTATTAAAGATAAATCCTATTTATTTATCAAGGAAAACAAATAAGTCATATACCAAGAGAATTGCTTTTGGAAATATGAACTGATGAGTGATTTTTTTTTGATCTCATGATACCCCTTCTAAAAAAAGCAATCTGATATGACTTTCATTATTTCTTTTTAACTATCATGAAAATAATAGCACACATGCATTTATCAGAATTCATGAGTACTTGAATTAGCACATGTATATAATTTATTTACTTTTCCTTTAGGAATATGATTTTATCTCTCCACATAGTGACTATGATGAATGGTATCTCTTGTCTTATGAGTGTATATCTTAAATGCATATGTCTCTTCTGGTACAAATATTTTTACATCCTTATTTTTTGTCCTTATAATGGATAGAGTGCATTTACTGACATAAATAACATACAAAAGTTAGTGGAAAACTATTTTTCTCTAGGCATCATGTTGAGAAATGTACATTTAGCTCTTGATTTCTGTAAAAAATCTTCAAATATGAAGTAGAGTGTCCTCAGATGAGAAAACTCGTGTTCACGGAAGCCAGGCAACTTGTCTATGTTAATAGAATTACTAAATCTTAGCATTTATATGATAAGCCAGGTTTCACTGGCTAAAATCTACATTCTTTCATGGGCCACCTTTCCTCTTTCTCTCTCTATCTCTCTCTATATCTCCACACACATACACATGAACACTCCACACACACCATTGACCTAAATAAAAAGGTAAACTTACACAAGATCGAGAAGATGAGTTTATGTGGGAATAGCACAGGAAATGCAGTACTAAAAAAAAAACAAAAAAAAAAGTAAAAAGCAAAAATATGTCTAATCAACAGCGTCAACCTTAAAATACTGGGGAAATAGATAAAACTAAACCTACAGCAAGCAGAAATCAGGAAATAACAAAAATGATTAGGATGGACATTAAAAAATAGGGAGTAGGAAAATACAGTAAATAAGCAAAACTGAAATGTAACTCTTATTTATTTTTTTATTTTTTTAATTAATTTATTTTTTAATGTTTATCTTTGCGAGAGGGAGAGAGACACAGAGTGAGTGGGGGAGGGCAGAGAGAGAGAGGGAGACAGAATCTGAAGCAGGCTCCAGGCTCTGACACCAGGATCAAAATCACAAACCATGAGATCATGACCTGAGCTGAAGTTGGACGCTAAACCGACTGAGCCACCCAGGCACACCCTAAACTTAATTTTTTTAAAAGAGCAACAAAATGACAAACACTTAGCTAATTTTACCAAGCAAAGAGAATGAGAGCACAAGACACCAAGGGAGAGAAGACAAATTACTAAAATTAGAAATGAAAGAGAGAACTTCATTATTGCCATTATAGAAACAAAGAAGAATGCTATAAAAATAGGGGGATACTATTAAAACTGCTTACCAACTTAGATGAAATGGATAGATTTCTAGTAAGACACAAACTATAAAAATTGACACAAGAAGAAACAAATAATCTAAGTAGACCTAATTAGTAAAGCCATTGTACTGGCAATTAAGAATCTTCCTACAAATAAAATGTCAGGAAAAAATAGCTTAATTATTGTATTCAATCAAACATTTGAAGAAAATTAATACCAACAATTCTTAAAATTTTCCAAAAAATAGAAGAAGGGACACTTCCCCATTGATGATATGAGTTCACTATGTACCCTAATAACAAAACCAGACAAAAAAAAAATCACAAGGAAAAATATCAGAGATCACCACCTTTAACACAAAACAATTCTGAACACAACACTAACAAACCAAATATAGCAATGTATAAAAAGAATTATACACCATGACAAAGTGGAATTTATCACAGAAATGAAAGGTTGGTTTAATAATAAGAAAATCGATCAATGTAATCACCGTCTTAATAAAATGAAGGACAAAATCTGCATGGTTATCTAAATAGATTCAAAAAAATTGACAGAAATCTACTCCTTTAAGCAAATAAATTAAAAAAAATATTCTATAACCTAGGAATAGAAGGAAACCTCCTCATTCTGAGAAAAAGCATCTATGAGAAATCCACAGCTAGCTGAGTGTGAGAGACTGAATACATTTTCCCTAAGGTCAGGAACAGAATGTGTGTTCTCTTGGCACTTCAACTGGACATTCTAGGCAGGGCAGTCATTCAGTCAATCAATCAATTGATAAATAAGTCATCCAGATTGGAAAGAATAATTAAAACTATTTCTATTTACAAATGCAATAATCTGTTACATCGAAATTCCTTACAAGCACATTAGAAACTATTAGAAGTTACTTATTAGTTCAACAAAATTGTGACACAAATATCAACATAAAAAATATCAACGGCATTTCTATACACTGACATTCATAAAATTATAAACACTATTTTATTTATAAAAATTGCTAAAATTACAATTGCAAGACAGAGTGGTAAGAAATTACTTTTTCCCACTTGCATAAAATTTTAGATGACTTATTTTTTTTAATTTAACTTTATTTTTTATTTTTTAAAATTTACATCCAAATTAATATATAGTGAAGCAATGATTTCACTAGATTCCTTAATGCCCCTTACCCATTTAGCCCATCCCCCCTCCCACAACCCCTCCAGCAACCCTCAGTTTGTTCTCCATATTTTTGAGTCTCTTTTGTTTTGTCCCCTTCCCTGTTTTTATATTATTTTTTGTTTCCCTTCCCTTATGTTCATCTGTTTTGTCTCTTAAAGTCCTCATAGGAGTGAAATCATATGATTTTTGTCTTTCTCTGACTAATTTCACTTAGCATAATACCCTCCAGCTCCATCCACGTAGTTGCAAATGGCAAGATTTCATTCTTTTTGATTGCCGAGTAATACTCCATTGTATGTATATGTGTGTGTATATATATATATATATATATATATATATATATATATATACCACATTTTCTTTATCCATTCATCCATCAATGGACGTTTGGGCTCTTTCCATACTTTGGCTATTGTTGATAGTGCTGCTATAAACTTGGGGGTGCATGTGTCCCTTCGAAGCAGCACACATGTATCCCTTGATTAAATGCCTAGTAGTGCAATTGCGGGGTCGTAGGGTAGTTTTATTTTTAATTTTTTGAGGAACCTCCATAGTGTTTTCCGGAGTGGCTGCACCAGCTTGCATTCCCACCAACGATGCAAAAGAGATCCTCTTTCTCTGCATCCTCGTCAACATCTGTTGTTGTCTGAGTTGTTAATGTTAGCCATTCTGACAGGTGTAAGGTGGTATCTCATTGTGGTTTTGATTTGTATTTCCCTGATGATGAGTGATGTTGAGCATTGTTTCATGTGTCGGTTGGCCATCTGGATGTCTTCTTTGGAGAAGTGTCTATTCATGTCTTTTGCCCATTTCTTCACTGGATTATTTGTTTTTTGGGTGTTGAGTTTGGTAAGTTCTTTGTAGATTTTGGATACTAACCCTTTATCTGATATGTAGATGACTTATTTTTTAAACATCAAATTATATGCTAGGCTTATTCAAGGTACACTTTTAGGAGCTTGAGAAAAAGTAATACACAAAATACAACATTCCTTTTCTTATGAAGCACTCATTCTTGCTTAAGGAGATAACACAATAAACCAATAAAATATATTATGTCTTAAAAAATGCAATGCAAAAAAGGATAAGTGAGGAGGATAAAGAAATTATGGGCTTTAGGATATTTTTTTAGTAAAGTTAAAGATGAACTTAGGCAGAGGATACCTATAGAAATGAACCTCATGTATTGTAAAGTTTTAAAATCCCATATTACCTGGTTCCTCAACATCCCAATGAATAGTATGTAGCAAACTGCCCAGGCAACCAGGTGCACCATAGTCATAAGGCTAATCTTTGCCACAAATGCTCTTTACTGCTTTCCATAACTCTGACCTAGTGACACGTAAATATACCAATGAAACTCACTCATATCTTTTCCGTGTGTACTTTTACCTGCCCCCTAATGTAAGTACTTACTGGAGTGCCTGGGTGGCTTTGTAGGTTAAGCATCCAACTTTGGCTCAGGTCATGATCTCAAGGTTTGTGAATTTGAGCCCTACATTGGGGTCTGTGCTGACAGCTCAGAGCCTGGAGCCTGCTTCAGATTCTGTGTCTCCCTCTCTCCCTGCCCCTCCCCTGCTTGTGCTCTGTGTGTGTGTGTGTGTCTCTCTCTCAAAAATAAAAATAAATAAGTAAATAAAAAGAACTTACCTACATGGATCAACTGGGTAGCTCAGTTGGTTAAGTGTCTTACTCTTGATTTCAGGTCAGGTCATGATCCCAGGTTCCTGGGATCAAGCTCTGTGTCAGGCTCTGTGCTCAGTGCAGAGCCTGCTTAAGAGTCTCCCTCTCCCTATGCCCCTCTCCCTTGCAAGTCCTCGCTCTGTCCTGAGTTCCTTGGAGCACCTCCCATAAAGTTTCCTGGCTGCTGTGTTTCCCTTTCCAGGACCTGTGAGTATAATAAATCCTTTTCCCTTACAAATGCCTGTCCACAATGTGATTCCATGATCGCATATGACCGATCACCCTAAAACCTCTTTTTAAGTAATATATTATTCTTGACAACATACTTATGGCTTCTTGGAGGAATCACATTGCAGATATTCCTTAGTGAGGAATAAATCACACGCCTCAGAAGCATAAGAGGCAGTAGCCACCTGATCACTAGGCACTGTAGGCAGAGTATTGAGAGCCCATGGTGCTTTTTTAGGGGCCCAGAAAATTTTCACATTATAATTTCTTTTAAAGTCAGAAGAATATGAAGGCAAATGTTCTTTTGCCCACGAAAGATATGCTGTACCCCTAGTAAGATGTTGAGGGAATGAGAGGGGTGAGGTAAAGATAAATTCACCTAGTTGGGAGGTTAGTGGGAAAGATCGCAGAGGTATTTAAGGCCATATTTATACTTGAACTCTTACTCTGAGAGAGATGAGAGTCAATTAGAGAATTCTTAGCACAAATTAACATTTTATTTATTTATTTATTTATTTATTTAATTTATTTTTTTCTTTTTTTTTTTTTTCAATGTTTTTTATTTATTTTTGGGACAGAGAGAGACAGAGCATGAACGGGGGAGGGGCAGAGAGAGAGGGAGACACAGAATCGGAAACAGGCTCCAGACTCTGAGCCATCAGCCCAGAGCCCGACGCGGGGCTCGAACTCACGGACCGCGAGATCGTGACCTGGCTGAAGTCGGACGCTTAACTGACTGCGCCATCCAGGCGCCCCTAATTTATTTTTTTTAAGTAGAGTAAAACCTTGGTTCACGAGCATAATTTGTTCCAGAAACATGCTTGTAATCCAAAGCACTTGTTTATTTTTTTTTATTTAAAAAAGTTTTTTTAATGTTTATTCACTTTTTGAGAGACAGAGAGAGGGAGAGAGGAGGAGGGGCAGAGAGAGAGGGAGACACAGAATCTGAAGCAGGCTCCAGGCTCTGAGCTGTCAGCACACAGCCTGACACAGGGCTCGAACTCACAGACTGAGATCATGACCTGAGCTGAAGTCGGACACTTAACCGACTGAGCCACCCGGGCGCCCCCAAAGCACTTGTTTATCAAAGTGAATTTCCCCCTAAGAAATAATGAAAACTCAGATGATTCGTTCCACAACCCAAAAATATTCATATAAAAATGATTACAATACTGTAATATTATATAAAATATTAAAGAAGATACAAAATATAAAGAAAAATAAACAAATTAACCTGCCCTTACCTTAGAAAACCTTCATGGCTGGTATGAGAGAGACGAGAAAGAGGAGGGTTATGGTGTAGGATGACTTTCACTATTACTAATGGAATCACTGCTGTCTGTTAGCTCACGGAATCTTTTTCCGCATGGAAGCCATTGTATATGCCAGCACAAATGTTGACTGTAGTACAGTAGTAATAAACTCTTGTCATATACTGTATTTAATGTAACTGGCAATAAAGCTGCAAAGGAAAGGGTCTGCATCTGCAGGCAGCCTGACCTAGAATGAAGCAAAGCATTCCTAAGCCTACTCTCTTAGGAAAAGCAAAGGACTAAGCATAGGTGCTTTGAAGTGACAGAAACTACACTAGTACAAGTTGTGGGCACCTTGCAACGTTCTGAAAAATCACTGATTTCTGCCAAACACCACGGCCTGAGACCGAGCATCAGAGCATGAGAGGCCATCACCCACAATCCAGCAGCGAGAGAGAGAGGGAACCATTGGCTCAGTTGTGGTCATGTGACATTCAGTGTCGTGTACTGTTCATATTGCAAGATACTGCTCATTTATCAAGTTAAAATGTATTAGAAATGTCTACTCATCTTATGGAACACTTCCAGAACAAGTTACTTATGATCCAAGGTTTTACTGTATATTTATTTATTTCGAGAGAGAGAGAGAGCGAGAGAGAGCGAGCATGCACATGGATGGGGGAGGGGCAGAGAGAAAGGGAGACAGAGAATCCGAAGCAGGCTCACGCAGTCAGAGCAGAACCCAACGCCAGACTTAAACTCATGAACATTGAGATGCTGACCTGCACTGAAATAAAGAGTGGACACTTGAACAACTCAGCCACTCCAGGCACCACTAAATTAACATTTTAAAAGATCAGTATTGCTGTGCTGTAGAGAGTAGATTGTAGAGTCAATGGATAATTGAAGATACTGACAAAAATGGACAGATATCATCCTCAGAGCAGGATGGTTCTGGTAGAGATGACATAAAGTGATTGCTTACTGAATGCATTTAGAAGAATCAAAATTTCAGAAATAGCACAATTAAACCACTAGATCACTAAAATAGTAATTAGTCAGAGTTTATTACGCACATAAAAACAGCTCGTGGGGGTCGCCTGGGTGGCGCAGTCGGTTAAGCGTCCGACTTCAGCCAGGTCGCGATCTCGCGGTCCGTGAGTTCGAGCCCCGCGTCAGGCTCTGGGCTGATGGCTCAGAGTCTGGAGCCTGTTTCCGATTCTGTGTCTCCCTCTCTCTCTGCCCCTCCCCCGTTCATGCTCTGTCTCTCTCTGTCCCAAATAAATAAATAAACATTGAAAAAAAAATTAAAAAAAAAAAACAGCTCGTGAACTGGGAGCTCTCAATCTGATAGTGGAATAAGGCTCAGGTATATTGTTATAGGATAGCTTATGTAGTAAATATGTGGAGGCTGTTTATTCCTTATAGTGACTGCTTATACCATTAGCATTTCCCTAGTGATAGGGGATTGGATAGAAGTGGTTACCTCGCGCCAATTTGGGAGAACAGCTGAAGTTTCAGAGGCATTTACAAAAAAGGACCTAACTTTCACTCATTTTGCAAAATAGACTAAATTAAGTCTTGCTTATGTGGCTTAATTGATTTTGTATGCTTGGGAATTTTCAAGCCTTATTTCCATTTTGTATTTAATTTTAACATAAGTTAGAATCAACAGGATTTGCTGTTGAGTCTGGGGTATAAAAGAGAGTATAGACAGATGTACTTCATTCTCCTAACTAAAAGGAAACTGGGAATCAGCTATTATCTGCCTCCCATTAATGTCTCCACAAAAGGCCATAGCTTCTTTCCTAAGTTCTTTATCTTAGCATCAGCTGCTGCTTCTCTATTCACACAAATAAATGCAGCAACGGAAACTAAACGTAGTAATGGCTGAAGAGTGAAAATGATAACAGCATATGAGTTTTTTGCGTGTTTTCTTTTCTGCAATCATTTTTTTTTTTTTTTGTATGTTAAGATCATTGACTCCTCAGTCCTCTCTCATGGTGTTAGAAGCAAATGCAGGGAATATCAGCTGTGGTCAAAATTAGTGTCTATGCCTGTGATTTTCAAACAAAGAGCACCATCACAGCAGGGGAATGAGCTTGTCGAGAAAGGAAGTGCTTGATGGGCAGAGGCCACCAGGAGTGTTTGGAAGACAAGGTGGTGATGGGGAGAGAGGAGGGAGTGTGGGGTGGAACCATACTACCATCTGAACCTTTTACTGAGGATGAGCTCTGCTCCGCTGTAATTAATGGCCCACTGTAGAAGAACATGTTCTTTGATTTGGTTTTTTAGTGGTTCTTTGATCTGTCTCATTCTCTTGCTCTCTTGTGAGAAATAATAGTAAGCATTATGTGAGTTAACTTCCCAAGGGCAAGAAGTGTTTAAAAGAGAAAAACTGACTTTCTAAAATGGAGATCAAAGTCATAACTGTGGCTTCACTAACTGAATGTTCCATGAGCTAAGCCTCAAGCCAGGCTCTGGTTTCTGTAGAAAATAAGAATGCAAATCAGAATGACTTCTAAAACTTAGAGTTTGCTTGAATTATGTAGGTGTATATGTGTGAGAATTGTGGTAGATGGGAGTTTCTGCCTAGAGGCTGTGAATTTACACTGGTTATTTTGGTTAAAAAAGAAAAACTGGGAAAATATCCTCCATGGGTTGACACTGTAAAGCATAATGGTATTAACAGGTCAAGAAACTTGTATTATCTTACTGTAAATTGATTTGTTTTAATTACAGCTCAAAGGAATTATCAGAGAAACTCCTGGCAACAGAAGTGATTAGTCAAAAAGGATTGAGGTGTCCCATCTAACTTCATTTTTAAGACAATATGTTTCATATTTGTAAACTTAACAAGGAATCTGGATGGCAATGATAGTAAGGACACTTTATAATATTGGTGAATGAAGTCTTCCAATGAAGACAGACTCTAGCCCCTCCCTGCCTTTTCCACATAGCACTTTGCCCGTGGCTGGAGTTTGCTTTAGTTTCTGGCTTTTCTGTTGACCTGATTAGCTTAACTCAATATTTAAATTTTATTTATTTATTCATTACTCGCTTCTACCAATTTCCCAAAAGGATTTCGGGTGAGTGTAACTGAAAGGGCCTTAACAGAACCCTAGGCATTGTTCCTGCTTTTAATTTATAAATCATTGACACTTCTGTATAGGATGGCCTTATCAGGTCTCTAGAATTTTGCATTTTATAAATGGTATTTGTATTATTTATCCTGAGATGTTCTCTCTGCATATCTACTTGTAGTTTTGATTTTCATTTGGGATCTTGAATTTACATGTTCTGCGCACCAATATTTCTTATTTGTTCACTCACATTTAACCTACTACTGAGAAAAAAAAAAGTTTTTCAAAAGTGAAATGTTTTTCAAATATAAAATCTGACAAAAAAGTATTGAGTAGTTGAAATATTATTTGATCTTACTCAAATGAGAATGTTTTTGGAGTAAGAAGGGGAAAAGTTTCGATCATGGCACTCAAGCTAACATCTGAAACACGTTATCAACTTACCAACTGTAACGACGTATCATTCTGTGAATTTAGACAGGCCTAAGTTGCCAAAACTCTTATTTTTATTGTGGTGCGGACTGTGGTTCTCAAACTTTAACATGATTCAGAATCTCTTGTAGCACAGATTGTTGGGTTCCACATCCAGTGTTTTGTTTCAATATTAGGGTTCCGTCTGGGAATTTGTTTTTCTATATCAGCTTCTCAAGTGAAGGTGATTTTATAGGCTTGAGAACTACAGATATCGTAAATTACACCAAAGTTTAAAACAATTATTTAACTCTTAAAAATTGTCCTGGACCAAAAAAAAAAAAAAAAGCATGAAGTATAGATTTCGATCTAAGTTATGCCACCATCTATAACTTTGTGCAGGTTCTTTTCAAGGCAAGTCTACGACTGGTGACAAGATTTTTTAACATTTAAAAGCTAAACGCAAAGCACTTCGGTTCTAAAACCTATGCCATGTATAGAGAGGAAGAAAAGGCTTGTCAAGACAGAATTCCATTTCATTGTGCCTATTCTAAAAAATAGAGTCTTTAATTTTTTCACACTTTATAACATAATACCGGTCAAGAATAGGTAAATTAAAAATATGTGGTAACGAAATAACTTAAACCCAAATGTTTATAATTCTAAAACACACCCAGTAATAATAATTTTGAATTTTGGTGATTAACATTTCAGATTCTATGTATGTGTGTATACATTTATGTATATATTGACCTACCATTTCATTTTATTATTTTTTTAAACTTGAATAATTTTATTTCTTACTATCTAGAAACCTCATTTTTGAAATACGGTTTTTTCTTTTCAAATTTTTATTTAAATCACAGTTAGTAAACATACAGTACAGTATCACTTTCAGGAGTAAAGAATTCAGTGAGTCGGCAGTTACATGTAACAACCAATGGCCCATCATACCAACTGCCTTCCTTAATCCCCATCACACATCTAGCCCATCCCCCACCCACATTGGCTATTGTTGATAATGCTGCTATAAACATCAGTGCGCAATATTCCTTCCAATTTGTATTCTTGGATTATTTGGGTAAATATTGAATAGTGCAATTGCTGGATCATACAGTAGTTCTATTTTTAGCTTTTTTTGAGGAACCTCCATACTCTTCCACAGTGGCTGCACAAATTTGTATTCCCACAAACAGTGCAAGAGGGTTCCCCTTTCTCCACATCATCAGCAACACTTGTTTTCTGTGTTGATAATGATAGTCATTCTGACTGGTGTGAGGTTATATCTCATTTTGGTTTAGGTTTGTATTTCCCTGATGGTGTGTGGTGTTGAGCATCTTTTCATGTGTCCATTAGCCATCTGGATGCCTTCTTTGGAAAAAATATCTGTTCATGTCTTCTTTCCATTTCTTCACGGGATTATTTGTTCTTTGAGTGTTGAGTTTGGTGTTTCTTTATAAATGTTGGATACTAACCCTTTATCAGATATGTCATTTGAAAATATCTTCTCCGATTCCATAGGTTGCCTTTTAGTTATGTTGATTGTTTCCATTGCTCTGCAGAAGTTTTTCTTATCTTGATGACGTCCCAACAGTTCAGTTTTGATTTAGTTTCCCTTACTTCTGGCCATGTGCCGAGTAAGAATTTGCTACAGCTGATGTCAAAGAAGTTGCTGCCTGTATTCTCCTCTAGAATTTTGATGATTTCCTGTTCCGCATTCAGGTGTTTCATCCATTTTGAATTTATTTTTGTGTGTGGTGTAAGAAAGTGTTCCAGTTTCATTCTTCTGCATGTTGCTGTTTCCCCCAAAGTCCCATTTGTTGAAAACACTGTTTTTTTTTTCCAGTGGATATTCTTTGCTGCTTTGTCAAAGATTAGTTGATCATATAGTTGTGGGTCCTTTTCTCAGTTTTCCATTTTGTTCCATTGATCTATGTGTCTGTTTTTGTGTTGGTACCATACTGTCTTGATGACTGTAGCTTTGTAAGACAGCTTGAAGTACAGAATCGTGATGCCTGCAGCTTTGCTTTCCTTTTTCAGGATTGCTTTGGCTATTCAGGGTCTTTTGTGGTTCCATACCAATTTTAGGATTGTTTGTTCAGGCTCTGAAAAATGCCTGTGGTATTTAGATAGGGGTGACATTAAATGTGTAGTTTGCTTTGGGTAGTATAGGCATTTAATGTTTGTTTAACATTTGTTCTTCCAGTACATGAGCATGGAATGTTTTTCCATGTTTTGTGTCTTCTTTAATTTCTTTCATAAGTGTTGGTTTTTCAGGGTAAAGATCTTTTACCTCTTTGGTTAGGTTTATTCCTAGCTATCTTTGTTTTTGGTGCAATTGTAAATGGGATCAATTCCTTGATTTATCTTTCTGCTGCTTCACTTTCAGTGCATAGAAATGCAACAGATTTCTCTGTACATTGATTTTATATTCCGCAACTTTGCTGAATTCATGTGTTCTAGCAATTTTTGAGTTTGACTTTTTTCTTGATGACTTGGATGCCTTTTATTTCTTTTTATTTTCTGATTGCTGAGGCTAAGACTTCCAGTACTATGTTAGAAAGTCATGGTGAGAGTGGACATCCCTCTCTTGTTACTTACCATAGGAAAAACTCTGTGTTTCCCCCCCATTGAAGATGATATTAGCTCTGGGTCTTTCATATATGACCTATGTGATGTTGAGGTATGCTTCATCAATTTCTACACTACTGAGGGTCTTATCAAGAATGTATGCTGTATTTTGTAAAATGCTTTTTCTGCATCTCTTGACAGGATCATATAGTTCTTATCCTTTCTTTAATTAATGTGGTGTATCACACTGATTGACTTGCAAATACTGAACCACCCTTGTACCCCAGGAATAAATCCCACTTGATCGCGGTGAATAATTGTTTTAATGTGCTGTTTGACTTTGCTATGTGCTTTAATTGTTTTAACCTGCTGTTTGATTTGCTAGTATCTTGTTGTGAAGTTTTTCATCAATGTTCATCTGAGATCTTGGCCTATAATTCTTTTTTAGTGGGGTCTTTGCCTGACTTTGGAATCAAGGTAATCCTGGCCTCAGAGAATGAGTTTGGAAGTTTTACTCCCATTTCTATTTTTCGAACAGTTTAAATGTCTGGTAGAATCCCCCTTGGGAAGCCATCTGGCCCTGGACTGTTGTTTGTTGGGAGGTTTTTGATTGCTGATTCTTTGCTGGTTATGGGTCTGTTCAAATTTTCTCTTTTTTTTTCCTCTTTGATTTTTGGTAGTTTGCAGTTTTTAGGAATTTATCCATTTCCTCCAGATTACCCAGTGTGTTGGCATATAATATTTCATAATATTCTCTTACGACTTTTTGTATTTCTAGTTTGTCTGATGTTAAATATGGCTACTCCAGCTTTCTTTTGATGTCCATTAGCATGACAAATGATGCTCCATTCCTTCACTTTCAATCTGCAGGTGTCTTTAGGTCTAAAATGAGTCTCTTGTGGGCAGCATATAGATGGGTCTTGTTTTTTTTTTTTTTATCTATTCTGATATTCTTCGTCTTTTGATTAGAATACTAAGTTCATTTATTATCAGAGTGATTATTGAAACGCATGAATTTAGTGTCATTGTATTACCTGTAGAGTAGGCATTTTTGGTGATTTTCTTTGTTTCTTCCCAGGCTTTGTTGCTTTGGGTCTTTTTTCCTCCCGCTCAAGGAGTCCCCTTTAATATTTCTTGCATGGCTGGTTTAGTGGTCACAAAATCCTTTAGTTTTTATTTGTTTGGGAAACTCTTTTCTTTTCCTTCTATTCTGAATGATAGACTTGATTGATAAAGCACTTTTGGCTACATATTTTTCCCATTCATTACATTGGATATATCCAGGCCTTATCTTCTTGGCTGCCAAGTTTCTGTGGACAGATCTGCTGTGAATCTGATCTATCTTTCCTTATTGATTAAGGGTTTTTTCCCCCCTGATGCTATCAGGATTCTTTCCTTGTCTTTGTATTTTGTAAATTTAACTATGATATGTCTAGGTGATGGCTGTTTTTTGCTGAATTTAATGGGAGTTCTCTGTGCTCTTGGATTTCGATGTCTATGTACTTCCCAGTAGGAGGTCAGTTTTCAGCTATAATTTGTTCAAATAAACTTTCTGCTACTATTTTTTTGGTCTTTGATCATATTCTGGGACTCCCATGATACAAATGTTTTTACATTTTAAGAAGTCTCTGCCTTTGTGATCCAATTTCTTTTCTTCCCTCTTCTTTTCAGCTCATAATTTTCCATAATTTTATCTTCTCTGTCACTGATTTGTTCCTCTGCTTTGTCAGTCCTCACTATCATGGTATCCATTTGGGTTTGCATCTTGGCTATAGCATTTTTTATTTTAGTCTGACTATATTTTAGTTCTTTTATCTCTGCAGGAAGGGATTCCCTGGTATCTTCTATCCTTTTTTTTAAAGCCCAACTATTATCCTTATCATTGTTGTTTTAAATTCTAGTTTCAGACATCTTACTTATATCTATATTGATTAAATCCCTGACCATAATTTCTACTTCCTGTTCTATCTATTGGAGTGAATTCCTCCATCTTGTGATTTTGTCCAGAAAAAACAAAAACACAAGCATATCCCCAACTCGATCCTAGGTGTCTTTTGATAGGCTTGCTAAAAGAAGGGAGTGCCAAAAAACTAACAGTATAGATATATGAATAAAAAATTAATGGGGCGCCTGGGTGGCGCAGTCGGTTAAGCGTCCGACTTCAGCCAGGTCACGATCTCGCGGTCCGGGAGTTTGAGCCCCGCGTCAGGCTCTGGGCTGATGGCTCAGAGCCTGGAGCCTGTTTCCGATTCTGTGTCTCCCTCTCTCTCTGCCCCTCCCCTGTTCATGCTCTGTCTCTCTCTGTCCCAAAAATAAATAAACGTTGAAAAAAAAAATTTTTTAAAAAAAAAAAATTAAATTAAAAATTAAAAAAAATAAAAAAAATTAAAAATAAAAATGAAGCTAGAGTCTATTTCCCCGAGAGCTGAAACTGCAGCACTCTGTGATCAGTAGACTTGGTGCCTGTGAGGTGTTTGTGCTAGTCTTTTGGGGAAAGGACCCATTGCACTGATTCTCAGGCCAACTTGCCCTAGTAGGGAGGGATGTACCTGCAGGGTGCCTGGAGCAAGGCTTGGTGTAGCGGTTCTGGTCTCCACTTGGTGGCACTGTTTAGCTCACTGAGGTCAGTCACTGCTGGTGGGTGAGGGGTGATAATGGCTTCATCCTGTTCTTTCATCTCTGGAGCAGGGAGCTTGTGCCTGCCCGTTTTCAGGAAGCCTTCACAAATGAGCAAGCTGTGTCCCCGGCTTCCTTCCTGTGTCCCTGACTACCATCAGATTCCCACCTGCACCCTGTGTCAGAGCTCTCCACTTGACCAGCAGCACAGCTCTCCTGTGTTTCATCTCAAGCAAGGCTAGGTGTCAGAACTCTAAACTTCAGAGACCTCCCCCCACCACCAAGACATAGTCTTGTGCTGATCCCTTGGGAGAGGGTCTTGCTATCCTGAGGCTGATGCCAGCTTGTCCCAGAAAATGGTCAACTGACCACGCAGTGGTTAGGAGCTTATGGTAAATCACAACCTGTAGCCAGCACAGGGGTTTGCTGCCCTCAGCAAGCGTCTTTGGTCCTATGATGGTGAATGGGGCAGCTCAATGGCACCCACCAGATCTTTTGCCCCCCGAGAGGCTGTATCACCTCTACTAAATGCACCCCAAGCAGGCGAACAGCTTCTCCTGTGGGACCGAGGAGATCCTCAGAGCACCCCGCTACTGGGTCTCTGCCTTCCTTCCCCACTGGAGCAGTTCCAGGTGCAATGCTGGCTATGGCACTGACCTCCAGAACTTCAGACTCTGTGCTTTGCAATTTATTAAAAAAAAAAAAAAAAAAAAAAAAAAGAGGTATTTAAACCATCTCCTTTTCCCAGTCAGTTGCTTTGGGGAAGTTTTTCCTGTGTAATCCCCTATGTTTATTTTTATTCTTTTTTCACTCTTTCTTTCTCTCTCACTCCTCCCTCCGCAGTCACATCTCCCTTCCCTTTGCATTGCCCACTGCTCTTTTCTCCCCCAAATCAACTCTCTGCAGTTCCTACCTTCCACAAAGGGATCACTTTTTCTGCTTGTAGATGTACATACAGCTTTGTTCTCTCAGTCCTTAAATCAATGTCTTGGGTGTTCAGAACAATTTGATATTTATTTAGCTGTGTTCCAGGGAGGGAGCAAACTTAGAGTCACCCCACTCCTCCACTATCTTAACAAAAACCCCTGACATACTATTTTAATTTTTTTTTAAGTTTATTTATTTTTGACAGAGACAAGCGCGAGCATGAGCTGTGGAGGTGCAGAGAGAGAGAGGGAGACACAGAATCTGAAGCAGGCTCTAGGCTCCAAGCTGTCAGCACAGAGCCTGATGTGGGGCTCAAGCTCACCAACCATGAGATCATGACCTGAGCTGAAGTCGGACGCTTAACCGACAGAGCCACCCAGGTACCCCGACATATTGTTTTAAATTATATTTATTTTACTTCACATATGTAGAAATTACTTATATTTTGTTCAAAAATGTTATTACATAATTTTAAATACTTATATAGTAATCTATCATATCAATATTCTGTTTCTAAACATCTGATTTGGGATATTTATATTTATAATGTAATTAGAAGTTGATGAAACACTCATAATTATATACTTGTTGCCTACACCTGTGAAAATATCTACTAAATGCTGCCTGTTTAATCCAAACTATTTAATCCAGACACATCCACAGCCTGTAAAACTCTCTGTGAATCAAAACATGTATGATTATGTGATCATATGCAACATTTTAAATTCTTTTGCTAGAATTTTTCCTCCTGTTTAAAGTAAGATCTCTATCTACACAGAGTCATAGAAATTCTTACGTAATAGTGTTATATTTCTCCCAGTCGATAAGCATTTAGTAAATTTCTGCTCTAACGCAGCCTGGATACGATGTGTCTTTGACAAAATACATACCCGCTTAATTTGCTTCCTTCTCAAAGTCCTGTTAAACAACAGGTAAGGTACACATTACCATGAAGCCAAGGATTCTTGACAGTGGACCATGGCGAAGTCTTGTCAGACAGAAACTACTCCTTTAGAGCTACTCCTGGCATGTGGCATTTATTCAGCCAGATGATTTAATACTTACTAGGAATGGGAATTTTTCTGTACTTACCATTTGATTTTGTTTTCCTTTGTCTCATTTAATTCTTGGTAAATTCTTGTAACTCTCTAAAACAAAACACTATCTATAGCAAATCTATTCAACTCAAAATTCAACATTACCACCCCTCCCCCATTTTCATACCCATTGAGCTGGTTAATGATTTTCTCTGATATCTATCCCAGTCTCACTAGAACACTGACTATTTCTTTCTGTGATTCTTAAGTACCTAAAACTGCCTTGGTACCCAACCCAAGAACATTAGGATTCCCCTCCCACTACGATTATCATGTAGGATCTATGAAAAACAGAACCTTGCACAGTGCCTGGCATATAGCAGATGTACAACTAATATTTGTTAAAGAAATTAATAATTTTTGCCTTTAAAATTTGGCATATATTTTCCTTTTTAACAGCAATTAGTATCATTTCTAAAACTGTATAACCAACTATGAAGTAAATTTAAAATGTTCTTGTTCTCCCCAACGTACCACTACTCTCCAAACTTAACCACTAATGAATCCTGTGAACAAACATTTCATTGTTTCTTAACAATCCCCATCCCTCCTATTGATGTTTTACATAGGAGGCTTCTTGGAAATCTTCTCTAGCCACTTGGAGTCTCTCTCGGATCTATCTTTTATCTTCTATATCGAAATCTTTCCAACTTTTCTTGAATCTCCAGTTTGTATCTTAGTAGTACTTCCCTTAGTTCTGAATCTGATGGCTGGACTTGTGAAATTGTTGCCTTTTTTGGAATGTTGGCTGGTTATCAATTTCAGTTTCACCCTGAGTGCTATCTCTCTTTATCCATGTCGGTCCTCAACTCTGAAAGTGCAGGGCCATTTTTCTTTGCCCAAAGAATTTTGTTCTATGCTGGGTTTAAAATAGTAACAATCCTTCTGTCATAAAATATGGACTGTTCTTGGCATTGAGCCTAAAAATATTGCCTAGTCACATAAAGTTATACCACTTGAAAGCGTATTATTTGTTTTAACATGCCAATCTTAAATGCAGGGACAAAAATGACTTTTAATTTTTGGAACAATAAACATAATTTAATTGGCTTGCATCCATATTTTCACCCCCCATACATGCAAAATAGTTTAAATATTGACGCTGAAAAAACTTGTTTTTTTATTTAAAGTTTGGTGAGTTAGTAACAGCAGGAGATTAAGAAGGAGTGAATACACTAGCCAAATGCCACTGCTCTGTAGAAGTTTTTTTTTTTTTAATGGAAGTTTGTTTCTTCTACTAGGAAACCACGTGAGATTTAGACTTTAAAACTGGGCCCCGCAATTTATGAGTTACCTCACAAAGTAACGTGCTTTGAGTCTTCGTTGTATATTTCTAAATGTACACAAAATAAATGCCTACTTTATGGACCATTAGGAAGATTAAGTGAAATGTTATGTGTGATGATTTTTCTAAAATGCATAAAACATTAACTATAATAGCATTTTCCCAAACTTTATTTTATTGTCATCTGGTCTGATATTTCCATTGGTGGGATTGGGGCTAACACACAGAGAAAAATTAATGCAGGCCTCTTGAAGAGGCAAAACCACATGGAATGTTTGAGGAACCCATGTAATTTGGTGAAACTAGAGAGAAGAAATCATGAGAGGATGCGGTGCGAAACACAGCTAGAAATTTACATACCTTTCCCTCATACTCATTAATGAGTAAATGTTTACCACAAAGACACTGAACTTACTGACCCCGGGAAAATGCAGTTTCCCTCTAAGTCTAGACCGCCATTGGGCCATCTCTGCCCCAGAGTATGGTATTGGCTGAGACAAAATCCGTTCACTACCTCCCTTTACATTGCTTCTGCACAGACAGAATTATTCTCGTCTTTCTCTGTGGAGCTGTTACAATTTAGTTATAACCTTATCAGATCATTTAACACATTTTATGTGTTTTATTTTTAGAGTTTCATCTCTACCATCACTTCTTAAGTGTAGATTTTTCTAGCATAAGAACTTAATTCCTAATCATCTTACTATGCTCTCAAAGCCTGGAATAGATTACCTTCCAGGTAGGAGGCACACATTGTGTTTATTAAATTGACTTGTAAAATTTGCATAGTACATTACTATGCTTTACGCTGGTTTTCTCGTGATGTTTATTTAGCAGATATTATTGTCATATCATCCAGAGCCCGACACAATTACTACTCATCACTTAAAACATCAGTGAAAGTAGAGGGAGAATTTGCAAGGCATGCTTGCTAATGTTTGGTATATACAGGGATTTTACTAACTAAGTTAGATACATATGAATTATGAATATCTACATGGGTTACAGAGCATAAGATCTAACTTGTGGGCAGGGGCTACAATATTATGAGGGGAACAGAAGTAAGCTCACAGCCATAACCTAACTTTTATCAGGAGTAAAGCTGACATTTTAGTCTTGGTATTTTTGAGTTCCCTTTTAATGGATTCCAAAGTCAGAGGTGAAATAATTTACACTATCTACTGAGTCCTTAAAGTACAGCAAGGGTAACTTAATATAGTGGCAAGGGAAAAAAAAAGCAATTTCTAAATAGTGACTAGGACTCCACATCCCCAAGAAATAGAGAAGACAATACTCATCATTAAATATTTCAGAAATATGGGAATCCATATATGTTGCCTGATGGTATATTTATTACTTGAAGTAAGAGATTCTTCTAGAGTATACTCATCCTACTAGACAGATGTTAGACAAACTGTATGTTTATCAGCATATAACAATATTTTCTTATTGCTAAAATAGAAGAGGGAGATATATGATTTTTTCAATGAGCATATTTTGCTATGAGCCTATTGAATCCATTCTCTGACTTTTACTTTTTATGACTGGGAGAAAAATTAGATGCTTATATTTATACAGAATGTACTTTGAGCCCAAACAGAACTAGGTTCAAAATCCAGTTTAGCCATTGACTGTCTAATAAGGGGGAAATTTCTTATAGGTAAATTACAGATGAGGAACTATTCATTAAATCTATCTGACAACAAATAAACTAGGTAATTTATGGAAGACATTGAAGGTACTGTCTGGCACATAAATGCTTCATAAAATATGATGATGATGGTGATGATGATGATGATGCTTGGAATTGTGGAAATTACCATGAAAAAAAATGGAGTTTTGGAATTATAAGGCTAAGTAGAAAAAAGAAATAAGAACCAGAAGATTATATATGGCATGTGATGTTATTCTGTAATATCCAAAACAAATGACACAAAGCAAGATATTGTGTCAACAATAAAGAATCTGATTTAACTACAAAAATTAAAACAAGTAAATAAGGAATATAAACAGTACAAAATTGGGTTTACTCACGGAGAGGTGAGGGACAGAATATGAAAGCAGCACGTAGAATATGTAAATAATTGCCAATATTAGAGGAGAGGGCAAGAATACTGTCAATAATTGTGATTCATTCTGTTCTCTTACCCTGAATTCCATGAAAACTACAAAAGAAATAAGATTAAACTGCTTTGATAGAAAAGGGCACGGTAAGTGATTGGAAGAGGAATACATAAACATACATTTTAATGTTTCAGAAAGTACTGAATTCAATACGGTCTCTAAGTTATAGGTCCTAACAAATTATTTTCAAAAGTCCCTAATGAGAATTGCAGCTGATTGTGCACTGAATGAGAAAATTGTAGATCAATTACCCAGACATTCAGGATACGACCTGCTCAGGGTTAAGGACATTTTTGGAATTTGGAGACTTAGGCCTAGAAAGCTTTAAAAGAGCACGTGCTAAACTGAGGATACTTGATGATGAAATAAATATATGTGAGCATTTTTAAATCATTGCTTTAAAACAGTTTTAATCCTTATTAATGTGGAATACCATTCTAGACAACGGAATATTATTCAGCACTAAAAACAAATGCACTATCAAGTCATGAAAACACATGGAATAACCTTAAATGCATATTACTAAGTGAAAGAAGCCCATCTAAAAAGGTAAATACTGTAAGATTCCACCTATATGACATTCTGAAACAGGAAAAAGAGTGGAGGCAGTAAAAAAGATTAGTGGTTGCCAGAAGTCGCCTGAAGGAAGGGATGAATAGGCAGAGCACAGAGGATGTTTAGGGCATTGAAAATACTCTGTAAAATATCATAACAATAAAGACATGTCACTGTGTATTTGTCCAAACTGAGAGGATACACAGCAACAAGAATGAATCATAGAAAAAAAGAAAACAACTGTGGACTTTGGGTAGTCGATTATGATGTGTCAATATAGGTTATCTCTGGAAAAATGTATCTCTTTGGTAGGGGGGTGTTCACAAGGGCGGAGTCTATGTATGTGTAGGGCAGGAGGTGTGTAGAAAATGTTCTCCCTCGGGGCGCCTGGGTGGCTTGGTCGGTTAAGCGTCCGACTTCCGCTCAGTTCATGATCTCACGTCACGGTCCGTGAGTTCGAGGTCCGCATCAGGCTCTGTGCTGACAGCTCAGAGCCCGGAGCCTGTTTCAGATTCTGTGTCTCCCTCTCTCTGCTCCTCCCCTGTTCATGCTCTGTCTCTCTCTGTCTCAAAAATAAATAAACGTTAAAAAAATTAAAAAAAAAAAAGAAAATGTTCTCCCTCTCCCCTCAATTTTGCTGTGAACCTAAAACTGCTCTAAAACATAAAATCTAAATTTTAAAAAATAGATGGTTTGTTTCTCACGGGAGTTGATTCAGAGATCCAGTATAGAATATTTGTAATAAAAAAATGAGCCCCAGACACTTCAAACAATTTTTTTTCTAAATATGATTCATCTCAACTGAGTTTGTTACATTGTTTGTCAGTATTTATAAAAGTCCTTTTCTAGCAAATATATGGAACGTTGGTTAAATACAACGTGACTTCGTAACTACTTTGATAACAACCATTCTGGCAGATGGTATCTAGGCCAAACCAACAATTTAATAACATAATAAATTTCCTGAAATGTATATAACAATATTAGTAGCACACATCCGAAATGTAAGCATTAAGACTAAGTGCTCAGTAAAACTATTGACTGAAGAAGTTCAATATTTATACTTATTTGTTAAAGCTGCAGGTCCTGAAAACTTGGAGGAAAACCAACTGCATAATTTAGCAACAGCCACAATTGATATTCAAGTTACTGTTTTATTGTCTACTCCTTTAAAAATGTCAGGTTTTATAGAATGTAATCAACTAGAATGGAAACGTCATCCAAATAGCATCTTGAATAATGAGAAGGTTGGCAAAGCACAATCCTCAATCTTTAATATTTCCAATATGAAGCATTTGGGAAATTTAACATATTAGACTTCAGATGTTGTCTGTTCCTGAAAATATTATCAATAAGAAAGTGGTAACACAGTAATACATTATGCTGACAAAGATTGTAACTACAGTGGAAACAGGAACATTTCCTATTCCAATTTATTCTGGCTCTTTTCTGAATTCTGAATGTTATTCAGAAATGACAAAGCACAAATGAACAATAGAATCCTAAATAGTTTTTCAGATTAAATTGTGGTTACTATGTCACACGAAAACACGTGCATTCATGGACGTGCACAGCACTTTTAACTTTTATTCTGATATGATTTTGGAGTTAAGGAAGAGTTATGAAAAAAATGTAGCCATTTCCTGTATACCCTATAGGCAGCTTCCCCTTATATTAGCATTGTATATACTAATAGAATATTCATCATGACCAAAGAATTAACTTTGGTACAATAATATTAGTTGAAGTTCAGAAGCTATTCAGCTTTTACCAATTTGTTCACTAATATCCCTTTTCTATTCCAGGATCCAATCCAAGATGCCGCATTACATGTTGTTGCCATTTCGTCTTAGCTCACTTCATTCTATAACTCCCTCTCCTTGTATTTCATGATCTTCCCTTGTTTGAAGATAACTGGTGAGGCATTTTGTAGAATATATCTCAATTTGTGTTTGAATGCTGTTTTTTCATGATTAGATGGAGGTTATGCATTATAGGGAAGGTACCAGAGAAGTGATTTGCTCTTCTCAGTGTTTCACATGAGGAGGGTACAATGATGTCAACATTCAATACTGCTAATATTATCCATGACCACCTAGATGCAGTGACATCTTCTAGGATTCTCCAGTTGTAAAGTTACCATTTTTCCCTTTGTAATTACTAAATGATGTGAAGGATGTACTTTGAGACTAGGCAAATATCCAGTTTTTTTCCTTAATTTTTCACCTACTAATTTAGCATCCATAGGTAGTGTTCGAGTGGTGATTTTCTACATCCTTCATTCCTTTTACATTTAATCATTAGCACACATCCGTAAGAAGTTATTACCTGTCCTTCTTTTATTGATTCCTCCAGAATTTATTTAAATAGTTATTAATTCATGGGTATTTATTTGGATTTTGGATTATAATGCAATACTTGTGTTATTTATTTTTGTTATTTATTCATTTTTGTTGCTTGAACTTTCCCAGCTTGGCCATTGGGAGCTCTTTTTTTCTCCCCTAGTTTTACTGAAAAATAATTGACATGCAATGCCTCTGCTCACCAATCTATCCATCCTCTTTTTTTATGGACTTTCTCACTTTCTAGAACTCTAAGAGGCTCCAGGATCATCTTGTATTTTCCTTGCTGTAGTCCTGGAGCCCTTTTATTGTATGTGGAATTTGGAGACTGAAATTTGAGAACCAGTGTGCTCATTGTTGCTGGAATGTCATTTCTTATTTTTCTTGATCCATAAAGCTAGGAGAGCTGTGTATATATACTAACTCATACTACATGCACACGCACACGCACACACACACACTCACACACACACATTTTGATTTCTCTCTGTACATACATTTTAATAATATATGCATGAGCTTGTATTGACACCTTTAGCTGACATCGGTTCTCATGATCATTCTAATCTTCCCTCTTTTTCTTATTTATAACTTTTTTTCCTACTGTGAAAAACCTGCCTATCCTTGTCTATTCTGCATATACTTCTATTTTCTACCCTACTGTATAAATGACACAGCTTCAAAATTCTTAAACCACACTTCTATTTGAAACAAATTTACCAACTAAAGAGTTTTTGTAGCTAGTCTTTAGCTCTACAGTAACCACTCAAGTTACATATGTCAGCTTCTTCCCCATTCTTCAGTGTCCTTTTCAATTCATTGGAAGACAGATTCATTTGTCACAGCCTACATTCCATCTTTCCCCTCACAGCCTAGCTGGCTTTTTCAAAAATTAACATGCAGGCAGACTCATTTGCTTTGTCCTGTATTCTTCTGTCACTGTTAGCAAATGCACAGTGTCATGTAGCTGTGAGCACGGTGTGTTTACCCTGGAATCCCCTATGCTCCCTTCCTCTCAACTCTTACCCACAACACTTGGCAATCATGGATCTGTTTTTCTCCCTAGCTTTGCCTTTCCTAAATTGTCATATAAATTGAATCACACAATATGAATCTTTAGATATTCTCTTGCTTAGAAATGTGCATGTAGGATTCTTGAATGTTCTTGAATATATCAATTCAAGATACACTGTTGTTCTTGAATATCAGTAGTTGGTCACAGCACTATATATCTAAACCTGTGAATGGGAATTGTCTCCTTTCTTGGTTCCACTCTTGTGTGAAAGAATTCCTGGCTCTTTCTGTTGCACAGCTGACTTCGTGCCATTCTGCTGTTGCTGTATAGAGTTAGGGAACATACCTTAATAAAAATAAAAATAGTTTGCCATTTTTGGTTGTTCGAGCAGCATTCATTGTATATGGTGCCATACTTTGTTTAGCAGTCACCAGTTGAAGGGCATTTTGAATTGTCTTCAATTTGGAGACATTATGAATAAAGCTGCTATTCAATTTAGTCATTTTTGAATATTTGCATTCTTTAAATATTTGTGTTGTGATGACAAAACTGCATTCTAAAAAGTATTTTTAAAAATATTTAAAAAAAACAACTTGTTATGAGTTCCCTTCAATTACTTTATTAGTTTGTGATTGCAAACTGACTTCAGACCTACTCTACTCAAGGCTTGGGGACAAACTTTCTGTGTTATTTTAATATCTTTCATGATAAGGTAATTTAAGAATGAACCAAGGTTTGGCCTTTTGCAATAGAAAATATTTTAATTTTCTGAAGGACTATTGGTGTTCTCAAAGATTATTGAAGATAATGTTTGTAGTAATTTTGTCTCTGGCACTAATAGTTTTTAATTATGTGTCTACTGTATAAAAGTCTAAACTCTTTTTAAAATTCTGAACTGGTATTGAAATTAGGTTAGATTCCTATGTGTACTTTGAACTAAATATCTCAAATAGTTAAATTACTTTATAAAACTAATTTTATTCCAATTCCCCAAACTATTTTAGGAACAGAAAAGATAAGCTCTGTCTTCAAAACCTTAGTCACTATCTGTCCTTTTCCTTCCAAAACTGCATTTCAGAAAATAAAAAGGATTTTGCAAAAGCTGGTTACTGTTTTACAATGGAGCTGTTTAATAACTTTAAAAATTACATTGATTGAATGGTTACAAGACCAAAACTAAGGAAAGATAATTTTAATAATCCCTCCTTTATCTAGACATGCCGGAGCTTTTTATTCCATAAATGAAAATTTTATTTCATTATCATTATAATAAGTAAAACAACTGCCTTTGTCAGAGGCTAGAATTTCCAACTTCAGTTAAACTTCAACATGACTTTTGTGTTAAGGACATACATAGAAAAGATAAATCATTCCCCAATTTTTTTCATACCAACTTCATAGTTTTCTGTATTGCCGTCATTGATTCTAAATGTGATATTATTAAATTAATAAATTCAATCATTAATAATTATTATTAAATAATAGTTAATTAAATGATAAAAACCAATTACTACAAAATAATTACAAATAATAAAAGTATTAATATAATAAATGTATTCGTTCTCTGGCATTTTCACCTTTTTAAAAATTTTTTAAAAAGTGTTTATTATTTTTGAGAGAGAGAAAGAGACAGCATGAGTGGGGGAGGAGCAGAGAGAGAGGGAGACACTGAATCTGAAGCAGGCTCCAGGCTCTGAGCTGTCAGCGCAGAGCCTGATGTGGGGCTTGAACTAACCAACCATGAGATTATGACCTGAGCTGAAGTCGGATGCTTAACTGACTGAGCCACCCAGGCGCCCCTCTGGCATTTTCACTTTTAAAATGGATGAATCTATTATAAGTGTTGTTTCTAGTTAATATTATGTTAAAAATCATTAATCATAGTGTGTCTGTGTTGTTAGATGCAAACTAAAAACAAATAATGCGGTTCTCAGATTATATCAAATGACTCATAGATGCTTTGCTATTGTATAAAATAAAACAGCAGCACATTATTTAATGGAGACTTGCTGAACGCTGGCAAATTCTGATTTATCTAATTTTCAAAATTATGCAAATTATTTTACCTTGAATATTTAATATCAAATTGCCCTTTAGTGTTGGAGTAATACCACATAAGGTTTACAAGTGTCCCCAAGATTTATTATATGATCTTCCAAGCTCTTATAATAAAATTAGGCATATTAAATAAAATTTTCCCTGGGAAGTCCTCCATAAGAATATGTTTTTCATTTCAACGAAACTAGCAATGTATAAAACCCCTAAAATCTGAGAATTATAGAATAAATATGTCTGTTTTTGCATAACTGACACCAAATAGTGGTGAGAAAAATAATTGGCCACTGACAAGAGATTAGAATAATCAAATTTACTCTAAGTCATCATGAGCTTAATAATGAAAAACTCACTTTAAATCCCAGCCTAACCATCTCTCAGTGTTCTTTTTTGTCCTTTTAAATAATATTGTCAGTATGTAAACCAAGCACTGCTAATATTCTTGGTATTCTCAAGGTATTTACAGTCAGTAATAATCTAACATAATTTATTATTGTCAATAATGAGCTCTAGAAATTAGAGTCGACAATCACATGCTGATGTAGCTTGAGAGATGTGCTCCATTTTGTTGGATGATCAGTGTGGGGAACAAAGGCAACTGTATGAGTTCTTCTCATTTGGAAGGTCACTCAGATTTTATAGTGTTGATATTACTGTTTTCCTTTCATAACAATTGAGAAAAATGGAGAGAGGTCATACTTTCTACCACCTAAAAATAGTATTTTGAAATTAAATGATCCAAAATATCATAAGATAAGCTGCTACAGATAGACTGACTTCCTAAATACTTATACACCCTCAATATTCTTTTAAGAATGTCATATATTGAGAATAAAGAGTGTAAGATAAATGCATAACCATTTCCTTTTTACTCTATTTTATTTAGCCTTAGAGTTTTGATTTTTGATATTCTCTTCTGTCTCTTTAATTACACTTTCTGGTGGTCACTGTCATTTCCATTGCTTTCATATAAATAGCATCAAATCACATTGTCAAATTGTTATAATTATGGACTTGTCTTGAACGATCCTTGTCAGCAACATCTTAGATCTTCAGTTTTTAGCCCAAATGAGTTATAACTTAGAGTGTTCTCATTCATTTCATTTAAAAACTTTTTGCCAAATTTCTTCTTTCTTTCTTTTTTTTTTTTTTTTTTTTTTTAGAGTGAGCACGTGCGCACAGTGGGGGAAGGGCAAAGGGAGGGAGAGAATCTCAAGCAGGTTCCATCTGCAGCACAGAGCCCAAGGCAGGCTCAATCCCAGAATCTGGAGATTATGACCTGAGCCAAAATCAAGACCAGTCACTTAACCAAATGAGCCACCTGGGCACCCTGCCAAATATCTTAATAACTGATTAAAATGATCTCAATATTATGTATTTTCTCTCTGATGTCCTCTTTCAACTTCATTATTCTGAGTTAAAAAAAAACTCTATTTTCTTATTTCTAAGAATTTTAAAAACATCTTGAGAACATTAAAGAAATCTGATATAGACTTCTATGATAGATAAGAAAGACTGATATCTTGGGGTGAAGGTAATTGTTTTGTTTCTCTTTTTGTTTCCTGAATTTTGCAGAATGAGCAAATGTGACTTTTTGTATACTATGATGCATTCCCTAAATTCATGAGTGTATGTTCCTCTATTTATGTTTGCTGTATAGTGACTGTCTTTACTAAAGCAGGACATAGTATGAGATGCTGAACCTTAAAAAAAAAATCAGCATAAACCTTACACATCAACTCAATGAATCATTTGCTTTTATTTCTGATTCACATGTTTTTGTTATTTGGCTTTCAGTCATAGATCTGTGGTATCATGATGAAATTCCAGTATTTCTACCTTTTCTGTAACTCTGTTGCCAACACATTAAATGTAGGCCTGTTCCCCTACCCCTTGGAGCAGTAGAGGAGCAAAGTTACTTTCCTTCCAGAAGAAGCTGTTTTTCAGTAGGGAGCTGTCCATGGTGGCAGGCTGAGCCAGCCATCCAGAATACATAAAGAGTTCCCTTTTGGCCAAGAATGAAACTTTAGTTAGGATATAAATGATATACATTTATATATTTGAAATTGCATAATGTTATCCTCCATTCCTGTTTTAAAGCATCTTCCTCTTTATGCACATTTAAAAAGGAACACTTTTATTGGCACTTTCTTTTGCTTGTCAAATTAACAGGGTGAAACAGTAGTTTTTAAGCTCTACAGCTGGTTTCTCCTAAACTAGTTTCACTGGGGTATTAGAGGTATGTGGTATCATATTAGAAAGGTGGTGGGTTTTTTTTCGTGTGGGGGGGTGGGGGAGGAGGAAGGGGAGAAGCAGTCAGTATTAAGTAAAACTTAACCTATCACTGGCCTAAAGTTTGAATCTTCTTGTGTGGCTGACGAAGCATGCACATTTTAGCCATTCACTTTGGTTTTATGTTAAATTATGCAAACTTATTTCAGTTCCAATGTCTATTGGACAGAAGGAAACTCTGTCACAGCTTAAAGGCATATCCCAAAGCTGGAAGCTTTCTGAGTCTCAAATCAAACTCATCATTGAGATATACAGAATCCCTCCAACTTGGTCGTTTTGTTTCTTTGCTTTGTTTTCTCTAAAACCTTCATCACTGAATTTCTTGGGGGCAACAGTGTGTTCCATCTATGATATATAATTTCTAATGAGAAAAATGCCACAGATCTCAGTGATAAATGTATGCAAATATGGATGGTTTTCCCATTTGGAAGGTGACATATGATATTCATAACTATACGTTATATTAATATTTATGTGTGTACAATGTAATTTTATCTATTATTTCTAAAAAATTTAACCTGTACCCCGCAAAGGTAGTGAAGGCCTTAGTATCAGCCAACTAAGTGACTTGGTCCTTCTCCTTGGGATTAAATCTATATTTTTAGATTATTAAAAATTAAGTCAAAGGCATCAGGGGAATGGGCACTACAATCAGTACCTGGTTTCTGCTGAGACTTATATAATACTGTCTCCTCTTTGATCTGAGTTCAGTCAGGTTATTGCTGTGTTTCTCCTCCTTATTTAAAGCCTTTACATCTCTTGTCTTCCCCTTCTTTCTCTATCCCCAACCCTGATTTTCTCTCTTTCTTTTTCTCCCTCTCCTTTTACATGCCATATACCACTTTAAGCTCAAAGCAATAAAAGTGATTGAAGCGAGAAAACACAGTAACAACTTGAATATACTTTAAAGACATACTATTGAAAAGAAAAGCCAGGCACAAGAGACTGTACTGTGTGATTCCTTTTATACAGTTCTCAAAAATAGGCGAAAGTCATATGGTGTCAACAGGCAAAACAACATTAAGTTGAGGAGAGAGTATTAACAGAAGAGAAAATGAAGGAAGCTTCTGAAATAATGATCTCTACTAGACTCGGATTCTGGTCACCTCAGCTTGTTTACTTTTGGAAATTCACTTAAATGTCTAGATGCATATTTAAAATCCATCCATCTATACCTACACGTGCGCTCACACACAGACACACATCCACACACTGCATCAAAATTATTTGTCTTTTGTAACTAGCAGTTGTCAGTCTAATTAGAGAGCCAAGTCCATAACATTTTCTACAAAGCGCTTAAATCAATAGCCAGGGAGGTGGTGAGGGGGTTGGATTGAGTCCTACCGTATATTCCGCTCAGAAATCTAGGGCTTCTTCCCAAAGAAGTAATTCACTCTCATTATGTTTCAATAAGTTTGCTAATGCATGAAACTGTATTTGATGCTCTCACAGTTGCTAATCTTCATCTCTAATATCTTCTTGCTAATTTCCCCATACGTACTGTTGCTTAACACTAGACGCGTGAAATGAAAATAATTTCATCGCACAGTTCGCTGAATCAGCTTTGTACATTCTCTATTTCATATTTTTTTCCCTTTTGCGTTAGTGTTCCCAGTAACATTATAAAGTCAAAATAGAGATTCTTAAAATATTCCACATTTCAAAATATATAGTAATATTAGTATTCCTAATCTGGCATTCATTATTTTTTCTGAGATACCTAAGAAATCTTAGTTTGTTGGGTTTTGGTGGCATTGATGGAAGGAAGGTTGTCAGTTACAAACCAAATAGAAATATGATAATTAATTCTAAATTTCATTCATGGGAAATCAGGGTTAAGTTTGGGCTTCATTTGCTGGTGAAATTGAAGATGACAGTTTAAAAGACACTGTGAATACGGCCACCTGATTGTGAACTCCTTAGCAATCAGAATGTTCTTTTCATATCAGCTTCCTCATAAAAGGAGTTGAAAGAATTCCTTTTAATTATCAGAGCAATTAATATATGGCAACCCTTTTATTTCCTCCTTAAATTTTGGAAGAATTAATCAGTGAGACAACTGAAGCTCGGGTTTTCTTTGATGAAATTTTTAATAATGGATTCAATTTCTTCAGGAGATATTAGACAGGGCAGATTTTCTATCCCTTCTTCTGGTAAGCTCTAATAAGGTATATTTGTTATCCGAAAGTTCAAATTTATAAGCAAATTTTTTCTGGCATTTTCTGATGTCTCGTGCCAATGGGCTGGTTTACCGTTTTGACTAATCACCTCATCTCCACACTACTCTGCTGCATTTCACCCCGAGCCATCTCTGCCCTGAGATTAGCTGCTTTGGGCAATTTATATACCATTTTAAAAACTCTGTTAATTTTCTTTTCTCTTAGATTAACTGAAAATGGACTTTGCCACATATTGGTCATTTTACTTTTTCACAGCATGCTAGATAGGAAGGATACTCTGTCTCCTACCATTCTGTTCATATTAGAAGACTTCCCTGTCTGTTTTAAGGATAAAATTAAGGGAAAAGAAGTTTCCTTCCCTAATTCTCTTCCATGTGTTCCTCTATAGTAGCGCCCATAATTAACACAAATTCAGGTTAGTTTTGAATATACACTTTCTCTGATTCAGTAATTGGCCAATACAAAGAAATAAATATGTGCAAGAGGTAGTAGTAAATTTGGGAGGAGCAAGGATGAGAGTGGGGAATAGCATTATTAAACAATACACTTGAGAGCATGGGGTGCATGAGTTGGAGTGTATTTTGCAAGGGAAGGATGAAACACAAACGCTACATAGAAGGTTTTGCTCAGAATCACCGTGGCAGTGAGTTCAGTGCTTTACAAGATGGTTCTGCATTCAACCCTACACCATTTTCCCAAGATGGTAATAATGAATGAAGGAAACAAAGCTTCACGACCTGTAAGTAAGAAGATTAAGTAGTTAATTCCTTTACGATAAACGTCTTTTCCTTTAACGGAAGCTATTACTCTTAATCATATCTGATTACTTGGAGCTAGAATGCCTCGCCTCCAGTCCCCACCCCACTATTTTTTTGTCATTTTGGATGATTCTCTCTTTGCTTCCTTATCATCTGTACTTTTTCCAAATTCCCAGGCCAGAAATTTTCATTTATGCTTGAGGGTTCATGTAAAATTATGTTATATGTCATTGTACTATTTATTTTTTGCTGCATTTCTAAAAAAACTATGAAAAGTGTGTATTCTGTGACTAAATTACAAATATCACTAACCAGCTAATAATTGATACACCTGGGCTGTGAGCCCTGTGTTGGCACTTAGTATATAATACCCAGAAGACTGTCATTTATATGAATGCTGGCCCTGCTTTTACCTACAAGGTAGAATGCTCAGCACATAGAACAGAATCTTTCGAAACAGCAAAAGTGTGCCTCTGAAAAGATATATCAGCAAAGTACAGTTACAATGCCAGCAGTTTTTACCCTCCGTGCTAAGTACTGAAATCACTCTTTTATGGTTTATTTCCCTTCCAAGAGTATGGACATTGACGGCTTATTGTTTTGAAACACTACCAACATTAAAAAAAGCATAGGTAACTTTTTTTTTTAATGAGATTTAACATGAATTCTAGTATACTCCTTAGCAAGATTACCATATTTACTGAATATTGTAAGATTTACTCATTTATCATCAAAAGAGAAAGAGTATGCTCCTTTCCAATAGGAGGATTTCTGTTGCAATTAATCATTTTAACTCTGATTCATTCTCTTTCTCTTTCTGTTTGGAGAAAGAAAAAGCCTAGAGCCCTAAAGGAGGAAGCTGTGCTTATAACTCCTAAAATGCAATTCCAAATACAAACTTTCAAAACGATATTCACATCACAAAGTCTGATTTCCCTGAAGTGTGCTGTCAAAATGCAAACATCAGAATCTGGGTATTTCCTATATCTGCCTTGTATGTAATTTCAGAACATCCAAGAGAACTCCTTCTTGCCTTTGGAACTCAAATACTAGCTATTACATTGTTTTCCTTTTCTACACAAGGAAGGGTAAGGAAAGATTGTATTTTGGATGTAGTTTAAATAAAATATTTTTAAAAGTTAAACTAATGAAATTCAACCATTGATGCATATGCACAACTGCCATCACAATGTAAAGACTAAGTCATTTTAGGCTTTTGCTTCTGCAAACATGCCTTTGATCAATATCCTTTTTAAAAAAAAAAAAACACATGGGTGAGGCTCATCTTTGTCTTTTGTGATTATGTGTACCTACTGTTACATAGATTATTTAAGATACAACGTAGTTGCAAAAGAAGTTACATATAAAACTGAACTAGATTATCAGCCATCGTCTCCTCTTAGCATCTTCTGACCATGTCATCTACACCTTAAAATATTCTAAAATATTCTAATGGCATTATAAACCAGGACTTGAAGAAAGTGATATACGAGTACCAGAAGAGATTTCCTATTTCATTGCCAACAAATTGTATTATATATATGGAGGAGACTTTATTCCCCTGAACACTGAGTTTTATGCTAGGCATAAACCTTGTCTCGCTTCCCTCTACCTGATAGTGTATACTGACTGACTGCTGTTTTGTGACCCAGAGATGCTTATCGCTCCCATTAGAAACTTTTGTCCTACGTTTCTACTTTTTAAGAATTATTTTTTTTTTAGACAAGTTTTAGGCTTCCAACAAAATTGATTTAAAAAGTACAAAGATTTCCCGTATACTTTTTGCCCTCATACATGCACAGCCTTTTCATAGTCAGCATCACTCACTAGAATGGTACTTTTTTTTTTTTTTCCCAAGGATGAACCTGCACGGACATATCATAGTAACCCAAATTCCATTACATACCTTTGGGCTTATTCTTGGTGTTGTACGTTTCATGGATTTGGACAAATGTCCGGACATTTTCTACCATATATTACCATATTATACAGATTATTTTCACTGTCCTATAAATCCTCTCTGTTCTGCCTGTTCATCTCTCCCTCTCCCCTCTATAAGATAATCTTAGTGGTCTCCATAGCTTTACCTTTTGTAGAACGTCACATGTTGAAACCATGGTATGTAGCCATTTCAGAGTGCCTTCTCTCATTTGGCAAAATGTATTTCAGTTTCCTGTGTTTTATTTATGGCTTGTTAGCTTATTTATTTTCAGTGCTGAATACTCCACGGTCTGGCACAGTTCATTTATCCATTCGCCTGCTGAAGCGCATCTTGGTTGCTTCCAAGTTTTGGCAAGTGTAAATAAAGCCACCAAAAATATCTGTGTTCAGGTTTTCGTGTAGACAGAAGCTTTCATTTCTTTTGGGTAAATGCCAAAGGCATGAGTGTTTGGATCATAGGGTAAGAGTATGCTTAGTTTTGTAAGAAACCGTTACTGTCTTCCCACGTGCCCTGAGCTTGTGCATTGCCACCACCGATCTATGAGAGTTGCTGTTGTTCCACATCCTTGCCAGCATGGATATTGTGCGTGTTTTGGATTTGGGCTGTCCTAATAGGTGTGGAGTGGGATCCTATTGTCATTGCTTCTTCAAAGATTAAAACTTTTCAAAAATAACAGGGTAGAAGTTTAGGTATTTAGGCTGGTAGGGGCCTATTTTTGAATCCTGATGGATGAAATGCTCTGAACATTACCAGACCTAGTGAAAATTTGGAGACACTGTTATGCCCAGAATTCGTGATCCCCAAAGACCTCCAGGGAGCCGAGTCTGATGTAAAAGCAAAAGAGCCTTTATTCGAGCTAGCTTGAGCTCAATCCCCTACCTGCACCAACGCAGTGGTGAGATACCCGGGAGAGAGAGCGAGTTTCAAAAGGACAAAGGTTTTATTGGGGCCTAGGGGCGGTTGGTGAGGTAATGGCTATGGCCTCAGCCGATTGGCTGGGGAAGGGTCCGAGTCCTGTTAGGCAGGTGAGGGGGGCGGTTACTCAAGGGGAGGAAGTGTGGTCAAGGTGAAGGACACAGAACAAGATGGAGTCGGCTGGCGTAGGCCCGCCCTTTCAACACCTGAGAACATTCTGGGAACAACACTGAACATACCTAGTGCACTGCAAAAGCAAAGCATAATATTTAAAAACGTTCTAGGTAGGAATCAAAAAGAAATCCAGAATATCTGGATTTTACTCTTTTTTTTTCTTTTGACATATATTCATTTTTGAGAGAGACAGAGTGCGAGCAGGGGGTGGGTGCAGGCAGAGAGAGAGGGAGATACAGAATCAGAAGCAGGCTCCAGGCTCTGAACTGTCAGCACAGAGCCCAACACAAGGCTCGAGCTCATGAACCCTGAGATCATGACCTGAGCTGAAGTCAGACGCTGAACCAACTGAGCCACCCAGGCACCCCTAATCTTTGATTTTTAAACTGCTGGGTACTTGGTCAAGTTTTTTAATGTTTTTATTTATTTATTTTGAAAGAGAGCAGGGGAAGATCAGAGAGCAAGAGAGAGAGAGAGAGAGAGAGAGAATGAATCCTAAGCAGGCTCCAGTCAGCACAGAGCCAGATGTAGGGCTAGAATTCACAAACCATGAGATCATGACCTGAGCTGAAACCAAGAAGAGTCAGACACTTAACCAACGGAGCCACTCAGGCAACCCAGGAAGATACTAGAGGTCTTGCTATTGTGAGCTAAAGTTATTTTCCCCTCTAGTAAGGCATCAACATTAAGACAGTAGGGAATTCCTGGAGGAATGTTATAACTCTGTATTTCCCTCAAGCATTTGTCAATAGACTGCAGGTTATAAGGAAATTTAATTTTATCTACCATTTCCTTCTGCCTTTATCCCCACATCACTATGGAGGGGAGGGTGATGTTAGGACTCCAGGAAACTGTGTGTATGGGTTTCTAGATGTTAGGCTATTAATAAGATTGCCTTTTTCTTGTAATTTACTAAGACCTTTGCAAACTGATGGAGATTCATATTCTACATGACTGTGATCTCTATCAGTTAACCGTTTGTTTTTCCATTCCCTTTGTTCTTGGGCAACCAAGAGTGCCTGAGGAATGTCGCACATACCCCACGGGGGGGGGGGTAGGGGGGTGGTGGTGGTGAGGTGGGTGAGGTGGTGTTATCTTGTGCTTCTCTGTTAGCTTGTCTTTGGCTTCCTCATCAGACAGAAAAATAACAAATGGAGAAAGAGAGGGGTCCAGCTTTTGTTGGAATCCAAGGTGGGACCTACGGTTTTGTGTGCTCACTTTTTGTTGAATTTAAACATAAGAGCAGGACTTTAAAGTGTAGGAAGAACAAAAACAATTGACCCAAGTGGTGAATTATGGAAACCAACCAAGATGGCTAAAATAGAGTAGCCTGGGGGTGGGAACAAGTTGAGAGGGGGAGCTGAGTTTTGCCTGACTCTTTATCTAATAGCATAGCTGGCAATGTGTTTACTCTAGATAGCCATCTTTGAAGTGAATGCCTCTTTGAAGCAATGCCTCATCAATCAAAGTTTAAGTCAAGTGCTTACATTATAAAAAAAAGAAAACCCACTGTCAGGACTTATCCTACAGAGGCTATCAAAAATACCTAAATTATCCACAGTAGGAATTCATAGTAGTGGGGTGTAAAAAGTAGAAAGTAGAAAGCTCAAGATAACTTCAAAATTCTTGGTCTGAGCCATTAAAATTCTGAGATAAAGAAGCTTATTAAGGACAATTAAGATGGAGCAGGTTGTAGGGGAGATTGAGTTGAGTTTGAGAGATCGTAATATGCATCAAAGTGGAGAGGTGGCTAGATATGGGAATCTGGAGCACAAATCTACATATAGGACTCACACAAAGGTGTGGGTTGGTGATATAAATATGAGAGGTATATAGAGTGACACAGTATTCAATGCTATGAGAGTGGTTGTCAAAGGAGTGAATGCAGACACAGCCCGGAGGAAGACCACTATGCCCTGGAGTTGTCCAACATTAATCCCTGTCAACCTTCTGTATAAATCTGTGACTATCAGATATAACATAAAAATCATTGATTTTTTTTAGATCTTCATTTTACCTAAGAACAAACTGAAAGAGAGGTAAGATTACAGTGTTTTATCCAATGTCAAAAAAGAATGATGATGGAACTAAGACTAAATAAATGCCCCAGCTAACTGACTAATAATTAAAAGACTGCTTGTAAAATAAGAGGGAAGAAAGGATGAAGTATTTCACATGAAAGATTCAAAGAGTAGATGTTTATGTTTATGAAATAATTAATTAGAGTCTTTGCTATGCTTGTTGATTAAGCACAGATTTTGAAAGCCTTTGATCAAATATGTTGACGTAGAACTAATATTACTTTTCAAAAAATTCAAAACAATCAAATTGAGGGAGTGTGAAGTGTCATGTATGAATTCAACATCTTTCATCACACTTCTTTTACCAGTTGTTTTTTTTTTTTTCTTTTTTGGTCAGGGATAGAATAAAGGAGAAAAGGAACCTATCCTGTAATTTCAGAGGAAATAATATACCCAAAGTCAGTGATGGTCTATTTGCATTTTATAGAAACATTTGCTAAACTTCTGGTAGACTCATGCTTGACCTCTTAAATTTCTTCTTTTATATATTAGATTTAAAAATTCTATAAAATATTTTGCCATTGAATACAAAGATAAAACTCTCCATATAAAATTAGATTTTATATTTATATGAAAGCTTTCATATTGAAGAATTCCAAGAACATTTTCCCAACTTTATAAATAACATAATTTCACGCACTGTTGGATTTCAGCTGCTATTAAGGCAGTAGACATCACCACCGGGTAGTAATTTTCAGCCTATAAAAAAAAAAAGTAATACCATATCCTATTTAGTGAATTGGAATGCTAAATACATACAGCATGTTTACTGTTGTGCCTCGAGCAATACATACCCAACAAATTGTAAGCAATATTCTTATTTTCAGGATTAGATACTTGTCTCTAGAAGAATACATTCAAAGGGAAAGTAGGTAATATTTTTCATTCTCTATTGGATAATTGTGTCATACTCCCTAACTGCAACACATGTTTTCTATGCTTCCCATACTCATCAACATGATTCTATTTATGAAGTTTCAAAATCAATATTAAGCTACTAAGGAAACCATGTGGCAACTGATGATGAAATAGCCATGGTGAATGGTTGTGTTGAACTGCCCACCGCTTCACCAGGATTCTACTGGGAAGTGATTTCCCTAGTAATACGAAATCTCTGATGTGCACTATTTTCCATAATTTCAGAAATGAGCTCTTCACTGTTGATTGATTTTATTACAGTCCTCCTCCATTAGATATGTCAATTTATGGGAACAAAGACAAGTTTAAATAAACTATCCCCAAGGTAGAAAATGAGAAATGTTACTTATTGTTTTGGTTTGCCGTCTAGAGCCTCTTTCCTCTAACCAAAGCCTGTACCTGTGACTGGGAAGGCGATGCCACTATTCTTCATCTGTCTTCCACTAATTAACCCAAATACTAAAAATTTTTGTACCTTTACTTAACTTTGCCCTATTGTTACAGCAAATACTCAGTGACTAGGAAGAAACCAGGGACACGCACTCGGGGAGTCAGAAAAGACTGCTTATTTTGCATTGGTGCTGGCCCAGCACAGTCACCTCCAAAGGCTGAGCCCTGAGCCCTGGAGCTGGCCTTCTTTTATACCTACCTAGTTTCTGGGTACTTGGAAACTTTCTTTCAGCTACAAAAGCCCGGGGGAGTTCAGGGGCTCAAGGAAAAAAGGGAGAGGGTACTATCAGTTGTGCTATGTGGTCAATTGACTGATGCAAGAAGCAAGCAAGATTATAGAAGCCAAAAGCATGCAAGGGGGGTATCCAGCCTGGGACATATGGCTGGACTTTTTTTTTTTAATCTGCTCTTGCCAGCTTCTCACTCCCCCTTCTTGATTCTCAAGTTGCTGTAGCAGCCTTAGAGAAAATCAGTTTGTGGGGTGCCGGGAATCCCTTGCTGCCACGGGGGGAGAGGCAAAGACCATTCTGGCTTCTTTCTGTTCACAGGGATGTTGAAGGGAGGAATGTGACAGCTTAGGTTCTTCGCTACTCAAAGGAGAGTAGCAACAGTTAGAATGGTCCAACTGGAGCATCAGCTGGACTTCTTTAGTTTCTAGGCGAGAGGAAACAAACCTGGTTAGCATATTAAGAATACAAGGACCAAACAGGAAGGCTATGAAAAGCATTAGGAGAGGACCAGCTAAAGGGAGGAGCCAGGATGCCCAATTCCATTTGGTGCTCCAGGAGTTCCATGAATCTGCTAATTCTCGCCTCCGTTTGATGATCTGCTCCCTTAGTTGTTGGGTCATATTTCTAACTATCCCTGATATGTTAACATAGAAGAAGCATTCCTCATTTAGGAAGAGTCACAGTCATCCATTTTTGGCAGTTAGCAAGTCTAGCCCTCTCCTGTTTTGCAAGACTAACACTGCTAAGAAGTCTACTTGATCTTGTGAAACCACCAGAGATTTGGCAACTCGTTCTATGTCATCCATTAGGACCTGCGATAATTTATAATAAGTGGTTGAAGAGACTATTCTTCTATTCCAGTGCCCACCCTGCTGCTATCCCTAAAGTAATCAGCAGGGGTATGACTTGAATGGCTCTTTTTGGTCGCGTATATGCTGCCAAGGGTGCTGTAGGAAACTGATTGTCGGGAATAATGTTTATCTGAGGAGTGAGGAAGGCCAGTGTACAGATGGCCATCCATTCAGCCAGTAGACACAGGTAAGCATCCGTCCCACATACAAAGAAAATCCCTGGGAAGGGATGACACCAGGGTTGGGTTATAGGAAGATGACTGAGTTCCTGACTGTCAAGAGTTGGGTTGCATTGGCTGATGGTCAGATTGGTGACTGGCTCCATTCCCATTTTATTTGTCAGGCACCTGGGAGCTATTTGGGACAGTTAGGCTCCAGTTAGTACAGGTATTACCATGTGGGGGTCTGGGTCTTTAGTTAACAGGGTAACATTTACAGTTGCCTGAGTTATCAGAGTAGCTGCATAAAGTGGGAGGGGAGAGCCCTGCGGACAAGCAGAGACAGTAGTTTTTGGCCAGCTTGTGATTGGTATCATTGAGGAGGTGATGAGTTGTACTCAACATCTGGTCCAGATGGGGTTATAAAGCATGTGGTCTGCCCAATTCAAGTCTAGGCAGGGGCCGATAGGTTGGGTCAGAGATGACCCAACAGGCATTGAGAACATCAGGGCAGATTGGATCAGGCAACCACAATCGCATCTTATTTATTTATTTATTTATCATTTATTTATTTATTTATTTATTTATTTATTTATTTATTTAATCCTGTCCAGTAAGTTCTCCCATTCCTGTTACAGGCCTCGTGGCATTATAACATCTGTCCAGCATGCAGGGGTAAACGGTGGCACAGGGGCGTGGTGGTAGTATTATCTGATCCATTAGGGCCAGAGGAGCAAGGGAAGGAGAGGGAACAGGGGAATGAGTAGGAGCAGGGGGAGGAATAAGAACAAGGGAAGGAATACAAGCAGAGGGAGGGATAGCAGGGTAACAGGGTAACATGGGCCTGTAACAGGGCTGTCCCTCATGGAGGCAAAAGACAGCAGAAGATCCTTTGACAGAACCCTCCAGTCAGGAAGGAAGGTTCCAAGAGGGGCAGTGGCAAGTGGAACAATTACATGGCTGGTAAGAGGAGAGGATCCTTTTTGAGCATGTTAGGAACAGGAATATGCACAACAGGGGTAGGAGACAAGGCTGATTCAGCGTCAGAGGGAATGATTCCATCCTGGGGTAGGAGACAGTTCAAAACGCAGAGAACAATATGCAGGGAAGGACATCAATCACAACTCAGATCATAAACATCTAAGGAGAATAAGGCATCCTGACACTAGCAAGTAGAGGGAGGCTACCAAGAGTTCGTGACTGAAGCACCAATCTGTGGAAGTAACTTAGGTAAAGCATACAGCAAAGAGTATAACAACAGGTACGAAAAGAGAAATATTTAAGGGATGACAATGAAATATGAGAGAGAACAATTTGCTCTAGTTCATTTAAGGCGCTTCATTTAAGAAGCTTCTGGTTATAGATAGTTCTCAGGTGTTAGCTGCAGGCCACTTATCATCCTCTGTCTTCTGAGGGGGGATCTGTAGAGGATTATTCTGGCTAGCAGTTACTTTCCATTCCAAGGGGTTGTCAGGTGACAGATGGGCTGGCGTTACTTGAGAACAGAGGGTCCAGGTGGCTAGTCCTGCAGCCTTGTGGGCTGTGGGCGTGGTTAGCACAACTAAATAGGGTCCCTGCCAAGTTTATTTGAATGGTTCCCTTTTCCAATCTTTTATCCAAACTTGATCCCCAGGTTTGTGAGGGTATACAGTTATTCCCAGGGAAATGGGTACTCTATCCATGACATACAAACATACAAAGAAGGACACCTGTGTACCTCAAGGACAGTTTTTCCTATTCCTTGTAATTGTTTATGGACCTCTAAGTTTCATCATTCCTTGATGCCCCCTTGGAGTTTAATCAAGGGGGGTGGTCTCCAGTACAATATTTCAAAGGGGGATAATTCTACTTATGCCCAGGGAGTGCATCACACTTTCAGCAGGTAGTATTTCAGTCCAGGGTAGACTAGTTTCTTGACAGAGTTTTGCCATAGCTAATCTGAAGGTCCAGTTCATACGTTCCAATTTCCCTGAACTCTGGGGCTGGTAGGTTGTGTGTAAATTCCATTGGATACATGGGGTTTTGGCTCACCACCTCAGCCATGAAAGCCGGGCTACTGTCTGAGCCTACGGTTAACAGAATTTCATGTCTGGGAATGATATCCATTAGCAAGGCCTTGGTTACTTGTGTTTTCAGTGCGTGTGGGTAGGCCTCAACCCAACCTGAAAACACACAGATGAATAATACCAAAAGATATTTGTATCCTCTACTGGGTCTTATTTCGGTAAAGTCTACCTCCAAATCTTCAAAGGGTGCCTGACCACAGCGTTGGATACCCATGGGCCCAGTAGGGCCTTGTTTGGCATTATTTTGAGCTCAGAGGAGGGAGCATTAAGAGATCGAGGCACAGAGGGATGGGAGCTGAGCAATTACATAATAACAGCTTAATAAGTTTTCAAAGGTGGTTTTTCCTAGGTGGGTGAGCTCATGTTCTTGGAGGACCACCTGGTGGGCTAGCTGCTCCAGTATATAGATTCTTTGGTCTGGAATCTTTTGTCTGGCTTCCTTTTTCCTATTGTGCCCATTTTGTTTCTTGGATTGCATTCCTTGGGGAAGCTGGAAGCTCGGGGACCAGCATGATTTTTTGTGGATGTTGTTTGTTCTTCTGCTGCTTGTTTAACTGAGGTGTCAGCCCATCAGTTACCTTCTGACACTGAGTCTTTTCCTCTCTGGTGTCCCTCGCAGTGGATGACTGCTACCTTCCTCAGTTCCCAGACTGCCCTTCATAGTTTTAGGATTTCTTCCCAATTTTTTATTTCTTTTCCCCCTGTGGTCAAAAGTCCTCTCTCCTTCTATAGAACCCCAAGTACATGTATAGTGGCGAAGGCATAGCACGAGTCAGTGTATATATGTTGGCCTGTTTGTCTTTATTGAGTTCTAGTGGCTAGTTAGGGCCCATATAGGTCTGCTCTCCAGGCTGACCATTCTTGTGGACTGGCCTTTGCTTCTATGACCTTACATTCAGAGACTACAGCATAACTGGCATATCTCTTGGCTTCGTTCATGAAGCTGCTGCCTTTGGTGTAAAGGATGAGGTCAGGATTTTGTAAGGGCCTGTCTGATAGGTCAGATCAGCTAGAATGGACTTCGTCGAGTACCTCTAGACACTTATGCCCTGGGAGCCTTGCTGCTGCAGTCAAGAGAGTGGCAGGGTTTAGCGTTCTTATGGCTTCCAATCTTATAAATGGGTTCTCACATAGCAGTCCCTGATATTGTTATCATCCGAGCATGCGTTAGCCAATATTGCCCTTTGGCATCCATCGAGGTAATAACAATATGGGGAACCTTAACATTTAGACAAACGTGAGTTTGTCTCCTTCCTTGATTAAAAGTGTGGTGGTTTCAAGGGCCCTCGGACAGGGTGGCCATCCTGCTGCAACTGAGTCAGTCTGCTTTGCAACACTGGTCTCTGCCAAAGTGCAAATTACTGTGTGAGAACCCCCAGGGCCACCCCATTGTTTTCATCTCCTGAACAGGTTGAAATCTCCTGATATATCTGGGAGTCCCAAGGCCGGTGCCTCTGTGAGTTTTGTTTTTATGGTTTTGAACCCCTTTTCTTGATTAGGGCCCCAGAAAAGGGGTGCCTTTTCTTTCCCCCTTCAGTGCCTCATATAGTGGTCTGGCCAACTCCAGGAACCCTGGGATCCATATTTGACAGAATCCTGATAGTCCCAGAAACTCTCAGACCTGCCGGTGGATAGTGGGAACCAGAATGGCACAGCCTGCCTGTTTCCTTTCAGCTCCCAGCATCTGTTTGCCTTGGGTAATTTTGAAGACCAAATACTTAACTTCCTGTTGGCAAATTCTGTGCCTTTTTCCCACCTCTACTAGTAGCCTGAGCAGGGCCCTGGTTCCCTCCCAGCATTGGGTCCACATGGGACTGGCTAGCAGGAGATCATCCACATATTGGAGGAGGACATATCCTAGGTCCCATCCAGGAAACCTGGCTAAATCAGATCCCAGTGCCCCACTGAACAAGGCTGGTGAATTTTTGAATCCTTGTGGCTGTCTAGTCCAAGTGAATTGTTCCTTTGTCCCTGTGGTAGGGTTTTCCCATCCAAAGGCACTAGCTGGGGTTAGTCAAATAGGTGTTGACTATTAGGCACTAGCTGGAGACAGAAGTTGTCCTTTAAATCTAGACATGTGAACCATCCTGCCTCAGAGGATATGAGTCCTAGTAGAGTGTATGGGTTAGGCAACACTGAATGCGGCATGATGACGGTTTCATTCATGGCTCTTAGGTCCTGTCCAGGGAGGTAACCATTTGTCCCAGGATTTTTCATGGGAAGCAGGGGAATATTCCATGGGGACTGGCATTGTTTTAGAAGTCCCCATTTGAGTAGCCTATTCAAGTGTGTCTGGATCCCTAGGTGTGCTTCCCGTGGAACTATATGTTGGTGTATTTTAACAGGTCGGGCCCCAGGCTTTGGTCAATTAACATTGAGCAGTGTTTTTTTGCCAGACCATGGGGGTTCTCTTCTGCCCAAACTGAAGGGAATTCAGCTTCTAGCTCGGGGGCCTTCAGTTTTTGCCTCCCAGTGGCTCCTATGATGGTGACTTATTAACCCAACAGAGGTGACACCTTGTGTGCCACCACTGAGTGTTCCGCCTCGGTGTCAACCATGAAGTCTATGGTCTGGCCCCATACCTTCATTTTGCCCATGGGCTCATGGGGGACCAGTTGGATAGAGTCCATTCTTTCCTAATCAGAATCCACTACTGCCAGTCCAATTAAGTCAGCCTCAGGTGGCTCTGGTTGGCAGTGGGTAGGTGGAATGGAAATTTTGGTTTTCCCTTTTGGCAGTTGGGGCATTCATTTTCCCAGTGTCTAAATTCTTTGCAGTAGGCACATTGATCCTGTTGCAGTGGTACTCTTCATTTTTGTTCTTGAATCCTTCATGGTTTCCATGGGGGTCCTTCCAGAGAGGGTGGTAGCCCCAAGGCTATGGTCAGGAGAGCTGCCTTTTGGTTCATTCTTCGGTCTGTCTCCTTTCTGGCAACTCGATATCGATTTACAAAAAACTTATTGCCGACTGCCAGTAGTTTGGTGGTGTTCTTTCTAGGGAATCCTTCTAATTTTTGAAGCTTCTAATGTCACTTTGGGCCTGTCCCACCAAGGCAGCATTGACCATGCACTGGTTCTGCGGGGCTTCTGCATTGAATAGAGTGTAAACTCTGAAGACTTCGCATAATCTTTCATAGAAATCAGCAGGACTCTCTCCTGGCTTTTGTAGGCCCTCAGATACTTGGTGGGCTTGGTGGGCTTTTTGGTCCCTGCATTTACCCCTTGAAGGAAGGCGAGTCAGTACCTTTCTAATCTATCCCTTCCCACATCTGTGTTGTGGTCCCAACAGGGCTCCTCTTTGGGCATGGCCTCCCATGCCCAAGCTTCAATGTCTAGTTGTCCATCTGGTGTCTAAGTCTGGAGCCATTTTCTGGCTTCAATATTGATTCACTGGCACTCTTCTATGTTAAAAGGAGTGAGCAGAATCTTCTTACAGTCGACCTAGGCAGGGTGGTGAGTTTGGAATATGGATTCGAGATCTATCATCACCTGGGGCTTCTCAAAGTAGGGCAGCATGTTGTGTTTCCAGTTGAGAAGGTCAGTAGTGGAAAACGGTTGGTAGTAGAAAACCGATCCCCCCCTCTTGTAGGGTCCTGTTGGGGCCTATTCTCTGGGGATCCCTAGTCTCCTGCAGTGACATCTGTATTGCTCTTGGTGGCCTTGGACTTTGAGCCATGGACCTAAGGCATCTTTCTCCCAGTTCAGGTGTCCCTTGTTGGGGTGGACTGGCTGCTGGCAGAGGCGAGACTGACGGGGGTGGACTGTCAGGCAGGTGAGGTCCCCCTCTCTTGATTGATGGAGTGCCTGGGGCATGTGGTGGCAGAAATGGAAGGACTACTTCTGAATTTTCTTGGAGAATGGGGGACATTTTTTTCTGCTATGAGGTCTTCTCGACCTGCACCACTAAGATCCTACATTGTCCCTTACTATCAATGCAGAACTGGACCCAAGGGGTCTTGACTTGGGCTATTTCCAGCCATTGGTCAACACATGGGGATTAATCTGGGTGGCCAGGGCCCCCCAGTAATTACTTTCTAAACAACTTGGACTGTGGGGACATCTAGGGTGCCCTCAGGGGACCAGCCTACACCAAATGTAGACCATTCTATTTCACAGAGAGTGTATAATTTCCCGGGGGGTGAATTTGACGCCATAGTCACCTGAAAATCCCTTTTTAAAATTCTTAATCATACATTCCAAAACAGTTTGTTTTGAGAAATTTCCCCCCATCCTGGTATCCTAGATAGGTCCCTCCCAATGTACAGTGTCACAGGACAAATACAAGGGAAGACGTAGTTTCATCTGCCTGGCTGCTCCCCTCCCGGGCATTAGATGCTTCTTAGCATTGGCAGGTCAGTATAAACCCCTGACTCGGATCAGGCCTCTGAGGTCATCACAGAATCACAGGGTAGGACCCACCCAGGCTCTGTACCCGAAACCATGGAGCATGGGCCCTCACACACACACACAGACAGATTGCAGATTCCACTTCCACCCAGGGCTTCCCTGTTTTATGCAGCGACTGCGTCGCCTGGGAGTTGATAAAACTCCTCTTCTGCCTCTATGGCAGGACGGAACGGTGTCCTGGGTTCCCAGGGACACTTACCCCATACGATGTCCCATCCTGGCAGAATTTTCTGATTACCTCTGAAGTCCTTTGGAACAAGGTGTGGCCGACTATTGTCGGGCTGGCAAGGGTCGGGGTCCAGTGAAATCACCAGCGGTGTGCCTTCGTTTCCATCACAGGGGACCACAGTGAGTGGTCTCTCGGCTGGCCTCCAACAATGATGGTTCAAGGGGCTAGTGCTGCTGTTGGCTTCCCGCCAGTGCACCACAACATTACAGCAAATACTTGGCACCTAGGAAGAGACAAGCGACACGCCCTGGGGGAATCAGAAAAGGCTGTTTATTTCACACTGGTGCCGGCCCAGCAGAGTCACCACCAAAGGCTGAGCCCTGAGCCCTGGCACTGGCCTTCTTTTATGCCTGGCTAGCTTCTGAGTTGCACAGGTGGGAGAGATTGCAAGAGCTCAAGGCAAAAAAAAAAGGGGGGAGAGCACTATTGGTTGTGCTACATGGGCAGGTGGCTGTTGTGATAGGGAAAAATCTGTTTTAAGATGGCCGACGGCCCTGGTAAGGGAATTCCGTTGGCTGCCAGAAGACTGCCTTTCTGGGATTTGCTTCCTACCTGCTTGCTGCTGTCACTGAATTACTACAATGAGGAATGCAGAAGTAACAGACTATAAATTGTCCCCTCTGTTGATGCTCTGGGCTCAGAATTCTGGAGAATGATCTCCTCTGAGCCCACCAATGAAAAATAGACCTCCTGCCTTCCAAGATCTCCAAGTGCGGCTTGGTTCTTCTGCCCGGTGATCCAGTTGCAAGACGCAAGCAAGGTTACAGAAGCTAAAAGCATGCAAAGGGGTGTAACTGACCTCAGACATCTGGCTGGCCTTTTTTTATCTGCTCTTGCCGGCTTGCCTTCTCACTATGAGACATATTCTTCCTCCATACTCCTTATTATAGCATGTTCTGATTGTTTCACTTCACCATTCATAATGCATAATTTCTACTCTGATTCTTTTATATGGTTTATTACTTATGTTGTTATGCCCAGAATTCGTGATCCCCAAAGACCACCAGGGAGCCGAGTCTGATGCAAAAACAAAGAGACTTTATTCGAGCTAGCTTGAGCTCAATCCCCTATCTGCACCGACACAGCGGTGAGATGCTGGGGAGAGAGAGCCAGTTTCAAAAGCACAAAGGTTTTATAGGGGTCTAGGGGCAGTTGGTGAGATAATGGCTGTGGCCTCAGCCAATTAGCTGGGGAAGGGTCGGAGTCCTGTTACGCAGGTTGCCGGGTGTGTTTTGATTAGGAAGTTTGAATGGGTGAGCGGGAGGTTACTCAAGGGGAGGAGGCGTGGTCTGAGGTTTCTGCCATTTTCCCAGAAAGGGGGCATGTTGGGGACATAGTCACTCAAGGTGGAGGACACAGAACAAGATGGAGTCGGCTGGAGTAGGTCTGCCCTTTCAATGTACCCATGGTTTTATACAACTGGTCTCTCTTTGCTTATCAAGTTTCATACTGAATTCCAAACAAAGGAGATAGAAGAAAACAGGGATTATTTTTTAATACCATGTTTTGGGGTGTTTCGATAAAGCATTAGGTAATTTCAACCACTGAATTGTTTTCATTTCACATAGCACTTGCTCAGTGCCCAATAAAAAAATTAAAAAATAAAAAATAACGTTTTTCTTTTACACATCCAAAAAACATCCTTTTTTTTTTTTTTTTTCCACACATCTCTTACACATCTCTCCCTAGGGAACAGTGCTGTCTACCAGGGTGGAGGTAAAGCCCATGACAATAGCCAACATTCTTACCTGAGTGGTTCTCACAATAGGGCTTTCTAGGATGGTAATATTATTTTCCTTTATTTACAGATAAAGTAAGGGAGGTTGGTAGAATGTAAGTAATTTACTTAATTTATAAAAATTTCATAATATAGGTGATGACGGAGTGTGGGGCAAACTGAGGGAAAAGTGCAGGCTAACAGCCCCCAACCCCACCAAGGTGGGACATGTATGATATTCCTTGGACATTCCTGGCTACCCCAAAACAGGAAAGGACAAAAAAACAAACAAACAAAAAAAACCCAAAATAACAAAACCAAATTTGTAAGACAAAAAAACTACAGGAAAAAGGCAATCCCATCAATGGCCTAAAGTCCAGGAACTCCTTACTGTGTTGATGTTAATGCTTTGCTAGAGGGAAAAACAACCTTAGTGACACTAGATAGGCCTCCAATAAGTCTTTAGTAAAACCCCCTCTTGACTTTATGTCCCCTGACTCCATAAAAGGGTCACCCCCACAACCTCAGTGCACCTCTTCCTGTCCTCGAGTCCTGTCCCTGTGCTTTAATAAAATCACCTTTTTGCACCAAAGACGTCTCTAAGAATTATTTCTTGATGGTCGTTTCCAGACCGCATGAACCCCCATCACTCCAAAACTTCATCATAGGTAATATAAAGAAACAATGGAGTCTGGAACTTTAATTCATATTTTACCCTCTGCTCTTATCCCTTTTTTGTTTTGTTTTGTTTTTAATGATGCTGTCACTTGCTATTTTTGCCACATATTATTTATTATTCTGAATAATCATATTTACATTTATTTTTATATTGTGAGCATATTTTTGGAAGTTAGCACTATGTGTGTCTGTGTGTTTGTGTGATAAAATAGATTAATGTAAAGGTGCCTTTAATTTTTTGTAAATTACTTTAATATAAATAAAAACTTAGATGCCTCTTAGAGCTCAAAATCCCCAGAATGGGTTTAGTGAGGTGAAGTTATTTGTCCAAGGCCACTAAGACAGTTACCGGCATGTGTAATAAGCTATACCTCAGTGTTCTTGTTCCTAGTTAATATTTCTTTATCTTTCCCTCCAATGAACCCATTTTTGACAATTAGAATTATACACTTGTATTTCTCTGTGTTTGAAATGTAAAAAAAAAAAAAAAGAATGTGGGTAAAAACTAGTTTTTTTTTCTTTTCATAAAAATTAGAGAAAATTTAAAATCAGAAAACAACAGGCAGAAGAGACCTAAAATACAAGAAAAAACAACAGGTCACAGTCACCTGAACGACAAAAAATATGCTAAAAAATAGAAAGTTAATGGCGCTTTTACATTTACTTTTAGAAAAACTTTATACTTTCTAACCTCTGAATTTCTCTGACATTTTATCTTACCATTTTCATAACATTTATATATTTCAATGTAGAATTACATATATTTATTTAACTCCTTTCGCTGACAAAATTGTCCTTAAGTCAGCTTATTTGCCAAATGGCCCACCACATTACACAGTTCTTTCTTCTTAGAAAGCCAGAATTCAACATTGCCTGGCGTTGTTGCTTTTCATAAATATTTTGGAAAATGAATGAGTCAGAAGGGAATGGATTTATCAGCGAGCTAATAGTTCCTGCCAAGTGTTGTTAGAGATAAGTGGTTGACATTGCTGATGGGAACCATTACTGATTTATGATTGCCAACCTCAGCTGGGGCCTCAGAGAAGCTTGGTAATTATGTTTAAATTTTTACCACTCCCTTCAAATTCACTGTCCAATTTCCTTCTCTATCTTTTTAGAATGTAACTAAGCCTCTATGATACAGTAAATATTAAAGTCAGTAAGCAGAAACTTCCGTACCTTTCTCACATTTCCTCTGTAATCTACGTCTATAGTACTGTATTTCACTGTATGAGTATACTTCAATCTAGTTTTTATTTATGTTGTTAATGGACATTTGTGATAGATACAGATATATTATCACAGGTAGATAAGACAGTTGTAATATGGACATTCTTCTATATTCTCCGGTGACCATGGGCGAGAGTTTAAATAGGTCATATACCTAGCAATTGGATTTCTGGATCATAGGATATGCTCAAGTTCAGCGTTTTGAAATAATGCCAAATTGTTTTCCAAGATAGTTGAGCTGATTTGCATTCCCACAAATGGAATGTAACTGACCACCTTGCTCTTCATCTTTGCCAATACTTGATGTTGTTTCTAGTAATTCGTAAACTACCACCTTGCTGAGTGTGGAAATTCTCTCATCTGCTTTAACTCTGCAATCCCTGATTGCTCGGTACCACAGTTTAAAAATTCTGATTTCATTCTCTGTGAAGAGCCTGTCCATGGTTTTCTTTATTTTTTAAAAATTTTAATAAAAAAAAATAAATGTTTATTTGCTTATTTTGAGAGAGAGAGAGAGAGAGAGAGAGAGAGAGAGAGAGAGCAAACAGAGGAGGGTCAGAGAGAGAAAGAATCCCAAGCAGGTGCTCCACTGTCAGTTTGCAGGGCTCGAACTCATGAAAGTTGAGATCCTGACCTGAGCCGAAATCAAGACACTTAACTGACTGAGCCACCCAGGCACCCCATCTTTTTTTATGATGCCAATCATTTAAAATATTATCTGGGTATTTATTTAGCCTTTGTCAATTTTGCATTTTTTCCATTCTCTTTATGGTACTTTTGATATATGACATTATTTACTTTAAGGTGTTTTAGTGCTTAGTAATTGTTTTCTGTTATCGAATTGCCTATTCCCTGTCAAAGGACACCGTATTAATTTCGGCAGCTATATAATGACTCAGAATTTGATAAAGCAAACCCCACTTTTTCCAATTCATGAATGTCTTGACTAAAGTTATAGATAATAAACTGCCTTGTTTATATTAAAAGAGACACCCATATTAACTTTAGATTAAAAATGTAGGATACAAACATCCATGCACATACAAATGTGTTGAGATTTTAGGATTGTTTGAAATTGCACTGCACTAATAGATCATTAAGGGGAGAACTGAAGTCTTTACAAAATTATATATTCGCCTTCATGGACTTTGAATATTCTTTCTTCATTTAGGTCCTTAAAAAGCTTTTCTATATACTTTTATATATTTCTGTAGGGTTCTTGAATTTTTAAAAAATATTTTCTAGGAACCTAATGCTTTTTAGCATTAATTTAATAGAAATTTACATAATATAAAATTGTAAGTTCATTTCTATTAATATATAGAAGTATAATTGATTTCTGGAGTTATCTCTATTTAATAAACTTGTTAAACTGATTAAATTCAAGTAATTTATCTGTAGATTATTTTATGTATTGTATACAATCATGTTTTCTGTGATCAATGTTTGTTTTATTCCTCTTTAGAATCCCAATACATTGTATGAATTACTTTTGTATTACAGATTGCCTAACACCACTAATACAATGTTGCATAGAAATGTAAATACTCCATATCTCCTTCCTGGTATCAGAAGAAAAGCTTTAAACATTTCACCTTTAGGGATGAGATTTTGCTCTGGGTGTTTTATAAATAGCTCTTATTAAACAAAAAAACAATCCCTTCTATCTCTGGATTACAAAGTTTATTTTTATTTTTTTAATTTTTTAAAGTTCGGTTGTTTGCTTGTTTATTTATGTAAGTAATCTCTATACCTAATGTGGCCTCCAATCACAACTCCATATTCAAGGGTCCCATACTCTTCTGATTAAGCCAGCCAGGCACCCTATAAATATATTTTTTAAAGAACTTTTTTTTAGAGAAGCTTTAGGTTTACAGAAAAATTGAAAGTTAGGTACAGAGATTTCCCATACTTCTTCCAGAGAGTTTTATCATAAATTAGTGTGACATTTTACCACATATTCTTTTGTCTATCCCCTTATTGATCACAAAATTTCCCTTTACTGTATTTCTATCATTAATCCCCTATAGGTATTTTTCTACTTGTATTTCTACTTGTATTTCTATCACTAATCCCCTATAGGTATTTTAGATTTCTAAAATTAAATCAATATAAACATGACCTATTTTCCTGTACATTTGTTTACTGGTATTTTCTTCCAGAGTTTTTCAATTATTTTTACCAATGAGATTGGACGCTAGTCTTTGTTATCAAGGTCATGCTGGCTTCATAAAATAGGGTTTTTTTCCTCTCTCTCCATTATCTGGAAGAAATAATGTAAGGTAGATGCTAATTTATTTTCTAATGTTTTGAATAATTCACCAAGGAAATGATCTGGATCAAGTGTTTCCTTGGGACAAAATCTGGTTTTTAAAATTACTTTTTAATTATAGGTTTCAGTTCCTTTGTAATTATAACATTTTTTTGGATTTTTAAATTTATTCTAAGTTTGAACATATTTTACTGCATATTTGTAAATTTTATCTATATGCAATTTAGATGACACACAGTTATTCAAAATAGACCCCCAATTTTTAATGTCTAGAGTCAATAACAGTATCTTATGTTTTATTAATTATATGGTTTATTCTTTTTCATTGGTCAGGTCTAATAACAGTTTATCAATTTCATAAATCTACTCAAAACACCGTCTTGCAGGTCTCTTGATCCTAGCTGTATATATTTTTTCTATTTTCTATTTCTACTCCCATTTGTATTATTTCTGTCCTTCTACTTTTTTTAAGGTGTTGTCGCTTTTTCCTAATTTCCTGGAGTGGACGCCTTAACTCATTGATTGTTAACCTTTCTTTTCTTAAGTAGACTTTAGCCTACAGGACTTAAAGCAGGGGTTTTCTTTGTAGGAGAGTTTTGTTTTGTTTTTATTTTTCGGTGATAGGTTCTTTTACAATATAACATTATTCAGGTTACCATTCTCATCTATGTATAGTTTTGGCTATATCCAGGATGATTTGAAATATTTTACTTCGTTGTCATTTTTAATTTAAAATTATTTTCTAATTTCCAGTGTGGTTTCTTCTGTGATATATGGGTTGTTTTGAAGGTTAGGACATACTTTACTCAAATTTGGAAATTTTGTAATTATGATTTGATTGCTGATGTGTAGCTTACTTAAATAATGTGCAGAAGATATACCATGTATTGCATTTGAAATTTGGTGAAATTTATTTTCTCTCATAGCACGTTCTATTACAGTATGTTGTCCAATATCCCACTTGGACAAGAAGTGCACTCCACTGTTGTTAGCTGTTGAGTATTTCTTTATGGTTATCAGGTCAAGTTTTTAATATTGTTTTTCAAGTCTTCTATAAATTTATTGACTTCTATAAATGAGTTATATAAAAAACTTCCACTATGATACACGTTTTTGTAATTTATTTTGAGAGAACACACATGCCTGCACGTGAGCAGAGGAAGAGCTGAGAGAAGGGAGAGAGCGAATCCCAAGGGAGAAAGGGAATCACCAGCACAGAGCCCTACATGGGGCTCAATATCAGGAACTACGCGATTGTGACCTGTGCCAAAATAAGTCAGATGCTTAACTGACTCATTCACCCAGATGCCCTGATAATCTTTTTTTTTTTTATTTATCCTTCATGTTATGCCGATTTTTGCTTTCTCTATTTTAAATTTATATACAAGCATTAAATCTACTATTAGTGTATCTTCTTGATAGTTTCACATTTGATTATTATTAAATGTTTCACAGAATTATCTCGGTAGTGCTTCTTAAGGTCTACTTTGACATTTGTATAGCTAAAACAATTTTATTTTTTGTAGTATCTGGTTATATGTTATTGTTTTATTTTTAAACATTCTGGGTTTTTGTAATCAAGATGTGTCTCTTATAAGTATCTTATAAGTAGTATGTATTTTAAAACCAATCAAGTAGTTCACATATATATTAAATAATTAATTGAATACCTTATTTCAATCTATCTTTCTACACTTTAAATTTTTTTAAATGTTTATTTATTTATGAGAGAGAGACAGGGCGCAAATGAGGGAGGGGCAGAGAGAGAAGAAGACACAGAAATCGAAGCAAGCTCCAGGCTCTGAGCTGTCAGCACAGAGCCTGATGCAAGCTGGATACCGTGAAACACGAGATCATGACCTGGGCTGATGTTGGACGCTTAACAGACTGAGCCACCCAAGTGCTCCAGTGTTGTGATGTTTTTTGCGTTGTTTTGTTTTGTTTTTGCTATTCCAATTTCTCATTTTCCTCATTCTTTATACATTCTTTAGTCTTGTTTTTGTGGTCACCCTAGCATTCATCACATTCACTAGTGATTTATTAGATTATGAAACAAATGAGCACTCTCAACCTTTTACAGTGTAAAAACTATTCATGGCATTTTAACTTCAGTTAACCTCTGCTACCATATTCTTAATTTTATGTATTTAATGATAGGCATATTTCGAAGCTGTAGGTATGTTTTGTTGTTTGAAAAGTCCATACTTACATATTTACCCACCTATGTATGCTTTTTGTTAATAATCATTCCTTACTGCATAACTTTGGTTTTACCCAACCATTCATTTTATTTGTTTGTTTGCTTTGCCTGAAGATTACCTTTTAGTATTGTCTTTAATGTGTGCCTACTGCTAATGAATAATCTTATTTACTCTTTGTCTAAAAGTGTCCTTAGTTTGCATAGATTCTTGAAGAATACTTTTAGTAGCAATGTAACTTGGGGTATGATGTTTCCTTTCAGATAACAGTTTCTTGTCTTATCTATTGTTTCTTTAGAGAAGACAAATATTAGTCTTATTGCTGTTGCTTTTTTTTATTGCTGTTCCTTTGAGAGAGTTGTACCGTATTTTGTTTACCTCATGGTTTTTCATATTATCTTCTGGTCTTGATGTTCACTAGACTTAGAGGTATCAGGAATGGTATTATTTATATTTATCTGGTTCGACCCTCTCGATTCTTCTTGTATATTTAGCCTGATGTCTTTTATTACTTTTGGAAAAATCTAGTCTTTTATCTCCTAAAATATTTATATTCTACATTTTCTTCCTGTATTTCTCAAGACTTCTGTTTCACACATATGGTAAAAAGTTACCCTCTGTCTAATATATTTTTTGATGTTTATTTTTTTTTTCTTTTCTCCATGCTTCAGTTTGGTTATTTCCTCGGGTCTTGCCATGGAGCAAATGTTTGTGCTCCCCAAAAGTGAGAGCTTCAAGCCCTTCTTTCCAGTGTGATGGTATTTAGTGAGGAGCTTTAGGGACATAATTAGGTCATGAGGGTGAAACCCCTATGAAGGGGATTAGTTCTCCTACAGAAAGAGACATAAGAGATGATCTCTCTCTTTGCCATGTAGGATATAGCAACATGGTGGTTATATGTAAGCCATGAGGGCCTTCACCTGGAATAAATCTTCCAGAACCTTGATCTTGAAATTCCTAGACTCCAAGACTATGAGTAATAAAGGTATATTGTTTAAGCTACCTAGTCTGATATTTTTGTTATAGCAGAACAAAATGACTAAAGTAGAACTAAATTTCTAGTTTACTAATTATTTCTATGTCTAATTAGTGAACCTATCTACTGAATCCTTACTTTTAATTTTCCTTCAGAAAATCGTAAAGTATGTTTTTATTCTCTTCTTTATTTTGCTTCCTTTTTCCCTTCCTTCCTTCCTTTTACATTTCACATTTATCTACTAAAATCCTATTACGTATTTTATTTCATGAATACTAATCATAGGTATTTTAAAGTCTTTATCTGATAATTTTTTTTCTTGTTATTCTGTTTCTTTTGTCTGTATTCTCCTGGTTATTCCTCATTTGCTTTTATCTATTGATAGGACTGGCAATTTTTGTTGAATGTGGACTTTCTAGATTTTTATTTTCTATTTATTTTTATTTATTTAGTTTCTGAGATGGGGGGAGGAGCAGAAGGAAAGACAGAATGTTAAGCAGGCTCCACACTGAGCACAGAGCCTGACATGGGGCTTGAAATCATGACCATTAGATTACGACCTGAGCTGAAATCAAGAGTCAGACCCTTAAGTTACTAAGACACCCAGGTGCCCCAAATGTTGGACTTTTTAGATATAATCAAAGGCTTTCTTATTTTTAAGAATTCATAGAGAATTTACTCATCATTTTGAGTTGCAGTAGCAATAGGTGTATATCTTCTCTTCTAAGTGGAACCAAGGGTTCAGATGATTTGAAGATCAGTTTGTCTGTAGACACTGATCTATTTCCAGTCTATCCTTACTCATATAGTGAGAACTGTTAGGTATTCCAACCTGCGGATTTTTCCAGAAACTCTTCCTTGGAAGAGTCTGAAGTCCCATCTTCTGTTCTGTACTACCTCTTACGATTTCTCTTTGTCAGGCCATCACTAACTGCTTTGGAATTGGCAAATACCAAAAGGGAAGACCTGTACTAAATGTTGAGATCACCCCTTGGTATTCCCTTTGCTTCAAGTCCTTGGCATCCCGAAAGGTATGAAGTGCTTCAACTAGTCAGTTTATGTATCATTTAAATATTTGGCTGCTTTTTTAAATTTGTGTGTCTTTATGGTAGAATATACTTGAAACAAGAAAGACATCTGTATGTATCCTGAGTTTGCTCCAGTTTTATTACCCAGCTATTAAATCTGAGTTTTGTCTTCTGGTGCCACACTCTACATGTGCATGGCAATTAATATTACCTTTGACTGTTTTTACAAATACCATCAAGTGGAAATCACTTTAAGTAACAATTGAATGTTCATATTTTTGTTTAATTTTTAGCTTAAAAATGTTTCTTTATCTTACCTCATTGATGGATTTAACATTTTATATTACATATTTTCTCCAACATTTTTAGCTTTTGCCCCCGCAAAGATTTGTCAAAGTGTACTTGGCATATAGGTGGTAACGAGAGAGTATTTGAAATATATTAATTTTATAAAAAGTACATTTTAAAATTAAATAATGATAGATTTGAAACGTAAAATGTAATAGATACAATAGAGAAAAATATATATAACATATTATTGATGAAATTTATATTCATGGAAGATATATCTGGGTTTATATCAGGAAGTGACTTGCCCAAAACTGTGGAATTATAAAAGTGCTAGAGTGATCGGCCAGTTCTAGACCAACATGCCCAATCTACTGAATATGTAATTTTTACTTTTAGTATTTCATTTTCTTAATAGTATATTTGTTTCTTTTTCGCATATGCTTTGATCAATTTTCATAGTGTTTTCCTATTTATTAGTGTTGTCCTTTTATGTTTTATTTCTTTAAATGCTTATATTTATCCTCCCTTTGAAAAATCCAACATCCGAAGGTGGTGTGGATCTGATTCTCTTGCTTTGTTTCTTCTGGGATTCACCCTTGCCAAGTTATTTTTCTTTGATTTTGTTTTATTTAATTGTGCTCTCGGTCATTAGATTTTTTAAATATTGTAATATTTTCTGGTCTAGTTTAACGTATCTTCCTATAGTAAGGATATGAATTTGCTTCACATAGATAACTCTTGCT